>NC_083349.1:0-1200000 GCF_030254825.1 Meriones unguiculatus
TTGGAAGTAGTGATGCTATCTGATTGCACAACTTCTGCAGTGGTACCTTCTCCATTATTTGCAAAACAGCGCTTGGTAGTGGTGAGTGAATATATTTTTAACAAGTGGATGTTGAATAGAGGCATCTAATCTTTTCAGGACAATCCCCCCCCCCAAGTGTTTGCACAATATCTGCTAAGAATTCTGGAAGCTGAGCTTCAGTTTCATCATCTAAAATGACTACTGATGGAATCCTGAGTCTAATGAGTTCCACACATCTGATCTTCATCCAGTACAGTTTTAGGGATGAGTGGCATCTCATCAAATAAAGTCAAATCCTCCGAAAAATGTATATAAAGATTCTTCCAAACCATCTTAAGCCATGAAATGGATGGGTGATGTTTGTCTTCACTAAATGGATACCACTGAACCACCAACTCTCTGCCAGGCCAGAATGTATTCATTACTTCTTTAATAAGACGTGCAAATCTGGATTTAGAAGCTGCAGCTGAGTACATGGTCTTCCTGTTGGTCACACATAGAAATATTATGCACAGTTCTACTCTTAGACTCAAAATCTAAGATGGCACTAGAAAGCTGTTTAAAGAAAACACAAATATTTTGTATAACTAGACTAAAATAATTTTAAAATGATAATCTATACCAAAATTAATACTTAAAATAACCTCTAAGACAAGTCATGTTCTCCATAAAGTGCTTAGTTTAACTGAACATAAAAAGCCATAAAATCTAAATTCAAAAGTATCTAGTATTCTGTAGATGGAACTAACATGAGAAACCATGTTTAATGTTTAGTTATACACAAGTAAAAGTACCCAAAAAATGCACATAAAGCTTACATATTATTTTCATTTAACGGGTAAACATTGATAAGCAGATCCAATACAAATACGTTTGGGGGTTGTTTTGTACATTCAGTACCTCACCTGCATGCCTGTTGTAGGGGGAAGAGAAGGGTTCAAAGTCAGAGCAGAGGCTTGAGTCTCCATTTCAGAAGCAAACACTTTCTGAAATGCGGGTAGCAATGGCTCTCATGGAATCTCATTTGAATGTCTAACAGATATGCAGCTGGGTGTCAGTCAATGTCTTAGAGACTTGACTGAACTCACTCATCTGGAAAAGCAGTGGGGATAAGGCTCTACACACAGACTGTTCTATACAGAGCACAGATACAGTTTTGCCAAGGTTGCTATTTATTAAAGTGTGCTCTGAAGAACCTGCAGATGTTGTACAAATGCTTCAGGGCAAACAAACTGAACATGTGGGTGTTGCTGTCCAGGCAGGTGTTTCTTCCCACCAAAACAACTGTATTTCTGAATGCTTGGAAACTAGGAGACTAATAGAATTCTCCCCCTTTGGGGGAACAGTTGCTTATCTTAATAGACTGTCTAGAAATTAACAAATTTTAAAGTGTATTTTGTATTTGTGATATTCATTATCAGTAGCACCAAAATAGAAAAGTAACTATGTCCTTGTAGGTAGATATTTGTCCATACAGGGAAATTAAAATATCTCAAAATGAGTTCTCTGGAAACTTAACATTTATCTTTTCTTTATGTGAAAATGATGTCTAGATTCCTACAAGCAATTCTGGGAAACACTACAACAGGGGTACACCTCAGGCTCTTCGAAATTTTATATATAACTTAATTACCCGCCATGCTATTTTCAAAGCACTGCCATAGAAATCTCAGCAGAGTTTCTATGTTATGTGACAGAATAACTCAAGTAATGTTTTTTTTATTTTTTTTATCAGTTACATTTTATTAACTCTGTATCCCAGCCGTGTCCCGATCCCTCATTCCCTCCCAGTCCCTCCCTCCCTCCCTCATCTCCACCGTGCCCCTTTCCAAGTCCACTGATAGGGGGGACCTCCTCCCCGTTCATCTGATCCTGTTTTATCAGGTATCTTCAGGACTGGCTGCAAAGCCCTCCTCTGTGGCCTAACAGGACTGCTCCTCCCTTCGGGGGTGGGGAGACCAAAGAGCCAGTCATTGAGTTCCTGTTAGAAATAGTCCTTGTTCCCCTCACTTTGGGAAACCAATTGGTTACTGAGCTACCACAGGCTACATCTGAGTGGAGGTTCTAGGTTATATCCATACATGGTCCTTGGTTGAATGTCAGTCTCAGAAAAGACCCTGTGCCCAGATATATTTGGTCCTTGTGGAGCTCCTATCCTTTCCCCATCAGACTAACTCCCCTCTCAAGTAATGTTTTAAAAATTAAATTGTTAGCAATACAATCAATGTAGTTTCTTTGGGTTATAGAGCAAATTAAATTATATTTTTTAATAATGTTTCTTAAATAAAATAGAACTAGCTATAACTGAATATCTAAGTCATAAGTAAAGCAAAGATACAATGTTAAATATATAAAAATGTTAAAAAATTAATTTTTTAATTAAATCAGAAGCATCTTAAATATGTGCCATGTATGTTCCACATAAACTGCCACATCACCTGTATTCTGTAGATAATGCTATCCAATATCCTTGCATAAAATTTGGTAATTTATGAACATATACTTACCTTTAGAAAAATTACTTGGTATGAATATATAAATTCAAGACACACACACCTCACATATAGCATGCAACTAACACATCAGTCATGCTCTACTGGAAAAACAGTAGGAAATAAAGGAGAGAGAAAATGTCGAAAGGCACAAATCCAAGGACATTAAGTTGATCCAAGCTTTATTCCTGAGTTCTAGCTCCTCTGTACTAAAGACAATTACCTTTAACCCTGAAATATAAATGTTCACACAGGCTTCTCCCTGCCTTCCATTACAAGGCCTCTAAAGCACTTCTACGAGGATAAGCAAAACAATTGTTAGGCCCTTTAATAAATGACTTGTGGGCTTTGTGGCTTTCTCAATTATCAGCAATGTCAAAACAGTTAACTATGCTTCTGAAAAAGTCTTCCTAGGACAGCAAACTAATACCAGGTATAGTCAACTTTAACTTAGGAAGAATTCCTGTGCCTAGGTTTGGTTGGCCGTCCATGATTCCATCCCTCAGATATTGGAAACAATGTCAATATAACCAGTCTGTATGCAGAGACTGTTCTGGTTTGGTTTCCATTTATTCACGTCTATGCTCCTTGCTAACCTTGAAAAGAAATGCAGCATCATTAGAAAGTATTTATCAGCTGGTGGAAAAATTCACTTAACAATGATGTTTTGAGTGAACCCCCTCCAGAGGTGCAGCCCAGTGGACAATGCTAATTTAAGGAGCTGAGTACATGGGAGTTCTTTTTGACAATAGCAGCTTTTTTAAAAAGATTTATTTATTTATTTTACATGTTTGACTGCTCTATCTGCACGTAAACCTACAGACCAGAAATGGGCATCAGACCCCAGTAATAATAGATGGTTGTGAGCTACCATGTGGTTGCTGGGAATTGAACTCAGGACCTCTGAAAGAACAGTGCTCTTAACCACTGAGCAATCTCTCCAGCCTGGCAATAGCAACTTTGATGGCTGGTGAGTTCTAATAATGCACCACTGCATAGAAGATTCAAGTCTCTGTAAATACACGTGAACAGCAAAAGTCCAATTAAATGATGCACTGTATATCAGTCACATCGGTTTTTCTTTTTGTTTTAAAATTTTTAGTATTACATTTACATCCCAATGGTAGCATCCTCCCTCCTCCCCTCCTAGTCACATCTTAAAAACAAAACAAAACAAAACAAAAAACCAAAAACAACAACAAAAAAAAAAAAGAATGAAGAAAAAGGAAAGACCAATGTGGGAAGGAAAGGAAAGGAAAAGGCAGCCGAGTACCTGTAGTCAGGACTGCCCTAGCAACCAAGCCTAAATGTGGTACAATAGACTCTGGGCCTTTCAGAAGCTTCTGATTCTAGCTGCTGTGGCCCAACTGCTTCCCAGAATGTCTGCACTGATGCTTCCACTGACATCTTTGCCTTGGCTGTTGTTCTTCTCGTGATACGGGACACTGACTACAGGTCTCATGCAAGTTAGGCAAAACCCCTACGTCTGAGCCATATGCCAGTCTTTTTTTTTTATTCTTCATAGATTCTTACTAAGTTGCCCAGGTTGGCCTTGAGCTCACTTTGCAGTTCAGGTTGGTCTTGAACTTACAATCTTCCCGCCTTAGCCTCAGGAGTAGCTGATATTACAGACCTCCACTATCAGGCTCGGCATAGACTTGAATAGATCTCAAACAGCATTAGAGACGTAGTAACTAAAAATGGTACAGGCCCCAGGGCAGCATTAACAGGGTAGGGACTATACCAAGACTGCTCCTTTTCTCACTACACTTTCCTAATACAGGCACTACTGATAATGCCCTGAAGACTTTTAATATAAAGTAGAACCCAAATTGAATGTTTATAGAAATTATCACTCTACTAATGACTTAGTTTCCAACTTCATATATGTATAACCTGCTTCAATTTTTTTGTGTTCTGGGGAGATTTTGTTGGAAGCAAATTTTTTGGGTTCTGGGGTGATATCGTTGGAAGCAGGTTTTATGTGCTCTGGGGTCATTTCATTAGGAGAGAATTTTTTCTGTTCTGGGGTGATTTCGATGGAAGCAGGATTTATGTGCTCTGGACTCATTTCGTTGGAAGCGAAAATTTATGTTCTGGGGTGATTTCATTGGAAGCGAATTTTTTGTGTTCTGGGGTGACTTCGTTGGAAGCGGGTTTTATGTGCTCTGGAGTCATTGTGTTAGAAGCAAATTTTTTGTGTTCTGGGGTGATTTCGTTGGAAGCAGGTTTTATGTACTCGGAAGTCATTTCGTTGCAAGCAAATATTTTCTGTATTGCGGTGATTTTGTTGATAGCGGGGCTTATGTGGTCTGGAGTCATTTCGTTGGAAGCGATTTTTTGTGTTCTGGGGTGATTTTGTTGGAATCGGGTTTTATATGCTCTGGAGTCATTTAGTTGGAAGCGAATTTTTTGTGTTCTGGGGTGATTTCTTTGGAAGCGAATTTTTTGTGTTCTGGGGTGATTTCGTTGAAAGCAGGTTTTATGTGCTCTGGAGTCATTTCGTTGTAATAAATTTTTTTCTGTATAGCGGTGATTTTGTTGAAAGCGGGTCTTATGTGGTCTGGAGTCATTTCGTTGGAAGCGATTTTTTGTGTTCTGAGGTGATTTCATTGGAAGCGAATTTTTTGTGTTCTGTGGTGATTTTGTTGGAATTGGGTTTTATGTGCTCTGGAGTCATTTCTTTGTAAGCAATTTTTTTGTGTTCTGGGGTGATTTTGATAGAAGCGGGTCTTATGTGGTCTGGAGTCCTTTCGTTGGAAGCGAATTTTTTGTGCTCTGGGGTGATTTCTTTGGAAGCAAATTTATGTGCTCTGGGGTCATTTTGTTGGAATCGGGTTTTATGTGCTCTTAAGTCATTTCATTGGAAGCGATTTTTTTGTGTTCTGGGGTGATTTCGTTGGAAGCATGTTTTATGTGCTCTGGAGTCATTTCGTTGGACGCTAATTTTTTTGTGTTCTGGGCTTGATTTCATTGGAAGCAGTTTTATGTGCTCTGGAGTCATTTCCTTGGAAGCGAATTTTTTATGTTCTGGGGTGATTTCGATGGAAGCGGGTTTTATGTGCTCAGGAGTCATTTTGTTGGAATCAATTTTTAGTGTTCTGGGGTGATTTCGTTGGAAGCAAATTTTTTGTGTTCTGGGGTAATTTCGTTGGAAGCAAATTTTTTGTGTTCTTGGGAGATTTCATTGGAAGTGGCTTTTATGTGCTCTGGAGTCATTTCTTTGGAAGCGAATTTTTTTTGGGGGTGATTTCATTGGAAGCGAATGTTTTGTGTTCTGGCGTGATTTTGTTCGAAGCGGGTTTTATGTGCTCTGGAGTCATTTTGTTGGAAGCAAATTTTTTGTGTTCTGAGGTGATTTTGATGGAAGCGGGATTTATGTGCTCTGGAGTCATTTTGTTGGAAGTGAATTTTTTGTGTTCTGGGTTGATTTCATTGGCAGCGGGTTTATATGCTCTGGATTCATTTTGTTGTAAACAAATTATTTGTTTTCTGTGGTGTATTCATTGGAAGCAGGTTTATGTGTTCTGGAGTCATTTCGTTGGAAGCGAATTTTTTGTGTTCTTGGGTGATTTTGTTTAATGTGGGTTTTATGTGCTCTGGATTCATTTCGTTGGAAGCAAATTTTTTGTGTTCTGGGGTGATTACGTTGGAAGCGAATTTTTTGTGTTCTGGGGTGATTTCCTTTGAAGCAGGTTTTATGTGTTCTGGAGTCATTTCGTTGGAAGCGAATTTTTTATGTTCTGTTGTGATTTCGATGGAAGCAGGTTTTATTTTCTCTGGAGTCATTAAGTTGGAAGCAAATTTTTTGTGTTCTGTGGCGATTTCGTTGGAAGCAGTTTTTATGTGCTCTGGGGTCATTTCGTTGGAAGAGAATTTTTTGTGCTCTGGTGTGATTTCGTTGGAATCGGGTTTTATGTGCTCTTGAGTCATTACATTGGAAGCGAATTTTTTGTGTTCTGGGGTGATTTCATTGGAAGCAAATTTTTTGTGTTCTTGGGAGATTTCATTGGAAGCAGCTTTTATGTGCTCTGGAGTCATTTCATTGGAAGCGAATTTTTTGTGTTTTGGGGTAATTTCATTGGAGGCAAATGTTTAGTGTTCTGGCGTGATTTTGTTGGAAGCTAGTTTTATGTGCTCTGGAGTCATTTTGTTGGAAGCAAATTTTTTGTGTTCTGGGGTGATTTCGTTGGAAGCGGGTTTTATGTGCTCTGGAGTCATTTCTTTGTAAGCAATTTTTTGTGTTCTGGGGTGATTTCATTGGCAGCGGGTTTATGTGCTCTGGATTCATTTTATTGGAATCGAATTTTTTGTGTTCTGTTGTGATTGCATTGGAAGCGAGTTTTATGTCCTCTGGAGTTATTTCGTTTGAAGCGAATTTATTGTGTTCTGGGCTGATTTCGTTGGAAGCTTGTTTTATGTGCTCTGGAGTCTTGTCGTTGGAAGCAAATTTTTTGTGTTCTAGGGTGATTTTGTTGGAAGCGAATTTTTTGTGTTCTGTGGTGATTTCGTTGGAAGAGGGTTTTATATGCTCTGGATTCATTTAGTTGGAAGCGAATTTTTTGTGTTCTGGGGTGTTTTCTTTGGAAACATGTTTTATGTGGTCTGGGGTCATTTCGTTGGAAGAGAATTTTTTGTGTTCTGGGGTGATTTCATTGGAAGCGAATTTCTTGTGTTCTGGGGTGATTTCGTTGGAAGCAGTTTTTATGTGCTCTGGGGTCATTTTGTTGGAAGAGAATTTTTGTGCTTTGGTGTGATTTCATTGGAATCGGGTTTTATGTGCTCTTGAGTCATTACATTGGAAGCGAATTTTTTGTGTTCTGGGGTGATTTCGTTGGAAGCTTGTTTTATGTGCTCTGGAGTCATTTCGTCGGAAGCAAACTTTTTGTGTTCTGGGGTGATTTCGTTGGAAGCGGGTTTTAGGTGCTCTGTAGTCATTTCGTTGGAAGCAAATTTTTGGTGTTCTGGGATGATTTCATTGGAAGCAAATTTTTTTGTGTTCTGGGGTGATTTCATTGGAAGCGGGTTTTATGTGCTCTGGAGTCATTTTGTTGGAAGCAAATTTTTTGTGTTCTGGGGTGATTTCGATGGAAGCGGGTTTTATTTACTCGAGTCATTTCGTTGGAAGCAAATTTTTTCCGTATTGCAGTGATTTTGTTGAAAGCATGTCTTATGTGGTCTGTAGTCATTTCGTTGGAAGCGATTTTTTGTGTTCTGGGGTGATTTCATTGGAAGCGAATTTTTTGTGCTCTGGGGTGATTTTATTGGAATCGGGTTTTATATGCTCTGGAGTCATTTCATTGGAAGCTAATTTTTTGTGTTCTGGGCTTGATTTCATTGGAAGCGGTTTTATGTGCTCTGGATTCATTTTGTTGGAAGCAAATTTTTTATGTTCTGGGGTGATTTCGACGGAAGCGTGTTTTATGTGCTCTGGAGTCATTTCATTAGAATCAATATTTAGTGTTCTGGGGTGATTGCGTTAGAAGCGAATTTTTTGTGTTCTGGGGTAATTTCGTTGGAAGCAGGTTTTATTTTCTCTGGAGTCATTAACTTGGAAGCGAATTTTTTGTGTTCTGTGGTGATTTCGTTGGAAGCAGTTTTTATGTGCTCTTTGGTCATTCCGTTGGAAGAGAATTTTTTGTGCTCTGGTGTGATTTCGTTGGGTTCGGGTATTATTTGCTCTTAAGTCATTACATTGGAAGCAAATTTTTTGTGTTCTGGGGTGATTTCATTGTAAGCAAATTTTTCGTGTACTTGGGAGATTTCGTTGGAAGCAGCTTTTATGTGCTCTGGTGTCATTTCTTTTTAAGGGAATTTTTTGTGTTCTGTTGTGATTGCATTGGAAGCGAGTTTTCTGTCCTCTGGAGTTATTTTGTTGGAAGCGAATTTTTTGAGTTCTGGGGTGATTTTGTTTGAAGCGGGTTTTATGTGCTCTGGAGTCATTTTGTTGGAAGCAAATTTTTTGTGTTCTGGGGTGATTTCGTTGGAAGCGGGTTTTATGTGCTCTGCAGTCATCTTGTTGGAAGCAAATTTTTTTGTATTCTGGGGTGATTTCTTTGGAAGCTGGTTCTATGTGCTCTGCAGTCATTTCGTTGGAAGCAAATTTTTTGTGTTCTGGGGTGATTTCATGGGAATTGGGTTTTATGTGCTCTGGAGTCATTTCGTTGGAAGCTGGTTTTTTTGGGGTCTGGGGTCGTTTAGTTGGAAGCAGGTTTTTCTGTGCTTCTCAGTCTTTTTGTATGAAGCAGGTTTTATAATTGCTCTGGAGTCATTTCGTTGAAAGCAAATTTTTTTGTTCTGGAGTGATTTCATTGGAAGAAGGTTTTATGTGCACTGGAGTCATTTCGTTGGAAGCAAAATTTTTGTGTTCTGGAGTAATTTTGTTAGAAGTGGGTTTTACGTGCTCTGGAGTAATTTCGTAGGAAGCATATTTTTTTCTGTTCTGGGGTGATTTCGTTGAAAGCGGGTTTTTGTGTTCTGGGGTGATTTAGTTGGAAGCGAATTTTTTGTCTTCTGGGGTAATTTCATTGGAAGTGTGTTTTATGTGCTCTGGAGTCATTTCGTTGGAAGCAAAATTTTTGTGTTCTGGGGTGATTTTGTTGGAAGCGGGTTTTATGTGCTCAAGAGTCATTCATTGGATGCAGGTTTTCTGTGATCGGGTTTTTTTTTTGTTGGAAGCAGTTTTTGGGGGTCTGATGTCGTTAAGTTGTAAGCAGGTTTTTCTGTGCTTCTCAGTCTTTTTGCACTAGGCCCGTTTTTTTATGTGCTCTGGAGTCATTTCGTTGGAAGCAAATTTTTTTGTGTTCTGGGGTGATTTCGATGGAAGCTGGTTAAGGACTCTGAAGTCAGTTCGTTGAAAGCAAATTTTTTGTGTTCTGGGGTGATTTTGTTGGAAGCAGGTTTTATGTGCTCTTTAGTCATTTCCTTGGAAGCAAAATTTTTGTGTTCTGGGGTGATTTCGTTGGAAGCAGGTTTAATGTGCTCTAGCATCATTTCGTTGGAAGCAAATTTTTTGTGTTCTGGGGTGATTTTGTTGGAAGTGGGTTTTATGTGCTCTGGAGTCATTTCGTGGGAATCAATTTATTTGTGTTCTAGGGTGATTTTGTTGAAACCGGGTTTTATGTGCTCTGGAGTCATTTCATTGGAAGCAAATTTTTGTTGTTCTTGGGTAATTTCGTTGGAAACGGGTTTTATGTGTTCTGAAGTCATTTTTTTGTAAGCAATTTTTTTTCCTCTGGGCTCATTTCGTTGGATGCGGGTTTTTTGGGCTTTGGGTTCATTTCGTTGGAAGCAGGTTTTTCTGTGCTTCTCAGTACTTTTTTACGAAGCGGGTTTTTTATGTGCTCTGGAGTTATTTCATTGGAAGAAAATTTTTTCTGTGCTTGGGTGATTTCATTGGAAGCGGGTTTTATGTGCTCTGGAGTCATTTCGTTGATAGAAAATTTGTTGTGTTCTGTGGTGTTTACGTTGGAAGCAGATTTTATGTTCTCTTGTGACATTTCGTTGGAAGCAAAGTTTTTGTGTCCTGGGGTGATTTCTTTGGAAGCGTGTTTTATGTACTATGGAGTCATTACATTGGAAGCAGGTTTTTTGTGGTCTGGGTCCTTTCATTGGAAGCGGGTTTTTTGGGGTCTAGGGTTGTTTCATTGGAAGCAGGTTTTTCTGTGCTTCTCAGTCTTTTTGTACGAAGCGGGTTTTATATGTGCTCTGGAGTCATTTCGATGAAAGCAAATATTTTGTGTCCTCGGGTGATTTCTTTGCAAGTGGGTTTTATATGCTCTGGAGTCATTTCGTTGGAAGCAATTTTTTGTGTTCTGGGGTGATTTCTTTGAAAGCAGGTTTTATGTGCTCTGGAGTCATTTCTTTGAAGGAAATTTTTTGCGTTCTGGGGCGATTTTGTAGGAAGAGTGTTTTATGTGCTCTGGAGTAATTTCGTTTGAAGCATATTTGTTGTGTTCTGTGGTGTCTTCGTTGGAAGCAGGTTTTATGTGCTCTGGAGTCTTTTTTTTGGAAGCAAAGTTTTTGTGTTCTGGGGTGATTTTGTTGGAAGCGGGTTTTATGTGCTCTGCAGTCATTTTGTTGGAAGCAAATTTTTTTGTGTTCCTGGGTGATTTCATTGGAATTGGGTTTTATGTGCTCTGGAGTCATTTCGTTGGAAGCTGGTTTTTTGGGGTCTGGGGTCGTTTCGTTGGAAGCAGGTTTTGCTCTGGAGTCATTTCGTTGGAAGCTGGTTTTTTGGGGTCTGGGGTCGTTTCGTTGGAAGCAGGTTTTTCTGTGCTTCTCAGTCTTTTTGTATGAAGCGGGTTTTTTATGTGCTCTGGAGTCATTTCATTGGAAGCAAATTTTTTGTGTTCTGGGGTGATTTCATGGGAATTGGGTTTTATGTGCTCTGGAGTCATTTCATTGGAAGCTGGTTTTTTTGGGGTCTGGGGTCGTTTCGTTGGAAGCAGGTTTTTCTGTGCTTCTCAGTCTTTTTGTATGAAGCAGGTTTTATAATTGCTCTGGAGTCATTTCGTTGGAAGCAAAATTTTTGTGTTCTGGATTGATTTTGTTAGAAATGGGTTTCATGTGCTCTGGAGTAATTTCGTAGGAAGCATATTTGTTGGTGTTCTGGGGTGATTTCGTTGGAAGCGGGTTTTATGTGCTTTGGAGTCATTTTTTTGTAAGCAAGTTTTTGTTGTCTGGGCTCATTTCGTTGGAAGCGGGTTTTTTTGGGGTGTGGGGTCATAACATTGGAAGCAGGGTTTTCTGTGCTTCTCAGTCTTTTTGTACAAAACGGGTTTTTTATGTTCTCTGGAGTCATTTCGTTGGAAGCAAATTTGTTGTGTTTTGGGGTGTTTTCGTTGGAAGCTGGTTTTATGTGCTCTGGATTCATTTCATTGGAAACAAAGTTTTTGTGTTCTAGGGTGATTTCGTTGGAAGCGTGTTTTATGTGCTATGGAGTCATTAAGTTGGAACCGGGTTTTTTGTGGTCGGGGTCCTTTCATTGGAAGCGGGTTTTTTGGGGTCTGGGACGTTTCGTTGGAAGCATGTTTTTCTGTACTTCTCCGTCTTTTTGTACGAAGCGGGTTTTATATGTGCTCTGGAGTCATTTCGCTGAAAGCAAATTTTTTGTGTTCTTTGTTGATTTCGTTGGAATTGGGTTTTATGTGCTCTGGAGTCATTTCTTTGGAATCAATTTTTTTCATGTCCTGGGGTGATTTGGTTGGAATCGAGTTTTTTGTGCTCTGGATTCATTTTGTTTGAAGCGGGCTTTTTGTTTTCAGGGTCCTTTCGTTGGAAGTGGGTTTTTTGGGGTCTGGTGTTGTTCCGTTGGAAGCAAGTTTTTCTTTGATTCTCAGTCTTTTTGTACGAAGCTGGTTTTTTATGTGCTCTGGAGTCATTTCGTTGGAAGGAATTTTTTGTGTTCTGGTGTGATTTCATTGGAAGCGGGTTTTATGTGCTCTGGAGTCATTTCTTTGGAAGCGTTTTTTTACATGTTTCTCAGTGTTTTCGTTTGAAGCAGGTTTTTACTTGTTTCTCAGTATTTCGTTGGAAGCGGGTTTTTCAAGCGCTTTTATGTCTTTTCCTTAGAAGCGAGTTTTATGTGCCCTGGAGTCATTTTGTTAGCAGCAGGTTTTTATGTGCCCTGGAGTCATTTCGTTGGAATCAGGTTTTTAGGTGCTCTGGGGTCATTTTGTTGGAAGCGCGTATTTATGTACTCTGGAGTCATTTTGTTGAAAGCGGTTTTTAGGTGCTTTGGGGTCATTTTGTTGGAAGTGGTATTTATGTACTCTGGAATCATTTCATTGAAAGCGGGTTTTCTAAGTGCTTCTCAGTCTATTTGTTAGAAGGGTGTTTTTATGTGTTTCTCAGTGTTTTTTTTGGAAGTAGGTTTTCTAAGTGCTTTCCAGTCTTTTTGTTGGAAGCGGATTTTTATGTGTTTCTCAGTGTTTTCTTTGGGGCGTGTTTTTTAAGTGCTTCTCAGTCTTTTCATTTGAAATGGGTATTTCTGTGCCCTGGAGTCATTTCGTTGGACGCCGGTTTTTATGTTCTCTGAAATCATTTCGCTGGATGCCGGTTTTTATGTTCTCTGAAGTCATTTCATTGTAAACGGGTTTTTATGTGCCCTGGAGTCATTTTGTTGGAAGTGGGTTTTTTCTTGTTTCTCAGTGGTTTTGATGGAAGCAGGTTTTTAAAGTGCTTCTCTGTCTTTTCGTTTGGAAGTGGGTTTTTATGTGCCCTGGAGTCATTTTGTTGGAAGCGGGTTTTTTTGTGCTCTAGAGTCATTTCGTTGGATGCGGGTTTTTACGTTTTTCTCAGTGTGTTCTTTGGAAGTGGGTTTTTATGTGTCCTGGAATCATAACATTTGTAGCAGCTTTTTATGTGCCCTGGAGTCATTTTGTTGGAAGCGGGTATTTATGTACTCTGGAGTCATTTCGTTGTAAGCAAATTTTTTGTGTTCTGGGGTGATTACGTTGGAAGCGTGTTTTATGTGCTCTGGAGTCATTTCGTTGGAAGCTAATTTTTGTCTTTTGGGTGATTTCGTTGGAAGCGAGTTTTATGTGCTCTGGAGTCATTTCGTTGTAAACAAATTTTTTGTGTTCTGGGGTGATTACGTTGGAAGCGGGTTTTATGTGCTCTGGAGTCATTTCGTTGGAAGCAAATTTTTTTGTATTCTGGGGTGATTTCGTTGGAAGCGGGATTATATGCTCTGGAGTCATTTCGTTGGAAGCAATTTTTTGTGTTCTGGGGTCATTTCTTTGGAAGCGGGTTTTTATGAGCTCTGGAGTCATTTCGTTGGAAGTGTTTTTGTACGTGTTTCTCAGTGTTTTCTTTGAAAACAGGTTTTTTAAGTGCTTCTCAGTCTTTTCTTTGGAAACGGGTTTTTATGTTCCCTGGAGTCATTTCGTTAGAATCGGGATTTTACATGTTTCTCAGTCATCTCTTTGGAAATGGTTTTTATGTGCCCTGGTGTCATTTCATAGGAAACAGGTTTTGTAAATTTTTCTCAGTCATTTTGTTGGAAACGGGTTTTTTTTTTTTTTTTTAGTTCTTTTTTTATTTTTTTTATTTATTTTTTTTATTTTTTATTTTTTTCAATGCATTTTATTCAGGAACATTGAACAATCCTCGGACCCCAGGGAAAGCCAGCCCACAGCTTAAATAGCCTCTGGGTAGCCAACCCAGGCGTGCCACGGGGGCAATGCAGATAGGTCCACATACATAGAAGCAAGCCAGATCCTCGGCCTTAGCCAAATGTGGAGTTGTTCGTGACAGAGAGCACTCACCATCGGGAAGGTGGAAGGCGGAAACCAGCTCCATCTTTAAGGCATAGCATTCCGCAGCTCTCTACAGTTCCCCCTTTTTGTTTTAGACGCATCAGGCAAGAGTAGAGGTCTGATCTCTGATATTAGAAATAAATTGGGACTTTGTACAGATGTTCATTTAGGTGTCATCCACCCAAAGAGCATCAGACCGTCCGATACCTTTTTCTCAGAGGCGGGACCTGGGGCATCAACCCACATGTAATCAGACATGCTCTTCTCTGGGTCCAAAGCGGCTGACCCTGAGTGCAGTGCTTAGCCTCGCATCCTGAGCGTATCATTTTAGCTTTTTATGGTATCCAACCATGCTTGGGGAGACTGTCCTGCTTCAATGGCTGTAAAGGCCTGAATGATCATGGCTGCATCACACTGTTGTGAGACTCTAATCTTGCATATATACCACAGGCAAACCAAGGAGACCAACACCAGAAGGCCTGCTAACACTCCCATGCCCGCCCATTCCTTCAGATGATTCATGGCTGCAGCAATCCATGTTGATAATCCTGTGGCTAGTCCTGCATCCACTCCGGTAGAATTTACTGTGACAATGGCCACTCTCAGCTGCTCCATCGTAGTATCGAATTCTCCAGTCCAATTACCTAAAATATAGCTCGACAATTGTTTAGACAGATTTGCAGCACAAGAAAAATTCTCATGTTGTATGCTAGTGACACAAAGTCCAGCATACTTTCATTGACAGCCAGGTTGAGCGATTTGCCATAGGGTATCAATTTGCTCCTGCAAGAGGTCAATCCTCTGATTGAACACCATCAAGCTTCCTTTTAGTTGAGCATTAATTCCTTTATGTACAACTAAGGCATGAGCTACATTGGCTAAATGATTATTCAGGGTCTGAGCAGTCTGCCCAGTATGACTCATGGCTAATGCCCTGGTGGTAGCTCCAACAGCCGTCAAAGAGATGGTAGTAACAATGGTGGCTGTAGTTCCAAGATCCCTTTTCTGTCTGAAGAGAGTCATAGCGTGAGGGGCATCAATGGGCATAGGCACCCAGTGAGGCATGCGAGTAACCAGGGCATACCTAACTTTACTAGCATTCCAGCATTGGGCAAAAAAGCAAGTATCATTACCACAATTACTTGGCTCTATCTGGCTAATAATGAATAAAAATGGGGGATATAGACAAACAGGTGTGGGCTTATAGGAAATATTATGAGAAGCCTTAACCCCTCGTTGGAACATCCTGCGTCAGTTCTAGAACTAGCAGTGGTGGTGTCTGAGGTCTGAGTAGGTTCAGGAGACCATTGCCCCCAGGGGCGAGACGTGCTCCATGCCAATTGACTAACTCCATGTTTTCCTCCAATTTTGAAAGTCATTTAAGGTTCTTAAATTACTTTTTTTTCCCTTTTTTCTTAAATTTTTCATCAATTACACTTTATTCATTCTGCATCCCCTCATAAGCCCCTCCCACCTCTCCTCCCAATCCCACGCTCCCTCCTCCCTCTGCTTGCATGCCACTCCCCAAGTCCACTAATAGGGGAGGTTCTCCTCTCCTTTCTGATCTTAGTCTGTCAGTTCACATCAAAAGTGGCTGTATTGTCCTCTACTGTGGCCTGGTAAGGCTGCTCCCCCCCCCAGAGGGAGGTGATCAAAGAGCAGGCCCATCAGATTATGTCAGAGGCAGTCCCTGTTCACATTACTATGTAACCCAATTGGACTTTGAACTGCCCTGGGCTACATCTGTGCAGGGGTTCTAGGTTATCTCCATGAATAGTCCTTGGTTGGAGTATGAGTCTCTGGGAAGTTCCCTATGTTCAAATTTTCTTGTTCTGTTGCTCTGCTTGTGGAGACCCTGTCCTCTCCAGCTCTTACTATTTCCCAGTTCTTACCTAAAATTCCATTCACTCTGCCCAACAGTTGCCCATCAGGCTCAGCATCTGCTTTGATAGTCTGAAGGGCAGAGGCTTTCAGAGGCCCTCTGTGGTAGGTTCCTAGGTTGTTTCCTGTTTTCTTCTTCTTCTGATGTCCATCCTCTTTGCCTTTCTGGATGGGGTTTGGACGTTTTAGTTAGGGTCCTCTCTCTTGCTTAGTTTCTTTAGATGCACAGGTTTTAGTGGGTTTGTCCTATGTTGTATGTCTATATGAGTGAGTATATACCATGTGTGTCTTTTTGCTTCTGAGACAACTCACTCAGGATGATCCTTTCCAGTTCCCACCATTTACCTGCAAATTTCATGATTTCCTTATTTTTCATTGCTGAGTAATATTCCATTGTGTAGATGTACCACAATTTCTGCATCCATTCTTCAGTTGAGGGGCATCTGGGTTGTTTCCAGCTTCTGGCTATTACAAATAAAGCTGCTACAAACATGGTTGAGCAAATGTCCTTTTTGTGTACTTGAGCCTCTTTTGGATATATGCCCAGTAGTGGTATGGCTGGATCTTGAGGAAGCGCTATTCCTAGTTGTCTGAGAAAGCGCCAGATTGATTTCCAGAGTGGTTGTACAAGTTTACATTCCCACCAGCAGTGGAGAAGGGTTCCCCTTTCTCCACAACCTCTCCAGCATGTGTTGTCACTTGAGTTTTTGATCTTGGCCATTCTCATGGGTGTTAGGTGAAATCTCAGGGTTGTTTTGATTTGCATTTCCCTAATGGCTAATGAGCTTGAGCATTTCTTTAAGTGCTTCTCTGCCATTCGGTATTCCTCTACAGAGAATTCTCTGTTTAGCTCTGTTCCCCATTTTTTAAGTGGATTACTTGGTTTGCTGCTTTTCAGCTTCTTTAGTTCTTTATATATACTGGATATGAGTCCTCTGTCAGATAAAGGGTTGGTAAAGATTCTTTCCCAATCTGTAGGTGGTCGCTTTGTTTTGATGACGGTGTCCTTTGCTTTACAGAAGCTTTTCAGTTTCATGAGGTCCCATTTATTGGTTGTTGCTCTTAGAGCCTGTGCTGTTGGTGTTCTGTTCAGGAAGTTTCCCCCTGTACCAATGAGTTCTAGGGTATTTCCCACTTTTTTTTCAAGCCGATTTAATGTGTCTGGTTTTATGTTGAGGTCTTTGATCCACTTGGACTTCAGTTTTGTGCAGGGTGACAAGTATGGATCTATTTTCATTTTTCTACATGTAGACATCCAGTTGGACCAGCACCATTTGTTGAAGATGCTATCTTTTTTCCATTGTATGGTTTTGGCGTCTTTGTCAAAGATCAGGTGTCCATAAGTGTGTGGGTTTATTTCTGGGTCCTCTGTTCGGTTCCATTGATCCACCATTCTGTTTCTATGCCAGAACCATGCAGTTTTTAAAACTGTTGCTCTATAGTACAACGTAAGATCAGGGATGGAGATACCTCCAGAAGATCTTTTATTGTAGAGGATTGTTTTAGCAATTCTGGGTTTCTTGTTATTCCATATGAAGTTGAGAATTTTCCTTTCCAGGTCTGTAAAGAATTGTGTTGGTAATTTGATGGGCATTGCATTGAATCTGTAGATTGCTTTTGGTAAGATGGCCATTTTTACTATGTTAATCCTACCAAGCCATGAGCATGGGAGATCTTTCCATCTTCTCATATCTTCTTCTAATTATTTCTTCAGAGATTTGAAATTTTTTTCATACAAGTCTTTGACTTCCTTGGTTAGGGTTACTCCGAGGTACCTTATGTCATTTGTGGCTATTGTGAAGGGTGTTGTTTCCTTAATTTCTTTCTCAGCCCTTTTGTCTTTTGTATACAGGAGGGCTACTGATTTTTTTGAGTTAATTTTGTATCCTGCCACTTTGCAGACAGGTGAAGGAAGTAAACAAAACAACTCAAGACCTGAAGATAGAATTGGAAAAATTAAAGAAAACACAAATGGAAGAAATAATGGAAAGGAAGAATCTAGGGAAGAAAACAGGAACTACAGAGGTAAGCATAACCAACAGACTATAAGAGATGGAAGAAAGAATCTCAGGTGTAGAAGATACAATGGAAGAAATCGATGTATCTGTCAAAGAAAATGTTAAATCCGAAAAATTCCTGACACAGACCATCCAAGAAATGCAAGACAATATGAAAAGACAAAACCTAAGAATAATAGGTATAGAGGAAAAAGAAGACTCCCTTCTCCAAGGCCCAGAAAATATTTTCAACAAAATCATTGAAGAAAATTTCCCCAAGCTAAAGGAGAAGCCAATTAGAATACATGAGGCCTACAGAACACCCAACAAATTTGACCAGAAAAGAAAATCCTCCCGCCACATAATAATCAAAACAGTAAGTATACAGAACAAAGAAAAAATACTAAAAGCTGCAAGGGAAAAAGGCCAAGTAACATATAATGGCAAACCCATCAGAATCACACCTGACTTCTCAACAGAGACTATGAAAGCCAGAAGGGCCTGGACGGATATCATGCAGACCCTAAGAGAACACAGATGTCAGCCCAGGCTACTATACCCCGCAAAACTCTCAGTCCTCATAGATGGAGAAAACAAGATATTCAATGACAAAAACAAATTTCAACAATACCTACAAACAAATCCAGCATTACAGAAGACACTGGAAGGGAAAATACAACCCAAGAAAGCTAGCTACATTCAAGAAAACACAGGAAATAAATAACCTCACTTCAGTAAAACAAAAAGCAACCAAGCACACAACCTGATGACCACAGCCAACATCAAAATCAAGAGATCTAACAGCCACTGGTCATTAATCTCTCTCAACATCAATGGACTCAACTCTCCAATAAAAAGACACAGATTAACAAAATGGATACATAAACGGAAACGGGTTTTTATATGCTCTGGAGTCATTTCATTGGAAGCAAATTTTTATGTTCTGGGGTGATTTCGTTGGAAGCGGGTTTTATGTGCTCTGGAGTCATTTCGTTGGATGCGATGTTGTACGTGTTTCTCAGTGTTTTCTTTGAAAGCGGGTTTTCTAAGTGCTTCTCAGTCTTTTTGTTGGAAGCGGGTTTTTACGTGTTCCTCGGTGTTTTCGTTGGAAGCAGGTTTAATAGTGCTTCTCAGTCTTTTCATTGGAAGTGGGTTTTTATGTGCCCTGGAGTCATTTCGTAGGAAACAGGTTTTGTAAGTTTTTCTCAGTCATTTTGTTGGAAGCGGGTTTTTATATGCTCTGGAGTCATTTCAATGGAAGCAAATTTTTTTGTGTTCTGGGTGATTTCGTTGGAAGCGGGTTTATGTGCTCTGGAGTCATTTCGTTGGAAGCAATTTTTTGTGTTCTGGGGTGATTTCTTTGGAAGCGGGTTTTTGTGAGCTCTGTAGTCATTTCGTTGGATGCGATGTTGTACGTGTTTCTCAGTGTTTTCTTTGAAAGCGGATTTTCTAAGTGCTTCTCGATCTTTTTGTTGGAAGCGGGTTTTTACGTGTTTCTCAGTGTTTTCGTTGGAAGCAGGTTTAATAGTGTTTCTCAGTCTTTTCGTTGGAAGTGGGTTTTTATGTGCCCTGGAGTCACTTCGTTGGAAGTTTGCTTTTAGGTGCTCTAGGGGTCATTTCGTTGGAAGCATGTATTTATGTGCTCTGGAGTCATTTCTTTGGAAGCCGGTTTTTTCATGTTTCTCTGTGTTTTCGTTGGAAGCCAGTTTTTTTAAGTGTTTCTCAGTCTTTTCGTTGGAAACGTGTTTTTATGTGCCCTGGAGTCATTTCCTTGGAACGAGGTTTTTATGTGCTGTGGAGTCACTTCATGGGAAGCAGGTTTTTTTTTTCTCTGTTTTTTCGTTGGAAGCGTGTTTTTATCTACCCTGGAGTCATTTAATTTTATGTGCTCTGGGTTCATTTTTTTGGAAGCGGGTATTTATGTGCCCTGGAGTCATTTCATTGTAAGCAGGTTTTTATATTCTCTGGAGTCATTTCGTTTGAAGTGAGTTTTTACGTGTTTCTCAGTATTTCGATGGAAGCGGGTTTTTCAAGCACTTTTATGTCTTTTCCTTAGAAGCGAGTTTTATGTGCCATGGAGTCATTTCGTTGGCAGCGAATTTGTACGTGTTTCTCAGTGTTTTCGTTGGAAGCGGGTTTTTTAAGTGCTTCTCAGTCTTTTCATTAGAAGCCGGTTTTTACGTGGTTCTCAGGCATTTCTTTGGGAATGTTTTTCATAAGAAATGGGTTATTTAAATGCTTCTCAGTCATTTTGTTGGAAGCAGGTATTTATGTGCTCTGGAGTCATTTCACTGGAAGCGTTTTACGAAGTGCTTCTCAGAGTTTTCGTTGGTAGCAGGTTTTTACGTGTTCTCAGTGTTTTCTTTGGAAGCGGGTTTTTTAAGTATTCTCAGTCTTTTCGTTAGAAGCTTGTTTTATTTGCGCTGGAGTCATTTCATTGGAAGCAGGTTTTTATGTGCCCTAGAATCATTTCATTGGAAGCGGGTATTTATGTACTCTGGAGTCATTTCGTTGGAAGCAGTTTTTCTAAGTGTTTCTCAGTCTTTTCATTGGAAGCGGATTTTTATGTGTTTCTCAGTGTTATTGTTGGGGGATTAAGTGCTTCTCAGTCTTTTCGTTGGAAGCGGGTTTTTACGTGCCCTGGAGTCATTTCGTTGGACGCCGGTTTTTATGTTCTCTGAAGTCATTTCATTATAAAAGGGTTTTTATGTGCTCTGGAGTCATTTCGTTGGAAGTGCGTTTTTTCTTCTTTCTCAGTACTTTCGATGAAAGCGGGTTTTTCACGTGCTTCTCAGTCTTTTCGTTGGACGCAGGTTTTTATGTTCTCTGAAATCATTTCGTTGTAAATGGGTTTTTATGTGCTCTGGGTTCATTTTGTTGGAAGCGGGTATTAATGTACTCTGGAGTCATTTCATTGGAAGCGGGTTTTCTAAGAGCTTTTCAGTCTTCTCGTTGGAAGCGGGTTTTTACGTTTTTCTCAGTTTTTTCGTTGAAAGCGGGTTTTTATGTGCCCTGGAATCATTTCGTTTGTAGCTGCTTTTTTGTGCCCTGAAGTCATTTTGTTGGAAGCGGGTATTTATGTAAATGGAGTCATTTCATTGGAAGTGGGTTTTCTAAGTGATTCTCAGTCTTTTCATTGGAAGCGGGTTTTTATGTGCCCTGGAGTCATTTCATTGGAAGCCGGTTTTTTTGTGCTCTAGAGTCATTTCGTTGGATGCGGGTTTTTACGTGTTTCTCAGTGTTTTCTTTGGAAACGGGTTTTTATGTGTCCTGGAATCATTTCGTTTGTAGCAGCTTTTTATGTGCCCTGGAGTCATTTTGTTGGAAGCGGATATTTATGTACTCTGGAGTCATTTCATTGGAAGCGAGTTTTCTAAGCGCTTCTCAGTCTTTTCGTTGGAAGCGGGTCTTTATATGCTCTGGAGTCATTTCGTTTGAAGCGGGTTTTTACGTATTTCTCAGTGCTGTCGATGGAAGTGGGTTTTTCAAGTGCTTTTCAGTCTTTTCCTTAGAAGCGGGTTTTTATGTGTCCTGGAGTCATTTCTTTGGAAGCGGGTTTTTATGAGCTCTGTAGTCATTTCGTTGAAAGCGTTTTTTTACGTGATTTTCAGTGTTTTCGTTGGAAGCGGGTTTTTGAAGTGCCTCTCTGTCTTTTCGTTGGAAGTGGGTTTTTATGTTCCCTGGAGTCATTTCGTTGGAAGCGGGTTTTTACGTGTTTCTCAGTGATTTCGATGGAAGCGGGTTTTTCAAGTCCTTTTCAGTCTTTTCCTTGGAAGCGGGTTTTTATGTGCCCTGGAATCATTTCGTTGGAAGCGGGTTTTTCATGTTTCTCCGTCATTTTGTTGGAAGCGGGTTTTTATGTGCCCTGCAGGCATTTCATTGGAAGCAAGTTTTTATGTGCTCTGGAGTCATATCGTTGGAAGCAGGTTTTTACGTGTTTCTCAATGTTTTCGTTGGAAACGGTTTTTTTAAATGCTTCTTAGTCTTTTCGTTGGAAGAGAGTTTTTATGTGCCCTGGAGTCATTTCGTTCGAAGCGGGTTTTTATGAGCTCTGTAGTCATTTATTTGGAAGTGTTTTTTTGCTTGTTTCTCAGTGTTTTCGTTGGAAGCGGGTTTTTTAAGTGCTTCTCAGTCTGTTTGTTGGAAGTAGGTTTTTATTTGCTGAGGAGTCATTTCATTGGAAGCGGGTTTTTATGTTTTTCTCAGTTTTTTCGTTGAAAGCGCATTTTTATTTGTCTGGAATCATTTTGTTTGTAGCGGCTTTTTATGTGCCCTGAAGTCATTTTGTTGGAAGCGGGTATTTATGTACTCTGGAGTAATTTCGTTGGAAGCTGGTTTTCTAAGCGCTTCTCAGTCTTTTCATTGGAAGCGGATTTTTATGTGTTTTTCAGTATTTTCTTTGGGGCTGATTCTTTAAGTGCTTCTCAGTTTTTCGTTGGAAGCCGTATTTATGTGCCCTGGAGTCATTTCGTTGGACACTGGTTTTTATGTTCTCTGAAATCATTACATTGTAAATGTGTTTTTATGTGCTCTGGAGTCTTTTCGTTGGAAGCAGGTATTTATGTGCTCTGGAGTCATTTCTTTGGTAGCGGGTTTTCTAAGTGCTTCTCACAGTTTTCATTGAAAGCGTGTTTTCTAAGTGCTTCTCACAGTTTTCTTTGGAAGCGTGTTTTCTAAGTGCTTCTCACAGTTTTCTTTGGAAGCGGGTTTTTAAGTGCTTCTCACAGTTTTCTTTGGAAGTGGGTTTTTAAGTGCTTCTCACAGTTTTCTTTGGAAGCGGGTTTTTAAGTGCTTCTCAGTCTTTTCGTTGGAAGCGGGTATTTATGTGCCCTGGAGTCATTTCGGTGGACGCGGGTTTTTATGTTCTCTGAAATCATTTCGTTGGAAACAGGTTTTTATGTGCTCTGGAGTCATTTCGTTGGAAGCGGGTTTTTACGTGTTTCTCAGTGATTTCGATGGAAGCGGGTTTTTCAAGTCCTTTTCAGTCTTTTCCTTGGAATCGGGTTTTTATGTGCCCTGGAATCATTTCGTTGGAAGCGGGTTTTTCGTGTTTCTCCGTCATTTTGTTGGAAGCGGGTTTTTATGTGCCCTGTATTCATTTCGTAGGAAACGGGTTATTTAAGTGCTTCTCAGTCATTTTGTTGGAAGCGTGTTTTTATGTGCTCTGGAGTCATTCTGTTGGAAGCAGGTTTTCTAAGTGCTTCTCAGAGTTTTCGTTGGAAACCGGTTTTTACGTGTTTCTCAGTGTTTTCTTTGAAAGCGGGTTTTTTAAGTGCTCCTCAGTCTTTTCGTTGGAAGCAGGTATTTATGTTTTCTGTAGTCATTTCTTTGGAAGCGGGTTTTTATGTGCTCTGGAGTCATTTTGTTGGAAACGGGTTTTTACGTGTTTCTCAGTGCTTTTGATGGAAGCGGATTTTTCAAGTGCTTTTCAGTCATTTCGTTGGAATTAGGTTTTTATGTGCCCTAGAGTCATTTCTTAGAAGCAGGTTTTTCGTGTATCTCAGTCATTTTGTTGGAAAGGGTATTTATGTACTCTGGAGTCATTTCATTCAAAGCGGGTTTTCTAAGTGCTTCTCAGTCTTTTCTTTGGAAGCGGGTTTTTTTTATGCTCTAGAGGCATTTTGTTGGAAGCGGGTTTTTACGTTTTTCTCAGTTTTTTCTTTGGAAGCCAGTTTTTATGTGTCCTGGAGTCATTTCTTTGGAAGTGGGATTTTATGTGCCCTCGAGTCATTTCGTTGGAAGCGAGTATTTAAGTACTCTGCAGTCATTTCGTTGGAAGCGGGTTTTCTAAGTGCTTCTCAGTCTTTTCATTGGAAGTGGATTTTTATGTGTTTCTCAGTGTTTTCGTTGGGGTGGGTTTTTTAAGTGCTTCTCAGTCTTTTCGTTGGAAGTGGATTTTTATGTGTTTCTCAGTGTTTTCGTTGGGGTGGGTTTTTTAAGTGCTTCTCAGTCTTTTCTTTGTTAACAGGTATTTATGTGCCCTGGAGTCATTTCGTTGGACGCCAGTTTTTATGTTTTCTGAAATCATTTCGGTGGATGCTGGTTTTTATGTTCTCTGAAATCATTTTGTTGGAAATGGGTTTTTATGAGCTCTGTAGTCATTTCTTTGGAAGCGGGTTTTTACGTGTTTCTCAGTGTTTTTGTGGGAAGCGGGTTTTTTAAGTGCTTCTCAGTCTTTTCGTTGGAAGTGGGTATTTACTTATTTCTCAGTGCTTTCGATGGAAGCATCTTTTTCAAGTGCTTCTCAGTCTTTTGGTTGGAAGCGGGTTTTTATGTGCTCTGGGTTCATTTTGTTGGAAGCGGGTATTTATGTACTCTGGAGTCATTTCATTGGAAGCGAGTTTTCTAAGTGCTTCTCAGTCTTTTCGTTGGAAGCGGATTTTTATGTGCTTGGGTTCATTTCATTGGATGCCGGTGTTTATGTGCTCCAGAGTCATTCATTTGGAAGCGGGGTTTTACATGCTCTGTAGTCATTTCATTGGAAGCGGGTTAATATGTACTCTGGAGTCACTTCATTGGCAGCGGGTTTTTATGCTCTGGAGACATTTCATTGGATGATGCTTTTTATGTGCTCTTGACCTTTCATTGGAAGCGGGTTTTTATGTGCTCTTGAATCTTTGGTTGGAAGCTAGTTATTATGTGCTCCTGAGTCATTTCTTTGGAAATGGGTTTTTATGTGCTTTTGAAACCTTTCATTGGAAGCGGGTTTTTAGGTGCTCTAGAGTCATTTCGTTGGAAGCAGGTATTTATGTGTTTTGTAGTTTATTTGTTGGTAGCGGGTTTTTATGTGCTCTAGAGTCATTTCATTGGAAGCTGGTTTTTATGTGCTCTGGAGAGAATTCTTTGGAAGCGGTTTTTATGTGCTCTTGAGTCATTTCATTTGAAACGTGTTTTTATGTACTATTGAGTCATTTATTTGGAAGCGGGTTTTTATGTGCTCCTGAATCCTTTGGTTGGAAGCAGGTTATTATGTGCTCTTGAGTCATCATTGGTAGCAGGTTTTTATGAGCTCTTGAAAACTTTCATTGGAAGCGGGTTTTTCTGTTCTCTGGAGTCATTTCCTTTCAAGCAGGTTTTTATGTGCTCTTGAAACCTTTTGTTGGAAGCGGATTTTTAGGTGCTCTGGCGTCATTTCGTTGGAAGCGGTTTTTTATGTGCTCTGGAGTCATTTCGTTGGAAGCAGTTTTTTATCCCATAAAAACCCAGAATTTCCAAAACAGTCCTGTACAACAACAGATGATCTTGAGGTATCTCCATTCCTGATCTCAAGCTGTGCTACAGAGCAATAGCAATAAAAAATTCATGGTATTGACATAAAAACAGAAAGGAGGATCAATGGAACTGAATAGAAGACCCAGAAATAAACCCACACTGTCTTAAATTCCCTTTAGCTCAGTGACCCTCCTTTTTGCTTAATTCTGTCATCTGGTTCCTTGCTCTTCTTCTTGACCTATGGTTAACTTTATTAAATCCTATGTATAGAAAGCTCTTGGATTAAAGGTGTGTGCTAGTACTGACCATATCATAATCAACTGTTTATAATAAACAGAAAGGTATTGGAATAAAGGTGTGTTGTGGGTCTCAACCACAGCAAACAACAGGTTTTTAAGTTCACAATGGGATCAAATATCCTACAACAGTTTGGTCTCTGAGAAGTAGCACTATTAGGAAGTGGAGTCTTGTTGGATTAGGTGTGGCATTGTTGGAGGAAGTGCATCACTGGGGATGAACTTTGTGGTTTCCATGTTTAAGCCAGGCCTTCTCTCTTCCTGCTGCCTGCAAATGATCCAGACGCAGAACTCTCATCTTCTTTAGCACCATGTCTGCCTCTACATCACTGTGCTTTCTTTCATGAAAACAATGGATTAAACCTCTGAACCTGTAAGCCAGCCCCAAAGAAATATTTTTTATAAGAGCTACTACGGTCATCATCACCTATTCACAACAATAGAAACCCTAACAAGACAGGATGGCTTGGGGGTCCTTGTTCATTCTGCTTCCTGAGAATAAATGTAATGGGATCAGCTTTTCTCTGCTTCTGCTACTGTGCCTTCTCCATTCCCTTGGACTCTATTATATTGTACTCTAACACACACACACACACACACACACATACACACACACACACACCTGTTTCTCTCTTCAATTGTTTCTTAACAAATATCTTCTCACAGCAGCAAAAAAGTAGGGAATATAAAACATTAATACTTAGAACTGGGTCTATCTCTGTGCTAAACCTGACCATGCAGTTTTAAACATTTGAAATTCTTTTTCAAGAGCAATGTAGAAGTGTTTGGAACTTTTGAAGTAGAAAAGTCACATAATGAGGTAAGGAAATCTGAGAGGGGTATTCTAATGGGAGTTTGTATGATCAAAAAGCTAAGAGAAACACAAAGAGTGGAGGCAGATCCCATGAGATTTCAGCGAAGAAAAAAAAAACAATGTATTAGAAGCTGTGCTGATGGCCATTCATAAAATATTCAAGAAAATAATCTGCTTCATTCTTCCTTTGTCCTGAGAACTTTATTGAAAAAATTTAAAAGTAACAGGCTTTTGTGTGTGGTGGAGTTAATTACAAGGCATTAGAGCATTCTGTGTGTGGTGTCGATACTGTTCACCGCTCATCTATGTCTACAGTGAAAAGAACAATGTAAAAAGATATAAAATTACGCAGTTTGGAAAACAAAAAGCATTAGCAAGATAGAAGTTATAGACCTGATGGCTGCTGGTAAAAAGTAAAAAACTGTGAGAGGCAAAACTGCTGCTCTGTGCTGGGATGATAAGAATTTAAGACTCTATCTCGCAATTCTCCTACTTGAGAAAATATAAATTTATTTGAAAAGATAGAGCCTGTACCAAGAATGCAACTGAAGAAGTGTTTTTGCTAAAAAGCAAATGCTCCTTAATGCAATCTTGCAAACTCAACCAGTAGGCATAATGGTTGAGTGCAGACAGCTGTGCTATAAAGAGCCTAAACTACATATCAAATGGCAACAGAACTTTCCCTGAAACACCCATATTCTACTAATTTTTACAGCCATAAATGGTAAAAGTTTAAAGGATTCCTTGAGGCTTTCTACATGGATTCAGAGAGCTTCTTAGGCCAAACAATGTTTAGCAAGATCAAAGTCTCTTCAAGAAGTCTCTGAGTAAGGTTGAAGCCTAGATTGCATGGAGCCTTGAGATGTCAGAACCATGGGACTTTGTATTAGTTATGATTCTCTAAGCAAACAGAACAGATAATACATAGTATATATATACTATCTGTATGTACGTATGTATACATACATTTTATACCTGAGTGTGTATATAGGCATACATTCACTATTGCATTTATCATATATATATAGCTATAGAGAGAGAACAGGTTTTATATATACATATGTATAATATACATATGTATGATGAATTTATTAGAGTGGCTTAAAGGTTTGGTGTGACTATTCAAACAATGGCTATTTCCTGAGGGAAAGCCCAAGAATACCGTAGTTGTTCAGTGCATAGATTAGATGGCTCAGTTGGTCTTTATTATATCCTGGGAGCCCAAAGAAGTAGGCCAAGAGCAAACATTTTCTTCTTCTGAGTCCGTTATATACACTTCCACAGAAAATATGGCCCACATTATAGGCAGATCTTTCCATCTCAAAAGATCCAGAGTTAAGGTGGCTTTTTCCATCTCAAGTGATCAAAAAAAAAAATCTCTCACATGCATACCCAACATCTTGGGTTTCAGATAATTCCAGTTGTTAACAACTAAGAATAGTCATCACTCATACCCATTGACAAAAGTTGGAGAGCTGAAGTGGAGCCAAGTTAAGAGAGACTGTGCTACAGGATGCAGTGCTTTGGGTGGGGGTGGGTAACATACCGAAGCACTTTGGAGTCTGTGCGAGTTGATCATGTGCCCCACATGCTGGTTAAGGAGTTATATCAGTTAGTATTTGCTTTGCTATATTTTGTTTTTCCTTTGCCCAATATTTGTGTGTGTGTGTGTGCCTGTGTGCGTACATGTGCATTTGTGTGTGTGTATATGACATATCTCTATTCTACTCTTATACAATGGACTGTTTTACTTGTATTGTTATGTATAATTATATATTGAAATGCTGTAGATTGTTGGTAGGACTCACATAATAGATTTTGGACTCTTAAACATTGTTCAGACTGATAAATGTTATGGGGATTTTAAAAGTTAGAATGAATGCATTTTTTCACCATGATACAGACATAAACCTATGGGAGTCAGGATTGTAGTTTGAATATAAAAAAATCCCCAAAGGCTCATATTTTTAAAACATTTTTCTCTAGTTATCGTACTGTTTGAAAAAGGGTGTGGAACATTTGGGAGGTGGACCTTGAGGAGGTAGTGAGTTATTGGGAGTGAGCATCAAGGTTTCATTTATACCCCTTTAGTGGTTTGGGTGAAAAATGCCTTCTTAGAAGGACTATGAAAGACTCTACCCAGCGGGGTATTAAAGTAGAGGCTGAGGCTCTGTCCAAACTTTGGATAGAGTGCAGGGAACCTTATGAAAGAAGGAAGAGATAGAAAGACCTGGAGGGGACATGAGCTCCACAAGGAGAGAAAAAAAAATTCTGCCCGCACAGGTCCTTTCTGAGACTGATACTCCAACCAAGAACAATTCATGGGGATAAAAATAAATTAGAACCCCTGCACAGATGTAGCCCATGGCAACTCAGTGTCCAAGTGTGTTCCCTAGTAATGGGAACCAGGACTGTCTCTGACATGAACTCAGTGGCTGGCTCTTTGATCACCTCCCCCTGATGTGGGTGCAACCTTACTAGGCCACAGTGAAAGACAATGCAGCCACTCCTGATGAGACCTGATAGATTAGGATCAGATGGACGGGGAGGAGAACCTCCCCTATCAGTGGACTTGGAGAGGAGCATGGGTGGAGAAGAGGGAAGTAGGGTAGAATTGGGAAGGAATGAGGGAGAGGGCTACAGCTGGGATACAAAGTGAATAAACTGTAATTAATAAAAATAAATAACTTTTTAAAATATCATCTTTGGGTCACCTATTTAAACATCAGTTTTCCAACTGGTGACATTGTTTGGGAATACTGGGGAATTTTTAAGACATAAAGCCTTTTTGGCAAAGTATATCTCTGAGACAGGAGTTGAGAGATTATATCCTTGTCCCACTTAAAATGTGTTTACTTCCTGCATAGAGAGAAATATGAGATTTCTCAGCTTGCCATAGAAGTCACCTGTTTCCGCTTCCATGACTCATTAATATTTTTTCTTGAAATTTAAATAAGTGTGGATGCTAAGAACAACAGAACTTTCCTTTCTCTTTCCTTTCTTTTTACTTTCTTTTCCTTTCCTTTCTTTACTTTTTCTTTTCCTCCCTTCCCATCCATTCTTTTCTCTTCCTTTCATATATATTCCGTTCCCTTTTCCTTCCCTTCCATTTCCTTCCATTCCCTTTCCTTTCCTTTTTTTTCCTTCCCTATCCTTCCCTTCCCTTTTCCTTTCCTTCCATTCCCTTTACTTTACTTTCCATTTCTTTTCCATTCTTTTCCTTCCCCTTCCCTTTCCCTCCCTTTCCTTGCATGTACTTTCTTTTTCCAGTCACTTCCCTTCCCTTCTTTTCCCTTTTCCTTTCCTTCCCTTCTCTTTCCTTTCCATTCCATTCCTTTTCTATTCTTTTCCTTCCCTTCCCTTTCCTTTCCTTTTGTTTCCTTCCCTTTTCCTTCCCTCCCTTCCCTTCCATTTCTGTCCCTTCCATTTTCCTTTCCATTCCCATCCTTTCCTTTTTCCTTCCCGTCCCTTCCTTTCTCTTCCCTTCCCATCCCTTCCATGCTTGTCCCTTCCCTTTCTTTTCCTTTCTTTCTCTTTCCCTTTCCCTTACCTTCCCTCCCTTTCCTTTCCTTTTCTTTCCCTTTCCTTTCCATTCATTTTTTCTTTCATTTCATTTCTATTCCTTTCCTCTCCTTACCTTTCTTCTTACCTTTACTTTCCTTTCCTTTCTTTCCCTTTCCTTTTCCTTTACTTTACTTTACTTTCATTCCCTTTCATTTTCCCTTCCTTATTCTTTCCTATCTTTTCCTTTCCTTTCCTCTCCTCCCCTCCTCTTCCCTTCCCTTTCTTTTCCTTTCCTTTCCCTTCCTGTCCTTTCCTTCCCCTTTCTTACTTTTCCTTTCCTTCTTTCCTTTCCTTTCCCTTTTATTTTCCTACCCTTTTTCCTTTCCTTTAATTTTTCCTTTCCTTTCCTTCCTTTCCCTTCTTTCCCTTTCCCTTTCACTTTCCTTCCCTATTCCTTCCCATCCCTTTCCCATCCCTTTCTTCCCATCCCTTCCATTTTCTTTTCCTTTCCTTCCCTTTCCTCTTTTCCTTCCCTTTCCTTTCCTTGCCTTTCCTTTTTCTGTCCTTTCTCTTTTTTCTTTTCCCTTTTCCTTCCCTTCCCTTCCCATTCCTTTCATTTCCATTCTTTTTCTTTTCCTTTATTTCCCTTTCCTTCTCTACCCTTTCCTTTTCTTTTTATTTCTTCTCCATTCCTTTCCTTTTCTCTCCTTCCCTCCCTTCCATTTTACTTTTCTTTCCCTTCCTTTCCTTTTTCCTTCCCTTTCCTTCCTTTCCCTTCCATTCCTGTCCCTTTTCTTTCCTTTCCTTTTTCCTTTCCCTTTCTATCTTATCCTTTCCTTTCTTTTTTCCCTTTCCTTTCCCTTCCATTCTTTTCCCTTTTTCTTACCTTCCCTTTCCATTCTGTTCCCTTCCCTTCCCATCCCTTCCCCTTTCCTTTCCTTTCCTTTCACTTTTTCTTTCCTTTTCTTTCCATTCTTTGTTGTTCCTTTTCTTTTTTCTCCCTATCCTTTGCCTTCCCTTTTCCTTTCCTTTTTTCTTTCCTTTCCTTAAATTACCTTTCCTTTCCTTTCCTTTTCCCTTTCCTTCGCTTCCCTTCATTTCCCTTCCCTTCCCATCCCTTCTCATCCCCTCTTCCATTCCCCTTCCTTTTCCTCCCCTTTCCTTCCTTTCCCTTCCCCTCCCTACTAGTTCCTTCCCTTCATTTTTCCTTCCCTTCCTTTAGCTTTCCTTTCTTTTCCTTTCCTTTCTCTTTCCTTCCTTTCCTTTCCTTCCTTTCAGTTTCCTTTTTATTGCCTTCCCTTCCCATCCCTTCCTGTCCCTTCACTTTTTCTTTCCTTTCATTTTTTTCTGCCCTTCCCTCTCCTCTTCTTCCATTTCCTTCCCTTCCATTCTTGTCCAGTACTGTCAATTCTAGCCTCTCCCTTTTCCTTTCCTTTTCTTTTTCCTTTTTCTTCTTTTTTTTATTTTCCTTTCTTTTCCTCTTTCCTTTCCTTTTTCCTCTATTTTCCTTTTTTGTCTTCCTTTCCCTTTTTCTTCCCTTTCCTTCCCTATCCTTTCCTTTCCATTCCTTTCCTTCCCTATCCTTTCCTTTCTATTCCTTTCCTTTTCTTATCCCTTCCCTTTTCTTCCCTTCCTTTCCCATCCCTTCCCTTTTTCTTTCCTTTCCTTTCTTTTCCTTTTTTCCCTTCCCTTCCCTTTCCTTTCTTTTCCTTTCCTTTTCTCTTCCCTTCCCTTCCTATCTCTACTCTCACCTTCCCTTCCTTTTTTCTTCCCTTCCCTTCTCTTCACTATCCTTCCTTTCCTTTTTTCCTTTCCCTTCATTCCCTACCTTCCCCTTCTCTTCCTGTTCCCTTCCCTTCCCTCTCCTTTCCTTCTTTTTCTTTTTCCTTCCCTTTCCTTTTTCTTTACATTCCTTTCTCTTTCCTTTCATTTCCTGTAGTTTCCTTGTCTTCCTCTTCATTCCCATCTCTTCCTTTTTTTCCCTTACCTTTCACTTCCTTTTTGCTTTCCTTATCTTTTTCTTTTCCTTTCCTTTTTCTTTTCCTTGCATTTCTTTTCTCCTTTCCTTTCCATTTGTTATTCCTTTCCTATTCCTTCATTCTGCCTTGCCTTGCCTTTTTCTTTTCTTTTCCTTTCCTTTCCTTTCCATTTACTTTTTCTTTCATTTATTTTCCTTTCCTTTCTTTTCCCTTCCTTTCCTTTCCTTTTCCTTTCCTTTCCTATCATTTTTTCCTTTCCTTTCCTATTTCCTTTCTTATACATGATCATTCACAGCTCCATGGTGGGACGCCATGACCTCATCATGTTATCATGGAAAGTTCCATGGCTGGGACTTTATCATGTTGTCATGGACTGCTCCATGGTCAGGACACTCTGACTGTTATCATATTATCACGTACACCTCCAAGGCCAGAACACAATGACTTTATCATGTTATCATGGACAGATCCATGGCTGGGACATATGACTATAATCATGGACAGCTCCATGGCCAGGACACTATAACTGTTATCATGTTCTCATGGCTGGGATATCATGACTGTTATCTTGTTATCATGGACAGCTCCATGGCCTGAAAACCATGACTCTTATCATGTTATCAAGGACATTTCTATCGATGGGACACATGACTATTATCATGGACAGCTCCATGTCTGGGACACCATGACTATTATCATGTTCTCATGGCCAGGACACTATAACTATTATCATTTTATCATGCACAGCTCTATGTCTGGGACACCATGACTATTATAATCAAAAGCTCCATGGACGGGACACCATGACTGCTATCATGAACAGCTCCATGGCCGGGACAACATGAATTTTATCATGTTATATTGGACTGCTCCATGGCTGGGACACTGTGACTTTTATCATGTTATCATAGACAGCTAAATGGCCGGGACAAGATAATAGTTATGATATTATCATGGACAGCTCCATAGCTGGCACACCATGACTGTTATCATATCATAAAGGAGAGCTCAATGGCTGGGATGTCATGACTGTGATCAAGGACAGCTCCAAGGATGGAATACCCTGACTGTTATTATGGTCAGCTGCACAGACGTGACACTGTAACTTTTATCATGTTTTCATGGACATCTCCATAGCTGGGAATCCATGATTGTTATCATGCTAACATGGACATCTCCATTTCCAGGACACCATGACTGTTAACATATTATAAAGGAGAGCTCCATGGATGGGTCACCATGACTGTTATCATGAGAGCCCCATTGATAAGACACTATGACTGTTACCATATCATCATGGACAGCTTCAGGGCTGGGATACCATGACTGTTATCTTTTTGCATGGACAGCTCCATGTCTGGGATACCATGACTTAGTTATCATGTTATATTAGACAGCTCCATGAATGGGACACCATGACTGTTATCATGCTATCACGGACAACTCCATGGCCTGGACACCATGACTGTTATCATGTTATCATGGAAAGTTCCATGGCTGGGACACCATGATTGTTATCATGTTATCAAGGACAGCTCCATGTTTGGGACGCCATGACTGTTATCAAGGACACCATGACTTTTATCATATAATCATTGACAGCTAGGACACCATGACCATTATCATATGATCAATTACAGTTCTGTAGATGGGACACCATTACTGTTATCAACTCATCTATGGCCAGGACACCATGACTGTTCTCATGGTATCAAGTTATCAAGGACAGATCCATAGCCTGGACACCATGACTGTTATCATGTTATCATGGAAATCTCCATGGCTGGGACACCATAAATGTTATCATGTTATCATGGACAGTTCCATGATAGAGACACTGTGAGTGTTATCAAGGACAGCTCCATGGATGGGGCACTTTGACTGTTATCATGGACAGCCTCATTGACAGGACACCATGACTGCTATCAAGTTATAAAGGACAGCTCCATGGTCGGGACACCATGACTGCTATCATGACTGCTCCACGGCCTGGACACCATGACTGTTATCATGTTATCATGAACAACTCCATGATCCAGACACAATGACTGTTATCATTTTATCATGAGCAGCCCCCAGGCCAGGACACTGTGACTGTTATTATGATATCATGATACATGGACAGTTCCTTGGCCTGGACACCATGACTATTATCATGTAATCATAGAAAGCTCCATGGCTGGGACACCAGAACTGTTACCATGTGATCATGGAAAGCTCCATGGCTTGGGACACCAGAACTGTTATCATGTGATCAAGGACAGCTTCATGGCCTGGACACCATGACTGTTATCATGTAATCATGGAAGGTTCCATGAGTGGGACACAATGACTATAATCATGTTATCATAAACAACTCCATGGTTGGGACACCATGTCTGTTTTCATGTTATGAAGGAAAGCTCCATGGGTGGGACACCATGATAGTTATCACTGAAGAGTTTAAGTTTGCCTGGGTGACTCCATTTTGAAATGAGGAGACATCTTGACCGGGAGCTGAACTCAGGTACTAGCAAATATCACAGAATGTGCACTTGGCAGAAAACAAAGTTAACTCTCCTAGCAATAGCCTCCAGGAAATATCACAGAATAAATAATTGATAGAAAATAGAGACAATCTCCCTGGCAATAATCAGTGAAAATCAGTTGGGAAAATTCTCCCCAACGTTCCAGATGTAGTTTAGAAAAATGGCAATTGTGATTATGTAGGTCACCTCACCCCTGTGACTTTTACCCAATTCTGTAATGTCAAGGAATGAACCCCCCTGCTTGCTGTCATGGAACCCCGCTTGTGATTTTTCCCTTTAAAAAAAAACTGCTCGTCCAGGGCTCAGGTCCCACTTCTTTACTGCTGTATCAGTGAGACTTGGGTCCTGAGTTTGATCGCTATCGTAATAAAGCTCTCTTGCTCTTGCCTCGAGTCATCTCCTGGTAGTCTCTGAGGATCTCATGATCCTGGATTAACATCAAGGACAACTCCATGGCTGGGACACCACAAATGTTATCATGTTATCATGAACAGCTCCAAGGCCAGATCGCCATGACTGATATCATGTTATCATGGAAAAATCCATGGCCTGGATAGTATCACGTGAGCATGGACAGCTCCATGGCCAGGACACTATGACTGTTATCATGAACTGCTTCATGTTCGGGACACTATGACTGATATCATGTTATCATGGAAAACTCCATGGCTTGGATACCCTGACTGTTATCATGATATCATGTAATCATGGACAGATCCAAGGCCTGGACACAGTGACTATTTTCATGGAAAGATCCATGGCTGGGACACCATGACTGTTATCCTGTTATCAATGATCAGGACACCATGCTTATTATCATGTTATCATGCACAACTCCATGGCCCGGAAACCATGACTGTTATCATGTGGAGTGAACATTTTTAGTTTCATTACTGCATATTCATGACTGCGTGTGTGTGCTGGTGCAGTGCACATGCATAATGCACAGGTGGAGGTCAGATGACCACTCGTTTATCTGTTCTTTTTTGTCCTCTAAGGGTAAGGGATGTCCCTCCAGGGTTGGAACTCAGGTTAACAGATTTGCACAAGCTGCTACCTGCTGAGCCATTTCACCAGCCCAGAAAGGCACTTAAAAGCACATCAGATACATTAGAATAACCATTTTCTAAAGATTTATTATTTCATTTATTTAATTAATTATCATGTGTGCATGTGTTTATGTGGGTGTCTGAGGTGTCTGGTTCTTTGTTTACTTGCTGCTCAGCTTGATCTCCACTCTGACACAGTTCAGGAACCCATGCCTAGGTTTCCACAGTGCACTGGGGTTTCTCATACTTTAACAACTGACAGTTCTCCACAGACAAAGCCACAGGTCAACCTGTTCTAAGTAATTTTCTCTTCTCTGGTCATTGTAGGTTTATCATGTGTTATTTAAAACTAACCAATACACCCAAAGTGAAAAGTCCTTGGTTTAGTCCCCAGCATAGCAAACAAAGAAAAACAGTTTGTTGTTATTTTGTACTGTAAGACCTGGGGTCTCACAGCTCAGGAGTTCAAGATCGTGCCCTTCCCAGAAACTCCCACAGACCAAGACTCGATGCAAAAGCAAGAGGTTTTTTATTCCAATCGTGATAGGGTTGCCCCTCCAAAGGCAGGAGATGACCCCGAGCATGCAAAGCACAGGGCTTTTATACTTAAAAATCTGGCCACTTTTCCTCTATACATTGATTGGTCAGCAAGAATAGCATGAAGATAGTTTACAGCTAGTTGTTTCCCGTTTTTGGCCATTTGTGAGTTATCTCAAAACAATTCACCCTGCCCTTACTTTTTTAAAAACTATCTCGAAGCAGTTCATCCTGCCCTTTGAGAGCTATCTGCCTCTGGCTTCAATTCAAGGCCATCTTGGAGCAGTTCATCCTACCGTTCGAGAGCTATGTGCCTATGGCTTTAATTCAAGGATGAGAATAGTCACAGCTGTTTTTTTCTTTTATAGTTGTTTGCATTCTCAGGTGGGCTCTCATCCCCCTCTTTTCTTTTTGCTCCAATTTTAACCCTAAAATTGTGGCTCAAGCTCAGAGAGAGGTTGACACTGCCTCTGGAGCATCAGGACCTGAGCCACACTTACACATTCCCTGACGAAGGCGAGTAATCGGTTAACAATACAGGGTGCTATTGTGACAAGGAGCAAAAGGATAGCAAGGGGTCCCAGTAAGGGAAGCACATAGGGAAGCAGTCCATTAAACCCATTCCAAAAAGGAAATTCCATTAATTCTCGTCTCCTTTTTTCAAGATCTTCTTGTAATTTTTTAATCTATCCTTTAACAATGCCTGACTTATTAGTGTAAAAACAGCATTGCTCCTGTAGGGTTAAACAGATTCCTTCTTTTTTGGCCATAAAGAGGTCTAATTCCCTCCGGTTTTGGAGAACTACTTCTGCTAAGGAATTGAGCTGGTCTTGGAGGTCATTGATAGTGCTCGAAAGCAATTGTACATCACTAATTAACTGTTGGGACAGTTTGTTGTATTTATATAATGAAGCACCCAAACCAGCTGACCCAGCACCTATGGAGGCAGTCAGCCCAATTCCCACTAACAGAGGAATGAACTGAACGGCTCTCTTCATTCTTCCAGCCATTAAGTCAAAGCTGGGGACTGGGACCGGCTCATCCCCTGGAATGATGGTAATATCAGGGAATAAGGTTACCTGTACACAGGTCCCAGTCCAATCTGCAGGCAAGAACATATAGGCTTCATTATTCCCGCATAAGAAAACAGTGTTATTGTCAGGGCAGAGAGCTATGAAGATGTCAATTGTTAGGGGGGCAAGCTCAAGCCAGCTGTACTTCTCATGCTATTTTTTCCTAAGAAGGAGCCCATTATTTTTTTCACTATTTTTATAATGCTTTTAATACTAAATCTAATTCATTACTTCTCTTAAAATTACTTTTCCTCCGTTCTATTCTTGTTAAAGCTTTTAATAATCTATCAAGAATATATTTCCTTGAATAGTTAATTGTGCTGTTTTAGGAATCACAGAGAAAGATTTTTAAAAAACTCATTAATCCAGCCCCACAACCGTGACCGAAAAAGTGTAGAGACCCTAGAATGCGTCTTTTTAACTTAGGTGGTTGGGGAACCTGCCATTGACCTCCAGGGAGCAAATTTCTGAAGAAAGCATATCTCCTGCCCTATAGCACAATCTATTGATATGCTACACTGGCAACACTGGAGTGGGGGTAGCACAGAGCCAGCAGTCACTTGCAAGCGAAGGATTGGTGTCATTTAGGAGGCTATGAGTGACAGTAATAACATCTATAGTCTGGGGGTCTAAAATAAAGTTTCCTCTATTATCAGGAAGAACCAGAGGGTGGTAATTGAGGGACGGGTATTTTTTTTCTATTACCTCTTCAATGTTTAACCTGTTCTTGTCTGACCTGATCCTGCGGCCCTTCTCTGTCTGAGAGGTAAATGGGAGGTACCTTACTCCAGCATACAGGCTTCCCTACCGTCCCCGAACAAGGGGCTTAGAGTAATTTAGATCCATGGCCTCCTATTGGCACGTTGTGGGACTCATCACCCCCCTGACTTGGTTCAATATGGCAGTGAAATAGGTAGTGTTATCTTTTCCAGTACATGGTTGCACAACCCCATAGCAACTGCTATGCACAGCCTGTTGATAGGTATCACAAGGGCAAGGCCCGGGATGCCCATTTACATAAGGAACCATTTTAGGCTTGGTTACACAATGCCATTCTAAACTTGGAATGCTCCCTGAAGGGTGTAGAGCTCTATATGCCCATTTATCACCACACTCAACTTGAGCATAGACCTTGTTGGGCCCCCAAATCTCACCATTTAGATTCTGCTCTGCCATTCATCACCCCACCCTTGCAATCACAGGGTTTACCATACATTGCTTCCAGGGCCTTGCAAGCTTGGTGAGGATTGCCAAAGCTCCCGTCAATAGTTACCCAAATGAGTACAAATGGTACCCAGAGGTACCATTGTCTGTCCACTTTACTGGTTGGAGAGTTCATTGTCCCTGATGAGTTTCAGTTTTAGCAGGTTGCTGGAGGCTTGGACTTTCCAGGTGTTGACAGGTTGATGAAGAGCAGGCTTGACTGTGATGCGTGGATCCAAGCTGCAATGCCCTCTACTTTGACGGCTGTTGGGGTGGTGAGCAGGACGTAATAAGGACCCTTCCACCGAGGTTCCAGATTCTGGCTGTGGTGTCATCGCACATACACCAGATCTCCAACCCGGAACTGATGGGGCACCTCCAAGGACCCAGGCACATATGCACTGCCAACCTTGCTTCAGATTTCTTTCTGAATAAGCTGCAGTCCTTTCAGCCTAGACAACAAGTCAGAGTTACCACTAGTTATGTCAACGGGGTCCCCAAGAAGAGTCAGGGGAGCAGGAACCCCATAGAGTAGTTCGAAGGGAGTTAAGCCTAGTAGGGAGGGAGTATTTCTGACTCTAAAGAAGGCCAAGGGAAGGAGCACCACCCAGTCACCACCAGTCTCCATGGTCAATTTGGTGAGAGTCTCTTTTAGAGTTCTATTCATTCTTTCTACCTGTCCTGAACTTTGGGGTCTATAAGCACAGTGTAATTTCCAATCGAGCCCCAGAAACCTGGCCACCTCCTGGCTTACCTGAGCAACAAAGGCTGGCCCATTGTCTGACCCCCTTTGGAATACCGAACTGAGGCAAAATGTCTTCCAGAATCTTTTTGGCCATGACCAGGCCAGTTTCTTTCTTTGTGGGAAAAGCTTCCACCCATCCTGAGAAAGTGTCCAAAAAAACCAGGAGGTATTTATTGCCGTACCTGGCTGGTTTAATTTCAGTGAAATCTACTTCCCGATGCATTCCGGGTCTAGTTCCTCTCAGCCGCTTCCCTGGGCTCTGGAAACTCTTACCTATGTTTACCCTCTGACAAGGTTCACATGCCCTAGTCACTCTCTCAGTCAGGGCGGTAAGGTTTAGTATTCGGTACTGGGATTGGTGGGCAACTTCAGCCAATTTCTTTGCCTCCAAGTGAGTCCACTTATGCATCTGAGTTACTAATTTCTCAGTGTCTTCCTGTAGTAAAATGATTTTACCTTTGGAGTCAATCCATGCCCCCACATCGGTGTCAAATAGCCCCTGTTTTTGCCGTATTAGCTTTAAGTCACTTTCTGAGTAGTTTAGTCATTCTTCTCTGGGCAGTTCAGCAGTTAGTACCACTGTGACAGAGTTTCCTCTAGCGGCTGCTTTAGCCTCCTGATCGGCCATGTTATTCCCCTTTGCTGCCCTGGAAGTTCCCTTCTGATGTCCCAGGCAATGAATAATGCTTACCTTGGCGGGCAGCAACAAGGCTTTGAGCAAAGCCAGAATCTCGTTTTTATTTTCGATCTCTTTACCGGCCGATGTTAGCAGGCCTCTCTGCTGATAGATGGCCGCATGCACATGGGCTGTTGTGTAGGCCTACCGACTATCAGTGGAGATGTTTATCTTTCTATCCTTTCCCAGAGCTAATGCCTGGGTTAGAGCCATCAATTCCGCTCGCTGAGCAGAAGTGCCCTCCAGCAACACCTGGGCCCATATTACCTTATCCATCTACCACCGCTGCCCCTGCCTTTCTCTTCCCGTTCTCCAAAAAACTGCTCCCATCTGTATAGTATGTCACCTCGGCGTCAGGCAGATGCTGATCTTTCAAGTCCTTTCACCATCCCTGTTCCTCTGCTAGAACCTGTAAACAATCATGCTCCGGGGGCTGGATTTCTGGATCCAGCAATAAGGTGGCAGGGTTTAGCCCCGTAGCTGGAACAAAGGTGACTCTATCGTTATTCAAGAGCAAAGCCTGGTAATGTGTCATGTGGGCGTTCGTGAGCCAGCAATCAGGTGGCTGCCTTATGACACTCTCAAGGGCATGAGGAGCATAGATCGTGAGATCCTGTCCCAGAGTCAGTTTATCTGCATCTTTTACTAGAGCCACCACTGCTGCTACTATTTGCAGGGAGGTTGACCATCCTGCCGCTACTGAATCAAGCTTTTTGGATAGATAGGCTACCGGTCTCTTCCAGGGTCCAATTTTCTGTGTTAGCACCCCTTTGGCCATTCCCCGATTCTCGGCCACATAGAGATGGAAGGGTTTGGTCACATCAGGGAGTCCCAATGCTGGGGCTATCAAACATTAAGGCTTGTTTGATATTATCAAATGCTGCTTGTTCATTCTTTCCCCAGATGAAAGAGTCGTTGCCCTTTGTAAGGGCATACAGAGGGGCTGCCGTCTTTGCAAATCCCGGAATCCACAGCCAGCAAAACCCCCTGTACCTAAAAATTCCCTCAGTTGTTTAGTAGTCCGTGGAGGGGGAACATGAAATACAGTCTCTTTTCTAGCCTCCGTTAGCCATCTCTTTCCCCCTCTTAATATATATCCCAGATAACTGACCTGTTTCCTGCAGAGCTGGGCCTTTTTCGCCGATGCTCTATACCTGAGGTCACCCAGCTCTTGTAACAGCCAGTTGGTGGCTTCAAGGCAGGTTTCTTTACAATCTGCAGCTAATAGAATGTCATCCACATATTGGAGAAGAGTTACCTGGGGATTGGTGGCCCGGAAGTGTGCCAGGTCCCAGGGTAGGGCTTCATCAAATATGGTAGGGGAAATTTTAAACCCTTGAGGAAGTCGAGTCCATGTAAGTTGACCCAAGACCCCTGAGTCCAGGTCTTTCCATTTGAAAGTGAAATGTCTTGGCTGGTAGGGCTAAGTTGAAGACAAAAAAATGTGTCCTTACGGTCCAGAACCGTATATCAAACCCTGTCAGGGGAAGGGAACTCAACAGGTTATATGGGTTGGGCACAGTAGGATGTAAGTCTGTGACCTGTTTGTTAACTTCTCTCAAGTCCTTACAGATCGGTAATTGTTGCTCCCAGGCTTCCGAACTGGCAGCAATGGACTATTCCAGGCGGATTGGCACCTTCTGAGCACCCCTAGGTCAAGGAGCCGCTGTATGTGAGGGCGGATCCCGTCACGGGCTTCCTTAGACATTGGATATTGTTGCACCGCAATCGGGGTAGCCTGCGGGTTCACTCTATCTGAACTGGGGGCTGTCTCTCTGCTTTTCCTGGGCCAGCTGTTTCAGCCCGTGCCCTGGGATGTCTCTCTAGCCACCAGTCAATGTCTTTTTCTGGACTTACCACCTTTTCAAACAGGCGGTGTTCATCTTCCAGTTCAATCATCAGCACATGAATGGGATTTCCTTTATTGTCTGTGGGCCATCTGGTCTAAAATGATATGGGCCCCTGTCTTAGTTAGGATATCTCGCCCTAACAGCAGGTACGGGCATGTGGGGACAACTAAGAATGAGTGGGATACCTGGCCCACTCCAAGGTCCCCCGTTCTTCGAGTAGTCCATGAGTATTGTTTACATCCAGTGGCTCCTTGGACCCACGATTTTTCTCTTTTTTAGCTCCTAAGTCTTGTAACAGAACAGAATGCTGGGCGCCAGTGTCCACCAAGAAGTGGACTGGCTTCCCCTCCACCTTAAGGGTTACCCTGGGCTCGGGGAGGGGGGCCGAACCCTGTCCCCCCTAATTGCTGTCATCACCCAGGGTTAGGACCCGGGTCTCCAGGGCTTGGGCGTTCAATTTTTCTGGCTTTTTCTTCCTTTTGGACAATCCTTGATGCAGTGTCCTTTCTCCTTGCAATATGCACACTGATCCTTAGACAGAGGGCCTCCCCGATTGCCAGGAACTCTCTCCCTGTCATTACAACTCTCCTGCACTACGGTGGCCAGGATCCTAATTAACTTTCTGTCTTGTCTCTTAACCCTTTCTCTTTCTCTCTCTTCCTGCTCTTTCTGCTTCCTTTCCTTCTTTTCTTCTTCCGTCTCTCAGCTATAGAAAACCTTCTCTGCTACCTGCACTAAATCCTTCAGCAACTTGTCCTGCAATCCTTCTATTTTCTGGAGCTTTTTACGAATATCTCTGGCTGACTGGTCTATAAAAGTTATAGTCACCATTGCCCTATGCTCATCTGAGGTAGGGTCATAGGGCATAAACCGGTGGTAGGCCTCCATCAGCCATTCAAGAAAGGCTGCTGGAGATTCATCCGGCCTCTGAACTGTCTCTCTTACCTTCGTCAAATTGGTGGGCTTTCGAGCGGCCCCACGGAGACCCACCATTAGAGTCTGGCGGTAGACCTTCCGGTGTGGTGTTCCCTACCTCCAGGTGTGTTGTAATCCCAGTTGGGATAGGTGAGGGGAAAGCCATCATCAATCTCATTAGGGAGGACGGAGGCCTCCCATCTGTACCCGGCACATTCTTTCTCCCCTCAAGGAGAACCCGTCCCTGTTCCTCATTAGTCAGGAGGGCCTGCAAGAGTTGCTGGCAATCATCCCAAGTGGGCTGGTGTGAGAATAGGACAGATTCAAACAAATCAGTTAAGGCTTGGGGATTTTCAGAAAAGGGGGGGTTATGGGCTTTCCACTTATAGAGATCAGCTGATGAAAAAGGCCAGTACTGAAGGGGTTGATTTCCATCGCCATCAGGGCCCACAAAGGAAAGGCCATAGAGCCTGGCTGAGCTGCCCATGGACCACTTTTGCTTTCACTTTCCGAATCTGGTGGCGACTGCAGATGTGTTGAAGGGCTGGCGGCACCCTGCTTCAGACCTGCTGGGGGATTAGTGACGGGGAGAACTGGTGGGTAGGGAGGTGGAAGATCAAAAAGAAGGAAATCTGTATCTGGAGTGGCAAGTATCTTCTTCTCCTTGACTGCACAGATGGCTGTCAGGGAAGTCTCTGTGGGAAGAATAAAGGGGCAACAAACAAGGAGGTGGATGATGAACTAGATCCTCCCAAGTCAGAATATAGGGAACCTGATCAGGGTGGCATCCTGGAGTCTGGAGGGTCTTAATTTTGACAACAAGGATTTTGTCAAGGTGAAGGGTGCCCTCCGGTAGCCATCCAACCTGAAAAGTAGGCTACTCTGAGGAACAGAAAGTTTGCCATTTCCCCTTTTTAACTTCAACTGAAAGGTTATGTGCCCTATATCTCACCTCCGGGAAATGATCAAGGGTGAGAGATAAGGGTGTAGTCACAGTCTGTCCCATAATAAAGTAGTCCGACAAGAAAGTCAAAGAGGCAACAACGATAGAGACAAAGAGAACAAGACAGGCAATTAGACAAGGATGCCCTTGAGGGTGGTACCACAGAACTCTGATTGAGAGGCTGCCTGGTGGTGGCCATCTCCGACAGGAAACAGATAGGAGGAGGACCGTCCGGTCCTAGCCTCCCAAACTGGAATGTCCTCCAGTTCCCAGTCAAGCGATATTCTGACATGAGTGTCTATCGCAGTGACTGATCAGATGACCAAAAAAAGGTCCAGATAGGCACCTAAACAGAAACAGATTGGTAAGACAGAAACAAGCAAAGCAAAACAGAAATCAAACTAACCTGTTCCAAGCTCGAACTCTGAGCTCAGTCTGATGAGGGTTGGGAAAGGAGCACGCCCTTTCCTGGCCAAATGCACCAAAAATGTAAGACCTGGGGTCTCACAGCTCAGGAGTTCAAGATCGTGCCCTTCCCAGAAACTCCCACAGACCAAGACTCGATGCAAAAGCAAGAGGTTTTTTTATTCCAATCGTGATAAGGTTGCCCCTCCAAAGGCAGGAGATGACCCCGAGCATGCAAAGCACAGGGCTTTTATACTTAAAAATCTGGCCACTTTTCCTCTATACATTGATTGGTCAGCAAGAATAGCATGAAGATAGTTTACAGCTAGTTGTTTCCCGTTTTTGGCCATTTGTGAGTTATCTCAAAACAATTCACCCTGCCCTTACTTTTTTAAAAACTATCTCGAAGCAGTTCATCCTGCCCTTTGAGAGCTATCTGCCTCTGGCTTCAATTCAAGGCCATCTTGGAGCAGTTCATCCTACCGTTCAAGAGCTATGTGCCTCTGGCTTTAATTCAAGGATGGGAACAGTCACCGCTGTTTTTCTTTTACAGTTATTTGCATTCTCAGGTGGGCTCTCAGTACCAGAACTATTTTCTCAGCTATCTATAATCTGCAGAGGTCAGAGGATACTTTGAGAGAGCTGGGTCTCTTCTTCCACCATGTGATCCCAGGATTGAGCTCCGGTGCCAGGCTGGGTAAGCACCTTTTCAGGCCAGAGACGGCAAAGGATTCCTTGAAGTGGAGAAGTGGAGTGACAAATGCTGTGAACTGCCATGCTGGGAACTCTTCCCATGGAAGACCAGTAAGTGCCATCTTGCAGCCTTGTTTATATGCTATTTAAAATGTACTCTTTAAGAATTTCACACTCGTGTACAATGTACTTTGATGATCATGTTCATCCTCCACATCTACTTAATGTGAGTGCGTGCACACACATATGTGCATACACGGAGGTCAAAGAACAACTTGTGGGAGTTGGTTCTTTCCTTTCACCATATGGCTCTGAGGAGCACACTCAGGTCATCAGGTTTGGCAGCAAGTTCCCCTACCCACCAACCCATCTTGCTGGCCCCAATGTGCCCTTAAAAAAGTTTGTGTGGGGGCTGGGAGATGAGTCATCAGTTAAGAGCACATTCTGCTCTTCCAGAAGACCCAGGTTAGTTCCCACATGTGGTCTCATGGTCAACGCAGGTGCATTTCTTGGTTTCAATCAGATTTTAAAATTTTACACTGCAACTGCTAAAAGATTGTAAATGCTTCTACTGTGGGCTGCACAAATGGCTCAACACTTAAAAGTATTGGCTGCTCTTCCAAAGGATGCGGGTTCAATTCCTAGCACCCATGTGGTAACCTGCAACCAAATTTGTAAGTTCAGTTCCAGGGAATAAATGGTGAACAGGCATACATGTAAAAAAATACCCATTCAACAAAATAAAAATTTTAATGATTTAAAAATGCTTGTACTGATTACTCTTAGTGCCACTGATGTAAGTACTCTACTCTGAGCTTCCTACCTCATGTCTTTTCGCGTTCCAACACAGGGCTTGCCACCTTGCCCATCTCTATGTAAGGTTTTGAACATAATGGGAGAGTTCTCTCATCCTCTAAGGCTCCCTCTGCCTGACACCATGCTACATATTCAAAAGACACTCAAGAAAACGAAAACAAATGCTAACAAAAGCAGGTCAAAGCAAATTTCTTGCTAAGGATACTTCCCAGCAGGCTTTGGACATTGGCTAGTATTCCCACAAGTTGGTGGGAAAGAGGGGCTAGGTGGGAAGTGGGCTGGTGTGACTACCAAGAAAGGAACTTACAAACTACACTATTCTAAGATTCTCAAAAAAGGGCTTTTCACTTCCAGACAAATTTGTTTAGTTCATTTTTACTATGTTTACTTTAAAAATAAAAAAAAAAAGCTGGTCATCTAATTTTAAGTTCAAGTCATACAGCTGGACTTAGTGTATTGGATCTGGTGCCTTGAGTTACTTCCTAGGGGTTGGTAAATGAAATAATGCACTAGTGTGTATCAGTTTTCTCTAAGATTGAAATAGTCTATCCTTAAGCCTGAAGTAAACTCAAAATAGTTTCAAGAAGTACCTGAAACTGACCAGATTCACTAGGTTGGTCCCTCTCTCCCTCCTAGAGTGAACAACACAGAGACACCAGAGAGTCACTCTTAGACAGCCCAAGTTGCAAAAACACTGTGAGAAGACCAGCTGCCTGGTGGAGGCTTTGACCAACTGAACTTGCAGTGTGCAATGTGCTCCAGGTTCCCAGCTTTTGTGAGCTGTCACCCAGCTACATCAGCCATCACTGAGACATTTCTGTTCCTATAAACACCAATAAAATTCATTGGTTCACCAAGTCGGGAGTAGATGTCTCCTCAGGAAATATGATATAGACAACAGTTAGCAACCAAGCTGAGCAGACCAAGAAAAACTGAAAACAATTGTCCAACAACAAAAAATGGTGGCCTAGCCAGTAACACCATGGTTCTCAACCTGTGAGCTGTGACCCCTTGTAGGAGAGGGGAGTCAAATGACCCCTTTACAAAGGTTGTCTAAGAGCATTCATAACAGCAGCAAAATTAGAGTTACAAAGTAGCTCTAATTTAATGGTTGGGGTTCACCACAACATGAAAAACTGTATTTAAGGTTTGCAGCATTAGGAAGGTTGAGAACCACTAATTAATAGGTCACTCTACTGATATTTTAAAAATAATGTTCGGGAGAGGGAGGGATGGCTCAGCAGTTAAGAATAGAAGACTTCAGTCTGATTCCCAACAGCTACATGGCAGTTTATAATCATTTGTAAGTCCAGATCCAGAGGATACAACACCCTCTTCTTTAGTGGACACTGCATGCAACTCTAAGATAAACAGACAAACACATAAACATAAAGTTAAATAAATCTATATTGGGGGGCAAGATGGCTCAGTGGATAAAGACGTTTGTCTCCAAATCCAACAACCTGAGCTCTATCCTCAGGACCTAAATGGCAGAAAGAGAGAACTGACTCTTGCCTTCTGTCCTCTGATCTCTATATGTGCTCACTTTAATGTACACATGTATATTCACAAATAAAATTTAAAATAATTAAGAGAGTAAATACAAATTGGCATTACATTGTTCAGATATGGTGCTGTATGCTTGTAACCTCAACATTCAGGATGCTGAGACAGAGGATCAAGAATCTGAGGCCAGCATAAGACATTGCAAGTTGGAGGTCAGGCTGGATACAAACTCAACTCCTCAGAAAACAAAGTACTCATTTTATTAACATCAGTATCACAGATAAGGAAACTAAGGTCCCTTCTTGCTTCCACCTGTATTGTATCTTGTCACAGCCCTGGTCATAGCTGGGCTCACTTGAGTCTACCCTTGTCCCCCTGCTGCGTTTGGGCCCCTGGGATAAGGTCTCATTATAACCTGAATCCCTACCATGGTAGATGCTCAACAGCTTCTTGAATAAATAGATGCATATCTTTTAAATACAACTCACAAAAGGCATAGATGGTTAATATCTAAGGCACTGTCTTAGTTTGGATTTTATTGCTGTGAAAAGACATCATGACCAAGGCAACTCTTATGAAGGTGAACATTTAATTGGGGCTCTTACACTGTCAAAGGTTCACTCCATTATCATCATGGCATGGCAGGATGCAGGCAGACATGGTCCTGGAGGAGTCCAGAGTTGTATGTCTTGATTCATGGGCAGCAGGAGACTGTTCCACTGGACATGGCCTCCAACAGGGTCACACCTACTCCAACAAGGGCATACCTCCTAATAGTGCCACCTCCCTTTGGGCCTATAGAGGCCAATTACATCCAAACTACCACAGGGTACACATCCTAGACCTCTAATTAGGATATTCTGAGGGTTGTTATATTTGTTTGGGGGGAAATAAGGAAGATTTTGCAATCACTTAAGCTGGAAAATACGGAATAGAACACGAATACTCACAGTGTATCAAAGCAGATACTGAGACTCAACCAAACCTTCGGCAGAGTGCAGGGAATCATATGAAAGAAGGGGGACTTAGTATGACCTGGAGGAGCTCCACAAGGACCTAATATATCTGGGCACAGGGGTCTTTTAAGAGACATGGGATGTAGCCCATGGCAGCTCAGTATCCAAGTTGGTACCCTAGTAAGGGGAAGAGGGACTATTTCTGACATGAACTTGTTAGGCCCAGCATGAGCCTAATTTTCAGAAAGGATGAAGAAAACTCAGGAGATCAGATCTCATTGATGCAAAATCGCAAGAGGTTTATCTTAACCATTGTGCAATGGGGTCACCCCTGCCAGTCAGCAAAGAGTGGTGCTGGGAGACAAAGGCCTTGGGTTTTTAAAAGACAAGGCACGGGAATTTTGAGGTTGCAGTCTTGGCAATTTAGGATTGGATGAGGAAGCTATAAAGTAAGATAATTGGTTAGTCTTAGGTGCTCAAGCTTGGCCAGTCCTGCCAAGTGAGGATGCAGCTGCAATTAAAGGTGTCCTCACAGATAGGGTCACATTCCTCCATTCTCTGGAAAGGTACTAAGAAGCTTTAGCTTAACCAGGACCTAAAACTCAAAACTATAGGCTTTAGAAGACATATAGGTTACAAAGTTAGTCTGATCCTTTCAAACTCAATGGTTGGCTCTTTGACACCCCCCCCCCCCAGGGTGGAGCAACCCTGCTAGGCCACAGAGGAGGACTGAAGATACCTGATAAACCAGGGTCAGATGAAAGGGGAGGAGGTCCTCTCCTATCAGTGGACTTGGAAAAGGGCAGGGAGGAAATGAGGGAGTGGGATACAGCTGGGATACAAAGTTAATAAACTGTAACTAATATTTAAATTTTAAAAAAACTATAAAAAAAAAGAAAATGAATACCCAAAGAATTCCTAATTCCTAACTACTAGTTGTGGGCATGTCTAAGATAGAAATCCAGGGCACAGCATCAGCCTGCTTCTTGACCACAGAGTGCATCTCTGGAGAAACATCTGGTGGGGTGAGGAAGGGAGAAACAAGAAATGATTGCAACCTAATGTTCACAAAAGAATTATTGTCTAGCCAAATTGACAAGCCTCCGGCTCATCTCAAAATGAAAATATCAAGGGCTAGAGAGATAATTCCACAATTATGAGCACTTGTTCTTTCAGAGGACCTGGGTTTGATTCCTAGCCACATACTTGGCTCATCAGTAACTCCAGTTCCAGGGGACCAGTGCCCTCTTCCCACCTCCACAGGTACCAAGCAGGCACATGGTGCACATACATATGCCCAGGAAAAATTTAAACATAAAATAAATAACTCTAAAAATTAAAAATGAACCAAAGTGCTGCCCTGGCCTTGAAACTTGGGGCAGTAGAAAACACCCAAGGACCACCCTGGCCTCAGGTGGGGACCAGCAGGAGCCTCTAGGATGAACAAATACGTGATGGAGAGGTGGGAAAGATAGGAAAAATTGAGTGGTGCACGCGCTATGGAGAGAGGCGGAACTGGAGACAGGATGGCAGGGACAGGTGAGAGAGAGCTGAGGACGACATGTTATCGCCACCCAGCAGGATCAGCCTGGAGCTTACACAAATGCAGACTCAGCCCCTGCCACCCAGTTGCTGGATACCCCTGTCTCTTGGCAACCACGAAGGCCCAAGAAATGAGGAAAGTTTTACTTTCTGGGGTGGACCTCCTCGAAGGACCATGATGCATCAGGAGGCTATGTTCGTGTCTGTGGTCTATGCTGTGGCCCCAGGCTGCAATGCAGACTAAGATCCATGTAGCCGTATGCAATCTCTGTTTCTGCCTGATGCCTTGGTATTGTCCTCTGGCTTTGCTGCATGGGGGACAGCAAGAGGCAACCTGACGTGAGTCGCATGTGCGGCCACCTGAGGCCATGTTAAGGCCACCTCCCGTGCAACCACTGAGAGCCATGAGTGGGTCGGTGGTCTTGATACCGGGAAGGGCCATGTTGATGTCTGTGGCCCGGGTTACCCCTGAAGCCCATCTGTGGTCGGGCTGCCATAGAATCCATGTTAACCACCGTGGTTGCAGGGAAGCTGGCCCCAATCCTGTCACACCCATAGCTTTTGTCAGGCTTCCTGCACAGAAAGATTCATTCTCCCTTGGCGAGTTGGCTGCTAGGAATTTGATCATTTGCCAGTGAGTATATGGACAACACAAAATGAACCTGTTCCCCACACACACTTTCTCTTTTGTTGGCGTTGGGAGTCACAGGGGAGAACAGACATGGGAAGACTGGGAGGTGAATGTGATTGAGGCGCATGATTGAGGTGGGGTTACCAAACAATAAAAATAATTTTTTAAAGGTGGTATGTATCTCTGTAGGCCTTAATTTTGGAAAGCAGCTACTTACCCCTCAGAGAATAAAGTATTAAGCATTTTTATCAATTTGAAAAATATATCTACAGGATTATTGCTGAATATTTTGTTACTACTAAGGAACAATTATTTTAAGACCAGTTGTTTGCTTTTTTTAACACATATTCTGTTCCTGCAGAAGATGATATTGGTAACTTACCAAAAAGAATCAATACAGTATGTGTGTTTTAGCCTTCTTCTATTTATCTCATCTGCAGATGTTGGGAATGTATGTGTTATACAAAATGTTTATTTTATGTCTTTGTTCAGTTTTTTAATTAAAAGACAAAATTTAAATTTAAAAAAAAAAAGAAGCAAACAGTCTGGCTAGTGCTGGCACACACCTGTAATCCCAACACTTGGGAGGCAGAGCCAGGCAGATCTCTAAATTCGAGGCCAGCCTGGTCTACCAAGCAAGTTTCAGATCATCTAGGTCTACACAGAAAAACCCATCTTAAAAAAAACAAAACAAAACAAAAAACAAGGGGCTGGAGAGATGGCTCAGAGGTTAAGAGCACTGGCTGTTCTTCCAAAGGTTCTGAGTTTAACACCCAGCAACCACAGGAGGCTCAAAACCATCTAGAATGAGATCTGGTGTCCTCTTCTGGGGTACAGGTGTACATGCAGACAGAATATTGTATACATAATAAATAACTATATATAAACAAAACAAAACAAAACAAAAAAAGAAACGGCAGAGGAAGACACCCAGTGCTAACTTCTGGCATCCATATGCACTCCTACACACAGACACACACACACAAAAGTACATGGGAACAAAACAAAACTTCAGGACATTGCCTGAATTTAGCTGTGATTAGCACCAGAAGAAATTTGGAGGCAATTTTTAAGAAAGAAAAAACATGAAAAAAATATTATTAGAATCCTGTCACTCATCCTAGCTATATAACTAGAGAAATCTTTACCCAGGTCCAATAAAAGACATACAAGAGGGTATTTTGTCATTAAGATATTTGCAGCTGTTTGGAGAGCTGGATGTAATGATACATCCACAAGGAAGGGAAAGGGAACCTGTGATATTTGCTAACCTCATGATATTTTTTTCTAAACTAGGTGTACCTACAACAAAAACAGGTTCTTAAAACTTGATGCCAAATGGAGGAGAAAGAATGAGAAGCAGAAAGAGACCTCCAACACAATATTAATGATTGAGTAAAAAAATACAAGACTACCAAACAATGACTCCTGCTTTCAAGAAAACCATTCACACCTTTAATCCTAGCCCTTAGGAGGCAGAGGCAGGTGAATCTCTGAGAGTTCAAAGGCAACCTAGTCTACATGATAAGTCTCAGGCCAGATTGGGCTACACAGTAAGATTGTCAGAAAAGGTAAAGGGAAGGGAAGGGGAGGGGAGGGGAAGAGGGGAAGAGGGAGGGGGAGAGGAGGGGGAGGGGAAGGGGGAGGGAAGAGGAAGAGAGAATAGGGGAGGGGAGCTAGCTAGTGTGGAGGTATACACCTGTAACTACAGCACTTTGGAAATAGAGGTAGAGGATCAGGAGTTCAAGATCACCTTCAACTACATTTTGAGTTCAAGGCAATCTCGGCCACTGTTAAGCTTTTGTGAATCATCACTACGTTGTGGTAGTAACTCCAAATTGAGCCAGAATTCCAATTAAAAAGAAATAAATTTGCTTGCCTGTTTGGTTGGGGAAGGTGAGTAGGTGTGTGTCAGTACCGTGAGGAGGTCATAGGAAATTTGCAGGAATCGGTACTCTCTTTCCACTGCACATATTCCAGAATCAAACTTGGGTCCTCAGGCTTAGCCACAAGTCCTTTTATTTGCTAAGCCATCTTACCAGCCCTCTCCCTACCATCCACTGGTTAAAATAGAGGTCACTATGTATCCCTGACTGACTTGGAACTTGCATGTAGACCAGGCTGGCCTCCCACCTGTTGAGACTAAAGACATATGTCATTTTGCCAGGCTCCCTTTAAAAACAAAGAAGCAATCAAACAAAACAAATTAAATTTACATACAGCAAATAGCTCCCCAGTCAGTTGTACATTCTGAAACTGTATCAGGAGGCTTTTGTGTAAATGTCATATATTTACAGGTTAATCACATTCATGGCCTTGGAGGCAACTAAGAGAGGCAGTGAAGCTAGACCAGGTGGCTACAGTATACTGTTTTCCATAATTAGAAACAGTATATTTTAAGCTAACAGAAAGCATATAGTGATAAAACATACACTGAAAACACAGTAAGTTATTAATATTGTTTGTTTGTTTGTTTGTTTGTTTGTTTGTTTTGAGGCAGAATCTGTCTATGTAACCAAGGGCAGCCTGGAACTCACAGTTCTTTTGCTTTACCTCTCCTGCTGGGCACACAGCATGCAGCCACTGCATTCATGTGGAGGTGAGAGGACAATCTGCACGAGTCTGTTCTCTCCTTCCACCATGTGGGTCACAAGGATTGCACTGAAGTTATCAGATTTAGCAGCAAGCCTTTGTCCAATGAGCCATCTTGCAGGCCCCAAGGCACACTTCTGTATAATTGGCACCATGGTGGGTTTGTCTGCATTCCCACAAACATGTAAACGTTGCATTGTACTATGTATAATACTATGGCTAAGACCACTAGATAATAAGAATTTTCCAGCTTCCTCATAATCTTATAGATTGTGATTAAATGTGTCATCTGTTGTCTGCCCTCTGTTGAAATGTCATTATGCTGCACACAACTGTCTTTAATTTTAAGGGGTCTTGTTTATTTCTTGGTGCTGGGGATGGAGCCAACAGCCTTGAACATGCCAAGTATGTGATCTACCACTGACCTGTATCCCCAAGCATTAATTTGATGATTTTTGATATGTATGCACCTTGTAATCAATGGCCTAAACAATATGTGAAAAGTATGGAATACAGGGTATGGGGGCATATGCCTTTAATCCCAACACTTGGGAGGCAGATCTTTGTGAGCCTGAGGCCAGCCTGGTCTACACAATGAGTTCCAGGCCATTCAAGACTACATTGTAAGAATCTGTCATATATATACATATATATATACAATCTAGCATCTAAGGGAACCCATTCCTGGTATGAGAATTTTATTCCAGGTATCTACTTAGGGTATTGTTCTCCCATTATAGGCTAACACCCATTTAAACTCTTTCATATATGTATATATTTTAGGATGTTTCTATAGTACTAAGTTCTCATATGGCCTTTCAAAGGTCCTTTAGCATTAATTTTTCCTCTCCATGTTCCCCTCTACCCTCGCTTCTCATCCCCTACCATATTTAACCCCTCTTGCTCTGTGAAAGATCCCCTCCTCCTCAAATGCTCAACATACAGAGAACAAGGCTTTAGGATGCTCATCCCTAAATATGTTCATATCACACTCAAGCCTCAGGGACCTATGGGAAGAAGGGCCAGAAAGATTGTAAGAGCCAGAGGAAACAGTATTTTCCATTTTCCAGACACAAAGGGCAGATTCACCCTCCAGAGACTGTGACAGAGCATACAGGACTCTGCAGGCTCATGCCAGACAAATATCGCAGCATGAAGGTGGGCGCAAAGAGCTATTGATAGGTATTTGGTTGATGCTGGAAGACAGAAAGGCAGACAGGTGGTGGTGCTTCTTGGAGTCAGGGTAGATCTGGAGTTTCTCTAAGAGAGGTCTGTCCTCACTATCCAGGTCCACAAAATCTGGAAGCTGAGCTAGCCGCCATGAAGAGACACTGTCAGTGTGCAACAAGCTTGGCTACAGCACTTAAATTGCCCCATTAATCCAGTCCAGCAGCAGTCAAGATCCCCCTTTTGAAAAAGGAAACCAGCACTCAGGGCCACACAACAAGAAAGCCACGGGCTGCTATGAAAGACAGATTCCTGATCTTTCCAGCTCTCAGCTGGTCTTTGTGGGAATCCTGAAAGAAAGAACTTGCAGCTGTCAGACAAGTTAAGAGGAAGAACTGCTCATCAGGGTACCAGGACCCCTTCCAGCAGGCGGAAAGGATCAGGTGAGACCACATCCTGCCCACACCCACCACAGAGAGTGGCAGCACGCTCCTTTTGGCTAGCTTTCAGGAGGCAATCACCAGGGAGGGGCTGACCAGCTCTCACGCCTCACCTGTCAATTCACTGGGAAAGTAAATATTTAGTGAGTGCCTTTTGAAACTTCTTTTCCATCTGTCCCTGGACCAATGTTCATGAGCTGCTGAAAAAACCACCAGAAGTTAGTGGCTTTCTTTGAGAGGAAGTGGGCCAGGTTGGGCACCTTGGTCAAGTGATGGAATTTCCTGGACTCCCACAAGTACTAAGGACAGTGAGTTTTTAGGATCCTTGGGCTAGGACTTCTGCTAGACAGCATAATAGCTAATTATTTCATTCTGCTCCCTTAGCCACAATGTGGCACACGTCGTTTTGGCAAACTGGTAAAAGGCCAGTTCCTGTGCCACACTGACAGACTGAGAGATGTGCACATTGTACAACCCACACTCAGTCTTCCCTTGGGTTCGGGGTTTTGTTGTTGCTTGCTTATATTGATACTTCTTGGTTTGGTTTGGGTTGGGTTGAGATGGGTTTGGGCTTTTTGAGACAGGGTCTGTCTATCTGCCTTGGCTGTCCTGGACCTCTCTGTATAGACCTGGCTGTCCTGGCACCCATTGGTGAGGCATTCTTACACCACGTCATGTCCCCCAACCTGGCCTGGGATTGCAGCTTGCAGCCATATCTGTCCTCTAGCGGTGTGGATGAAGCCTGTCTACAGCAGGTGAGATAATTATAGCCCCTGCGAGGTGCCTCTTTCAGTCTCCTCTCCTGCATAGGTGTGAGCATGCATACACCTGCACAGTCACTCACACAGTCATACACACACAAATAATAATTAAAGGTTGATGTACTTATTGAGACTTATTCATTTATTACTGTATAGCCTTGGCTGACCTAGAACTATGTAGACCAGAGTAGCCTCAAAGTCACAGAGGTCTGCCTGCCTCTGCCTCTGGAGCACTGGAATTAAAGGTGTAAACCACCATGACCAGCCCTTTTTTTTAAGATTTATTTTCTTTATGCATATGAGTGTTTTTTCCTGGATGTATGTCTATGTATAACATGCATTTCTGGTGCCCATGGAAGCCAGAAGAGGGTATCAGATCTCCTGAAACTGTAGTTACAGATAGTTGTGAGTCAGCATGGTGCTAGGATCAGAACCCAAGTCTTCTCTAAGAACAACTCATGCTCTCAACCACTGAGCCATCTCTGCAGCCCTGCCCAGCCTATTTTTATTTCTGGCTTTATGTGTACCTGTGTGTTTGTGCATGTGAGTGAAGTGTTTGAGAAGGCCAGAAGAGAAAGTGGAATTATAGGCAATCATAAGCCACTGAGCATGGGTGCTGGGGATTGAACTTCGGTCCTGTTCAAGAAAAGTATGTGCCTAACTGTTGAGCTGTCTCTCCAGCCCCAAGTAAATCTTTTAAAAATATATACAAGCAGAGGCCCACCTGCCATCTCTTGGTGCAGGCAACAGAAGATATCCACAAGTGATGTGATGAAGTGATGGGAGAGAAAGAGAAGTGGAATGGTTTGAGCACAATGAAGAGAAGTGGAACTGAAGGCACAAAATTGGTGAGGAACAGCCTGATGTGCTCAGCCTGCCCAGCCACCTGAGGCCAGGGTGAGGGCCTGGCCCATGCTGCCACTGAGGACCATGTCTGATCCATGGCCATACAGCACAGGGGTCTGTGTAGACGTCTATGGCCCATAATGCCACCAAAGGCTATGGTGACCTCCTTGGTCTGGGCTGTTGCGTGGGACTGTGTTTATGTCCAAGGGCTGTAAAGAGCTGACCCATCCCCTCACTAGCTGCAACACTGGAGAGCAGCCTGGGCACCTATGGTGGCTAGGAGAGGTGGCCCCATCCCCACGCTGGCTGCAGCACTGGAGAAAATGGGTCCTGCACCATGCCTGAGTAGCACAGTAGAGCTGGCCCTGGTGGCATGGTCCCACCCCTTGCTGGCTGGGTAAGCTAGCCAAGGCAGTGCTGGAGAGCTCTTCGTGGTGTTGCAGGCTCAGGAGATCTGGTGGGCTGCCCACCTCAGCTACCATCCAGGCCCAGATCCAGGACTTTGAGCTAGCCCACCCCAACATCTACCCCATCTACAAACTGCTGGATCAGGTAAAGGAGCTGGTCCTGCACAACCAAAGCTGCAGGATATCCATGGCACAGACAACAGTATAATATCTGAAAGGAATCCCAGTGAGTATCCAGTATTTTTTTTCCCAATACTTCTCAGTTTTATTTAATTTTTTTATTATTAATTAATTATTTATTTTTTTTGTATTTTTATTGTTTTTATCTTTTTTTTAATTTTCCATCAATTACACTTTATTCATTCTGCATCCCCCATAAGCCCCTCCCTCCTCCCCTCCCAGTCCCACCCTCCTTCCTCCCTCTGCTTGCATGCCACTCCCTATTAGTCCACTAATAGGGGAGCTTCTCCTCTCCTTTCTGATCTTAGTCTATCAGTTCACATCAAAAGTGGCTGTATTGTCCTCTACTGTGGCCTGGTAAGGCTGCTCCCCCCCCCCCCAGAGGGAGGTGATCAAAGAGCAGGCCAATCAGATTATGTCAGAGGCAGTCCCTCTTCACATTACTATGTAACCCAACTGGACTCTGAACTGCCCTGGGCTACATCTGTGCAGGGGTTCTGGGTTATCTCCATGAATAGTCCTTGGTTGGAGTATGAGTCTCTGGGAAGTTCCCTGTGTTGAAATTTTCTTGTTCTGTTGCTCTCCTTGTGGAGACCCTGTCCTCTCCAGCTCTTACTATTTCCCAGTTCTTACCTAAAATTCCATTCACTCTGCCCAACAGTTGCCCATCAGGCTCAGCATCTGCTTTGATAGAGTATCCAGTATTGATAGTGTAGCAGAATCCAGATGCCTCCAACCAGACCAAATGACTCGTTGAAGTGAAGATTTGTGAGTAAAAATGTGTGGACAAGAAGGGGTACTGTGTGACACATTACAGCTTCCACAAAGAGATAGGGGTTTTGTTTGTTGTTTTTTGTTGTTGCTGTTGTTGTTGCTGTTGTTTTAATTTTCTTTGGGGGGCAAGGTTGCAAGGGTGGAGGACCAATATGAAAGGACAGGAAGATGAGTGGGATTAGAGTACGTGATGTGAAATTAAAAAAGAACCAATATAAAATATATATATATACACACACACACACACAAGACTTTCAAAACTGTGAAATGAAGCTGGGCAGTTGTGGTTTACGACTTTAATCTTAGAACTCGGGAGGCAGAGGCAGGCAGATTTCTGTGAATTTGAGGCAATGCTGGTCTACAGAGTGAGTTCCAGGACAGCCAAGGTTACACAGAGAAACTCTGTATCGAAAAACAAACAAACAAACAAACAAAAAGTAGAAGTTGATCCTGTGAGCTTCTGTTGGAAACTCCTTTGATTGTTTTTAAAGACTAATTATGTATACAATGTTCTGCCTACATGTACACCTGCAGGCCAGAAGAGGGCACCAGATCTCGTTATAGCTGTGAGCCGCCATGTGGGTGCTGGGAAATGAACTCTGGACCTCTGGAAGATTAGACAGTGCTCTTAACCTCTGAGCCATCTCTCCAGCTCCCTAAACTCCAGAACACCAGGTTTCTCATGCAGGTTCATTCTGAAGGTGAGAATTGGATGGTAGTCCTTCCAACTTTGTGGTATCAAAGCAGAACTCCCTCCTTACACCAGCACAGAAGAGACGTCCTTGAAACTGCTACCTATAGCCCAGAAGATGGTCTTTAGGTAGTTTTTTTTTTTTAGATAAAGAACCACATTTTTGTTTTGGTGGTGACATGCTGGGTTCTTGGCTGCCCAGAGAAGTGGTTCTTTGGAACAGAGCATCACCTCCTTCCTACTGTGTGTACACAATGCAGCATGCCCAATGGTTGGGCACTCAGAACACCTGAAGCCCTTGGGCCAGCAGACCAAGACTCTGGAACTAGGTCTCTTGCTGTCTCTAGGTTTTACCCAGTGCCAGTCATATTCACAGAGTTGGCAAAAAGACACCAGAGCTTGTGCAGAACTATCACTGGGATATAAGGTGAACCGTATGTCCTTATTCCTCTCTGTTGGGAGTTATGACAGTTACATATGTCACATGACAAGACAGGGTCAGGAGCATTGCAGAAAGCATAGGAATAGGTACCTGGTCAGATGGCACCCCAACTAGGGTAGGCTGAAAGGAAAATCAAGAAAGAGGATTTCAAGTACAGCAGAGGGAGCAGTACAAAGAAAGCTATATCCAGAAGGAAGCCTGAAGGTGGCCCGTCTGATAGTCAAGTGTCCAGAGTGTGAGAGTTGAAGTAAGAGGAGCCACCAACCCTTCCCCACCCAGCCCCAGTTAGAAATGTTGAAGTATGTCAGAGGTCCAAACACTAACAGAAATGAGGCTTTGTGGGACTCCTCTACATAACTCCAATTAACTGCTTAATTTACCAAGCTATCCCTGATGGAATCTTTTTTAAAAAACTACCCCTTCAGCCGGGAATGTGGCTCGGTTAGTAGGGTGCCTGTGTTGCTTGTTCCAGTTCCCAGGTTCTGTTCCCAAGCACACACAGACCAGGCGTGGTGGCACATGCTTGCAATCCTTGCTAACAACAAGCTAAGAAAATCCTCCTTGGACTCAAAGCTCAGACAAATGAATGGCATCCATCTCCCCTAGCAGAGGCCCAATGAAGTAGAATGGAAATGGTGAGTTTCAGAGTCAGGTGTCTGAGGAGCCCTGGACAGTACACACTGTGCAGCTGTTTGGGTTCAGACCAGCCTCTCTAGTTAGAGTGGGTGCTGACACAGCAGGCACATGTGCAAGGAAGGACACTTTAGACTTCAGGAAGGGTGGAGCAGGATATGGGGCTAGGGCCAAGGAAAGTGGTCCAGAGACAAGCTGGCCTTGTTGGCCATGCCATCTGGCAGGCCCAAAGCCTGCTTGAGCTCAGTTAATCCATCCCAAGCCAAACAAGGTCCTGCTCCCTCCACCTATAAACTGGCATTGTGACTCAGACCTCACAGATGAGCTGCTGCTGTCATTGGCGAGTGCTCCCAGGAAAGCTAGCCTTGTCCCAAACTGAAAGGATGGCGTGAGGGCCCCTGGTGAGGCTAGAAGTGTTGGCATAACCAAAACACATGTCCTTGCCTTTCCCTCAATAGCACAGATAAAGAAATGGCTGGCATCCCTTCTGGTGCCAGGTGTAAGCACTGTATTCTAACTGTATCAAAGCCAGCACCTGTCTAGGCTTGAGCTCTCTCCTTTGGGGAATCCTTGCTCAGTTCCCTTCCCTGTTGTCATGGCGGGGGCTCATCTGACATTCTTCTCTCCAGGGCTCTCATAGCCTTCTGGGAGTTATCTACTGGTGGTGTATATTTTCAGGCCTATCTTTTTGTTAAGATTGTTTTGATTTTTAATTATGTGTACTTCTGGGATGGTATTTTCATGTGAACATAAGATTCTTCAGAGGCCAGAAGAGGGTGGCATGTCCTCTGGAGCTAGAGTTCCAGGCAGTTGTACAAGAGCAGCACCTACCCTCAACCACTGAGCATATCCCCAGGCCAAGCCCATTTCTTGGATGGGTGAACATGTGCAGGCCCAATGAGGAGGCATGCACTCGAGTTTCCCCAAGTGGACAGTGGCTGTCTGGGACTTGAGTGTGGTAGCTTTCATCTCCCACAAGTTATCTTCTCACTTTTCTCACTTGGCTGAAACAGACTTCCTGGTATTTACTTTTTGAGGATGCGGAGCATATTCCTACCACAGGCCCTTTGTGCTTATGTCCCTCTGCTGGGAAAGTTCTTCCCTCAGATCTTCAAGGCCCGTTCACTCTCTGCCCACCTGCTCTACCTAAAAGCCTTCACCCCACCATCTCTCTGCCTTAAAGTGCCTGGTTTTTCTCCTACACAGCATGCCGCGTGTTCACTGTTGAGGTCTTTGATGTCTGTCTACCCAATAGATCCAAGTGCCACATGCCAAGGACTTTATCCCGCTTATAACTTGATCTCAATGGTTCAAAAACTGCATAGAACATGAGACACATAACAAGCATTTGTTGAACAGATGAACAAACCCAGTCTACCTTACTCCTGATTCAGACCCTCTGTGCATCCCAGAGCTGTCAAGAGAGTAGTAGGGCTAGGAGAAGTTGGTTCAGGCTTCAGAAAAGTGATCTTATCCCTTACTAAGGCACAGCAGACACTCTGACCCAAGTCCTGCACTTGTGTCTGGCAGTCTCAGGCACCCAGAAGTATGGGGTTATCAGCAAGTTTCTCTGCCCTCTGCTTTCTCTTGGGTGAATCACTCAACATTTATTGAGCACATACTGTGTGTGTGCAGATAAAAGAAGTATCACCCTCTCTCTTAGGGTTCTCATAGCTGTCAGCAAAGCGAGGCTGCAAGGGAGAGGAGATGTAGTCATAGGAGCAGGGCATTGGGGGTGGCCAATGACAGCAATGCTGAGTAAGAAGGGGCTCTTAGGGAAGGTTTCAGAAGAGCTTCTAGCACTTGTTCCAAAGGACTGGGACTGCAGTGGGGAGTGGTTCAGAGAGGAAGACTCAGCATAACTGGCAAGAAACACATTGCACAGGGCTAGGGAAGTAGCTAGAGGGGGGGGCACCCACATAGTGTTTGAGGACCTGGTCTGATCCCTAGCGAATGTACACATACACACACACACACACACACACACACAGAGAGAGAGAGAGAGAGAGAGAGAGAGAAGGGGATACAATCCACAGAGGATGCAGTTGAACTAAAAAAATAAAAAATGCAAGTCCAAGGAACAGTGAGGAAAATAGGGTGGAATTCAATGTTGAAGGGCCTTGCATGCCTGACTCAGGAACTTGAGCCAAATGCTGTCAGTAGTGGCCAACATTGCAGTGTCTGGGGCGTAGGTGAACTGGCTTGTTTTGCATGATTTTGGAGTGGCAGATGGTGAGCCAAGGAAATGACTTGAAGGCATCATTGAAATGGCCAAGATAGATGCAGTAGTAGTGGGTCTAGGGTATACCAGTGGATTTGGGTGAGGAGGAGAAGGTATAAGAGTTACTCAGGGCCTGGCAGTAGTGTCTTACGCCTTTAATCGGCAGAGGCAGGCCGATCTCTTTCAGTTTGAAGATAGCCTGATCTACAGAGTGAGTCCAGGACAGCAAAGGCATCACAGAAAAACCCTCTCCCAAGAGATAGAGAGAGAGAGAGACTGAAAGAGCTGAGAGAGATACCTCTCACAATCATTGGACATGTTGGCTCACACCTGTGATCCCAGCACTTGGGGAGTAGAGGAAGAAAGATCAGCAGTTCAACTTTGCCTACACAGTGAGTTTGAGGCTAGCCTGTACTATAGGAGACCCTATCTGAAAACAGACAAGAAATACTTAAGAAGCAGACATGCACACTCAGTAGTAAGTCAAACAAGACTAAGGGTCAGTTTCTGAGGTCCCTCAGATGTTGGTGGAGCATGGGATGGGCTTGTCTAAATGGACTGGCTGTCATGGGGTGCTGTGCAGCTGCAGGTGGGTACAGTAGTGAGGCCCATACTTGAACAGGATGACAGGTTAAGAAGTTACTAGGAATGAATCTAGAAAGTGCCCAGAGACAGATCTTTGTCAGGGTAGGGTGGTGGTGGACTTGACATGCCATGGACTGCCCTCTGTACTTTGAAGGATGCACAGTTAAAGACCCCTGCTTCCTTGCAGCAAGGAGAGCCACTGGTAGTATCCCTGCAACATGAGATCTGAAGTTCAAAATGATAAAATATACAAATTCCTGTGTCCCCTCCATCCTGTGTCCCCTCTGTCCCTTTCTCACACTGATGTGGAACAATGACAGACATGGCAAGAGATCAGATAGACAATGAATTGTTTTCCAGAAGTCTCTCTGTGTGCAAGGGAGGGGGAGCAGGCAAGGGACACATCTGTTCACTGGTATTTCTGCGGCTCAGGAGGCCAGAGTCAAATCTAGGACATACCCCCACCCCACGAGCCTCAGGATAGCAGATCTCTTGGGTAAAAGTTCTGTTCAAAGCCTTCCAGTGGCAAGAGTGGTCGGTAGTGTGCTCCAGCCACATCACTGCAGGGTCAATGGCTTCCTGGTTGGAGCTGCTGGGGGGAAATCCTGAGTGGAGGTAGATGACCTGATTTTGAGGACCATTTTGAGTTCCTCTCTACCTTGCTTCACATCAGGAAATCATCATGAAGTATTCGCATGGCTCGGCTGTGTAAGGGACTCTGCTACCTACCTCAAAGGCTTCCACAGACCCTTGCCAGTTCCCAAAGAGGAACAGGATTTTGAACCTGAGTCAAAGACCAGGGCACACTTCAGGCAAGGTTCTACTGCAATGTGGGCTGCAGAGGTGTCTGCCTCGATGCCTGATGACTCCCAAAGTATCTTCCTCTTGGTTCATTATACTATTCGTACAACTCTGAGGCCCGGAATCTTGCAAAATAAGTAACTCACAATAAGCAAAAGAAAAAGCAGTGCTTTGTTTTTATTTATTCGCTGATATAGGTATGTATTTATTTTGGTGGTGAGGAGATCAAGTACAGAAAATCATTCATGCTAGGCAGGTGCTCTCTGAATAAGCTACAAAGCCAGCCTTAAAAACAGAAACAAAAACATTGTTTTTCTTTTGATATAGGATCTCATGTATCTCAGAGTGGTTCAAAATTTCTAGTAGCTGACAATGATACTGAATTTCTGATTCTCCTGCCTTCGCTTCCCAAGTGCTGGGATTAAAAGTGATCATTATAGGGTGCTGGGAATCAAAGCCAGGACATCATGCTCACTGGGCAAACTCCAGCTGAGGCACATCATCAGCCCCAGGTTGAGGTCTTGAGACAACATATTAGATTGCCAGACTGACCTCAAACTTGTCCCCATCTATTTCAGCATTAAAAAGTAGCTAGGATTACAGGCTTCCACTACCACTACTGGTTAGCATCTGCACTTTTAAATTATCTTCCCAGGGAAAATTAATCTGCAGGTAGAGCTTATTAACTTTGATCTAACTATGGAGAAAATAGTTTGTAAATATAATTGTTCTTTTTAATACATCAGAAATTGCTTGAAAGCAGACAATCAAACTACTCATTCATATAAATTATATGGGTAAGGGGGGGTTATAGATACTGCTTTTCTTGAAAAGAATCTTGTCTGCATCCCGTAAAAATGCAAATGGGCACAGAGGACCTGAAAAGCATGACAGCATTTTTCTTTTTCAAATTTTTAAGTTTTAACATTTACTTATGGGGCTGGAGAGATGGCTCAAAGGTTAAGAGCACTGGTTGTTTTACCAAAATTCTTGAGTTCAATTCCCACAATTACATGGTGGCTTACAACCATCTATAATGAGATCTGCTGCCATATTCTGGTCTGCAAGTGTACATGCAGCCAGAATACTGTAGAAATAAAAAGCAAAACAAATCTTTTTAAAATAAACACTTCTTTATTATTGTGTGTTTGTATGCAAGTGCATGCTGGCGGGGGGGGGGTGTTCTTGTACCATGATGAAAGTCAGAGGACAACTTTGTACATCTGTTCTCACCTTCTACCTTTACGTGATTTCTGGGCATTGAACTCAGGTTGTCAGGTTTGCGCTACCTGTGTTTTTATCTGTTGAGCCTCCTCAAAAGTACTTCTGTTTCTCTGAGCCAGAATCTCAGTTGTATTCCAGGCTGGTCTATGAACAACACTTGGCAGCTGTCGGGAGCCGTGACTCAACGGCCTGCTTTGATATTTAAATCTCGGCGGAGAGATGGCTTTTAGGAGGCCTTTACTAATGGCAGAGGAGAACTTGCAAGCCCATCTCCTTTTGTTTGTGACAACAGGTGGGACAGCTTGTGAGGGTTACACCTCTTCCTCAGGCTCCTTGTGCAAATTAACCTATTGTTCTGAGATGTTTTACTGGCTAAAAGTAACTACTCAAAAAATAAAGTGGTCAGAAGGCTGGAGGCAGAGGAGGCAGGCAGAGACTTGAAACTTGCTGCTGGCACTGCTTGCTGCAGCAGTCTGTCTTTTGCTGTGGCTGTCGAGTCTGGACCTTTAAAAAGTTTCCTGTGTGCTGTGTGTTTATTTTATTAATTTTAATCCTCACATCCAACTCAAGAACCGTTTGACTCTGCCTGGCTGGCTCCGGCAGATTGGCGCCCGGACGTGGGACTTGAGATACAGGGAACCCATGAAGGACACCGCAGTGTTTGGCTCGAGAGCTCGCATTAAATAGAAGGGGTGCGGTGAGTAAATCCCAGAATAAAAATGGGACAAGGCATTAGCCTAGTGTTTTCTTTATGGAACTTAATTAAAGGTAGTCTGTATAAGCAACAGGAAACTGAGAAAGCTAAACTTTCAGGCTCAGAGAGAAGGAGGTTAGAAAGATGGCAGGCTTCAAGAGAAAATGTTATTATACCATCAGCTCCTCCCGAGGAGTTGTATTGCCCTTCTGATGACAATAATTTCTTGCCAGAAGGAGACTTTGAGGAAGACTTGCAACCTAATGACGTTGCAGAGTTGGAGGAAGAACCAGATCAGCACTATTCTGAGAGATACCCTCCAATTCAGGCTATGCTTGTTAAAAAGCGTCAGCCTTGGCAAAAAGAAATCAAAAGACTGGAGTATGGTTTGGAGGAAATAAACAGAAAAATTGGAGCATTAACTACTAGAGAAAATAAAGCTCAATCTCGTACTCCAACTCCATCATTGGTGGAAGGCTTAGGCCCTCCTCCTGGGAATACTACAGTTGCAATGGCCCAGAAGGCCTTTCCCTTTGTCCACTGTATGAACATCTGTATCTGCTTTACAAGCTTCTTTACAAGAAGCCAGGCAGAATGGAGAAGACGTATCTGAGTTTTATAGTTTTCCAGTTTTGGAGCAACCCGATGGACACGGTAATATGGTGAGAGTCCATGCTCCTATACCTTTTAAACAGATAAGAGAATTAAAATCTGCATGCTCCCAATATGGACCTACGGCGCCTTTCACCCTGCCTCTGCTGGAATCCATGTCTATTGAGGCTCTCTGCCCAGAGGACTGGAAACGGTTAGCAAGAGCATGCTTATCAGGAGGAGATAATCTATTATGGAAGTCAGATTTTGCAGAGCATTGTCAAGCTACAGCTGAACTTAATTGAGCTCAGCAAATTCCTATAACTTATGACATGCTTGCTGGAGAAGGAATCTACAGGGAAATAGGACAACAATTGGATTTTGATGTGGCCGTTTATGCTCAGGTCAATACTGCTGCCCGGAGGGCCTGGAATAAGCTTCCACAAGCAGGTAGACAGGTGGAGGATTTGTCTAAAATCTGTCAGGGACCTAATAAGTTATTTCAAGATTTTGTGGCAAGATTAATGCAAGCAGCAAACAGACTTATAAGTGATAAAAAGTCTGGACTGTTATTAGTGAAACAATTGGCTTATGAGAATGCTAACAGTGCTTGCCAAGCAGCCTTGAGACCTGTTAGAAACGAGAAAATGGGGAAAAGGCCAAGGATTGGGGTACTAAGTTACAGACAATAGTACTCATCCAAATAATTAGGTTAATAACAGCTAAAATTCAAAGCTCTCTGGCTGCAAGGTCAGCTCTTTCTGGTAAGGGTCCACCAATTTATTGAAACATCAACTAAAATAATCAACTGGGCTTTGTTTGTTACAGCGTAAATTGGCTAAGACCCCATTTAAAATTAACAACAGGAGAACTAAAACCACTTTTTGACATTTTAAAAGGAGAGGCTAATCCTTTGTCAAAAAAGGGAACTTACCAAAGAAGCTCGTGATGCTTTGCAAAAGATAAAATTAGCTATTGAAAAGCAGCATGTTCCATATATTGATTATTCAAAAGAATGGGGTGCATATATTTTGGCTACTGTTCATACTCCAACTGCTGTATTGTGGCAAGAAGGACCATTATTATGGTTGCACCTGCCTGTGTCTCCTGTTCAAGTTCTGACACCATATTATGAAGCAGTGGCTAGTTTAGTTCAAATGGCTCGCACAAAATCTCATAAATATTTTGGTAGAGAGCCCTCCTTAATTGGAGTCCCTTTTACCAAACAGCAAGTAGATTGATTATTTCAAAATGTAGATTGTTGGGCGATAGCTTTTGCTCATTATTTAGGACGTATTGATAATCATTATCCAAAAGATAAATTACTTCAATTTGCCAATGAGCATGCTTTTGTATTTCCTAAAATAATTAAACAAAAGCCATTACCTCAAGTTCCAACAGTGTTCACTGATGGATCTTCAAATGGAAAAGCTGCTTATGTACTAGAGGGACAAACTTTTTTTGCAAACATTGCCAGCCTCAGCTCAAGTTGTAGAATTACAAGCTGTTGCTGCAGTCTTTAAAAATTTGGCTTCTACCTCTTTCAACTTGTATACTGATAGCCATTATATAGCTAAAGCTTTACAAGTCCTAGAGGCTTGACTCCCAATCATTTATGGCAAATGGATGTAACTCATGTCCCAGAATTTGAGAAACTAAAATATGTTCATATAACAATTGATACTTTTTCAGGATTTATCATGGCAACTCCCTTAACAGGGGAAGCCACCAAACATGTTATAAGTCATTGCTTAAAGTGTCTTGCTGCAATTGGTATACCTTCCATTAATATAAGTCATAAAACGGGCATTCCATGTAATTTCCAGGGCCAAAATATTATAAAATGAGCCCATGGATCTCTTAATAACCAATTGCAAAAAATAAAAAAGGGGGAGTCATATCCCCAAATATTAATCATGCTCTCTTTATTTTAAATTTTTTGAATGTGGATACACAAGGCCGTTCTGCGGCTGATCGATTGTGGCATCCTAATACCAAAGATAATTTTGCCCAAGTAAAATGGAAAGCTCCAATTACTGGATTATGGCAGGGCCCCGACCCTGTATTAATATGGGGAAGAGGGCATGTTTGTGATTTTCCACAGGACGCAGAGGGAGCCAGGTGGATCCAGAGAGGCTGGGACGGTTTGCAGTTGTTCCCCAGAGAGATGTTCCCGCTGCTGACAGCCGTAAACTCTGCCCTGACCTAGACTGAAAAGCTGCAGTGGACCTGAGCTCCTGACACCGCTTTAGCTTCATTCTGCTCCTGGGAGAAGACATCATGAAGAAAAACCTCTTATAATAAACTGGACTTGACTGTTTTGTTAATAAGGACAAACTTCAACAAAATCAAAAGAGAACTAACTGTGAAACTTTAATCTGGCTCTGGTTTTCAGCAGAGCAAAACAGACTTGTTTCAGGAACTCTTGGGGGGGGCTGTAACTGCCTACGTAAATGCTCCTTTTGTTTTGCTGTTTGGAGATGTTAAGCTTTCAAATGGTTCTGTTTGCTCGACAGCCTTTTACTGTGGTTCCTCTAAATGTTTCTCAGACTTGGTAATTTACACAGGGAATCACCTGCTAGTCACTTTTGGAGTGTTACTTTGGACTTGGCTTGTGATAGGAGACAAGCTCCTATCAGTGACAACTAATATCTGCCTGAAGGCCTTTTGGTGTGTCAAAGCTGAGCTGATCTGCACAAGATCATATCACAGTGTCCACCCTAGCAGAGGTTGGTAGTCAAAGACAGGTAAGTTTTCTCTGGGGTGTATGAAAATTCATGTACAAATATTAACCCAAAAATGGGGACATGAATAAAAAATATATACCTTTCGAGAGAAACAACCTAAGACAGGCACAATCTTCTGCTCCATAACTATTAAGTTATGGCCAATTTTAAACATATAAAAAAGGGGGACATGTCATCATGACTCAGCGGCCTGCTTTGATATTTAAATCTCAGCGGAGAGATGGCTTTTAGGAGGCCTTTACTAATGGCAGAGGAGAACTTGCAAGCCCATCTCCTTTTGTTTGTGACAACAGGTGGGACAGCTTGTGAGGGTTACACCTCTTCCTCAGGCTCCTTGTGCAAATTAACCTATTGTTCTGAGATGTTTTACTGGCTAAAAGTAACTACTCAAAAAATAAAGTGGTCAGAAGGCTGGAGGCAGAGGAGGCAGGCAGAGACTTGAGACTTGCTGCTGGCACTGCTTGCTGCAGCAGTCTGCCTTTTGCTGTGGCTGTCGAGTCTGGACCTTTAAAAAGTTTCCTGTGTGCTGTGTGTTTATTTTATTAATTTTAATCCTCACATCCAACTCAAGAACCGTTCGACTCTGCCCGGCTGGCTCTGGCAGGGAGCAATCCTCCCTCCCCAGTCTCCTAAGCACTGAGATGGCAGGTATATGCCACCATGGCCAGTTTAGTCTCTCTTACTATGTTTTACTGAGAGGAGGTCACAGGTATAGGGCCAAGCCATAGAGCATGTGAAGTGTGCTGTGTTTTATTTTTTTTTTTTAGATTTATTTATTTTATGTGTATGAGTGCTTTTCCTGCAAATACATGTGCACCACATGCATGCCTGGTGCTCAATGAAGTCAGAAGAGGGCTTTGGATACCCTAGAAATAGAATTATAGATGTTTGTAAATCATATGGGTGCTTGGAATCAAACCGGGGTCCTCTGAAAGAACAGGAAGTATTCTTATCTACTGAGTCATCTCTCCAACCTCAATATGCTGTAATTAAAACAAAATATATTGTCAGTTAGTTGTACCCACTTCATGGTATCAAAAAAAGGAGTGGAGATGAATGGCTTACCAGTTAAGAGCATATGCTGCTCTTGCAGAGGGCCCAAACTCAGTCCCCAACACCCACATCAGTCATCTGCAACTCCAACTCCAGAGGATCCAATCTTTCTGAGCTCTACAAGCACCTGTGCTCATATATGTGCATACCCACACACAGGCACACATAAACACGTATGTAAAGAAAAAAAACATTAAAAAAAATAAAAGTAAGTTTTAGGGACTGGAGAGGTGGATCCCTGTTTAAGAGTACTTGCTGCTCTTGCAGAGGACCTGGGTTTGGTTTCCAGCCCCCACACAGTGTTTTACAACCATCCATAACTCCAGGGTATCCAACACCCACTTCTGGCCTCTGAAGGCACCAAGCATATACATGGTACACACCCATACATGCAGGAAAAACATTCAAACACATAAAAACAAAAATAAGTGACTCTGAAAAAAATGCTTTAAAAAGGTTTTAAAATCAGTACTTCATTCCGCATTTGGCAAAATGCTTTCCTGCCTGGTATCACCACCGCACTCGATGCCGCCCCAGAATGGAAGCAGAGCCAGAACAGTCATCTTTGTTTCATGTGTTGGTAAACTGAGGCCCAGTTGGGCAGGCCTGGTTGTACTGCTCAGAAGGATGAAGCAGAAAGTTCAAGTTCAAGGTTTATCTGCCCTACAGAGCCAATAAGAGGCCTGACTAAGCAACTAAGCAGGAGCCTGTCTCAAAGAGTAAAAAGGGGGTTGGGGAATGTACCAGCAGAAAAGCATTTGCCCAGCCCTCACAAAACTCAGTCCTGGGCACTAAAACCAAAGAAACACTCGACTGAGTTCCAAATAAGGAAAGCAGCTTTTTTGAATCATGGATTTGGCAGAGGTGGCCCTGACAAAGGCACTGTGATTCTCTTCCTCTATCTCTGCCACTTACTTCTCATCCCCTGCTGTCATCTCTGATCTATTTTGTGTTTCTCCCTGCTTCCACTCTCTCCCACTTCTCTCCTTAATAAGTGGAGTCAACTTTGCAAACCATCCAAAAAACCTTTGCTCTCTCTGAACACCTGCCAGCCCTAGCTCTGTCCCTGGCCCCAGCCCCAGCACCATAAAGTCTGCATCATTCCTTGAGCAAGCCTTTTCCAGGTGTCAGGATGAAGAGATTAACTTGGGGTGACACTCTGGCTGCCAACTGGCCACAGATAAGATAAGGGTGTAGATCGGCACAATAAATAGGCACCAGCCTCACTCTGTGCCCAGACCACAGTGGGTGAGTTCACACCAGCTCATGAGCAGCATGGCTATGCATCTGTGGTTGGTCACCCTGACCGTGGTTTCCTTCGTTGCCATGGACAGGGGTGAGTGGATAGAACTTGAATTCTCAGAAGCTTGATCTTAGTAGGTAAACTTGTAGGGGTGGGGGCAAGGCAAGGCCTACAGTTTCCTGTGAGACCCGTGCTTTCTGCATAGTTCTTTCTTCTGCATTCATTCTAGAATAGTGGGAAAAAAGAAATGGGTTCAGTCCTGACTCTGGACCAGAACTGCCAAGTCCTCATTGTGGACTGGAGGCTGAGGAGACAGAGCGAGCAGTCAAGCCTCAGGTTGACTATAGGGTGTCAAGTGCTAAGAGAGACTTGGCCTGGGCCCTCATGGTCCTGTTCTGCCTTGACAAGGTAAAGAATGGAAGCCATCTGAACATATGGTGGGGGCCCTCGGGTGGCTAGACATATACAGCAGAGATGGGATTCCTCAGGCAGGCCTGGAGCACCTCAACAGTCTCACAGCTACTGTCTGGGACTTTTCTGGCCCTTTAACATATTAGGGACCAACACAAACAAACAAAAAGCACTGTCCCAGCAGATCTTAAACTTGGTGGGATAGGGGAGGGGATAGACAATGAGTACAATGTAAGTACACAATAAAGGCTAAGGGAAGTATGGCACTAGGAGATTGGGGTTCAGAGGGAGCTGCAGTTTTAAATCAGGGGAGGTCTCTTAGAGAGGTTCAGGTTTGAGGAACACTTGAAAAAGGTGAGGGAGTGAAGGTTGGACAAGAAAGTTCCCCATCATGGAGGGGACTAACCGATATGAAGGCCCTGAGGTAGAAGCATGTCTGGAATGTTTAAGGTACTGTGTGGATGGAGGGAGTAAAGGGCATGGGAAAGTGAAAGGAGATGGGGGGAGAAGAGGGGGAGAGGAGAGGGGAAGGGGGAAGGGGGAAAGGAAGCAACTGGGAGCAAAGTCTTGGGAGTTAATAAACATGTGAGACTCAGTGATGAGAGCCAGAGAAGGGACGTTCTGCCTTTTAAATTTTTGAAGTTTTTGTTTTGCTGTGTACTTCAGTCTCATCTTGGACTTTTGATCTTTCTGCTTCAAATTCCCAAGTGCAAGGACTATAGGTCCCTTCCTCCACTCACTCAGCCTTTGTAAGTATTTTTTTTTCCTAATAGTTACAGGCCATGAAACACACAGTATTTTTGCTCAGAAAATCTTATGGATGTGCTGTGACAACACACAAACTTATATGTTCCAAATCTCTATCAAGATGCAGAACTCGGAGGCTGGAGAGATGCCTCAGTAGTTAAGAGCACTTGACTGTTCTTCCAGAGGTCCTGACTTCAATTCCCAGCAACCATATGGTGGCTTACAACCATCTGTAATGTGGCCTATTTCCTTCTTCTGGTGTGCATGAAGACAGAGCGTTCATATACATAATACTTAAATAAGATACAGAATGCAGCTGGTCGAGGATTACACTCTTGTAATCCCAAGACTTGAGGTAGAAACAGCTGAATATGAGAGTTCAAGGCTAGCCTGATCTACATAGCAATTTCTAGGCCAGCCAAGGCTACATAGCAAGATGTTATCTCAACAACAAACAAACAAACAAGATACAGAACATTTCCAAACCTCCAAAAATTTCACTCCTGGGGTTCAGCAGTTAAGACCACTATCTGTTCTTCCAGAGGTCTTGAGTTCAATTCCCAGCAACCACATGGTGGTTCACAACCATCTATATAGGGATTTGATGCCTTCTTCTGGCTTACAGGTGTACTCGCAGAGAGAAGACTCAGATGTAAAATAAATGTAATTTTAAAAATTATTAGAAGAAATTTCACTCCTACTAGTCCATCCTGGCCTTTTCCTGTCTCATAGGCAGCAGTACTGTTCAGTACCTAGTGGTTCACACAAACACACAATACTCCAATCTGCCTTCTATCACACACTGGCAGGTTTGTTCTAGATGCAACACGATTGGAATCCCACTACATGGAGTCTTTTGTATGTGTTCCTTTTGCTCAGCCAAATATTTTTGCAGCTTAGCTTCACTGTGTATATCGGGTGCTTTTGTTGTTGCTGTTACTGTGTTTTATCTTTAAAATTCTTACTTTGAAGATAATGTACATGTTTGTATGTTTGGCGGGTATATATATATATATATATGAGTGCAGGTGCCTGAGCAGGCCAGAAATGGGCATCAGATACCCTGGAGCTAGAGTTACAGGCAGTTGTGAACTGTTCAGTGTGGGTGCTGGGACCAGAACCCAGGTTCTTTGCAAGAGCAGTATGTGCCAAGCCAACTCTCCAGCCCTGTTTGCTAGACGGGATCTCTTTATGTAGTCTAGGCTGACCTCAAATCCTGATCCTCCTGCCTCAGCCCGAGTACTGGGGTTTCAAGTGTTTCTATTATGGTGGTTTAAATGAGAATGTCCCTCACAGGTTCAGGTATTTGGATCCTCGCTCCCTAGTTAGAGTGCCGTTTGGGAAAGCTGTAGAAGCCTTGGCGGAGAAAGTCCAGTACTGGGGGCAAACTTTGAATGTTGACAGTCTTGGTGCTTGTGGTTGAGAATGCGAGCTCTCACTTTGGCTCCAGCCACTGTGCCTCCTGTTTGCTCCCATTTTTCCTTGCCATGTTTCCTTATCCCACTGGAGCCAAAAGACAAAATAAATTCCTTCCTTCAGAAGTTTCATTTGGTTATGATGTTTCATTACAGCAACAAAAATTATGTAACACACTCACACTGCAGCCACTAGTTGCTTTTTTGCTATTTATCTGGGTGTTGTTTTGAGACAGTCTCATTCTGTAGCCTGGCTGACCTAGAACTCACTCTGTAGCTCAGGCTGGCTTTGGGCTTGTGGTGATACTCCGGAACTGGCTCTTGCATGTGCTTTGTTTTCCTTGCTGTGTAGTACTCCACTGTATATATGCTTCATGCCTTATCTGTTCTCTTCTGGGAAGACATTCGGGTCATTTCTAGTTATAACCATTATAAGAGAAAACACTATGGTGACAAGCTTAGGTTTACATTTTGATCTCCCATTGCCAAGCTGACAAGGCATACTAGAGGTGGCAGTTTTCATCTATGCCTTTTTATCTTTGTCTGGAAAATCCCCAAGAAAAGGTCAAATCAGAAGATAAGCTTGCAGTAGATGTGGGATTCTAGTGCTGGAGACAGCTTTCTTTATGGTAACACAGCTTTCTGTTCCACACAGAAATGTAGTCCACCTTCCCACAGTCTCTTGCACTGACAGGATCCTAACGTGAGGCAGGAAGAGCCCATCTCTCCATCAGACTCTGGACAGCCCTTCAGAGTCACCTAGAAGTATCCATGCCTTCTCCAACCTTCAGAGCCTCTCTTTCTCCACCTGGGCCTTAGACACAGCCCAAGTTCTCTCGCCCACCTGCTATGCCCATGGACACACCACTTTGCTCATTCACATCCGATAAGCAGCTCAGGCAAACCTTGAGGGCCACAACAGTGTGTCAGGAGTCAGGCCTGGGGTGGCAAACCTGTGTGACTCATAGCTCTGCTTTATCCGACCATGTTATTCAAACTCTCTGAGGTCCATCGCAGGTCGGTTAAGTGTTCCAGCAAACAGAGCCAAGACTGCTAGGAAGTATAGAAATGCTACACACCCAGAACAAGAAAGTTGGCTGAATGTATGCATATGTCAGGTGGCCCTGCAGGAAGCTTTGGAGCTGGGTGGCCCCTCCAGCATGTTCCAAAGACATGAGGGCTGGGTCTTGCAGCCACACCGTTATTAGGACCCATGACAGGGGAGGCAAGGTAAGGTGAGGCAGCTCCATTCCCCAAGGATAATTCCTAGGAAGCAACTGGCTGTGAACAGACAGCACTCCTCAGACATGTGCTGGACTCTGGGTAGCAGATACAGCATTCACTCTTCCTTCTGTTCCTCCACTCTTCCTTCTGTTACACAGTGGTGAGAGTATGGAGAGAACCAAAAGACATACAGCTAACTGATTTTTTAAAATATGTATTATTTATACAGTATTCTACCTGCATGTACACCTGCACACCAGAAAATGACATCAGATCTCACTATAAATGATTAGGGGCCACCATGTGGTTGCTGGGAATTGAAGTCAGGACCTCTGGAAGAACAGTCAGTGCTCTTAACCTCTGAGAAATCTCCAGCAGTAACAGCTGATTTTTTGTATTATTATTTGATGGAACACAAAAATTCCACTGGGATCTGCGTAATTAGAGTAATTAGTAATTAGAAGTAATTCCAGACTTTCTGTCTTTATTCATATAACCCAACAATATGTCAGTTGTCTACTAGTCCCACCATCTGCATCTCCCTTTCTTTGAGAAGTCCAGATTGGCAGCACCTAGGTCAGGTGCTCCACAGGAGGCATTCTCACATTCTGACCAGGTAGCCAGAGCTGACAGCACAGCACTTTATTTTGCTCATTTTGTCTTTCAGAGCTGCAAGTGTCAGCAGGGAGGCTTCTTTTCTCAAGAATGGTAAGGCCATCACTCTGTTGGAGTTCTCATGCACTCTAGCATATCTGCCCTTCTGCTGACACCTTCAACTGGCCAAAGGCTGCCTCCTGAACCTGCATTTTCCTCAGACACCTCCTCCAGACTAAGCAGGCTCAAGCTCCAAACCTGGCCTCAAGCCCTCAGGATCTGGCAACCCTGGTCTCCAAGGTCCTTTCCTCAGCGGCAACTCTTCACCCAGCGTGGCAGCACCTGCTGTGCTGTGTAGCACAAGACAGGTCACAGGTTTCAGACCCCAAAGAGGTCACACCCCAACACACTGAGGGGCATGTTGGCCTCTACCATGCACAGCTCCTTGTTTGCCCCTTCACTTTGTAAGTGGGCAAACACCAGGCTGCCTGATTCCACCTTGGGTCTCACACCTCCAAAGACAAGGCCCGAGTATCACCTCAGGATCTTCCCTATTCGTTAGTCCTTTGAACCCAGTCTGACTTGGTTCCAAAGAACTGAATACTTTATATGTATGGCTTCAGCTAACCCTATGTGAGAGGAACACTGTCATCTATCATTTTCACTGAGGAGAAAACTGGGGCTCTGAGAATGTAAATAGCTTACCAAGTTTACAAAGCCTCAGTGGCTGAACTGGGGTCGCTAGAATGCAGACTTTAGTTGTTTTGTTTTGTTTTTGAAGCAGGGCCTCGTGTGGTGGAGGCTGATTTTTAACTAGTTAAATGACTAGTTAAATAACTGTATCCCTCCTGCTTCCACTGTCCAGCTGCTGGGATTGCAGGTATGCGCCACCACACCCAGCTGCAGAGCATGGGTTTCTACTGCTACCCTTGCACTGCCTCTCTTGCCCTCTCCTTGACCCAGGCTCCAATCCCAGTCTTGACTCAATTCTCCCTCGGCCTGAGAACCTCTCAGTCTGAGACTAAGCTATGAGACCTGCATCATTTCTCCAGCCTTCCTGCAGAGTCCTGAAAGGCAATAAAGAGCTGGGAGAGCTCAGTCAGTAACTGCCTGCCTTGTAAATGTGAAGACCTGAGTTTGACCTCCAGTGCTCACATAGCCCTAGTACTTGTGAAGCTGAGACAGAAACATCCCGAGTGCTTGCAGGGTACTGGCCTGCTCTCCCTGGTGAGTTCCAGGCCATGAGAGGACCTGTCTCAAAACAAACAAAAACAATGTGAATGGTTCCTAAGGAACAATATCTGATGTTCAATGGCCTCTACAAATACGTATACATTATTCCCCACCCCCTCCAACACATACATGCACACATATGCACACATAAAAAAGACCATTTTGGCCTTGGTAAGTGAGACATTTCCTAGGAATGATGGATGGCTGGTCACTGGGCTCACAAATGGACCCAGAGCAGATTTTCTAAATACATCCAATGATGACTGTGTGAATCAGTCCCTGGAAGTTTTGAGGGGCACAGACTTCCTACACACACACGAGCACACGCAGGATGTCACATACCACAGCTCAACAGACACAGGTTCCACATGCACACACACAAGCAGACACACCATGGAGTCCTGAAGGGTTGGTTTCATGTTCCAAGCAGCACCCTCGGCCCATGAGCACTGCCTCTGAATCATCCACTACTTCTTTTTTTCACAGCCCATCTGTGAGCACATGGCAGATCCTCCAAACTGTTCCCAGGCACCTAACCTGATCTGTGGCACTGATGGGCTCACATATAAAAATGAATGCCACCTCTGCATTACCAGGATGTAAGTTCCCTCCCCCTGTCCAACTTGTTTGGGTGGCCCCCTCTCTGGGTCATGCAAGTCTGAAAGGAGCAGGGCCTGACCTCATCTTCCTTCACACACACTGACTTGGCCAGAGAAGAGTCCACAGGCATTTGTCTAACAGAATGAGCTAAATGTAACTCAAAGAAAGCACAGGGATCCAGGTCAAAAGCCAGAAACTGACTGGGTAGAGTGCTGCAGAAACCCTGTTATTTTCCTTGTTCTGTCCCTGACTAGACACTCACATCTGATCTTTCATTCCTCTAGCCAACTACAGCTACTACCTGAGAGCCTCTCTAGTCTATGGGAATAGGCTAAGAAAGGGAGACCAAGGCAACAGTCAGCTCCCTCAAGATTCAGAGGGAGTTACACAGAAGCAGAAAATGAGCAGGGCCAGAGAAGACTAGAGGAGGTAAAACCCAGGCTCATCCCTGCAACATAAGCAGAAATCAGCTAGAGAAAAGGAAGAATTGTAATTCCAGGAACAAGGAAATTTGAAAAGGTCTCTAAAGGAAAGTTAGTTTATGCTTAAGGAAGAAGAGGAAGTTGGATATAGCAGAATGTGAAGTGGGGAAAGAAATGATAAATGAGACAAGCAGAGGCTAGACCACAACCTTGGTCTCAGTATCCTCACCAGTCAAATTATCAGACTGAGAGCCTAGTGAGATCAGGGAGATAGAGATCTTTGGCTAACGCCAAGCTCTTTAGGCAGATGTGAAAGTCTGCACTGGAAGAAATGTAAGTCAATAGGGTCCTGGCTCTGGTCATGATCAAAGCTTATGGTAAAGGGACATTTGGGGGCAGAACTGACATCCTCAGTCTATGATTGGAGGATGAGAGGAGAGAGGATAAAGAACAACTGACCTTCCTCCCTTCCCTTTCTCTACTCTTTCTGAAACAGGGTCTTGCTATATTGCCCAGACTGATCTTGAATTCCTGGTCTGGTTTGGTTTCAGTACTAGGGATTGAACATAGCACCTCCCATAAGCTAGGCAAGCACTCGACCATTCAGCTACACCTGCACCCTTCATTCTTAAACAGGCCTTGAACTCATTTCATAAATCTCAGGAGGGCCTTGACATTAAAATTCTTTGCCCAGACTCCTGAATAGGGGATCCCAGCCCTGTGGTTCCAGCCCTAGTACATGTTACTTATGGCCTGGGATGGCTAGTGGTAAGATGGAGGCTCTAAGGACAGCTTTGGGATGCAATGATGTTTATGGACAGTTTGGCCTCTGATATATTTTGGTGAGGCCATGCTATAGGTGCAAGTACAGAACAGAGGTTTGGTGGCTGTCAGCAAACAGTGGTAGCTGAGACCCCAGGAAGCTAGAAGTTCTCAGAGCATGTCTAAGAGGGTCAGCTTCTAGAGGGTGTGCTAGCAGATCCCTGAATCTGCATCGGCACAGTTCAAGGTTGGGATCAGCACGGACTCTACCTGGACAGGACCTCATTTTTGAATCATCTCTTACAGTTCCTACAGTTAATGGCCTCATCCTTGTCTTCTCTGATTCTAGGAAAACCAGAAAAGACATCCAGATCATAAAGGATGGCAAATGCTGAGCTCAGAGGTGCACTCAAGCCATGAAACTTCAAGCTGAAGAACACTGATGCTCCAGAGGCTATGATATGAAATAAAACATGCAGCCCCAGACGGTGATGTGGACCAGTCTTTGGGAACTCTGGGGAGACAGCCAAAAGTATGCAATCAGCTTCCCAGCTGAATGTTACCCAGCTGCCCTGGCAGTCCCCAACCTTGTTACACGTCCCAGGTTAGGGCTCCAGTCATCTTCTATCTTCTTGAGGGCAGACTGACCCCAGGGCACCACCCAGTGCTCCACCTACCTCAGGCCAAGAACCTAAGTGAGAGGAGCATCCTGATGCCATGTATGAGGTGAAATGGCCCTGAATCCATGCACGGATTTCTCCCGAGCTGACCAGCACTTGGAGGCACATGCATGCACACGTGCTTGACAGGGTGCAGCTGGCATTCAGGCAGTGTGCACCATACAACTCAACTACTTCTTATAATATCAAAAAAAAAAAATTTTTTTTTTGGTTGAGACACAAAAGCCCACACTGGCTTTAAACTCTGAAGCCTCTTGCCCAAGCCTCCTGAGTGCTGTGGACTAGGTATGTATTAATAAACATTCACAACTGGGCAATGTGAGTGCTTCCCTACACAGATCATCTGGAGAGCCCTAGATCTCAAGTTCAGTCTCAGGTCAGCTCCTAGCATAGCAGGATGACCAGCATCCCTGCCCTGCTGACATATCCACTGTGACTGGCTCACACCAGCTGGGCCTGAACAGAGTCTCAGAGAGGTGGGATTTCTCTGTGGAAATCTGATGATGTCCTAAGATGAACAGAAGTCACCTAACAAAGGAGTAGAGGAAAGTTGGTGTGAGGCTGTCCACAGAGACAGCAGGAAGTGTAAAGACCCCCAGAGCAGTAGGAAACACCATGAATCTGGGAACCTGAAAGACTAGAATGGCTGAGGGGCCAGGATAACGTGAGAGAAGACAGAGAAAGGGACTCTTATCTTTTCTTCTGAAGGGTGTGACAGGTATTGAGACAGGATCTCACAATGTGGTACAGGGTACCCTTGAACTTATGACAATTCTCCCGAGTCAGCCTCTCTGGTGCTAGGATTATACATGTAAGTTACCATGTCTGGCAGGGACTGTAGGGTCTTTATCCTAAGGAGCACTGGAGCCACTGGAGGTCTCTAAATAGAACTCTCACATATTTTAGCATCACTTAGGGTGCTCTAAGAATGAACTGGAGAGAGGCAGAGACCAATTGTCTTAGTTTTGTATCCTGTTGCTATGATAAATATCCCAACAAAGGCAACTTAGGAAAAGGGGTTTATTTGGCTCTTTAGTTCCAAGTTGGCCACATTGCATACATGAGACTGAATGCATGCATGCTAGTGCTCAGTCTTCATACAGTTCAGAATCCTCTGCCTAGGGTCTGGTGTCGCCCACAGTGGATCTGATCTGTCTTCCCACCTCAGTTAACATACTCAAGACTTATTAACATGCTCAGTCTTATACACAGGCCAACCTAATTTAACCTTCCCAGGTTTCTATATTGTCAAGTTGACAACACTAACCTTCAAGGGGCTGGATATGGTTTTTCTGCAGTTGAGAGCATATTGCTCTTGTAAGAGAACGCGAGTTCGGTTCCCAGCACTCACGGCAGGCAAATCACAACCACTGCTACCAGCACCTCTGGCCTCTGTGGCTATCATGAGTGTGTGTCACACACATTTTATAAAAATATATCTTAAAGAACAGAACAAGTATGTATGACTCCATGCCAATTTGGAAGAAAGCAGGGATTAACAGCATGTTTGGAGGATGGTTAACAAGCTTGCCTGGTATGTCTAAGGCCCTGGGTTTGAGTCCCAGCACTACAAGAGAAAGAAAGAGAGAGAGAGAGAGAGAGAGAGAGAGAGAGAGCTCAAGCCAGCTAGCTAGAGATGGCTTGGCAATTAAGAGCACTGGCTGCTCATGCAGAGGACCCAAGTTCAATTCCCAAAACTCACATGGCAGCTCACAACTGTCTATAACTCCAGTCTCAGGGGATCTATGTCCCCTTCTGGCCTCTGCAGCCAACAAGCACACACATGGAGCACAGACATGCATGCAATCAAAACTTCCATACACATACTACAAATTACACACACACACACACACACACACACAGAATTCTGACACAAGTGCCCAGCTTTATCACCTTCTCCCTGTCCTCTCCCTCTTTATTATGTGAGGATCAGATCACTGAGATATAAAAAAACCAGTGCCTTGTGCTGAGTAGCTGAGTTTTCTGTGTGTGCAGTGCCAGAGAAAACCTCAGACTTTGTTACTCACTAGCCATCCACACTGTTTATTCTTTTTTAAACAGAGACTAGCTGCCACTGAGCCCCAGTGAGCCTGTCCATTTTCCCAGTGCTAGGATTACAAATATGTGCCACTACTGCCAGCTTCAAAAAACAAAACAACGAAACAAAAAACATGAGCTTTGAAATGAGACTCAGATCCTCTTCCTTGTGTAGTAAACTCTTCACCAACTAAGCTATCTCCTCAAATCCCACAGTAACAGGGCCAAATGACTGCCACATGACACAGACAATGAACTGCTCCAGTGAAGTTGGAAGTGGGGCCTGTCTACCTGTTTGCCTCTACCACCAGGTCTGATGTCTCATCTACTCAGTTCTAAATCACTGGGACTTCAGTGAATCCCTCTTGGTTATAAGCCTCAGAGTGGCCTGTTGAGAGTCTGTCTCCTGAGTACTGTGCTAAAAAATGAGCTGACACGAACTGACTAGCTTTAAAGAGACAGAATCACTCTCAGCTTCATCAAACGTAAATGCTGACAAGCCCTAAGTCTTTTCTTTCTCATATAAACAACAAGAAATAAACACTATATACAGTTGTGTACACCTATAATTCAAGAATTCAGGAGGCAAAGGAAGACAAGTTCAAGACCAGCCTAGGATGTACTGCAACTCTGTCCAAAGGAGGGACACATGCATTGTGGAAAGAGAAAGAGAGAGTATGTGCATTCCAAATACTCTTGTACTTGATAATAGCACATACACTGGCTTTAAAAGCAGTGGAGGGGCTGGAGAGATGGCTTTGCAGTACAAGTACCGCTGGCTCTGTGGAGGATAGGGAGGAGGCAGCACCCACATGACAGCTAGCAACTGTGTCTAGCTCCATTTTCAAGATCTGCCAACCTTTTCTGACCTCCAAGGGCACTGCATGCACATGCCTACGCACAGGCAAAACACTCATATACACAAGATAAAAATATATAATGTAAAAAATGTAAAAATAAAACAGTGGAAGTGGAAGTCAACAAAATCAACAGGCAGAGCCTCAGAAGGGACCAGAGCTCAGAGGGTATGGTTAACAGAAGCTGTCATCTGGTTTCTCCCTCATACATTCAAACTACCATCTTGGCCTTCCTAAGCCACAGTTCTGAACTGCTTTCAGGCAGAGATTCACTTGACATTGGGTTCTGAACATTCTGGAGATATGTTTGGGGGCAAGGTCATTCATCTAACTACAGGGCCCAACTTGGAATTGCACCTTGAAGCTGGGCGGTGGTGGCACACATCTTTAATCCCAACACTTAGGAGGCAGAGGCAGATGGATCTCTGAGTTCCAGGCCAGCCTGGTCTACAGAGTAAGTTCCAGGATAGCCAGGGCTACATAGAGAAACCCTGTCTCAAAGAAGGAAAAAAAAAAAAACTGGAAAGAGGAAATGAAAAAGCACCTTGAAACCAGGCATAGTGGTGCTTGTCTTTAATCCCAGTACTTGGCACGAGGGAAGAAGCAGATAGATCTCAGGTCTACATAGTGAATGTCAGAACAGCCAGAGCTACATAGTGGATGGGGAGGAGCAGTGGAGGATGAGGAGGGGCAGTGGAGGATGGGGAGGGGCAGTGGAGGATGGGGAGGAGCAGTAGAGGATGGGGAGGAGCAGTGGAGGATGGGGAGGAGCAGTGGAGGATGAGGAGGAGCAGTGGAGGATGAGGAGGGGCAGTGGAGGATGGGGAGGGGCAGTGGAGGATGGGGAGGGGCAGTGGAGGATGAGGAGAGGCAGTGGAGGATGAGGAGGGGCAGTGGAGGATGAGGAGGGGCAGTGGAGGACAGGGAGAGGCAGTGGAGGATGGGGAGGGGCAGTGGAGAATGTGGAGGGGCAGTGGAGGATGAGGAGGGGCAGTGGAGGATGAGGAGGGGCAGTGGAGGATGAGGAGGGGCAGTGGAGGATGAGGAGGGGCAGTGGAGGATGAGGAGGGGCAGTGGAGGACAGGGAGAGGCAGTGGAGGATGGGGAGGGGCAGTGGAGGATGAGGAGGGGCAGTGGAGGATGAGGAGGGGCAGTGGAGGATGAGGAGGGGCAGTGGAGGATGAGGAGGGGCAGTGGAGGACAGGGAGAGGCAGTGGAGGATGGGGAGGGGCAGTGGAGAATGTGGAGGGGCAGTGGAGGATGAGGAGGGGCAGTGGAGGATGAGGAGGGGCAGTGGAGGATGGGGAGGGGCAGTGGAGGATGAGGAGAGGCAGTGGAGGATGGGGAGGAGCAGTGGAGGATGAGGAGAGGCAGTGGAGGATGGGGAGGGGCAGTGGAGGACAGGGAGGGACAGTGAAGGACAGGGAGAGGCAGTGGAGGATGGGGAGAAGCAGTGGAGGATAGGGAGGGGCAGTGGAGAATGAGGAGGGGCAGTGGAGGATGAAGACAAGGTCTTTAAACCATCAATGCAGTCAGATGTTCTAGAATCAGGTCACAGCAAAACAGCAAGGTAGTCTGCGGATTGTCAAGGTACCAAATCTGTATCCAACATTCCCACCTGGACGCAACCTCCTGCTCTTACTTCTACAAACTGAGGTCACAAGGTCACGAATTTGAAGAAGAGAGTGTCCTACAAACCTGGAACTAGCTCCAGATAAACTAGAGTTCTTCCCAGCTCGGAAAGCAACTGGGTGTCAAGAGCTGGTAACACATGGGCAGGGCGGCCTCTCCTGCAAAGGCAGCTGGGGGACAGCACAACCACACAATGAGAAAACAGGAAGTCTATTTGAGGTTGCAAAGACAGTACTTTTTCATTGAGAACTGATGGAGGAATAGCGAAATTGACATTTGACCAGTTGCCTCTGGCCACCCTAGAGAAACAAGCAACTTCTGTTTCAGAGTGAGCAGGGCTATGAAGCTGCCCTTAGGCCAGCACACACACTCTCTACCACACTTCATTCAGCAAGGGCCAAGTTCGTAGACTGCAGCCGTTCTGTCTCTTGGCAGATGTATTGCTCCACTGTGTCGCACTCTGCTAGAAGCACCTACAAGACAGACAGAGGCAGTGAAATTCAGGGCCACCCATTGCCCGTAAAAGGTGCTTTACTTAGCCACCCTGGGGGAACTGTAGATTAGGCTCTAAATAGACATGTGCATGGATGGACATGGGCTCGCAGACTGGACTGCAAAGGGAACAGGGGTAAAGAACAGTGAGACAAAGGGCCATGGTTTCTGACTATGCTCTAGCCCAGCAGCCTTTCAAAACTGGGCACAGAGCACACCACTGGCCCCTACCGGAACTTTGCCAGCCCTACCTGCTCTCCAGTGAATGTGCCCGAACTGATTAAATGAGGTAAAAAGAGGACAAGAATGCCCTTCTTGGGTTCATGCTAATAAACAATAACAGACCACCCTCTTATCACAGTTCTACACTACCCCTGGTTCGAACAGATAAACATGCATACCAATACACTAATATATTATAGCTTGTTATGTACTACCACATAACTCACCTGAACCTTTTTCACCAAATTCTTCCTTTTTAGCCTGCTGTCTTTAAAATTTTCTGGTAGGACCTATGGAAGAAACAGTTGACACCAGACAACTGACGCCAGCAGTGACAATGACATGAAACACTGGAATTGCATGCAATACACCAAACAGGTCAGCAATAAGAGTGGGATGAGCGTTTTCAGGTACAGTTCTCTAGGTCTGCATTCTGTGTGACTCCTCTCATGGCTCTTATTCCTAAGACTGCTCCCTCCCTTGGTTGCGATGTTTGGAACAGATTTTGGGTTTTCTTTGTTTCCTATGTATGGATACTACTATGCCAGGGAAAGTACCTTCGGTTGTTTTGATTTTTTTAAATCCCTCTGCCAGAACAGCAGAGACATTCAGTCTCAAGAGTGAAGTACCAGGTAGAGACCCGCTTACTATCTTCTGTTGGAGGTTGGTCTGATGCATGTTACTGGCCCTCAAGATCTGGTTACACCTATCTTTGTTTCATAAACCTGCCTAATACATACCTGATTGGTTGATTAAATGGCCTATACCTGGGCAGGGCAGAATGGGGTAGGCGTGGATAAGATTCCCAGACTTCTGGGTTCAAGAGAGAATCACAGGAAGAGAGGAAGACGCCACAGTGGGTTAGGCTGGAGAAGGACCCACATGGGGCCTGGAGGAAGGACTCCAATAATGGTGTGAAGAGGCCCAGATGAAGGATACAAGCAAGTATCTTGGGATTATGGATGAAAGAGAGTCCAAATAGGAATGGTGAAGGTGGATGGCATTGGATGGGGCTTGGAGATGGATGGTGAGGATATTGAGCCAGCGTAGGTGAACTATCTGCCCAGCCCAAGGGAAATAAGGCAATTATAAAATCTAACAGGTGTCTGCATCTTATTATTTGTGATAGTGAGTTAAATAATACTGCCATCATAATCTTAAGGCAAATGATAAACATTATATAGCCCAACACTCATTTTATTTTTTATTTACTACAACAATCATCTGTTAAAGAAACCTGGGTCAAAGCTTCACAGCCTCCCAGGATCTGTATGTGGCTGAATCTGTAACAGACACTAGCTCAGCAACATCACCAGCCACCCAAGCCTTAGGAAAACCTTAACCACAAGATCATAAACTTCTTGGGCTCCAAGTCCATGACCACACACACGCGCACACACTCATCAGATATATTACAAAAGCCCTGTGTTGGTGGGCTGTAAATGCCTGCAGATTAGAAAATCCACATATTCACCCAGAACCTAGCACGCTATCCTATTTCCTCCCTGCTGCTGTGGAAAAACACTCTGATCAGTTAGGGGAGGAAAGGGTTTATCTGGCTTATACTTCCAGGTCACGGTCCATTATCAATGAAGTCAGGGCAGGATGAAGCAGAAGTCATGGAGGAACACTGCTTGCTGGCTCACTCTGGCCCACGCTTAGCTTTCTTTCTTTTTAAGGTTTATTTCATGGGTGTATACGAACACCACATGCACGCCTGGTACTTGAGGCCAGAAGAAGATACTGGATCTCCTGGAACTAGAGTTACAATGGTTGTGAGCCACTGTGTGGGTTCTGCGAATCAAACCTAGGTTCTCTGGAAAAGTAACCAGTACTTTTAACCACTGATCCATCTCTCCAGCTCAAAGTTAGCTTTCTTACAAAGCCCAGGAAGGATGCAGCCCATAATGGGCTATATCAATTACCAAAACAACCTTGTCCCCATGTGCCCATATACCACCCAGATCAGTAAAATCCCTCAATTGAGATGCACTTCTTAGGTACCGCTAGGCTGTGCTGAGTTGACAGTTAAGGTTAACTATGGCATATAGTACCTGGCACACAGGTAGATGCCTGACACCCCCAAGTAACAGATTTTCCCAGATAACAGAAGTACAAGATGATAGAATGGACTGAAATACTGTCATTAAAGACTAGTATCTGAATATTTACTTACCATTGTGAGCTGAATATTTACTTACCATTGTGTCAATCTCCTCTAAGATCTTCATGAATTGTTCAATTGTAGCCTTTACTTTCCTATCAAGTTTGCAGAGAGCTTCTGCTTGCAATTCCTTAGCCAGAAAACCCTGTGAAGGAATAAGGGACCAATGCAAGTGTTTCTTGAGACTCATGGAAAACTATGTCATAGACTGGAGAAGCGACCCAGAGTTCACCATTGATCTAATAAGCCAGGTGGAATCTCAGACCTTCATCCCTTGGGAAATTTAGAAATGTGGCCTTGGCCAGTCTAAGAATTCTACAGGCTGCAGACTGTTCTCTCTCACACAGGCCACTGGTGCTCTGAATGTCTCCTGAGGCCTAACAATGGTATAGCCTTCAACACAAGTGTATACTTGTACATTAGACAGACATTAAGAACACACACTTAAATGCTAGCACAATGGCATGTACACAGCATGTGGACATCAAAGGTTGGCAGGGGGTGACTTTGTCAAACATTCTCTGTGTGGTGGTTTGAATAGGAATGACCCCCATAGGCACATATGTTTGGATGCTTGGTCATTATGGAGTGGCAATACTTGAAAGGAACCACGAGGTGTGGCCTTGTTGGAAGAAACATGTCACTGGGGGTAGGGCTCGGGGTTTCAAAAGCCCAGGGTGTTCCTCTAGATGCTGCTGGTGGACCCAGGTGTAGAACCCTCAGCCTCCTCCCCAATACGATGTCTGCCTGCATGCTGCCATGCTTCCCAACAGGACAAGTTACTTAAACTTTCCATGTCTCACTGCTCTCTGAAGGGGCAGATGTGTAGATGCTCAAGTAACTCATGGCACAGACAGATACAAATGATAACAGAGGATGGCAGTATTCATTTTAGTCCTGTTTTGAGACAGGATCTTGTGAAGTATAAGCTGGTCTCTACTGCATAGTCAATGCTCCCTGACTCCCCTCTCTCCATCTCAGAAGGGCTGGAATTACAGGTGTGCAAACCAGTGCAAACCACACTGCTTCAAGCAGCACTTAGGCTTTACACCATTTGCTGCTTATTCACATCTGCCTAATCATCAGTTAGCTGGTAACTGAGCTGAAAAGCAGGACTTTCTGAAAAGGGACTATCAAGCCAGAGTGACAAATGCATATTTGACAACATACAGCAAGAAGTTCAAACATCACTCAAAAATCCAAATTCAATCCCATCAAGAATAGTCACAACTGCTCAAAAAAGACTTAAGGTCTAAGGGCACCAAAAGAAGCATCACACATACAGAAAAAATAATTAGGTAAAACAACAGAGAATAGAGACTAGGTTAGGTAAACCACGATATATTCATATGCAATAAAATATGCTCACTTTCAATGACACAGGAAAATGTTAATTTTAGTCAATAAAAAAATTTACCAAATGTACATCATATTAAAATTTAATATGATAGAGGTAAAACATTTTTCAGAGTAATAGAATCTCTGGATCACAAGTTAATATGTGTACACAAGAAGCAACAGTAAGAGGACAGAGTTTAGGATGTGATAGGCCTCAGTTTGAATTTATAGGTACATTTAAAACTTTTAGGTAAGTATCATAAATAATTTTATAATCAAAAACACAAAACAGGCCTGGAGAGATGTAGCTAAGGGCACTACCAGTCTGCTCTTCCAGAGGTCCTGAGTTCAATTCCCAGAAACCACACAGTGGCTCACAACCATCCTGGGATCTGACACCCTCTGCTGGCATGCAGGCGTATATAGAATGTGTAGTGCTCTTCTAGATGATCTGAGTTCTATTCCCAGAATCCACATGGAGGCTCACAACCTCATGTAACTCCAGCTCTAGAGGAATCTGAGACTTCTGGTCTCCCTCCTCTAATCCCACCAGCACACATAAGCACTTACTCTCACACAGACACACATGTGCATGTGGACATGCACACATACAAAAATACATACATACATATATATATACATGTAATTTTACAAAGAAATCTTTTTCTTTTTTTTTTTTCTTTTTTTTTTAAGCCAACCAGGCAACAACACCATAGCACTATATCTACAGAACAGAAATGTCACCTGCTGGATGCCAGAAAGCTCTTTATTCAACTCTTCCAGGTGGTTAGCTGTCTTCTCTACAGCTACCTCCAAATCATTCAGCTTCTTTAACTCAACCTCTTCCTCTGGATTGCTCTAACATGAAGAATAAAATGAGGTCAGTAATCACAAAGAAGAACAGAAGTCTGTCAGCAGAAAATCAGACCACAACTGGGTTAAACCACTCACCCAGAAGACTGAACTAACCTCTGATACTTCTTGGAAAGCATGGTAAAGGGTTAGACTGTAAAGTTTCCTATCTACAAAGTCTAGCCCAGGGCGATGGAGGCTGTGAAGCAAACATCTGGTGAGAATCTTAACGATGTATGCACAGAGAATGGAGCCAATCCAAGCATCAAATTCAGCCTTAGCCTTGGGCTAACCCCAACTCCAACAGTGTAAGCAAGGACTAGAGAGAACTCAGTGCTCTTCCAGAGGACCTGGGCTCAGTTTCCAGGACCCATACAGTGGCTCACAATCTTTTGTGATTCAGTTCCATAGAGTCCAGCCCCTCTTATAGCCTCCATGGGCATCAGTCATACACATAGGACACACACAGAAATGCAGGCAAAATAGTCATACACATAAAATAGGAAAAGTCTTTCCTCCCACCTCAGCTTCCTAAGTGCTGGAATTACAAATGATGCGCTACCACGCTCAGCAGTATGACAAATCTTTTCTTTTTCCAGGCAGTGTCTTAAATAGCACAGGGTGGCCTCCAACTTACTATGAAATGGGAGGATGGTCTTGAACTCCGGATCCAGCTGCCTGTATCTTCCCCAGGCTAGAATTACAGGCATGTGTCACCATGTTTGGTTTATGACTATATCCTTTCAAATGGAAATGTTGAACTCTACTATTTAATATGATGGTGACAATAATACTTTTATTGAATGCTCCTCATATGCCAGGGACTATGCTCACCATGTTACCTAAGCTATTTTTAAGCCCTGCCACAACCCTAAGAGGTAAAAACTGTTTTATAATGAAAATGGGGCTTATTGTAGTAATGGGACCTAAAGTCCCAATGCCCAAAGGGGAGGGACAGACTATAATTTAGATATGGCTCCTGATCCTAACCAGTTTTAACCGAAACTATCACAGTTTCTGCAAACTGAGACCATGGGTACTGCCTGCTGCCATGCTGTTCTCAAAAGCTTCAGCCAGACATCAGTATCCTTTCTCTCCCACAGCTGGCAACCAGGGCCAGCAGCTTCTGGCTTTGTTACACTTCCCTAAACTGTTCATTCTTCTTTGTGGCCAAATCTCAAGCCCAGTCTCCTGGAGGCTCCAAATCAAGATTAGACTTTCATTGCTCCCATTTAGCTCATCCTTGTCTTCAATCTACTCAGCCACATCACTAAGAAACCTTTTGAAGTTCAGTAATGCCACTGTGTCACAATGCAGGGCTGGGCACAGTGTCCATCACCTCAGGGGCCACAGCCCTCACCTGTCACCAACTAACTCCTTCTCTTGCCCCCTCAGTTATTAAGTCTGAACCTTTCCACTCAAAGTTGGGTTTCTTCCTGTAGATTTTAGTAAAAGAGGCAGTTACAGGAAGGCAGGCTCCAGAAACTTGACCAAGGGTACTCACTGTGGTATCTACAGCTTTACCAAATGTTCCCTTGAGAATTCTAAGGAAAGCCTAGTTCTGGCACATTTTAGCTAGACAGAGTCAACAAATACAAAAGCTGCATCATTGCGGCAACACAGTGGTTCCTCAGTTCAAGAGCAAAAGCCTAATCAACAGAATAGAAATGCCACAAATAATGGAACAACTAAACTGGGTGATGTCATCAGGCCTCATTTAAGGAGGCATGTCACCAATGCTGAACAGGGTAACAAACTTGGCCTTCTACACAAAAACATGTATCAAAGACTTTAGCCTTTCAGTTCTCAAGAATTTTGATGGAAAAAGCAATTCACCTTTTCTCCAATTAACATGACCCGGCAACCATTTTGTATTCCAAGTGCTGACAATGGTGTCTCCATGTCTTTCAAAGATTTTCCTGAAAAAAACAAATGCACATCAAATTTTAACATCTGTACAACACTGAAAATAGACTCTGCCAATATACAAGAGAAAGAGGTGGGATTCAAGCCCTACCTCCAGCTGTGGAAAAGAGTCAACTTCCTTTAAGGGTGTGACCCCTGATAGGCCCACCTCAGTCCAGGGCAGGCCTGCACCCAAGAGTATTTGGGCAATACAAATTGAACTCAAATGAAGGAGGAGGGGAGATCCAAGCAAGGAAATTAATAAGCTCAAATAGAAAGTGCAAAATTTTCAAAAAACTAATAAAAGTATTATTTAAAAACAGATATGCAAATCTAATTTTAAAAAGGAGGCTGGAGATATAGCTCAATGGTTAACAGCAGTGGCTGCTCTTCCAAACAACTGAGAAAACTGCGCATGGTGATGCACACCTATTCTGAGGACTTAAGAGGCAGAGACACGCAGACCTCTGTGAGTTCAAGCCAAGAATGTCTGTAGACCAAGACCAAGTTCCAGGCCAGCACAAACTACATATAAGACCCTGTTTCAAAAACTAACAAAACCAAACAAACAAATAAAACACTTCATGTTTGCTAACAAGAAAAGGATAAATTCGACTTTAACCCCAGCACTTGAAAAGCAGAGGCAGGTGGATCTCTGAGTTCAAAGCTAGCCTTGTCTACAGAATGAGTTCCAGCCAAGGCTACACAAAGAAACCCTGTCTCAAAAAACCAAACCAAACAAGAAAAAAAGAAAAAAAAAAGGATAAATTGGAATTTTTTTGGAAGCTTTCTCTATCTGATAATGTTATTTCGAGATATTTATCCTAAACAAATAATTGGAAATGTACTTAAATAATAGTTACTAAAACTAATATTAAGAGACAAAGGAATAATATAATTCATATAATAGATAAATTTCTTTTTAAAACTTTTTATTATTTTTTTTATGTGTAAGGGTAGTTTGCCTGGATGTACACTTGTGTGTCATGTGTGAGCCTGGTGCTAGCAGAGGTCAGATCCCCTGGAACTGGAGTTACTGACCAGTGTAGAGCCTCTGTGAGGATACTGGGAATTGAACCTGGGTCCTTTGGAAGAAGAGTCAGTACTTTTAACTGCAGAACCACCTCTCTAGTTCCTAAAGGTTTTGTTTTAAGGTTTTATTTTATTTTTAATTGTGTGTGTATGTGCATATGAATGCGGATGCCATTTCTATAGCCCCAACAGATAATTTCTGTATAATAAAAGATTTTATAGTCATGAAAGCTCTTTTTTTCTGAGGATACTTCAATGAGTGTTGGTGAACTCGATATAATACAAAGTGAAGTGTAAAATACATGGGCTGAGAATAGGGTTAGTGATAACTTGCCTAGCATGTTCTATTGATCAAGAACATCACTTTAAAAAAAAAAAAAGCTTTATCCATGGAACATTTCCTTTTTCAGGCTTTCTATTTTAAGACTTGATCTTCTTTTCTTTCCTTTCTCCTCCCGTCTCCTTTTCCTCCTGTCTCCCCACACCCTCCTCTCTGACAGGGTCTGACCATATTACCCAGGTTGGCATGGAGCTGATTTGTTTCCAGGTGTGAGTTGCCATATTTAACTTTGACAGATAAATTTCTTTTGCCTTTATCATTCAAAATTAAATATTTTTTTAAAAAAATAAATAAGACATGGTGCATATTACATATAGCCAGTTTCAAGATGGCTTGGGCTATATAAGAAGCCACCACTCTCCTACCCAGAAAAAAAAAAAAGCAAATATCTATAATATGAAATATAAATAAAAATGCTTCCTATTCCTATAGCTAAAAGCTCTACCACGGCCATAATGTTCATTATTAAATTCTTTACAATGACTGAAACCTAATGAGATAAATCTGGCCCTACCAAAAATAATGGGTTCCTATGGGAATGGGAAAACAAAGGATAGGGGTAGGGAGGTGCTAGTGCCTCAGTGGGAAAACAAAGGATAGGGGTAGGGAGGTGCTAGTGCCTCAGAAATCAGCATCATCAGCATCATCTAATGCTCTGTCCAGGGTCACAGCCAGTTTGCTGAGAACCTCTCTAACTAGCATGGTGGAAAAACAGCAAAAGCAGTATCTCTGTTGTCATACTAACAGAAATCAGATACTAGGCAACTTAACAGTAACTACAATCATGCAGAAGTAGTAAGGAGTACCAAATGAACATATAATGGAACAAGGATATATAGCCTAGCCAGAGAAGACTGTCCATTGTTTCCTCAAAAAAGTTGACATCTCCATCATCATGTCACTTCAAATCTGATACTCACCCAGATGTTTGCAAAATCTAGTGTAGAAAAGGCCCTTAACAAATATCTGTTGAGTGAGTAAGTGAGTGAGTGAGTAAAAGAGTACCCTGAGGACTAAAGAAATGGCTCAGTGGTTGAGCATTTCTTGCTCTTGCAGAGAAACAGAGTTCAGGTCCCAGCACCCAAATGGTAGCTAACAACCCTCTGAAACTTAGCTGTACAGATGTTTAACATCCTCTCCCAGACTTGTGGGCACTGCAGATACACAGTATACAGACATGTAAGCAAGTAACCCCCACCCAACACACACACACATAGAAAACTGAAAGTCACCATTAGGTAAGACTAAGCTGTTTAAAATATGTCCTTGCTGGGCAGTGGTGGCACACACCTTTAATCCCAGAGCTTAGGAGACAGAGGCAGGCAGCTCTCTGAGTTCCAGGCCAGCCTGGTCTACAGAGTGAGTTCCAGGACAGCCAGGGCTACACAGAGAAATTCTATATTGAAAAAAAATAATAAATAAATAAAATGAAATCTGTCCTTTAGCCAGAAGTACTCAAAGATGAATGAAAAACACCTACCCTTAAATATGAGCTTCTGAAAAGGCAGCGGAACCCCTGTGGCCTCTTCAACAAGCTGAGCCAGGTCTTGGACAATTGGTTCACTATTACCTTGCTGTGGGGTAACAAGAAGGTCATACCTCTCATTGCCTGCAGAAAAAAAAAGCATTCAATTAAGGTGACTCTTCCACATAAGCCAGAATATAAGCAGATGCATTCCTAGGGAGCTGAGCTGAACACAGTGCTGGGGGCTTGCTGGGCCAGTGCTCTACTTCTGAGCCCTATCCCCAGCTCACACTAGATCCAAGGCACAGTTCATATGCTGCTTATTACAAAGCTTGCCTTTGGTGACCTTCTCAAGGATCTGTCTCCCCTAAAATAAAAAGACCATTTTAATGACAGCTGACATTTTAAGCAATTATACATAATAAGCTATATAAGACTTGTTCCATACATTATCTTAAAACCCCAGGACAACACCATAAAGCAGCTATCAGTCTAATTAAGACTTGCTTGGAGAAACCTTCAACTGTCAATTTGGCGTTAGATACAAATGATTCCAAAGTCCACACTTTTCCATCACAAGCCACCCTGCCTCCTGTGGCCACACAGCCCTGTGTCTCTGTGGCACTGGTCTTGTAAACCATGAAGTCACCAGCAACGGACTGCTTTCCTCCTCCAAGTCTTTCTTACTGGGCACACCTAAGTACACCATAGTTAATGCTTAGTAAAGACAAATGAATGAATCTAATCAAACTACGAGGAGGTTTTGTTTTGTTTAAACACAGGTGCCAATTCTTTTCTATGTAGGTGGAGTGCAAGTCCAGCTTATTAGACTGCTTTCCCAACCTATCCAGGATCAAAATGAGCCCTAGTTCCTATCTGTGCCTCATAGACCAGAAATCGGAGGGAGAGGGAGAGAGAGATCCATCTCAAGGTCCTTTTAAATCTTCCAGACACAGAATCACAGTTCCAAGATGGCAAAGTATATTAGTCTTTCCTAATTCTAAGGAAATCTCGTGGATTCAGCTCGTGTACTTTCCAGTGTTAGTTCTGTGTTAATTTCAGCAGGGGTCCAGAAAGTAACTTTCGGACTCACGGCCCATTGAACCTGCCGTTCGATGACATCCAACACAGAAAGTACTCAATAAGTAATGACCAGCCCAAACACGCACCAAGTTCGGACTCAAGACGCGGGTGGATGTCCAGAACCTCAGAAGTTCTACATACAGGACCGCCAAATACAAGCCTGACACAAAGACCCACAATTACTAGCGGAACACTCTCAACTATGCTTCCGAATAGAGGAGCCAACAAAGTCCAGGGAAAAAACAGGAAAAAACACAGAAAGATGTCCTGACACCAGCGTCAGGCATAAAAACATCCCCACGGATATAGCCAAGAACCTGTGCTTCCTACACGTGGCCGAACCCGACCTGCGGAGACCACCCTGGCGCTCACTGTGGGTGACGGTCACGCTGAGCCCGGCTGTTTCCATTTCCTCCGTCTGGACCATTTCCTCCTTCTGGGCCATGACCTCGGTCTGGGTCACCTCTTCGGCCACGGTCACCTCCTCAGTCTGGGTTGCCTCCTCGATCGTGGTCACCTCCTCCAGCTGGGTCTCCTCCTTGGCCCCGGTCACTTTCTTGCTGCGGATCGCTTTCTTACCTTTGGTTAACTCCCTGCTGTGAGCCACGTACTCGCTCTGAGTAGAGTGGGGCCGGACTTTCTTCTTCAACCGCGGCCCGCAAGCGCCGGCGGCGGCGCCCCTGGTGGATCGGTCATGCCCGCTGGCTGCACTGCAGACAGATGAACGCTGAGAGGGAGGCAAGCCGCGCTCGGCCCGGGGCTCCGACTGGCGCGGCTCCCGGCCGGGCCGAGGGGCGCGCAGCCGGAGTCCCAGCGGCTCCGGGTCGCCTCGCGGTCTTCGCGCGCCGCTGCGATCCGCCAGGCCCGCGTTTGTTCTCCGCCCAGCAGTGGCTGCCGAGCGCGCAGGCCTGCAACCCCGCCCTACTACTCACCGGTTCCGCCCCATCTACTCGCCACGCCCTCAGAACCGACCCCCGCCTCAGGCCCCGCCCCATACGCCCAGCCAGTAGGCCCCACCCACTCCTCCAAGGCACCGCCCTAGCCCTCACTAAGCCCCGCCCCCAGAAGTCTTTCCACCTCTCCCAGAGCTCCGCGCTCCTTCTCCGGAAGGAGGAGCTGAAAACCCGGAAAAAGGATTGGGAAACTTTGCGCCACATTGCGCTTGCGCATGTGGGGAAAGGTGGGAGGGACCCGGAAACTGAAACCGGAGCGAGTACGCTTCCGTTTCTGGTTTTCTTCTAGTGTTTGTTTCTACGCCGCCGGCCAAGATGAACCGATTCTTCGGAAAAGCGAAACCCAAGGCTCCGCCACCTAGCCTGACTGACTGCATTGGGACGGTGGGCATTTGACTTTGTATACCTAGACTCTCCGAGCCTCCCATCCTGAAGTCCTACTCCACCCCATTCTTGGTTCGGGCCCATTAAACCTCAATCTTCTCCATCCCCACCCTTTCCTTCCTGTTTTCTAGGTCGTCCCTGAACCCACAAACCAGAGACACCCTAACGTCATCACTACCTCACCTTACTGCACTTTCTGATGCCCACTGTGCCCCATCCCTTTCTCGCTCTGGTCCTCACATTCCAACCTATCCTACCTAGGACCCTACACCCCATTTCGTCTTACCTGGCCCTTTAACAATCCTATTTTCATTCCTCTTTCCTCACCCATGTCAAGGTTAGCATATCTGTACCTTAGTCCTGGATTTGAGTAGCACAAAATTCTGAACATTGGCCCGTCCAGATTAAACCTGATGGTGGAAATGGCGTTAGGTTTGATGTTAACTGCGTCCATTGGCTCGTTGCATATACCTTCATGCAGAGTCCCCAAACTGACTAGTCTCCCACTTGGAAATCTCAGCCAGCCCAGTTTGTCTCGAGGGAGAGCTGCTACATCAGATTCTGGGAGGTGGGAGAGAGTTTATGAAGCCCTCTAAAGGTCCTGGCAGGAACTTCGCACACTTAAATTAAGTAAACCACTAACTTCCACCTTTTGCTGTATCCTGTTTGTTTTATCTATATTCCTCTCCTCCTGCTCATATAAAGATATTACAATAATTACCATTGCATTTGACATTTTCCTCCCAGGTGGATAGCAGGGCAGAATCCATTGACAAAAAGATTTCCCGATTGGATGCTGAGCTAGTGAAATATAAGGATCAAATCAAGAAGATGAGAGAGGGTCCTGCCAAGGTAAGGTTAGTGACAACTGTAGGAAGTACTGTGTAGGGAATGGTGAAGGGTCCAAAAAAAAAATATATATATACACACACACACACACACACACACACACACACAATTTGGTGAAGAGAAATGGGAGGACATAATGCTTCAGAGAAGAGAGAGTAATAGCCAGATACAAGAGGGAGGCTGTAGAAGATGCTGATCACATGTCCAAAAGCATAACATGCTCTACTGAAAAGGTCTCACTCTGGAGAGGAAGAATTGGTTGTTCTCAGAATCCAGATATTGTCAGTCTGATCGGGTCAGGATACATATATATATATATATATAATACAGTGGCAGGCAAGGAAAAAGTACTGAATTAGCATGTAAGACCAATGTTCTAATAATATCGCTACTTAATAGACTATGGATATATATAACTATCTTTTTTTTTTCAACTACTTAACTTATTAACAGTGTGAGCCAGTGCATCACTGAGCTTCAATATTCTCATCTGTTAAAATAATTCATATATTATAGTGTGAAGATTAACAAGTCACCTACATGGCACTATGTTTACAATATTGTAGTATTTGATAAATCTGCATGAAGAACCAACAAAGGGAGGAAACAAAGGTTGATGTAGAGGTTTCAGACTCTGAAAGGGAGAGATTGGTGGGGCCATTATAAATTGTTTCAAACATGAGGACATGATAGAGGTTGAGCATGTTGTGTTTAAATTGAAGGCAGCTGGATATACACAGAGGGCACTTTGGGGGCTGGAAATGGAAATAAAATGCATCAGGAAAAGGAAGAGTAGTTCAGGGTACTGAGGTGTGGGGTATGAAGGGCACTAAGGCTTGCCTGTGCTTGAAGGGAAGAATAGACCCAAGGAACCTCTGTGTCTATTATCTGGAGAAGAAAGCAAGTAGGTGTGCGGGTCTGAGCATATGGGAGACTTCTTTTGCCATATGTGTTCCCTCTTTTTTTATTAAGTCTGTTTTTCTCCTCAGAACATGGTCAAACAGAAAGCCCTGAGGGTTTTAAAGCAAAAGCGGATGTAAGTCATATGCACCATCTCCTTTCTAAGAACAGTTTAAGCCCAAAGCAAAGGTCTTCCATTCTTTCCAGCTTTCATATCATTTTCTAAATAATCTTGATTTTCTTACAGAGTTCCAAAAACTTCCACTATTTAATGTTACTAAATTAAGTTTAAGTAGCCATATGGTACCAGTGACTTATTTTGGCTGGCCAGGTTTATATTGTTTGGTGTCCAATTGTTTAGTTAGTATGGTCTTTTTGGTTTTGTTTGTAAAGTTAGGGTACTAAATATTAATTCTCTCTCACCAGAATAAATGTCCAGAATTTGTTTTTGACTACTATGCCCCAGTGTTTGTGAAAAACCCAACTAATACGTGGACTGCTCAGCCTATGAGATCATCTGTGGAGTTGTAGAAGCTAGGTATAATCAGCTTGTAGGAAAACAGAAAAATTATGGATGGCTGTGTTCCAATTTTAAAATGAGTTTGTAACAATATATCAGATGCTGTCTTCCATTTTTTTAAAAGTCTTAAATCACACTAGGAAAAAGAACTAATAATGTCTAGAATGACCAAGATATGTTACATTAGAACTATTAACCTTAGTAGCAATTGGTTTTAAAATATTTTGTTTTTTCTTATGGAAGGAATACAGTTTGACTTTGTTGGCCTAGGCTTGTGATCCTAGCACTTTGGAGGTAGAAGAAGGAGGACCAGGAGCCTATGAGCCTTGGCTACATAGAGAAATCAAGGGTAGCCTTGGCTACATAAGACCCTGTCTCAAGTAAATAAACTGAGCATGGTGGTACATACCTGTAAACCTAACACTTGTCATATGGAGGCAAGAAGAACAGGGGTTCAAAGCTACCCTTGCCTAATAAATTCTAGATCATCCTAGGCTACATGAGTCCCTGCCTCAAAAAATAAAAATAAAAATAAGCAAACAAAAAAAGGAAAGAAATATAGATTTATTGCAGAAACTTGGAAAATATATCTAGAGTCCTAGGAAACTAAAACTATATTGTGTTTTCTATATAAGCTATCTTTTTTTTTTTTTTTCCTTTTTTCCCTGTGTCTGTTTTTAGAGACAGGATTTTGCTATGTACCCAAGGCTGGCCCCCACCTCCAGTCTCCTGGCTCAGCCTCCATGTGTCACCATGACTAACTTAATGAATTCATCTACCAGTTTCCTAGGTCATGAATTTTTTTCTGCTAATTTGAGAGTTTCCTAATGTTGTGTAAAGATCATGATGACATAGTCTTTGACATAGTATTATAATATGATACAAAACATTATTTTAAAGGCTATTTCAAGTATCAGACATTATATTAAAGTCTGCTGGATAACCTAGTTATGAATACAGGGTTATTTTGAGTCTACCTGAAAAACACTTACCAATATATATGAAGAACCTTAAAAATAAAGTCTTACCCTTTGCGCCAAAAATTTCACTTCTGAGAATTTATCTTTGGAAATAATTAGAAAAATGTAAATAAGATGAAATAAGATACAGAGCAAGTTTTGGGAGTGGTGACACAAACCTGCATTACCAGCATTTGGGAAGCTGAAGCAGGAGGATCACTACAAGTTTGTGTCTGGCCTGACTACAAGACCTTCCTCAAAAATTTAAAAAAGGAGCAAACACTATGTTCTTAAGTGGGGTAGTTAAAACTCAAGTACATAAAAGGGAAAACGATTCTGGAGGTGTTTTGTAAGAGAGGATAGTTCTTAAATGATTTTTATTTTGGCTTGTTTGTCTGTATTAAGGCTGCTTTCTTAAGGGTTTATATCTGGCTCACATTTCTAATTTTCACTCCAAAAAGGTATGAGCAACAGCGAGACAACCTTGCCCAACAGTCCTTTAACATGGAGCAAGCTAATTACACCATCCAGTCACTGAAGGACACTAAGACCACGGTATGCCCAAAGCTCCTTTTCCTGTTTTAATTTTCGTTGTTGTTGTTGCTTGGTTTTCGAGACAAGGTTTCTCTCTGTAACCCTGGCTGTTCTGGAACTCACTCTGTAGAGCAGGCTGGCCTTGAACTCACAGAGATCCTCCTGCCTCTGCTTCCTGAGTACCACCTCCCAGCTTCATTTTAATTTTTAACCTCATATACTTTCCAGTGGACTTTAAAAGATGGATAGCAAATATGACTTTCTGTGTTTAAATATTTTGCTTGCATGTGTACCTAGTGCCAAAGGAGTCAGAAGAGAGCATCAGATCCCCTGGATCCAGAGTTACAGATGGTTGTGAGCATGTAGATACTGGGAATCTAACTCAGGTCCTCTGTAAGAGCAACAAATGCTGTGAATCACTGGGACATCTCTCCATCACAAACATGACTTCTCAATATAGTATATTTTCTGGGCTGGGGATGAAACACAGTGGTAGGATGGTTGCCTAGTATTTGTGAGTTCAACTTCTTGGTCTTTTAATATAAAACAACAAATACATTGTACTTCTTCTGCCCTTTATTAGGTTGATGCCATGAAATTGGGAGTAAAGGAAATGAAGAAGGCATATAAGCAAGTGAGAGTTGACCAGATTGAGGTGAGCTGTCTACTGGTTTTTGTAAGATGTGTGCTTGTTGCAAGGTTGAGAATAAGTGTATGTGGTGAGAAACACATAAAAAAGAATGGAGTCCTGGGCCTGCAGTTTGCTGGTGTGGTGACTTCAGGAAAGGGAAAGACACCAGAGTTCTCAGTTCCCTCACTGCTAGTGCAAAGACCCTAACACCACACACAGTTGTTATACAGCTAGAATAAGTGAACTGTCTTGACTATTGTTCCATTAAAAAAAAAAAAAAACCTTCTGAGTGCTTAGAGGTGTGCACCACAGATGTTACATGAGAATATGTGTGTAAAGTGCTTAACACAAGTTAGTCCCCTTTTCTAGTAAATTTTCTTTCTTTCTTTCTTTCTTTTTTTTTTTTACATTTTGGTAATAAATTAGCTTCTTGAAGAACATTTCTTTTAGGGTTTAGGTTTTAAACCTGTGAGTCTCGGTACACAGTTAGTGAGCTGTCAGGTAAACTTCCTACATGGCTTGCAGAGGTGGCAGGAGTGAGTCATGCCCTTAAAGGAAAAAGGCTTTCTTTTTCTTCATCTACAGTAGAGCATTTACCCTCTCATTAGAATGTCTGTCTTCTTTCTTTCTTTCTTTCCCTTCTTTCTTTTTTTTCTTTTCTTTTCTTTGTTTTTTGAGACAGGATTTCTCTGTGTAGCCTTGGCTGTCCTGGGCTCACTCTATAGACCAGGCTGGCCTCAAACTCAGAGATTCACCTGCCTCTGCCTCCCGAGTGCTGGGATTAAAGGTGTGCACCACCACCACTTGGCCAAAATGTGTCTCTTCTTGAAGGAAGGGATTAGATTTTGTTCATTCAGTCTTTATCTCCATTGCTCTGAACGATACCTGGCCACATTTAGGGCCCAGAAAGTATGTAGTAGTTAAAGGCAACAACTAGTTGTTCTAGTCAAGCAGTGTTTTGTTGTGTGAACAGTTGCTATGTCCCAGGCATTTTTCTAATTTCACAAAGGTGTTCTTTGGTCATCTCTATCTTCAGTAGGAATGAAGGGCATTCTTTGTATGGGGTTTATGCATGTGCATGCAGTCTCTTCCAAGGCCAGAAGAGTGTGTTGGATGCCTTGGAGTGAGAGTTACAGATACGTGTGAGCTGCTTTTATATGACTGCAAACACCATGGTCAGCAGAGTGGGCGGGGGGAGGCAAGAAGAAAATTTGGTTCAACATGATTCAGTAGCTGGTGCTGGTTCAAACGTTGTGATTTTGACTCCAGGACCTTTATTTGAGGCATACATAAGCACAGCACAATTTGGAAAAAAAATCCTGGTCATAATTAACTCAATCCCATGTGTATAACAAAGGTTAAGACATGATTACATCAAAATTCTTATAAAGTACAAGTGACACTTTTATAAAGGTAGGTTCTATAAATTAACTAATTTATCAGGCTTAAAGTAAAATGCCAATGATGAGGCTCGGGGAGTCTTATGGCCTGCCCATCCAGTAGTTCAGAGGTCGCCAGGCTCTTAGCTGCCTCTGCTCCCAGCCTTCTGGGCAAAAAACAAGCTATATCTCTCTCCCTTTGAAAAGACAGCCCCTCTTGTTTAACATTCCTGGTTTCCCAGGTGCTTATCTGAGAGTACACATACCTACATGCCTCCTATAGGAAACTCTGGTACTGAAGGAAAGCTGCTAGTGTCTTCATACTCTGTATGTTAAGAGCGTGCTGATGCTTGGCCCACTTTTTTGGTCTTGGTGGTTGAAGATTGAACATAAGGCCTTGTGCATGCTAGGCAAGTGCTATGCCTCATCTCTCTTTTTCCACTTTCTAAAATTCATTTAGTTTTTAGACAAGGTCTCACTAAGTTGCCCAGGCTGGCCTGAAGGGCTGTTTTGTATACAGTATTACAATAAATTTTACAGCAGCCATATGAAATATGGCTCTTAATGATCCCATAAAAAATGTTTACTAAGCCGGGTATGGTGCTGCACCTGTAATCCCAACACTCAGGGAGGCAGAGGCAGGTGGAGCTCTATGAGTTTGAGGCCAACGTGGTCTATAAATTGAGTCCAGGACAGCCAAGGCTAAACAGAAAACCCTGTCTTGAAAAAAAAAACAAAAAAGGGTTTGTTTATTTATTTAATACATATGAGTGTTTTTTCTGCATGTTTGTATGTGTACTATATGTGTGCCTGGCCAGAAGAGGTATCAGATCCCATGAAACTGGAGTTACAGGTAGTTGTAAGCTATCTTGGGGGTTCTGGAAATGGAACCCAGGTCCTCTACAAGAGCAGTAAGTGCTCTTAACTGCTAAAGCATTAACCCAAGTAACCCCTCCTCTTCTTAAAAGATTTAAATTATGTATATGCATGTGAGTCAGTGTAGTTGTACTGTGAGGCCAGAAGAGGGAATCAGGTCCCCTGTATCTGGAGTTACTGCCTCCTACATGGGTGCTAGCAGCCAAACTCAGGTCCTTGAAGAACAGTATGTGGTCTTAACTGTAAGCCATATCGCTAGTCCAATAATCCAAATGAGAATAACAGAGCTAAGGCCAGAGCATAGTGGTGGCACACTGGGTGACTGCAGTCAAAACTCTGGCTTCATCCCAGAACCACCAGAAGGGTGGTGGCACTTAGTTTTTTTGTTGTTGTTTATTTGTGTTCTGTTTTGTTTTTAAGATTTAAAATATTAGGCAGGCAGTGGTTGGCATATGCCTTTAATCCTAACACTTGGGAGGCAGAGACAGGTGGATCTCTGTGAGTTCGAGGCCAGCCTGGTCTACAAAAGCAAGTCCAGGATAGCCAAGGTTCCACACAGAGAAACCCTGTCTTGAAAAACAGAACAACAACAACAACAATAGATTTTAAAAAGATTTAATTTTTTTTTTTTCATTTTATGTGTATTAGTGATTGCCTACATGTATGTCTGTGCACCATCTGTCCCACAGGAGCCAGAAGAGGACATCAGATCCCTTAGCACTGGAGTTACATATGGGTGCTGGGAATCAAACACAGGTCATCTGGAAGAACAGCCACTAACTAACCCAGTGCTGTTAACCACTGGGCCATCTCTCCAGCCCTTGAAGGCTTTGATACTGCTTCTCATTAAGCAGTACAAGACTTGTGCAGGGTCTTTAGCTCAGGGTTAATGCTCCCACAGAGGACACCTTTGTCACACTGCCCCAGTTCACTCTCCAGTACCACCACCACCAAGAAGAAGTTCAATTCCAAGTACTGAGGAGAAGGAAAAGTGGAAGCCAGAAGATGTCCTGGTGACATACACCTTAATCCCAGAATTCGGGAGGTAGAGAATTAAGAATTTAAGGTCCTTAATTACAGAGTGCATTTGAGGTCCAACTGGGCCACCTTCAGGAGACCTCTGGAGCATCTTCCTGGTCTACTGAAGCCAGTTTCTAGCTACCATCCTGTAGAGAGGTGAACTGCTCCTGAGAATGTGTTATGTCACTGGCAGCTTTAATTTCATTGGGGCCAGCAAGATGGCCCAGCAGGTGAGCACAAATATCACCAAGCCTGATGACCTGAGTTCAGTCTCTGGGACCCACACGGTGAAAGGAGAGCACCAACTCCTGCAGGTTGTTCTGATTTCTCCTTGTGCACTAATGGCATGCTCCGACATCCCTGTATGCACACACACAAACACGTGCGTATGAATAAATAAATAAATTTAATTTTAAAAATAATTTATAATTATAATTCTCATTTCTAAGATTCAAGGGAAAATCTAGATGATGAAAATAAGGCCTTCTCAATAAGACTTGCTTCCTTACACTTCAAATAGTAATAATAGCAATAATAATATAAATAACAGTAATGATGGGGCTAGAGAGATGGATCAGCAGTTGAGCACATATTGCTGTTACTGAGGACCAGAGTCCAGAGTTTGAGTCCCACAACTGCCTATAACTCCAGCTCCAAGGCATCTGTCAGCCTCTTCTGGCCTCCTCAGCCATGTGCAGATGCACATACATAGATGCACAAATAGAAATAATGCTAAAGTAAGAGTTGAGAAAGGGCTACAGGTGTCATGTCAGGCCAGAAGGTCAAAGAAAAGCCAAGGAGGACGAGGAAGATAAGGCTTTTAGGCAGAAACAGAAAGATGGGCAGAAGAAACTTGGGAGGTAGAAGCCAAAGCAGAGGAATTGAGAAATCTGGGAAAAAGTAAGCTGTTCCTTTTACCTGAGATGACAGTGACCCTTTTCCATTCCTGTTTAAGTATCTGAAGTTCCTGCGGTGACATCTTATGCCACCTATAGCTAAAATTAGTGCCTGCTGTACATTATAATTAACTTTTGTTTAAAAAAATTATACAGTGGCTCACTGTCTCTACTTTTCATTCAGCTAAGACTATCTCAGCTGTCAGTTTAGAATAAACTGAGTCTGAGTCATTCCAGAGCCTGCTTTGTTCTACTATGAATTCTGTGTCACCTTGAATTAAACTCATTTAAAAGGCAAAGAAAGAAAACCCTGTCATGTGTATTTCTGTAGGATTTACAAGACCAACTGGAAGATATGATGGAAGATGCAAATGAGATCCAAGAAGCATTGGGGCGCAGCTATGGCACCCCAGAGTTGGATGAGGATGACCTGGAAGCAGGTGAGGGAGTGCTGTGTACATTACTTCAGAGCCTGGACAGGAGTACCTGCCTGGGACCTGTACCCAAAAGCTGCTTAAAATTTCTGTCAGACCCTAGCCTTGCTGGGCAGTGGTGGCACACACCTTTAATCTCAGCACGGGAGGCAGAGGCAGGCAGAGCTCTAAAAGTTCAAGGCCAGCCTAATCTACATAGTGAGTTTCAGGACAACCAAGGCTACAGAGAAACCCTATCTCAAAACAAAACAAAAAAATACATTCCTATCAGCCTGCTGGGCATGCTGGCATATGCCTTTACTTTCAACATCCTAGAGGCAGAGACAAGCAGATTTGTGAGAGTTCAAGGCTGACCTGGTCTACATAGAGTTCCAGGACAGCCAGGGCTATGTAGAGACACCCTGTCTCAAAAAAAAAAAAAAAAAAAAAAAAAAAAAAACACGAAAAACAGTTCCTATCAGGATCCCTATCAGGATCCTCTAGGATTTGGTTATAGTACAGTTTGTAGGCAAAGAGCCTGTGAGGCAGCTGCATCCTCTTTCCTGCCTGAGCAGCATCACTGGGGTGGAGAAATCCTAAGGTTCACTGTGCTTGGTGTCTGTGTCTTCGGCTTAGCCTTTCTCTATTATTTTCCTCTTGACTTGAGGTTTTTATGGTATGTTGAAGAAAACAAATGTGAGTCCCACATTCTTTTTGTTGTTGTTGTTGTTATCACTTTATTTATTTATGGAGGGACATGTCAGTCCCTGGCCATGCTTGTGGAGGTCAAAGGGCAACTGCAGGAGCCAGTTCTGTTTCTACTAGGTGGATCCCAGGGATTGAAATTAGTTGTAGGGCTTAATTGCAGTGCCATTTTACCAGCCTCACCCTTGCATTTATATAACCTCTCTACTAGCAGTGATCCTTACTTGTAAGCACATACATGATTGGGAAGAAGTGTGAGATGCCACTGAAAGCACAGAACAAGGACTGTAACCTGGTGGTGGTGTGGGACAAGCATGAGACCTTGAGATGACAAGTGGGAAGGCGGAAGAATAAAGCTGTTCTAGTTACATGAGGAGTGATGGTGGTGTAGATAGTGTGATGTAGATACAGAGAGAGATGCAGACACAGAGAGATGGACCTTTGGTTGAATGCAGAAGAGGGAGGTATCATCTCCGTTGTCAGTTTATAGCACAACTGAACCAACCCATACTGGATTTTCTATGGCTTTCTATCACACTCTGCCTTTTCCCCTCCTTCCCTCTTCATCCCCATTTTTACCTAGAGCATTTTCTCCTTTAGCGTAATTTATTTTTTTAATTTTCTGTCTTAAGTTTTCCCCTGATGACTCCCTACCTGCTACTAGTATTTTACTTCAGTTATTCCTACAGCCTGACTTCACCTAATGGTTGAACATCTAATGATGTTCGGTAGCCCTGCACCTCTTTGCACTGCTTTCCTTTAAGTCCATCAATAAATGAGATTTTTCTTTTTCTTTTTTTTTACATTTGTGTTAGAATTATCAGGTTTGAATTTGCCAACTCACAAGGATAGCCTTGTCATTAAGTCAGGGACCCTGTAAACCTGTGGTGAGCTGATTGACTGTTTTGTTTTTGTTTTTCATAAATGTTATATACTGGTTTCCTTGAAATTTTCTTATGGTCACCTTTCACTTTGCAACTAGAAATTAATCACTTTCCCAACATGGGTGTATCTCTGAGTTCCAGGCCAAGTAGGATTACAAGTCAGACCCTGTGTCAAAGAACAAATAAAAAGATTAAGTACTAAAGTTGATGGGGCTGGAGAGATGGCTCAGAGCACTGGCTGTTCTTACAGAGGTCCTGAGCTCAATTCCCAGCAACCATATGGGTGCTTCACAACCATCTATAATGAGTTCTGGTATGCAGGTGTACATGCAGGCAGAACACTGTATACATAATAAATAAGTAAATCTTAAAAACAAAAAGAACTAAAGTCTCTTTCCCTTTGCGTTGTATTTACTCATAACAAGTCATTTGCTGACTTTGTGACATAACAGCCAGTTCCTCTTCACATTTACTGTAACACAGCCTCTTTAATTTCAGAGCTGGATGCGCTGGGCGATGAGCTTCTGGCTGATGAAGATACTTCTTACCTGGACGAAGCAGCTTCCGCACCTGCAATTCCAGAAGGTGTTCCCACTGATACAAAAAACAAGGTATTATTTGTCCTCAAGGTACTGTCTGTAGTGCAAACAGTCTAACAGAAAACTTTGTGTCCACAAGGTGAGGTGTTCTCCTTTTAAGATTTATTTTCTGTTTATGAGTTTTGCCTGCATGTATGCATATATACTAAGTATTTCTATGCAACATGATAAAGGTTTTATGTCCACCAATCTGGAAATCTAAAATAGGATCTTTAAGTTTAACAGCTGTGTGGACTGTTTTAGAAACCCTTGGCAGTCCAGTGTTCCTGCACTGGGCAACTAATTAGCTGCATAAACAATGCCCTGAGGCTAACAAATGTTTTGTTTTGTTTTGTTTTGTTTTTCCTGGGCCTTCTGCCTACTGAGCAAGTACTCTTTCACCGAAGCAATATCTTCTTTTGAGTTGGGTCTCATCAACTTCTCCAGACTGCTTCTGAGCTTTCAGGCCTCTACCAGTAGGCCAGCTATCTTTACATATACAATGACAGTTTGTACAATATATGTCCTCAGCTTGTACGCTAGCACTGCGTAGTATTTACAGGTTTTACCATTTCCTAGGAAAGCATTGTTGATACGTACATGAGCCTTGCTTAGTGAAAGTATTAGTTGTTTTGGTGTGTGTGTGTGTGTGTCTTTGTGTTGCTGGTAATTTATCTTACAGACTCACATTTGTTAAGCAAGCACATTCTACTGATTAATATTCCCAGTCTGGTTTTTGTTTTGTTTTGTTAAATTAATTTAGAGACAGGGTCTCAGGTGTCCTTTACTCCTGAAATCAAGCAATCCTTTGGCCGTAGCCTCATAGGTAGCTGAGCCTGTAGGCAACCCACTTCTCTACTTAGCTTTTGAGTGGTCTCACTCCTGATTAACATGTTGGCTCAGTAATTGAGTGCTCACTGTCTTGCAGAGGACCTGAGTTCAATTCCCAACACCTACATGTTGGCTCACAACCATATGTAACTGCAGTTTCCAAGGGATCCAAAGCCCTTGTCTGGCCTTCACAGACACAAGTTATGTACATGGTGCACAGGCATATATACAGGAACTCATACACAAAAAGTAAAGAAATATTGGGTGCAGGGAGGGAAAGATGAGAAAGAACACCCACTCTGGACATACTACTTAATTGTGTATTTGATTGTTTAAACTATGAAGTATAAATTTTAAGTATAAAACTTAAAAAGTAAGGCTGAGATTAGCTCAGTTGACAGAATGCTTGCCTAGTATGCAAAAAGGCTTGGACGCAATCCCCAGCTTCCTACATAGGTGTGCTGCCACACCCCTGTAATGCCAATACTGAGGAAGTAGAGGCAGGAGGATTAGAAGTTAAAGACATCTTAGCTACCCAGTGAGCTGGAAGCCAACCTGAGGTACATAAAGACCCTGCTTTGGGGTGGGAGAGAAGCTTCATGTTAAAAGAACCTAGTTCAACAAAGGAAGCAAACTAGGATTCCTGACACTGGCATCACTGAGCTGCTTTGAGCTTTTCTATTGCTTGCTTACATACATGAAGTATCTCACATGAGTATTACTTAAAGCAATTAAGGTCTTGTATATGAAGTGAAATGAACTGAAATGTGAAGGACTTAAAACCCTACCTTATATTGCATAATTGTCATCATAAATAGTACCTTTACGCTTATAAAATCTCACTCCCTCTTAGTTGCTAGCGTAATGTGTTATTTGGCATTGGATATTTATGGCCCTGGTTTTGTCTTAATAAGGACACTGAGTACTCATAGTACAGTTGACAGAATGTTTGAGTGTGGGGTCCAGTCCTAAATCTGCCTTTATTAACTATATAGTTCTGAGCAAATTAGAAATTTGTGTTTCTCTCTTGTCTTAGTGTTACCATTCCTATGATAAAACACAATGACCAAAAGCAAATTGGGAAGGAAAGAGTTCTTCAACTTTTACTTCCACATTATAGTTCATCACTGAAGAAATTCAGGGCAAGAACACTAATAGGACAGGAACATGGAAGCAGGAGCTGATGCAGAGGCTGTGGAGAGGGGTATTGCTTACTGACCTACTCTTCATGGCTCACTCAACCTGCTTTCTTATGGCACCACCACAGTGAGCTGTGCCATCCCTCATCAATCACTAATTAAGAAAAAGCTCAATAGGCTTGCCTACTGCCCATCTCATGCTGGCATTTTCTCAGTTTGGTCCCTCCTGTCGGTTAACTATAGCTTGTATCAAGTTGACAAACTAGGCAGCATAGCTCTAAATACTACTTTCCCTCGCTATAAAATGTGGGGAGCAGAGAGTTTCCTAGGTCTTCATAGACGGCCTCTGTGAATGTGCTCCTCCCTTGGGTTCAGAATGGATGGTTTCAACCTTGTCTTCTGCCCACTCCACTCTATCACTTCTGACTTCTTAAAGTCCCAGGTGCACAGTAATTAAGTAAATTTTATAATTGTGTACTGTTTTGTAATTATACTGAGGCTATTTTTGTGACACTGGTATGACTCACCGTTTCGGTTTCCTCGTGACAAGTCCCTGAGGCATCTGTGTTATGTTAACTTGGGGCCTCACATATACTGGGCAAGTGTTCTTCCACTGTAAAGATGGCAGAGCACAGGGTGTGAAGTGACTGCCCATCTGAGACACTCCCTTCAAGGATTTTCCAGTCTATGAAGGTAAAAATAATGTACTTAGAGGCAAGGGCCCTTCTTGTGTCTTCTGTGGCTGCCCACCACCTTTCTTCTTCCCGAGTTCCTCCTCTTGTTTCCTCACCCTGCACAGCACCTCCCCCTTGAATCCTTTTTAGTTCTTTTCGTCATTCATCAAGCCCTTTCCCTTTCATGGAAAGGCTCATTGTCAGTTTCTGAGTGAGATTTTAGTTCTGATTGTTTAAACATTTGGACATGACTTTTGACTACTAAATAATTATTTTTTTACCAAGTCAAAGAGCAGCCCTGATCCTCAGTTTCTTCTCACAGGATGGAGTACTGGTAGATGAATTTGGACTGCCACAGATCCCAGCTTCGTAGACTTGCAGCATCCAACACGTGATGTACAAAAACGAAAAACAAAACAAAAATAAACCTATTCTGGGACTAGGAAATATTTCCTAATTTGCCAAACAGATTTAGGTTTCTCTCCTTTCTTTGAAGGAAAAGCTAATTATACTGCTCCTGTGTTTGTTAGTTTTTTTTTTTTATTTTTTTCCATTAAGAACTTCATTGCTTTGGAGGAAGCTTTCTTTCACTAAAATTTGATTTTTTTTTTCTCTTAGGAAAGACTAACTGAAAAGTACCTTTGACTTTGTATGACTTGTTTCCATTAATTAACAGTAGTTTGAAATAAAACCAAGGAAATGAAACGCTAAATTCTATGGTAGTTTAAATGCAGTCTCAGTGACTTGATACATTGATAAGGTAAAGATTATTGGTGAGACTGAGACTGTTGATAGTATGCTTCAAAACCATTGTCCATTGTGATATTGTAGGTGGGTTTAAGTGATGGCTTCTTTTGATAGGTTTTGTTGTGTCATGTGAGCAAGTTATACTCTGCTTAATGTTGAAATGAACTGTCACTACTGAATCATGAGTTGCTATTTTGATTCCATGGTTCCCTCAGTATTATAGCCTGACTTGTAATGAATAATGAATATTTCTTGATATTTAATATATAGGACATTTATTTATATTCAATAAATATTTTTCAAAAGGTTGTAATTGTAATAATCACTTTAGCCTAAAACCTCCAGTATGGAGACCAAGCTTAACCAGTAGCACTGAGATGGACAGGAAAGAGCAGAAAGCAGCCTCAGCTTGGGTTTTGGGTGTGTCACTTTTTAACTACTATTTCTTATTAGTACAATTGTACTTGTCTCATGAGGCTCTCACAAGTATGTGAGGAAGTAGTCATAAACTAACTTTAATGTGACATTCTCCCATGAGGGACTAACAATAAAAGGAAAAACGAGAGCTTCATCCCTTTCTTGTGACCTACTTAAACTACTAATACATACAATAAATCTAGCTGCTACCTCATTTCAGGGCCTTTATTATTTTTAAATTTTTTCTGTGTTTGGTGTTTTGCCTGCATGTATGTCTGTCAGAATCCCTGGAACTAGAGTTAGACATGCAGTTGTGAGCTACCATGTGGGAGCTTGGAATTGAACCCAGGTCCTCTGCAAGAACAGCCAGTGCTCTTAATACTGATCATCTCTCCAGACCCCAGCTCCAGGTTCTTTACTCATTCTTCTGAGGTAGTTAGTTAATCTTGTTAGTCAATCTGATGGGATTTAGAATTGCCTAGAAGACAAGCCTCTGTGCATGCCTGTGGTAAATTATGCAGATTAGGTCAGTTGAGGTGGAAGGTCACCCTAACTGTTGGTGGCATCTTTCCATGAGACAGGATCTAAGGGATGGGGTCCACAGGATGGGTTCCTGGGCTGATATAAAGGAGAAGATAAGCTGAGCACAAGCATTCATCACTCTTGCTTCCTGGATCCTGATGCAGTGTGAGCAGCTGCCTTCAGCCTCTGCACTATGACTTCCCACCTGATGGACTGTACCCTCAAAATGTGAGCCAAAAGAAACCTTTCTTTTTAAAGTTGTTCATCAAGTGTTATCTCACAGCAATCAGGCAAGTAGCTAATACATTTTTTTTTCTTTCTTTCTTTTAACCTCACTTTTAATGAATCTATTCCCTCACCAACCTGGCTTGGCAATTCATGTTGTTGTGCATACCAGCTTTTCATGTGTCTGCAGATCAAATCAATTAAACTTGTTGAATACCAGCTGTTTCAACCTCTGTAACAGTCCAGGGACTATCAAGAGCAGTCATCCCTCCCTTCAGAAGCTCACCAAATGGAGATAGGACAGACCTGTAAACCTTCTCCATGCCCACAAATCTCACTTTCTCAAGAAACCTTCCATGAGCAGACATACAGTGCTTATCATAACCTCCTTGAATACTTTTTGGTTTTCCTGACTTATCTGAGTTTTTCTACCTATCTGGCCCCATAGTCTCTTCCATGGACTCTTCTCTCTCACTCAGTCCCTGAGTTGTTTCAAGGATTACTTACATAGTGATGGCCTAAAATAATTGTCAGTAGTAACCTTAGCTCCCTATTCTTATTTTCAGTTCTGGGTGTTTCCATTTCATGTCTGTGCTTTAATTTTCAATTTGACAGTACCTAGAGTCCTAAGGGAAGAGAGTCTGAGGGATTACTGATGTTGCCTGGGCTGTGCGCAGGTCTTTTGTCTTAACTGATCCAGGAACCCAGCCCCTGTGGGTAATATCATTCCTAGGCAGAGACCCTGAATGTATGAGCTGAGAAACTGTACTAGTAAGTACTGGTAGTGTTCCAGGATTCTAGTTTTTTGTTTTGTTTTGTTTTGTTTTGTTTTGTTTTGTTTTGTTTTTTACCATACATTCCTTGCTTAATTGTTATTTAGTGACCCTAGACCCTCATGGCCTCACTACTGACTCTGTATACTTCTAGCTCTGGTCTTTCTCCTGAGTTTCAGAATCCTAGTTGTTCGTTTTCTAACTTTTTTGAGAATTTTATCTATGAGTACACTATACATCATTCCCACCCCATCTCCCTGCTTTACTTCCTCCTATAGCCCCACTCCCTTGAACTCATGACCTCTTCTATAATTATTACATGCACATATATGTAACCCACTGAGTCCACTCAGTGTGCTTAGGGCTGAACACTTGAGACTGGATAACTTCTATGTATCCAGGAGACTGCTGATGGTTGTCTTCCTTCCTCAGCAGGCATTGACTGCCTGCAGCTCCTCATCTAGCGGTGGGGCCTTGTGAAATTTCCTCAATTCATGGTGGTGTGTCAACTGCAGTTGTCATTGTACAGGTCTTGTTTAGGCCACCATATTGTTGTGATTTCCTGAGTGAAATGTCTCTGCCCTGTCTAGCTCATGGCAAGCATCCACCTAGCTTCTCCAACTCTTAAAATCTTTATACTCCATCTACTAAGATGTTCCACGTGCCTTAGCTATAGAGTGTGTTATAGATGTCCCCATTGGAGCTGCACACCCCATGCTCACTTATTCTTTACATTTTAACCAATTGTGGGTCTCTAGTAGTTTGTGTCAGCTGCAGATACACAGCTCTTTACTGGACTCTCACAAGCACCTCACAGTCATATGGCAAAGACAGACAGCCCATCACCTTTCTCTAGACCCAAATCTTTAGCCCTCCAGCTAGTGAAACTATTGTCTTATCACCTAAACAGTGCTCTAGAATTGTCTTCAAATCTTACATTTTGCTTCATTTTACATAGCCAAGAAATCATTAAGCCTTGCTTTTAGAAAGTCACATTACTTATTTGGAGGGATCACATATGCTACAGTGTGCATGTGGAGGTCAGAGGACACTTGGAGAAGTCAATTCTCTCCTACCATGTGGGTCCTGGAGACTGAATTCCAGCCATCAGGCATGGCAGGAAATGCCTTTCTGCTAAGTTATTTCAGTGGCTTCAAACCTTTAACTCGTTTCTCAAGCCCAGTTCCCTTTTCAGTTTTCACTTGCCTACCTATATGTCAAATAATCTTTTGGAATGAAAGACTTGTTTTCTCTACACACACAATTTTAATTCCTTGAATTCATTTATCATATACAACTAATCTTTCTGAAATATGTGTGTATATGTGGTATATGTATGTATGTGTGTGTCTGTGTGTCAACTATAATCACTTAAAATTACTAACAGTTCCCTGACATCACAACCACCTGTAACTCAAGCTCTAGTGCCCTCTCTGGCCTCCAAGAACACCTGGACACATGTGATGTACATATATATACCCAGACAAGCATGCTCTCACTTATACACACAGCCATACACACACACAAGACAAACAATAAATATTTTTTTAAAGAAAGCCCACTAGCAAGAAAAACACTGCAACCCTAAGAGGAGGAAAAAATGTGTAACAGCTATGAATAAGCAGTTTAAAAGAGGAAATCCACAAGGCCATTGAGTAATGTTCAAGCTTGCTGCTAAAGCTGGTGACCAGAGCCAGATCCCCCAGACCCACAGGTGAAAGGAGAGAACCAACCAACTCTTACAAGTTGTCCTCTGACCTCTACATACATATCATGACACAAATCTGCTTGCACATGTGCACACGCTCACACAGTATAATTCTAAAACACCTTTAAAAAGGAAATGTTCCAGTTCAACCCAGAATATTGTGTTGTGTAGCAATACTCAAGCAGTAAAGAGACTAAGAATGATCATGAGACTGAAGGCTTAACTTGACTTTATAATTAGAACAGTTTTTTAAAAATCGTCAAACTCAGTAATTTAGACAAAACCAGAATAAGATGTTACACCATGTCTGCGTGCTGGCACACACCTTTAATTACAGCACCTAGGAAGGGGAAGACAAGACAGATCTGTGAGTTCAAGACCAGCCTGCTCTACACAGAAAGTTCCAGGATGGATCTACTTCATGTTCCTGGGGAAGCCTGAATTATTTGACAAATGCATAGTCTTCACTTATCCTATGCAATAATGCAGTGTTGTGGTATAGTTCAGGGAAAGTTAGGTTCTACAAAATTGGACTTTTACATTGTATTTGCTTTCTAAACTATCTTATCTCTGAAAGTTAGTTCAGGTATTGTGTATATTGAACCATGAGCATTTTCTTAAAGATTAGAATGCTGAGTGACAGAAAAGAGCGTACACAGGCCTGATCTAAGATCTGCTACCAATGGAGATTGTATCAAAGAACTGGACAGAGATTGATGTAGCTAACTTTGAATGGCCCACTCTTAGTGATATCCTGTAAATTACAGATTTTCTTGTTCAAGCCATCAGGTGTACATTGTGAATGGAAGTGGATGAGCCCTGTTCAGTCATCTCAGGAAAGACTTGGGTGAATAAGGAAGTAGGAGAGAATTTCTTCTCATCTACAGGTGGTTGAGTCACAACCAGGCTAAGTTCCTGCTTAAAAGACATAAATGATATTTTATATTCAGGACCAATCATGAATGACTGTGACCTGAGAACGGTTAGGGTTACCCTGGAAGACTTATACTGTAAAGAAAGAGGTGATGGAAACTTATAGTTGCAGAATGAAAAGTCTAAATCAATGCTTTGATCAGATACAATAGTGGGGACATCAGGTAGGTGGGGGTCAGCAGACTGGTGAGACTGTTACAGTTCAGATGTTTTATCATTCTTAGCTTTAGATTTGGTTGCAGCTTGTAGTCTGCTGAGTTTAACAATACATTCCAAGGTTTTACCTAACAGTCATAAAGATGTCACTTCAGATACAGAAGTTGGTGGTAAGCCACTCTAAAGGGACTGAGGATAACACAATTATGAAACTGTAGAATGTAGGACCTTCAACCTTTACAGAACTTCACTTCAGAGTTAATTGTAGAACTTTGTGAAATGAACGTGGGGGTGTCCACTGCTTAAAAAGTCAGCAAGAGCTCTGCAACAGAAAGAACTTCTGGTTGTAGATAGATAAGATTGGGCTCCTAAATTTTGGTGTCAGTGATAAACTGCCATCTTCATTTGACTTTGTAATTATCATACTATGTCGCCCAGGCTAGCCTGGGACTATGTTGAACATGCTGGCCTAGCTCAACAGAGAACCGCTGTCTGTGCTGCCAGAGTGCTGGGATTAATGGCCTGGGTCACCACACCTTGCCTTGGCTATACATAAAAAACAAAACCCAAAGTAAACTAAAACCTTAACGTTTGTATTTCTAGCTGGGCGTGCTACTGCACGCTGGTGTAAAGGAAGATCCTACTTTAAGGCCAACCTGGGGTTATATCGTGACACCATGCCCCATCCCCCCAAAAAAAAAAACTTCAAACTTTTCCCCTCAGTTGATGTTCATTTGTATTTGTTACCTGCCAACCATTCTGTGGCTCGTTTGCAAGTAATTAGCCTTTAGATATGTTTAGTTTAGTTTTACTTAGACAAGGACAGGTAGCCCAAGATGGCCTGGAACTCACCCTACCCCCAACCCCGTTCTGGGCCTTACCCCCATTCAGCATCCCGCATCCCGGAGTTGTACGCTACCACCGTCGGCAGGTAACCTATTGTTTTGCCGTCTTTTCTCCACACTGTCTTTTGATTTCTAATCGGGAGGGGCCCTTGCCGCCTGAGTGGGCCTCTCCAGGGAGATTCTCTGAAGGCCGTTTGAAGCTGGGCGGATGGCAGGACACGACTAAAAAGTGTCGCAGCCAGAGAACACTGTGCCTCTCGAAAGGAAAAGCAACTACGCTAGCGCCGGCCCTAGATCCCGCTGTCCTGAACCCCTCCTGCCCCATCCCCCGCCCGTCGTATCGGCCTGACGTCCAAGTGCGCCATCCCACTGTCTGCTCCGGCGGCACCACCCCCGAGGCCCTCCACGCGCGCACGCAGGAGCCGGAAATCCGGAACACGTGACCAGGTGACAGCGCTCGCGCGGCGCTCGCTTGAGGTGCTGCGGCACGGGATGGCGGAGGCGCCTCCGGTCTCAGGTACCTTCTGGCTCCCCACGCGGGATCTCTTGAGTCCGGCAATCTAGTAGGCAAGGAGATCAGAGGGTTTGGGCTATCGAGGGGGCGAGGGCTGCGCGGGGACAGTGGCTCACAAGGGCCAAGCCACGCGCTCTGCACGTACGGAGCCCTCCACCATTTTCGACAGGGCGGGGAAGCTCGGCCTCTGGGTTTCCGAGGACAGCGGGCGGGTCCCGGCGCCCAGCGACCGGACACGGGCGTCCTGCGGCCAGCGGGGCTCCTCCCGGCCTTCCCGAGGCGGCGCGGCGCGGCGGGCGGGCGGGCGGGCGGGCGGGCGGGCAGGCAGGCAGGCATAGGCCAAGTCTCTGTCTTGGGCCCTGGAATCCAACGAGTTTGCCCGCCGTGCTAGGGTGTGCTCTCCGCCTCTCCGGGTGGCGGGCGCGCGCTGAGCGCGCGAGCGGGTCCAGCCTTGAGTGGTTTAAAATCCCATCTTGCCGTGCGTGAGTGGGTGATCCAGTCTCAGTTTTCTCCTCTGTCAGTTTGGAGTTAGTAAACTAATTGCCGGAACCTCCCTATTTCCATCCCTAATTGTTGGCACACTTTCCCTCCTGGAGCTATCCTGAGGTAGAGAGGATAGTCAAAAGGCTATCATTTGACTATTTGACTCATTTGACTATTAATTTTGTTATTTCCATTTTCTTTATGGTGTGCTAGTAGGTCCGGGGTTTCAAAGTTGGTGGACAGCAATCAAAAAAACACTTTGCATCCGGGTATTAGTGCACACTTGCTAAAATGTAAAAGTGAACCGAGAAACTGGGGAGATGATAGTGCTGTGTTTAAAAATATTAGCTCCTCTTCCAGAATACTCACATCCACCTGTACGCTGTAGGAGATCTGACACCCTCTTCTAGACATGGAGGGCATCAGCACACACGATGCATATATCCCGCTTCCCCCCACCACCACCACAACACGTACTTGCTAACACACGCACACAGGATTTTTGTTTGTTTGGTTGGTTTTTGTTTTTTGTTTCTTATAAACAAAAATGTTTACAGAGGTGTCCGGCATGGTGGCGCACACTTTTTAATTCCAGCAATCAGGAGGCCAAAACAGGAGGATCTTTGAGTTCGAGGCCAGCCTGGTCTACATAGCCACTTCCAGGCCATCCAGGGTTACATAGTGAGAGCCTCTTTCAGGAAGGGCAGGATGAAAGGTAGAGAAGCAGTGATATCTTTTACTTTCGACAACTTACTCTAACGTTATGATTTAACAAAAACACTTGTCACAACTCACTACGTAGATTTGACTAAATGCTCTTCCTGAAAATCATCACAGCAGCACATTCAGCACTGGCTTGAACTATATAGCTGTGCTTCTGTAATGCTGCATGTTTGCCAATCAGCAAGTGAGGTGTAATTATTCCTGCAACAGTGTGCCCTAGCCTTGACTTGGATATAAAAACCGTCTTGGGGCCTTCACTAACCCTCTAAACTAGATCTGCTGATCTTCTTATCCGCATGTTAACATCTGACTTTCTTTCATACCCTCAGCTATCTGAGGCAGAGTTAAGTTGAGGGCTGGTTGTAACTCATAGTTTTAGCCTCTGGGACTGTGCTCTAAGTTACCACCTCTCCTCCCTAAAGTGTTTCTACAGTGTTTGTTCTTACCACCGTCTCTAGCTTATCCACTCCCTAAAGAAGTGTTACCCAACCTTGCTAATGCTGTGATCCTTTAATACAGTTCTTCAAGCTGTGGTGACCCCCAAACATAAAAATATTTTGTTCCTACTTCATAACTGTAGTTTTGCTGCTCTTATGAATTGTAAATACCTGTGTTTTCCAGTGATCTTAGGTGATCCCTGTGAAAGGGTTGTTCTATGATCCCAAGGGGGTTACAGCCTACAGGTTGAGAACCACATAGGACTGAGGTCTTTAAATAGATTAATCCAGGATGATTTTTTTTTCTTATGCTCAGAGTTTCTAATGTCAACTTTGTGGACACCAGCACTAGTTGGATTCCTTTCACATTTCAGTGTTTTGTTGGGTCTTTGGCACTCCTTACTTGAATTGTAATGATGCCTTCCTCAGAAGACCTCTCATTTACCAAGGAACTTCCACTTAGAATAGCTTCCTGATTCATGTGTCCCTTTCCTTATGTCTCTTTAAGGATCATTCTTTCTTTTATAATTTTTTTTTTAATTTTTTTGTACATTGTTATGGTATCTATGTGAGGGTATTGGATCCCCTGGAACTGGAGTTATAGCCAGTTGTAAGCCACTAAATGAGTGCTTGGAATTGAACCAAGAGCCTCTGGAAGAGCAACCAGTGAGCTGGGCCATCTCACCAACCTCCGTTAAGGGTCTTTCTGTGGGCTTTGGCGTAGGTCTAGTGAAAACATAGTTATGTGTGGCTAGGGACAGCATTGTCTGGATCTGTGCACTGCAGTTCAGTGTGAAACATTCTTTGCCAGGCTATTGGGCAGCTTTCCTGACCTTTTCTCTAGCCCCTCTTTTGACATCCTTACTTTTTAAATGGTGCCACTTGGTACCATTTACCTATTCCCACTTTTAAATCTCTCTCATGTCTCCAAATACCTCTGCCACTCTGTGTTTGTCCAATCCTCTTGCTATTTTGTGAGCCCTTCCCTCTACCTTCAGAACACTACCTATGTGAAAATGTTTGGGACAAACCCTGGCTTGAGTGAGATGTTTCTCTATGGCCTTTATGATCTCACCAGCAATTCAGTATGTTGCTATAGTGCTGCTGCCTTGCCTTTCAGTGTGCAGCATGACTATAAGCACAGTCACCAATGGTGCATGTCCTAAGTTAGACTGCTGAGCTTGCCTTGGAGTGCCTGTGGCCTTGGAAAAGTTACTCTGCTGCAGCATTCTCATCAGGAATTTGAAGATTAAATGACTTAATGGGGCCAGAGAGATGGCTCAGCTGTTAAGAGCACTTTCTGCTTTTCCAGAGGGCTCAACTCGAGCTCCAGGAGACTGGATACCTTCTCTTGCCTCAGCAGTACTCACTCATGGTGTATACAAGAGCACACGTGTGTATGCTCACACACAGAGAGATATACATATTTAAAGTAGAATAAAGAAGTTAACCTATGCAAAGTTCTTAAGAGTATATGACACATACTAAGTACCTATTAAGTGCCAGGCCTTATTACTGAACTTGAAATCCACAGGTTTTGCAGTATACCCATTGGAGTCTGTGTTGACAGTCAGTAGCTCTAAGAGCAATGATAAGGCACCATTTTAACTGCTGTAACTTGCTTTATTTAGGAGCCCTAGTAACTCTGATGTAGAGATTGTGTTCTCCATTACATATAAGAAAATGGGCTAAGTACCACATTAAAGCAGGACATGATAGTGCACACCTGTATCACTCAAAAGGTTGAGGAAAGAGAGTTGTCAGTTTGAAGCCAGTCTGAGCTATAGAGTGAATTTGAAAGCATCCTGTGCTGCATATAAGGCCTTTTCTCGAAAGGTAGATGATTTAAAACAATAGGTGACTTACAACTTCCTGTAACTCTTGCCTCAGGTGTACACGCTCTGCACCCAAGCACACACACACAGAGTGTAATATATAAGCTGGGCGTCGTGGCGCGCGCCTGTAATTCCAGCACTCGGGAGACAGAAGCCAACCTGGTCTACAAAGTGAGTCCAGATTAGCCAGGGCTAAACACAGAAACCCTGTGGGGGTTGGGGGGAGCTGACCTCTGCAAAGTGCACTGTGCGACACATACTAAGTGCCAGGCCTTATTATAAAACTTTAAATCCACAGGCTTTTAACACACTTAAATTCTTATCTTATAGACTGTTGATTGCTACTATAACTCTGACTTTGTTACTGACTGGTTTTGTGTCAGTAGGCAAATAGTTTCTCTTCTCTTTCTCCTCCTCTTCCCCCTTTAGACAGGTCTCACTATGTAGGCCTGGCTGACCTGAAACTCACTGTGTAGATCAGCCTCAAACTCAGAGATCTGCCTGCTTCTACCTCCTTAGTGCTGGGATTAAAAGTATGCACCACCATGTCCCTGCCCTGGCAGATGATTTTTTTGGGCTTCAGGGAACTGAGCTGCCTGTACTCAGAATCACCTTGCAGAGAAATTGAGTGGGCTGAAATTAAAGTAAGGTTAAATTTTAAGACTTGGGAATTTTAAAAACATAGTGTAGGAGTTACATATGAAAAAAGCAAACTCTATTCTAGGGGGAAGAGGGAGACTTTACTCACTGTGTGGAATCTTTTAGGTTCCTTAATGATCCTTTGAAATAAACATTGTTATTCTTTATTATAGATGAGACAACTAAGACTATAGGTAGTCAGATGATAGCCCTAAGGGCATTCAGATTTCAAACCCATTTTAGCTGATTTCAAAGCCTGTGTGCTTACTGTTATGCAATGTTGCTTTGGTGTTTTGAAAGACCACATGGGGCTTCTCATCCCTAAACCTGACCTTGATGTTTTATTGAGACGAAGTCTCACTCTGAAACCTGGGATAGTCTCAAACTTGTGATGGTCCTATCTAAGCCTCTCCAGTGCTGGAATTAGAGGCATGCCCTCTTCCTAGGTTTTGGTTTTGGTTATAGGTTCTTATGTAACCCAGGATCTCCTAGAATTTGAATCCCAAGTGAGGGGATTACTAGTACATGCCTGGCTTTGCCTCTCCTAAGACTTTTGGATATATGTATTCATAGTGCTGGATGGCCTAGGCCATCAGTGGCTATCAGTGTGACCACTAGACATGAGATATTTACTAACCATCCTCCACAAGGACTGAGAGCCTTACACCTTGCCTCATTAAGCCTATTTTATACAATGCCCTTAGGAAAATAATTTTTAGATTTGCCTTTAGAGTCTTGTGGGCTTCATAAGTGACATTAATTTCTTACCAGATGTCTATTTCTTATTTCCTAGGCACTTTTAAATTTAATACAGATGCTGCTGAGTTCATTCCTCAGGAGAGAAAAAATTCTGGTCTAAATTGTGGGACTGAAAGAAGACTAGACTCTAATAGGATTAGCAGAAGAAATTATAGTTCCTCACCTCTCTGTCACCTTCCTAGACAGGTCCCTTATGATGATATCTCTACTATTCATCAGCATAACTATGACTCTGGAAGCAAACCTAAGAGTCAGCAGCTTTTCTTCCAGTCATCTAATAAATCCCTCAGAAACCATGGCTTTCCAAACCAGCCATGGCAGAGATTAAGGAATGAGAAGCTCCAGAACAGAGTCAAGAAAGCACAAGGGCTCACTGAGCAGACATCAGACACATCGAGTTTAGAAAGTGTAGCCAGATCAGAGAGTGGCGCACCTCCTAGAGAGCACAGCCCTCCGGAGAGTGAGAAGGAGGTGGTCATTGCAGATCCCAGGGGAGCCAAACCCAAGAAGGCAGCACAGCTTACCTACAGCTATGGCAGAGGACCAAAAGCCAAAGGGAAACCCAAGTGTGAGTGGGGTAACAGAATGAGTCCTAAGTCTGAGGATGAAAGTACCAGGCCTGTGGGGATTTCCCACACTGACTCTTCAGATGCTTCCTGTAGAAAAGCTGTAGTGGATGGATATGTGTCCAGACGGAATGAGCAGAGAAGATTCCTGCAGAAGAGGCCTCCTTGGGAAGTGGAGGGGGCCAGACCACGACCAGGCAGGAACCCACCCAAACAGGAGAGTCAGCGACAAATAAATGCAGGGCCCAAAAACAGCATGCCCCCCATTCCAAAGGATAATCTCAGAGAAAGACCAGCAAAGTCAGCCTGTGACACTGGGAATTTGTCAGGTGTCAACAAGTCTTCCAGAAGGGTTAACCAAGAGAAAAATGCTGTCAGGAGACAGGAGCCTCAAGGGCTGTCTCCCTTCCCCAGAGGCAAACAGAGCCATGTGCTGAAGAATGTGGAAACACACACAGGTGAGTGCCTGCAGGGTTGGAAATATGTTGCTCGTGCTAATTATTAAGCAGAGCATTCACATAATTGAGAGGACACCGTGAAGTTTCTAACTTAATTGAGTATCTGCTCAGACTCTGTCAACTACCCATTGCTGTCTGCCATTGGTAATCTCTTACTTATTTTTCCTTGTTTGCTTGCTTGAAGTTTGTTTGGGACAGGGTTGCATGCTCTCTGCCACCAAGTTATACCCCCAAATCTTTTTTGAAACACAATCTTTGTGAATTACCCAGGGTGGCCTTGAGCTTGCTTGTGGCCCTTCTGCCTCAGCACCTTGAATAGCTGGTATCACAAGCCTGTCCCACCAGGCCCAGCATTGTTTTAGTTTATATATGTTCCTCCAATAAATATGCTACAGATACCTGATTATGCTTTTTTTTTTTTTTGAGTTATGGTAGCAGAAGGAGGACATGCTAACATTCTGTTGGCTCTGCTAATTGTAGCCTGTATCTCCTCATCTTTGCAATGGTCTTGTCTCATGTCTTACTTTCTTTTCTTTTGCTCCATCATCAGTGAACAGTTTTTCCAAAACACATCTTGAACTCATTCTTCTGTTTTCTAGTTCTCACCACTAGAGACTCCAGTTTCTGCTCTGCTCAGCATTTCCATCTTCTTTTGCCTTACTCTACCATTTTATTCCAGATTTCTTCCTGTTTTTGTCTTTCCATGTTGCTATATGTACACAGCTCCCTCTTTCTAGAGTTCCTACCCCTTAGCTCACTGGTAAACTTTTTTGCTTTTTTTGGGGGGGGAGGGGGGAGGTTGTTTGGTTGGTTGGTTTTTGGGTTGTTTTTTTGTTTTGTTTTGTTTTTGGTGTATCCTTTTTGGTTTTTGCGACAGGATTTCTCTGTAGCCCTGGTTGTCCTGGAACTTGCTCTGTAGACCAGGTTGTCCTTGAACTAAGAGTTCTACCTGCCTCTGCCTCTGCCTCTGCCTCTGCCTCTGCCTCTGCCTCTGCCTCTGCCTCTGCCTCTGCCTCTGCCTCTGCCTCTGCCTCTGCTGGTATGTACCGCCAGTTTTTTATGTGTATGTATGTCTGTGTCCTATATGTATGCCTGGTGCATAAGGAGGCCAGAAGAAAATGTCAGACACCCCCCCACCATCACCCCCAGAAACCCATAGCCTCTGAAAGAAACAGCTGTTGAGTGCTCTTAAGCACTGAGCATCTCTCTAGCTCCTTGTTTTTCTTTTTGAGATAGGGTCTCACTATGTAGCCCTAGCTAGCCTGGAACTTGCTATGTAGACTAGGCTGGCCTTGAACTCACATGAATCTGAGTGCTGGAATTAAAGGCGTTCATCCCCAGAACCAGTTAAAAATGTGTGTGTGTGTGTGTTTGTGTGCGCGCTGAGAAGCCCTCTGAGGCCAGAAGAAGGGTATCAGATCCCCTGGAACTGAAGTTACAGGTGGTCTTGAGCTGCCCTGGGACTTTTGGGAACTGAACAGCAAGATTAGTACACCATGAGGCATTTCCTCAGCAGTAAACACCTTTTAGACAGTCTCACTGTAAGTTCCTGGATAGCTTGGAAGTCCCTGTATAGACCAAGCTGGCCTAGAACTCTTTTAAGAGTTCCTCAGCCCTTCCCTGTGCCTGGATGAAAAGCTTGACTCTAGTTCTACTAGTAAATTATGGATGTTTCAAAAGCTAATCCAGGGAGCCCTTTCTTACCCCTATAGTATTTATCTCTTCCAGTCTTTAACAAGGATGTCTATTTGTATCATATTACTTCTGTCTCCAACTTTATCACTTGGAACCATAATTTGTTTCCATGACATTGCTGCTAGTCTTAGACTAGTTAAAAAGAAGATGCTTTACTTTTTTTGAGTCTCCCTATATGGCCCTGACCTCTTGAGTGCTGGGATTAAAGGTGTGCACCACCACAACCCAGCTTCTTTTTTTGTTTGTTTTTGAGATAGAGTTCCCTTCTCTAGCCCTAGCCAGTCTGGAACTTGTTATCTAGAACAGGGTAACCTTGAACTAACCAAAAAAAAAAAATCTTCCTTTCTCTGCCTCTGAGTGCTGGAATTAGAGGCATGGCCACTATCCTTGGCCTAGATACCATATCTATCTTGCTTTCTTTCTTCTTTTTTCCCTCTGTGGTTCTCTTGCCACACAACTTTTGGACACAGTTGTTCATCATCTCTATTACACAGAACTTATGCTGAACTGAAGCCTTTCTGTAAGTACATTCTATCCTCTGGTTATATCTTCTGAAGAGGTACATGTTCTCCTCAGTTACCGTCCTTCCTCATTCTGCCCTGAGTGTATATTTTATCAAGGCAAAGAGCTAGGTATTGCATTGAGCATACCTTTAATCCTAGCACTAGGGAAGAAGACTGAGTTTGAAGATAAGACTATGGTACTTAGCAAGACCTTCGTGTGTTGAGGGGCAGATAACTTCAGGACGTAAGCACTTCCTTGTGAGTTTTACCATATTGTTCTCCTTTTGGTTTAATGTGAGACTTTAACCTAATCCATGAAGCTGCCACCTGCCCTGGGCCTGTTTTTTCACTGGCCTCCCCCTTCCCTGACCCTGTCCCCACAACATTTCTTTGTAGCTCAAGCTGGCCTAGAACTCAGAGGTATATCTGCCTCTGCCTCCACAGTTGCTGGATTTTAAGCATGTGCCACCATGCCCAGCTTTCACTAACCTCTCGTCCTTTTGGGGACTCAAACATACATGTAAAGTGAGGTTTGCTTTGGAAGCAGGGCCTGGCCAAGTTAGCTACTAGTTTTAGACCCTCATCCTCTTGAGATTATAGAGTAAGTAGCTGACCATATGCTTGGGTTATATCAATTTATTTAAGAATGGATGGCTTTACCTTCAGTGCAGTAACCATTAAAGCCCCTTCCACCTTCAGCTGAAATAGCTCTTACCTTCTCACCTTCTGATTCTTTGTGGGTTTTCCTTTGTGCTGGGGATTGAAATCCCAGGCACCATGAATATGGCAAATACTTCACCACTGAGCTAGATTTTCAGTCATCATGACAGAATTTCTACTTTGTGGGTACTGGAGGTTGAACCTCAAGGTCCCAGCATGCTTTCGCAGCACTCTACCACATAGTATGTGGTGTGTGTCCACAGTTGTGTCGTCATGTTCTCAGAGGCCAGAGGAGGATGCCAGGTATCTAGCTCATCACTCTCCTGTTTACTCCCTGTTTGCTTAGAAGTAGAGACATTTGGGGTTGGAGAGATGGCTCAGAGGTTAAGAGCAATGTCTATTCTTCCAAAGGTCCAGAGTTTTATTCTCAGCAACCACATGGTGGCTCGTAACTATTTATAATGAGATCTGGTACGCTCTTCTAGTCTGTAGGCATACATGCAGGCAGAGTGCTGTATAAATAATAAATAAATAAATCTTAAAAAGAAATGGAGACAGTTTATTAAGAAAAGGAAGGCGCTCTTGAAAATGGGCCAGTGAGGAGAAAAGGGGCTTTTATTTTAATTTTTTTTAATTATTTTTAAATATAAAGGCAGGGTTCTTATTCAGTTGGACTGGCCTTTCATTGACCACACAGTTATGAAAGAGGATGGTCTTGAACTTCTGGTCCTCTTGCCCCCACTTCAGAGTGATTGAATTACAAGAGTGCACCTCCTCACCTGATTCCTTCTTAGGACTCTAATCCCAGAGCCTAGTGCAGGCTGTGCAAGCACTTTGCCAACCAAGGTTGTACAACCAACATTGTAGTCCCTTCCATTTTATTTGTTTATTTACATAAGATTTTACTTTTGTAGTCCTGCTTGGCCTGGAACTCTGTATAGACCAGGGTGGCCTCAAAACTCTGCCATACAAGTGTTGGGGTTAAAGGTGAGTGCCACCGCTCCTGGCTCTGTATATATAATTTTTTTGCTGCTGTATTTTAAGTAAAATTCTGATAATCAAGTTATTTTACCCACATACACCTATTCTCAGTTTACATCCATACGAAAGAGAGTCCGCCAGTTTATTCACATGGTTGCAGTGCTCCTCTCACACGAAGTCAGCAACACGTTAATGAATTTATCTAACACATAGTCAATAATCAGACCCCTTGGTTATCTCAAAAAGTCTTTACTCTTGAAACTTGAAAGCTTTAGTTTCCTGTCTGTTTTTCAATACAGGGTTTCTCTGTGAAGCCCTGCCTATCCTGAAACTCTGTAGACCAAGCTGCCCTCCAATTCAGAGACCTGCCTGCCTCTGCCACCTGAGTGCGGGGATTAAAGGTGTGCACCACCCACCACACCTGGCTGCTGGTTTTGCTTTTTAAGCTCAAGGACAATTTTATTAAAGTTTAAAAGAAAAACCCCAGGAAAGCAAGCTGTAAATCTCAGCAGCTGCCTGTAGATAGAGAACAATGGAGAAAAGAATGGGTACAGGGAGAGCACACGATCTGAGTCAAGCCAATGTGGAGGTTAGCCATATGTCGGGAGCTTTAGAGAAAGCAAAGCCAAAAGTGTTGGGGAAAGCATGCTTAGAATAGAGGCTTTTTTACAGGGCTATTTGGTGGGTAGCCCTCATAACTACAGGTATAAGCATCTGAGACTTCTGAGGTGGGGAGCTGGGGGCTGGAGACAGAAGTAGAAGGTCTGTTAGCACTTCATTTAGGTCGATGTCAGTGGGCATATCCTTTCACTTTCCCACCACACTGTTCAACTAGGATCATACAATAGGCATGGCCATGGCTGAGAAGTGATGGGGAAGTTCTTGTGGGAAAAGGCCAGTGGTTAGATAGGACCTGACCTTGCATGTACAGGAGGCTTGGCACTGAAATCTGATAGTTTACCAGCTCAGAGCTGCTCTAGAATTCCACAGTTACCATATTTTACACATTAGACATGCTATGATAAAACTAAAGAGAAAGTTACTATTGCCAAAGAGATTTCTGTTTCTCTAGGACCACTTTGGAGCCATTTGGTATGTCTTATTGTGGGTGCTCACTATATCTAAGGTACCACTCTTACTAAAAATCCTTGCTCCCAAAGAGAGTACATTCTGTGTATACAGTTAGATAATGAACAATATAATAAATGGCTTATCAGGTAGATTTTGTTTCCTTTTCTTTTTATAAGACTGACTATAGAAGCCCAAATTCTCCCAGTGGCCCTACCTCCTCCTAGTCCTATTGTTCCTGTCATACCGTGTATGGTTCTTCAAGCCCTCACTGACCTCCTTCCTATTTTTTCACACTGTCAGGCCTAGGTGAGCCTGAGAGTTTTGATTCTCCTGTCTCAGCATCCTGAGTGCTGGGATTGCAGGAATGTACCGTGATGGATGGCCCTATCATATAGCTACAAATTGCTGAGGAAAAACACAGTGTTGAAGAATACTGTTTTTGTAAGTGTGGCCAAGGAATGCTTCATAAGAAAGACACATTTTGGCGAGGGTAAGGGGATGAGCCATGCAGGTGTCTAAGGCAATTCTTCTAGGCAGATATGGAGCATAAAGACCCTAGGCAGGAAACTGCCTGACAGTGTGAGAAATAGGAAGGAAGTCACTGAGGGCTTGAACCATGTAGGGTGTGAACAGGAGCAGTGGGACTGGGAAGATGTGGGGCCACTGGGAGGATTTGGGCTTTCATTGTCATGAGATTGAAAACTTTTGACAAAGGGCTAAGGAGGACCCAGGTTCAGTTCTAGCACCCACATGACAGCACACAGTAGTCTATAACTCCAGTTCCAGAGTATTTGACACTTTGTTCTGGCCTCTGAAGGCACATGTGAACAGAACACTCATACACATAAACTATTTTTGTTTTTTAATTGGTAAGCACTGACCAGAAGAGTTTATCTACTTTTCTGTACCCACCCATCCCTATACCGTAACTGGGAATTAATCACTCTACTGCTGAGTTGTATTTCTGCCTCCTTTTTCTTCTTATTTTGAGACAGTGTCTCACTAAATTGTGTGGGCTAGACTTGCCATTACTGTGTCAGGTAGGTCATAAATTTGTGATCCTGCTACATGAGTAGCTAAGATTGCTGGCTTACAACCACCAGGCCACACTTAATTTGCAGTTTGCTGTTCTTTATTTATTTATTTTATGTGCATTAGTGTGAAAATGTCAGATTCCTTGGAATTGGCATTACAGTTGTGAGCTGGCATGTGGGTGCTGGGAATTGAACCCAGGTCCATTTGGAAGAGCAGGCAGCACTCTTAACCATTGAGTCATCTCTCTAGCCCCTTAGTTTGCTGTTCTCATTGTTGTGGTCAAAAGTAGGAAGACTACTAAGTAGAGCGCTACGATAATCCAGGCAAACTTGGGCCAGAGCAGCTTAGGTCAGAGTGAGAACATCAGAAATGGGATGATAGACATATGTGCAAGTTGCTGGCATAATGTGGAGTATGAGAAAGCTTTATAAAAGACTTGCAGTAACTTGTGGTTTTCCACAGTTGGTAGCCATCCATCAACATGTCTATATGATACAAATCTTAATAGCCCAAATTCACTGCAACTGGATTATAAAACAATAATTATAAGACAGCCATGGTGGTACATGTCGGCAGTCGCAGCCCCCTGGAGGTTGAGGCAGGGGGACTGAGGTTTCCCTGAGTAGTATAGCAAGACTATCTCAACAACAGCAACAAAAGTTACTTGAATAAGAGAAAATCTAGCTGGGTGTGGTAGTACTTGAGAAGTGGAGACAGGAGGAAAGGGTGTTCAAGACCAGCCTGACTTATATAAGACTGTCCCGGAACCTTAAACAAGTAAATAAAATAACACTACAGGGAAAAGATCAATACAGCAGATGACTCTTAGGTCTACCACAGGCCTGAGCTACAGCTCTGAGTAATCCCTACCTAAATGTCTCCTTGCTCTGTCCTCTATCAACACCGTCTGCCCTTTCTTGGTCTCAAAGTCTGAATAACCACTTACTCAGAATTAGGTATCCCTTTCAGTCTGTTAGAATATCCTTTCAAATGGCTGTGTCTTTATTGACTAAAGTGAGGGGTCGTTTTCTGTCTTTCATTTTTTTTTTTAAACAGGTTCCCTAATTGAGCAACTAACTACAGAAAAATATGAGTGTATGGTGTGCTGTGAACTGGTTCAAGTTACAGCCCCAGTGTGGAGCTGTCAGAGCTGTTTTCACGTCTTCCATTTGAACTGCATAAAGAAATGGGCCCGGTCTCCAGCATCTCATGCAGGTTATTTATTTCTGTTTCCTGAGTTGTTCTCACTCACTGCTTTGATAAGTTTGGTTTTAAACCTAGCTTAAAAATACTAATTCCTAGCTGGGCTTGGTGGCACACACCTATGATCCCAGCACTTTGGATGAAGAGGCAGGCAGATCTCTGAGTTCAGGGACAGTTGGAGCTATCTAGAGAGACCCTGTCTCTTAAGCACTTTATCTCATGTTTTATTACTGAACTTAAGTTGTAGATCTTAAATAAACTAGCTAAACATAATATGAAAATAGGGTATAGTAATGAAATCAGTAATTTTTATTGAAAATGGTAGGTTTCATTGGAATAGCAATCATAAAAAGCATTTGTTGGGAGCCTAGAGCGATGGCTCAGAAGTTGGGAGCGCTAACTATTCTTCCAAAGGTCCTGAATTCAGTTTCCAGCAACCACATGGTGGCTCACCACCATCTATATGAGATCTGGTGCCCTTTTCTGGCATGCAGTTGTACATGCAAAACATAATAAATCTTTTTAAAAAATTATTTAAAAAAAAAAAAAACATTTGTTGGACTAATGAAATGGCATAAAGGGGAAAGGATACTTTCTACCAAGCTTGAATTTGATGCCCAAGTGCCGCATGGTAGAAGGAGAAAACCAGCTCCTGAAAGTTGTCCTCTGCTACTTCCGCGTGTGTCACAGCTCTCGAGAGCTCACACAAAAGGAACCTAATACAAAAATTACTTGAAAAAGTATTCATTACCAGGTGTAGTGGCACACACCTTTAATCTGGAGGCAAAGGCAGATGTATCTCTGAGTTTGAGGCCAGCCTTATCTACATAGCAGGTTTCAGGACAGCCAGAACTATATAGTAAGACCCAGCCAAAAGAACCAAATATGTATATAGTATGTTTAGACATTTATATAACTTGTTTAATTTCTCCTTTGGCAATTATTGTCTCTCCATTTCACAGATCTTTGTAGTGCTATGGGCCCTACCTAAAGTACACTAGTATTATGGGTAATACAGATATTGCTGATAGTGGGCTCCCAGGGCTGTCTCTTTTCAAGTCAGTGTTCAGATATTGATGGTAGAAGTGGTTGAACAACATGGAACCTACTTGAGTCACCATATTAATAGGTCTTTGCAACCTGAATACAGGACTTAATGACACATTCAGCACTGTGAATTTTTTTTAAGAGAACTTTGTTCAGAAGCAGTAGGACAGAATTAGTGCACTGCAGAGGGGCAGCTCTGGGGACAGTTACTTAAGATGCTTAAGTAGCTGATAACACTCAGTGTTTACTTCTAACTACTTAAGTGGTGTGAATAGATTTACTTGTCTTTTTCTTTTTTGAGACAAGGTCTCATTAGATCATGCTGGCCTCAACTCACAGGTAATATGTTTCTGCTTTCTGAGTGCTCGGATTAAGGGTGTATGCTACTATTCTTGGCCAGATTTTAATTTTTTTTTTAACTGTGCTGCTTTTTCAGGGGGGGTGCAAAAGATTGAGCCCAGGGCCTTGTATAGACTAAAAATATTCCCTACCAATGAGCTATATCCCTAATCCAACTTATGCTGAGGAAAGAAACTGTATTTAATATATATTTTCTCTCTCTCAGATGGCCAGAGTGGTTGGCGGTGCCCTGCTTGTCAGAATGTTTCTGCACATGTTCCTAACACGTATACTTGTTTCTGTGGTAAGTTTGTTTGCATACACTGGGACAGTTTTTATTCATACGTTGTACCTCAGTGGTCTGCCAGGCTCATTTTAGAAGTTACTGATAAGGCCTGAGAGTCTTTAAGAAGCTTTACTGTTGTCCTCATGCATTCTGCCACCAGGTAAACTCATAGGCCTTGGTGCTCTTGGCAGGCTATTCTAGAGGTGGGTCCCATGCATGTCTGAAGCTGTGGTGCTGACCTCTGGGTTTTAGCATAACCCAGAACAATCCCATGGCAGAGGAAGATATGTGGGTTCTCTCTCAGTGCTGGCTGTGTAGCAGCTTTGACATTCTAGATTTGAGCAGCATGAATAAAAATAGTGTTTACAAAATCAATCATTTGTCTTTATAATGGAGAGACTTTCTATAAACTAGTAATGTAAACTATCCTTGTATCTTCTCTCTATATAGAATAGTTTTTCCTGGTTTTGTTTGTTTTGAGACAGGATCTTAATGTATAGCACTGACTAGCCTGGAACTTACTATATAGGCAAGGCTGGATTTCAACTCACAGAGCCCCACCTGCTTTTGCCCTCCACATGCTGGGATTAAAGGCGTGCAGAGGCAGGTAGATCTCTGAGTTCCAGGACATTCAGGGCTGTTACACAGGAAAACCCTATCTTGAAAAAACAAAAAAAAAAAAAGATGTGCTATCCTGTTCAGCCCACTTTTCCTATTGTACAATAGCAGCAGCTTTCTTTGATCTAGATGCCAATTTCTCCTGCTAGCAGTATGTCTTTTTTTTTCTCCTTTTAGTGACTAATCTCCAGTTGATTTTGTTTCTTGACAATTTGTTTCTCCCTTTGAACAATGCATTAGATTTTGCATCTGCTTTTGTTGTCTCACTGAAACTATGTTCAAAGGTCATCAGTGGCAGTGGCCATATGGGCTTATGTATATAATTAACATTTTGATAGCATGACTCCCTTGACACCTTTGACCATTCCCTTCATTTAAAAAAAAAAAAAAATTAGCATCAGGTGTAGAAGCACACACCTGTGATCCCAACACTCAGGGAGGCAGAGCCAGGGAGTTCTCTGTGAGTTTGAGGCCAGCCTCGTCTATACATTGAGTCCAGGACAGCCAAGGCTACACAGAGAAAACCTGGGGGGGGAGGGGAGGAGCTTGTTCTATTTCTTTTTGTATCCTACCTTTGTTGTCTGTCCTAACCAATTTGCTCATAGTCCTCTTTATTTCATGATGACAAGCTGTTTTTAATTCCTTGATTCTTTCACTAGCAAACATGTTCTCACTCCCCACCTTTTTTTGGTCCTAGGGTCAAATCCAGGGTCTCTCACACATGCTAGGCAAGCACTCTGCCACTGAGCTATATCCCCAGATACCCTTTTCATTTTATCTCCATTTACCTGTCTCACTTCAAATGCCTTTTTTTCCAAAGGAGGGTCGTTTTGTTAATAACCCCTTCTCACTTTAGCCTCTCCATGTGTGGAATCTATTGATTGTAAATGTGTTATTACCAAAGTCTGAGTTTTGAACATTAATTGCTATTAGTAAAGGAAATGAATATTCTTGAGTATCATACTGGGAAGGTAATGTGAATTAGAAATATGAGGTCACTGGGGAATCAGGCAGACAGAATAATAGCAAGGCTTAATTACCTTAGAGGGTATGCTTTTTTTTTTTTTATGTTAGCTTTTTTCAGATAGTTTTGCCCTGTAGTCCAAGCTACAGGAAGGTCTCCATGAAGATCTGTATAGTGACATTGACTATGAAATTGCAGCCCTTTTCTGCCTACTATGAAGCTTTAGAGTCGGTCTCCTCCTCTGCAGGAGTTTCTTGTCTTTCCAGCTCACAACCTCTTACTGGTTCACTCCAGAGCCTCTGTCCCATTTTTACCCACTCCCTCAGCTCCCCCCTAGTACTAGAATAGCTCCCAGCCCATGGAATATGGTAAGGAGATGCTCTACTCTGCGAACCCTTTTTTTCTTTCTTCTTTCTTTTTTTTTTTCTTTCTTTCTTTCTTAACATTACTATAGACACTTTTTTGTCACTCTAAGAGGATTTATTAGTGGTTTATCCAGACAGTATCTCTCTTTTTTTTTTTAAAGATTTATTTATTATGTATACAATGTTCTGCCTGCATATACACCTGCACACCAAAAGAGGGCACCAGATCTCATTATAGATAGTTGTGAGCGATCATGTGGTTGCTGGAAATTGAACTCAGGACTTCTGGAAGAGCCCTCTCTCTAGTTCTCTAGTCAGTATCTTAAAAAAACAGATTGTGTTCAATAGTCAAAATGTTATTTTCACAGATAAAAATTACTTTATCTTTTCAGGTAATCTTGACGTTAAGATTTATCATGCTCAGAAGATGACTTTATTGCAGCCAGCTCTTTGTTTTAGAATATGCAGTAACATGGTTGTACTGCTGAAAACGCTTAAGTTTTACACTCTCTAGTTGTACTGTGTTGATTCATAAAAGTTGAGAATGTGGTTGAAATTTATAGCATTGATTTTCATCTGTTATGTTGATTCTCATCTGTTATGTTGTAGGCAAAGTGAAGAATCCTGAATGGAGCAGAAATGAAATCCCACATAGTTGTGGTGAGGTTTGTAGAAAGAAACAGCCTGGCCAGGACTGTCCACATTCCTGTAACCTGTAAGTTGGAAAGATAGACTTTTACAGCTATCCAGTGGGAGTACTTAGCAAGTGGCTTTGTGTGCACTTACCATTGTTGTGTAACAAGATGGGATAAAGAGGGGTGTGAACCATTTGCTGAGTCTAGAATCTTTAGCAGCCACACTACATAAGTAGTTAAATCCTTTTCACAGTCCAGTGATACGTAGGTATGATCGTTTCCACTGTACAGATGAGACTCAGAAAGGCTAAGCCTCATACCCAGTCTTAAAATGCTAGGATGTGATGGAACTGGGTATCAAAAGCCAGTGGTCCTTCCACTCTAATACCATGCTGGCTCTGAGGAGAAAGAGCTTCTGATGCTTTATAGGTGTTTATAAGATAGCCTGGAAAAGGCTTTGTGCAGCATTCTATGTGATAGTTACTCTGAAGGTGTAAGGAATTCCATTACCCACATGATTAATTAGACTTTCCTCCAATTGCCCTTAATTCTCAAAGGATTACATTTGCCATCATTTAGTATGCCCCTCCCAGAATACAAATTGCTGGGAATTAAAGCCAGGTCCTTTAGAAGAGCAGCAAGTGCTCTTAACTACCAACGCATCCCTCTAGTCTGTAGATTCTAGGTTTTTGTTGTAGTTTTTTGTTTTTGTTTTTTGAAAAAGACATGAAAGGAGAGGGGGACCCACTAGATTGGGAGGAGGGATAAGAGAAGGCAGTTGGTGGGGGAGGGTAGGCAGCATCAAATATACATGATATACAGGTATGGAGCTGTCATAAATCCGTTATCTATGTTTTTGGCTTTATTGTTTGTGTATGTGCATGCCACAGTACCTGTGAGGCCAGTCAGTACTATCCTTCCACATGGGCTCTGGAAATGAAATCCAGTAGGTCACCTGGCTCAGAGAGCAAGCCATCTCCACCGTCCTGTTATACGTTTGTTTTGTTTTTTGAGACACTGTTTCACTATGTAGCCTTGGCTGTCCTAGAACTCTGTAGACCAGGCTGGCCTCAAATTCACAGAGATCCTCCTGCCTCTGCCTTCCCAGTGCTGGAATTAAAGGTTACATACTATGACTGCCCGGCCAAGCAGAAGAGGTGCTTTTTTATTTATGTATGTTCCGTGTGTGAATATTTCTTCTGCGTGTGTGTATGTGCAGCACGCTGTCGTCTCCAAGGCAGGAAGAAGGCAGTGAATCTCCAGAACTTATAGATAGTTGTGAGCTACCGTGTTGGTTCTAGGAATTGAACTCTTGGTCCTCTGGAACAATAACCAGTGCCTTTAACTGCTGAGCCATCTTTCCAGCCCGTTTTATGTTTTAAGACAAGGATCTCATGCTATCGTCTTCACTGCCCTCAGCCACTCTGTTATCGTCATACCTCAGCCTCTTGAGTGCTGAGATTATAGGTATGATCCACCATGCCCAGCAGAAACCATTGTTTTGTATGACATATATTCACTTTTTTAAAGATGCTCCTCCAGTTTGTAGAAATTCCAAAAATAGGGTTGAGTTAGCTAGGTGGCTGTGGGTAAAGGTACTTGCTACCAAGACTGAGACCTGAGTTTGAACCCTAGGAATGTACATAGTGAAAGAAGAAAACTGACTCCCACTTCTTGTCCTCAGAATCTCCACGTGGGCACCATGGACCATGCACACACACAAACATAAACATACACCTAATGTGATTTTTTTTAAGTTCCAAAAATATTGTAAGTAAAATTTTTTAACCAGTCTATAATTGACACTGATTCTTCATAAAGACAGTATTTATCTGAATATATTTAAATTCCATTTTGTAACCTATTTTTGTTCTAGCTTCTATTCAACATTCTCTTCAGATATCTGGTTCCTAGAGCACATCACTAAGCTCAATTTCTCCCACAACCTCTCGCCCCTGTGCCAGGATTATGTGCCCATCATCTTCTGTTTCTTATCAGCATGCTGTCCTTCATGTCAGCCTTTTCACCGTCAGCCTTGCTGACGTTCACGTCAGCCTTTTCATCATCAGCCCAGTGCCTGGTTATTATTTCACCAACTATTTCTTGTCATGGTCTTGGTGGTTGAGAGCACTTCCTCCTCCTTGCTCCTCCTTCCTTCCTTCCTTCCTTCCTTCCTTCCTTCCTCCCAGCTCTCCCACATGCTAGGCAAGTGCTCTGCCACCAAGAGTGGCCAAGTATTTTTATATACATACTGTTATAGTTGAACAAAGGCCATATAGTTTAAACCCAAACAAAACCAATATTTTGAGTTAGGTTTTTTTTCTGCAATGATTATTATTCAGAAATGATAATGCTGTCAGCTTTTTCTACGTAAAAAAAAAAAAAAAATTATTATTATTTTTTTTTTTTTTTGAAGCATTCTTACTATGTTACCTTAGCTGGCCCAACACTCACTGTGTAGATCAGACTTACCTCAAATTTGCAGTGATCCTCCTGCCTCTGCCTTCTTAGTTCTGGGATTATGTGCTATCTCATCCTTTTAAAAATATTAAGTAGCTTTGAGAAATACTAAGACATTCCATAGTAGACTTACTGTTGCCTGTCCTAGTCTGCTTTTGTTGCTATGGTGAAAAAAGAAAAGAAAAACCTGACCAAAACCATCTTGGGAAGAAAAGGGAACCTATCGTTGAAGAAAGCCAGGGAAAGAGCTTAAGTGGGAACCTGGCTAAAGCAGAGGCCAGTAGGAACACTGCATACTGGCTCTCTTCCTCTATTAGTTTTCAGCCAGTTAGTTTTCTTATAAAGCCCAGGACCGCCTGCTAGGGTGATGCTACCCACCGTGGACTAATCCTTTCCTATCAGTTATCAGTCAGTGTCCCCAGAGGCATTCATAATCTGATGAAGGTAGTCCCTCAGTTGAGGCTTCCTCTTCCCTGTTGTGTCAAGTTGACACCAAGGTTAGCTGCCATGCCTATATTCATAGTAGCACACAACTCTGGCAGCTTTGTTTTTAGCTTTAATACATAGAGATGATTTGTTCACTGACACTTCCTTTTTCCCCTCAGTCTCTGCCATCCTGGACCCTGCCCACCCTGTCCTGCTTTTACGACTAAAACTTGTGAATGTGGACGGACCAGGTAAAGTTAGAATTAGACTGAAGAAAAACTCAGTTTTCATGATTTACCTGTGAGTGTCTAGCATAAAAGATTAGTAAGCAAATAGAAATGAATGGTGGGTGTAAATAAAGTTAGCCCTTGGTACCCCTGGGGACTTGGTTTCAGGACCTCTAGGGATAAAAGGCAATGGGGCAGCAAAATCAGGGTATTTATTAGAACGAACTAGAGTCATGGCCATATGCAGCATAAGTACTCTTGGTCCCAAGAAAATATTATTGTGCTTCTGGTCAAGTATATCAGCTCTGGGCACCCTGTCCTTTCTTTCCTGTGTGAGTCGCAGTGGAGTCCAGGTCTGACCCACCCTTCCATGGCTCTTTCCCTCCTGCATGCTGTCCAATGGAATAGGATACATTTTCAGAACTGCATTTCACCAGTATTAGAAAAGAGCAAAAAGAGAAAGACAGGGTAGATAATAGGAACAGAATAGAAAGAGGTGGAGGGAGAACAGTTGAGGAAATAAAAAATGGTAGGGGGCTGGCAAGAGTGCATGACTGTTGGCAAAGATCTGACTCAGTTCCCAGTGCCCGTGTTGGGCAGCTCATAATTGCTGGTCATCAGTTCTGGGGGATATGACATCTCTGGCCACCATGGCTACCTGTATCCGTATTCACATACTCTTGCAAAAGCATACTCTTAGAAAAAGTTGGGAACAGCAAAGTCAAGAAAAACATTTAATGGGTGTTGAGGGAAGGATGTGGGTGTCACCGTTCTTTAGTCTGTAGTAGGAACTTGATGATGTGTCTGTGTCTGTCTTTATAGGCACACAGTTCGCTGTGGCCAGGCTGTCTCTGTCCACTGTTCTAATGCATGTGAGAATATTCTGAACTGTGGCCAGCACCACTGTGCTGAGCTGTGCCATGGGGGTCAATGCCAGCCTTGCCGAATCATACTGAACCAGGGTAAGTTGTGTACATACCTGTTAGCAATGCCTGTGGGCTTTTCTAGAATTGTGTGGTATGTCGGTTACATTGCAACAAGACTGCTTCATAGAAACCTGAATTAGATGGGGGATCCAAGGAATGGGGATCAAAATCAAGCTCACAGTGAGGCATCTATTTATACTTGCTAGAGTGTCTAAAATGAAAAAAGATTGAAAACCAAATGTTGGCAAGGCTAGTATGTTCATCAATTCACTGATTCTAAAAGTATTCATTGTTCCCTGCATCTATCTATCTGACAAATGTTTGTTTGGTGAGATAAGTGAGTTTTAGAGTAATAAAGATGCACATACTTTGCATGTACACCTCCAGGCCAGAAAGACAGTATCAAGTCACATTATAGATGGTTGGGAGCCACCATGTGGTTGCTGGGAATTGAACTCAGGACCATTGGAAGAACAGCCAGTGTTTTAAAATTCTGAGCCATCTCTCCAGGCCCCAAATAGATTGTTTTGTTTTTTGTTTATTTTGTTTTTAAAGATTTTATTTATTTTATGTATGTGTATTTTATCTGCATGTACACCTGCATGCCAGAATAAGGCATAAGATTCTGGTACAGATGCTTGTAAACTACCATGTGGTTGCTGGGAATGGAACCCAGGACCTCTGGAAGAGCAGACAGTGGTGTTATCTGCTGAGCCATCTCTCCAGCCCCCTTGTTTTCTGTTTTTTTCAGACAGGGTTTTGCTTCGTAGCCTTGGCTATCCTGAACTTGTTTTGTAGATCCCCCTGCCTCTGCCTCCTTGAGTGCAGGGATTACAGGCATGCACCACCACTCCCGGCTTGTACGTGTTCTTATTAGAAGACAGAATGTCTTTGGGTGTGGGTGTAGGTGTGCCAGTGTCTGTATCATGCATACCTAGTGCTCAGTTACAGCCACCGCATAGGTGCTTGGGATTTGAACCTGGATCCTTTCTGAGAGCAACCAATACTCTTAATCCACTAAGTCATCTCTCCAGCACTGGGCTTGTTTATTTGGTTGGTTGGTGTTTTGTTTTTCCAGACAGGGTTTCTCTGTGTAACATCTGTCCTGGACTCACTTTGTAGACTAGGCTGGCCTCAAACTCAACAGTGATCTGCCTGCCCCTGACTCCCTAAATGCTGAGATTGCATGTGTCCGGCCACCACGCCCAGCTGTAATGTTTATTTTTAAAATGTAACAAGTTTATGTTCCGGTGACTTGAGGCTTTCCTCTTACTGTGTGCCAGAAGCAGCTTTTGGTTCTGTTTAATATATTCTGTTTTATTTTATGGATATGATTATTTTAACAGATTCTCACTATGTAGCCCTGTCTTGCCTAGAACTTGCTTTTAAACCAGTCTGGCCTTGACATCAATTTCATTTATTCTGATGTTAATTTTCTGTGCCAGTAGATAACCTAAATTGCCCTTAGGAAGGAATTACCACAGAATTTCAGTTTCGTTTCTACTCTTGTTTGTTGTTGTTGTTGTTTTATTTTGTTTGTTTTGTTTTGTTTTGTTTTGGAGACAGGGTTTTTCTGTGTAGTCCTGGCTGGACTTTGTAAACAAGGCTGGCCTCGAACTCACAGAGATCCACCTGCCTCTGCTGGGATTATAGGCATGCACCACCATGCCAAGCTTGTTTCTGCTCTTATGGGCGAGGTATACATGCATAGGTTAATTTGTGATAAATATCCATTGTGAAAAATATAAAGTGATACTTACCAGAGAAATTACATAGTTTAATAAAAATGAACCCTTGCTTCAAATTTAACAGTAGTGTTATTTAAATTACTAATGTTTTCAATATAAAGTATCAAATCCATTTTGGATATGCTGAAATAGAGATGTAAGCATGCACCCCTCTACTACTGCTGCCAGGTTAGCTGGCAGGCACCCGTGACATATACAGGAGCTTCACAGCCCCTGCTGTTCCACCATTGCCTTAGATCCAGAATTGTGTCCTTTTAACCCAGGGCAGTCTGTTTGCAGGATGGGCTACAGTGGCCCTAAGAGGCTGGCAGAGGAGCAGAGCTCTATTTGTCCCCTGTAAAGCTCTTAGGTGGGTTGGAGAGCTGCTGTATCAACCACATTAATTTCTGCATTGTGTCTCACTAATGAACATTTATAGGTTTTGGGGAATATTGTTAATGCATGGATAGGTTATTGATTTGTCTTTTAAATTGTGTCCTCAAGTGTGCTACTGTGGCAGCACCTCCCGGGACATGTTATGTGGAACAGATGTGGGGAAGTCTGATGGATATGGGGACTTCAGCTGTTTAAAGATATGTGGCAAGTAAGGTTTCCCTTTTTTTGTTCTTATATTAAAGTTGCTTTTAGATTAAAGCTTCATTTTATGTAACAGTTATGTAATTGTCTCTTCTTTTTCTCAACAGGGACTTGAAATGTGGGAGCCATACCTGTTCTCAAGTGTGCCACCCACAGCCCTGTCAGCCTTGCCCACGCCTCCCCCATTTGGTGCGATGTTGCCCTTGTGGCCAAACCCCTCTTAGCCAGTTGCTGGAACTTGGAAGTAATGGTCGGAAAACATGCATGGACCCTGTCCCTTCGTGTGGAAAAGTGTGTGGCAAACCCTTGTCCTGTGGCTCCTCAGGTAATTAGTTAACATAAATTTGTTTTTAAATATTTATGTAGGGGACCATACCAGTTCCAGGGTATCTGATGCCCTCTTCTGACCTAAATGGACACACAGCCCACACATGGTACACAGACATAGATGAAGGCAAAATATCCACACAGATAAAGTAAAAATTAAAAAAGATTTATTTAAAATATATATATATAAATGTTTGGCAGTAATGATGCTTTTTTCTTTTACTAAAACTACACTTGTGAAAATACAATCTGATCTCTCCAATTTTATCGCCAGCATTGTCAGTTCTCTTAGCAGCCTACTCTAGTATAAACACCATATATACTTTTACTAATCTAGCATTCCACAGGTGTTCAAATGTAATCTTTTTTTTTTTTTTAATATTTATTTTATTTATTATGTATACAGTGTTCTGCCTGCAGGCCAGCAGAGGGCACCAGATCTCATTATCGATGGTTGTGAGCCACCATGTGGTTGCTGGGGATTGAACTCAGGACCTCTGGAAGAGCAACTGGTACCCTTAACCTCTGAGCCATCTCTCCAGCCCCAAATGTAATCTTTTTTAATAGGAACATGCTAAAACAACAATGGATGGGATGAACTGAAATTCTAAGGTGTGACAAAATCTCAGCCAGTTAAAGCATTCTAGGAAAGCTTTATAGCTGAGCCTCCTGTATAGCTGAGGTTGAGGGTAATACCTCAGTACTTTTCTAAACTTTTCCTTCAAGACAGTGTCTTGCTGTATAGCCCTGGCAAACTGGTACTGTGTAGCTCAGCCTGGTATCATTTCCTAACTCAGCCTCTCCAGGGCTAGAATGATAAATAGGAGTCACCATCCCCAGATCATATTATTTTGTAAAAAACCAGTAACTGAAGATAATTTCTTTCCGCTTGTTGATATCTTTCTTGTGGACCTTGGGCCCACTGAGGCTTTTCAGACTATGTGTCCTACACACGTGTGCAGTTTGGATTGTGTGCTTTCTGAGGCTTTTTATGTACTTACTAAGGTGATATATGGCCCTGGCTCTTTTTATTTTTCTTAATATTTTTACTGTGGCTGCCTTCTGATCTGCAGTGATTCCTTGCTTCTTCCTCTTTTGTGGCTTTTGATTATTTGGATATAGAAACCAGAAAATTTCACTGGAATTAGATATGAAATAATACTGTGAGTTTTGTTTTCAGAGACAGGATCTTGTATGTAGCTCAGGCTCTTACAGAATTTCACTGTGTAAGCCAACTATCCTCCGTCAGCGCTTCTCAATGGCAGGATTACAGACATGAACCACCTGTCTTACTCAGTAATATGAGTTTTTGAGTGTGGCTTGGTCTTTGAAGCATGTATGGATGTAGCTTTGCAGTTACTTGGTGGTGTCTTTGCAGAGTGAGGGTTGAAAAATAAAACTTTAGAAAAATAAATGTAGGCATCCTATGAAACAGTAGACAGGCTTAGTTCAGTTGCATGTAAGTAAAAAGCGAGGATTTATGAATGCCAGTAGAAATCAGTGGAGAGCCCTATGTAATTCTTTTTCCGCAGTCTGATTTTAAAATTGTATATATTATTTATTATTTTTAGGTTTTTCTTTGGTTTGGTTTGGATACAGTCTCGTGTAGCCCAGGCTAACCTTGAACTTTCTTTGTGTGTGAAATAAAGACCACGCTCCTGGAAGAGCTTTTATACCAGCTTCACAGCACAGAAGCCCTATCCTGAGGTTCAGCTACGCTGCTGGCAATAAGAGAAAAACTAGTGATGGGTAGTGAAAGAGTACAGCAGGAGACAGCAGTAAGCTGTGCTGCTGGACCTTGGTAACTATGCCACCGCTGATATTTCTACTTAGCCCAGGCTAAGCTCTACTTTATCACTCGGCTACATCTCCATCCCCTAACAGACTGTTGTATATTTATTTTCTTTGGTTTTTAATCACTTGATTCTCATTAAAATTTTCAAACAATATGGAAATATGTGGGAGAAAATTGAGTTACTGTACACCTTTCTGACTTCACAAGTACTACTCTACTGGTTTTTAAGACAGTCTCATGTCTCATATGCTTGTGTCTCATATGCTTGTGTTTATGACTTTTCCTAAGTGCTGTTGTGCCAACTTGCTTTTTGTACTTGATAACATAGAGGACAGAGATCAGTTATCATCAGACATGGGCTCTGATGAACTTTGCTCTTTGGCTAGACTGTCTGGCCCAGCCTGGCTGCTAGGTGGCTGTTACAGATCCAAACTTAGGTCTTCAAAACAGTAAACACTTTACCTAATAAGCTATCTCCCCATCCTAATGAAATATTTTGTTGATAATATTTGGTCAGTATTTAAAAAAACTTTTTTGAAACTTATTTCTTCTAAAAAGAAATAACTAAGCTAATCTTTTAAGTTGGTGTAATGGTATATGCTTGTAATTCCAGCATGCTACCCTAGTACTGGAGGCAGAAAGATTAGGACTAAGGGCCAACCAAAGCTACATGAGGCTTGTCTCAAAAAAAGAGGAAGGAAAGAATAGAATGTGGTGATACAGACCTGTAACCCCAGCACTTGAGAGGTGGAAGCCTAAGGGCCCTTTAGAAAATAATAGATGCTCTTAATTAACAACAATTCACCAAATCAGGCATGGTGACGCACACCTGTGATCCCAGCCTTGGGAGGCAGAAGCAGGCAGATCTCTGAGTTCAAGGACAGCCTGCTCTACAGAGTGAGTCCAGGACAGCCAAGGCCACAAAAAGAAACCCTATCTCAAAAAAAAACAAAAGAAGAGCAATTCATTAGTCCATAGTATAGGCCAGCTATTTCACTAGAAAAATGCCAGGGAAAGAGATGTCTAAAAGGAGCCTTTGTGGAATCAGGATAAATCTCAAAGACTGTCCTCTTAGCCATATTTAATAGGATCAGACTGCTGAGAAGTCTGTGCTCTGGGTATAGTTTAAAAAATAAAAATTTAAATTTAAAAAGAAAAAAGCAAATTGTTGGGTCAATGGAGCCTCAGTGTGGTCCAGACAAGGCACAAAATTTAAAGAGGTGGTTGGGAAAAAACCTGCTAAAATAGCTGTCATCCTGTTGAAGTGTGTACTTCTAAGGCTTTGCTGCCCAAAAAACACTAGTGACTTCATACTGTAAGGGAAGTGGATAGCTCTAAAGTAGTCTGACCACTTCACAAAACAAGTAAATCAACAACTAAAAATGCTGGATATGTTATCACAAACCTTTAATCCCAGCACTTACTTGGGACACAAAGGCAGCAAGTCTCTGTGAGCTAGAAGCCAGTCTACCCAGTCTGTTTAAAGAGTGCCTGGCCAGGCAACATGAGACAATGTCTCAAAAGAAAAAAAAGCTATGGAAGTTCAGTGCTACCTGGTGGTGGTGGCAGCAGCATACACAGGTAGAACTCTGAGTTCAGGGACAGCCAGGGCTACACAGAGAAATCCTAGCTTGAAAAGCCAAAAAAAAAAAACAGTTCAGTGGGGTAGGTAAAGGCACTTGCCACCAGAGCTCATACATGGTGGAAGGAGAAAACAGATTCCCACAAATTGTCTTATGACCTCTATAAGAGTGCCATGGCACTCCCATGCTCATCCACTCAACATACATACACTGTAAATAAGTAGATGGGTGGGTGGATAAATGCTTTTTTTTTTTTTTAAGCTATGGAAAAGGGAGACTCTTTAGGCAATCCATCGTATGCAGAGAAGCAAAGCAAGGAAAGCAGCAACAGAAACTGCTTATGAGAGTAATCAGATATCAGACTTAGGAAAAACTTCAAGGTACCCGTTATGTTCACTGAGCCAAAGGAAACCATGTTAAAGAGGTAAAAGAAGGTATAAGGTAGAGTCACATCAAATAGAGAATATCAATAAAGAAAAAGAAACTGGAGTCAGGCATGGTACTTTACGTACACAGTACTCCTAGCACTGTAGAAGTAGAAGCAAGAGAATTAGGAGTTCAGATCATCCTCAGTACAGCGTGACCTAAAAGCCATCCTGGGATACAGGAGAAAGGCATATTACAGAAACACAAATTTCAGAGTGGTGGCATATACCCATAATCCTAGCATTCAGGAGACTGAGATGGAAGGATCTTGACTTAGAGCCTGTCTGTCCTAGGAGGCTGTGTATTGAGACTGTTTAAAAACAAAAAGAACCAAATGGAAATTTTGGAGTTGAAAAGTTTAACAACTAAATTTAAAGGTGCTCCGCAAGTGGTGTGACCTGACAGAAGAAATGATAGATAATACGAGGGATTGCTTACCTGGTGTGTATGTTATAGACTCTGGTTTCAATCCCAAGTAACAAAAAAGGGGTTGGGGGGTGAGAGCTAAAGATGTAGCTCAGTAGAGTGCTTCCCTGACCTGCAGAAAGTGCTGGATTTGATCCCCAGCACTTTATAAAAATTTATATACAGTACGTAGCTATAATTCCAGCACTCAGGAGCATTTGTGAGTTTGGGGCCATCTTTGACTACGTAAATGCCAATCAGAAGTTCAAGGTTAGTCTCAGCTACATAGCAAATTTGAAGTAATTCAGAGATACACAAAACCCTGTCTTAGAAAAAAATAAGTGGAGCCCAGGGTGGTAGCTCACACCTTTAATCCCAGCACTTAGGAGACAGAGGCATGCGGATCTCTGAGTTCAAGGCCAGTCTGGTCTCAAGTTTCAGGACAGCCAGGAATACACAGAGAAACCCTGTTTTGAAAATCAAAAAAAGAAACAGGGAAGGGAGAATAAAAAGAAAAGAGGGGGGCTGGAGAGATGGCTCAGAGGTCAAGAGCACTGTCTGCTCTTCCGAAGGTCCTGAGTTCAATTCCCAGAAATCACATGGTGGCTCACAGTCATCTATAATGAGTTCTGTGCATACATAATAAATAAATAAATAAATAAGTAAGTAAATAAGTAAGTAAATAAGTAAATAAATAAATAAGTAAATAAATATTTAAAAAAAAAAGGAAAAGAGGGCTGGAGAGATGGCTCAGAGGTTAAGAGCACTGGCTAGCTGTTCTTCCAAAAGTCCTGAATTCAATTCCCAGCGACCACATGGTAGCTCACAACCATCTATACATGAGATCTGGTGCCCCCTTCTGGCATGCAGGCATACATGCAGGCAGAACACTATATACATAGTAGATATATAAATCTTTAAAAAAAAAAATAGAGCCTCATGAAAATGTTATTAAACACATTGTTATACATAGAGAAAGGACTAAGAGGACGGTTGGAAAGAAAAGAAAAATGCTTGAATAATGGGTGAAACTCATATTTATTGGAAAACATGTATCAAGAAAGTCATCCATGCAAAGAAATTGATGCCCAGACAGGTAATAAAAATATTTACAATCAAAAACAAAAAGATAGTTTTAAAAGCATCAAGAGAAGATAAGTTATGACCTACAAGAGAACTCCTTCCTATTCGATCACTTATGAGTTTGTCATAGAAGCCATTCAGAGAACATCACAGGTAGACAACATATTCAAAGTACTGAAAGGAAAAAGAGGAAAAGTAAGACACTTCTAACAAGACTCTTGTGTGTAGTTAGGCAATCTTTTGAAAGTGATATAAGCAAAAACTGTAGATTCGTTGCTAGCCTTACAGTAAATAAATACTAAATGTAATTCTGCAGGCTAAAAGCAAGTAAACACAGATAGAAATTCAAGTCCACTTCAAAAAAAATAGAGTACTAGAAAAGTCATTTTAAAGGATAGAGTAGAATTGTCTTCCTGGCTGAGACTGTTAGCTCAGCGGGTAGACTTCTTCCTAGCGTGAGTGAAGCTGTGGGCTCAGTCCTTAGCACCACACAAACCAAGTCCCAGTACTTGAGAAGTAGAAGCAGAGAATTTGCTGGTCAATGTTACCCTGAACTACATTGTATTTTTCAGACCATGTCTTCCAAAACAAAACTATATTTTTCTTTCCAGTTGACTTTAAAAGCAAGTGCTGCTGGCAGTAGTGAGATAGCTCAGTGTTTAAAGGTGCTGCTGCCAAGATGAATGACTGTTTTCAGTTGCTGGGACCCACTGGTGGACAGAGGGAACTGACTCCTGCAAGTTGTCCTCAGACCTCCACATTGTCTCATTTCATACACATACACACACAAACGGTGTCACTTGCCTTTTCCCAGCACTCAGGAAGCAGAGGCAGGCAGGTCTCAGAGTTCAAGATCAACTAGGTCTCTGCATACACTGTGGCATGTGTGCACATCACACACTATAAATAATAAATGTAAATTCATGGCTTGTTTTGAGACAGGATCTCACTGTGTACCTCTGGCTATCCTAAAACTTACTCTCTAGACCAGGCTAGCCTCAAACTTAGTGATCTGCCTGTCTCTGTCTCCCTGAGTGCTGATATTAAAGGCATGTGTCACCACTCCTGGCTTAAATATAAATGGGATAAATATAAGCTATATAAAAGAATTAATGTAAGGGAGCCGCTGAGTTGGACTGGGAGTATAACTCCCAGTTATACATGCACAATCTCCTGGGATCATCCTCAGCATTGCAAAAATAAAGACAACTCTGGTTGACCTCCCTTGAGCCTCTGAAAGAGGACTTGTCCTGGGTCTGGGAGGTCCGAATCTAATACAAAGCAAAGGTCCAAAGTCTGCTCTGCCTCAGCATATTCCAGTGACTGGTGTTAGGTTGTGTCTCTGGAAGCACCCAGCCTACTGGATGAAGGGAGCTGAGGACAAAGCACTAACCCCTTCCTTGCTCCCCCAGCTCTGACTCTGGAGTTACTCAAAGTAGAGGTGAAAATAACAGCGTTGGTAATAAATTTGGAAATGTCAAAATAAGTCACTGCAGTTTTCACTGCCAATTCTTTTCCTTTTTATTGAAGATTTCATTCATACCTGTGAAAAGCTCTGTCATGAAGGAGACTGTGGGCCATGCTCTCGCACATCAGTTATTTCCTGTAGATGCTCTTTCAAAACCAAGGTAAGTCTAAAGACTGTTAGAATCGCTGTTGTCATTACCTTTTAAAATGGTGATTGCCCAGTTTCACCGTGGTGTGTGATTCACTGACCTCCACCAGTGTACCATGGATAGGCTGGAAAGTGAGGCGGCATCACCAAGTGCACTTGTAAAGGAAGAAACAGAAATCACTGCTGTGATTTAGCCACATGAGAGCTGGACATGGCCCACAAAGCTCCTCACTTCATTCTCATCGGAGCTGAAGGCCAGTGGGCCCCAGAACCAGTCACAGCTTGCTAATTTGGTAGACTCTGAAAACTGTCATAGTCATGGTTGTAGTTTTATTGCCAGGAAAGGACACAGATTAGAATTAGTAGATGAAACATGTAGGAAAGAATCCAAGAAAGGACCAAATGTGAAGCTTCATCTTTCTTTCCACATGGAATCAGGACAGCATTTCCTTCTCTGTATCTGTGTGTGGTGATATGTAGGGAATGTTCCAGCCAGGAAGGCTCCCAAAAGCCGGTGGGTCTAGAATGTTTACCGTCATACTCTGTGACCCTAAGACTATTCGCTGTGACAAGCCTGTTTCTGTGCCATATGTTCAGACTTTCCAGTTGACACAAGCCAGAGACAAATAATGGCATTTAACCAAAACAGTACCTCTTGAGAGTCAAGTCCAGAAGGCAGATTTCAGTTTCTGATTTTATTCCTAGGTAGTGTGTCTGGGCACACTAGAGAGAGGGACAGCTGGCCATTTTGGAGTTAGACTTTAGTGCCCATTTCTATCTTTAACCAGAAGAGTTAAAGATAGCTGTCTTGGGATAGAGCCTTCTAAGTAATGAGCTGTCCTGTCATTTCAGTGCCTATCAGGACTTCCTCTGAAGAGCTGGGGTGGAGACAGACCCCAGCATTTGATTGTTTTTCCTAAAGTAGCCAAGGTCTGGGCAACAACTGATTCCCAAATAATTTTGAGGACTTAGTTAGCTTCAGAGTAAAAGAAAAAAAGGAAACAACACAACTTATATGACGGAAATTATTATGAGGTATTTTTTTTGCAAGTCACAGTAAATGCCAGCTTTCAAATCATCACTTTCTACTTTGTCGATGCCAGATTAATGACTGTCAAGGGGTTGGGGGTGTAGCTTAGCTTAGTGATCAAGCATGTGTTTAGCATGTAAGCCCAGAGTTCAGTCTCCAGACCCAAAAAAAAAAAAAAAAAAGAACAGGTTTGAGATGTTGTGATTTAATGATCACTGATTTTGTAATGCCCTCGGGTGCTCTTAGTGTCTTTTGTGAACAAGGGTTGCAAGTATGGTCAGACACAAACTACAAATAACTGTTGTATGCTTGCATCACTGCCATTTCTGCTTTCTTGCTTCTCATTTGTGCTGTCCTTGTGCTCACTAACCCATGGCAGTGCGTATATTCTTCAAAGGCTTTGTAAATTGAAATTCTGAAACTCTCTATAGTTGACTATCAGTATGAATTCTGTGAACCCTTTTGACAAGTTAAAGAGTCTCTTCAGAAAGCTGATATCATTGCCTCATCATTTAGCCATGTTGATTTTTCTCTTTGTTTTGTTTTTCAAGACAGGTTTTCTCTGTAGTCTGGCTGTCCAATAACTCTCTGTGGATCTCAGAGATCTGCCGCCTCTCCCTCTGGCCTCTGGCCTCTGGCCTCTGCAAAGCATGGATCACTATGCCTGGCTATGTGCATTTTTCACAAAATGTTTCTTGTAATGGGAGAAGGCAAATTTGTGGCAGTGTTGTTTTCTTACTCTTTCTTTCTTTCTTTTTCTTATTGGTTTGTATTTTGTTCTTTTGACACAGTGTCTCAGTAGCCCACACTGTACCTCCGAGGCTAGCCTTGAATTCAGAGCTCTTCCTGTCTCGGCCTCCAGAATGCTGAGATTATTGGCATCATGCCCAAATAAGAAGCTTCAGTTTTCTACACCTCTTCACATCTATTTACAGATCCACTTGCCAGTTTTGTAAAACAGACGTTTCTACAAAATGAGCCCAGGAGATGAAGCCTCTAGGCTCCTGCCACTTCATATGAACCGATTCAGTTCCCATCATCCTTACTACACATGTTCCACATGACCATGCCTCAGCAAATAGCATGGGATAAGCCTCTGGGGCTCCTCTCTCAGAGTTGAAACCACAGAAATAAAGTTTCAACATTCAAAAGCCTGCTGTATTTTGTTTATGGTATTTTCAGGAGCACATTAAGTGTTTTACCATATGTTAAGTGATGGCAGACTATTACCTATTTTCAATGTATTAAGCCAAGTGTTGCTTGGCTATCAGGAATTTTTTGTCTTGACCTGCCTCCCAGGTGCTGGGATTACAGGTGTGCAGCAGCATGCTCATCTTCAATTTTCCATTCTTCCATCTGCTTTTCATGGGTTTTTCTGTCTGTGCCCTGGGTCAGGCAATCGTATTTTAATACCATTAGCCACCCCTTTCTTTTCAGACTTTGTAATTCCTAATCCTCTCTGAGTTTCAAGACCAGACAACAAAGATTGTTGGAATTGTATTGCATGAAACGTTGGGAAATCTGGCATTCTGTTGTGAGTGAAGCATACTGACATAATTGGGCCTGCTCCAGGCTGGGGTTGGTGAATAACTGTGTTATAATTTGTATTCTTCTGCAGGGCTCTTTTTAATTATTCCTAAAGTAGCTACTGTTTCTTTTTCTTTTTCTGTAGGAGCTTCCATGTACCAGTCTTAAAAGTGAAGGTATGACCGTGAAGGGGCACAAGGGAATTTTCTGGAATGAAGATAATGTCCTATTTATTCATAAAATATTGAGTTATGTGTTTGTCAAAATTCAGTGAGGAAACATTAAGATTTGTCCATTTAATTTATAACTGTTATGTTTATAGCTTATAGTAAGAGGAGAAAAGTCATATATTGAATTCTAATTAGTAGATTTCTTTTTTAAAAAGTTGAGCTAAATGCAGTCATGTCTACAGCTTACTCTGAAACACATTTTAAAAATAAATTGAAGTCAAGGGGTATGTACCTATAGTCCCAGCATTCTGGGACAATTGAGAATTTGAAGCCTGGCTGAGTCTCTAGCATAGCAATTTCAGGCACACCTGCATTGTATTTCTATATAGTTGCCAATTTTAAAATAAAAATAAGGCTGAGATATCTCAGCTAGTAAAAGCTATACAAGCTGATGACCTGAATTCAACCCTAAAGCCCCACATAAGCCAGATATGCAAGATGGGAAGCATAGACAAGAGAATTGGCTAGACACTCAGGGACAGCCAGTCTGAAAGCTACAGAAACAACAAAATACCTGCCTAAACGGGTGAAGAAAGAGAAAACCGACTCCCAAAAGTTGTTCTCTGACCTCTGCTTTTCATGTATTTTCAAATACAGAAATAATGTTTTAAAGGGGGCTCTCTAGAGATGATCCAGTGGTCAAGAGTGCTTGCTGTGCAGTCGTGAGAGCCAGAGTTAAGGAAGTAAGGCAGGCATCATCTCCATGTTGTACTCTGAGCTCCAAGCAACTACATGTTGCTGGCTTCCAGCCTAACTACAAAAACTGGAGAAACTCAACCACAAAAGAATAGGCAGAATTATAGAGGACATCTGATGCACTCACCTGTATGTGTTCATACTCACACACATAATCTTTTTTTTACATAAATAAAAGGGGAAACTGGAGAGACGACAGAGGTTAAGAGTACTAGCTGCTCTTCTAGAGGACCTAGGTTTGGTTACCAACGCCCCCAGGGGCCTTAGAACAGGTTCTCTCACATATCCAGGGCCATCCTAGAATTCACTATGCATCTAAGAATAACTTTGAACTTCTGATCCTCCTACCTATACCTTCCGAGTCCTGGGATTACAGATGTGTACCACCATACTTGGTTTATCCAAGTTCTAGCCTAACCAGGGCTACACAGCGACAAAACAACTATGACTGTCATAACTGGGTGTGAAGTGGGGTTTTTGTTTTCATGTTCTTAATGGCTAATGATGTTACACATTATACACCTTATGTTTCTATGACCATTTGTGTGTCTTTTGGGAAAAAAGATCTAAGTTATTTATATATTTTTTTATTTTTTTAACTAAGTTGTTGGTCTTTCTGTTGCTATTTTGTAATATCCAATATCTGGATCTTGTATGCTTTTGAGGTATATGCTTTGCAAACATTTGTTTTGTGAGTTGTTGCCATTTCTTTATGGTGTCCTTCAGTGTCATACACAAAAGCTTTTTTGTTGTTGTTGTTGAATCCAATTTATGTTCTCTGCCTTTTGTATGTGCCTTAGGTGCTTAGGTGCCCTGGCCACCACCGCCTACTTCTCCTCTTCCTCCTCCTTTTCTTTTTTTGGAGAGGGGAGGGGAGAATTGGACCCGTCTTTTCTTTTGTATGTAGCGCTAGGGATACACATGTACTCTATCTACAAAGGATGATTGCACCTGTTCTGCACACTCTTACCCATACCATGCATTAATCAGCTTCGGGGTTTTTTGTTGTTGTTGTTTCAACAGTTGGAAATAGTATTTTTAAATTATTTTCATCAGTAATTCACCCAGATATGTCTTGAATGAATGCTTACATCTTTTGCTTGTTTATTTTTTTTTCTTTAATTGGCTGTAACAGATGCTACATTTATGTGTGACAAGCGGTGTAACAAGAAACGATTGTGTGGACGACATAAATGTAACGAGATCTGCTGTGTGGTAAGTGGACTTGTAATTTGTTGGTGTTATCTGATTCCGCTCATCTGGAAGCCTCAGTCCTCTGGAATGTGACCCAGATTTAGAAATCAACAGGAGTCCCTAAGCAGCAATGAGAGAGCTCCCGTCCCTGTGTGCACTCAAGCAGGCACAGCCTTTTTTAGGCTTTTAGTGATACCCACTGGCCCAGAAGAAGAAGAGAACATAGAGAAGGCCTCCAACCCCAGTCCTAAGACAACTTTATTTTTTCTTTTTAAGATTTCTTTTTGTTTTAGTTTTGTGGGTTTGTGTCTGTGTTGGTCAGTTTGGGGATATGTGTACGTGAGTGCGAGTACCTGCAGGAGCTAGAGGTGGTAGGTCCCCTGAAACTGGAATTATAGTTTTGTAGGCCACATTAGAGTGGGGAACCAAACTTGGATCATCTGCAAAAGCAGTAAATTCTCTTAATTGTTGAACCATCTCTCCAGGTTCCAAGACAACTTTAGATAAGAATGGTCCTCTGGGAAAGTGACTGTGTTGCCCAGCACAGACTGGCGTGGAGTTAACAATTTGAGCTTTGGGTTTCATGCTTTCATTGGGCCAGATCAGAGGTCAAAATGAATTTGCAGGGTTCTCTTTGTTTTTTTAAACATAGGTCTCAATGTATTGCCCTAGTTGTCCTAGAAACTTAGTTGCCTTGTAAACCAGCTGACTTTGAATTTAGGCTGGATTCTTCTGCCTCTGCCTTCCTAGTGCTGCGATTAGTATCGTAAAGTCACCATGCCTAGCTGAAGTTTCATTTATTTAAAATACTTATTTCTGGGATGGAGAGATGGCTCAGAGGTTAAGAGCACTGTCTGCTCTTCCAGAGGTCCTGAGTTCAATTCCCAACAACCATAGATAGCTCACAACCATCTATGATGACAACTAGTACCCTCTTCTAGCCTGCAGGTGTACATGCAGAACATTGTATGCATCATAAATAAATAAATCTTTTTTTAAAAAGGAAAGCACAGAGTCTATTTAAAAATATATAAAAAACTTGTTTCTATAGAATTAATTGTAAGACCACTACCTGACATTGTTATTGTGTTACATATATGTATATACACATATATAGCGAGAAAGAGATAGAGATGCTGTATTTGGCCTCTGATCCAACCCAATGAATATGTGTGTGTGTGTGTGTGTGTGTGTGTGTGTGTGTGTGTACATGTATCTATACAAATATATGCACACATATAGACAGATACATACAATATGCATCAAACAAGGCAGACTAATACTAATAACGAAGTACAAGTTGGGTTTTTTGTTGTTTTGTTTTAATTTTTGTTTTTTGTAGCACTAGCTGGCCTGGAACTTACTTTATAGAAAAGTAGACTGGTGTGGCCTTAACTCACAGAGATCTGCCTATCTCTACCTCTGCCTCTGCCTCCCAAGTGCTGGTATTAAAGGCATGCACCCTGATACCTGGCACAATATTGTTCTTTAAATTTTTATATTCTTCAGCTAGGCAGACAGTTAAGTCAGTAAAGTGCATGTCTGACAAGCATGACGACCTGAGTTTAAACCCTAGCACATATAACAAACGCAGGGCATAGTGGTATGTTCTTGAATTCCAGTGCTTTGGAGAGCAGGACAGGTGAATCCCTGGAGCTTGCTGGCCAGCCTAATGAATGAACTCCAGGTTAATGAGAAAAGGAAGCAGACAGTGTTCTGAGGATGACACCTGATGTTGTCTCAGGCAGCTCCACACATTCACACACATAATATGGAAAAAAAAAAATTGTCTTCACAAAGTGAAAAGTGACTGTGTTGTGTTTTATACCAAGGTTGATAAGTCAGTTTGGAAGCCTAAAGACTTCCTCTGATTATCAGAAATTTCAAACAAAAGCAGACACATGGGGCTGGAGAGATGGTTCAGCAGTTAAGAGCACTGTCTACTCTTCCAGACGTCCTGAGTTCAGTTCCCAGCAACCACATGGTGGCTCCCAACCATCTATACTGAGATCTGATGCCCTCTTCTGACATGCAAGTATACATGCAGAGCACTCATATATGTAAAATAAATAAATCTTTAAAAAAAAAAAACCAGCAGATAGTGTAGTGAGACTCACGTGCAGCAAGTGACTAGTCATTCCTGTCTTCCCTCCTTCCCACACATCCTTTCATTCATAAATGTGTACGCTTTTTTTCATCTTGTTTGTAAAATGGAGAAAATATCCTGAACAAATAGAAATCTCTCCTCTTAGGACAAGGAGCACAAGTGTCCTTTGATTTGTGGGAGGAAACTCCGTTGTGGCCTTCATCGGTGTGAGGAACCTTGTCATCGAGGGAACTGTCAGACCTGCTGGCAAGCCAGTGAGTATTTTCGTTGTGTGCTTAGGTTCTAGAGCTGGTCGTGGCGGCACATGTCTTTACTCCCAGCACTAGGAGTCAAAGGCAGACAGATCTTTGTCAGATTGAGATTGCCTGGTCTACACAGTGAGTTCCAGGACCACATGTAGACAAAGCTACATAGAAACCCCTATCTCAAAAACAAAAGTTTCCTAGAAACTTTTTGAGTAGCTAGTTTGCTTAGATTGATAAGGGTTATTGGACTAAGCCTTACTATTTCAAACATCTTGAGACTTTTTAGTTATTCTTAACCAAACACAGTAGTGCATTCCTATAATGAAAGTACAGAGAACCATTAAATAAATACATATCTATATGTATTATTATATCCATGTATACAAATTGTGAAGGCTTTTTTTTTTTTCCATCTATTCCCTCAGGTTTTGATGAGTTAACCTGCCACTGTGGTGCCTCTGTGATCTACCCACCAGTTCCCTGTGGGACTAGACCTCCTGAGTGTACCCAAGCTTGTGCCAGGAGCCATGAATGTGACCATCCAGGTGAATCACTCTGTTTTGCCATACCTTGTGTCCTACTCATACCCTGTCCTTTAGAATAGAATGTTGCAGTGTAACTGCAGAGTACTCTGGCCACTCTGGGTCAACTGTTCCTTGCTCCTCTGCTGCTGTGAGGGTGTATCTATGATCTAAGCCCTAGCCAGAACACATAGCATGCTCAGTTCTCCTTTCTTTAGTCCTGAAGCTGTCAAGCACATCCAGCAGTTTGGAAGAAACCCTATTTTGTTTTCTTTCAGAGACTTCTCTTTCTTTTTTACCTCTACTTTTGGTGCATATGTTAACTTAGTTAGAGCCAGTGAGCTAGCGGGGGGAGGGGGGGAACAGACGACGGACATGCGTATTCCCGCTTGACGCCCTGAACTCAATTTCCTGGTCCTTAAGGTGGAAAAAGAAAACCAATCCTGATAGCAAATTATAAAAGAATTTAAGCCGAAAGATTGATATTAAGTCAGCTATTATGGCACTTTTTAAAAGATTTATTTTATTTTTAATGTGTGTGTGTGGGTATGTACAGGAGTGCAGAGCAGAAGTCAGTATCAGATCCCCTGGAGCAGAAGTTCGGGGTGGTTGATAGCTGCCTGTTAGAGTCCTAAGAACTGAATTAGTCCACTGAGCTATTTCTCCAGCTTTCCATTATGTTACATTTTAATAATTAATTTTCTATATGAATATATGTGTGTTTTATGTATATTTTCCTTTTTTTCTTAGACTTGTTATTCTGAATGTAATGATTTTAAACTTGGCTTTTTTTTTTTTTTAAGTGTACTTTGTTTTCTGACGAGTTGAGAGAGTCTTAGTTGTGGCCAGCTTGACCTCCAACTTGCCATGTCTTATGCTGGCCTCAGATTCTTGATCCTCTGTCTCAGCATCCTGAATGTTGAGGTTACAAGCATACAGCACCATATCTGAACAATGTAATGCCAATTTGTATTTACTCTCTTAATTATTTTAAATTTTATTTGTGAATATACATGTGTACATTAAAGTGAGCACATATAGAGATCAGAGGACAGAAGGCAAGAGTCAGTTCTCTCTTTCTGCCATTTAGGTCCTGAGGATAGAGCTCAGGTTGTTGGATTTGGAGACAAACGTCTTTATCCACTGAGCCATCTTGCCCCCCAATATAGATTTATTTAACTTTATGTTTATGTGTTTGTCTGTTTATCTTAGAGTTGCATGCAGTGTCCACTAAAGAAGAGGGTGTTGTATCCTCTGGATCTGGACTTACAAATGATTATAAACTGCCATGTAGCTGTTGGGAATCAGACTGAAGTCTTCTATTCTTAACTGCTGAGCCATCCCTCCCTCTCCCGAACATTATTTTTAAAATATCAGTAGAGTGACCTATTAATTAGTGGTTCTCAACCTTCCTAATGCTGCAAACCTTAAATACAGTTTTTCATGTTGTGGTGAACCCCAACCATTAAATTAGAGCTACTTTGTAACTCTAATTTTGCTGCTGTTATGAATGCTCTTAGACAACCTTTGTAAAGGGGTCATTTGACTCCCCTCTCCTACAAGGGGTCACAGCTCACAGGTTGAGAACCATGGTGTTACTGGCTAGGCCACCATTTTTTGTTGTTGGACAATTGTTTTCAGTTTTTCTTGGTCTGCTCAGCTTGGTTGCTAACTGTTGTCTACATCATATTTCCTGAGGAGACATCTACTCCCGACTTGGTGAACCAATGAATTTTATTGGTGTTTATAGGAACAGAAATGTCTCAGTGATGGCTGATGTAGTTGTCACCCCAACATAGGTGACAACTCACAAAAGCTGGGAACCTGGAGCACGTTGCACACTGCAAGTTCAGTTGGTCAAAGCCTCCACCAGGCAGCTGGTCTTCTCACAGTGTTTTTGCAACTTGGGCTGTCTGAGAGTGACTCTCTGGTGTCTCTGTGTTGTTCACTCTAGGAGGGAGAGAGGGACCAACCTAGTGAATCTGGTCAGTTTCAGGTACTTCCTGAAACTATTTTGAGTTTACTTCAGGCTTAAGGATAGACTATTTCAATCTTAGAGAAAACTGATACACACTAGTGCATTATTTCATTTACCAACCCCTAGGAAGTAACTCAAGGCACCAGATCCAATCAATACACTAAGTCCAGCCGTATGACTTGTACTTAAAATTAGATGACCAGCTTTTTTTTTTTATTTTTAAAGTAAACATAGTAAAAATGAACTAAACAAATTTGTCTGGAAGTGAAAAGCCCTTTTTTGAGAATCTTAGAATAGTGTGGTTTGTAAGTTCCTTTCTTGGTAGTCACACCAGCCCACTTCCCACCTAGCCCCTCTTTCCCACCAACTTGTGGGAATACTAGCCAATGTCCAAAGCCTGCTGGGAAGTATCCTTAGCAAGAAATTTGCTTTGACCTGCTTTTGTTAGCATTTGTTTTCGTTTTCTTGAGTGTCTTTTGAATATGTAGCATGGTGTCAGGCAGAGGGAGCCTTAGAGGATGAGAGAACTCTCCCATTATGTTCAAAACCTTACATAGAGATGGGCAAGGTGGCAAGCCCTGTGTTGGAACGCGAAAAGACATGAGGTAGGAAGCTCAGAGTAGATTACTTACATCAGTGGCACTAAGTGGTACAAATCATTTTTTTACATGTATGCCTGTGCACCATTTATTCCCTGGAACTGAACTTACAAATTTGGTTGTGGACTACCATATGGGTGCTAGGAATTGAACTGGCATCCTTTGGAAGAGCAGCCCACAGTAGAAGCATTTACATAGAATAAGTGACGATGTCTGGACATTGGTTAGCAGTTGCAGTGTAAAATAAAGCTAAAAATCCAAAACAGAACAGCAGACCAGATGGCTCTCTTGGGGGTGATAGCAAGGCTACTCTGTTCTTTGAATTCAGCATGCCTTTTTCCCAGTTTGGCGTGTGTGTGTGTGTGTGTGTGTGTGTGTGTGTGTGTGTGTGTGTGTGTATGTGTGTGTTCTGTATGTATTGAGTGCTGGCAAAGACAAGAACAGGGCACTTGATTTCCTAGAGTTACACCTGATTGTGAGCCACTGATATGGGTGCTGGGACCTAAATATGAGTCTTCTGGAAGAGCAGCAATGACCTTTTAAAGAAAGTCCTGACTCTAGAAGTTTGATGTTACACACCAATTAGAATGACCAAATTATTTCTGAAGTTATATTTCTATTTTGCAGTATATCATTCTTGTCATAGTGAAGAGAAATGTCCCCCTTGTACTTTCTTAACTCAGAAGTGGTGCATGGGCAAGCATGAGGTAAGTTTCTCTCCTAGCTCTTCTTTGTTCCAGTCAGAAATGTATAATTTAATTGCTTAATCGTTTATTTCTGTTATCATCTTTTCATTAAAATTTACCAGGGCCTTGCAAAATGGCTCAGAAGGTAAAGACACTTATCATTCAAACCTGACAATCTGAGTTTAATCCTTTTAACTTAGCACACATACATACATGCTAAATACACTCAGTAATAATAAAAAAAAATTATTTATTTCATGTGTATGAGTGTCCTTCATGTATATTTGCATGTATGTCTGCCTGCCTGGTGCCCATGGAGGCCAGAAGAGGACATCAGGTCTCCTGGAACTATAGCCACAGGTGGGGTTGTGAGCTGCTGGGTGCTGGGTGTGAAACTTGGGTCCCTAGAACAGTTGTTAGTGATCTTAACTGCCGAACCGTTTCTCTAAACCTGTTCTGTCATTTTAAAATCTGATTGAAACCAAGAAATGCACCTGCGTTGACCATGAGACCACATGTGGGAACTAACCTGGGTCTTCTGGAAGAGCAGAATGTGCTCTTAACTGATGACTCATCTCCCAGCCCCCACACAAACTTTTTTAAGGGCACATTGGGGCCAGCAAGATGGGTTGGTGGGTAGGGGAACTTGCTGCCAAACCTGATGACCTGAGTGTGCTCCTCAGAGCCATATGGTGAAAGGAAAGAACCAACTCCCACAAGTTGTTCTTTGACCTCCGTGTATGCACATATGTGTGTGCACGCACTCACATTAAGTAGATGTGGAGGATGAACATGATCATCAAAGTACATTGTACACGAGTGTGAAATTCTTAAAGAGTACATTTTAAATAGCATATAAACAAGGCTGCAAGATGGCACTTACTGGTCTTCCATGGGAAGAGTTCCCAGCACTCACATGGCAGTTCACAGCATTTGTCACTCCACTTCTCCACTTCAAGGAATCCTTTGCCGTCTCTGGCCTGAAAAGGTGCTTACCCAGCCTGGCACCGGAGCTCAATCCTGGGATCACATGGTGGAAGAAGAGACCCAGCTCTCTCAAAGTATCCTCTGACCTCTGCAGATTGTAGATAGCTGTGTTTTTCTTTGTTTGCTATGCTGGGGACTAAACCAAGGGCTTTGCACTTTGGGTGTATTGGTTAGTTTTAAATAACATGTGATAAACCTACAATGACCAGAGAAGAGAAAATTACTTAGAACAGGTTGACCTGTGGCTTTGTCTGTGGAGAACTGTCAGTTGTTAAAGTATGAGAAACCCCAGTGCACTGTGGAAACCTAGGCATGGGTTCCTGAACTGTGTCAGAGTGGAGATCAAGCTGAGCAGCAAGTAAACAAAGAACCAGACAAGCCTTTCCCTTTCTCTCAGCCGTGGATGGGATGTGATAAGCTTCTGAGTACCTCCCTGGCTTCTCCTGCCATAATGGATTTAATTTGGAATTGTGGCTTTTTCTTAGGCTATTCTGTCACAGCAATATAAATGAGACTAGAACAGACACTGAGGAGTGAGGTTGTTGCTGTGATAAATCTGACCATGTTTTTGGAGGAGAAATATGGAAGACTTTGGAACTGGACTCATGAGTGCTGTTGGCAGAACTGAATGGGCCATTCTGGTGGAAACTTGGAAGAAATATGTGCCCTGTGAGGACTGATTCTTGAGGTTTCAGAGGGAAGCAGGGACTTTATCAGGAGTTGGGCCTTTTCTTACAATATTTTGGCTAATCTATGTGTGCTGATCAGACTAAGTCTTAAGAAAAGCCATGATTGATGAGGAGAAACCTACCATGTCTCCCAGAGACAGTAGGGTTCTTGGGGTCAGCACAAAAGAGTGAACATAGCTGTTGTTCAGGGGCCAGGCTATAGCTCAGGCCTGCAGCAGAACTTGACATTGTAAGTTACCACATGATGCTGGTTCGAAGGCACAAAAGGGTCATGGAGAGCAGCTGAAGCCAGACAACGTGTAGCAAGGTCCAAGTCCCTACAAAGAGTCCTGGAGAGGCCATTGGTGAAGGTGAAGTCTCAGTAGCAGTGGAGATGCCACCGAGAGCGGCTAGTGTGGAATGGATCCAACCTAAAAGAAGCTATGTGCCCTGTTGAAGGAGTTGAAGAACTGAGGCTGCCTAAGCCCTCGGGAGCCTGGAAGATTACATTATGACTGAGTTCTACGTATTGGACATTGACCTGCAGGATTTGGATTTACAGTGCAGAATTTTGGTTTTGCTTTAGCATAGCTGCTTTTATGCCCTAGTTCTTCCCTTCTGGAATAAGAATGTTTTAAGTATGTAACTTGTTCTTTATTTTGCAGGAGCTCACAATTAAGAAACTTTGGACTTTTAAAGAGACTTTGGACTTTTGAAGTGTTGGAATTTTTGAAGACTTTGGGGGCTTTTTTGGAGTTGGACTATATTTTATACTAAGATATTACCATGAGATTTGGGGACAAGAAATGCAAAGTTACTGTTCAAAGTGACGTATATGTGTGTTATCTTGAAAAGGGATGAATTGTGTTGGTTTAACTGTCAACTTGATGCAATCCAGAATCACCCAAAAAGAGGGTGCTAATGAGGAACTACTTAGATCAGATTTGGCCTATGGGTGTGTCTGCAGGGGTTTTTCTTGATTGTTAATTGATTGGGGAAGACACAGCCCACTATGAGAGGCACTGTTCCCTAGGCAGAAAACCCTAAGCTGTATGAATGGAGAAAGCACGATGAGCAGCAAGCAAGCAACATGCATGTATCCATTTCTCTCTTCCCTTGACTGTGGATATGACTAGCTACTTGACTTTCCTGCCTTGACTTCAATGCAATAATGAACTCTGTAACCTGGAATTGTAAGCCAAATAAATAAACTCTTTCCTCCTCTGTGTTCTTTTTGTCAGGCTATTTTATCACAGCAACAGAAATAGCAAGGGTCCTGGGACTAGACTATATCCCATGGATATGTGATACATGCTTCTCCCACTCCAACATATTTTGTGACCTGTTCTTGTTACCTCATAGCATAACTCTTGATATCTGTAACATGTTTTGTGTAGATGAATGCTTTATCTGCATGTATACCTGCATGCAAGAAGAGGGCATCAGATTCCATTATAGATGGTTGTGAACCACCATGTTATTGCTGGGAATTGAACTCAGGACCTCTGGAAGAACAGACAGAATAGGCATTTTCTGCAATTAATTATTTTTTGTGGTAGTTGTTTTTTGTCTGTTTATTTTTGTTTTATTTTGAGACAGAATTTCTCTGTGTAGCCCTGACTGTCCTAGAACTCACTCTGTATCACAGGCTGCCTTCAGACTCAGAGAGATCCATCTACCATTGCCTTCCAAGTGCTGGGATTAAAGGCATGAGCCACCACACCCAGTCTCTTTTGGTAGTTCTTAAGTCATAGCCCTTCACATTCCCTCTCTATAATGTGTGTGTGTGTGTGTGTGTGTGTGTGTGTGTGTGTGTTTGCTTGCTTTGAGGCAGGATTTTATATAGCTCAAATTGGCCTCAAACTTGCCATGTAGCCAAACATCATCTTTATTCAGTCAATAATTGAATACCTGGCTTTATGCCAGGTAACAGGGTAAGTGTGGGGTAACTTGGAAGTTAACAAAACTGACACACCCCTGCTTTTATGGATTCAGGGGTGTGTGGACAGATAGAAACAAACCATTGCAAGTAGAGTTATGTGCAGAATAAAGAGTCCTGGGGGACATCCTGCCAAAGAAAGGCATTCTAGACGAAATAACACTGTAAAGGGCACTAAGATATAATAAGCAAATCATATGAGGGATGAGTGACAAAAGCACAGAACATGAGCAGAAGGTATCCCTGACTCCAAAGCAATTGGAAGCATGTATGTTCTAGATCTGGAGGCCTCTTAGAGCTAGACATCTAGAAGTTATATATCACAGGAGCTGGATGTGGTAACACGTGCTTGTAATTTTTGCATTAGGAAGGCTGAGAGAAAGATCGAGAGTTTGAGGCCAGCAAGACTCCGTGTCAAAATAAGAAGTCATGTGTTAATAGAATAAAAATTGACTCCAAGCCAAGTGTGATGACTAAGTGCCTTTAATCCCGGCAGAGGCAGAACCAGGTGGATCTCTGAATTTGACCCCAGCCTGATCTGCAACGCATGCCCAGGACAGCCAGGGCTCTGTTACACAGAAAAATCCTGCCTCGAAAAATAGAAAACAAAAAGTCTCCAAATTTCAAGGGCTCTTAAAGGATTTGAGTGGATATATAAAAGTAACCTTGAAGTTGATCATAGTAATCCCAGCACTTGGGGGAGTGAAAGCAGATTGAAGAGTTAAAAGCTGGGACTGGAGAGATGCTCTTCCAAAGGTCCTGAGTTAAATTACCAGCAACCACATGGTGGCTCACAAGCATCTATAATGAGATCTGGTGCCCTCTTCTGGCGTGCAGGTGCACATGCAGGCAGAACACTATATATAATTAATAAATAAATAAATCTTTAAAAAAAGAATTAAAAGTCAATCTATACTATTAGATCCTTTACTATTAATAGTCAACCTATACTATTAGATCCAAAAAAAAAGTAATCTTTGATTAGTAATAAATTTCTGGTGTGTTTCCAGCAATGGGAGGCCTAGAAGCAGGTAATTTCTCAGGAAATAAAGTGAATTGAGAGTTCCTGTTGCCTCTTCATTTTTAAAAATTTCTGTGTGTGTGTGTAAGAGAGATAGGGAAAAGGGTTGTGTGCCACAGAATTGTGTGTGGAGGTCAGATGACAGCTCGCAGGAGTTGGTTCTCCTCCTGTATGGGTCCTGGAAACTGAATTAAATTTGTTTGGCTTGGCAGCACATGCTTTTATCCACTGAGCCAACTTGCCAGTCCTTCCGTCTTCCTTCCTTTTTACAGGGTTACCCTAGGTTATGAGACCATCAGCTGGGAGATGTGCTGGAATAGTTGCCAAGCACACCTCTGTTAGTTTCTCAACTCAGCCATGAGACTGGGTGATGACACCATCTCCTCCTAGATTGTATTAGTAGTTTCGGGGAGAGGACGGAAAAGTTGGAATGTTAAAACAGGGTCTTGCTGTCTAGTTCAGTCTTACTTCAAACTCATTCGTCCTGCCTAAGCTCTTGAGTATGCTAGGATATTGTGGTTACAGCATTTTTAAAATATCCCTTATTTACCAGGTCTTGTCTGTTTATTACCCACCTTGGTAAGTTTGTTGGATCACACATGGCTGTTGCCACCGCTTTATCCTTAAACAGCTTCTGTTTGTCTTTCTTTCCTAACCACTCGGATACTTAGATTTTGAAAATCTGTTGCTAGGCAGTGGTGGTACTCTGAGTTTGAGGCCAGCCTGGGCTATTAGAGATCCTGTCTCAAGAAACTGTTAAACAGTGCTAGCCACATTGTTCAGCAGATAAAGGCACCTGCCAGAAAGCCTGATGGCCTACGTTCAGTTCCTGGGACCCACATAGTAGAAACAGAGAAACAAGTCCTGCAAAAAACTTACGTTTGTTTGTTTGTTTGTTTGTTTGTTTGTTTGTTTGTTTTTCAAGACAGGATTTCTTGTTTAGCCTTGGCTGGCCTCGAACTCAGAGATCCACCTTCCTCTGTCTCCTCAAGTGCTAGTATTTCACCCCACCCAGCTGCAAACTCTTCTTTAACCTCTCATGGATACTGTGACACGCACACACTAAATTAATACATGTCAAAACAACATTCAGTTCATTTACAAAAGAGCCTAGGAACATAAGTCAGTGGTACAGTATTTGCCTGGGGCTCCTGGTTCAGTCTCAGTACTGCCAAAAGTAAAGGTAAAAGAATGCATTCTAAGAATGAAAACTCACCCAGAACCCACACAAAGATGAGAATCTGGCTCCTTCTGTCTCTCCTAGTTACGAAACAACATCCCCTGTCACCTGGTTGATATCTCTTGCGGATTACCCTGCAGTGCCATGCTACCCTGTGGGATGCACAAATGTCAAAGACTCTGTCACAAAGGAGACTGTCTTGTGGATGAGGCCTGCAAGCAGCCCTGTACCACACCCAGAGCTGACTGTGGCCACCCCTGTATGGCACCCTGCCACCCCAGTTTACCCTGCCCTGCGTCAGCTTGTAAGGCCAAGGTAAGTGTTAACTCGACCACTCGTGAATCCAGAGTTGACTTCAGTGGCCCCTGTATATATGTGCATCTAGAAACTGCCAGTCATTAAGGGAAATCATACAGTCTGCATGATCTGTGTGAGGTGCTGGTGCTGAACCTAGTGAGCAGGAGATATGTGGTCCCTTACAATATGACAGGACAGATAACAGCTCAGTGATGACTCAGGCAGTTGGGACTGTGCTCTCCTGGGGGAGTAATTAGGGCCTCGTGGAAGGTAAGTGGGAGATTCAGTTTGATTTATCTGGAGTCATTGAGGCTTGGACCTTCGTCAGGTGTGTACACTGGATTCAGTGGAGCAAGCTGCCTTCTAGATTTGTCCTTTGAACTGGGAATAAGAAGAGAAGTAGTTCCAGAAAGGGGTGCTATGACTTGGGCATGCACCCCGTAGCATGCCCATTGCCGCTTCGTCAGTTTCCAGTTGTGCTCTCCTATGCTTTGATCTGGGAAAGGCTTTAAAAGGAAACATGCCTGGTTCTCACCCAGTTCTCATAACTAATACTTCAGGTGGAGTTACAGTGTGGATGTGGGAGAAGAAAGGAGATGGTGATGTGCTCTGAGGCGTCCGGTACTTATCAGAGGTCAGTGTTTACATGCATTCTCAAAATTGCTGGGTCTGCTTGAAGGCTACTCATGTGCCTCTTCTCTAATCCCAGAGACCTACTGGGCAGATGGATAGCTCCAGCCCTGGGAAGTTGATGGCTTTTGTCATTGCTGTGGGTTCTGTGAAGTTTTGCATGTGCACACACGTGTCACAGTGCACACATGAAAGCAAAGGGACATCTTGGGAGAGTTGGTTCTCTACCTCTACCTCTGTGTGGGTCCCAGGGATCAAAATGAGATTTCCAGGCTTGGCTACAAGCATATTTTTACCTGTTGAGCCATCTTGCCAGTCCCTTAGAACTGTTTGTTTGTTTGTTTGTTTGTTTGTTTGTTTGTTTGTTTGTTTTGAAGTAGGATTTTACATCTAGGGCTGGAGAGGTAGCACAACTGTTAAGAGCATTTATTACTCTTCCAGAAAGCCTGATTCTGGATCCCAGGCAGCTCCTGATGAGGCATAACTCCAACTTCAGGGAATTCAGTCACCTCAGACACCCACATAAACACATGCACACATGATAATTAATTAAATAAATGAAATAATAAATCTTTAGAAAATGGTTATTCTAATGTATCTGATGTGCTTTTAAGTGCCTTTCTGGGCTGGTGAAATGGCTCAGCAGGTAGCAGCTTGTGCAAATCTGTTAACCTGAGTTCCAACCCTGGAGGGACATCCCTTACCCTTAGAGGACAAAAAAGAACAGATAAACGAGTGGTCATCTGACCTCCACCTGTGCATTATGCATGTGCACTGCACCAGCACACACACGCAGTCATGAATATGCAGTAATGAAACTAAAAATGTGTTACTGCCTTTCTTTCTGATAATTTATAAAAGAATTCTGTGAGCCCTCGTGGTAGCACATGCCTTTAATCCCAGCACTCAGGGAGGCAGAGGCAGGTGGAGCACTGTGAGTTCCAGGACAGCCTGGTCTACAAAGTTGAGTCCAGGACAGCAAAGGCTACACAGAAAAACCCTGTCTAGGGGGGAAGGGAGGAGAAGGAAATATTTTGCTTTCTCTTTTCTCATGCTTTCCTCCCCCTTTTCATCTAATTACAGCGTAAGATAGCAGGGAAGGTGTCTTGAAGTCAGGTAAGGTGGTGTAATATCTCACGGCCTTTCCTTGTTGGTGGCACAGGTAAGGCACGCTGTGTCATCACAAGCATAGGCTCTCTGACCTAGTAAATATCCTTACGACCTCCTAAAGTATTGACACCCATATGGTTTCACAGATCTGAGAACAGAGGTGGGCTATAAAAGGCTATATACATCTCTAACTAGGCATGAAGGCATGCCAAAGCTATAGGACAGGCTTACACACGTATCTGATTGGCTGTTAGTTGGTTTTGTTCATTTGTTTTTGGAGACGGGGTTTTGATGGGGGGTTTTTGTTTGTTTGTTTGTTTTCCTTTTGATTTTTCAAGATAGGGTTTCTCTGTGTAACAGCCCTAGTTGTCCTGGAATTCACTTTGCAGACTAGGCTGGCCTCAAACTCAGTGATCCTCCTTCCTCTACCTTCTAAGTGCTGGAATTAAAGTGGGCCACCACCACTCAGCAGAGACAAGGTTTTACTTTGTAACTCTAGCTGGCCTGAACTCAGTGTGTATAACAGGCTGTCCCCAACTCAGAGATCTGCAAGCTTCTGCCTCCCAAGGCCGGGGCTAAAGGTGTATGCCACAACGCCTTGCCTGATTGTCTGTTGGGCATTGGCCTGGATGTTCTGGGGATAGACATGGTTCTGTTAACTCTTCACTTCCTGTGAAGCTGCTCAGAATTGAACTGAGGGTGTATGCCATAGTGTATCAATAGTTTACATGTACTACTTCAGTGAACACTGATGACAGCTGAGCTTCTAGAATCACATAAGCTGTCCTGTAATTGGTGGGTTCTAAGGGAAGCTTCTGTGTCCCTAGTATGGGGAGGTTCCTAGGATCCTGTAGTGCCTCATCTTCCTTCTTTTCTGTATTTCAGAATAACTGCTATTTCTATGGCCTCTAAAATAACAGACATGCATCTTGGAGACTCAGTGGAGATCAACAAGTTCATTACCAAGAAAGAAGTACAGCGAGCCAGGTAATTCTGGAAGCCTGTGCCTTCTTCCTCCAGTTAAGCAGTCTCTGCAGGAATCCATATATCTCAGCCCTCCGCAATAGAGAGCCCACACAGTGGGTATCCAACAGACTTGGGTACTGAGACTCAGCACAACAGCAATGAGTCCTGCTTGGGACACTACAAGGACCAAAGTCAGGTTTCTAGGTCTCACTTCAGTCTGCTGACAGAAGGCAGAGTCCTGAATTTGTGTAGCTAGACCCACAGAACCCAGATCCAAAGTGGTGACTGTATCTAGAAAGGGGAGTGGGGATCAGTCTGAAGCCTCCCAAGGGCTGCTAGGCTCCCGGAGGCTGTCCATCCTCACTTGAAAAGGACCCATTGAGCCAACAATGGAGGCTTAGGGAACACTGTAACTTTCCTCTGGTGGGGGTGGGGTGTTAGTGAAGCCTGAAAAACACATGGCCTCATCACTGCTTCCTGGTCCTTAGAAGGGATGCTGTGTTCTCCTATAGTCCACCTGCAGTGTTCTTACTAGATAGGAGCTGTAGAGCTGTGCCCTGACTACATGTTTCATTTGTTATCAAGGCTGCAGTGTGATGAGGAGTGCTCTGCCTTGGAAAGAAAGAAGTAAGTAGTTTCCATAGCTTGCTACAGACTTCCTGAGCCCTGTGTAGCTAATGGGAGGAGCAACCCTTCTTTCACTCAGCCTCTGTTCTGAGTCTTAACTGCTATCGGCAGAGGAATGTGGTCCTAAGAATTGGATTGTCTAAGATAAACCATTCAGGTAATTTCAGCACACTCAGAGATGTGAGCTATGTAGTTTTGTCGTGGTGTAAATTACACATTTCACGTAAGCTTATTTTGTGACCAGCCACCTTCCTGATTCAGCAGAGGTAAGAGAGGCTATGAAAAATGTTGAATGTTGAATGGGTTTTCTGTTGCAGTGTAACATAAGGAGCTGAGAAGATAATTCAGTCTATAAGATATTTTGTCATCCAAGTATAAAGACCTGGATTCAGGCCCCTAGCACCCACGGAAAAGTTGGGCATGACACCTATAATTAAGCATGGGGAAGGTAGGAACCAAAGGAAGCCTGGGGTCTCCTAGCCAGCTAGTAGCTAGATCAGCAAGTTCTGGATTCAAGAAGAGACCTTGTCTCAAAAAATAAAGCGGATCCCAGACTCTGGAGGCAGAGGTAGATGGATCTTGTGAGTCTGAGGCCAGCATGGTCTACATAATGAGTTCCAGGGTAGCAAGGGGTGTGCAGAAAGACTCTGTCTCAAAAAGTAAAATAATGAAGTGCAGACTGATCAAGGAAGTACCCAACATCAATCTCTAGCCTGCACATGCACAATATAAGCCAGGTGTGGTGGTGCACACCTGTACGGCCAGTACTTGAGAGACTGAGGCAGGTCCATCCTGCCATACAGTGTTTTCCTGTTTCAAGACAAAACAAAAAGCCAGAATGTCAGCATGTGCCTGTAGTCCCAGTACTTGGAAAGTGGAGGCAAGACAATAAGAAGTTCAAGTCCACCTTTCTCAGGGCTCTGATTTCCCTAAGGGGAATCATAAATGCAGTTCTCCAGCAAGATGGCCCTCCACCTCTATCACTTCTGTTTGACAAACAGCTGTGATGAATCTCCAGGACTCAAGGCTGAAGAAAAAAAAGACTAAGTCCAAAGGTTGTTATTTGTATGATTATATATACATATATATTTATATATATATGTATATTTGTATGATTATATATACATACACATATATAATACATATATATAATCATACATATGTGTATATATATACATATATAAATATGTATGTATATATAATCATACATTACAGAAATTTAAATGATAACATTACAGAAATGAGAACTAGACCAGCCAGATCAGATACTGAGCAGGGGCAAAAAGAAAAAAGCAAGTAGGCATAGCTGTTAAAAGGCAAACCAGCGGGATCTCTGCAATAATGGAAATGTCCTGTACTCCTACATTGGTGCCAGTGTGCTCACTGTAATACTCTACTGCATTTTTTCAAGAAGTTAGCATGGGTAGAGACTGGATAAATGTTGATGGCATCTCTTCATAGTATTTCACTGCACACTAATATACAATTATCTAAAATAAAGTGCTTACTTAAAACAAATTTAATCAAAAGATTTGAGATGATCTCTTTTATATCCTATTATTAATAAATTAAATATTGTAATTTCTTTTGTACTTCAGGAAAAAAAAAAGAGGACGTTCAAGTCCTTCCTTGGCTCTTAATGAGTTTGAGCCAGCCTGGAGTACATGAGATCTTGTCTCAAAAAAAACAAAATGTGTGTCCAGGGTGATTTCTGTAGTAAAAAGGGTGAAAGTTCTTGATGTGTGTAAAAACATGTGCTGAGACTCCTATAATCTATAGCAAGCTAATGTTTATCTCTTACTTCACCAAAGTCATAAATTAAACTCTATCATAGGTTTGTATGTATAGAAAGCAACCAGTATAGGGCCAGGGATGTAGCTCAAAAAGGTCCTATCTCAAAAACCAAGGTGGAGCTGGGCGTGGTGGGACACACCTTTAGTCCCAGCACTCAGAGATACAGAGGCAGTCAGATCTCTGTGACTTCAAGCCCAGCCTGATGTATAAGAGTCCAGGACAGTGAAGGCTATGCAGAGAAACCCTGACTCAAAAAAGTAAAAACAAAACAAGGTGGACACCATGGAGGAAAACACCCAAGTTGTCTGCATGCACACATGTACATTAAAGCCAAAATGTTTTGGATTCAGGCATCTCTTGGGAATCTTGAAACAAACCACCTGTAAATAAGGGAGAAATGCTGTATAATTTTCCTGTTGTCTTGCCCTTGTATCTGCTTATTTCTCGATCACTTTTAGGAGGTTGGCAGAGGCATTTGACATCAGTGATGATTCTGATCCTTTCAATTTGCGTTCTTCAGCATCAAAGTTCAGTGACAGTTTGAAAGATGATGCCAGGTAAGCAACTGATTATCCACTTTCCTAGCCTGTGGTTCATGAGTGTGTCTATCTAGTATTATAAGATATGGTAGTTAACATGTTTCCTTCCATTATTAAGCCAGATAAAGTTAACTTATGTTGTAAGAAATCACATGTTTAGCTGTCCCTTAGTTGAGGGGTGGTCCCCACAATAGGAGTCTAAGCCTACCAAGGGCTACTCAGGTTCAGGTTGTACTGAAAATGGATGGCTGAGCCATGTCTCATCCCTGCCTCACAGTCACAATCATAAGGTCCTTATCTGGGGCAGTATCATCTCCTTTTCTGGCTCTCTGGTGGCTGTTTCTCCTCCTCCTTTTCTCCTATCTGTCTCTCTTCTTTGATGTTTTGCCATGCTTCCTACTATCTGGCAGCTCTTCGCCTCTGTACACCTTCTGCCAGCATTGTCCTCTCTATACTGTGTAGGCAGAAGGGGGGTGGAAGAGGTTCCCAGAAGAGCAAGAACAGATGAAATTAACTGATGATTTCTCATTTCAGGAAAGACTTAAAGTTTATCAGTGACGTTGAGAAGGAAATGGAAACACTTGTGGAGGCCGTGAATAAGGTTGAAGTAAACACGTCCAATAGGCATTTCTGAGACCAGCTTGAATAAAAAAACTAATATGTTTCAGAAATAGTGGTAGCCTAGAGGGTTGTAGGAAATGTTTGTAGGAAAAGTTTGCAGATTCCCAATGCCCAGACATGGAAACTTAGGTTGTTTCTTTCATTATAGATAACCCTTATCTGGACATGGTGGCACATGCCTGTAATCCCAGCACTCAGGAGGCAGAGGCAGGTGGATCTCTGAGTTCAGTACCTGCCTGGTCTACAGGCAAGGCTACACAGAGAAACCACCATGTATGTGTTGTGTGTGTTGGGGACGCTGTTCAACAGAAATAGTTGAATGACTTCAGTTGCCTGTGATAGGAGAGCACACTCTCTTCCTTTTCTCAAAGTTGGGACAGAAGCCCTGTGGGGAGACTAAAGATGAAGATCAGGGCACAGGCTGAGGAGAAGGCCTTCAGCCTGCCAGGAATAGCAAAGTGAGATCTGCGTGGGAAAGTAATTTAGTTAACTGGGTATAATGATGGATGCCATTTATCATTTATCCCACTCTTAGGAGACAGGCATAGGTGGATCTCTGTGAGTTGGGGGCCAGCCTGATCTACATAGCAAGTTGTAGGAAAATCAGGGCTACACAGTAAGATCCTGTCTCAAAAAAAGTGATTTGGTAAGCAGTAGCTAGTACTGCTCTGGCTTCCTCTTCAGTCCCTGGGTGTGAGGTCAGCTGTTTTAGGACTGTTTCTAATGATGGCTACCCTTCCCAGTGTTTGATTCCCACTTCCCTCCTTTTCCCTTCCTGTTTCTACTTCCAGCAGGACACTGACCTAAAGGACAAGCTTAGTTGTTGCTTTTCTGCATAGGAAACCTGAGCAAATGTATTTCTATGTTTGTTGCTTGAGTAGAACTAACTGCTACAGTAAGTGAGGGTTTCTTGTTTTTGAAGCCTTCAGTGTATCTAGGTGTTTCTTGGGACCATCACTCCCAAGTTATGGACTCCCAGGAAGAACCACTAACCCCACCACATACTCCTAGTCTCTAGCCTTGTCTGTCTGCCCATCTGCTTTCCCATTGTAAGTTAAGAAGCGCATGAGATCCCACGCTCACACAGAATGTTAGGATTTTCAACCTCTGAAAATTGAGTCGCAGGCTGAGTCAATGACTCCATGGTAAAGGCGCTCATACAAGCCTGATAACCTGAGTTTGAGTCCAGGAGCCTACAGTAAAAGGACAGAACCAACTCCCAAAGTAATCATCTGGCCTACACGGTAATAATAATAAAGATTGAAGCAGGAAACAATAAAGCTAAACTCAGCCACTCTTCACTAGTTGTGTTCTTGTGGTAAGAATAAGTCATGAGCACTCTGTTTCCAGGGGCTGGTACTCAGCAGTCTTCTTTCCTTCCAACAGGGAAAGAATACTAAGAAAAGCTACAGCTTCCCTCCTATGAACAGGGACCACCGCCGCATCATTCATGACCTGGCCCAGGTTTATGGCCTGGAGAGTGTGAGCTATGACAGTGAACCAAAGAGAAATGTTGTGGTCACTGCCATCAGGTAGGTTGACCTTGCCATCATGGGGAGAGCTCTTCAGCAGGACAGGCATATCCCATTTCTCTGGAACAATCTTTTCACCATTACCTAAAGATCCAAACCAGAGAGCAAAGCCCTCAGGACAGATAAACCCAAGTATACCCAGGTCTCACAGCTGCCCTCATCCATTTTACATGTTGGAGGTGGCATTTCTGCAGGTGGAGGGACTCTGAGCAGAATGCCTCCTTATCACTTCTGTGATCCTATCACTCTGTCTCCTGTTTCTCCCTCCGACCTTCCTGGCTCTAACCTCAGCGTGGCAGGACAGAAAGAATGCTGTACTCTGACTCAGTGTTGCCATCAGAGGAAATGGAGGTGGCAGTGTGAGATAGGAAGGGGGCAGAAAGGACCATCTGTACCTGACGGTGTCAAGAGAATGTCACAGTGAAGAGCAATGAAGCATGGCATGGGAGGCTGTGGGCAAGTGGGTCTGGCCAGGATGAGTGTAAAGGGCAGGTTGAAACCAAGTTGACCACACTTGAGTTAGGGTGTGCTGACAGCATGCTGCCCGGTCAAAGGCCGGGTTTCTGGATCTGCGGTTTCTGCTTGTCATTATCACATTCTCAGAGTTGCACTTCACTCCTCAGAGGGAAGTCCATTTGTCCTCCTACCACACTGACCAGTGTGCTCGACAGAGAAATGCAGACACGGCCTCCACCACCGATTCCTCATCACCGACACCAGACAGACAAGTAAGAACTAGCTGCTTTCCAAGCAGAACTTGTGTGGGCAGAGGACACAGGTACAGCCTCCACCAAGAGTGTCTTCTCTTTACTACTGAAACCAGGTCAGCAGAGTCTGTGTATCCCAACAGGCAGTGATTTTGATTTTTCTTTCTTTCTCAAGACAGGTTTTTCTGTATAGTCTTGGCTATCCTGAACTCACTTTATAGACCAGGCTAGCCTCTAACTCACAGAAATCCACCTGCCTCTGCCTCCAGAGTGCTGGGATCAGAGGCATGCGCTACCACTGCCCAGCTATACAAAACTTTCTTATGGAATTTTTTTTAGAGTAGAAGAAAATATTAATGTAATGAACACCTGTAGGCTGTTAGCAGATCTCAGCACATGCTGGTACATGGGTTCCCGCTGTCCCAGAGATGCACCCTTAACTTTGTAAAGACCGAGGATTATTTCCCCTGGAGAAGAAAGGCCTAATTATTCTTCGATTGCTTTGCAGGACTCCCGGGAGCAGTAATTTACAGAAGATATCGAAGGAGCCAGTGATCGACTACTTTGATGTCCAGGACTGAGAAGATAGATACACTCAGATAAAAGAATGATTCTATGTAGTGGAGACTCATTTGCCAGCAGATATATCATGCCCATTGTTCTTGTGTGGCAGAACCCCAGCACACATGCTGTCTTGTGCTGATACATCCATAGCATGAGTGTGTCAGAACCCCCTTCTTGGCTCCTATCCCAAGTATCTCGCTGTGGCCAGATTTCTGGCTATGTGGCCACAGGATTCCTAGTCAGATGTTTGAAGAGGCTCCTCACACCACCATGGAGAGGTTGGGGAGTATAGTATTTATTTGGATAAACCAGGATTTTTATTCCGAACTGGCTTGTGGCACCTAGCTGTAGTCTTAGTTATCCCAGTTGTTCTCCTGGTGTACCTCAGTTTCCTCATGTAGGAAGACACATGAACTACTGACCATCGGGAAACCACGTTGGTAATCATACGTCTTAAACATAGCCATCTTACCTAGACTTGGCTGAAAGCTCCCATGTCTCTCTAGACTGGTGAGGTTTTATAGAATTCCATTTTCTCGAGTCCCTGGCATTTTACCGCATTACCATGTCTACAGGGACAGTTCAACTGTCTCCCATAATGGTGAGAACTTGGAGCAACTTCTTCTACCACATTCACACTGTGAGTCTATGAACTGTCCACTGTAGCTCTAAGTCCCTTCTGGTTGATAAAGACTGTCACATCACATAGACAGCTGTTCTGTGTTTTTTTCCTAGGCCATCGGCACCACACGGACTCTCCCTACACCTGAGCTCTGAATTGTGTGGACAGTGCAGAGCTTATGCCAAGCAGCTTACTGTCTGGATTCTTCAGCTTCCTTCCTTTAAGGCAGCTGTGTGGCCATCCGTATTGGCCCCTCTTCATTGCAAGCTAGACTTCTTTTTTGTTACTGTTACTTGGTTTTTTCAAGGCAAGGTTTCTCTATGTAGCCCTGGATGTCCCAGAACTCACTCTGTAGAACAGTCTAGCCCTGAACTTAGAGATCCGCCTGCCTCTGTCTCCCAAGTGGTGGGGAGTAAAGGTGTTTGCCACCACTGTCTGGCTTCTTTTTGCTTTAAAATAAATTTTGAGCCCCCAGAAACTTGGATCATAAAACAAGACACTTAATTTTCACCTTTTTTATTTTATTTTTTATTTTATTTTATTTTATATTTTATTTGAGACAGGATCTCACTAAATTGCTTAAGCCCATTCAGATCTTAAACTCTCAGCCTCCTGAGTGCTAGGAGCACAGGCCTCTATCCCAAACCCATTGGAGATACTCAATTTTATAGGAAAAGCTAGGCTTCTCTTTGGTCCTAACTACAGTCTGTGTGGGAATCATGAGGATGTAACGGCTGAGGTGACAGGAGAGAAGTGATGGAAACAACAAAGCCTCTCTGGGCCTGTTCAGTACAGGGTCTGAGCCAACACCCAACAGGAAGTCCGTGTGCAGCTGCCGTCCAGGCTAAGTGAGTGCTCTGGCTGTGTGTGCCCCTCAGGAAATCGAGAGGCAAATCTGACTTCATATTCTAGCCCTGCCATTTGACAGGGTGGGGGCTCTCCCTGCCTAGCCTGAGATGGGAGGGTTAAAGGAACCACAGATGACACACAGGCCTGGAAAGTGTATGTCTACAACACTAACCAAGTAAAGAATGTGATGCCAGTTGGGCCTCTCCTGATAAACAGATGGCCTTGTCCCAGTCTCATGGTGGGACTGGTAAAACACATGTGCTTGAGGAAGGATTAATTGTCCAAAGTAGGCAGAAAATGGTGATGAGGCTTGAGGCTAACAGCAATGTGCTAAGTCATGGGCAAACCTAAGCAGGGTAGCAAGGCTGCATTTATGATCTGTATCAGCAGTCCACAGATGTTTTCCAGAAGATGCCAAAGTAAATACTTTTTTAAATATAAAGTTTATTATCAAAAGAAACTTGCAAATAAAAATATAACACCAAAATTTTCCAGATCCAAAGCCTGTAGAACTCAGTGAACTTTTGTACAGTTGGAATAGGCGTTTGGAACAAAAACTTTGGGGCTTCACATTAAACTACACTCGATGGGTGTGGTGGCACGCACCTGTAATTTCAGCACTCAGAGGGGCAGATGAAGGCAGATCTTTGTGAGTTGGAGGCCAGCCTGGTCTACAAAGCAAGTCCAGGACAGCCAGGGCTATATAGAGAAACCCTGTCTTGAAATATTAAAAAAAAAAAAAAAAAAAAACACTTTACACTCTCAAACTGAATATTCTTTTTTTTTTTAAAGATTTATTTATTTTATTTACATGAGTGTTCTATCTGCATTTACACCTGCCAGAAGAGGGAATCAGTTCACATTATAGATGGTTGTGAGCCACCATGTGGTTGCTGGGAATTGAACTCATGACCTTTGGAAGAGCAGACAGTGTTCTTAACCACTGAGCCATCTCGCCAGCCCCCCTGAATATTCTTAAGCTTTACCCACCACCAAAACCAAACAAATCCATGACAGAATTAGAACTAGGGAAACAATTAGCATTTTCTGTCCTCTTTCAGCTTCTGTCTATTACCTGCATTCAGTCCAAAGTAGATTGTTTACGCTCTCTGAGACTTTGAGTTTCTGTTGTAACTAACCAACTCCACCATATGTGGGCTGGAGAGATGGCTCAGTGAATAAGACCACTGTTCTTCCTAGAGGACCCAGGTTCAATTCCCAGTACCCACATAGCAGCTCACAAACGGCTTTAACTCCTATTCCAGGGCATCTGACATCCTTACACAGGCAAAACACCAATGCACATAAAATAAAAATAAATTGTATTTTTAAAAAGATATTCTGACTTAGCAAGCAATTTTAAAATTAAAAAAAAAAGCATCTGGATTTGGTCATAGACTTATTTGTCAACCTTACCTCAAGCAGGAGTGTGTAGAAGGGATCGGAGGCAACTTTGAGGCAAGAAGGCTGCCCCAGAGGCTGCAGAGGTGACAGGGAAGCCGGATAGTAAGCCAAGGACCAGCAGGAAGTTTGCTTCTCTCTTGTCCCCAAGGAGACCCCAGGCCCCAGCGAAGGCAAACTTTTTCTCATGGGTCTGGTACATTCTTCACGAAGCAGTGATGGACACAGTTGTGCATTAAGGCAAACTCAACAGTGAGCACCATCTCTGTCTCATTCGTGGAGAGAGCCATGGGTTCTGCATATCTGTTCTCTGGCTCCCAGGGCCATGCTCTCAGCAAGAGTTCTTCCTGAGCCGGAGCTTCCCAGAGACTGAATTCTTGGTAATTCTACCCTGCCCAGCATAGCTGGCTCCTTTCAACCTTAGGGCCATCCAAGTGGGCAATGGGATATGTGTGTACAACTAAATATGAAAATCCTTCCTGGTTGCAGGTCTGTGGAGACAGGTCTGGATCCTGTCCAGCCTTGCTTCAAAGGCCAGAGGAGGAAGGCTTAGGGAAGGGGCTATCCTGTAGATTTAAGTCTGAAGAATCCCTGTGCTAGCGGACTCCAGTTTCCTGTCTGAAATGAAAACTGAACATGTACTTCCTCTCCTACAAGGTGCTGGCAGCCAGGCCAGCCCCTCGGCCTCCGCTGACCTACCGCCTCAGGCACCCACACCCAGAGAACGCACAACCTCAGCATAGATCTATAATATTTCTCGGACTGGAGAGATGGCTCAGAGCTTAAGAGCACTGTCTGCTTTCCCAGAGGTCCTGAGTCCCAGCAACTATATGGTAGCTCACAACCAGATCTGGTGCCTTCTTCTGGCATGCTCATGTACATGTCAGACAAAACATTGTACACTTAAATAAATAAATCTTAAAAAAAATGGTTTCTCTCTGTAGCCTTGGCTCTCCTGGACTCTGTAGACCTGGCTGGCCTTGAACTCACAGAAATCCACCTACCTCTGCTTCCCAAGTGCTGGGATTACAGGTGTGTGCCAGGCCTCCCATGACATTTTAGACCCAAGGATCCCCAAGGAATTCTGCCAGCCACTCCAGCCCTCAGTTGACAAAGGCCAAACCCGGAGGAAACAGACTCCTTGGGATCACAGTGTGTGCCACAGCAGGGCTGTTGTGCAGGCCAGGAGGAGGCTAAGTCTTCAAGAAATGAGCTGTGACCCTCGCAGCTTCCTCAATAGAACTGGATTGAAAGTAGTTCTTCCCCATGGTCTAGGAAGTTATTAGCCCCGGCTCCATGAGAGTGCTCTTCCAGTGCACAGAGGCCCAGCTGGACAAGCAAGATGACCATTGGCTTGCTCTGACCCAGGCACTTGACTTACAGTGGGCCTCAGGTTCTGCATCCATTGGGTGGAATCATGTTTCCTTCCCATGCTCAGAGGAGATTCTGCATCTGTCCAGTGGGACAATCATTCTCGCCGTGTGCTGCACCAAGCCACCATGAGGGGGTCATAGGGTCAGGGAGGCGGAGATTCTGCATGCCACAGGCATCAGAACAGCTAAGCCTTAAGCCCAGACCTGGACAGTCTCAGTAGGTAATGTGGGGGTGGGGAGGAATAGAGCAATGGTCAAAGTGGCCCTAGCAAGGGCAAGAGCTTTTAGTGACCCCATTTCCCTCTCCTCCTATGCCAACACGTGTGAGGGAGTCCAGAGTCCATCTCCATGCTTTCCCAGGAACCTTTTATAACAGTGGATAGCAGTTACCAAGAAACACCTGATTAGCATCAATTACCGCCACGTTTGTCTTTCATTCCTCAAAGCCCCAAGAAGTATATTAGGTCACTTTCCCTTTCACTTTCACTTTCACTTTCAAGATCACTCATGAACAACAGGGGATCTGGGATTCTCACTAGGTATCCTGTGTCCTCTGCACAAAACAGAGGAAGCTCTGGAGTCTCTGGGGGCAGGGTAGCCCAACAGGTCCAGTCAAGAGGGCAGGAAGATGTACCAAGATAGAACCAGCAGACTCTTGAGAAGACGGGACTGTTTTTAGAGTGGCCACTAGAGGGCAGGATAGAACCCTAAACCAGAGGGTGGAGTGTACTTATCAGGCATCAGGAAAGTGTCTCTGTGTAGCCCTTGCTGGCCTTGAACTCAGAGATCCACCTGCGTCTGCCTCCCCTGTGCTGGGATTAAAGGCTTGCACCACCACCGCTCAGCAGTTCAAACTTTTAAGTAACAGGTACAAACCATGTTGTTTTGGGTCACATTTTCTCTTCTTTTTTGATATTTTCCTCTTTATTGTTGGTATACAGACTAAAGACACAGGGAGAAAACACAAGCCATTCAGTTAGCCAAAGGAAAACTATTCCATGGAGATGGAAGAGCGGCTGCAAGGGCTTTGCTATGAAACCATGCCATGGACTGTGGAGAAACAGCAAGACCAAAGGGCCATAGGGGAGCCAGCAACAGGGAAGAGTGGGTATCTAAAAAGTGGCAGAGGGATCTGGTGGTATCAGGCCTCAGACCTTGCTGGCCAGTGGGCAGAATAATGTGTGAGCTCTAGCTCACTTTTTACAAAGGACCCACGGCCAGAGCAGTGGCTCAGCAGTGAACAGCTCCCACTGCCCTTCCAGGCAATCCACATTTAGTTTCCAGCACCAAGTCAGGCTGCTCACAACCTCCTCCAGTGCACACCACCCACATACAAAAAAGGTACTGTAAAGTAAAAAAGAAAACATATAAGGGATCCAGCCCCACTATTAAGACTGGACTGGAAGAAGGCACCTTCAAGCAAAAGGGCTATCACCCACTGCTGTCATCCAGCAGTGACAGGGGTGGGGTGGTGAGAAGGGGCTGGGTTCTGGATACATTTTTCGGATGATAATACTTAAGGAGTCTGTTGACAGCTGGGATGTGGGATGTGAGAGAAGAGTCAGGGATGATGATTTTAAAAAGTTTTTTTGGCCAGAGCAGTTGAAACATTAAATTTGCCATTTACTTGGGAAAGTGTGGGAGGAGCAGGCACTGGAGGTGACAATCTGTCCAGTAGGTGGCTACCCATTGAAGTCTGAAGTCTGGAGAAAGGACTGGGCCAAGAAGCTAATTTAGGGAGCTGTGGTACATAATGGTATTTAAAGGATGGCGAGGTCATTGTGTCCAAAAAGTGGATGAAAAAGAAGAGGTACTGGGACAAGCCCAGAGCACTCCACCCACTGTTGAGGGGAAGGACAGTGAGAGGACCAGAGCAGTCGTGCCTTCAGCCACTCCCTGCCTTGCCTCCTCCTCCACCTTTGGCTCAAGCCCTTGAGCATTCACTCCAACGGTTCCCTTGAGCTGAAGCCCCATGTCTCTGATGAACAGGACTCTTCTTGCAGACTCTACCCAGCCTTGCACTATCACCAGGAAGTGCTAGTAGCAGAGTTAAAACTGAAACTCCTCTGCCTGAGACTCATCTTTGTTTAAGCAAACTGAAGCCCACGGAGTGTCAACAGCCTGCTGAGATTTCAGAAGTTGAATGTTGACCTTTTTAATATAAGGAGGGAATCTGTTGTTTTATATTGAAACCATGTGTTTCTATGTTGCCCTGCTGCCTTTAAACATCTGGGCTTCAGCAATCCTCCTGATCTAGTCTCTTGAGTAGCTGGGACGACAGGCCTCATGCACCTATGCCCAGCTGCTTTATTTTGTTTTGTGTTTGAGTGCATGGGAGGTGTGTGTGTTTGTATGTGTGTGTTTTATACTCTCATTTAATTGTTCCTGTATGTTATTTACAGAATATATTTGACAATTTAAAACCCAAAGCTAGCAGAGGTCATACCTTGAATGCGAAGATACATGGGCCTCAGTTTCCTTGAACATAAGAAGACTGGATGAGATTGCAGAGCAAATGTAACAAGCATAAAGACCCATGAGCTAGGCATAAGCCCTTCAGAGCAGCGTCAGTCTGAGGTGGGAGCTCTTACCTCAGGTCACACATCTAGTGAGTTGGCAGAGCAGGGACTCAGATCCAGGCTGGTGGCTTCACGTTGCTTTTAAATGTCCCTGTCTGTTCCTTATGTATATATGGTGGTTAGAATCTCTCTAAGATCCACTGCTTCCACTACAAGGTCAGTGCAGGGCTGGGTTTGGAATAAAAGGGCACAGTCTCCTCAAATAAAAGGCATCAGCATGAGACCTGGGCTGAAGTGGCTGTTCCTATCTCTTTCCAGGCTGCAAGGCTCAATCTGAAGGTCAGTAAGACCAGCAGCTGGTGTCCCTAGTAAGACCTGGTGAATGGGATGGCAGGCCAAACATGGAGTAAGGGACTACCAGGCTGAGACCCAAACCTTTACCTCAGTGTCCTAGAAGGGCCTGGCATGGTACTCAGTGATCCCACCTCACTCCTAGCCTCCCCCCAACAGCAGACTCAACTGCAGAGGGGGCAATATGGAAAGAGGGCTCACAGCATGAGTCTTCCCAGCACTGGAAAATTCACCTAGGAGGTAACCAAACACCAACAGATCCAAGCTTCATTGTCCAGATGGGAAAACAAGGTCCAGAGTCTGGAGGGGACACAACCAGTGTGTGCTGGGACAGGAAGAACGTAAGAGGAATGTATTATGAACAAAGCCAAAAGCCCAAGGCCCCACAGCTGCTGTGACACCCACCCCACCCATCCTGGCTGCACTTCCTTCCTGCGCTGAGACCCATCGTTCTCTTGCAGAGCTCTTACCTCTGCCTCAACCCATGTCTTCACATATTCTGTGTGCCTGGCCTCAGTCTCTCGGGTCTAAGTCTTCTGACCTCATCTCCTTCCCACCCTTCATCACCTTTGCACTCCAGTGCAGTGGCTCCTCCACCTTCCCACCTTAGGGACTATGCTCTGCTCTCAGCCGGTCATGCCCTTCCCCTAAGATCCACACAGCTCACCCCGACATCCCTGCAGCTCTCTCCACACATTCCCACTCCCTTCTCCTTCTGGGCCTCATCACTCACTACGGACTGTGCATGAATAAAAACTCTGGGGGCCAGGCTCTTCCCTGTGTCTCCAGCCTTGAAGCCGAGGGTGTCGGCCACTGTGTAGGCTTTCAACACAGTCTCCTGAGCATGGAAAGGCCTGATCTGTGATTGGGATCAAGGCTCTTGTGACTGGACACTGAGACCAGAGACGGCAAAGTGTGACAGGATCCAGCCATGGTACCACAGGCCTGGGATCCCAGCAGGAGGGTTATCAGTTAGAGGCCAGCTTGAGCTACATAAAAAGATCAAGCCTCAGAATAACAAAAAGCTTATTTCCAGTGTGATGGTTTAGCAGGTAAGGACACCTGCAAGGAGTGGGTAGGAGAGGAGGGTCAGGCCCTCAGCTGTGGAGCCTGTATATACCTCTCGTATGCTCCTCTGAAGTGCCAATGATGAACTCATGAGCTCATGAATTCATTTGAGAGCCCCTGGGGCTGAGACAGGAGGAGCTTGTCTAGGGTCAAAAGAAGAGGCAGATTTGTCGCTGTCGACACATCAGTGGTCACCTCCAGCTCCGGGTTACTTGGCTTTCATCCTCCTATTATAGGACACCAGATACATTGAAACCTCCTCCTCCTCTCCTAGATTCTGTGTGATCTCCATACCTGTCAGCCTTTCTCCACTCCCATGCTGTGATTATTTCCTCCTTGGAGTTTTTGTTTATTATTTATTTATTTATTTTTGAGATACTGAAGATTGAACCTAGACCCTGAGGCTCAGCAAGCACTGTACCACAGGACCACACCCCCAATCTCTTTCATGTGAAGGTCAGAGAACAACTTTTGGGAGTCATTTCCTCTCCTCCATCATGTGGGATCACTTGATCAAACCCAAGTAATCAGGCTTGGCCGAAAGTACCCACAGGATTTCACTAAGTTGCCCAGGCTGGACTTGAACTTTCAATATGATGAGTGTGATTACTGTGCTGAGTTCAGGCTCTTTTTTTTTTTTTTAAATACATGACATAGACATATGGGATTATATCACAATGTTATCAGACAAAATTGTATAACAAATTCATAAACTTAACCCTATAACTAGAGACTCATTAAACTCTCACATGAACTTTGTGCTCTGAACATCTCCCTAGAAAAGTCTCTCCTTTTAAAATAGTGTGAATGTCCTAAGAACATATTGCTTATTTTCTTTTTTTTTTAAGATTTATTATGTGTACAGTATTTTGTCTGCATGTACATCTGCACACCAGAAGAGGACATCAGCTCTTATTATATATGGTTCTGAGCCACCATGTGGATGCTGGGAATTGAACTCAGGACCTCTGGAAGAGCAGCTGGTGCTCTTAACCTCTGAGCCATCTCTCCAGCCCCTATATTCCTTATTTGCAGCTGCACTGTCTGGCTCTATGTCTCATTGTTTGTTTCAAGACAGAGCCTCATTCTATAGCCCAGGCTAATCTGGGAACTCACTGTGTAAGCCTCAAGATCATGGCTTCTGCCTAAGTCCCAAGTGTGAGAGTATAGGCCCACGGCTCCACACTCGTCCCTGACATGCACAAGCACAGGAGCACACAATGCATGCACACACGCACACACCACATTAGAGTCCTCAGATGCAAAGGCCCAGCCTCTTTTACCACACATTCCAGGGCCTGCACACCGTAAGGCTCAGCGAGTGTGGAAAGTAATGAGGAGACAGAGGGGATGCTGCCTTCTGAACCCTGCCTGACCCCAGCAGCAACTGGTCCTCTGAGCCTTCCCTCTTGTACATGAGGCCTTTTCATGTCTCAACCCATTTGAGGGATTTCTCTTCTTGCTTCCTCCCTCCCAACTTTGGAGTCAATTCCTCCTATTGACAAAAGGAGGAAATTAGAGGCGAACCCATGAATGGCTTTCACTCCATACCAAACAATCCTAAGGAAATAAAAACTGATTCTGGTAATGAATTTTAAAACTTTTCAGCCAGAACCCGGGTGCAGTGGCACACAGCTGTAATCTCAGCACTCAGGGAGGCAGAGGCAAGAGGATCTCTTTAAGTTCAAGGCCAGCCTGGTCTACAAAGTGAGTCCAGGACAGCCAAGGCTACACAGAGAAACCTCTCAAAAAAAAACCAAAAAAATACAAAATAAAAAATAAATTCAGCCAAGCATGGTGGTGCAGGCCTTTAATCCCAGCACTCAAACGGCAGAGGCAGGTCTATCTATATGAGTTTTATGCTAGCCTGATCTACATAGCAGAGTAGCCAGAGTGAAAGCCTGTTGAAGGAGGAGGAGAAAAAAATACACACATGCTCACACACATATCACAGATGAAACACATAAACAGACAAAGTACACATGTGATATTAAAATCTTTAATTAAAAAACTTGGGGGAGCTGGAGCCCAATTGGGGCTCAGTGGTTAAGAGCACTGTCTGCTCTTCCAGAGGTCCTGAGTTCAAGTCCGAGCAACCACAAGGTGGCTCATAACCACCTATAATGGGATCTGATGCTCTCTTCTGTCATGCAAGCATACATGCAAGTAGAGTGCTCATAAACCTTTAAAAGAAAAAATTGGGCCCAGTGCTGGTGGCACAGGCCTTTAATCCTAGCATGCAGGAGGCAAAGGCAGGTGGATCTCTGTAGCCTGGACTACAGAGTGAGTCCAGGACAGCCAAGGCTAAACAGAAAAATCCTGTCTCGGAAAACAAAATACAAACAAACAAATGAACAAAACAATGGAGCTGAGGAGCCAGGGATTTAAGTCCATTCATAGATATTACCTATGCATGAGGCCTTGGGCTTGACCACCGGCACCACATATAAACTGGGAATGGTAGTGGACACTTATAATCCCAGAACGCAGGTGGTAGAGAACAGAAGATCAAGAATTCATAGAGTTCAATTCAAGGCCATCCTGGGCTATAATACCCTGTCTTCAAAGAAAAGGGGAATGAACCTGAAAGGCCACTGAGGAAGGCATTAAAAAAAAGGTTGAGAAATTCTGATGTGAATTCTTGGCCTTGCCTTCTTTCTGGCTTAAAAACTGGAGGACAGGAAAAGCCAAGAGACACTGTGTTCCCATCCCAGGGTACCCCTAAGGATTCCCACATGCATGGAAGTCCACTAGTCTGGCTGGTACCCTTTATATCTCCCCGAGGCCCCAAAATAGGCATTCTCCCACCTCCTGGAGCTGAAAAGAAGATGGGGTTCTTCTGGCTCTATGTTCCTGTACTAGAAAAGAAGAGCCGGGACTATGCCAGAAAGGGTGGTAAATGCCTGAATCCCCAACACTTGGAAGACAGAGGCAGGATGATCACCACAAGGTTGAGGCCAGCCTGTTCTACACAAGTTCCAGGCCAGAATAACTCAGGAGGAGTCCAGCTGCAGGAGGCCTCAGGGGAGAGAGCCACTGGGCATGAGGTGTGCTTTATTGTGGTAGAGTTGTGGTCACAGATAAGCTCCACTTAGAAGCGCTCTAGAGGCAAAGAGCCACTTTGGGGTGGGCCAGGTTGGACAAAAGCTGGGGTAGAAGAGACAGGGTTGAGGGGATCTTTGGGGGACATGGTTATCTTCCCGTCTCCTGCTGCAGAATTCTCCAGTCTCTGAGGATCCTGCGGTACACTGGAGTGAATTAAGCCCACGTACACAATGCCACCTATGTAGGCTCCCAGGATGGGTGCCACCACAGGCACCCACCACCAGTTGTCCCCGACACTGCAGACAAAGAGAGGGAGGCCTGCTGAGAACAAGTGGCCAGGATGCCACTTGTGTCCAGCTCAGACCAACACAGGGTGAGCAAACCCATCTACCCTAAGGGACTCTCATCCTGGGTTAGGGACAGAGCTGACAGTCCAACAGCTGGATCTGCATGTGAAGATCTTTAGGCCCCTCCTGTTCCCAGACCATGTGGGGCGGAAACTCTCCTGTGCGCCCTTAACAGCTCACACCTCTGCATGCAGGAACCCCAGAAAGCAGACAGGAGTGGACCTGGCAGGGGGCAGTACCTGAACACTGGGATGCCCCAGCCAGCAATGAAAGTGAAGAAGCGGGGAGGCAGGTCACGGGACGGGTTGATTGCATATCCCGAGTTCATGCCTAGGGATATTCCAATAACGCAAACAAGGATGCCTATCACCAGGGCCTCCGTCCCTTGGAGGGCTGGACTGTTGTTCTTGTCTGTGATAGCGAAGATACACAGCTGGAGCAACCCAGTCAAGAGTACCTGAAGAGTAAATGCCATGGCAACCCACTGGGGACACGGCAGCAGCAGAGCCGTGCCCTGAGACAGTCCCACCCAGAAGCCTTCTGTCTGTTCCATCATGTAGGACCTGAGGTGGGGACAACCATGCTCACTGACCTCATCCAGGAAGCCTCGCCACAAGGTCATGTGCTCAGGAAGATAGGTGGCAAAAATGTTTGCAGTGGCCCTGGGGCCTGTCACCAACAGCACTCCATGAGCAAAGTGGTCAATGGCACCTGTGGAGGCAAAGACTGAGCTAATTCTCACCACAGTCCCAGAAAGGAGTTTAGAATACATCAACAGCTTAGACTCTGATAAGGTTTTTTTTGTTTGTTTGTTTGGTTTGGTTTGGTTTGTTTTGGTTTGTTTTGTTTTGTTTTGGTTTGGTTTGGTTTCTGTTTGTTTCTTCCAGAACAGGATACCAAAATGGAATCCAGCCATATTTCAGAAAAGAGCCTGAAGGCCGACAACCTAGGAAGAAGGCTCACCATAGAAAAGTAAGTAGGTGGTAGCTGCTGCTGAGAAGGAGCCCAGGAACTGACCCAGCACGTAGACGGGGAACTTCTTCCAGGGCATCCGGCCTAGCGCACAGTTGGTAAAGGTCACAGCTGCGTTCATGTGAGCCCCTGTTGTGAGAATGGATTAAAGACACAAGCAACAAAATAACAATGTTGACAGAAACAGCAACAACAGGAATTTATGGAGTGTGTTCCCTGTGATAAGAACTCTCTTGTTTTTGACCCTTCAAAAGACCACACATGGCAGGGACCACTATCTCCATTTTTACCATAAAGCAAGTGAGGGAAGAGAAGGTTCACATTTCACTTAAGATAAGCCAGCTACTAAAAAATAGTCAAAGGGTCCATGAAGAGTCTGGGGAAGACATGGGCAGAAGCCAAGTCCCCACAGGGGCTCTCCTCCCTATGGGTCACCTAAAGGTACAGCTCCAGCTCAGACAAAAAAGGGGCTTGCTGAAGGAGGCAGAGACAGCACAGCACATCCAGAAGATTCAGCCTTACTCACCAGAGATGCCTCCTGCCACATGCACTCCCATGGTGACTCCGAAGCCAAAACCCAAATTGACACCAAGATAGCTGCCAAGCTTTTGGTCTCCTAGAACCATGTGAGCCACGGAACCAAGGCCAAACACCTGTGAGGGGGAACTTCTGATGGAGCAGCCTGCCCAGCACCCCCCCAGAAGGGTGCTCAAAACTCAGTTGCCCTTCCTTGCCGCCCCAACCCCATGCCCTCATCCCTGGACTGAGAGTCTTCTCTTATAAAACTGTCCTTCTTGGCCCTAGTGAGACCTCTCAGACTAAGTCAGTGAGGTCTGGGTGATAGGTATATTAAGAGGTCTAAGTATGGGATCTCATAGCCAGAGGCTGCATCTATGACTTTTGGGCATGGGACAGATTGTGTGAACCCCACCCCAGCATCCCACACTGCAGGCTTGCCTAAGGATGTTCTAACAGGCCATGGGAAAGAACTATTGCTCTCCACATTTGACAGATGGACTACCTGAAGCTTAGAGAAACCGAATGAAATAGTCAAGGTCACATGACCTGAGACATGAGGAGCCAAGCATGAATCTAGAAAGCCATTGTGCCAATCCTTACTGCCATGCACGTCATTGGATTCTTAGAAATGCTGACCCAGCCAGGTATGGTGGCACACACCTTTGATCCCAGCACTTAAGAGGCAGAGGCAGGTGGATCTCTGAGTTTGAGGCCAGCCTGGTCAGGACAGCCAGGGCTGTTACAGAGAAAAACCCTGTCTGGGGTTGGGGAGTAGGGGAGAAGCAATGCTAACCCCTCTGTGCCTGGAATACCTGATCCTACATTATAAAACACTTAAGAAACCAGAGAGATGGCTCAGCAGGAAAAGGTGTTCACTACCAAGCCAGATGTCCTGAGTTTGATCCTAGAACCTACATAATAGGAGAAAACCAACTCCAAAAAAGACATCTTCTGACTTCCATAGGTGTGATGTGACACATATGTGCCCACACCCATTTGCACACGTATGCACACACAAACACACTAAATAAATAATGCACAATATATCTTTTAAAAGAAAAACAGTTAACACTCAGGCGGCACTTCTTGTGAACTGTTCTTGTGTTCTGTACATGTATTGTGAATAGATAACTAGCGGTCAGGCTGCTGGAAATCAGAGTCCAGATATATGTCCTTTAGCATGGCAGTCACTGACCACGTGTGGTTGTTACATGCTTGAGGGTGGCTACTCCAATCTGAGATCTGCCGTAAGCATAAAGCATGCACTGAATCACAGACTTAGAATCAGAAATGAGGACCACAGCAGTTTCCCATTGAAGTTGGGAATATGTGGGTTAAGTACAGTAGTGATTCAAAATCATTTCACCTGTTTCTTTTACCCTTTTAATGTGGCTACTACAGAATATTAAATTATATTTATAACTCATTACTTGCCTTGCACAGCTTTGTTTATGAGAGAGAGAAGGAAAAAAAGGAAATGTGGATATGAGAGTTGCCACCAACCCAATCATGGATAAGGGCACCAGGAGAGGAAATAGACTGAACCTGAACAGGACTGATGGCCTGTATGAGAAATCTCAGCTAGAGCATACAGAAATGATACCACACAGGAAGAGATAGCATCCCAAGGAGGACACAGTCAGCTCTGTCCTGGCAGCCTGAGTCACATCTGTAAAGTCCTGAAGAGAATTTCTTCCGATGTGATAGTCCTAGGGTCAATACACACTGAGTGTCTGTTGTCAGATCCTAGGGGTGTGATAGGTCCCAGGAATTGAGAGGTAAGTGGGGGGGGGAATAGTTGAATTTTTGTTTCATTTTGCTTTTGTGATGCGAGGTCGCACCATATCGCCCAGAATAGCTTTCAGCTCCTAAGCTAATACATCCTTCTGTCTCAGGCACAAATCACTGTGTCCAGGAAAGATAATTTTGAGGGAAGATATTGTTGTATTCTTCCTGTTGCTTGAAGTGGAACTCAGGCCTCCATTTCCACAAAGAAAGTGTTCTGCCACTGAGCCCCAGCCCAGCAGGTAAGAAGGAATTAGAAAAAACTTGTGTAGACTAATGGCATGGTTGAGTCTGTCTTGTGTTGTTTTGGGTAGGGGGACTTTGGTATGCTCATAGGCCGAGAGACAGTAAAAGAAAAACGAAAAAGAGAGAGTGAAATGGACAAAGTGTCTCAGTAGGTGTGTGGGAGTGACTGGTGAAGAGGTGAGGGCTTCTGGAAGGAGAAGGGCATCTCTTCTAGCTGAGGAGAGGTGGGTACATCCACCAGTAACAGATGGGAGAAGCAGGATGGTGAGGGAGCCCCCCTCCCATGATTTTCTCTGATGATCAGGAAATCAAGCAGTTTGAGGGGGGACACAGCTGGGAAAAATCAGGCCTATTATGATGATGCAAACCTAGAATTTCAGCACTCCAGAGGCAAAAGATTCTACCCTAAATTCATTATGTTCCACAAAGTATGTTCCAGGCCAACCAGGGACCAGGGCCGTGTGTGTGTGTGTGTGTGTGTGTGTGTGTGTGTGTGTGTGTGTGTGTTTTCAAGACAGGGTTTCTCTGTGCAGCCCTGGCTGTCTGGACCCACTTTGTAAACCAAGCTGGCTTCAAACTCACAGAGATCAGCCTGCCTTTGCCTCCCAAGTGCTGGTATTACAGTCATGAGCCACTGTGCCTGTAGTAAGGTAGTGAGACTTTGTCTCTTAAAAGAGAGAGAGAGAGAGAGAGAGAGAGAGAGAGAGAGAGAGAGCTAAGGAGATGGCTCAGCAGTTAAAGTACATGCCATCCAAGTGTGAGGACCTGAGTTCAAATCCCATTTAAATGCTGAAGGGTGTTGGCTCAGCAGTAATCCCAACCTCAGAAGGCAAAAACAGGGACTATGCCCCAGAGTGATCTGTCTGGGAATACTAGCCACACCAGCAACCTCTGGGCTTGATTCAGAGACCCTGTCTCAGTGAGTAGGTTGGAAGGGGGATGGTTCTCAACGTTAATCTTCGACTTCCACATGCATGTACACAACCACATATGGAAAAAACAAATAAGCCAGACAGGCATGGTACCACATGCCTGTAATCCCAAATTTGAGGCTAGCCTGGGTTACATAGTGACATCCTGTCTAAAAAAAAAAAAAGACTGGAGAGATGGCTAGTGGTTATGAGCACACAGCCGCCTGTGACCTCATCTTCAGGAGAATCTATAACGGCTCTGGTCTCCATGAGCACCTGAGCGAGCTCACACGCACATACACACTAGTACAATACAAAAAAAAAAAAAAAAAAAAAAAAAGCAGAAGCAGGTGAGCCTGGCTCACAGGCCCTGCAGGAGTCCAGGACAGGTGCAGGGGAGCCTGATTTGCAGTCCAAGAGAAAATGCAGCAGAATGGAACTGATGGCCAGAAGAAGGCCAGGCCAGGCTGATAGGCTGGGAGATACAGGAAGTGGCAGGGCTGGACAAACACCAAGTACGAAGTGGTTTTAACACAGACTTTGTGGTTTGTTCTTGAGAGAGGCCTTCTCATGGCAATCCTCCTGCCTCAGCTTCTGGGAGTATGTGCATGTGCCACCACGCCTGGCTTCAAAACCATGTGCTAATGCTGATGAATGAGAGACAGAGCATCACACGTTGGGATCTCACTGCTGGGCTTGCCAGCTGGCAGTGCATGCCCTGCTCCATCCAGCACAGGGGTTTTGTTTGTGTAGTTGATTTTGGAAGTTTTCAGCTGTTCTTGAAAAATGTGACTATCTGGGAGTTCTGGCCTCTACCCCATTCTTCATGACAACTGACAGCTGGGCCAGCGGCAGCTGTACCCTTTGCATCCTTCCCTCACCCTGTGGCATGGGAGTTTGCAGTCCTGGCTCTGTAGGCTCTGTATATAGCCGGGTTTTCAGGGCCCAGATGGCTCCAGCCCCTCCTCTCCCTGGTCAGAGTCCCAGCAACAGCCAGGAAGCCAGCTCTGAGAACAGCCTACTTCATCACAGCTGCAGTAAATAAGACCCAAGGTCACATCAGCCTTTTTTGGCAGAACCTTTACCCTGGTGATTCACTGAGCTTCCTATAACCAAAAAAGCCCCCACTTCTTGGCATGAGACCAGAAACTGAAAATAACAACAGCTTACCATCCTACAGGGGTGCACTGCTTCTCAACCATCACAGAAAATCAGTGGAGCAAACGCTTCTGCTCCCGCTCCACAGATGGAGCCTAAAGTCCAGAAGGTATTCTTCAACCACGCAGAGACTGAAAGCAAGCACCCAGCTGGAGGAAAGCGTTAAGAGCCAGGATCTTAGCAAGCCTGTCATCTCTAAGCTGAGGGGCAGAGCAAAGAGATGAAGGATTAAGACAGACATTGGCCTGGCGTGGATTTTTGACTTAAGCTTGGACAGGTGATTTAGTCCCACAGAACCTCTTCAATTCTCCATCTGTCAAATGAGGGTGAGGGCAGGTGTAACGGACACACCCTTAATCACAGCACTCAGGAAACAAGGGTGGATGGATCCCTGAGAGTTCCAGGCAGCTTGATCTACATAGTGAGTTCCAAGATAGCCAGGGCTATGTAGAGACACCCTGTCCAAAATAATAGTAGCAGCACCTACCTCACAGACATTGTAAAGGTTTGGGAAGGTAGTGCTTAGCATCATGGCCTAGTGCTCCGTATGCAGTAGTTGCTCAATAATAATTGAAATAAAAGGAGAACGCCTAGTTTAAGATTAGACCAAGGTACATACCCTTAATCCCAGCACTCAGGAGGCAGGGGCAGAAAGAGTTCAAAATTAAATTTGAGCTAGGCTACACAGAAGTAGCCCTGTTTTAAATAAGTAAATACAAATTGTAAAAAAAAAAAAAAAAAGATAGCAAGCTGGTGAGATGACTTAGCAGGTAAAAGCACTTGTTGCCAAGCCTGTCAACTGGAGTTTAATATCCAGGTCCCACATAGTGGAAGGAGAGACCCCACTCCCAGGAACTATCCTCTGGCCTTCCAACTCACACTGCAGCAAGCCTGTGCCCACATGGAATATGAAGACACATACATACCAGAGAAAGAAATCAATTACAAAAATTAGGAAGGACTAGGGGCGTAGCTCGTGAAACAGCGACAGAGCCCTAGTAGCATGTGCACAGGGCTCCCAGTTTGATTCCCAGTGCTGCCAAAAAAGAAAGCAGATATGGACATGGCTTAAGCTGTGTGGGCAATTCCTGCTTCCCCTAGGAGATCTTCAGGGAGGCACCCTCCAGCCTCCCGCATTCCAAGGTTTAACAGCCCTCATGGGACTGCAGTGTCTTGTCATAAATGAATTACTTTGCCCTGAGTTAAGGACGGACAAGATCAGGCTTTCCTTCCCACAGCTCAGGGGCCAAAGAAGCTAAAGACAGCAGGTAGGGATGCAGAGAAGAAAGAATAGCTAGAGACCTGCCAAAATAATAAGGGAGCCAGTGGCACACACACATGCATACCCACAAACACAGTTTTTTATTGTAAAATTAAAAATGAAATCTTAAAAAAAAGAACATAATAATAACAAGAAACCAACCATATATGTATGATAAATGCTGGGTGTTGGCACCTGATGTCCTCTTCAGATAAGTCTGCCAACTCTATGCTAGTGTTATATTTGCCAACAAAGAATCTAACTCTGTGAACTGTTAAAATGCCTACGGAATCTTATAGAGCTAAGCCAAACTCAGACCGGACTCCCAAACCCAGGAGCTGGAATTCCACAGCCTAGGAAGCTGGAAAGTCAGGCTCGGAGCCAGGGAAAGAGCTGCTCTAGCCAGCCACCGATGGACAGGGAGAGCTGAGAGTCTCCGTGTGCAGAGTCCCTTCCACGTCATTGACTCTGAACAATTTTTACAACTTTCCTCCATAGTGAACTTTAGCTCTTTCATTCCAGTCCAAGCCTCCCTTGAGTGTCAGCACCCTCTGGTTAACCACTTCCCGGATCTCTCTGCTGGCATCTCATCTGTATCCACATTAGCTTCCTCTCCGGGCCTGTACTGGGACTGTGTTCAAGAACGGCCCCTCAGAGCTTACCTTCTTTTTTTTTTTTTTAAAGATTTATTTTTTATTTATACAATATACTGCCTGCACACCAGATCTTACTATAGATGGTTATAAGCCACCGTGTGGTTGCTGGGAATTGAACTCAGGACCTTTGGAAGAGCAGACAGTGCTCTTAACCTCTGAGCCATCTCTCCAGCCCCAGAGCTTACCTTCTATCTGCAGTTTCAAAAGTCTCCTTGACGTATCTACAGTTCTCTAAGCATCTGCCGTCTCCTCTGTGCCTGGCTCCATCACCTCCCACTCTCCAACTGCCATAACAACAGCCTAATCACGGGCTTCTCTGCACAACTGCCTTCTAAAATCCAAATAGGATGATAGCATTCTACTACTTTTTAAGAAACTGTGCATGTGTATGATAGGAGTGGGTTACAGTGCCTGTGTGGAGGTTGGGGGATGACTTTATGGAGGCAGTACTTTCCTTCCATCTTTACCTTAGCTCCAGGGACTGAACGCAGGGCATCAGACTTCAGCACTAACCACCTTTACCTGCTGAGCCATCTTGCCTTCCCCACCTTCCCCTGCCTGATAGCCTTCCCTCAGACCACCTCTCAAAGGCCTCCCGACCTCTGGTTATAAAACCCAAGACTGGTCTTGAATTTGCCATGTAGCAACAAGACAAAGGACTCAGACTCCAAAGGCCCCACCTCAGCCTCTCAGTACCGGTGTGTGCCGCCATGCCCATCTCTTTCATCATTTTCTCCTTTTGTTTGATTGAATGATTTGTTGTGCTTTGTTTCCTTTTGTTTTGAGACAGTTTCTTACAGGGTAGTCGTGACTAGCCTAGAACTTGCTATGTACTTAGGTTAGTCTCCTAAGTGCCGACAGTACAGATGTGCTCCACCATGCCCTGCTCCCCAGTCTCTTCACTACTCTAGCTTTCCTTTCCCCCTCATCAACCAGCCCTGACTCCACTCTATCCTGGCCTATCATGAGCCCTGTCTGAAAAAGACTTAATGAGACTTTCCTCCTGCTTCTTTACCGGGCTCCCAGCTCAAAGGCAGGGGAAGGAATGATATGACCCCTGGGGTCAACAGTGAGAATGGGCTAACTTTGCTGGCCCCGCACTCACCCAGGACCACCCACCCACTCACCATCATGATGTAGGTACTCATGAACTCCCCCAGGAAGTTCCGCACCATCTCTCTCTGTAGTACTGCTTGTACGGTCCTGAGCACAGGCCCAGAGGCCATCCTGGAGTTGTGGGTGGGCCTGAAGCACCCGACCAAGCCAAGGAACAAAAAGGAGATTCAAGTCAGCCTCCTGCCCATCGGCCCTGCAGCTCATAGATGAGTTAATGGGTAACCCAGTAGCCTCTCCCCATGTACCTTCTCCTGCCCAGGGCAATAGAGGAAGCTGGCATGAGAGACACCTGAGAGCCATAGGGACATGGAAGAGAAAGACTACCCAGCTAGGCCTCTTCTGAACAGGTAGGAGGATGCACCAATGTGACCACCTTGCAAAGAGAGTAGACTGGGTGCTGAAAGTGCAGCCTGCTTTTGGGGTGGGAGTGGGCATGGGTGGGAGCAGACTGGGGAGATGGAATTCAGTTGAGTCTGTTTCTCTGCAGGAGTCAAAGCTTGGGGCCACAGGCCAACGCTTAGGAACAGTGGGGGTTACTCTGCACATGGGGTTCAGTAAAATCTGATGCCGGGCTCTACAAATAGCACAGAGCCTGGAAACAAACACTGGGTGCTTCAGAAGGTGGGGGAGGGCTTCAGAAGGTGGGGGAGGGCTTCAGAAGGTGGGGGAGGGCTTCAGAAGGTGGGGGAGGGCTTCAGAAGGTGGGGGAGGGTCCAGCAAACACTCTGGGCTCTGTAGCCAGGCTAGCACAGAGATGCTTAGGAGTGAAGGAATGAACAAGTAACAAAGAGGCAGAAAGGAGGGGGAGAGAGTCCCGATTCCCTGTGCGCTCTCAGGACAGGCCTACAGGTGATTAATATTGGCTGAATGGATGAGAACTAGGCAATCTACTTCTTGTTCTTAACCAGATTGACATCAATACTTCCTAAAGAGCCTGACACTTGATAAATATTTGTTCAATGAAAGTTCTGTTGGATGGATGGATGGATGGATGGATGGATGGATGGATGGATGGATGGATGGAGAAAAAATGAGTTTCAGGTACCAGGGTCTGTTAGTGGGGTACAGGGTTGGCTTCTGGGGAAGGTGCTGGGTCTGGAGGATGAAGCTGAACAGGGCAGACGTGGCTAGGTGGGCATTGGAGAGGTGGGGTAGTGAGACACTCAACAGTAAGAGGGGAAGAGTCTAGGTATTTTAGAGAGATGGAGACATCAAGGACATGGCTCCTTGACTCCTGGCTAGAGCTGAGGAGAAGGGCACTCCTGCCTGAGCTGAGACCACAGAAGGGAGAGTAGGCCTTCGGAGCATGGAGAACATTGTTTTCACCTGGGATATGAGCTGCCAGTCTGAGCTCAGCAGGTCTTGTAAAATGAATCTTAAGCCAAAAAGGGAGAGGCTATTGAGAGAGAAAAGCCATCAATGCAGCCACTGGGTCTTTAAGTCCAAGAGAGGGTGCTGCAGGCAAACGTCTGTGGCACTCATCAATGAAATGGAGTAAGTGTGCTTTCCTGAGAGGGCAGGAAGTCCTACAGACATCTGCAAACTGGGAATGCAGTGGATGCACATGGAGTGTGACTGCAGGTAGGGTAGTCACGGGAAGCCTTACTGGAAATGAGTGGAGGAGCTGAAGGACCATGGGGATAGTGAACTTCAGGAAAAAGGAACAATTGCTGAAGGAGTCTGAGCATAAGTGCATAAAGCAAAGGGAGGCAGTGTGGCCGGCAGGTAGGCAGAGCGAGGCTTGAGGCATAGGACAAGGAGGTAAAGGGACCAAGCGATGGCCAGTGCAGACTCTGACTGTACCCAATAGTCAAAAGGTGATGGGGATGGTTCTGGTAAGCACCATTTGCACAGGCTAGGCAGAACCTGTTCGCCAGTCCTGGATCCTCAATTCTTCAGAGCTAACCCCAGGGCCCAGCCTGATATCTGCTATACTGTGGGACATCAGAGGCAGGTGGACTGGGCCCCTGGGGTACTGGGTAGGTTGGAAAAGAAGGTGCCTAGGACACCAGCTGCCCCAAGGGAAAGGTTGGGACAGGACAGGGGAACAACTAAGGTATTCTAGGTTAGATATGGGCTAACTGGGGGTATGAGGGACACTTACCATCTTGGCTGGTCTGTTTGAGACATTGTTTTTCTGACTTTTAGATGCCGTGGGACCAGAGAGGAACCTAGGGCTGGGGGACACAGAACTTGGCCCCTGCATTTCCATCAGACCTCAGTTTCCCTGGGGAGAAGCCACCAGGCAAGCCCTTGCCAGTACTATCCCAAACCCAGGCAAACTGGAGGGAGGGAGAGCCTCAAACAATTGTGAAAGATCCTATAGTCCCACCTCCCTCTATCCATGCTGTCCCAGGACACTGGCTCTCAAGACCAAGCTCTTCAGAGGTCCTCCTGGGCCTTCTCAAGTCTGCCATCCATCCAGCTGTGAGTAGCCCAATGCCCAGTCAGCCCTCCCACCTTTCTTAAATCTTTCTTCTCAGACTGTGAGGGTAACTCCTGAGTTGCCTCAGGCAGGCTCTACTCAGTTCTCTCTAGATGAAGTATCAGTTTATAGCCCTAAGGGCAGGGTCCCTGAGTCCTGGCCCAGCCTCTGAGGAAGACTCCATGGAAGACGCCAGCAGCAGACCCACCTCTGACCTGCCTCCTTTCTGCAGTCTATCAGATTTGATCTTTCCTCCTCCCTCCACCAGGCATTTCTGCTGGCACAGCCCAATCCATTCTCCCACTCTCCACTCCACTCAGCAGCCAGGTTACGGCTGATCTGTCCATGTCACACAGCCACATAGGGATGAACCAGGACAGAGAGCCAAACTTCAACTCCTGATGAACCTTCTTTCCCAAATAACAATCCAATGGTCACTCCTATGTGGTCCTAGCTGGTCTTGCCCCAGGGAGGCTACCTTGCCCCAGCCTACCTGCAGCCCACACTGGCTCTGCTGAAGTACCCTATGCTTCACAGCCTCCGTCTGGACCCTTCTGTTAATGTCAAAGCTGCTCTTGCTTCTGTTCCTCCATCACTATGGTAGGCTCGAGCTGGTAGTGAACTGGAGCTCTGTTGTCTCTGAGTCCTCACTTAGAGCCTGCCTCTCAGCCCTCCCCCAGGGTGGCCAGATTCCAGTTGTGCTCTTCTAGGGGAGAGGTCAGTAAGGCAGGGATTTGGCTCATGCCACTTAAGCAAGGTCCATTCACGCTGCCCAAAATAGCATCCCTGCTTTTGCCAAAAGCACCATGGAGACTGAGTTCTGAGGCAGCCCTTGTGAGGTCAGAGGTGGTGTTTCAGTGTGCATTCTGGGAGGAAAGTCCAGGCTGACAAGCCAAGCATCATCTGGGTTATCTAAAGCCAGAGGCAGAGATAGCCTGCAGAAGGTCACAGAGGCTCCCGAGACCCAGGCTGTAGAGAAAGCCGTGAATGTAGGGGGTAGGGGAGACAAGGTGCATGTAGAAGTTTCCAGAAATCAGCAGAAAAGGGTGGGAAAAGCAGCTCTGGCACAGTCATCAGCCTGAAGAAGAGTGAGGAGAATTAGACTCTGTCCTCAGAAGTCCCTATCTGATAGAGGAAAACCCAAACCTGATTTCCTGGGGTCCCCATCTCAGGCTCTGTCTCCTGGACAGTGCCTTTCTTGGGAAAGACATATCCAAGGCTCCATGAGAAAAACCAAGCTGGGCTGGCAGCATGGTTCTGGGGCTCAGAACAGCGGTGGGATCTCAGCGATGAGGGTGAGATCAGGAGGGGACATGAGAACAGCCTGCAGCCAAAGAGGTCTTCTGGATTCAGGAGCCTGGCTGGGCCAGAAGATCAGGCAGGCCTGAAAGTGTCTGCAGGAGCTTCAGTGCTGAAGTGTGAGGGTAGGCACCTCCTATTGGAGAGGTGGGCAGTAGGCAGCAAGCCCAGGGAGACCCATAGCACCTTGATGGGAGAAATTATAAGGTATGGCTGCCCAAAAGTCTCATAGGGGATGAAACAGTCTTCTAAAGATCACTGAGCATGATGGCACATATCTGTAGCCAACACCCATGAGGCAAAGACCAGGAATACAAGTTTAAGCACAGCCTGGACTACTTAGTAAATCCAGGCTATCAACACACTGTAATCCCAGCACTTGTAAAGCAGAGGGAATGAGGTCATCCTGGTCTACATAGTGTGATCCAGGCCAGATAATGCTGTATACAGTAAGACTCTGTCTCAAAGGCTGAATGAGGAGCCATGTCCTTATAATCAGGAATTCAAGGTCATCCTCAACCATAAAACTCATTTGAGACTGGACAGTTAGGACTAAGACCCATTTTCTTTTATTTTTTTTCTTTTCAAAACAGTGTTTCTCTGTGTAGCCTTGGCTGTCCTGGAACTTCCTCTGTAGACCAGGCTGTCCTTGAACTCACAGATCTGCCTGCCTCTGTGTGGAGTGCTGGAGTGCACCACCACCCTGCAGCAGCTCTTCTCACACACCTCCACTCAGGTGAAGTCAGGGTTCCTGCCTGTGCTGCAGGGAGCAGTCTCAGGGAGTCAGTATGAGGCAGAGTTGGAGGTTTGTTTGTTGGTTTGTTAGTTAGTTAGTTTGTTTGTTTGTTTTTATTATGCATGCCAGAAGGGGACACCAGATCTCATTATAGATGGTTGTGAGCTATCATCAGGTTGCTGGGAATTGAACTCAGAACCTTTGGAAGAGCAGGTAGTGCTCTTAACCTCTGAGCCATCTCTCCAGCCCTTTTTCTTTTCTTTTTTAAATGATTTTTTAATCTTATTTTATGTGCATTGGAGTTTTGCCTGTATGAGGGTGTCAGATTCCCTGGATCTGGAGTTAGAGATAGTTGTGAGCTGCCATGTGGGTGCTGAGAATTAAATCCATGTCTTCTGGAAGAGCAGCCAGATCTCTCCAGGCCTGAATTGGAGTTTATTAGAAAGAGATTTCCCAGAACTGGGGGTGTAGCTCAGTTTGTAGAATGTTTGTATTGTGTGTGAGCACCACATTAAAAGAATGGGCACCACATTAAAAGAATGCCTGTAAACCCAGCACTTAGACAGTGAAGACAGGAAGATGGAGAATTCAAATAAGCCATCTTAATTTAAATAGCAAGTTTGACATCATTCTGGGACACAGTCTTAAAAAAACAAAACCTGAAGAGATTTTCTTAACATAGTATTAATTTTTAGGTGTATTTATTTTATGGTGTAAATATTTTGCCTACATGTATATGTGTGTGCCATACGCATGCCTAGAGATAGGCAGGTGCTGGGAATTGAACCTGAATCTTCTGCAAGAACCAGCACTCTGAAACATGGCACCATCTCTCCAACCCAGAGATTTTAAACAGTCTTAAACAGAGGGATGAGAAGAAAGGAGGAAAGGAGGGAGGGAGGAAGAAGGTGAGACGCTGACTTAGGGAAAGGATAGTATAACCCAAATGTGAGTGTGGGGTACTTAAAACAGTCACACTGGCTGGGGTGTAAGCCTTTAATCCCAGCACTTGGGAGACAGAGGCAGGCAGATCTCTGTGAGTTCAAGGCCAGCCTGGTCAACAAAGTAAATTCCAGAACAGCCAGGGCTACACAGAGAAACTGTCTGGAAAAACTGAATAAATAAAAAGAGAGAAAACAGAAAAAAAAAAAAAAAAAGAGCTGGCTTTGGCAGCACATATACTAAAATTGCAACAAAACAGAGATTACTATGGCTCCTGTGCAAGGATGAAATTCGAGAAGTGTTCCATATTTTTTCGTAAATTGTGTTTTAATTGAGATTTGGAACAGTTTCTTTTAGTGTTCCAGAGATTGGACCTGTGTTAGAAAATAAAGCTGAACCGGGAGGGGGATGGGGGTGGAGAGAAAGACAAAAGGTGAAAGGGCAGAGTATGAAGAGAAGAGGAAAATGACTCTCCTCTAGAGGGTGCCAAAGACCAAGCCCTGTCTGGGACCTGCGGAGCAAGTTCACACCCCCATGCCCAACACAACTCTCCCAGAAGCCAAGGGTTGTGGCTAAAGAGGCCAAAGGTTCTGCCTCACTCCTGTTGCAGATTCAAAATGGGCTTAGACTGCTGCATTTCTTCCAGAAAGGAGAACTGCACCCTGGGAAAGGAGGACTCCTGCTTTCATCTATGTCTTGTGTGCCTTCCAGTCAGATATGAGTTCAGGTCAAGAGTGAGAAATGGACGAGGCAGTTGTGGTGGCACAGACCTTTAATCCCACTTTTTTTTTTTAATGCACTCAGGAGGGTGCATTAAAAGAAATTCTCTAAACTTTGGGCCAGCCTGGTCTACAGAATGAGTTCCAGGATAGCCAAGGCTGCACAGAGAAACATTTTCTTGGGGAAAACAGAAGGAACCATGGAATTGGGTGTAGAGGTACACACCTGTAATCCCTGCACTTGGAAGTCTTGGGACAGAAGTGCTTAGCCTAAGCAACACAGAGAAACTCTGAGCCAAATAAGTGGAGTTAGGATCTTATATGAAGCCAGAGCTTGGCTGTTAGACTAGAAATAGAGAAAGCTGGGATCTATGTTAAGGTCAGGCCAAGGAGCACATTTACATAGCTGGTGTGGGAACCAAGGTGGAAACAGACCCCTCTATCTCACAGGCAAGCAAAAGAAACAATTCATGGTATCAGGCAGAGGGAAGATCCAGTCTAAAGAGACAGGAGTCTTCCAGAAAAGGCAATGTGAAAGCCTCCAAGATTCTGTCTGGAAGGAAGAGAATCACTTTTAAAGCTTCTTGCAGCCCCCAGAGGACTGTGGAAACCTAATCTGGAAATGGAGAGTGAATTACAGAGGGTTCGGGATGGGCTGGGGTTACCATGAACGGCTTTAGCTGGTTTTGACACTATCCCAAGAGCCAAGCAGCCTCTAAAATGATCTAACTACGCAAGGACCAGAGTGAAGCCTCTTAGCTGCCCATATTCCTGAGTCCTGGGCTTCCTGAAAACTCCAGAGGAGGGCCCAATCAAGGAATCGGTGATATCAGCCCAGGTGGCTCAGCATTATCCAGGAATCACGGGGGGGGAGGGGCTGAGGCCAGGACTGTGGGACACAGGGCACTAAGAAGGAGCAGGTGGGAGGGAGATGGGAATCTAGGCACTGGGCTGCCCAGAGGCCATAGGACCAACTAGTAGCTGCACTGAGTTGAGTAATGAAGGGGCCAGTGAGGCATGTGTTTGCAGAGGGTTGCCTGGGACAGCTGACAGGATGGAAGGCGCTTTTCTTGCTGAAACCGTGGAGACAGTTCCACAGTGGAGAGAAGCAGCTCAAGGCAGCAGGAGGGAGGGAGGTACGAATCAGAATAATGAATAACACAAGTCAGGACAAAACCAGTGCAGATAATTGGGGACAGAGAGGACACACCAGGGCCCTTTTTCCTAAGGGTAGGTAAGCTCTGAGTAGGGTTACCATATAAAACACAGTAAAGTGTGAGGTTTTTTGTTTTGTTTTGTTTTGTTATATTATGTATACAGTGGTTTGCCTACATGTAACACCTGCAGAAGAGGGCACCAAACCTTGTTATAGATGGTTGGGAGCCACCATTTGGTAGCTGGGAATTGAACTCAGGACCTTTGGAAGAGCAGCCAGTGCTCTTAACCTCTGAGCCATCTCTCCAGCCCAAGTGTAAGTTTTATAGAAATAGTTATTTGCAATGTTTAGGATGTATTTATAGTAAAAAATTTTTTTCATTGTTTTTCTGAGTTTTGTGTATGTGTGGGAATCAATCCCAGGTCTTCACTGGGTACAGTAGAGTCACCTTTAATCCCAGCACTGGTGAAGCAGAGACAGGAAGAACACAGATTTGAAGCCAAGCTGAGCTACATACAAGTAGCATGTATAAGACAGCCATGTCTATATAACAAGACAAGACTATCACAACACACACACACACACACACAAAAAGAGGATAGAAAGATGGTTCAATGGTTTAGAGCACTTGTTGCTCTGCCAGAGGACCCAGTTTCGAGCCCCAGCACCCATATGACAGGTAACAACTGCCTTAACTCCAGTTCCATAGGATCTGACGTCCTGTTCTGGCCTATGTGGGCGCTACATGTGGTGTACAGACACGTGCAAGCAAAACATCCATACACATAAAATATAATCAAAATTTTAAAAAGGGATGGTGCGATGGCTGAGTAAAGGGATTCTCATACACTACTACTGACCTGAGTTCCATCCCAGGACTCGATGGTGGAAGAAAACTGACTCCCACAGGTTGTCCTCTGACCTCCACATACACACACACAAAAAACGATAAAATGGTGTTATTTAAAAAAAGCACAAACAGCCAGGTGATGGTGGCTTATGACTTTAATCCCAACACCTGGGAGGCAGAGGCAGACAGATCTCTGTGACTTCAAGGCCAGTCTGTTCCAGGACAGCCAGGGCTATGTAGAAAGACTATCTCAAAAAATAAATAAATAAAAAGATAAATAAAATAAGAATAAAGATTTAAAAAAAAAAAAACCACACAAACAAGCTTTGCACAGTGGGAGTATCAGAGCCAAGGGTGTTTATCTGAAGTACTGTTGTCATTAACATACACACACAAAAAAAGCACAAATAAAAATAAATACTCTTAAGCTACATGCCTTGAAATTCTTGGTTTTTTTAGCTACATTTTATTTATTGTGTGTGGTGGTTTGGTTCTATTTTTGTTGTTTAGTTGGTTGGTTTGGGTGTTAGGTGTGTGTGTGTGAGAGGGAGAGAGAGAGAGTTAGAACAGGGTCTCATGTTACCCTGGCTGGTGTGGAGTCACTGTGGGGAGCAGGGCTTCTCACAGAGCCCTCCTGTCCCTTCCTAAGTCAGCACTGCCAGCTGGGGGAGGTGAATAGGAGTGCAGGTGGAGGTCTAAGGACAGCCCACGGGGATTGGCTCACTCCTTCTAGCACGTGGATCCCAGGGCTTGAACTCAAGTGTCAGCCTCAGCAGCAAGCACCTTTACACAAGGAGCCATCTCATGAGCCCCACACCCCTGAAATTCTCACCTGACTGTCCACCCTATATTTTTATTTGTCAAATACAGCAACTCTGCTCTGTGGTGAAGAGCTTCTGGTATCTTGCACCCCGATTTAGATTTGAGTCCTAGCCTTAAGCTCCTCCCCCTGTGAATCAGGGCCAGAGGATCTCAGCTCTTCCTGCTCACTTATGAGACTAGAGTCGTGACTGCAGCAACAGACCAGGAGGTCAAAGATCAAGCTGGTGGGTGCTGACAACGTGGATGAAATTAACTGTAGAATTGATTTCTAGAGCAGTCTTCTGTTGTGCCCTAAGGCATTCTGTCTCTCTTTGAGAAATTGTTTCGTTTCTGAGGCTGTAGCTGAGTGTTGATTACCTAACAAGCATGAGGCCCTAAGATCAAGCAAGCCCCAGCAATAGCCAGGCATGATACTGCAATTGTTGGGATCTGTAAACAGGCATCTCTATGGATTTGTGTAACACTCATCCCACACGATTTCTAACATTGGTGCATTTTGGCTGGGAATAGGTTCACTCCAGCAGGTGTTAGGCCCAGCAAGAGCCTAAATATAAGAAGGTATGAAGAGAACTCAGGAAACTAATCATCCATCGATGCAAAAACACAAGAGACTCTTCTTAACCATTGTACAATGGGGTCACCCCTGCTGGTCAGCTAGGAGTGGCACCGGGAGACAAAGAGCTTAGGTTTTTAAAAGACACAAGGCGGGAATCTTCTGGGGTTGACTTCTTGGCAAGATAGGATTGGATGAAGTGTCTAACTTTTAAAATAATTGGTTAGTTCTGGTCACCCTTAGGTCCAGTCAGCCCTGTCATAAATATCTGATCTTCAAGTCAGTTTGGAATTTCCTGCCATCCACAGTTAAATGTGGGGGGTGATTAACTCATCCCATGTCTGTTCTGAGGAGTGGGGGTTACAGGCTTTGGATCAAAGGTCAGGAGAAGGATTGGGGCCATTTGGCCCAGTTTCCAAACAAAGCCCATCTCACCGGCGCCAGCCGGTGATTTTTTCTCCATTTAGTAGAGATCTCTGCTTGTTCTCTTCCTTATCTCTGCCCTCACAGATGGCTAATGTCAGGAACTTTTACATTCCTCGGTTCTCTGGAGAAGCACTAAGAGGCTTTAATTAACATGGGCCTAAAACTTGCAAATATAAGTTATAAGGCAATTAAAAGAAACATAGGTTACAAAGTTAGTCTGATTCTTTCATAGACATCCAGTCACAAAACATTTTTGCCTTCACCTGGACTGACCCTGACACCCTGGTCTCTACTCAGCTTACCTGAACTGTTTTACCCCAGGGATTCTGGGACAGCCCACATCTTTTTAGCCAAGCTCTAGCTTCTGATCTACTCTCCTTATTTCTCCCTAAATCTAAACTTATACAGTATGTAGATGGCCTTCTCCTCTGCAATCCATCCCTACAAGTTAGCCAAACTAACACTTCTGCTCTTCTAAATTTCCTATCCAGCAGGGGCTATCGTGTCTCAACCACCAAGGTCCAATTATCCACCTCTGATATCACTTACCTGGGACTAACAATAACCCCAACCCACAAGGGCATCACCCTAGATAGAAAAGACCTAATACAGTCTCTGGCAGTTCCCTCTACTAAAGAAGAAATCTTATTGTTTCTGGGAATGGCTGGTTTCTTATGGTCCTGGGTCCCCTCCTTTTCCCTTCTTGCCTACCCCTTATATGAGGCAGCCTTAGGCCCTTTGCATGACCCCTTTTTTTTTTTCAATGCAGTTTATTTAGGAACCTTGAACAATCATCTGACCCTGGGGAAAGCCAGCCCACAGCTTAAATAGCCTCTGGGTAGCCAACCCCAGCATGCCACATGGGCAATGCAGATAGGTCCACATACATGGAAGCAAGCCAGATCCTCAGCCTTAGCCAAATGTGGAGTTGTTCATGACAGAGAGCACTCACCATTGGGAAGGTGGCATGACCCCTTCTTAAGACCATTACTAAGCCCTTTCAGAGGCTCCAACAGGCTCTTCTTGAGGCCCCGGCCCTACATCTTCCAGACCTAATGCGTCCCTTCTCCCTCTAGGTAACAGAAAAAGAGGGATATGCCCTTGGAGCCCTGGGTCACCAATTGGGACCCTCCTTTGCACCTGTAGCATACCTATCAAAAAAATTAGACCTGACAATCCAGAGATGGGCCCCTGCATTCGTGCCCTAGCGGCTGCAAAGCTCCTTATTTGAGAGTCAAAAAAAAAAACAAAAACTAACTTTTGGGTCAACTATTACTGTCTTCTCTTCTCACAATCTGTCTCACCTTTTAACATATAAAGGCTTACAAACTTTACCTCCTTCCAAGGCCCTTTCCCTCCAGGTGGCGCTAATAGAAGACTCTATTCTCACTTTCCAACCATGCCCACCTCTCAATATTTCAAGTCTTCTTCCGAGACCTAATGCTGACTATTCCCCATCTCACTCTTGCACTGAACCTTTAGAGGAACTATATCCCCACCCCTCACACATACAGGAGGGCACATTGCCTCAGGCTGCCTATACCTGGTATAGAGACAGCAGTTCCTTTGTACACGAGGGAGCTCGAAAAGTAGGTTATGCCATAGTGTCAGATACTGAGGGCCCTCCCTGCCCATACCACTAATCAACAGGCTGAACTAATAGCTCTCACCTGTGCTTTCCAATTAGCCCAGAGACAATCCCTTAATATCTATACAGACTCTAAATATGCTTTCCATATTCTTCTCTCCCATGCTGCCATCTGGAGAAAGCGTGGGTTACTTACAGCAAAGGGAAGATCTGTAACCAATACAGGCCAAGTTACGGTCATGCTAGAAGCCTCCCACCTTCCCACAGCCATTGGAATAGTCCACTGATGGTCCCACCGGACAGAGATTCCATAGTTTCCAAAGGAAATAACCGGGCTGATGAAGCAGCTAAGGCTTTGGCCCTTAAAGGCCTACACTCACCACAAAACATCCTTACACTACACATCTCCCCGACCCTCTCCTGACATTCATCAGATTCTGTTCTATCTACACCAGCTCTTTCATCCTAGCAATCAAGCCTTGTCTAACTTTGTCAGGGCTCACCTACCGCCTACCTCTGAGGACTTGCACTTCCTAAAGACCATTACTGCTTCTTGTAAGATCTGCCAGACCTCAGATCCTAACTCAGGATATTGTAGCCCCCTTTCCCTACCCACAGGCTAGAGGCTCTCTCCCTGGGACTGACTGGCAACTTGATTTTACCCACGTGCCAGCAGTCAAACATGTCTGGTACCTCCTGGTCTTGGTGGACACGCTCTCAGGATGGGTGGAGGCTTTCCCCACTACTAACAAAAGAGCTCAGACAGTTTCTGATCTCCTGAAATTCCTACCTCTCTCCAGTCAGATAATGGCCCCTGAGTTCACTTCTCAGGTTTCCCAGACCTTATCTAAAGCCCTTAACATTCCTTGGTGTTTTCATATCCCATACCATCCCCAATCTTCAGGAAAGATAGAATGAACTAACCGATCCTTAAAAAACATTCTTGTTAAACTATCACAAGAGCTTCACCTCGATTGGGTAAAACTCCTCCCCCTCACTCTTTTCAGGCTACGAGCTCTCCCCAAAAAGCCTCCTCTATCTATCTCACCTTTTGAGCTCATGTATGGGAGACCAGTCCTAACTCCTGGTCTTTCAGCAAAACCCTCACCTCTCCCTGACCACCTACTTACTCCCTTACTCTGTCATCTCTGTTCTCTTCTATGGGTCTTTACTGACCACTGTTTACCACGGACATACACTAACCCCTGTCCATCTCCTATTAACATTGGGGATCAGGTCCTTCTCTCCCCTCAAAACCAAAGTTCCCCAACTCTTTCTCCTAAATGGCAGAGCCCCTTCAAGGTGATTCTTGTGACCCCCACAGCTGCTAAGCTTGAGGGCTTCCCTCACTGGATTCATCTATCCCACCTTAAGCCTTTTACCCCCTCTCCTCAAAATAATGCCCCTTCCTACATATCAACTCCAACAGGACCCTGCTCCCTCAAGCTCCAAAAGACGCCAAGATCAACCACCTTGTCTCTGGTTCCAGAGAAATGAGACCTCACGACAGGAGCTGTGTTTGACCCTACTGGATTGGGTATGTATTTTTCCTCCTCTTCCTCTTGCCTATCTCTGTCCAAGATAATCCCTACATATGGAGATTCGAGGTTCAAGAAACCATCATTGATAATAAACAGTCTCTCCAAATAGGTTAGGAAATTGCTCCATGGGAGGCTGCCAGGAGCCGATTGGAATAGCCATCACCCCCACATCTATCCCTCCTCTCTTATTTGATAGAATTTTTGTTTGCTTCCTCTTTGGTCAAACAAAGGATCATTGCAAAAAAACGGCTGGATAGGTATGGAGGCTGCCCATTCTGGTCTTGCCAAATCCATGCACCAGCGCAGAAGAAGCTCCTTCACCCGTACAAAAAGACTCTCTACTTATACATCCAAGACCCATGGGATCCCAGATGGGAAGCAGGCGTCATTGGAAAACTCTACCGCCACTACACACCCAATCTACCGATTAGTACCATCCATATCCAAAGAAAATATGTCCCAATTACCCAATCCCTGGGGATGGGAGAAGTAGAGAAGATAATCAAACACTCCTCTAAGATACCTAGTAGTACTAACTAGAAGTACCTAGTAGTTCTAACTAACTAATGAACTGTCCAATGAGCTGATAGTGGACCTAATTGTCTGCTCTTTAGCTGCCAAGCTACCGTTAACTTAGCCTAGCCTTCCAGCCTAGCTGTCAATGTGATCAGAAACCTGAGAAGGATAAATTATGAGCTAAGTAAATGTACCAATCCATGTACCAATCAAAACGACAGAGATGACTAGTTAGTCCATCACCTAGGCAGTGTCCCTGGTTCATGTGGTCTCCTGGCTTCCTGAGCAGAGGCAATCCAGCCATCAGGCATAGAGGATGAGAAACTGCTCCTGTGGAAAGAGGAACAAGAGAGATTGACCTCACCTCACCTCAGACAATGTGAAATAATGACTCTGCAGGTGTCCACAGCTTCATCCACAGTTAGGCTGGGCTCTAGCAGTGGGCCAGTTGAGGCAGTGTTGCTCAGTGGTTAGCATACCACAATCCAGAGTCACAGTCATCTGTCATTGTGTCCATATCTTCTCGGAGGCCTTGAGGAGCTACTGCCAAGATTTTGGGACTTTCTGTCACAATGAACTTACACATGTTAAAATGCCATATTCATCAGATCTCTGACAAGCTTGAGGGCCAGCATATCTGAGTTACTCTTTGTCTATTTTTTATCATCTGCTCTAAATTGTATCCTATAAAACAGAATGCTATAATCTCTAATCTTGGCATATTCCTTAGATGTATGTTTTAGAACCAAATTTCAAGTAGATCCATATAGGCAAACTTCATGGTTACCCATCCTAAATTTAACCTTAGAAAAACAACCTAAACAAAGGGACTGGGTAAAGCTCAGTCTTTAGTGTAACTTTAAATCTGCTCTTTCTGACTAAAATCAAAACAAGACCTTTAATCAGGCACAATTTATAAAGGGGCTAGCAAATATTATGAATCTCACCATCTTCTTTAAAACTTAACAGCAAAAAGCTTTACACACTGGGATCAAATAAGTTTGAGAACCAATTGCCTAACAGAACAGTTCAGAACAAACAACAGCATAGAACAATTTTAAACTGTAAATTATTCTGTTCACATCAAACCTGTCAGCCAGATTTTTTTCTTTAAAAGAACATAAGAAAATATTTTGCAATGAAGAATCACCAGCCCTTTAAATGAAGTACAACATATTTTACAGTTCTTTCTCAAATATATTTGCAGGTATAAAGAACCAAAGCAAACATCATTCATATGCCCCCTGGCTTTTATATACATAGTGAGAGACCAAAAGATAAAGTAGCAGCTATCATTAAGACCTAAAGTAGGTGCGGTAAAGAAGTTTAGTAATGCCCTGAGGGGAGAGCTACCTCACTGCATTCTTTCCCCACCCACTAGAGATACAGTTGCTAGGAAACTGGACCATCCTCCTAGGATGACACCTGGTCATTATGGTCTGGGGACCTTCCTATAGCCAATCGATTCAAAATGTAGCATCTTGACCAATAGATGCTTGCCAGGCAGGAATTGCCCCTGCCTTGGGCATGCTGGGAGGGACCAGAATCTATAAATCACCCAACTAACCTGGGGACGGTGTGCTCAGCTCCCACCGCTTCAGCAGTGGGGCTGTGTAGGCCCAAGCTGCAGTTTGTAATTTACAATAAAAAGACCCTCATGTGTTTTGCAACGGAGTCAATTCCTGTAGATCTTTTGGGGGCTTGCGAACTGGGTATAACATTAGACGGACCTTTCATAACATTCTATATACCTTCAGGTTCATAGCTTCCTTCTTCTGGCTTAACCAGACACTCTTGCTTTAGACAAGCTATTCCTTTAATATCTCTTGCTCACTCTCTCTTTCTTTTCAGACAACAGAAAAACTCCCATCAAAAGTTTCTTTAATTTTCCAAAGGGTTGAGAAACTGTTCCAAGTTCTTTGTTAGACTGCACAAGGGTTATTGCTTAAAAAAAAAAAACTGATAAACTGTAAACGTTTTATCACATTAAACATCTAAACAATTTTTAAAACTCGTCTTTGCAATATCAAAACAAAGTATCTTTTTCAGGAGTGAATTCACAAAGCATAATCATAATTTTAAAAGTAAAAACTAGATTTTAAGACCAAAATTTATCAGTGCAAACAATTTAATCTTTAGAACTAATATCAACTTAGAATAAGACTCCCTTTTTATCCTAAAAGGAAACAAAATCATTTTGACTCAGAGATTTTGCAACCTTTGTTCTTTTCCTGAGCCATACTATGTGGCAATTTACATTGTTGTTATTTAAACATATGCATTTATATACCTTATAAACACATAGGTACATATACATGTTTTAAACAAGAATTTGAATTTAACCTTAAAACATACCCAATTATTTTTGATCATACCAACCATTTAAGATCAGTTGAAAATAATTATATAATGGCTATATATTTAAACAGACAGATAAAACTCTTTTTAAGACTTAGCTGTAATTCTAAACATTACAGCAAGTACAGTTTTCTTCCTACATCTTTGCATGGTCTGCAAGTTGCAATTGACTTAAGCTCCCTAGGTGGGCGAAGGGAAGAGAGGAGCAAGAGAACATGGTGAGCTCCTGCCGCTCACTTCCCTGCTAAGCTGGCAGGGAGGCAGGGGGGAGGAGTTTACCAAGCGAGCCCACAAGCCTTGCTGGCTAACAGACAAGAGCCCTCGGCTCCCTTGGGAGCTTCACTCTAGCTTACCTCCCCGACAAGGCCAACAAGGCCAGTCCTGAACTTGCTTCCCGGCCCTGCCTCTCCCCTCCCCATGCTCCTCAGCTGCTGCAAATGGCTTGAGCCCATTACAACAGGGGCTGCATCAAGCCAGTGCCCTGCTGGGTGTGCATTGTTATTCCACAGCTCCGGGCTTGGAGAGGCTCAAGTGTCCTAGCTCCAGCCCCTAAGGGCAGATCCATGCATCTCCCCAGCCACCCGAAAGCACTCCCGGGAGAGCGCACTGCTTGGTGTCCTGCCATGCAGCCGTGTGCGCTCCCGGGACGAGAACTAGTTCTAATTTTAACTGTCCTCCATCCGGATTTTCATCAGTCCAAGTCTACAAAGAAACAGACACAGAAAAATACATACATACATGAGAAACACAGGATTCAAATTTCTGGGGGAGCAGAATCTCTCTGCTCCTTCCCAGTCCAGGTTGGAGGAGCAAAATTCCTCCGTTTCCTCCCTGTTCACAGAAAGGGGCAGGCTGAGCGTCCTACAGGATGCCCCTCGGCCTCGGCAAAAATGACGTGTCTGTCCACCTTAATGAGACCGTTCCAGGTGAGTGGCCTCGAACCACTGAACCACTTAGGGGACTCAAACCCCTTCTACAAATGCTCTCGAGCCAGGACCGTAAGCAAAGCTTCAGGAGAGACAGAAACCCAACACTGCCACTGTTGGTATAACAGAACAAGCATGTAACAGACAAGAGACACAGGACAAGGACAACCACAGTACCTACTTCTGAGCTCAGACGAGTCCTCTGATAGCCAGTGTCCAGAGTTCTCCTCAGTACCCACAAATCCCAGAGGAGTTCTCATAATGTTAGGCCCAGCAAGAGCCTAAATATAAGAAGGTATGAAGAGAACCCAGGAAACTAATCATTCATCGATGCAAAATTACAAGAGGTTCATTTTGACCATTGTACAATGGGGTCACCCCTGCTGGTCAGCAAGGAGTGGCCCCAGGAGACAAAGACCTCAGATTTTTAAAAGACAAGGTGTGGGGAATTCTAGGGGTTGCCTTCTTGGAAATTCATGATTGGATGAGGTATTTAACTTTTAAAATAATTGGTTGATTCTGGGCACCTTTAGGTCTGGTTAGCCCTGTCATAAATATCTGATCTTCAAGTCAGTTTGGAATTTCCTACCATATGAGATATAGCCACAATTAAAGGTGGGAGAATGATTAACTCATCCCGTGTCTGTTCTGAGGAGTGGGGGTTACAGGCTTTGGATCAAAGGTCAGGAGAAGGATTGGGGCCATTTGGCCCAGTTTCCAAACAAAGCTCATCTCACAGGCGCCAGCCAGTGATTTTCTCTCCATTTAGTAGAGATCTCTGCTTGTTCTCTTTCTTATCTCTGCCCTCACAGATGGCTAATGTCAGAAACTTTTACATTCCTCGGCTCTCTGGAGAAGCACTAAGAGGCTTTAATTAACATGGGCCTAAAACTTGCAAATATAAGTTATAAGGCAATTAAAGAAACATAGGTTACAAAGTTAGTCTGATTCTTTCACTGTTGGAATGTTAAGTTCTTTAGAATGTAATGAAGCTATAATCCTTGATACCTCATCTCAACCCCAATGCCCTACTGCTAATAATACCTCAATTCTTAGTGGCACTCAGGTCTACCATCGTCTGCCTGCTCGTTGGTCAGGAGTTTGCACTCTGGTACTCCTCTTCCCCGAGTTGTGGGTGATAAATGAAAAGGAGCCCCTACCAGTCCCAGTCATGGACTCAGCAGCTGCCCAGCAGGATAAGAGGGCAATTCAAATCCTGCCCCTCCTGGCTGTTGCAGGAATCATGGCCTCTCGGAATCTCGGGACCAGGATAGCAGAACTAGCCACTTCCCTAACTTTGTATTATCAGCTTTCTTCCCAGTTCATCTAGGACCTTCAGCAAGTGGCTCAGACAATACTAACTCTCCAAGGACAGATTGACTCACTGGCAGCAGTAGAACTTCAAAACTGACATGGACTGGATCTCCTCACTGCTAAAGAAGGTGGCCTTTGCACCTTCCTCCAGGAGAAATGCTGTTTCTATGTTAACCAGTCAGGTATATTAAAAGACAAAATCCAACAACTCCAGACAGATTTACAAAAACACAGGGAACAGCTTGAGGCCCCTATCTCTTGGGCCTTTGAGATTCTGCTCTTTGTCACACCGCTCCTGCTATCTTTCTGCTTTTGCTTTTTGCGCCCTGCTTAATTAACTTCCTCTCTACATTCTTCCAACAAATGCAAAAAATCTCTAACCAAACTATCAATCAGTTACTCCTACAGGATTATCAACCTCTGCCCACAGTACCAGATGACAATAATAACCCTGATGGTGGGGACCAGCTGTACCCCGGGAATGATAATGCCCCTAACCAGCAGGAAGTAATTTGAAGAGCAAAAGTCATCCCTGTGCCCTCCCCACACCATCACCCCTTCCTAGCTACTCACTTTTTAATAAAACAAAAAGGGAGGAATGTTGGGATCGGTAAGCAGGCATCTCTACTGCCAGCCCCAAGGGATCTGACGATCCAGTTATCTGGCATCTGTGAGGCCACCTAGAAGACCACCTGCTGGTCACCTGGAACCACCTGTGCACGCTCTGGGTCACCTTATAAGAGAACTTGAGCTCCTCCCCTCTCTGTCTTTCTCTTCTGCCTCATCCAGAGATGCTCTCTGTGACCCTAATAAACCCTAATAAACCTTCCCCTAATAAACCTCCCACGAACAGGTCGCGTGGTATGATTTGTGAACCCGCTGTGTAACTCTCATCCTGCTCGATTTCTAACAGCAATATCTTTAACCCCAGCACTCAGGAGGCAGAGGCAGGAGGATCTGATCTACAGAGTGAGTCCAGGACAGCCAGGGATACACAAAGAATGAGAGAGAGAGAGAGAGAGAGAGAGAGAGAGAGAGAGAGAGAGAGGAGGGAGGGAGGGAGGGAGGGAGGGAGGGAGGGAGGGAGGGAGGGAGGGAGGGAGGGAGGGAGGGAGGGAGGGAGGGAGACTGTCTTTAAAAAAGAAAGGAGGGTGTGAGTTTGAGAGATGGCTCAGTGGTTAAGAGTAGTGATTGCTCTTCCAGAGGTTCTGAGTTCAATTCCCAGCACCCACATGGCAACTTACACCTGTCTGTAACCCCAAGATCTGACACCTTTACAAGGACATACATGCAGACAAAACGCCAGTACACATAAAATGAAGATAAATACATGTTTTTTAAAAGGGTGAGAATGCAGAGCATCCTGGAAAGAACTAGAAACTTAAAAAAATAAATAAAAGCTCAAAAAAAATAAAAAATAAAAATAAAAGCTGAAGCTCACCTTTAACAAAGGGTATCGGATTGGTTGGGGGTGTAGGGAGGGGGAATGGCTGTAAGTTTGAGACCAACCTGAACTACACAGTGCATTCCAGGCATTCCTAGAGGAGGCCACTCATGAACAGAGGCCCTGGGGAGACAACACAGAATCTGCATATGTGAGAAGAATGAAATATAGAGAAGGGGTGCAGGTTTGGAGATGGGGTTGGGAGTATATCTGGGTCTTTTGATATATATTATTTGTTTATATATTTTGGGGGGTGCAGTCAGACAAGTACACACTTGTGGATGTCAGGGGCACAAGTGTGTCAATTGTGAGGACTAGGTTCTCTTTCTACTATGTGGATCTCTGAGGTCAAACTCAGATCTTCAGGCTCGGTGGTAAAAGCACACTTACCTACTGGGCTATCTCAGCAGCCCAACATCTGGTGTTTGATCCAGGGTCTCAAGTAGCCCAAAGTGGCTCAGAGCTGGCCATATGTGGCCTGGAGCTCCTGACCTTCTTGCTTTCACCTCTCAGGTACAGAGATCAGATGAGCAACACCACACCTGGCTTTCTTGGTTTTTTATTTTTTTATTTTTCCAAGACAGGGTTTCTCTGTGTGTATCCTTGGCTGATCTGCAACTTGCTGGGATTAAAGGCATGAGCCACTACCCGGCTGACGTGTTTTTTAGAGGGCCTCAGTGTGTATCCCATACTGGCCTCAGAATACAGATGTGTCAGATTCCTGAGCTGGGATTACAGGGGTGGACCACAGTGCCTGGCTCTTCATGTGTGGGCAGACACACACACACACTGCTGTACACATGCTCCTCCTGGGCTGGGTTAATATTTTCCTGCCTGCGTCAGCATGGTCCTAGTCAGCAGGCAGTTGGCTGTGGGAACGTGCCCTATCTGATCTGGTTAGGGGCTGTGGGTCTGGAACAGTGGACATGGAGTAGGCAAGGAGCCCATCTCCACTCCCCCAGGGAAGCCACACTCTTCACTCCCTGCTCAGCCTGAGGAAGGAGGCAGGCCCAGAGGCCACATAGCTCTGACATGTTGTGACTGCCTGCCTCCTCACATCTACTGGGGGTTCCCAGCAGAGAAGCCTCCCTGAAAGTAGGGGAGGCCAGCCACGACCTATTATAATCCAACATCTTTGCCACACACATCTGTCACTTTGGGGACAAATAAGGGCAGAGACCCCAGGAAATGCTCACATTTAACCCTTTAGAAGCAAAGTAACTTTGAAATGGCCTTGGAAGCCTGGGGGATGGTGGGACTCCAGAGCCAGCTTTCCAGTGGCTGATGAAGGTCCTGCTCAGAGGTTTGTGTGGGCAGTGTCTGGGATGCCAGCACCTCAGGGGATGGAGCCTCAGACATGAAGGCTTGGTAACACACCAGGGCCCTAAGCAGGGTGGGGCCTTCCTTTTCCCTGGGCCTCTCCCTGTGTCATGTGAGAGTCCTCCCACACCTTACGGTGAAGGCACAGCCAACAGAGCTGGGCAGGCAAACACCATCTGTTCTGCTCCTGGCATAGCCCAAGATACAGGATGAGTCAAACTCAGGTGTCCTGGCTCATAGGCTTGAGGATGCCCCAGTGTACATCTGAGCATGAGTAGCAAGGAAGGGAGAAAACTGTCACTGCTGGGGTTAGTTCCCACAGCACCAACCCTGAGCCTTCTCAACTGCCTTCACACTCCATCCCTAGACAGCTTTCCCCAACTGCCTAGGTGACACTCATTCTTACTCATGAACCTTTGGCTTTTTTTTTCCCTCTAGTAAAAAAATAAGTAAATTACAAGTTAAAATGTGTCATCTTTTTTTATTTAAAAAATTTATGAGATGTGGACTAATGACATTATGAAAAAGCATCAAAGTGTGTATGTGTGTGTCCCTGTGTGTGTGTCTGTGTCTGTGTGTGTGCCTATGTTGTCTGTGTGTGTGTATGTATCTGTGTGTGTCTGTGTGTGTGTGTGCCTGTGGATTGAACATAAGAAAGAAAACAGTGATTATGTGCCTCACAGAAACTCTTGTCAGACAGGAAACCTTTATCTCCTGTTGGCACACAGTGCTTGCTTATGAACAACAAAGCATGTAGTCAGGAGACCTGGCAGAACCTAAATGATTGCTGTATGGGTTGTGCACATGAGTGTAATACTTGCAGAGGCCAGAAAGGGATGGCACATCCCCCACTGCTAAGGTCGCAGGCCTTGCTGAGCTGCCTGGTGTGGTGCTGGCAACCAGACCCAGGCCCTGCAAGAGCAGAGCAGCTCTAACTGCTAAGCTGGCTCTTCTGGCCTTGTTCTGTACTTTTGTATTTTTTTAAGATTTTAAATGTGTGTGTGTGTGTGTGTGTGTGTGTGTGTGTGTGTGTGTGTGTGTACAGGTGTGCTAGGAGGTCAAAGGCATCAGTTCTCCTGGAGCTGGAGTTGCAAGTCATTTTGAGCCACCCACCGAGGATGCTGGGAACTGAACTGCAGTCCACAGCAAGAGCAGCAAGTGCTGTTAACAGCTGAGCCATCTTCCCACCTGTTTTTTGCTTTTGTTTTTGTTTTTTTAATTTTTAAAAATTTTTATTAATTACAGTTTATTCACCTTGTGTCCCAGCTGTAGCCCCCTTCCCCATCCCCTCCCAATCCTGCCCTCCCTCCCTTCTTCTTCTCCTATGCCCCTCTGTTTTTTGTTTTTAAAACATGATCTAGCTGGGTGTAGTTGCATACCCCTTTGATCCTAGCACTTGGAAGGTGGAGGCAGGTGGATCTCTGAGTTCTAGGCCAGCCTGGTCTACAGAGTGAGTTCCAGGACAGCCAGAGCTACACTGAGGAACCATGTCTCAAAAAAAAGAAAATTGTTAACATGGTCCCCCTGCATCTTCCTAGCTGGCCTGACTTTGCTGTGTAGCCCAAGCTGGCCTCAAACTTGAGCTGCTTTTGCTCTTGCTCCCGAGTTCTGAAATTACATTCATTAACCAACATCTTTTTTTTTTTTTAAACCACTGACTGTCCTGGAACTCTTCTGTACAGACTGGCATCGAATACACAGAGATCTGGCTGCCTCTACCTCCCAAGTGCTGGAATTAAAGGTGTGTGCCATCATTGCCCTGCTCAGTTTTTCTTTTAAATTTTTTCTTTATTATTACTGTGCATATCTTTTTTTTTTTTTTTTTTTTTTTTTGAGTCAGGGTATCTCTATGTAGCCCTGGTTGTACTGGAACTCACTGGGTAGAGCTGGACTCAAACTCATCTGCCTGCCTCTGCCTCCCCTGAGCGCTGGCATTATAGGTGTGCAACCATGTGCCCAGCTACTGTTACCTCAGTCTAATATGCTGCCCTATCTACCCAATTCCTGAGCCCATTCCAAGGCATACAACTCCCCACTGCATATCTGGAACCTTCCCTTTAGGATTCTGTTCTCTCTTCAGCAGTTCCTTCAGTCGGCCCCTAAGGCACTCTTCCAATTTAACTCTGCCTCAATGACCCCAGATCTGCCCTTTCTCCAGACCCCAGATTTATGCCACTTCCAGGATCCGCCTCTTGGGTTTTGTTGCCTACACCTCCACCTCACCTATTCCCCATTTCAGTGACATTTCTCACCCTCAAGATGCTATGTTTCTAGTTTAAAGTTGCCTCAACCTCCCTCCCCATCAGGCATAGACATGGATCCAGGCTTGCAAGGACAGCTTCTGGCAGGTGTGTTCTTTTCATGCCTTTACCACCCAGAGGACAGGGAAAACGCCCAACTTCTGGGACCAACCTCAGCACCCTGTCTTCCATGCTCATCACTGCTTCCTGGTTCCAAGGTTCCTATCTGCAACTTTGCCACAGCCTGAACTTTCCTGATGAGAGTCCTCATGGCTGCCTTCCCATCTGGGATGCTAGGACAAGCACAGAACACGAGTTCTACAATAGTGTTTGCTGAGAGAAAGAGGTTGGTGGTGGAGATGATGGTAGAGGAGAACAATATGATTGTGATGCAGGTAGACCTTTGGTTGTCTAATGATCAGGTGGGATAAGAAGAAAATGAGGGGCTGGAGACATGGCTCAGAGGGTAAGAACACTGGCTGTTCTTCCAAACGTCCTGAGTTCAATTCCCAGCAACCACATGATGGTTCATAATGTGATCTGGTGTCCTCTTTTGGCCTGCAGGCACACATACTGGTAGAATACCATATAAATAATAAATCAATAAATCTTTTTTGTTTGTTTTTCAAGACAGAGTTTCTCTGTGTAGCCTTGGCTGTCCTGGACTCACTCTGTAGACCAGGCTACCTGCCTCTGCCTGACAGAGTGCTGGGATCACAGGCGTGAGCCACTGCACCTGGCTAGATTAATACATAAAAAAAAAAAAAAAAAAAAAAAAGAGGAGGAGAAGAAGAAAATGAGCATCCTCAGTGAATCTAGATAAAAATCAATAAGGGCTTAGGAAGAGGTCTTCCTGCAATAGACTACAGCTTTCTCAGCTTTTGGCTCATCCTCTAAGTGTCTCCATTGTCCCATTCTGTGCCTAGAAGAGCATCTAAAAAGCTGTTTTCAAACCCATGTACCTCCTCATCTGGGAGATCATCCAGGTATTTCTGGCTTAGGTACAAGAGCTCAGCTTTCTTCTCCCTGCCTGGTGTGGCAAGCACTGAGGTCTGTCTGATGTCCATAACTGTAGTGGCCTGGAACACTAAGCTGGCCAAAAACTCAGAGATCTCCTGCTTTTGCTTCCTGAGTACTGGGATTAAGGGCATGCATCATGCCTGACTTCTGAGCCCTCATCTTGAAATCCCTCAGTCCCAAGACTGGATACCTTTAAGGCATGAGAGTTCAGGGTGGAGGGCAGTGATACTTGACTGACCACAGGATATTTGAATTTCACAGACTAGAATTAGAAGGAGTTGAGGAAAATGAGACACCACCTGTGACAGGCTAGACTAAGCAGGAAGCTGGGCCCCTCCCCTCTGAGAGACAATGCTTCAGTCCCAAAGAAGGCTTTTTACCAAGTGTAAAAAGGTCAGAGGGGATGGAGTGGGAAGACTTGAGGTCAGCTCAGAAGACATACCCAACTCCAAAACCTAGGGACATGCCTTGATAGCATGTTTTTTTGTTTGTTTGTTTGGGGTTTTGTTTTGTTTTATTTTGTTTTTTTGGTAGGGTTTCACTATGCAACATACATCAACCTAAAACTTACTATGTAGACCAGGCTGACCTTCAATTTGCAGAGATCCTCCTGCTTCCACCTCCTAAATCCTTGGAATACAGACATAACTCTTCCATGGCATTTTTTTAAAAGACTTATTTCTCATACAATGTATCTGTCTGAGTGTACACCTGCATGCCAGAAGAGGGCACCAGCTCTTATTGTAGATTTATTATGTATCCAGTGTTCTCCCTGCATGTATATCTGCACGCCAGAAGAGGGCACCGCGTCTCATTACAGATGGTTATGAGCCACCATGTGGTTGTTGGGAATTGAACTCAGGACCCTTGGAAGAGCAGACAGTGCTCTTAACCTCTGAGCCATCTCTCCAGCCCTGCTCTTTCTTTTCTTTCTTTCTTTCTTTCTTTCTTTCTTTCTTTCTTTCTTTCTTTCTTTCTTTCTTTCTTCCTTTCTTCCTTTCTCTCTCTCTCTCTCTCTCTCTCTCTCTCTCTCTCTCTCTCTCTCTCTTTCTTTCTAAACCAGGGTATCTCTGGTTGTCCTCTGGAACTCACTCTGTGGACCACACTGACCTCAAGCTCAGAGATTCATCTACCTCTGCCTCCCAACTGTCAGCAACTGCATTTGGTTCTATCTGTCCAACTCTCTAGATCTCTCTCATGAATGAGTGATAAAGTATCAGGAGAAAGCAGGGAAATAAACATAGGGACCTGCTAGGGCTGGTTTGAGATGTCCTTATTCAGAGGGACTTCTCTGTGTGGTTAGCCCTTCATAGCTCAGGCTTTGTAAACAGGTGAATTTGAATCCAGCTCAGCCTTTTCATTACTACTGGTGAGTTTTAGTACAAGACCTATCTGGGTATCGTCATCAGTGTCAGAGGAGTGGACTGCATTGCTAAGGAGTGTGGTAGGTGCCTGGTAACTTTTGGTGCTAAATACGAACCTTTTCAACAAGAGTCTGCTGCCTCCTCCCTCCCCTGATGCCAGTGCTGGGATATTATGTTCTCGTTCCCCAGGCCCAAAGAAGGCTTTTTTACCAAGTGTAAAGGGTATGCCAAGGGTTCCACCTAGCTTGCCAGCACGTGGGTCTGGCCTTCTAACCCTTCCTTCTGCAGCCTGGCCTCTCAACCTGAACCCCTGACAGAGTCAGGAGGCCCAGCTGCCTCAGGCATCCTCCAATCTCTAGTGTAATCAGCAGGCAGCTAGCTCAAACTCACTGAACCGTTGGGGGATCCTGGAATGACAAGGCCCTGAGCAGGCTGCCTTTTAAGGACACTGGGGAGTTCTTTGTGGACTGGATGGGGATTTCTCCTTCAGGAGAAGCACCACGGAGTGCACAATAATTGAATATTGAAAGACCTCTGCCCTTGGTGGGAGAGAAAAAGTTTGTCCTGAAAAGCAATTTTTGTGTGAGTCAGGTGCAGAGGGTGCCTTGGGTATCCACATGAATTTGCAGCTCCAAGATCCTGGAAGACGTGGGGAGAAGATCAGATGCCTCTTGCCCCACTTCCAGCTGTATGCTCCTCCCAACAACCTGGCCAGCTAGCCTCTGCCTTTCTTTCCTGCAGCAGCAGCCTGAACCCTCAGTGAGGACTGGGGTGGCGGTAATTGTAGAAAACACCTCTCAACCCTCAGACCCCAACCACCCCTGCTGCTGATATATGCTGATCCCTTTGGCAGGAGATCCCTGATGGCACCAATCAGCTGGGAACCCCACCTCCATAGAAACCACCTTGCCTTAAGAGACTAGTTAGCCTGGCCTTAGCCCCAGGATTCTCCTCTTAGGGAGATACTTGGGCCCTTTCCTGCCCACACACCTTCCCAGGTTTCTTGCCCACCACCTATCATCTGCGCCGGCTTTGCTTCTTGTGTTGACTTTAGCACTGTCTCTGTTTTCTCTGGCTAAAACTACATACAGCCTCAGGATGAAACCTCTGAAAGTGTGATCCTAAAGGCAACAAGTGGGTGTGGAGGTGGGGAAATGATGGAGATAGGAGCTAGTCCATGCTTCTCAGTCGGTAGAGCATTATTGTTCAACCACACACACACACACCCCCACACACACCCGCCTTCCCCACTTCTGGGACAGGGCCTAGGGCTAGGACTGGGTGGAGAGACTTTCCCAGCCTTACTACATGTCTTAACCTGTTATTGCTAATTTGTTTTTGAAGCCCAGCCCCAGAACAGTAATGTTTCACATCTCCAGAAGGCCAAACACAAAGTCCTCTGATTGCTATCTGCTTGTAGCCCCTAATCCTTCAATTAAGTTCCTCAAGAAATGCCACCATGGAAGCCCAGAGACTCAGTCTTCCTAATGTCATATACCCATGACACCCACAACAGCTCAACAGGATTGCATGGTGACCCTAAAGGGATTACTGCCTCACAAGCTGTTGCAGAAACCTCTGGCCATCACTGTATGATATCCTGGAGTAGTCCATACTTCCTGGCTCCTGGCCCAGACAGTTTGCCCCACTTCAGGCATCTTTCAGATCACAGAGCAAGATAGGAAGACAGAACCAGGCCCCAGTCACTGGAGCAGGGGCCAGTATGTCCATCTGTGCTATGTGCATATATCACGAACCAGTGCAGAAACCTCTCTCCAAGCAACTACATGGGCAACTGAGGCTTTCTCTGCAGTTCCACAGAACAGTATCTGCAGAGGGGGTAAGATGGAGAGAGCCCTGACTCCTTCACCACCTTTCACTCACTGCTTTCAGCCTGCCCTTGTGGCTATAGCCTCTGTATGTCCTCTCATGGGCAGGGTGTGGAAGCGCCATTGCCTGCAGCTGGAGGCTTAAGGAATAAATAACAAAGATGCCACCATCACCACAGTCTCAGAGTGTCTGGCTCTGCCAGCTGGGCCCACCTGGCTCCTTGAGAGAGGAACTGATATAGGCCTCCCTTACACCCTGCCACCTCTCAGACCTCCTCCTCTGGTGGCATAACAGGCTTTGAAGCTACACCTCTTTCAATGTGAAATACCCATACCCCTTCCCAAGAACTCTGGGAAATACTGTTTGTTCATTTTGCAGTGTCTCTGCCTCAGTTACCCCTCCCAGCTGGGCCACACCAGCTGTGTGCACGTTAATATCGTGTCTATGTAGAATCAAGTGTGCAACACAATATACATTCTGCAGACCTTTGCCACTTCCTAAACCGGGTCATTTTAGGGTAAGAGATGAGTCACCTGCTAATTTTGTGACCTGCTGAGCCATCAAAATAGGAAGCTCTTGTTGGGCACAGTGGTACAAGCCTTTAATCCCAGTATTTAGAGGCAGAGGTAGGTGGATCTCTATGAGTTCGAGGCCAGCCTGGCTACAATGTGAGTCCAGGACAGCCAAGGCTACACAGAGAAACTGTTTTGGAAAAAAAAAAAAGATAGGAAGCTCCAAGTTTACTGTACCACCCTGTACCTCCAATCTGTGTATACCTCCAGCCAGGATTCTTTTCTTTAAAAACCTTTTTTTGTTTTGTTTTGTTTTTGTTTTGTTTTTTGTTTGTTTGTTTGTTTGTTTGCCAGGTGCAGTAGAAGACGATGCCTGTGATCCCAGCAATCGGGGAGACAGAAGCAGACAGATCTCAGTGAGTTCAAGGCCAGCCTGGTCTGCAAAGTGAGTCTCAGGCAGCCAGGGCTACACAAAGAAACTCTGTCTTAAAAAAAAAAAAATATATATATATATATATATATATTTTTTTTTTAAGTTGGGCATGGTGGCACACGCCTATAATCCAACACTCAGGAAGGCAGAGGCAAGCAGATCTCTGTGAGTTTAAGAACAGCCTGGTCTACAAGTGAGTCCAGGACAGCCAGGGCTACACAGAGAAACCCTGTCTCAAAAACACAAATTTTTTAAATTATTTAATTTCATAATATAAGCAAAGCACCTCTATTCTTTTAAAACATATGTGATAGGTCAGAGGTGTGTCTCAGTGGTAGAGCACAAGTGTAACTGTGCTGGATTCAGTCCTGGATTAATTCTCCAGTGTACATACATACACACAAACACACACATACACTAGGATAGAGTAGCTAACTTCTCTGCCTTAAGGATTATCATCCAAATTCTACTCAACCCAAGTGCTCTGAAGGAAACACCCTCAGGATAAAATATCTTGACAGGTAACATAAGAGAGAAAGGGTTTATTTTAGTTCACAGTTCTGTGTTACAGTCTGTCACCATATATATAGCCCAAGTCACCAGCTTAGAGAATTGCACAACCATACTGGACTGTGTCTGCCAACGTCACTTAAGGTCCTCAGGACAATTCCCCACAGGCCAACCTGATCTGAACAATTTCTCAATACTCTTTTCAGAAGGTTCTAGGTTGTGTAAAGTCGGACTTAACCACCACAGTGGCTCTAAGTAGGTACTCTTACACATTTCCTATTACTCTCCCTCCTTGGACTGATTCAGTCCCTGTCGTGGAAGTTTTAGTTTCTTTTAAAACCCAGTTGTGTTATGTACACATGTTTTTGTTTAATCCCCAGTATGGGATATGGGGCTTCTTCCATAGCTATTAACTATGATCGTCTCATGCTCTAGCAGGGCGTGATTTATGCCAGCCATAGATAGTTTAATTCTGGGGACACCATAAAGGAATAAATGCCAGGACCTCGAGAGGTCCTGTGGCAACCCCTGCCTATCACTGCTGCTGGGCTGCTGGGCTGCTGGGCTGCTGGATATCCTGACTACGAAGACTGAACTTGCCCCAAGGACCTATATCCCTAAACAACAGGAAGTAGATAAAGAGAACTATGCCCCTTCTCCCCACTAAACTTCTTTCTCTGCTACCTGGTGTTGGGGTATGGAAAGGGGGAGGAGGAGATATAAGAAATCCAAAATAAAGTATAATTTTAAAAGGCACCAACAAGTCCCCTATAGTCTGTCCCCAGAAATCCAATCATATAGTTGTCAGCAAAATCTATCTATCTATCTATCTATCTATCTATCTATCTATCTATCTATCTATCTATTTATTAGATTTTCAAGACAGGGTTTCTCTGTGTAGCCCTGGCTGTCCTGGAACTTAGGCTGTAGACCAAGCTCGCCTCAAACTCAGAGATCTGCCTGCCTCTGCCTCCTGAGTCCTATGCCACCACCGCCCAGCTAGCAAAATCTTTTAAGCACAGTGTGATGAGTTCACTGCTGCTCTGCCATCCTCTTCTAGTCCTCCCTGGCCTTCAGGATGGTGTTGTCTCCTTGCCCCTGCTCACCAATCCCTTCATGTCTGCCTCTTTGCACCAGCCCCACCACTTCCCCATGTTACCGTCTACAGCCCGACTCCCCTTTAACCTTCTTGTCTAGAGCCCTCCGTCTCATCGTGTGCTAGCAAATGGTTTTATCAAGTAGTTCTGTGTTTTAAATATATACACATGCATGTGTTGTATACATATGTTCATTGTGAAATTTTACTGGCATAAAGAGTATAAAATTATGCATGATTTACAACAATGCTAAAACACCCCATGTAGTTTAAGTTCGGGGGTCAGTAGCTCTGCAGGTGCCATGTGGTGGTACAGCTGTCATCCCAGCCCTGGGGAGGAGCATTGCCACAGTGTGAGGCTGTCTGAGCTACAGAAAGAGATCCTGGCCAGCCTGGGCTACATATCAGACCCTAACCAAAAAATCAAGAACAAAACAACCATGCCAAAAAGCAAAACAATGCTCTATAGAATACTTTCTTTTTTTTGCGAGCCTTTGTATCTACTGCCAACCTCTGGTTGCAACTCAAGGGTGACAAAGTCAAACTATGAACAAATGATGAATTGTGATCCAGTTCAACAGTAATTGATGACGGCAGCTGTGTGTAATTCAGTGAAAATTACACAAAAGGGGAAAACAATTTAAGAGAGAGATGTTGAAACTTTAACAAATTACTCAGTGATGTGACTTTTTAACATTAATTTCTAGTATGTATGTATGTATGTGGGGATTATACATGTGTCTTGGTGTCAAGAGGTCAGAGAACAAACTTACAGGGCTGCATATTTTTTCCTTTCACTATTAGAGTTCCAGGGATTAAACAAAGGTTGTTAGATTTGGCAATAAGCACCATTAAACTGAGCCATTTTGCTAGCCTGTAAATTTTTTTTCTGTGAATTCTTTTTAAGTGTGTATGTGTGTGAATTTGTGCCACACATGTGGAGGTCAGAGAACAACTTACTCCAGTTGGTTCTTCCTTCCACTATTTGGGACCCAGGAATCAAACTGAAGTTGTCTGACATAACAGCAAGCACATTTTGGCTCTTTGAGGGGATCTGTCTGTCTGTCTATCTATCTATCTGTCTATCTATCTATCTGTCTGTCATCTGTCTATCTATCTGTCTGTATGTCTATTTGTCTATCTGTCTGTCTGTCTAACTCTCTATCTGTCTAACTATCTATCTATCTATCATCTATCTATCATCTATTTACTTTGAGATGGCATTTTGCTATGCTATGTTGGCAGGCCTGAAATTTCCTAAGTAGACCAAACTGGCCTTGAACCTGTGGTTAGGTCATCCTACCTCTTGCCTCCAGAGTGCTAGAATTACAGGTGTGTGCCATAACACCTGAAAAAAAAAATTACTTTTTTTTTTTTTGTGTCCTTTTTGTCTATTGAGCTTCATCTCTTCTCAAGTTTTTTGTTTGGTTGTTAGTTTTGTTTTTTGGGTTTTTTTTTTTTTATTTTGGTTTGGGTTTTGGTTTTGAAACAGTTTCTCTGTATATCCCTGGCTGTCCTGGAACTTATTCTATAGACCAGACTGACCTTGAACTCACAGAGACCTGCCTGCCTCTACCTCTGCCAGCATCTCTCTCTCTCTCTCTCTCTCTCTCTCTCTCTCTCTCTCTCTCTCTGTCTCTCTATTTGAGTCCTGGTCTCCTGTAGCTCAGGCTGGCCCCAAACCTACTGTGTAAGCAAGGCTGGCTTTGATTCCAATCACCCACCTCTGCTTCCTGAGTACTAGGTATGCCCTACCGTGTCCACATCTTTCTTATTTTGGAGTGGAGATAGGGTTGTTGTTGGTGTGTGTCATGCATGTGGCAGTCAGGCAGAGAACAACTTTAGGGAGTCATTTCTCGACGTCCACCTTTACATGGATTCCAGAAATAAAACAAATCATTCATCAGGACTGCACAGCAACTATTGTCCACTGAGCTTCTCGCCAGCCCCTTTTATTTTATTTGTGTGTCTGCATGGTATTAAGAGCTTAACCTAGGGCCTAACTCATGCTAGATAAGCAAGCTCCCTACCAAAAAGGTATGCCCCAGCCCAATTTTTACTTTATTTTGAGACAAGTTCTCACTAAATAGCTCAGGTTGGCCTTGTACTCATTCACTCAGTAGTTCAAGCTGGTCCTAAATCATCAATCCTCCTGTCTCAGCTTCCTGGGTACCTGGACTTACAGGCTTGTGTCAACAGGCCCAGAGAAAAACCTTTCTTAGCTTGCAGGCTGGATTTGGCCTGGCAGGCGTGGTTTGACAATTCCCTAGACCTCAGCCAGTTAAGAGGTATCGCATAGTGATAGTTCTCCAGCTCTCCATGTGATGTCACTGAACAAGGAGCTGGGGAGAGAGAATCAACCTTGCACAATTACACACTCCGTCTTTCCCTTGAAGATACAGTAGGTGACAGTACTTTGAAGATCACAGATAATAGCAAAATGCAGTAATTATTAGTAAGTGGCTATATATCACTTTTTTAAAAAAATTAATTATATCCTTGCATAAGTTAATTTTTTAAAGTACAAAGTAAGCAGTCTTCCACAGTCCCTGAAGATTTAACACGTGGCTTCCTCAGAGCCTGCTGGCACGTCTCCAGCACACCATGCACACACTGGGACAGTCCTCAGAGCTCAGCCTGGCAAATGTCAACTGGCCCTTCCAGCTCAGGATCTACACAGATCCTGCCTCCCCTGGACTGGGTGTGATGCCTTCTGTGTGTTCCCATAGCCAGACGGGCTATGTTGTTTCCATTGTTTTCTTTTGGAGGAAGGATGAACACAAGGACCCACAGCTTACTCACTTTAGAATGTACAGGAGGAGTGTAGCAGACAGAAGAAGACCCTTGATCAACATGTGTACAGTGACTTAGGGAGCACTGAGAAGCAGAGGGTTAGGCTCTGAGATCAGGAAGGTAAGGTGGAGAAAGCCTGATGAGATGGCTTATCCCAAGGCCTCAAAATGTCTGAGGAAGTAGAGTCATATGCCTCCAGGTGGGTTGGTCTCCTTAGTTCATTTGCATCCTTAAGGGCCTCTGTGGCCCCTTTCCAATTTGTTTTCTCAGCTCCTCAGGACACCAACAGAAACACACACAGGGGAGTCTCCAGGCTTTATGTTTAAGTTCTTAGAGCTAAATATGGACCAAGGAGGCTCTCCCTGTGTCCTGGAGGAACACCCAGATATGCCCCCAGTGTTTTCCTTGGCTATGAGTTTCCCTAGCTGAGGCTTCCACCAATTTTCCCAGTCCCCTTCCACTGCCTCAGAGGCCCTCTTTCAGGGGCAAGCCTGGCAGCTGTGGCTTTCTCTTTCCCTCCTCAGAAGAAAGAAGGAAGCAGCTCACTCTTCCTGCTCTACCATTACCTGGCCTTCCTGTCACCCAGGACAATCCCTCCTACTTTTGTGACTCTGCAAGCAGTGACCTCTCAAGGGTAGGGGAGTTGCTTTCCAACCCTCGCTCCTCCACAACCCCACTGCGGAGATGTGCCCCGCCTAGCCCAGCGTCTGCCTCTGCAGTTCTTAGAAGCAGTCACAAAATGAGGGCAGCCAGTCTGCGGGAGCTATTCTTCAATTTTGACCTTTGGTGGGTCCACCTCTGCCTCCCCACTCCCTATGACTAGTATGTACACCCCACCCACAGCCTAGGCTCCAGGGTCCACCTGTCCAGACTTGCCTTCCATCCTGCTACCTGATGCGCCCAACCCAGGCCATTCCCTGCAGCAGAATGTCTCACTTAAATCAGAGAACAGCAGGAGATAGATTCTGAGGGGACAACTTCTCTTTGTCTCCATGGCTGACATCTCTTCCCCAGCTTGGCCAGGTTTGTGAAGGACTCTGAGGACTGGTTCACCGTACATTGGCTTTTCTATTAGGCAAAGTAAGAATCTGAGAGTCAGCTCTGAGGTTTGGTGACAGAACCAAATCCCAGGCCACGCCCCACAGAGCTTCTACAGCTATGCTCTGACTAGGAGACTCAAGGGGCTCCCTGGATGATCTTGAGAGCCACAGCAGGGAAGACAAACAAAAGATGACACATGTATGTCCACCTTACATGTATGTCCATTTTTAATATATATGTCCACCTTACATGTATGCCAACTCTGAAGTCCTCAGGAAGTCCTAACAGTTTTTTCTTCTGCTGGGGATTACACGAGTCTCCCACAAACTAACATAGCTGTGAGCGGCGCAGTACTCACCTAAGGGCATGTCTTTGTTACTACTAGTCCAGTCTCTCAATAACAGTGGAAGCCCTCCCAAATGCTGCATGTTGGACACACGCAGGAAAGCAGTCCACCTTGGCAGTAGAAAGGCCTACGGGGCACATGGGGAAACTGTCAAGTAAACAAGAAGTTGAAATGCAGGCAACAAGCACAGAGCCTAAGGGAGTTTCAAGCAAGCACTGACCCAAACTTGGGGGTGGGAGAGTAAAGGACACTTTCCTAGAAGACACTTTCCCAGGAAAGCATCCACTCTAACACTCTAACAGATGAAGTCAGGCAAGGGGGTGGGTATGGAGAAGGGGGGCAGGTCTCCTTGTCCCTACACCACCGGGGCCTGATAAGCTGTATGTAACTGCAGCAAGAAGAATGGCACAGGCTTGGCCCATCTGCCCTGGGTTGTACTTGTTCACAAGAGTGGGAGACATTACAGGCCTGTGAATGGGGCCAGGTGTTGGTGACACACCTTTGATCCCAACACTCAAACACTCAGGGAGGCAGGGACAAGCAGATCACTTTGAGTTCAAGTCCAGGACAGCCAAGGCTACACAGAGAAACCCTGTCTAAAAAAAAAAAAAGTCTGTGAACAGGATAGTGGCAAGGGCAGATGTCTGTTCTAAAAACTTCTAAAGTATGGTTATGGCTCGGGAGACACGGATTCAGGATGGGTAGAGTAAGTGGAACAGAGGAACTGGTTGGACATGCAGCTTGAAGAGGTTGAAGGGAAGGGGTCAGCTGCAGCATGGTGAGCAGCTGCCTGTGAAGGCTCAGGGACAAGAGGCTGAGAAAACTCCAGCTCTGGCTGGCGTGGTGCCACTCTCTTGAGACAGGAACAAACCAAGAGCCAGCTTCAAGCTCAGGTCTTGTTGTCACATCTGATGCAATTCTATCTAATCCACCGTGCTGCTTTCATGTGCCAACAGTTACGAGGGTGCAGACTGGGGCTTGGAGATCACAGGAGCCCCTAAAACCTTCTGTGCAGGAAAGGATTATTCAGGTGTGGTGTTGTAACCCACCAACCCCAGAGGCTGAGACAGGAGAATCTTCACAAATTTAAGGCTATTCTCGGTTACATAGTGCACAGCAGGTCATCATGGGCAACATAACAAGTTCCAAGCCAGCTTTTATACACAGTGACCCATTGTCTATTAAAAAAGTAAAGATGTGAGAGGCCAAAAAAAAGCACATTTTGCTGGGAAACAGGCAACTATCCCGTCCTCATGGGATTTACAGTCTAGTAAAATAAAAGGTAACGAGGGTGGGATTATAGCGCACTGCACCTTCATAGGAAGCGCTGCTGGGAAAGCATAGCTTTTATTGTTATTATAAAATCAAAGAAAATTAGAACTGCACCTGTGTTCAGGGCCAGCCTAACACCTGTAATGCCTGCATTCCTGTTCATCCATTAATCTACCCAGTCCACTGACATATGAAAAACACCTTCATTTAAGCCTATCTGTACCGTGCCTTTTTCACATGGCATGATTCTAGAACAGTCAACTCTTCAGGCCCAAGATCTGAGTAACCAAGATACAATCAAATCTGTACAATATGTTCAACCGTATGGGCCTGTCTGTCCTGGAACTCACTCTGTAGACCAGGCTGGCATTTATAAATATGTATTTATTAATATAAATATTAAAAGTAGCATGATGATGAAAGCATAGACTATTGCAATTGGCAAAAACTGTGCCCACATCTCTAAGCATTTTCCCAAGGACAAATCACATGGGAATATCCAGTTTAATTTAGATTCTTTCTATATTTACTTCTTGAAAACTTTAATTTCAAGGTATGCTGTGAGGATCTGATCTCTGCCTCCCAAAAAAGCTGTCTTTCTCAGGCTCCTATGCTAGACTCTCCAGGGGAAACTGAAAGATGAAATTGAGAGGTGATGTTATAAGCCAAGAGTTCCTTTGTCCTAATTACAAGAAAGTGTTCTCCTTGTTCCATGAGTAAGCAGCTCTCTCTGTCTCTTCCCTTTCTAATGAGTAATTGGAAATGTGCTTCTAGCTTGAACTTTGTCGAAATTATCTGTGCCAAATCATTTTTAAATTCTTGAAAGGTTAAAAACTTGAAAAAGACACATGACAAAACAAGACAAACCAACAGAGGTTAAGTACTTAGCAGAGCGCCAGTGCAAGGTAAAGAGATCAGTAAGCAGTGTTCATTCATGCAGCAGAATTCACTGGGCCCCTACTCAAAGCAAAGCTCTGTACTTGGGCCCCAGGAACCTGTGAGTGGCTAAGACAGATACAGCTGATTTGTCTGTCGCTCAGGACAGCCTTAAACACAATTACCAAAACAAGATGTTATCATGAATGGTAAGTGTCAGGTACTGGGGGAGGTAGGATATTGTGGACAATAGGTAATTGTCTAAAGAGCACTGGGAACTGAAAAAGAGGAAATAACAGTCCATACAATAAGAATTTTAACCAAGTGTAGTATTTTGTCGTCTCAGCTCTTCAGACACTGAGGAAGAAAGATCTCAAGTTTGAGGCCAGCCAAAGTAACAAAGCTAGACAGGGCTACCTATCATGACTCTAGTTCAGAGAGGGAAAAATAGAATCATTTCAGAGCAGGTTGGGCAGAGGCAGATGCCAAGTGCAGTGCAGCAGCTAAAAGAGAGAGATTCAGGAATCCCTGACAACCTTCTGCCTGGGAACCCTGAGAAGGGCCTGGTCTCACACCCCAGACAACCCAGGGTAGAAAGTAAACTCCTTCTCCAGCACACATTGCAACAGTAAGAAATATGGTAAATCCAGGTGGGGAAGCCCCGTGGAGACCCTGACCGTGGAGACTGAGAGATCGGGTCAGCCACTCAGAGGCGGCCATTGAGGGACCCAGGTGAGGAGCCAGAGATAAGAAGGAGTTGACAAGGAGGAGACAGGGATGAAGCAGTGAAGGTGAACTAACAGCAGGGTGGAGATAGGTGGTGACAGACCAGATGACTTAGAGGCCACAGGTCCTAAAGCAGGTGGCTATGGGCAGAAAGACTGTTCTAGGAAATGGATGACAAGGGTTGTGATGACAAAGATGACTCAGGTGACAAGAACAGGTGAGGAAAACCTAGGTGACAGAGGAATGAAGCTGGAGCTAACAAGTGACAGCACCAGGATGAATGCATTTGGGAATGGCAGGATTGGCTAAGATTAGCAACGACCTTGGGCGTAGGGCTGGAGAATGTAGGACCATGACAGGAACTGGGTCCTGTGAGAGCATGGGCCCAGGGGCAGGAATTGTGATGCAGGGATGACAAGTAAGTGATAAGATCAAAAAAGAGTGATGGCCATCAAGGTGACCCAAGGTGACAGGAAATGTGAGTGGTGATGATGTGTATGCTGGTGGTGTATGGGAGACACTCAGCCCCACTCCCTCCCCTGGGCCTGTTGCAACATCACAACTGTTTTCTAGGCCTCAGGTCTATGACTCAATTCCATATACGAGCTATGTCACCGATAAGATCTCCAGGCACAGCTACAGCCGGGAGGGCAGGCTGAGTGCTCATCCTGGCTGTGCCCAGGCCCTTGGAGGGATTCAGGCTTGGAACCTTAGCGTCACGGCTGCCTCCTCCCTCTGGGTCTACATCCACCTCAATGTGTTCCACCAAGGTCCTCTTCTATTTGGAGAATGTAACTTTTGCCACGACCTTCTTTTGGGAGTGTTGTCTATTCCAGGCTTTGTCTGCAGCTCACCCCGTTAGTTTTCTCTTTCAAAAGCTTTCTCATAATCACTGGGAAGAGAAAGAAAGAAAGAAAGAAAGAAAGAAAGAAAGAAAGAAAGAAAGAAAGAAAGAAAGAAAGAAAGAAAGAAAGAAAGAAGTCAAGAGGGAGAAAGAAAGAAGTCAAGAGGGAGAAAGGGAGGGAGAGAAAGGAAGGAAGAAAGGAAAGAAGGAATATAGGAAGGAAGGAAGGTGGGCCTATGGGTGGAGTTTCAATAATCCCACCTATTTCTTGCAAATATGTGGATTGATCCTCTTATAACATACTGGGGAGTGGCTTTTATAACCAGGCCTGTTCCTGTCTCCACAAGGCTGCATCTAGAGGGGCAGATTTGTAAATGCAGTTGAATCAGGAATGTGTTATTTAGCTTTAATTGAATAAAACTGTTGTTTGTTTGTTTGTTTGTTTGTTTTGTGAGACCAGGTTTCACTTTCCTGTGCTCTGGCTATTCTGGAACTCGCTCTGTATATCAGGGTGCATGGCTAAAGCTACTCTTTATTGGGTTCTGAGACAGGGCCTCATTCAACAGTTATGGTTAGTCTAGAACCAGCTAGACCTGCCGGCTCAGACCTGCAGCAGTGACCCTGCCGGCTCAGACCTGCAGCAGTGACCCTGCCTCGGCTTTCCAAGTGCTGAGGGTACAGACCTGAGTCACCACATGCAGCAAACTGCTTCGTAAATCCTGAAGAGAATGAAGAAAATCTCAGGTCTGTGCCCCTTTGGGCTTAGCTAAACACTCTACCTCAAAACTGAACAAGTGAACAGTCAAAAGAAGGCATGGCAGAGCACTCCTGCAGTCTCAGCCCTTGAAAAGCAAAGGCAGGAGGACCAGAAGTTAAAAAAAAAAAAAAAAGAAAGAAAGAAAAAGAAAAGGACAATAGGAAGCTAAAGCCAGTGATAGGGCCAGAGGCTAGTATGCTAAATGGGGTGAGGTTGCCAACAAAAGCTAAGATGTTTTTTTTACATGTATAACTATTTTGCCTGTATATATGTCTGTGTACTACAGGCATGCCTGGTGCCTACTGAGACCAGAAGAGGGTTTCAATCCCCTGGAACTGGGGTTACAAATGGTTGTGAGCAACTATGTGGATTCTGAGAATTGAACCAGGGAGTCTCCGGAAGAACAGCTAGTGCTCTAGCCGCCAAACCATCTCTCCAGCCACAGTTGATTTTATAAAAGTTAGTATATGCATGTGTGTCTGTGTGGAGATATGTGCAGGTGAGTTCAGGTATTTTGGGAAGCCAGAAGAGGGGGTTAGATCACCTGGAGCGGAAGTTACAAGCTGTGAGCTGCCCAGTGTGGGTGCTGGGAACAGAACCCCAGTCCTCTGGAAGAGCATGCTCCTGCTCGCTTATTATCCCACTAAGATGATTTTGAAGAAGAAGAAGGCCGCCAATATTCAACTGAAATGTGTTGGGCCTGAACATGGTAAACTCCTTCTGAATCCCCAACTATCACACAGTTTATGTTGACACAGACCAACCTGCTAAACAGGAAATTTTTTCCTCCCTTGCTCCCTTCCTTTTTATATATTTTGTGGCTTGTTTTGTTTTGGGGTTGTTTTTTTGTTTGTTTATTTTTCTTTTTCCTGAGACAGGGTTTCTCTATGTTGCCCTGGCTGTCCTGGAATTCACTCAGTAGATCAGGCTAGCCTCAAACTCAGAGATCTACCTGGTTGTGCCTCCTGAGTGCTGGGACTAAAGGCATGCACCTTTTTAAATATATGATTTATTTATTTGTATTTTATATACATTGCTGTTTTGCCTGAATGTATGTCTGTGTGAGGGTGTCAGATCCCCTGTAACAGAAGTTACAGACAGTTGTGATCTGCTGTTTTGGTGCTGGGAGTTGAACCCAGGTCTTCTGAAAGAGCAGTCAGTGCTCTTAACTGCTGAACCATCTCTCCAAGGTGTTGGATCCCCTAGAACTGAAGTTACAGGTGGTTATATGGGTGCTGGGAACTAAGCCTGGATCCTCAATGTGAACATGAAGTTCTTTAAACCACTAAGCCATCTCTCCAGGTGTTTGTTTTTGAGACTGGGTCTCACTGGGTAACTGGCTGGGCTGGACCTCACTGTGTAGACATCCACCAGCCTCTGTTTCCCAGGTTATAAGAATAAAGGCATGTGTCACCGAACTAAGGCCATATCTTTTTTAAAGGACTGAGCGATCTCCTCTGGGCTAAGCTTGAGAGACCCAAGTATCTAGGATAATTCCTAAGATATTTCATTGATTTCAACCCTACTTAGGCAAGACCTCAAGTCTGGGGACTTGTTATAATTATAAAATAATCAATTTGGGGGCTGGAGAGGTGGCTCAGCAGTTAAGAGCAGCCACTGGTCTTCCAGAGGACCTAGGTTCAATTTCCAACATCCACATGGCAGCTCACAACTGTCTGTAACTCCAGTTCCATAGGATCTGACACCTTCACATAGACATGCATGCAGACAAAACACCAATAAACATAAAATAAAAATAAATAAATTTAAAGCAAGCAAGTAAGTTAATCAGGGTTGTAAAAGGAACTTTTATTCACCTGTTTCAATTGTTTTCTCGGAGGCTTACTGACTCTGTCTGCTAATCTAGACCTAGTTCTGGAAGCTCCTAGCCTCCGTACAATTTAACCTAGGCCTAGAACATTTTCAGCCTCTGAGACTTCCTACTGAATAAGCTCACCCTTTCTTGTTCTTGCTGAGCTCTGGCTGGCCGGTTCAGCTCAGCTGTTCTGGCTCAAAGTCCTCTCTCAGCTAAGTTATTCAGCGTGGCTGTTGTCTCAGCCCTGGAATTGTTCTGCTTGTCTTCGAACTAACTGCCCCAATATTTTCTAATCCTCCAGCTTCTTTTCATTTTCTGGCTCATTCCATCTTCACCTGACTTCTTTCTCTACAACCCTTCTCTCTCTTACTGTCCTAGTAAAACTGCTTTTTTTTACCTGTAAAACTGCCTCTTAAGTATCTTCCCTTTCTTCCCTCTTCTAGTGAGAGTTGGGCATATCCTATTCTGTCAAATCTACTCTGATTTGTCACTTTTTCTACCACTCAATTAGACATTACTTTCAAACATGGGTGCTTCCTTCTACAAACCTTCATAGTTTGAGATTAAAGGCATGTACCACCATGCCTGGACCTAAGCTTTTCTTTTCCTGAAACTTGCTCTATATACCAGGCTGGCCTTGAACTCAGATGTGCTTGCCTCTGTCTCCTGGGTTAAGGGCCGGACCACATAGACCTAGAAGGTCTTTGGATGTAATCTCTTGCCAGAACAGTCATGTTCTGAATTAACATTCCTCTACACAGGATCTTTCTGTGTATCATAAGCTGGCTTCCAGCTTATGACTCTCCTGTTTCATTGTCTCAAGTGCTAAGATGTGTGACAGCATACACAACTTTAAACATTTTGAGCAAATGGTATTTTTTTCACAGTCTGTTCTCTTTCAGATTGTTGTTATTTATATATGCATGTGTGTGCATGTATGCCACATATATATAGGTGCTCTTCAGTGGTCAGAGGAGGCCTTGGATCCCTGGAGCTAGACTTCCAGATAACTGTGAAGTAGGTGCTGGGAACTGAACTTGGGTCCTTTGGAGGAACAGCAAGCCCTCTTAACTGCTGAGTCACCTCTTTAGTCCCTGAGCAAGGAGTCACCCTGCACTTTCATTCTGTACAGATCATATAGAAACAGTTCTCCACCCCTACTCCAGTACTGAAGATTGAATTCAGGGCCTTGTGTAGCCAGGCAAGTATTCTACCACCCACTTACATGCCCAGCTCTCCCAAGGTCCTCTGACTGTTTTTTTCACTCCACTAAATAGGATTTAAGTTCAAGTAGGCTCTAATGTCCCTCCCTAACACTCCTCAAACTCCGTTTGGGAATCCATGTTATTCAGAGGGAGTTGATTGACATTTCTTGGTGCCAGAGTAGTCATGTGACTTAGACCAATCCAACCAAGTCAGGCCATTTTTGTGACTCTGAATTGGGCAGATGGCCAGACTGATCCAATCAGAGGACAGCTTGGAGGGTTTGCCTGAATAACTGTGACAGAGGTGTGCCCTGCTGGACATGAAAGGAAGATAAGAACCACTACCACCAGCTGTCTTGAAACAACGAGGGGATCAGGCCTGACCACAGACTGCCAGCATGGAAGGAAAAAGAAAGAGACAGTAATGGGTGAATGTAGTTTTGATCTAGAGCTCTTAGTTCCCTCAGCTGATTGTTTTATTACCTAGGGAGTGCTGGATCAATGTTGTGTTGCATGCAACCATTTCATAGATATTGCTGTATGTATCTGACCCATCATACTATTCCTGGCACTTATCACAGTATGCCATAAAAAAAAAAAAGATACTAGAGGCCAGACAGTGGTGGTGCACGCCTTTAACCTCAGCACTCAGGAGGCAGAGGCAGGTATAACTATGTGAATTCAAGGCCATCTTGGTCTACAGGGTGAGTTCCAGGACAGCCAGGGCTACACAGAGAAACACTGTCTCAAATAAATAAATAAATAAATATTAAAAATGAGGATGATGGGGCATACCTTTGACTCAAATACCAGGGAGGTAGAAGCAAATAGATCTCTATGAGTTTCAGGCCAGCCTGGTCTATATAGTGAGTGACAAGACAGACAGAGAAACAGAATAGGACTGTCTCAAAATTAAAATAAATAAATAAATAAAAGGAAATATTACCTCTTTTCTCCTAGCCAGGTCCCAAATCCCTGGCACAGCCCAGAGCAGCCTTTTGGATGTTTCCTTCAGAAATCAAGCCCTTGGGGTTAGTGGTCGGCAACCCTGCACTCCTGACTCAGACCTGGTCTGCCCACTTTTTACCTAGCAGCTTCATGCAAGTTCCTTGTGTTTTGAAACTTGCCTTTCTGTTCTGTGGAATGGAGGCAAAGATACAAACAGGTGACTTCAGACTCTGTGGCTGACTAGGGCTCTAAGTTTCTGTGGGACAGACTAGTTGAATATCCAGCTTGTCCTGTTGAATACTAAGGATTTAGTCAACCGGCTATAAGCTAACCCAGCAAGCATCTGCAGATGGTTTCTGTGTGCTCCACCCAGACAAGGAGACTCAGACTCCAAACTTCCAAAGCTAGGTGTGGTGGTAAAACCTATAATCTCAGCACCTGGAAGGCTGAGGCAGGAAGAGGCTCTCCAGCGCCTACATAGTGATGCCCTTTCAAAAGAAAGGAGGATCAGTCCTCCTGGGCACTTTACCCTTACTCTGAAAATTTTAGCTGTAATCTCAAAATCTAAAGAATTCCCTAGTGCTACTTTTTAAAAAATATGTATTTGCTTTTCTTTTATGTGTACAAGTGTTTTGCCCGCAGGTGTGCCACATGTGTGCCGCACTGACAGAGGCCAGAGGAGGGCATTGGACCCCCTGGAGCAGGAATTATACAGATGGCTGTGCGCCACAATGCGAGTGCTGAGAACCAAACCCAACTCCTATGCAAGAACACTAAGTGTTGTTTAGCTATGCCCCCAGCCCTCCAAACCACTTGTTGACCTCTGTGTCATAACCCCATAGTATCACACCCGTCCTCTTTTCTCCCTAACCCCCACACTTACTCTCAGAACACCACTTCCAAGTGTTCTCAGTGCACAAATGAGTGACTCTGGGCCCCATACAAGGAGGCATGTGGGTGTGAGCCCGAGTGTGAGTTAACCCAGTGCATCTACATGTGCGTAAGCATGAGTGTAAAGACACCAGCATGTAAGCCTATGAATGTGGGGCTGTAAGGGTGTTGGTGTATCTGAGGGTGTTGCAACATTAGTCTGGGTGTGCGCGTGAATAACTGTTGCTGTCTTGAGATCAGAGAAGCTGGGATTAGATCATCCGGAGAACCTTCACTCACAAGACTAGACTCACAAACATTTTCCCCTGGAAGTGGGCAGGGCAATAAAGGGTCTGCTCTCTCCAGAGGAAATATAAATTGGGGACTTTTTGGTGGTGCTGCAGTAAGTTTCCCATGCTCCTGCAAGTAACCCCAATTAAACTCTAGTAGACCAAGCTAGATGGAGTTGTTACTGTGGTCTGTCCTTGGGGCCTTATCTAGGAGGAACAGACACTTGTCCATGTCTCCCCAGGAAAAGTCACACAACACTGAGCTGATATGAGGGTTAGAGCATTCTGAACGTAGATGGGCCAAGCATGGAATGAGTACTGGGAAGGGGTGAGAGGGAGTAAATGCATCGCTGTGAACATACGCACACACCCAGATCTTCGTTTCTCATGCATTTCTCATGGATGTGAGCACAAACAGCCCCAAGGGTTGAAGGTGTCACAAGCTAGAAGCCCTTTGCCTGATAAAGGAATGACTTTGTCTGTGGGTCAAGGTCAAACAACTTTCCCCAGCCCTGAAACCAGGGATCCCTCTATCAAGAAAGAGCCGCCATAGTCTGGGGCCTGCAGCTTGCTTGTAGACTCAAGCCTAGAACCTCCTCCTCTCCCTCAGCAGGTTTCTAGGTCAAGCTTGGCAGTGATCTGAGCAAAGAAGCAGGGCACCTTGGCATTCCAGGTGCCTCCTCAACTTTGGGGAGGGGGACGTTTCCATGGAAACAAGCACTGAACTATACCCAGATGATTATCAAGCCTCCCAGAGTCCTCTCCAGCCAGCCTTCTTCGGCTCTGAACAGCAAGGAAGAGAAATGAGAGTTCATCACAGATCCTGAGAGTCTTCAAAACAATATGGAGACTGCAGGCTAAAGCTCAGGGATAAGGTCTACCCAGCCCACATGACACCCTGGCTTCCATCCCTAGCACCACCGATGGGGGAGGGGTGGAGAGAGGAAAGGGAAGTGGGGGCATTAAGGAGAGAGGGAGAGGTAGGTGCTGAGAATGAGAGCTAGTGTAATAACTCTTACCCAAATGACTTCTTCAAAGTAGAAGATTGAAGACCAACAGAAAAATCTGTCTGGATGATTGGAGTAAGGTTTTTCTCCCCAGAGAGCCCTGAAGGTATGGGAAGGTCACACTCATCCTTTTTGATACTATAAGATGGAAGTAGAGGGCTGGAGATCTTAAGTTAGACTGTTTTCAATCTCACCTGCAGGCTCCTGGTACTGGAGGGCTGGGAGCCTCACTTCTGAGCCTGGTTGCACGCACTGTCCCTCTTTGGTACAGAGGAGACCTGTCACCAACATTATCACCTCCTGCACCAAGGATGTAGGTCCCATTACTACCCCTACTTAACAGATGAAAAGCCAAACCACAGAAAGGAATCCAGCAGAATCTTGTCAGATCCTTACTGGGTTTCATTAAGAATGAAGGGTATGGGGCTGGAGAGACAGCTCAGAGGTTAGGAGCACTGGCTGCTCTTCCAGAGGTCCTGAGTTCAATTCCCAGCAACCACACAGTGGCTCACAACCATCTATACAGGGATCTGATGCCCTCTGCTGGTGTACAGGTGTACATACTGCACTCATCTACATTAGATAAATGGATGAATAATCTTAAAAAAAAAAAGAATGAAGGGCAGCAGTGCTGGGCATGGTGGTGCACACTGCAACCCCAGCACTCAGGGACTCAGATTTTTGTCAGTTTGAGGCCAGGCTGTTCTAGTTTAGAACAGCCAAGGCTACACAGAGAAACCCTATCTCAAAAAAACAAATAAATAAAACAAAAACAAAACAAACAAAAAAGAATGAAGGACAGCAACCACTGGCCCTCATTTAGAAGGAGCAAGATGGGCAACATTCTAGAACTCAGAAGATGGATTCTTAGAACAGGTACAAATACCTTGACCTTCCTCCCTTACCCTCTTTGCTCTCTTATTTCCTATATGTGCTTCCTACTTGCCAAAGTCAACTGAAACCATGGCAAGAGGTGAGACAGCTCATGGGTGTTAGCCTTCTAGGCACTGAGCTGAATAAAGAGCTGAGCCATGCTAACAGAGACCCCTGTCTGCCCGAGTCTGGTTGCTCGCAAGGGTCATCTTGCAGTCCTAGAGACCTAGAGATCTAGACTGGAATCTGCTCTTCTGCTACATGACCCTAGGAGACTTTGAGTCCAGTTCTTGCTTTCTGTAAAAGGAGGTGTTCCTTTGAAGCCTCCCCCAGGGATGGTGCCTAAGCCAGTCTCTCTTTCTGCTGCTACCCTGAGGCCTATGGCCAAAGCTCCAGGCATGCAGACCCTCCCTGGGTTCCTGGGCAGGCTCTTCCCAGAAACCTGGACTAAAAGGTGGACGTATCTCAGTGTCTCCTTCTTTCACACTTCCTCCTTACCTGGGACCATTCAGGTGCTTCTCCTGAAGCACAGGCTCCTTCTCCTTCCTCAGGCAGCCGGCTCCTAGATCCTTGGGGGCTCAGAGTCTTCTCTAGCTCTTAGGGCAGTGGTTCTCAACCTTCCTAATGCCATGACCCTTTAATCCAGATCCTCATGTTGTCACACACACACACACACACACACACACACACACCGCCGCAATTATTTCATTGATACTTTGTAGCTTCATGTTATGGTCATGAATCGTAATCTTAATATCTCATATGCAGGGTATATGATATGAGACCTCAAATGGGGTCATGACCCACAGGTTGAGAAATGCTGCTCTAGGGTTTCTATACTGGGTGGAGTAGGCCCTCTTCTTGTCTTCCCACCCCACCCAACTCTACCTCACCCAAGTTTCTTCAAGCTTGGGGATGCCCCACCCAGCTTTTTCAGAAAAAAATAAAAAATAAAAAAACAAGGAGAGTTAGCAGCAAACCAGAGCTCATTACCAGGAATTAAGAAGACATGCCCCGGGGCACAGACGGTTGGCTGGAGTCACTGGCATTTAGAAGTATACTCCAAGTACACAGAGAAATGGCCTCAGAAGTATGTACAGAGATGCCTCTTAAGAGGTACATGAAGAACTAGGCAGGAACACACAGAGAGAGCCAAAGATGAAGAAAGCTAGAGACTCTGACAGCCTGACCTGGGAGAGAAAGAAGTCCTGAGGAGCCAGGCATGGTGAAACAATCCTCAAAACCCAGCACTCAGGGAGCAGAGGCAGGCAATCTCTGTGAGTTCAAGGGCAACCTGATCTACAGAGTAAGTTCCAGGACAGCCAACACTACACAAAGAAACCCTGACTCAAAAAAAAAAAAAAAAAAGGAAAGGAGGGAAGGAAGAAAAAAAAAGGAAGAAAGAAAGAGATGGATTGTAGTGAGGGCTTGGTACAGAATCATAAAGAGCCCTCAGCAAGCCCTGAGATACAGCTGCCCTTCCATGAGGCAATTCTCCCTAGCTTCCCTGAAGGTAAATTCTGTGAAATGAAGGAGAAACTTTCTTACAGGAAAATACAGCATTTTCCTCCCTGAATTTGTCTATTCAGAGTGGAGTTTTCATGGAGAGTTCCTTGCCTAGAGGTGTCACAAAGTGGATGCCTAGCTCATGTTTCCACACACTGTTCCTAGCTTTAACCAGGTATTCAGCCAACATATTCCCTTTCCCACTGCCTACCACAATTGTGACTCAGTCTTGCTTTTCTTATACCCATCCCAAGAGCCTTGTAGAGTTGGCACAGAAGAGCAAACCACCACCCCACTTCCTCCTATCTGTCAGTAAATTCACAATTGTGGAAGGAATCTGAGGTGAAAGACATTTGTTGATTTCAATGGCCTTACAAAACAGCTTTCAGCATCCCTCTCTACCCCTACTGTTCCACCTCGTCCTGGTTCTGTCAGTATAAAGTCAAGAGGGGTCATTTATTATTTCCTGTTTTCTGGTCACTGCTACTCCCACTTAAGTTTTTAATTATGTTTATTAGTGTGTGTGTGTGTGTGTGTGTGTGTGTGTGTGTGTGTGTGAACAGGCCAGGGTGCAAGTGTGGAGCTCAGAGAACAACTTTCAAGGACTGGGTTCCACAGATCAGATGGCAGGTGCCTCTACCCACTGGACCATTTCACCAGCCTATGTCAAGTCCTTTTTGTAAATCATCTCCTATCATTTACTCATTTTATTAACTCCAGTGTCACAGATAAGGAAACTAAGGTCCAGAGAAGGAACACAAACAGAGACGCTGTGATGGGCCTGAGTCACAGGTTCTACTGTCTTATAGTCTTTGTGCCTGAAGGCCTCCTGCCACTCACCAGCTGACTGGTGGGATTTGAAAGGAATGATGGTGAGGTAGAGTCATGGATGGGGTCTGAGGAGGAACTGGTATGGCTGTTGATTGAAACTGGAATAGTATGCTGAAGAAAACTGCAGGCTCTTTCTGCTCCCAGGGTTTACCATTCTTTTCCCTTAGGGTCTGGGAAAGGGACACTCCCTCTGGCTCAGGTCTTTCCCACATTCCAGAGACACCTACTAGGATTGGGACAAGGAAAGGGTAGGGATCCAGGAACTGATTGCTTTCTCCCACCTGGACTCCCCAGTCACAGTCCTAGTTATGTGGTCTAAATTTGCTGGTTACCCTTACTGGGCCTGTGTCTCATCTGTGAAGGAGCCACTGAACAGGAGCCTTTGAGAAGCACCAGCATGCATGCCCAAGATCCTCCGGCTCCTACAGGGTGAATCACACAGGAAGATTTCCCTTATATTCCTGGTGAAACTTAAGTCAGCTATAGTTAAAAAGCTGAAAATGAAGCACACTTCCTGGGCTCAGGTGTGCCAGGCTAGTCACACAACCCATGCCTTACTAGGCCCAGACATGTCTTGGACTAATGAGACAGAAGGGGACTTGAGCAGACACAACAAAGGTTCTTGGTTCAGGCAGTGACTTTAGGTCGGAAGACAAAGCAAAGCTTAAGAGTGACCCATTTCCTAGAAGAGGGACCACCACTAATGTAGATCATATTAATAAGCAAAGATGAAAGCACAAACTTCAGAGTGAAGGCCCAAGGGCCCCAGAAGTGGCCAGCAGTAAAGGTACAGCACTGTGTTGGGGTAAAGACAGAGAACCTGGATGCAGAAGACTTTGGAATATTCTCAGGTGTGGTGAGGACCATAGAGAGATCCCTATTCTCAGGGATGTACCTGAGGAACCTGTGTGGATTGACCTTGTAGGGAAGCTGCTAAGAGCACCACAGCCAAAAGTCTGGACGGAGCATAAGTGTCAGCAGAGGACAGTACAGGTCCCCAGTCTGATTGGCCTCTTCCAGCCATAGTTTAGCCTCTTCCAGACTCCCTCCCCAGGGAAGGGGATGAGACAGAAGGATTCAGAAGATGCCCAGAGGGTGGAATCTAGGGACCACTGAACACAAGCTGAGATTAGACTCTAAACTAGACACTTGGGAGCTTACTATCAAATAATACCAAAGCTCTAATACTCATCCCAGAAAAGCAGAAGCTTGACTCGGTGTGCTGTCACATGCTTTTGATGCCAGCAGGGGATCTCTATGAGTTCAAGGCCAGCCTGGTATACATAGTGAGTCCCAGGATAGCCAGGACTACATAGACCCTGCCTGAAAAACAAACAAAAACAAGCAAAAAGGCACATTTGGTGTTTTATGCATACATTTTATTTTTTATATAAAAGGCAACAGTACATTGTTGATTAGAGGATTAAAGAAAACCCCTTTAAAAAGCGGAGTTTCCCTACCCCTATTCCTAAGACTGTATTGTATATTTATATATTTTAAAAAAACAGAAAATATGAAACTTATAACCTGGACTTCAACCCCCTCCCAATGTCCATCTAAAAACAGAAGCATATTACACAGTCCCTACTCAATGGTCATATGAGCTGTACCCTCTTATCCCTCTCCCCTCCCCAAGCCTAGAAATCCACTTCTAAAAAAGAACAGACACACACATACTCAAAAACACACTTCTGGGTCCACCTGCACATGGAATCCTTGAAGCATGCACACTCTAGCACTTTCCTCACTCACCTCCCTTCCCCTGGGCTCCCTTGAACTGCTACAGTCTGTTTTGAAAACTTGGTCCCTTGCCCTGAATGCCTGGAAAACAGCACACATGCACGCATGTACACATATACACATACTCCCTTCTTTTCTCTCTGCACATTCTTTTCCTCTTGAGAAACAAAAGAATGTTTGGTTCTACTTGCTATCCTACCTTGGCTTAAGGGTGGGAACCTAATGCCCTACTAGGCAGAGTTCAGTAAAAATTCTGAAGGGACCATCCAGCAGGTTTGGATGGATTCAGGGAGCTTCTTAGCACGTGAGAGGCATCACGAGGGGCTTTTAGAGAGTGGCCCCCACACAGTCAATGGATACTCAAGAGAGTGAACAGTGTGGGGGGTGGCTGCTGCCCCTTCAGATCTGCTCCTTGTGCTTCATGTGGGCCAGCTTCACATTCTCTGCTTCGGTGGAGGGCGGGGGCTGCTCCAGATGACAACCAATCATGAGCTGGTACACGAAGACACCAGCAATGGAGCCCAGGAGTGGAGAGACGATGGGTACCCACCACCAGTGCCGGCCAGTCCTGGAGGGCAAACATTGGTAATCAGAGACAGGAAGACAGGGAAGAGAGCTACAGTAAGCTGAAGGGGGCTGTACTTACGTGAAGACTTCTGAGCCCCAGCCAGCCAGGGCTGTGAAAAGTCGAGGGCCAAAGTCACGGGCAGGGTTGACAGCGTAGCCAGAATTGAAGCCCATGGAGGTTCCAATGACCAGGACCACAAGGCCCACAGTGAAGGCCTCCAGACCACGGGGGACAGGGTTGTTATAGGGATCCACAATGGCCAGGACACATACAATGAGGGAGGCTGTGCCTATGAACTGGAGAGTGGGGAGAATAAGGTGAAGGACAGCTCCTGGCCCTGCTGATCCTAGGATGCCTGCAAGGGCCAAGAGTTCACTGGGAGGGGACTGGAGAGATGGCACAGAAGTTAAGAGCACTGGCTACTCTTCCAGAGGTCCTGAGTTCAATTCCCAGCAACCACATGGTGGCTCACAACCATCTATAGTGAGATCTGGTGCCCTCTTCTGGCATACAGGTATACATGCAGGCAGAATACTGTACACATAATAAATAAATCTTTTAAAAAATTGGGAAGCTCCGTGTTTTACAAAGGACCTGCCACCACGTTCCTAGGTCAGGGTTCCCATGGATTAAGAAACCCTGCTATAATCAAGGTGTGTTGTCCAAAATAGTCTGTTCCTCCCTCTGCATTCACTTCACAGGTCCCCCAACACATACCTGATCAAAGAAGCCATTGACCATGTCCAAATGTCCAGAGGGATAGGTGGCAAAGATACCAGCTGTGCCATTGGGGCCAGAGACGATGAGCTCATTGTTGGCAAAGCCCCAGATCGCATCTGGAGACAGATTAGACCCACTGTGAGTGAGGGCAGAATGCTCCCTCTAAGACCTGCCCTTCCCACCCTGTCAGGGACCACAGGTAAGCATATTGCTCTAGAGGGACAGGTAGAGTAACAGGGCGAACAGAAGAACAGGGTGGGTGAAGGCTGGGAGATCCTATTGTGGCCAAACTTGTTTCTTTCCTCCAGAGCCCCCAACCTGAGCCTAAGTGTTAATGAATGAGTCATGAGCACTGGGCTTGGGCAGGCCTAGCTGTCATCAGTGGGGTTGGTGCCAACGGGTACTTCAAAAGGGAGAGCATGTGGAGAAGGGCAAGATGGGGAATGCTTACCATAGTACAGCCCAAAAACAATCCCAGCACCCAAGAAGGCCCCCAGTGTCTGTGCCAGTGCGTAGATGGGCAGTTTGATCCAGGGCTCACGTGCCAGGAAGCACATGGCAAAGGTCACGGCAGGGTTCAAGTGGGCTCCTGAGGAGAGAACACAGAACCTATAGGCTATAGTCCACCACCACAGAGTGCCCCTGTGCTCCTCCTTTCTGGGGTACAGGAAGGACTTCTTGGCCAGGACGGCCATTGAATTATGTCAAAACTGAATTTTTATTCCAAGGTTGATAGTCAAAGGTTCTATTCCACCCTGTCCCAAAGGGTCCAGAGCCAGGGTGTTGTTAGGACCAGCATTTCGGGGTGCCCCCTTCCCTCTTCTCTCTAGCCAGACACTTGTTGGAGATGCTGAGAGCTGAGAACTGAGGCTGGGGTTGAGGGCTTACCAGACACTTGGCCAGCTACCAAGATGGCAAGGGTGACAGCAAAGCCAAAAGCCAAGTTGATGGTGAGGAAGCCACCATGGGTGCCCCGGCTGAGCACCACTTGAGCCACCGAGCCACAGCCAAACATCTGTTAGAAAACAGAGCAAATGAAGTTCCAATGAGACTTGTCACCACAGAGAAAACTGGACTATAACCCAAATCCCTCCTGCTACAGCTGCAAGTCCCAGAAAGAGGAGAGATGTCTTCACCTAATTAGGTTTTATTTTGAATATAGCAGAGCCCTGTATGGGTATGACTGGGAACCCAGATTGTTTAATTAAGATTCACTGGTTTTTCTTGCCAGAAGGGCATGGGAGGGAAGGTGTCACTATGACAGTTTCTGTCTCTGTCCTCCAGAAGGGACACACAGAAGTAGGAAGTACGCCTCATCTCCCACTCTTCCAAAGCTGAGGTCAGAGTGGAGGTGATGGGGGATACAGAGACAAGAGGGAAAACAAAAGCTAGGTTGAATCTACGCCAGAGTATAGAGATGTCTGCACATCTGGCCTTCACCACACCCTCACTCAGCACCCTCTCCCCAAGCGAACCTCCCTGTTCTTTTTCCAGCCCCTCTGCCTCCAGGATTTCCACTCAGATCTGAAGAGTTTTAAGTGGCTCTGCTCTCTAACTCCTGTAAAATCTGTTCTAACCTTTCTACCTGGGATGGAGGGACTAAAAGGGTTCAGCATGTACAGAACATAATGTATGTTCAAACATGAACATACTCTCCACCAACTGTAAAATGCTGTTGTCTCTAGTGTCCCTCAAAGCTCCTCCAGCCTAGCCCTGGGTCTTCTTTCCCAACTCTCCATAACTAAGAGTGCTATGCTGAGCAGGGCCTGAACCCTGCCCTTGTGAGGCAGAGGCCAGTTTGGTCTATAGAACAGCCAGAGCTAGGTAGAGAGACCCTGTCTCAAAAACAAACAAACAAAAGCACTATGCTGACCAGCAGGCTGGGTTCCATGAACTCTACTGGGCCAGAGCCTGTGTACTGAGTTGTTAAGTACTGATTATTATCACTCAGAAAGAAGAGACAGGGGAAGCAAAGGGTAGTGATGCAGGGCAAAGGTGTTTGGGCAGGTGAGGGCAAAAGTCAGAGATTGTAAGAGTATGGGGTGGAGGCATGTGATGGTCTGGAGCGGTATGCCCAGCCAGACCCTGGCCTGAGTTCTTTGCCTGCCTGAGGCCAAGAGCTGGCTCTGTGCCAAGGGGCATCAAAGGGAGGAGCTATTAAAGCCAGTTCCACCACCTTGGGGCTAATCTTCCTCTTCCTTCTCCACCCCCTCACCCCTGTCTCCAGCTTCTTAGCCAATCCCTCATCCTACCCAACTATTTACTTCAGAGAAAGGGGCTTTCCTCAACCCAAAGCCAACCTGGATTCTGAGGCTACAAGGTTCTGGGCCCCCATCATAGATACACAAGCAAGCCCTCAGCTGTCAGGGGATCCCCTGGTCTGCCACCTCCACCCCAAGCTCTGCTTTTCACTGACACCTGATACCTCACTTCTACCTGAGCCTGAAAGCCTTCACCACAAATCCAGCACCCTCTTTTTGTGGTCTCGGATAGGCCAAATGATCCTGGGACTCAGCGGAGACTGATTGTTCTTTTCTTAATGGAATGGATCTGAGAACTGGGAAGGGATAAGGAGGCCCCTCTGTGAAAGGAGAAGATCCACTCCCTTGTCCTAGCTGCTGCTAAACAGGTGGCTGAACTCACAGATCAAGATAGGAAATGGAGCAGTGGCAGGAAGGTGGTAAATGCGACCGCTCCACTCGCTTCTTGGCACAGAGGGGAGAGAGAATGGGGACAACTGATAGGCCACTAGTTTATGAAGTCAGAGGCTCCTTGTGTAGCCTGCCCCACCATCATCCTCTCTGGCTGGTTGACTGATCTACATTACCCAGGACTGAGGCAGCTGCTGGAACTCAAGTAATCCAACCAGTGCTATGAGGCAACTGAATTCAGAAGAGACTCAGGAAAACAAACGTAATGCCATTAATGGCTGAAAATCAGAGTAACTGAAATAGGAAATGAAAACCATAACTGCCTGTCAGACCAAGGAGTGCACCCCACATTACCTAGAACAACTGAGGGCTAAACTCCAGAAACTCAGCATGGAGGAGTCACTGAGAGGCAGAGGAGGGATCAAAAGGCCAGCAATCGTCTGCAATGGCTCTGGAATTCTCAGGGTCGCACACAGGATCTGAAGGACTACAGCACGGCACGTGAGGAACCAGTCCTCTGTAGGGCCCTGTTTTCTTCCACAATCGCCTTATCTCTATGACATTCCATTCTTCCAATTTTGCTGCTGACAGCCTGAGAGGCCTGTGCCCTCTGCCCCCACCTGTGGTAATCCGTCCTCACTTCGCCGCAACTTTTGGACTTTCTGAGGCTTAATTATTCATTAGTGGCCAAATACCCAAGATCCAAATAACTTAAGAGGCGGTCCATTTGACTCTGCTTCCACTGTGTCCCGGGGCTGGGACTCTGGGAAGCTGCGAGACTGGGAAGAGAAGGTGCTGAAAGTCCCTTTCAGCAGCCTGTGGTCTCTGTCTCCAGCGGAAAGGTGAAAGAACAGAGCGGTCCTGGTGAGTAACACTGTCAGGAATTGAGTTAGAACTGTGAAGGCGAGGTCAGTTTGACACTGAGGGTTGAGCCTGGGGAGCAGAGCTGGAGTGCTGGTCCCCAGTTGAATGAGGAGTGGGGAGCATGTGGCCTGAAAAAAGAAAGGGTTGCTCACTTCCTCGCACTCACCACAAGGATGAGGGTCCCTAGGCACTCTGCCAGAGCCTGGCGAAGCAGCCGGTAGCGGATGTGGAGCATCTCCCCGCATCGGTTCATCAGTTCCTTCTGTCGACCCATGGTGAGGCGGTCCAACGTGCGGGCGCTAAGTGGCTAGCGGAGGGCGCGGAGAGCAGCGGCCCAGAGCGCAGGAGGCACCTTATATGCATGTGCGCGGCAGGCCAGCCCCGCCCGCAGAGCCCCACCCGCAGAGCCCTGTCGGGGGCGGGGAGGGGAGGCGGAGTGCAGCCACCACCCACCGCCTAGCCTGGGGCGCTCGTGGGGACCGGGGCGACTGGAGCTGAGCGTTAAGGGTAGGTTGGCTCTCTAAAGGGCACTTAGGGGAGGGAGTGTTGGGCTGAAAGGACTGAAGTTCTGGGGAAAAAGAAAAAGCTAGAGATCTCCTGGCCTGTTCACTGCGAGCCTTGGGGGCACGTCTCACACTACAAGGTGAGACCTGTCATGATGGAGAGGGACCAGTTTGCTTCAAGATGACCAGATAGAACAGGTCCTCAGTCAGGAGACTGAAAGGTGCTGACCCCCTGGCGGGCAGAGGCATGCTGTGTTCTAACCAGAATTCACCAGCCCTTCTTGTGCTCGAGGAACATGTAACACGTTGGTCAGCTGCGTCCAGAGCTGTATCAGCATGGCAAATGTCCTGTGTTCCTAGTGACACTGCCTTTGGTGTGTACACACCGGCTGGGATTCCTGGGCTTTCGCTGGTGGGCCTTGCTGCACTTATACCCATGGCTCCAGAGGCTGAGCTGCAGCTGTCCTGACATGCCACATGCCGCATACATCTTGCCAGCAGGGTGAATTGCAGCTGTTTTTAACTCTCTCTTTTCCCATCTTGGCTTTCCCACTCCCATCAAAGTAAACCTATCCTTTTGAGTACTTCAGCTGCAGGAGATGCTTAGCATGCCAGCCTGGTAACCTGAGTTCGATCCCTGAACCCCACATGAAGGTCGGAGAGAACCAACTCCATACATTCGTAGTGGTTCAGGTGCCCACACCCCTACACCATAAGAAATTCTTTTAGAGACAGGGGCTGACTGTGTAGCCCTGGCTAGCTTGGAACTCACTATGTAGGCCCAGTCCTTAAACTCACAGGGTTTAAGTTCTGGGATTTTAAGAACAGAAGCCACCACATCTGGCATAATTAATTTTTTAAAGGAGAGGTTAAACGAAGCCAGGTATCATGGCACCTACCTGCAATCCTAGCATTCATGAGACTGAGACAGGAAAATTGTGGCTTCATAATGAGACCCTGTCTCAAAAAGAAAGAGTTCACCAGCTACTTTGGAGGATGACAGGATGTTTAAATGTTCAAGGCATGTCTGTCTTACAGGGTGAGTTCAAGGCCAGCCTGGGCAACTTACTGGCTGCCTGCCTCAAAAACAGCTGGAGAAGGACAGGAGAGGTGGCTCAGTGGTTAAGAGTGGTTTTTTGTTTTGTTGGTTTGTTTTTTTGTATTGTTTTTGTTTTTTTGAGACAGAGTTTCTCTGTGTAACCCTGGCTGTCCAGGAACTCATTCTGTAGACCAAGCTGGCCTTGAACTCTGAGATCCTCCTGCCTTTGCCTCCTGAGTGCTGGGATTAAAGGAGTGACTACCACTGCCAGCAAAAGTGAGCTGCTCTTACAGATGATCCCCACACACACACACAGCAAGCAGCTCACAGCCACCAATGAAGGAGATCCTACACTTCCGGCCTCTGTGGTCACTAGAGCATGCAAAACCACATACAGACACATAATTTAAAATAATAAAAATAAACATCTTTAAATGGCTGAAAGGGGAATGGTGGTGCAGTCATTTAATCCCAGCAGTATGTGGATCTGTGAGTTTCAGGCCAGCCTGGTCTACATAGTGCATTCCAGGATAGCCAGAGTTCAATCCCCCTCCTGCCAAAAAAAGGGGGAACTAGGTCTCAAAAATCTAAAATATCTAGAGAGAGATTACATCAAATGTAATAACGTCCACACCATCAGCTAGGTGAGTATCCAAGGCAACACTGCTCTCAGTGTTGTCTGCCTTCCTTCCTTTTTCTTTTCTTTTTCCGAGACAGGGTTTCTTTGTGTAGCCTTGCTGTCTTAGACTCACTTTGTAGACCAGGCTGAATTTGAACTAAGAGATCTGCCTGCCTTTGCTTCCTGGAGTTCCAGGATTACAAGCCTGTGCCACCGCATCTGGCCTTCCTTCCTTTTCTTTCCTCTCTCCTCCATTTTTCTCCAGTGCTCAGGATTAAAACTGAGGGCCTGGAGCATTGCATGCTAAGCATGTATTCTGCCATTGAGAGCCATACAATTTATTTACTTATTTACTTTGGGTTTTTTGTTTGGTTGTTTGATTGCTTGCTGTTTGTTTGTTTGTTTGTTTTTGAGAGAAGGTTACAGAAAATGTAGCCAAAACTGGCCTTGAACTCACTTGTAGCTTAGGCTGGCCTCCAGCTCTTGGTAACCCTTTACTTTTACCACGTGATGGGAGTATAGGCATGAACCACTATACTGAGTTTAATGCTTCATTTAGTAATTGAGAGATTGGGCTGAGGATCTAGTTCAAAAGTAAAATGCCGGGCTGGAGAGATGGCTCAGTGGTTAAGAGCACTGTCTGCTCTTCCAAAGGACCCAGGTTCAATTCCCAGCACCCACATGGCAGCTCACAACTGTCAATGCTGATTCCAAGCGCTCTGACTCCTTCACTGGTGGCTGCTCGGTGTGTGTGTGTGGGGGGATCATCTGTAAGAGCAGCTCACTTTTGCTGGCAGTGGTAGTCACTCCTTTAATCCCAGCAGGCAAAGGCAGGAGGATCTCAGAGTTCAAGGCCAGCTTAGTCTACAGAATGAGTTCCTGGACAGCCAGGGTTACACAGAGAAACTCTGTCTCAAAAAAACAAAAACAATACAAAAAAAAAAAAAACAAACCAAAAAACCAAATGCATATAAAATAAAACCAAATAAAATCATTTTTTTAAAAAAAGTAAAATGCCCAAGGTCCTGAGTTTGATTCCTGGTATCAAAAAAATAAATCAATCAATCATCTGGAAATTGGTTCAGTGGCCTGAGCCCTTCTTCCATATGGACCAGCAGAAATAGAAATGTGTGTGCCTTCTCCATAGTCTGTAGAAAAGCATTCATTGCTACAAATGACCAAGAAACTACTTTTTTTTTTTTTTTTTTTTGCCAGGCAGTGGTGGGGAATGCCTCTAATCCCAGTATTTGGGAGGCCAGAGGCAGGCAGAGTTCTGTGAGTTTGAGGCCAGCCTGGTCTACACAGAGCATTTCAGGACATCCAGGGCTACACTGAAAAACCTTGTCTTGAAAACTTAAAACAAACAGGGGACTGGAGAGATGACTCAGTGGTTAAGAGTACTATCTGCTCTTCTAGAGGTCCTGAGTTCAATTCCCAGCAACCACATGGTGGCTCGTAGCCATCTATAATAGGATCTGATTTCCTCTTCTGGTTTGTAGGTATACATGGGAATAGGGCACTCATACACTAAATAAATTTAAAAAATAATTAAAAAACAGAAACAAACAAACCCTACATTTTTCAGGACTTAATCTGGGTGAGCTAAGGGCCCTAGGGACTTTCCTGTAAGGAATGGCTATCAGAAACAATGATCGCCATATGGAAGGCACAGTGGGGCAAGTCCGTAATCCCAGAACTTGCGAGGTGGAGGCAAAAGGGTCAGGAGTTCAAAGTCATTCTTGGCTACATATCGATAAAGTTTGAGCACATAATGGGCTACAGGAGACCTTTGCTCAAAAACCAAAAGGCAGCAGTGAGGTGACCCCTCCAGTAAAGCATTTTCCTTTAGGTCTGAGGAATTCACAGTCATCCACATGGTGGAAGGGAAGAAATGATCCCCATAAGCTGTCCTCTGACCTTCAGACATGCATTGTGGCATGCCCCCCCCAATAAATAAATGTGAAGAAAGAAAGAAAGAAAGAAAGCAATACTAGATATAATGGTGTAGCAAACACTTTAATCCCAGTTTATGGGAGGCAGAGGCAAGGAGATTTCTGTGAGTCTGAGGTCAGCCTATACAGCAAGTTATACAGTGAGACCCTATCTCAAAAGAAAAAAAAAAAAGGTGGAGAAGAAATTCTAGTCTTGAGACTTAGCAATAAATAAGGTAGCTTCACAATTGCTCAGGCACATACATGCATACACATGTACAGGCATGTATACACAGCTTGTAATTACATTCTTGCCTATAGATACTTCACTTTGCTTAAGGGACATTTATATAAGAGTCTGCCCATAGGCTCACGGGTGTGTAAAACCAATACACGAAGCTTCTCCATAGTCCTTGGCCCAGAAAGATGCCCCTTTCCCAGACACCTCCTTTCCCATTTCCCAGACACCCCCTCCCCCCTGGGCTGGGAGGCCCCATGGTGAATCAGGAAGCCATCACTGAGTGCCTGCCTACTGGCCCTGCTGCCAACCTATGACTCAATACAGAACACAAGATTCCTGGTGCCAGAGCTACAACTGCGGTCTGTGGGAGGAGGGGACATCTGCCAGGTTGCCCTCTGTTCTCCACCCTTGCTGTGCTTCTAGGTCTCTCACTGCCTCAAGTGGATCTACAAAGACTGCAGGAGATCAGGGTCTTGTGATGCATGCCTTTAATCCCAGCACTTGGGAGGATCCCTGAGTTTGAGACTAGCCTGATCTACATCAAGCTCCAGAACAGCCAGGGGTACACAGAGAAACCATGTCTCAAAAAAAAAAAAAAAAAAAAAAAAAAGCAGAAGCCAGATGGTGGTGGTGCACACCTTTAATCCCAAAGCTATGGAGGCAGAGGCAGGGGGATCTCTGTGAGGCCAGCCTGGTCTACAGAGTGAGTTCTAAGATAGCCAAGACTACACGGAGAAACCTTGTCTCAAGAAACTCAGTTTAAAAAAAAATAAAAGGGAAAGAGCAGGTACATCTATGTCTACTAACATGTGTGCATGTATAACGTGTACACATTATACCACGAAAAAAGTACATGAGGGAGGCAGGCACAACCCTGAGTATGTGTGTCTTCTCACCGAGCCCCGATGACTACACGTGAGCAGTTCTACACAGTCACTGCGTGTCTGTGTGTATGGATATGCCCGTCTGGAATTCTGTGGCTGCAGATGAACGCAGAACATCTTTGTGACACCCTTCATCAGACACAGCCCTATGCTAAGGCACATAGCTTACAAAGACAAGGCCACGATCTTTTCCTGAGAAAGGGTTTCTCTGTGTAGCTTTGGTTATCCTTCCATTCATTCTGTAGACCCAAATTCAGAGATCCTCCTCCCTCTGCCTCCTGAGTGTTGGGATGATAGGCATGTGCCACCACATCCGACAAAGCCAGGATCTTAAGGCCCTTATTCTCCTTTGTCTCTCAGTCAGGACCAGCACATAGAACTATGGCTCCATGTAATTCCACCAGACTCATTTGTATTCATGATCATGGCATATACATATATCCAAACACCGACCCATTGGGATGAATAGGGTCTGAATTAGGACTGTAGAGATGAGTAGGTCTTTGTTCTACTTAATGGATGACAAAAGAATCTACTTGAAGGATGGCTTCCAAAGGCTCCTTATTCCTGTCAACTCTTTTTACACCATAAAGAGGATGAAGAATGCATGTACAGAAGTACCAGCCTGAGTGTGAGGTAGAAAGGGGATTCCTTCCTCCACTGCTGAGTAAGTCTGAGCATCATTTTCAGTATAGTTAAGGTGACTGGCACCCCCCTGGAACAAAAGGCAGAAGAAGGTCACAGAGAAGAGGCATCTTGGTAAGATTAGTCCCAACCCTCTGAGTCACACAGCTTGCCTGAAGCATTCTGGGCTCCCTCCTGCACTTTGGTAAAGATGAGCAAGATTGAAGGCAGATGGCCAACCAGGTCCTCTGAGAGCTCTTGGGAGCCTCCTCCTTAGGCATCTTGAAAGGCCTATGTCTCACCCAGACAATGGGACATCCCACTGTGGGAGGCCATGAGCCTTCTAAGGTAGAACAGGGGGAGTGTTCCAGCCTAGCAATGAGCAAGTCTGAGCCTGCTGGATCAGAGGGGTTGGCTGGGGCCCTTCATAGGGTGAGGACAGCATTCCCTTCATTTTCTGGCCCCCCAACTTTTTTATCTGAATGAGAGCAGCCCAAAGCCCGGGTAGATGCTTCAATGGTTAAGGGTGCTTGCCTCTTTTCTAAAGGACTTGCGTTCTGTTCCCAGTACCCACATCAAGCTGGTGTCTCAAACAACTTGAACTCTAGCTCCAAAGGGTCCTGCACCTTTTTCTGGCCTCCTGGGACACCTGCACTCATATATATATACACATATGCACGCACACACACATATACATGGAAATAAAAATAAAAAGTGTTTTGATGGCATGGTCACTCACACCTATATTCCCAGCTACTTTGAAGGCTGAGGTAGGAGGATCATTTGAGTCCAGAGATCAGGGCTGTGGTACACTATGCCCTGTTGTCACTAAGTTTAGCTCCTGGGAGCAGGGGACTATCCAGTTGCCTAAAGAGGGGAGAACTGGCCTACGTCCAAAACAGAGCACGTCAAAATAAGTGTTTTGGGTTTTTAGGTTGTATCTGTTTCTTTTCTTTCATTTTTTATTTTGTTTATTTGTTTGTTTTTGTTTTTAGAGACAGGGTTTTTCTGTGTAGCCCCAGCTGTCCTAGAACTCACTCTGTAGACCAGGTTTGACCTCACAGAGATCCTGTTGCCTCTGCCTCCTGAGTGGGGGGAATAACGGCATGCATCATCATATCCAGCTTAGATTTCTGTTTATTTACTTTTTATGTAGATGAGTATTTTGCCAACATGTATGTTTGTGTACCACTTGTGTGCCTGGCTGCAGAGGCCAGAAGGAAGCAGTGAATCCTGGAGTTAGAATTAGTAAGGCACCTTATGTGGGTGATGAGAACTGAATCAATCCTCCGGATTCAGTATGTGTCCTCAACTGCTAAGCCATTTTTTTGTTTGTTTGTTTGTTTTGTTTTGTTTTTCAAGATAGGGTTTCTCTGTGTAGCCTTGGCTGACCAGGCTGGCCTCAAACTCACAGAGACCCTCCTGCCTTTGCAGTGCTGGGATTAAAGGCACTAAGCCATTTCTCTAGTCAAGAAAAAAAAAGGACAGGTGCCAGGCAATGGTGGCTCGTGCCCTTAATTCCAGCACACAGGAGACAGATCTCTTCCAAGTTCAAGGCTATCCTAGTCTACATAGAGTTTCAGGCCATCAAACAATACAAAACAACAAAGAAGAGTAGAGGGATGGAAGGATGGGCTAAGAAAACAGAGGGAGAGAACCACAGGTCTGAGGAGCAAGTGAAGCTAGGAGCCAGGACTCAGGAAGCACTCAGGACCCTCTGCACAGCCCTCTTTCCACAGTGTCCCTGTCAGATAGCTCCTGAGTATTGAGGTCCAGGGAGCGACTCTATGCTGGAAGAGAGACTGAAGAATAGACATGAATCACTCTGTTATGAGCGTCCCCACTCTGGGAGCCCAGTGGGCAGTTCCTCGTGTACTCACAGAATTATTCCCATCTCCAGACAGATGAGGTGGCCAGAGTCCACAAATACAAATCCTTTTGGGCACCTTTATAGATGTCAAGTTGGACTTTGGGAAAATGCGCCATTTAGCCTACATTCCCAGGACTCTCAGTTCAACCACTGGTGTCCCTGAGCTGCTCTCAATACCCTTTGACAGTTAGGACAGTGGAGAGTAAGTGAGACAAGAGGGATAGGACAGGATGGGATAAGGCCTAGAGAGAGCCCTTGCTAAGAAACAGCCCAAAGTTCTAGGGACTAAGCTGGTGGAAACAGAGACCTCTGACAGACCCAAAATCTGATCTTGAAGCTGGGCTTGCCCAGGGATCCTTAGAGGCCCCTGTGAGTCTCAGTTTTGTTTTGTTTTTAGTTCTATGAGATTTCATTTGGAAGCACCCCTAGGCCTCTGTAAGACTTGGATAATATTAGGGCTATTTCAGGCTTAGTGTAGCACACTGTTAGGGGTCATGCCTAAGAGCTAGCTCTTTAGCCACATGTCCTTATGTGTAAATATCCATATACATCCATAGCTTAGGCATATGTGCATTCGTGCATCCATGAGCATGTTCCTGCCAGTACCTGGTCTGGGTCTGGTGTTTAGGGGGAATTTGTTGAAGGTTCTGGAGATAAACTGCTGAACATTTAGGCCTACCCCATGCCAGCTGCTGGGGGAATGGGGGTTAATATGTGGAGCTGACACAAACCAGGCCATCCCTGGCAGCAGGCCTAGGATGTCTGGAGGGCTCTAGCTTGCCTCTCAGGAACCAGATCCCTGAAGCTCTGCTTTCTGCTTTGCTTCTTCCTTCTCACTGATAGGAAAGCTACTGGAGCCAAGAGGTCTCTTCCAGAAGAGAAGTCAAGAGCAGTGGTATAGAAGATGGAAATGCTCACAGGTTCCTGGGTCCAAACTAGAGCTGAGGATTGGCTCAGTTCCCCATCCCGGCAGCAGGGGGGGAGGGTGGGGGGGGATAAGGTTAGATTGGCTTCCTGCAAAAGAATAAATGGAGGCCAGCGACTGTTGGTCTAGCAAGGAGTGGGCAGCCATAGAGAGGCTAGAGAATGAGATAGATAAACTCCTTGGAACTGTGAGCCTAAATCTCATGCAGGAGACAGTGGGTATTTAGGCTGTGCTTATTTGAGCTCCAGGGCTCTAAGCTGTGAGACTGATGCAGCTGGAGGTGAGGAGAAGGAAAGCCAGGAGGCAGAGCCTGGACCTTTGGCAGATGCTCACCCACCAGGAACAGCCACTAACAGAAGCTGCAAAGGGTTTAAGCATTTGCACAGGGAAGGATCTCACCAGTTATTCAGTGGGGGATGGGTTGGAAGGAGAGGGACTAAAGCCAGAAGGCCTGGGAGGAGCCATAAAGAAAAAGAGGCCAGATGCATGGAAATGGCCTGAGGAAGAGAGCTTTAAGGAGGCAGAGTGAGGAGCACAGGTGGGCAGAAGTGGGTGGAAAAGAGCTGGACCTGATGTCTGAACCAGACACCACTGGCCCTTGGCTCTATGGAGGACCTCACAATAGAAGATACATTTATAGAGATTTCGGAGAAGGAAGCACCATCTGCAACATGCCAAGAAGGCCATGCACGTGCTGTATGAAGCCCACTTACTCTCTCCCCATCCCAACTCAGGATGGCTGCTAATTACAGGGTCGCTGCTAGCCACCAGCCCAAAGGGGGAGGAGTCACAGGGGAAGGCTCAAGGGGAGGGGCCAGAGTGCATCAGGAGATGCTACAAGTGGAGCTCAGAAATTTCTTCCTGAGGGTCTCTAGATCAGGGGTCAGTGGGCTAAGAAGTTATGAAATGGGAGGGGACATATTGTGAAGGGACAGAGAAAAGCCAGGATACCGTATCTGCCTATTGTTTTCATCCACACTGTCAAATGACAGGTGGGACGGGAGCTGGATCTCAATGCTGCCTTTTAGTCAAGGCCCAGTCTTTGTTGTTGTTGTTGTTGTTCTAAACAGGGTGTGTCTGTGTAGCCTTGGCTGTCCTGGACTCAATTTGTAGACCAGGCTGGCCTTGAACTCACAGAGATCCAAGTGCTCCTGCCTCCCCCTGCCTCCCTGAGTACTGGGATTACAGGTGTGTGCCATCGTGCTGGGCTTCAAGAGCCTGTCTTGCCGTCTTTGGTCCTTGGGTGCCTCAAGCCCTGTCTCGTGGAACAGAGGAGAGACAGTCTTGCTTTTGGGGGTCAAAAGTGTAGGTTTCAGTTGGGGTCCACCTGAGCACACAGTTCCATCCCACGTGACTTCCTTTCACCCTGTCCCTCTATGTCTTGGTTCTAACAGCTGTATGCAAGGCCTAGGAAAAGAGGTGAAGGGGAGAACCATGAGGCCAAAGAAGGAAGTGGGCCAGGGGTTTCCCTCCTTGTCTGCCTTCTGGACAGAGCTACAGCTCAGGCCTTTCTCTCCTTTACTCCCCTCACCACATCTCACCTCACCCCTTGGCCCAAAGGGCAGGCTCAGCACAGCTGGAGCAGCTTGTAGCTTTACCCTCAGCTCCCTGTTTCCCTGGACAAGTTCCTACATGGCTGAATCTCATATAAACCAGAAAAACTATGCTCCCCACCCACCTTTTAGAAGCTGAGGAGCAAAAGGAAGTCTCCCCCTGGAACACCCCTTTTCTTGGTCCCACTTAGTTCCCTGGGGCAATATGAGGTGCCTCCTCCTTCTCGGAAGCAGGGGAATAGGCAGAATGGCCTTTCTCATGGAGAGTACAGATGACTCAGGTGCCCTAAGCTTCCCCTCTCCCTTATCACTCACTTGGATTAATGCTTGACTCACAAAGTACCGGATGTTTGGGGGGGGAGGTGACATGTATATTGGGGATAGGCTAGTCAGCCCAAATCTGACTTAATAGGATTCATTGAGCGTAGCCTGATGTACAGACCCTGGGTTTGGGAGGGGGGACACATGTGCTTTTTCTTCCAAAGTAAGAGGCTAAGAGCATTCGGATTGGCCCTATTGCAGCCAGAAAGGAGGACTGTTTCAGAGTTCATCACATTGAGCCAGAACTTTGGAAGTCTAAACAACCCCCTCCTAAAGGGAAAGCGTTTCCCCGGGCCAGAGGAATGAGTACAGGATTCCTACTGCTTACTTGAGAGGTTTTCCTCCTGCCCTGTTCTCCATGTGCAGTGATTTCTTATGCTGGAGACAAAACAACCCTATGTACACACAGACATAAGCATACAAATGTGTACATGCTCATTCCTAGTGAATACAGAACACACAGCTCATGCCATGATCAGGAGGCCCCATCTCTGCCACCTGCAGTGAAGAGCATGCAGAGGCAGTCCCTCCCAGGGGGATGTACTCCAACACCATCTCTAACAAACATCCACAAGGCTTACTTCCCCACCTCTCTCTACTTCCTCGCCTCTCTCTCCTCTCTCCTGCAAGTTCTAGCTCCTGTCTCTAACCCTCAGTCAAAACCTGAATAGCTCCCTCTTCAGGTGCCTCCGTGGACAGAGACATGATTGGCCAAGCAAGCCAGTTATCCTGCACTGCAGCAAGGAGCCAAAACAATCTCTTTTCTTGCCTCCTGGAGATCTGAGGAAAACAGTTTGGGAGTTGCCACATGAGGACTTTAAATGAAAGCTTAGGCTTCCTGCCCTGTCTCTAGCAAGAGCAGTGTGCTGGAAAGAGTGGTATAGCTCCTTGGGTTTCTGAGATCTCAGCATCTTCCTTAGCTACTAGGGCACGCAGAGGGAACTGAACTAGCCATTGCCATATACATTCTATAGATGGCAAGAGTTAGTGAGGCAAGCCAAAAGGAGGCCCAATCCCCAGTGGTTATCTGTTATCTGTATTTCTTAGAGCCTTCTGGTATAGACCTGCCTTTGGGGCACACTACCCACTCCTTCCTCCAACTGGACTGTTCGGAGCTGGATTTGTACAGGAGCCTGAAGCTGCCTTGGTGATGAAACAAAATGGTTTTGAAATGGGCTAGCCAACTGTAAGTTTTGTCACAAGGGAACTTGCAGAAATAGGCCAAGGAACCAAGGGCAAAATGAGTAGAGACAAACAAAAGGTGACTTAGACCATGGCCTACATGGCTTTGTGAGGGAGGGGTTACAGCAGATGCTTCTCCACAAATGGACTATGTAAACGATGTAGACCCCAATTGGCTCCTTTCCCATACTAATTTCAAGCCTGGGCTGAGCTGTCTAATGACAGTAGGGGCAGAATAAAGTCCACAAAGACAAAACTGGAGACCAGAGTTCCTGCATGTGGCTTCTCAAAAGTGACTGAGCTCACCTGAGGCATTCAAGTCCCTGTACAATTGGTCCACCCAGCATTGAGCCCGATTCCTTATTCAGGAAGTTTAAAGTACCTCCATTATAGGGCTGGTAATGATTATATAACCACATTTCTATACATTAAAATATGAAGGAAAACCAGGCATGATTACACCCATAATCCTAGCACTTGGGACTCAGGAATTCATCTTATACACTGATTTCAAAGGCCATCCTGGGCTACATAGGACCCTGTCTCAAAAGACTAAGAAAAGGTATGTAAGGAAACACCTAACAGTGTTAGCATTGTTCCTATGCACTAGACACTTAATAAAGCACTTTTTAAAATCTCAGGCTTTTTCCCCCATTATATTTGTAGGGGAAGGGGCTTGTGTGCAATGGGTAAAGGTCAGAAAACAACTTGCAGAAATGGGTTCGCTACTTAAGACTAGCCTGGCCAGGAATTCAGAGATCTACCCCTCTGCCTTCCAAGTGCTGAGACCAACCCTCCCCACCCACCCCCCTTTTATTAAGTTTTTTAAGACAGGGTTTCTCTGTGTAGCCATGGCTTCTGGCTGTCCTAGACTCCCTTTATAGACCAGGCTGGCCTCGAACCTGCATCCCAAGTGCTGGGATTAAAGACATGCACCATCATCCCCTGGTTTAAGGTTCATTTTTATTATTTTTATCTGCATGCAGGTATGTGAACATGAACACTGACTGCTCCTGACATTAAAGTTACAGGTGATTATCAGGTACCTGATGTGGGTGCTGGGAACCAAATTTGTGCTTTCTGGAAGAGTTATTTATTTATTTTAAGACAAGGTCACTCTGGCTGTCCTGGAACTCGCTCTATTGACTAGGCTGGCCTCAACTTCACAGATCTGCTGCCTCTGTCTCCCAAGCACTGGGATTACAGGCGTGCCACAATGCCCAACTAATCTTAGGCTTTCTTTCATCAACACCACCTCATTGGCCCTAGGCATTGTGCACAAGTTCTGCCTGTTTCTTTGTGGCCTTCTGGTTGTAGCCCTGGCCTCTACTTGCTTGGGCTGGTGCTTTTATACACATCTGAGCCTCATTCCAGGAGCACCAGGTCACCTGTGCTCAGCATGCTCTGTCCTCACAAAGCTTTTCTCATAGGTCAAGCTGGTATCAGGTAGGAAGACAAGTCAGGTACCCAGAAGGAGTTAAGCAATTTAATTTTAAATCAGAGTTCAAAACAACAGAAGGTGCACGCTGGTATGCCTACCTGCCAAGTGAACTCAACAAGGAGTAATTGCATTCACAGTTCACAGGAGGGAAAGAGGGGTGCGGGGGAGGGCAGGGACTTAGGAGGGGTGCTATCTGAGCTGAGTCTAAAAAAAACAGCCAAGATTACGGGAGAAAAGCAGGGAGTAGCTGCCAGAAGGGGGTGTGGATCAGGCTGAGAGGAGGCATCCTGCCTCCCTCAGGGCTCCTGGAGAGCAGGTGTGTGGCACAGTAATGGAGAATGATAGGCAGCTGCAAAGAATGGGCAGGACTCTCACTGAGAGCCCAGGCCGCAGCACCTGGTGCTTTCTGTACCTCTTCTGGGCTGGGGGATCCCCCCAACTCCATCTACCCAGCCCCTGCCTGGTCTGTGTCCTTTTCTACTGTTACTACCCTGGGAGGCAGCAGCACCAACACGGGAAGGCATTGTGCCTGCTCAATGGGTTCTACTCACACACATGGGCCCCTCCCCACTGCTCAGTGCCCTGTGCTGGGGCCCTCTGAAAGGCTACAACCTCTTTGAACCAGCGAAAGTGAAAAGCACACTGTTATCTGGACATGTATGTCCTGCCAGTGGGAAGATAAAGATGGGAGAAAAAACAAAAAGAGAAAACAGCTCAGGCCAACTAAGGGCTGACAGGCAAATGGATTCAGTTCCTTGTGAGCTGGCTCCTCCTCTGGGGATTTGGATGGTTGGACCTAGGGGATATAGGACACAACGGCTCCTGCCCAACTACTGAAGCATCAGACTGAAGACTCTGTCAGGGCTTTCTCTGGGGAATGATTCAGTGTGCTCAGGCCAGCAGGTGTCCATACTGCAGTGAGACTGGCTGCCCGCTGACATTCTGCTTCAGAGATCCAAAGTCCCATGGTGCACCTACTGCTTGTCCCAAAGCTGGAATCACACAGTCCACCTCTCACTTCGGGCCTCTACAGCCTGTACCAGGCCTTCACCCAACACAGCAAAGTCCTCCAAGATGGCTTCTATGTTGGGCACCATCATAAGCTCCCCACCTCGAGACACCACCATGCGTCCCTTTATGCTGGAGGCCTGAAGAATCAGAGAATACATTTGAGTTCAAGGGTCACAAAAGCACACCCTGAGATGCAAAGCTGGGGGCAGCATAGACAGATGAGTCCCTACATACACTTGACACAGGCCACACAGAAATGCACACCCACAGAGAGCCTCATGAACACACCCAGCAATGCACAAAAACCACTGGTTAGCATACCTTAAAGGGCTGGGGCTGGAAGCTGCTGGGCTTCCAGAGGACTCCAATCACCTCTCCACCATGCTGGTCATAGAAGAAAAGAGCCAAATCTTCAAAAGCCTCCTAGAAAAGACACAACACAAGCAAGATTACAACAGGCACCTGAGGACCTCCTCCATAGCTCCAGCTCCCCAGGCCACCCAGTCCTTCCTTGAGAACTTACCCTGAGCTGTGCCAGATAGAGCTGAGGGGGATCATAGCCTAGGATAGGCATCAGAGAGGAAGGCCCCAGCTCAGCGAGCAGACCACGGCAGAAGGAAGCAGCCGGGGTGTCTACAGCTTGGCGGTGTCGGGGAATGTGGCGTGGAGTCAGGTGGATCAGTACATCATACATGTCGAAGGACGGCCGGAAAACTGTCTAAGAAAGCCTTTCAGTTACCCTTCTGAGCACCTCAGTACCAGTTCCCATGCATCTGGCCATCTACTGTGGACTGGTGCGGCCTGGTGAAGGTAAGAACAAACTCCACAGAGAGAGCAGCCAGGACCAGTAGAGTCCAGAAGCAGAAAGTAAAAGGAAGCCCAGGATTTCCACCAGGCCATCTCTGTATTTAGTCGCACCAAACAGAGCAACTGGGCAACCTGTGAGGGCCCCTTTAACTGAGGACTCTGGGAGTTACTAGGAATTACTTCGAGACAGAGCCTTACCCTAATGTCCCCAGGCCCCCAGGGATCCATCAGCTGCTTCTCCAGAACAGGAAGGGCCTTAGCTGCCAGGCTTATGAGCTGCTGAAGGATCTGAAACACAGAAAAATCACACCAAGATTGTAGGCTAGGCCTACTTTCTTCTTAGGATTAAAAAGAAAAAAGAAAAACCAAATTTAGAGATATGTATGAGACTAAACCTGGGCAGAGGGTCTGTCCTGTGTCCACACAGAGCTTCTGCGGTCCTGGGGAGTAATGATGACCATGACTGGGAGCTGTGTCCGAGCTGCCAGGAAACTACTTCGAATCTCTACCTGCTCCTCAGCTACAAAGGACAGGAGATGTGATATCATCCTCCCCAAAAGACCTTTACTGCCCCAAGTCCTCCGACAGTGTACCCAGCAACTGCCTATCACAGGAATTTTCCAATTTCCCTCTCCCAAAGGACAAAGGTTATAAAAGGAATACCACATTCGTCTAATGGGGTGGGGCATTACTCTCCCAGCTTCAAACCAAAGGCAGAGTTTTCCACTGCTTTTCACCTCCAGACTGGTCTCTGGCCTGCACAAGCTGAGGCCTGTTCAAGGGCCCCTCATCCTAGGCTCTCACACACCTGAAGAATTAGGAACCCGACACCCTGCTCTCTGCCAAGACCCAGAGCTCCTAAGATTACAATGACAAAGAAACAATGCCACCCTCAAGGTGTGGGCACCTGGTCTAACTTCCTGGCTCCTACTCAAGACCTCTCACCTAGCATTCAAAAAGCTTTCCTTTGCTCTCCCTTGCTTCACAGACCCCTGGGTGGCACTTTTGTCATGAACCACCTAGGCAGATCTCTCTAAGTCAGGCTTGATATGGGCCTCTTCTGTATGACAGTTCTCTTCCCCAAGACAGATCATTAAGCTTAGACATCTGGGATGAAGGAGTCCTACCTGACAGACTTACAAGGAGACCCTGCCTGTCTTACTGTGTCATCTTAGACAGGGGAGTTCTTCCCAGTGGTCTGACCTGAGTCCTACCACTTACCAGTCAGCTCACTGTTGAGATTGACAATGAGAGGGTTATTCTTCCAATCGAAGGTAGACACCAGGCAAAGGAACCGAAGAAAGCCAACCTGGGGAGAGCTGAGTAGATGGAATGAGAAAGAATTAAAAAGGCCTGATGTCCCCACCAATCTTCCCATAATCCCTTAGTGTAGGTGGTGTGGGTGTCTGAAAATGTCCTCTATCACACATTCAGCCACCCTCTGCCATTTAGAATGAGGACTGCATCATGAAGGGCAACTTCTCAGGTAAGATAAGTGTTTAAGTAATTACCTGGGAGGGGTGAAGGGCTCAGAGTGCAGGAAGAGTGCAGCAGCCACCAGATCTAGGCTCTCATCAGTGAACCCCTCACCCAGAAGCTGGGCACGCACCCACCGCTTGGCCAGGCGGGCCACACCTGAGAAGGCTGGGTGCTGCTGCTGGAGTCTAGGGGAGGAGGGAATGGTAGTGAGACTTGGGAATTCAGGGCCACAAACAGTGTGTTTGCCTGTCACTCAACCTCTGCCCAACACTGGCCTCTGTGCTATGTGTTACATACACTATCCCATGTTCTAGCTAACACCTAGGAGACTATTATTATTTTACAAATGAGAGATTATGCTATCTGGCCTCCCAGACAGTCTGGCAGCCAGGAGAACAAAATGGGAGCAGGAGAAGGCCAATCTCCATGGAGAGCTTATGCATGTGGGCTTACCCATGCAAGGCACTGGTGAGCAGGGGCAACAGCCTGGTGTCTTTGTCAAGGCGAAGGGAGGCAGGTGTGTCTCTCATAGAGACCATCCCCTCAGGGCTTCGTACCTCCCTCAGGATCTGTGGTTCCCGCTGATAGGCCACTCGAATTCTAAACACGAACCCATCCTGTGGGAAGATGTGGCAAAGGAAATGAATACCTGAGCACTTGGGGATACTCTGCTGCCTGCACCCCTGGTTCTCCCACCCACTACCCAGTTATGCTCTTGTACTCTCTGACATCCCTGGAGCCGGTTCTCTGGTCATCCCCACCCTGTTCCAGCCTGACCTTGAGGACATCGGTGTGTGTGGCAGTGGCGCGGCACTGTAGCCTATGCTGCTGTGTCAACACCTCTGCCAGGCGTAGCTGGAAGGCAGCTCGGACCCGCTGTACAGCCTCTGCATCCTGAGGCCACTGTCCACTGCCCTCCAGGTAACAAAGCACTGAAGAACAAAAGGGGAGAGATCTAATATTACAGCCAGCTGTGTCTCCTACTCCCTTCCAAGGACCCTCTTACCAGTTATGGGCTCCACATAGGCTGGGCAGGGCTTATCCAGCCGGGGCAACAGCAAGGCCCGCTCTTGGAGATGGTTATAGAAGGAATAGGCGGGTTGGACGGGAGCTGGAGGGAATACCTGTAGAAGAAATGAGGACAGTGACTTTGACAGGGAAGGAGAACACAGGCAGGAGGTAAAAGGGAGGGACACTGAGGGAAGGGAACAGAGGTGGGGGAAGGGGAGCACCAAGCACAACGTGCACCTTACCTCTGTATAACGCAACACTGGGTGAGTTCCCTGAATGGCAGACACAGTTAGTGGGAGACCCTCCAGCCCCCACAGCAGGCGGCTAAGGTCATCATAGCAACGCACAGCCAATGCCAGGGCCTCCTCACCTGTGTTGGAGGGCTGACGAAGAGAATACAGTCAGGAGCAGTCTGTGTCTTATAAAACCCAGCATCACCTAGGATCCTGCCATGACTCAGGCTATGGCAGGACCAGAGCACCCCCTGCTGGACACTAGAAAATGCAGCCTGGTTGAGGTAGAAAGCATTATTCCACATTCACTCCCTTATAACCCAGGCTCTTACCTCTTTGGGGCCTTGGATCAATGTGTCAAGGAATCCGCCCACATAGTGAACACAGGTATCTGGGATGTCAGCATGGCTGAAGGACACAAACACAATGAGAGCATCAGGGGCTATGCCCATCTAAAATGGCTGCCCTGACCACAGCAGCCTCTTCCCATGAAGATGCTAACACTCACAGTGCCAAGAGATGGGTGACCACTTGATGAGGAATAAGGCGCTTCTGAGACATTGAGGACGCATCCCAGACCACAGCTTCCCGGATGGCTCCATCCTGGAATCGTCTAAGTTCTGAGCGGGATCCCCAGAACTGACGAAAATCAGCTGCCTGGGAAAGCAAAGGATGGGAGGAGAGAGTAAGAAAGTTGGGGTGTAGTTCCATTGCACAGGACTGGCCTAATAACATGCCAAAGCCCTAAGCTCAGTTCCAAGCAATGAAAACGGACTGACTCAGAAACCTCAGGCCTCAGCTTGGGTAGCATGAGGTTGATCCACCCACCCCTCCCCCATGGGCAGGCTGGGGCTCCACACCTCAGGCTGGTCAGCCTCTGGACCAAGATCAAGCACACTGGTCAGTCCCTCAGGTCGGAGGAGCAATCCCAGGGTCAGGGTCCCAGAGTCCTTGTGCTTCGGTGGATCTTGGTTTATATCCCACTGTAGGAATGTAAAAAACGTTGAGTTCAACTGGGCGATGGTGGTGCATGCCTGTGATCCCAGCACTGGGGAGGCAGAGTCAGGTGGATCTCTGTGAGTTTGAGGCCAGCCTGGTTTACAAAGCATATCCAGGACAGCCAAGACTACACAGAGAAACCCTGTCTCAAAAAGACAAATAAACAAATTTTTGCGTTCAACCCAAAAATTCCCACCTGGTCTTGGAACTAACCAGCTGGGTGGCATGACTTTTGTGACACTTAGGTCCCCCAGAAACTCCCCAATCTACATGGCCTCACCTCTAAGACTGGGGGTCGAGAGTGAGCCAGCAAGTACAGCCGGGACCCCAGACCCTGCTCCAAAATGGTGGTTAGTGGGCCCAAAATGGCTGAAATGTAGTCCCCACCATTGTCCTGCAGCTCTGGCCAAAGCTTTAGCCGGTGACATGCAGCCTGCAGGCGACTCAGTGGACGGAGACTGGAGGGCACAGAAGGACAAAGAGGAACAATCAAGACCCACTAGGCCCTTGACTCCTCATCCCTGATGACTCATGCTCTATGTCCTCCCCTAAACTCACTGGACAACATGGTCGAAAGCCCGGATCATGGGTTTAGGAGTCATCAACAGCAGCTGAAATCCATCATCAGCTTTGCTGTCCAGCAAGGCCATCGACAGTCGTGCCTCGTGCTGCACCTGGGCCATAGGGCAAGGAGAGACCACAGCTGTAACCCTCACTGGCTGAAGGGTCACATCTGGCTTCACACCTTGAACAGTAGCTTGTGGCTCCAGCACTGTCAAGGTAACAGACTCTGAGCTGGGACATACGGAGGATGCGGAAGCAGGAGCCCATTGGTACCTGTTTGTATGTAGAAGCTGTGACATCAGCACAGAGGTTGAGGCGGCCTGAAGAGTCCAGGAACACAACTGGGAAAACCTGGTGGAAGTCAGCCAGGGCTGGCTGGGAAGCAGAGAGAAGCCAATCAGGGCTGAGCTTTACCTTCAGGCCTCTTGGCAAACACAGCTGCCCTTCCCCCACTCACCAAGGAGGGATCTGAACTGAGAGATAAACTGATCCCATTCACAGTCAGGTCCGTAGTAGCTAGAGTGAACCACAGAAGGTAGGTGTGTTAGAAGGGCCTTTGGGGACCCAGCCATCCCCCTCCCGCCCTCAACCTGGGTGGCAACAGCTGTCTGTCTCATATTGCGTTTTCTCATCTGTCTTGTGACATGGAATGAAAGAACCCCTGGCTTTTCCAGCCTGGCTGCATTACCCAGAAACTGCAGGACACTCCTCAGGACCTGGTAGCCGCTCATGCTGCTGTGAATCTTGTGTTTAGACACAAGGAAGGCAACCAGCATGGAGATAAGGAATCCATTAAATCCGCCCAGGCCCTGAAAGAGGGACATGACCAAACTGAGCCCAGAAGTCCATCACACAATGAGGGGAGAAAATTAGGCCACCTCCAACTCACCTTATCCAGCTCCCGCTGCCTCAGCCAAACCTTCAGAAGTGCCACACCATTCTTCAGGCCCTGGGCAGAGCCCAGCACAGCTGACAGTAGGTCCATTTGAGCCTTGAGAGCTGTGTCCTGCAGGATCCACGTGTTGTAGAGGGGGGTAGGGGGCTCTGGGCTAGCTGGAGAAAAAAACAAAATAAAGCCTATGAGAAAAAGAAGCCTCTATAAAGTCCTGTCCACCAACATATTTCAACAACAGTGCCTGCTCACCACTCTCTGGAGCACTCTGTCCTCGGTACCAGGCAGAGCGCACATTGTTCTTAGTTGGCAGCAGGCGGCAAGGGCGGAAGAAGTCCACAGGAGGGCATGGATGCAGACGCACAGTAACCAGGCGCTCATCCTTCCCTGGGGAAGAGACAAAGAACGTTCAGATTGTACAGCTCCTGGAACAAGAGGGATTCCCTTAACTCCCTCTCGTACCCAGGGACCCATGACTTCCCACCTTAGGATGAGACCAATGTCCCTCACCTGGCCTTGAAGCTTCTATTTCTACTCCCCTAGACCTTGAGGACCTTGTGCCCCCCTCCAGAGTTACTATCCCATACTGTGTGCTAAGCCCGGTATATGACTCCCACCATGTGGCCGTAGCAGCAGTGAAGGCTTCAGGTGGCAGCCTCTGCTGTAAGAGAATCGGACACTGCTGAAGAGGGGATCCTGGGCCAGGTGGTGAGCTAAGTGAGCCAGGTAAAGGGCTCGCTTGCGGAAGTAGCGCTGGTTCAGTCCATCTTTGTCTTGTAAGATTTCCTGGAGGGGTCAGGGAAGAAGAGGGAAGGTTGGACACAGAAGCGCTCATGGAGCTGGGGCTAGGTTGAGGCTAGGCTTAAGTTCCAGGGCTCACTGACTCCGGAGTGCCTAAACCAATTTTCAGACAATTTCATTCAATTTTCAGACAAAGCGCACAAAGTCCAAAAGGGATAGTAAAACAGGACCTAGAACCCATGTAGGGTCCACCCACCCTTATCAAGTGGTGGACCCTACATTCCCCAAACCATGGGCCTTACCCTGGGCATGGTCAGTGCCACATCGACATTGATGTCTGGTCGGACACAAGTACCCAGAAGGTAGCTGCCCACGACAGTGATCTGGGATGGAGGCAGGAAGCGGAAGGAGCCCTTCACACTATAGGGCACTTGGTGGAGGGGCACTCGAACCCCGGATGGAAGCCATGACTGGTCAGTAAGCTGTAAGGACAGAGATAGGAAACACATGGATCCTACTGCCTTCCTCACAAACCCCCTAATGTACATAGACAACATGCCACTACACTAAAAGCTAAACTGTCAATCTTCCATAAATGCCTTTTCCATGAAGACAATCTGATTGACAAAAACATCTAAACCACCATGATTTACTGGAGGGGTCAGGGAAGATTTACTGTTATTCATTTTCAGGCTAAGAATGGTGACATATACCTGTAATCCCAGCATTTGGAAAGGCAGAAAGATCGGGAATTCAAGGTCACCCTGAACTGTAAGAGACCCTGTCCCAATAAATAAATACAAAAAATAAAATACCCATTTTTACTTGGAAGAAAAGGTTTAGAACTGCATCCAGCACTCAGGATGCTGAAGCAGAAGGACTGCCACCAGTCAGAGAAAAAGATGGATTATACAGTTAAGACACTATGTCAAAAAAAACAAAATGTGGCTCAGCCCTCAATCTCCGTCCTTGGGGGCTGTGGCAGGACTATTAGGATATCAAGGCCAGCCATGGTTACATAAGCCTTTGTACAAACAAACAAAAACCTACAAAATTTATGTAAGACATATGTTTGTTGAGTAATGAATATATAAAGAGCTAGGATCCTGGGTGCATTTTCTTGCATGAGTGATTTCCTGAGTACCCCAATCTCTCAGGAGAAGAGCAAACTGTGTCCCCCAGACACCTATCTTACCTCAGTCTCAGGGACTGGAGTCACTCTCTGAATCCTCTGGTTGACCTCCTTCAGGAAAGCATCAATCCTCTCTTTCTTCTTCTCTGACAGTCTTACTTCCTTCAGTAACTCCTCCACCTGTAAGAGAGGGAAGGGAAGACTGAGCCTCAGGATCCCAAGTAAACCCCTCTAATGTATGCCCTTGCTACCCAAGTACCTGCAAGCGAAGCAAGCTGGAGTGAAACAAGATTTCAGTTTCCCGGAGGCGATTCAGCTCCTCATTTGTAGGCTCCTTGTATAGTTCTGCCCGACTGAGCTTCACTGGCTGCAGGAAGCCTTCTGCAGGTGACTCAGCTTTTGCACGCTTTCTTGAGGAGGCCTTCTCCTTGCCCTCCCCTTCTAGGGCAAGTTCCATCACCTATGACCAGAGAGAAAAGCTAACATGAAATCGTGGGATCTATATCCATTGCATAAAGGCTTCATATACTCTACTTCCTCCCTTTCAGTGGGTATCGGATTTTTACGAAACTTTGATTATCCATCAATGGGAGAAATGTGACAGCACAGGTGTGCAGTCCTGCGTAGACTTGACTGAGTTAGTTTATTGGTCACTGCCTTGCCCAAAACCCTTGTGTTTCCAAATACCACAAATCTTCTGCTGAGACAGGCTTGAGCCTTTCCGAATATTACCTCTACTCCTGCTCTATCCTATCTGGCCAGGGCTAGCATCCCTAAAAATCTTTTTCCAATGATCTAACTTGGAAAAAAGTGGAAACACGATTCCTCCGGAGTGGGCCGCCCTGAAGTCCCTCACAGGACAGCTGCAGTCCGGCTCTGTAGCCAAGAAAGCACATTTTGAGCAACCAACCTCTAGCTCCCCTGTGGCCCCGCTCAGCTGCTCTCCGGTGGGGGCCGGCCCCATTTTCACCACAGATCACTCTCCCGCACCTGTGATTAAAGCCGGATGTACCGCATAGCTCCCCACGTGGGCCGTAACGCCAACTCCAAGGCGCAAACCCTGGACACAGGCTGCACCCACTGCAGGACCATTGGGCTAGTGCATGCTATCTCGCTCACTATTGGTCAGTTGCTCGAAGGGTCCGCCCATTGTGGGAGGGACCAAGCGAGGTCCTCTGCTTTACTGCGGCTTTGCGACACTCTTAGACCGGAAGTGCCGGTGACTCCAGCTGGTAGCGTTTTTTTCCTCACTTCCTTCTCTTGGAAGGGAAGAGGTGGTGCTTGCTGTGGCTTCCGGTGTTTTTGTTGGTGGTGGTAGTGTTTTTATTTTTGTCTATTTACCCTAGTGGTTCTTTGCACTAACTTATCGTGTCTTTGAGCAAGCCGTGTGATTTATACCTCCAAAATATACCTTGAATTTTTTTTTTTAAGATTTATTATGTATACAATGTTGTGTCTGCGTGTACACCTGCATGCCAGAAGATGGCACCAGATCTCATTATAGATGGTTTGGAGCCACCATGTGGTTGCAGAGAATTGAACTCAGAACCTCTGGAAGAGCAGCAGGTGCTCTTAACCTCTAAGCCACCTCTCCAGCCCTGTTTTTTGTTTTTACAGCCAGATTTAGTTCAAGTATCTAGAATTCTAATATAGCTTCTTTCCAGCTTTTCCTTCTTATAATGTAAGATAACTTATTCAACCACTAAAACTTTAAACACAGAAACATCATAATAGTGAATTTCTAAATACTTCACATTTTCATTTAGTGTTAATATTTCGCCAAATTTACTTTACTTTTATTTATATATTTAATAATATATATTATTACAAAACCACTTGGACCTGGGCATGGAGGTTCATCCAATATCATTCAAGAGGCTGCACCAGAACTATAAGGGACACTTTCACAATGACACTTTGGCACCTACCTTTTAAGACCTCTTATCAGCCGGGCTCCGCACACACCTGGCACTTGGAAGGCAGAGGCAGGCTGGTCTACAAAGTGAGTCCAGTAGAGCCCAGGCTACACAGAGTAAACCCTGTCTTGAAAAAAACAAAATAAAACCCCTTTAATCCTAGCACTTAGGCAGAGAATCTAGCTCTGAGCTTAAGGCCAGCCTAGTCTACACAGGGAGTTTCAGGCCAGCGGAAGGGAGTAGTAAAGGAGAAGAGGAGGTCAGAAGTTGGCAGCTCAGGACATACAAGACCACTCAGTGGGTAAAAGCACCTGCTACTCAGGCCTGGGGAGAAGTGACTTCTGCAAGTTGTCCTCAGACCTCCACAGATACCTGTGCGCATTTACTCACACACACAAAAAAAGAAAGGGTAATTAAAGGGGGGAAAGAATTTTACTGTTATTTGGAAAACAAATAGCAGTAAAAAAAGAATTCTGCCCCTGGAGACAGCTGAGGATTAAAAGGTTGCTCATGGAGAGGACCTAGGTTTGGTTCGCAGCATCCACACACAAAGAGGCTCACCACTGCTGCCTGTAACTCCAGTTCTAGGACATCTAGGACATCGGAAGCCCTCCTTTGGCACCAGACGCTCTCATAGTACACATACCTATATATAAATAATTTTTTTGAGTGAATCACTATGTACTCCTGGCTAGTCTGGAACTCACAGAGATCCACCTTCCTCTGGCTCCTGACTGCTGAGATCAAAGACATAGACCATGCAAGTCATTTTAATTACTTTATGTATATGGATACACACACACCTCCATGTGCAACTGTGCATGTGTATATGGTGGAGGCCAAATGAGCACACACTGGATCTCCTGGAACTGCAGTGACAGAGGGTTGTGAGTCAGTATGTAGGTGATGGGAATTGAGCCAGTGGAAGAGCAGCCAGAGCTCTTAGCTGCTGAGCTATCTTTCCAGTCTTAAAAGTCAAATCTCAGGGCTGGAGAGATGGCTCAGAGGTTAAGAGCACTGGCTGTCCTTCAAACACATGATGGCTCATAATCATCTATAATGAGTTCTGGTGCCCTCTTCTTGCCTGCAGGCACAAATGCAGACAGAATATTGTATAAATAAATAAATACGAAGAAAGTAAATCTTAGCCCAGTGCACTCAGAAAGACAGTGGCAGGTGGATCACTGTGAGTTCGAGGCCAGCCTGATCTACAAAGTGAGTCTAGGACAGCCAACGCTACACAGAAAAACCCTCTCACAAAAAAAGGAAAGGAAAGAAAAGGAAAGTAGGGGCTGGAGAGATGGCTCAGAGGTTAAGAACACTGTCTGTTCTTCCAAAGGTCCTGAGTCCAATTCCCAGCAACCACATGATGGCTCATAACTATCTATATGCAATCTACTGCCTTCCTTTGGTAAGCAGGAATACATATAAGCAAAACACTGTATGCATAATAAATAAATAAAAGTCTTTAAAAAAAAATAAAGTAAATCTTGGGCTGGAGAGATGGCTCCAAGGTTATGAACACTGTTCTTTCAGAGGTCTTGAGTTCAATTTCCTAGCAACCACATGGTGGCTCGGTGGCTCACAACCACTTTAATGAGATCTGGTGCTCTCTTCTGTCATGTAGGAAGAACATTGCATACATAATAAATAAATAAATCTTAAAAAATAATTAAATCTTTTTTTTTTTTTTTTTGAGACAGGGTTTCTCTGTGTTGTCCTAGCTGTTCTGGAGTCACTCTGTAGACCAGGCTGGCTGTGAACTCAGATCTGCCTGCCTCTGCCTCCTGAGTGCTGGGACTAAAGGTGTGTGCCACCCCTCCAAGTACCTCCCCTGGCTTAGTGTCTGTGCCTAAGAGTTTCTTTGCACCGTATGTGCAAAGAAGGCCTAAAAAGGAAATTGGATTCCTGGAAGTGGAGCTAAAGACAGTTGTGAGCCCCTGTATGGGTATTGGGAACAGAACCCTGCTAATCAGCAAAAATAGTAAGTCCCCTTAACCACAGATCCACATCTCCAGGCCCTGTAAGCAAATCTTGAAAATAAAATAGAATAAAATAAAAGGAGTATGAGCTGGACAGTTGTGGTGCACACCTTTAATCCCAGCACTTGGGAGGCAGAAGCAGGCTATATGAGTTTGAGGCCAGCTTTGTTTACAGAGTAAGCTCCTGGACAGCCAAGGCTACACAGAGAAACCCTGTCTCAAAAAACAAAAATTAAGTCAAAACAAAACAAAACAAAAAAAATAACAAAAAAAAAAAACCAGAAAAATAAAATAAAAGGAGTATATGCCTGAACTTTATGGTTGAGTTTGTATTTTCATTTAAGAGGCCCTGGGTTAAAATTTTTGCAAAAATAATGATAGATACATATAAAAAATGTCAAGTTGTGCACTTGGTGTCTTGAATAGATAATTTCATAAGTCTTAACCATAAACCAGAATCCTGGAAGAATCCTTCCTATTTCATGGTTAGTTCTTCTATCTAGTTATATATAACTTTACAAACTCACAAAATGTTGTCATGCCATTTCCCACCCTCTTTGCTTTCCTGCTCCCATTTCCCTACCTTCTTGGTTCTTTTTAAAACAAGGGGTCTTTCGACACTGCTTAAACTGGTCTTAGATATATAGACCTGAGAGAGGCTCCTGCCTCAAGTAGGTGGAACAACAGGCATTCACCCTATATCTGTGTATTTTTATTGTGTGCTCTTTATCTCTGTCTCTCTGTGTCTCTTTAAGACAAGTAAGTGTTCATTATTTATCTTTAGCTCGTCTAGAACTTGGTTACATAGACCAGTCTGTCCTTGAACTCACAGAGACCTGCCTGTCCCTGCCTCCAGAGTACTGAGATTAAAGGCAAGTGCCTTTAGTCCCAGCAATTGGAAGGCAGAGACAGGGAGAGATCAAGGTCAACCTAGTCTACAAAGTTAGTCCAGGACAGCCAGGACTAACAGAGAGTAACCCTGTCTTGAAAAGCAAAAAAAAAAGAGTAAAAAACAAAAACAAAAACAATTCAGGTCTCTAGCATGGTAGGTAAGCAAGCACCTTGTCTGGGTTTGTGTGTGTGTGTGTGTGTGTGTGTGTGTATGTGTGTTTGCTGTTGTTTTGATAAGGTTTCATGTAGCCCAAGGATGGCCTCAAAATTGTTGTGGTGCTGAGGATGACCTAGAAATATTGATCTTCTTGCCTCTATTCTAACTTGTTTTTGTCTATTCCTATTTCAGCCATTAGGAATAATGGCACAAATTATTTCTATTTTGTTTTTAATTTTTTTTTACCATGTATTTTGTGCCATGACACACATGTGGAGGACACCTTATAGGATGGTGGTGAGCAAGTGTGACTTTGATTGACTGCTTCCTTCCTTTCTGAGTAACCCGGAATGGCTTTAAACTCACTGTAAAGGGAACTTTCATTTGCCTGTTTCAGTTGTTGTCTCAGAGGCTTACTGCCTCTGTCTGCTAATCTAGGCCTCTTCCTGGAAGCTCCTAGCCTCCGTACAATCTAATCTAGAATGTTTTCAGCCTCTGAGACTCACTGCTGAATAAGCTCATCCTTTTACTGAGCTCTGGCTGAGCTGGTTCAACTCAGCTCTTCTGGCTCAAATTCCTCTCCCAGCTCAATGTGGATTCTCTCTCACACCCCGAAATTGCTCTTCTTGGCCTCAAATTACCTCCAGCCATCTGCTCTTATATTCTGACTCCTTCTCATTCTCTAGCTTGTTCTGCCTTCAACCTCTCTCTGTAAAACTCTAGTGGTTAAGCCAGGTGTGGTGGTGCACACCTTTAATATCAGCACTCAGGAGGCAGAGACAGGCAGGTCTCTGTGGGTTGGAAGCCAGCCTGGTCTACAAAGTGAGTTCCAGGACAGCCAGGGTTGTTACACAGAGAAACCCTGTCTCTTCATTGTCCCCCTTTTTTGAAGAGATTTATTTATTATGTTTATGAGTGCTCTATCTGCATGTACACATGCACACCAGAAGGGGGAACTAGATCTCACTGTAGATGGTTGTGAGCCACCATGTGGTTGCTGGGAATCGAACTTAGGACCTCTGGAAGAGCAGCCAGTGCTCTTAAAACTCTGAGCCATCTCTCCAGTCCCCAGCATTAGCCCTTACGTAGATTCCCTTTCCTCTCTCTTCTCATAAGAGTTGGGCATATACTATTCTGTCAAATCTTTCTCTTATTCATCAGTTTTTCTGCCACTCAATTACACATCACTTTCAAACATGAGTGCTTCCTTCTACAAACTAACTTTACTTTCATTGTTTGGAAGGCAGAGACAGGCAGATATCATGTACCACCACACCTGGACCTAAGCTTTACTTTACCTGAAACTTGCTCAATACCAGGCTGGCCTTTAACTCAGATCTGCTTGTCTCTGTCTCCTGGGTTAAAAACGTGTTTGTATTCCAGCCAGATCATGTAGACCAAGAAGGTCTTTGGCTGTGATTGCTTGCCAAAGCAGCCATGTTCTGAATGAACTCAGTGTGTAGCCGTGAGACTGGCCTTGAGTTTCTTATCTTCCTGTCTCCACATTCCAAATGCTAGCATTATAAATATGTGTCACCATGCCCAGAAAAATCTCTGTCTTATCAATTGCTGTATTACTGGCAATTAGCACAGGTCCTGTCATACAAGAAGCACTCACTACGTATCTGTTGAATGAAAGAAAGAATGACTGGATTTTCCAGAGCTTGTTGATGGCTGACAGGGAGAAATAAACAACTGCATACTGTGTGGGTGTGCTGTGATGGCCACAGATTGCTGTCAGTGTATCAGTCTACGACCATTACAGCAAGGCAGTCTCGCTGAAGTGGGGTGGTTAAGCTGGGCGTGATGGTTGCACACCTGAGATCTTAGCACTGTGGAGGCTGAAGCAGGAGCTCAAGGCCAACCTGTGCTACACAGTGAGAAAGACCCTCTTTCTCTGAATCTGTGAGATGAAATGGCTTGAGGATAATTCAAGGTCCTGTCACTTGATAATTGAGTGATCTTAGGTAAATTGTTATTTAACCTCTTAAACCTACCTTAACTCAGTGAAATGAATGAGCATGCAATGGGTTTTGTGAGGTTTAACTGAGATATATGTAAAGAATCTGTTTTTGTTTTTCAGTTTTTTTGAGAAAGGGTTTCTCTGTGTAGAGCCTTAGCTGCCCTGCTACTCACTCTGTAGACCAGGCTGGCCTTGACTTTGTAGAGATCTGCCTGCCTCTGCCTTCTGAGTGCTGGATTAGCTGGACTTTCCTTTCATTTTTTAAAGATTTGCTTTTTTGTTGTTTGTTTGTTTGTTTGTTTGTTTAGAGACAGGGTTTCTCTGTAGCCATGGCTGTGTAGACCAGGTTGGCCTCAAACTCACAGATCCTCCAGTCTTTGCCTCTTTGCCTCCCCAAGTGCTGGGATTACAGGCACGGGCTATACCATGCCAGGCTTATTTTTAAAGTGTAAATGCAGGGCTGGGGATTTAGCTCAGTGGTAGAGCGCTTGCCTAGCAAGTACAAGGCTCTGGGTTCGGTCCTCAGCTCTGAAAAAAAATAAAAAAAGAAAGTGTAAATGCTGGTACCTGCCAAGGCCAGAGGCTTCTGATTTCCTGGAGCTGCAGTCACCAGCAGCTGAGCAACCTAATGGGAGCTGAGCTCAGGTCCTCTGCAAACTAATACATGTTCTTAACCTTTGAGCTAGTTCTCCAGGCCCTGTGCATAAAATACTTTTTAAGACAGGGTTTCGTGTATCCCAAGTTACTCTTTTTTTTTGGGGGGGGGAGGGGGTTGTTGTTGCTGTTGTTGTCGTGAGACTGGGTTTCTTTGTGTAGTCTTGGCTGTCCTGGAGCTCACTGTGTAGACCAGGCTGACCTCAAATTCGGAGCTCTGCCTGCCTCTGCCTCCTGAGTGCTGAAATCAAGTGTGTCACACCCAGCTTGCATATTTTTTTGTAAGCACTCAGCCACATTCCTAATCTTTTAATTCAAAATTGACAGCTGGGATGTTCAGTGAACACCTGTAATCCCATAGCTTGGTAGGTAGAGGCATGAAGATCAGGTCAAGGACAGCCTCAACTGCACAGCAAGTTTAAAGCCAGCCTGGGGTACAGAAAACCTTATCTGGAAAAAAATAAATAAATAAATTCGATTTCATAAAATGGGCACATCACCAGGAGAGGTGGAGGCAAAAGAATCACAAGGTCATTCTCAACTACATAGCTAGCTCAAGGCCAGCCCAGGCTACTGGAAATTTTGTCTTAAATTGTAAACATCCTAGGAAAAAATGCTTCTTCCTTTGTTTAGATTATGTTTTTATTGTTTGAAATATAGTTAGTGGCTTGGCCCATACCTGGTGATCCCTTGGACTTGAGTATTTTGTTTCCTTGACCACAAGAGGGCACGAGTCAGTTAAGTAAGTCTCTGCCGTTATGAAACAGTAGAGAATGTTGTAGTTTCTGGCGGTCATTTCTGTTGCGATGGCTGTGTATTTCAGCACCAGGCCTTGAACCTAGGGTCTTACATGTTGCACAAGTGCTCCACCACTGAGCTATACATTCCAAGAGTATTTTTTATTTTGAGATAGGGCCTACCTTGACCAGACTGATCTTGAATTAACTCTGTAGCTGGCTTTGAACTTGAAGTCCTCCTACCTCCATCTCCTTGCATCCCTAGGTCTGTCAGCTTTTTATTTCAAAACCTAATATATGACAAACATTAGAAAAAATATGATTATAAATTTTGTTGTCTTGAATAGCTACTATGTGCTAGAGACAGCGTAGCCATGGAAGTAAAAGGTGGGGTTCAATGTGTTATTTTGTGATACTGATTATCATCTTGGCTCTGACATACACACACTCACTTTCTTTGTCTCTCTGTCTTTTCCTCTGTGTGTGTGTGTGTGTGTGTGTGTGTGTGTAGACATAATCTTGCTGTGTAGCCTTGGTTGACCTGATACTTATTAGCTCAAACTCAAGGTAGTCAGTCAGTCTTCCTGCTGCTTTAGCGACCCAAATCCTGGACTCATGGCTTCAGCCTTGCCATTCGGTGCTGCTAAAATTACAGACTATGTCACCAAGCCTGGTTGTCTTTGAAAACAAATACTTAAGTGACCTGAGCTACAAGAGAAGATCCTGCCTCAAAAGGCAAACAAACAAACAACAGCGGCTAGCAAAATGGCTCAAAGGTTAAAGGCACTTGCTCCCAAACCTAATGACTGGAGTTCAAGCAGAGCCACACTGTGGAAGGAGAGAACCTATTTCTCAGACCTCCACACCCCACTCTGGGGTTGCATGTGGTCCTCCCACATAAAATAAATAAATGTAATAATAATAAAGCAACAAAATATCCAAATACTCAAGTATCTACCTTGTATCAGATGTCATGCTTTTGTTGAGATACAGAGATGAATAAGAAACAGTTGCAATTTACTAAAAGACAATGCCTTGACTAGTTAGTTTGGTGATACAGCAGTTCTATACTAACAATGGAAAGACTTGAGTATAAAACCCATTAAGGCAGGAAGATGCCAGCTTTACAACTTAGAACCATGCCCAGAGTAGATACCTAGAGTATGAGGTTGAGCCCAGGAATGCAGGTGTCTGTTCCCATGGGTTAGTCTAGGGATCTATAATTGTATAGGTCATGGTGGGGCTATGGTGACTGTATGTGGGTCAAATGCTTTGAAGGTGATCTTTCTGTCTATTTGACTACTCACAGCTGTGCTATTAAAGGTGTCAACATCATCGCCCAGGTTTCTAGGTCAGCAATCTTGTCCTTAAATTGAATAGTGGAGGAAAGGAAGCTAGAACCAGGCATATGTCATCATTTTGGGAGGAGAAGATGCTTTAATTAGAATATTCTTCTTCCTTAAGAGGAGTTCTAATTCTAATGGTAGAATTTAGTCTCGTGACCTAGACAGAATTGGGAGCCTATCAATTATTCTTTAAAAAACTGTTTTGAGACAGGGTCTTATGTTTCCCTGGCTGGTTTTAACTACACAGCTAAAGATGACCCTGGGATAAAACATCATACGATGTTTTAAAGTACTGAGGTCTCAGCTATGGTTGTAAAAAAGTTAGGCTTGGTAGTGGCACATGCCTGTAATCCCAGGATTAGGCAGGCAGAGACAGGAGGCTCACGAATCTTAGGCCAATTGGGTTACATGCTGAGTTCCATGCTGTAAGCCCGCCAGGACTATACAGCAAGAACATAACCTGTCTATAAATAAATAAATGGCTCACTAAGTGTATTTTTGTGGCTTCCTTCCAAACACAATAAAGGGGTGGGGCAGAGTGACTTTACAGTGGAGAGACTGGACATACTACTCTAGCCAGATGACCAAGGTCAGCATCAACAGGGCTAATCATGTTGCTCTAGTTTATGCCCTTGTTATAATGTGATGTAAATGGTATTTTACCTCTTGATCATTCTCTTTAGCAAAAACAAACAAACAAACAAACAAACAGTCTTACTTATGAAACAAATAACAAATCCCAATTTTGAGGGATTGTCAACTAAATACTTGATACTTGTGGTGGCCTATCCCCATAATCAAACATTGAGGTGACTGAGGCAGAGACTGCTAGTTGAAGTCAGTCTGGGCTGCATAGTAAAACCCTGCCCCACAAAAGAGGACCAGCAAGAGATAGCTCAGTGGGTAAAGGCACACAGCCAAGCCTAAGAACTGAGCTTGATCCCCAGACTTACATGGTAGAGGGAGGGAATCCACTCCAGAAACTTGTCTCTGGTCTCCACGTGCAGGACACACCACACACAGAAAGCAAAAATAGTAAGTGAATAAAGAGAAAATCTTGTTTTGGGGTGAAAAACCCAAAAAAAATGAAGCCGCAAAATGCAAACTGGCTGTGGGCGATAGCGCAGATCTAGAGTGCCTCCTTAGCTGGGAGCCTGTCCTAGCTAGGGTTATCAGTGCTGCAATGAAACACCAGGGCCTCAGCAACTTTGAGAGGGAGGGTTTCTGTCACTCATAGTTCTGCATAACAGCTCCGCATCAACAGTGAAGACAGGAATTCAAGCAAGGCAGGAGCTGATGCAGAGGGCATGAAGAGGTGCTGCTTACTGGATTACTCAGCCTGCTTTCTTACAGAATTTAGGATCACCAGCTCAGGGATGGCATCACCCACAATGGACTGGGCACTCCCTGATCAATCACTGATTAAGAGAATGCCTTACAGGTGGATCCTATGAAGACATTTCCTCAACTGAGGTTCCCTCCTTTCACATGACTCTAGCTGTGTCAAGTGGACATAAAACTATTCAAATCCAGGATAACAAGGCTCTGTTACAGAGAGAACTTTTGTTTTGAAAAACCAAAAATCGGGGCTGGAGAGCTCAGCAGTTAAGAGCACTGTCTGCTCTTTCTGAGTTCAATTCCCAGCAACCACATGGTGGCTCACAAACATCTATTCTGGGATCTAATGCCGTCTTCTGGCGTGCAGGTGTACATGCAGAAAGAGCACTCATATACAATAAATAAATAAATAAATAAATAAATACAGAAAAACCATATACCACCGGGCTTGGTGGCACATTCCTATAATTCCAGCACTCAGGGAGGCAGAGGTAGGAGGATCCCTGTGAATTTGAGGCCAGCCTGGTCTACAAAGCAATTCCAGGACAGCCAAGGCTACACAGAGAAACCCTGTCTTGAAAAACAAAACATACAAAAATCCAAACCAAAACAATGGCAACAACAAAACCAACAACAGAAAAGGATGGGATACAGAATAGAAAAATGTCACTAGGTTAAAAAGAAAGTGAATGTAAATAAGCACAGGGAGCACTGGTGTGTCACTGTGTGTGTGTGTACATATATATATATGTATATACACATGTACATATTTCCAGGGGATGGAGGGGAACTTTATTAGGTCTGGGCCAAGCAGACCCTCAACTTGTTTTGACCACTTATTTTTTTGGAACAGGTTGTTGTTGTGGCATTGCACTTGGGTGCAGGAATGAGTAGCATTTGTGACAGATCATCTTGTCCCAGATGTACTTCTGGGTGAACTGGCAAAGGGAGAGCTCTGTGATGTTACCACACACAGGTGCAGGGGGACTCTTTCTGGATATTGTAGTCCAACAAGGCATGGCCATCCTCCAGCTGCTTGCTTCGAGCTTCTGCTGCTGCTGCTTGTACAGGATGTGTTCTGTAGCTTGGATTTTGGCCATGAGGATGGTATCTCCGGCTCCTCCTCTGGAGTGATGGCCTTAATCCTCAGGTCTTCATGAAGACCTGAATGTTGCCATTTGCCACTAGGCAACTGCTTAAAGAGAAAGAGGTGGCAGAAATAGAAACATTTGGGGTTTAAGCAAATTCTTTTAGCCAGGCCTGGTGGTGAATGCCTGTAATCCCAGCACTCTGGGAGGCAGTGGCAGGCAGAGCTCTGAGTTCAAGGCCATCCTGATCTACAAAGCCTGTCTAGACCAGCCAATGCTACACAGAGAAACCTTGTCTCAAAAAACAAAACAAAACAAAAACCCCAAAAACTAAAGATCCTTTTAAAGCCAGGCAATGGTGCTGCTCGTCTTTAATAGAAGCACTCTGGAGGCAGAGGCAAGCAAACCTCTGAGTTTGGGCCAGCCTGGTCTACAGTCCAAGTTCCAGGATGGCCAAGGCTACATAGAGAAACTTGTCTCAAAAAATCAAAATAAACAAGTAAGAAACATTTTTTATTTAATCTGTACGGGTGTTTTGCCTGAATGTATGTCTGTGCATCGTGTGTATACAGTGCCCATGGAGATGAGAAAGTGTTGGATCTCCATGTTAGTGGAGTTAAAAGTGGTTTTGAGTTACCATGTGGGTGCTGGGAACTGAACCCAGGTCCTTTGTAAGACCAGTAAGTGTTCTTAACTGCTGACCCATTTCTCCAGTGCCCTCTGTTTTTATATTAAAAAAGACATGTGTTAATTTGTCTCTGGGTACATAATCGCATGTGCGTGTGGGTGCCCACAGAGGCCAGGAACATCAGATGCCCTGGAGCTGGAGTTGTGATTGTGAGCTATCTGATATAGGTGTTGGGAATTTGAACTTAGGTCCTTTTGAAGCAAGGTACATGCTAACCACTGAGTTCTCTCTCTAGGCTTGAACATGTTACACAGGCACAAAATAAAGTACAACTAAAATATTTAAACAATTTAAAATCACATTATTTTTCATTTAGTGTGTACCACAGCAAGCACTGAGTATAGGTCAGAGAACAACTTGAGGAGTTAGATCTTTACTTCCACCACGTAGATCCTGGGACTCTTCTGTCATAAGGCTTAAGAGCAGCAGTTTCTTTTATTTGCTGAGGCTTCTCACAGGCTCCTTGGTTTTGAGACAGGGTCTTGGACAGCCCAGGCTGTCTCAGAACCGATCCTCTTGTTTCTAATCCGAGAGTCCTGGGTGCCTATGAGCAGCAGCACTCGGACTTTAAGACAGGTTCTTGTGTAAATCAGGCAGGTCAAGAATTCTTCTGCTTCAGCCTCCGGAATCCTGGGATTACAAACTCGGCATCATCCCGAGCTGTAGGTACTGGTTTATGAACCCCACTAGTTGTCCTGTACTATGGAGGATGCTACAAGATGGAAACTAGAACTTTTTTAAAATTAATTTAATCTAACCATTAAAATTCCTTGTGTTAGGCTTAATCTTTTACAGAAGCTGATCAAGTAGTTAAAATGAAGCTTTCTGAATTCAAATGATTTGTTTGGGACTTTTCTCAGTATTCTGGTTTCTCTTATCTTTTCTTTCCTTATTTTTTTCTTTTCTTTCTTTCTTTTTTTTTTTAGACAGGTTCTCTCTGACAGCTCTGGCTGTCGTGGAACTTGCTATGTAGGCCAGGCTAGCCTTGAACTCACACTCAGCCTGCTTCTGCCTATCCCTGAGGTGGGCGACTTGCCCAGGGGCTCGACCAGTGGGAGACGTAGCCTATTCAAGCATCTGCTCAGTGTGAGGACTACACGGTGGGTGTCGGCGAAACGGGGGCTCCTCCAGGGAAGGCTGCGGGAGCACAGGGCGAGAGCGCCCGGAGCATCAGGACCTGAGGTTCCTTCCGGGGCACGCCTCTGGAACCGCGGCGTCCAGCCGCACAACCGTCACTTGCGGCCCCAAGCGATCCTGGCCCGCTCGCCCTTGATCCCCCCACCCGACACCGCTTGGCTCTTTAAGGGTGAGGGGGACACGCGCAGGCGTCACAAAGCGCCGCCACCGCGGGGCGCGGCGGGGGAAAAGCGGGCAGGCGGGAGCAGGAGCGGGGCAGAGCCGAGCGGGGAGGGCGGGAGGAGAAAAGGAGGGAGGAGGGAAGGGCGCGCGCACGCGCACTGGGCCGCCGCCGCCAGCCGGCCCCCTCCCGGCGCGCGCCCCTCCTCCTCTCCCTCCCTCCCTCTCTCCCTCCCTCCTCCTCCTCCTCCTCCTCCTCCTCGGCTCCGTAGCTCCCGCGGCGCGAGGCGCTCTCGCTCTCCTCCACCGCCCCTCCCCCCCGCGCAGCCGCCGCCGCCGCCGCCGCCGGCGTCCGGAGACCCCGACCCTCGTGCGCCCCTCCGGCCCCCGCCGAGAAGGAGAGGGCGAGCGAGCGGGCGAGCACGGCGCTCCCGGGCCGGCCCGGCCCCCCTGTCTTCGGCATCGCCTGCCCTCCGCCGCCTTCCTTCGCTCCCACCTCCACTCCCCCCCCCACCCTACCGAGGAGAGGCCCCCTCCGGGGGGGGGGAGGCCCGGGGCCCGGAGCGGATTCCCCCAACTCCCTCAGGCCCGCCCCCGCCCGGCCGACAGCGAGGAGGGCCCCGGCCGGCCCGCGTCGGGAGTGCGGAGGACCCCGGGCGGGCCCGCGGGCCGTCTGGGGCCTGCTGCGGCCCCGCCGGGTGTGTGAGGGAGGACAGGGGCCCGGCCCGGCCCGAGGGCGAGCGGAGGGGAGGGGCCTGGTCCGGGCCGGCCGGTGCGCGAGGACTGGGGCCGCGGCCCCGCTCGGCCTCCGCCGCCGCCGCCGCCGCCGCCGCCGCCACGATGGCCCAGCAGCAGATGACCAGCTCGCAGAAAGCCCTGATGCTCGAGCTGAAATCCCTGCAGGAGGAGCCGGTGGAGGGCTTCCGGATCACCCTGGTGGATGAGTCCGACCTTTACAACTGGGAGGTGGCCATCTTCGGACCCCCTAACACCCTCTACGAAGGCGGCTACTTTAAGGTACCCCCCACCCCTCCCCGGCCCAGCTTCCTGGGCCTCCGCCGTCGTCGGCTGCGGGCCGGGAGCGTGAGCTCGGGGGAGCCGAGGGGTCTCCTCACCTCGCAACCCCCTCCCCCACCCGCGCAGGCAGGAAGGCCTCGCTCGCTCACCCAGTGCCTTTTCTTTGTCATGGGGTGGGGGCGGGAGGCCTGTCTACACCGGGAAATAGGAAAGCCTCTGTGGCTGGGGTAGTGGCTACCGGGAAGGAGGGCTGCCTTTGTTTTGTCTCTCCAGCTGAGGGGGTGTGTGGAAATACGGAAGGTTTATCTTCTCTTATTAGACCCATCCTAGCCTTCTCTGCGCAGGCTGGAACTGCCCCAGAGGGCAGGGTGACCTGCACTTATTGGATTGGACTTTTCTCTTTGTGTGTGTGTGTGTGTGTGTGTGTGTGTGTGTGTGTATGTATGTATGTATATGTATGTGTGTGTGTAAAACATTAGCCTGTCATTCTCGGTGTTGCTAGTGCCCTGACATTTGGAGGATTTGTTGGTCTTGGGTAGTGATGGTCCAACTTTTGATTCCAGTACATGATGATAATAAGGAAGAAAACCCGTGGGGGGAGGGTGGCCAAAAAAGGGAGGGCGGTGTGCTTGCGTTGTCTTGAGGGGACTCTAATTTAGCCTTCTTTTCTGCCCTCATTTTCCATTTACTTTATATAGTCTCTGCTGCTTTCAATGCCCTTTGTCCTCTGCTACCAAGTTTACTAACACCCTCCAACCTCCCTCCCCCCATGTACAAACATCCACAAAGGGTGGAACGTGTCAGGCAGATTGATAGTTTCCCACTTTAAGGGAGACAAAATTAAAAGCTTTTGCTTAGGTGGTTAGTTAGCTCCAGCAAATGGGCTTGTGAGGCATGTGAGGTGAGAGGGTTTCCCAAGGTAGAGTGGCAGCCACTATATAGACATTATTTCTATTGTTTTTCACGAATTATTCCTTAGTTCAGTACTTGGAGATACTGAGTTTTTATTTTTGTTGTTGTTGTTGCTGTTTTTTTGTTTTGTTTTGTTTTTTAATCTTGATTTGACTTAAGTATTTTTTGGAGGGTGGAATCTTTGAGTGAAGATGAAGTGGGGGCAGAGACCAAGGAAAATGAGTGTTTAGGAATCCATTATTTTTTTTTAAATTTGCAAAATTAAGTAAAATAGGCCAATGAGTCAATTTTAGTTTGTTTTGAAGGGAGGGGTTATCTTGGCACAAGTTTTAAACGAATATATCTTAGTCATGTAGTTGTGATGTGTATTTTTAGGACTACCCAATTACTTAACTCTTATTTTCTAACATTCAAAAGCCTCAATTTCAGGCTTTAAACTGGGTCAACTTTGTTGAAAATAGGATTGATAGAGAATGCTTAACATTCATGCCTGTGATAGTTGCTGAATACTTAGTAAAAGGACATTTTTAGAATATTATGTAAGAGTGTGGTATCCTTACCAACTGTTTGCTTCATCTTTTGTGGTCAGCATACACTATATTTTTTAGATGCAGGTGCTTAAAGTTACTAAGTAAAGGCTCGAGGTCATCAGTGATAGATTGTAAGGGTGTTCTTGTCCCTATGTTGAGGTGTGTTATGTGTACTGTCAAATGTAGAAGCTCATTTGTAGACACTGGAAGTATTGCGCAGAGTGGAGTTCATACGATAAATTTCCTGGAAAACACTTTTAAAGCAAACTACTGGTTAATTTTAAAGGATATGGTTGTTGTTTTTTTTTTGTTTTTGTTTTTTTTTGTTTTTGTTTTTTTTTTGAGACAAGGTTTTTCTTTGTATCCCTGCCTGACCTAGAACTTGTTCTGTAGACCAGCAGGCCTTGAACTCATACTCACAGAGATCAGCCTGCCTTTTCCTCTGCCTCTGCCTCCAGCTCCAGAGTTCTGGGATTAAAGCAATACCACACATCTTAAAGTGTAAGTTTCAAGAAATATTATTACTGGAACAGCTGATAGTTAAGGTAAATGTGTTGAAGTTAAACTCTGTTGGAATTTGTTTTTTAAAAACCGTGAAATATGGAAATACTCTTGGTAGCATATACTATTTTAAAATAAAGCCAGGCAGTAGTGCACACCTTTGATCCCAGTGCTTAGGAAGCAGAGGCAGGTGTATCTCTGCGTTCCGGGCCAGCTTGGTCTGCAGAGTGAGTTCTAGGACAGCTGTCCTTTAATCTCTCCCCTGTATTCCTTTTTCTCATTCAAATTCATGTCCCTCCTTTAAAGATTTGTTTTATGTGTCTGAATGTTTTGCTTTCATGTATGTGTGTGTACCACATGTGTGCTTGCTTGGTGCCTTTGGAGTTCAGAAGAAGACATTGGGATGTCCTCTGAAACTGGAGTTATAGATAGCTGCCATCCCCATGAGGGTACTGGGCACCCAGGTCCTCTGCAAGAGCAGCAAGTGTTTTTAGCCACTGAGCCAACTCTTCGGCCACTATTTATATTTCTTTCTTTTGTTTTCTTTTAAAGATTATTTTTATTTTATGTGCACTAGTGTTGTTTGCATGTATGTCTGTGTAAGGATGTCAGATATTGGAGTTATAGACCGTTGTGAGCTACCATATGGGTGCCAGAAATTGAGCGGGGTCCTCTGGAAGACCTGTCAGTGTTCTCATCCCCTGACCCATTTCCCCAGCGTTTTTATTTGTTTTTGTTTTTTTCTTTTTTGAGACAGGGTTTCTCTGTGTAACAGCCCCACCTGTCCTAGACTTGCTTTGTAGACCAGGCTGGCTTTGAACTCACAGAATTCCTGCCTCTTCCTCCCAAATGCTGAGCTAAAAGGTGTACACCACACCCAGCATTATTTTGTTTGAGGCAGGGTTTCTCTGCAGCCCTGGCTGTCTTGGAACTCTCTGTAGACCAGGCTGGCCTCGAATTCAGAGACCCATCTGCCTCTGCCTCCTTAGTACTGGGATTAAAGGTGAGCACCATCATCTGTGTGTGGTGGCACACCTCTGTTGTAGCACTCAGGGAGGCAGAGGCAGGAGGGGCTCTGAGTTCAAAGCTGGCCTGGTCTACAAACCAAGTCCAGGATAGCCAAGGCTACACAGAGAAACCTTGTCTCAAAAAACAAAAAAACAAAACAAAACAAAAAAACAACCCAAAACAAAGAAATAAAACGGTGAAGCACCCTCACTGCCCAGCCTTGAGCTATATAAGCAGGGATAACTTTCAACTTCTGATCTTCCAGCCTCCTACTACCAAAGTGCTGGCATTAGAGCCTTGTCATCATGCCAAGTTTTTGCCATGCTGGAGAGTGAACCGAGTGCATGGTTTGTGCCAGGCAAGCACTCTGCCAATTGAGTTACATCCTTAACCTCAAAACAAAAAATTTAAGAAACTTTTGTGTGTGTTTTTGTGAATGTTTGCAATGGGGAGGGAGCAGGGAGTGTGTGTTTTGAGAAGCCAGAAGAGGACATCAGATTCCCTGGAACTGGAGTTGCAGAGGGCTATGAGCCCTCTAGTTTGGTTTCTGGAAACTGATCTTGAGTCCTCTTGAGAAATAGCAAGTGCTCTTAATTACTGAGCCATCACTCTAGCCCTCAAAATTATTGGGGGCGGGGGCCTTGAAACAGGGTCCCAACAAAACCCCAGCTGTCCTGGAACTCAGATATCCATCTTCTGAATGCTGAGATTAAAGATGTTTACCAACACATCTGGCCCTCAGAAGTTCTTTAAAAAATTTTTTATTGCATTTTACACACCACACACCACATACACTTGCACTTGTTTTCTTTTTAATTTACAAAATTACGTAAAATAGTCCAATGAGTCAATTTTAGTTTGTTTTGAAGGGAGGGGTTATCTTGGCACAGGCTTTCCTTCAATGTTGTAGATCTCAGCTCCACCTGCCTCTGCCTCCTTAGTATTTATGGTGTATATTTTCCGGAGGCAGAGACAGGCAGCTCTAGTGAGTGAGTCTGAGACTCACTTGGTCTTCACAGTGAGCTCCAGGACAGCCAGACTTGGGCAGAGAAACTCTGTCTCAAAAAACAAAATTATTTTTATATGTGTATGTGAGTGCTTGTTTGTATATGTGTATCGTATGGCCTGCCTGGTGTCTAAGGGGGCTAGAACAGGGCAATGAATGTCCTGGAACTAGAGTCACAGGTTGTTGTAAGCCCCTAAACAAGTGCTAGGAACCGAATCTGGTTCCTCTTTAAGAGCATATCAAGTGCTCTTAAAGCTGAGCCATCTCTCCAGCCATGTTGTACCTTTTTTTTTTCCCCTCAAACATAAGTACTTTGCTTGCATGTACGTCTGTGTGCCCAATGTATGCCTGATGATTGAAGATATCTGAAGATGTCCATCCTGTGAGCTCATACCTGGGTCTTCTGCAAGAAAGTGCTCTTAATCACTGAGCTATCTCTCTAGCCCTGATGTGATTGATGGTGCACATGTGGAGGTCATAGGACAAATTGTGGGACTTAGTTCTCTGCTTCTGCAGTATGGGTACCAGAGATTGAACTCAGGTCATCAAGCTTGGCATAAAATTCTTGCATTTTAACCTGTACTCTTCAGAGGTTGTTTCAGTTTTTGTGAGAAAATTGTTCAGTGGTATATTTCTGCTTTTTTTTTTCCCCTTATGTTAATCTGATTAGTTCTTCTTTGGAAAAAGGCCAATTTGTGATGTTTGTTTGTTTGTTTGGTTTTTTCCCCCCAGTGTTTTTGTCTTAAAACAAGGCTTTTAGTGTGTTCCTCTACAGCTGAAGTTAAGAATTGGCACAGGGGCTGACAAGATGGCTCATCTAGTAAGGTGCTTGTTAAGAATGCTAACCTATGTGTGCTAGGTCAAGTACTGCATCGCTGAGTTACAGCTCCAGCTCAAGCTACTCTTGGTAAATTGTGGCCTAAGCTAAAGAGGTCACTTGAAAAACATGGAAAGTAAGTTATGTGAACACTACAAAATTCTGATTTAAGAAACTTTCTAGCTTTGAAAAATGCTTTCTGGGGGGCTGGAGAGATATCTCAGAGGATAAGAGCACTGATTGCTCTTCCCAAAGGTCCTGAGTTCAATTCCCAGCAACCACATGGTGGCTCACAACCATCTAAACATGAAATCTGGTTCCCTCTTCTGGCGTACAGGTGTACATGCTAACACATTGCATAAGTAATAAATAAATAAATCTTAAAAAAAAAAAGAAAAAAGAAAAATGCTTTCTGGGCAACCTCATCTTTGAGTCGCCTTTGCTTGTTGCAGGGAGCTCCTTTTTTGTTCTTGTTTTCAAGACAGGGTCTCTCTGTGTAGCCTTGGCTGTCCTAGAAGTAACTATGTAAGAAAGGCTGGCTTTGAATACATAGGTCAGCCTGCTTCTGCCTGTGGTGGTCTGTAGTTAAAGGGATGTCACCACATCTGAAATAATTTTCAACTACAAAGTGAATTCAAGCCAGCCTGAATTCAGACCCCTGTCTCAAAACAAACAACTCCCCAAACCCAAAAAACAAAACAATAATGTGCTGGTTCAGCCATTAAGAGCATGTGTTGCTCTGGCAGATGACCTGGATTTACTTTTAAGCACCCAAATGGTAGTTTACAACCATAATAACTCTAGTTCTGGGGAATCTGATGCCCTCTTCTGACTCTGGCAGGCACTAAGTGGGTGTATGGTGCACATACCTACACAAATATATGAGTAAACCTTAGTTTTAAAAGTGTACAATTGTTCAGTGGCATAGTTAAATTAATAGTTAAAAGAAATTATAATTAAATAATAGTTAAATAAATTAATTTCTCAAGACAGGGTTTCTCTGTGTAGTCCTGACTATCCTGGAACTTACTTGGTAGACCAGGCTGGCCTCACACTCATAGAGATCCATCTTCCTCTGCCACCCGGAGTGCTAGGATTAAAGGAGGGTGCCACTTTTTATAGCCTGTCTATAAAAATATTTTTTAAAAAGAAATTTAAACAGAGCACCGTGCGTGCGTGCGTGCGCATACAAGTATATTTGGTGGGTGCCAGAACATTCTTATGGAAGTCAGGGGACAGCTGGTACAAGTTGATTCTATATGTTAACTGTTGAGATATCTTGCTTGCCCTAGCCTGAACAATTTTAAGGCTATGCTCTTTGTTGGAATTTGGAATTTTGAGACTTGAGTCTTTTTATGTACCCTTGGCTGCCCTTGAACTTATGTAGATCAGGCTGTCATAGAATTTGCTTGTTGAGATTAAAGGTGTGTATTACCATACCAGGCTAAAGCTATATGTATTTTTTTGTTTTCTGTATAGTCCTGGCTGTTCTGAAAGTTATGCTATAGCCTAGGCTGGCCTTGAACTCAGAGATCCTCCTGCCTCTGCCTCCCAAGAGCTGGGATAAAAGCTGTGCACCACCAGGCCCAGCTCCAGTATGTATGTATATTTGTTTGTTTCTTTTTTTTTGAGACAGGGTTTCTCTATATAGGTCTGGCTGTCCTGAAAGGTGCTCTGTAGACCAGGCTGGCCTAGAGCTGATAGATCCGCCTGCTTCTGCCTCCCAAGTGGTGAGATTAAAGGCGTGCCCCACCACAGTCCAGCTTACAGTTTATTTTTAATTAGATTTTTCTTTTGAATCTTTTTTTCTGCTTTCTTCTTTCTTGGGGGGAGGGAATTTTGTATTTTTTTTTCCAAGACAGGCTTCATTTGTGTAGCCTTGGATGTCCTGGAACTCTGTAGAGCAGGCTGGCCATAAACTCAAAGATATACCCCCATCCTTCCCAGTGTTGGGATTAAAGGTGTGTGCCTTTTTCTGTCTTTATCATTTGACACCATGTTAGCCTAGCTGGCCTTGGACTCTCTGTGTAGCTGAGGATTTTGAATTCCTGCTTTTACCTCCCCAAGTGCCCAGCTTAGATTTTGACTTTTTATGTGAGTGAAATCATACTATGGGCATACTATGGAGTAAGTAAGTGTGTGAGCGTTTGTGGTGTGTTTGAAGTTTTTCCCATGCTGAGGCATGTATCTGTTTAAATTTTTTATTAACACAGCATTATTTGGATGTTAGTTGGACACTTAAATTGTTTCACTGTTTGAATATTATGAATAATACTGTTGTTACCCTTTGTGTTGCAAAATAATTTGGAACATAGATTTTTTTTCATCCCCACTCCCAAAAACAGTATCTTTATTGGTTATTTGGGAATTTTACATCATTCACTCTGTTCACAATCTGACTCCCAACTCTGTGACCTCCTTCCCAAAAAGAAGGGGGAAAACCCAACTTGTTGCCTGTATTTCTTCTGGGTGTTTTCAGTTGGGGTTTCATTTGATTGGGGTTTTCATTTCTTGTGGGTGTTTACCTAGGAATAGAATTGCTGTGAAAATCTGTTTCTAACTATTTGAGGAACTCTAGACTGCTAAACATGGAAGCTTTCATGTAGAGTAGCTGTAGTGTATGCATGTGTTAATTTCTTTGTGTTCAACCATACATGTCCACTGTAAAAGGAAGCAAGAGCTGCTGTGGTGGCATGCTCCTTTAAAGCCAAACTTGGAGGCAGAGATAGGCTGACCTTTATAAGCTGGAGGCCTGCCTGTTTACATGTAGGTGAGCCTGTGGGTGGTCACGGACCCTGAGGGACCCACATAGTAGGAGAGAGCCAAGTCCTTTGGGTTGCTCTGACTCAGACACACACGTGCACACACACAAATAAGCAAGTAAATGTAAATGAATTAAAATACATTTCTTTTAAGTGTGTGTAGATATAGGTGTCTGCATTTAGGTATGTCCATGTGAATGCAAGTGCCCAGAGAGGCCTGAGGCATCAGATCCCCTGGAAGAACAGAGCTGAAGTATGCCTAACCGCCATCTCATCTCTCCAGTCCTAAAGAATTAATTTGTACAGTTGAATATATTTAACAGCTGAAAATGCTGTTAAATGCTACCTTTAGTTTCTTGGAATTCACTGTTGGATTGGTTATATTTTGTTGTAAACTAAAGGATTCTATTACAGTACCAATGCATTGTGAAGCTACTATCCTGAGGTTGTCAGGACAAAGTGATCAAGGAAAGTTGTAGCCCTAACCCTGTCTAGCTTCCCTACCTCTTCTTCATTTCACTTCTTAATCCTTGTTTATGTGTGCTATCAGGGGCCCGGGGTGTAACTCAGTGGCTGGGTGCTTGCTTAGGATGCACAGGCCTTAGGTTTGACTCTAACACTACAGAAGTAAAATTAAAAAGAGCAACTTAATAAGTTAAGTATTTTTTTCTTTATAAGAACTGTTTAAATTTAGGTTTGTAAATTTGGTAAAAAAGTCTTAAGAGTGAATATAATTTTATCACTGTAATATATAGAAATTCAAGTTTTATAGCAGTGATAGTTAACATTATTTTTCAAGACTGGTATAGGAAAATAAGCAGTAAGTGTATTCAGAAAGCTTGCCCCTGAAAGTCACTTAACAGTTCAAAATGTAATCCTCCAGAAATAGTCTGTGCATATGTAAACATATCTATATATCTAAAATTAGAAGCCCCTGGTGTGTTGTGGTACACACCTATACCCTTAAGGCTGAAGCAGAATGATCATCCTTTTGCGGTGAAATTAAAGTGTTAACCAGATAACATTGCTTTTAATTTTTTTTTATTTTTTTCATGGAGATCTCACTATTGTCAGTGTTCGAACTACTTGTATTACATGTGCAGGGAAGTTTTCTGAGTGTGAAGAATATAACCCCAGTTGAACTAGAACTTAGGCTCCTGAATGATAGGACTACAGGTAATACATGTCAACATACACACACACACACACACACACACACACACACACACACACACAGAGGGCTTGGCTTCTCTGTGCAGCCCTGGCTGTCTTGGACCTGCTTTGTAGACTACGCTGGCCTTGAACTCACAGAGATCCACCTGCTCTGCTTCTCTAAATCCTGGGATTACAGGATTACAGGTGTTTACCACCACATCCTGCTCACTCTGCGATTTTTTTTTTAATACTGCAGTTTTATATTTTTCTATTTCATTTTATTTATTTTCTCATTATTATTTATTATTAGACTTAATTTTATGTGTATGAATGTTTTGCCTGTATGTATATATGTACATCATATGTCTACTTGGTGCTACTGGAGGTTCTAAAAGGTTGTCGAATTAGCAGTACCATATAGGCACAGGGAACTGGACCTAGGTCCTCTGCAAGAGCAACAAATGCTCTTAATCCCTCATTTAACATTCTTCTTTTTGGCCAGGTATGGTGGCACATGCCTATAATCCCAGCAGTCTGAGAGACAGAGGCAGGTGGATCTCTGTGAGTTCCAGGCCAGCCTGGATTACAAACCAAGTCCAGGACAGCCAGGGCTATACAGAGAAACCCTGTCTTGGGAAAATATTTTTTAATTTTATGTTTTGAGACAACTTGGGATGATCATGAACTCCTGGTCTTCCTCCCTTCTCCTAAGTGCTAGATGACAAACGTACAATGTTTGGTTTATGCTATAGTTTTAAAAATTGCTCTTTAGTATTCATGCTATAATTTTGTACTGCCTATATTGTTAGTTTTTAAATTCATTCATTCATTCATTCTTTCTTTCTTTCTTTCTTTCTTTCTTCTCTCTCTCTCTCTCTCTCTCTCTCTCTCTTTCTTTCTTTCTTTCTTATGTATACAGTATTCTGCCTGCATGTATAGGCATACAAGCCAGAAGAGGACCCCAGATTTCATTATAGATGGTTATGAGCCACCATGTGATTGCTGGGACTTGAACTCAGGACCTCTGGAAGAAGAGCCAGTGCCCTTGAGTGCTGAGCCATCTCTCCAGCCCCAGTTTTTAAAATTTTTGTTTTAGCTTTTACCCTAATATAATTATTTGAAGCAGTTTTATTCCATACGTCCTTAGTATGTATCTTTTGGAATGAAATATTGCACATTTTAGAACTACAACCCAAAGCAGAGGTGCTGTATTCAAGATAATGAGATAATTGAGGAATTGGAGTCATAGTGTAGGAATTCAAGCCAATCTAGGCAACATACACAGAGCCCAGCTCAGAAAAGGAAAATAAACACATTAGTGTAAGGAATGCCTTTATAACTACTATCAGGCTTTGGTCCAAAATCCTTCAAATGTTATTTGGTTTTAGCATTAGCATAAATTAATAAAAATAGATTTTATAGGTCAATCTGTTTGCATCTGGATAAATTGGTAGTAAATTTTGGTAGCAAATTTAATGATTTTACAAAAATGAAATTGAAGCAAGTTCCTGAGGGATATTTAGATTTTCTTTTTTTAGTTGTCCTGGACTCACTTTTTGTAGACCAGGCTGGCCTTGAACTCACAGAGATCCACCTGCCCCTGCCTCTCCCAAGTACTGGGATCAAAGGTATGTGCTACCATGCCCAACAGATTATCTTTATATTTTTCTTAAGTGGTAATTAGTGTCTGAATTTGGAAGCATTGAATACCAGTATCTTCCAGTTTGATCTCTTTTACATAGAAACTAGATCAGGATAACAAGGCAGGATTCATTAAGTTTGCCTAGGTATTTCCAGTATTTGGTGCTTTCCATAAATTCAGGTATTGAAGGGAGATGATGAAATTTTTTGCCCTTGGGTCATTAAATGGGTACTGACCACTTAAGTCATTTTAGAAACTTGGAAAAAGGGTTGGGTAGGTGGTGCATGCCCTTGAGGGCCACATGGTGAAGTAATGGAGTCTGGGTATTATTTATGTAAAATACTGTCTTTTTCTTTGTCCTCTGTCTCAGTTTTTTTCTCTATTTAAATGAGGCTAGAACTTAAGGCTAGTTGGGACTACATAGCAAGACCCTATCTCCAAAACAGACAGAGATTTCTGGGCTCCAGCTTGCACTTTATCAGAATCTTCTAGGTTAGGACAACAATCTGGTATTATTAGTTTGGGGCCCATAGTGTTCATGTAGAGGTAAGAACACAACTTTGAGGAGTCCTTTCTCTCCTGGAACTGAACATCTGGCTAGTGTGGCAAGGGCTTTTTACCTGCTGAGCCATCTTGGTGCCTACAAGTTGTGGAGAAACAACGGTAATTTTTTTTATTTTTGTTTTTTGAGACAAGTTCTTATTGAGGAACTCAGAGATGTCTTCCTCTGCTACCTGAGCCTTGGAATGAAAGGTATGCGGCACTACTACACAGCTTGAAAGACTCCCAGGAGCCTATCTAGACGGGGAGACCCCGCTTCCCAAGGAACAGCGAGACCAGCCTTCGGATGCAAGCCCCAAGAGGTTTATTTTGATACACGGGTACCCGGGGCGACCAAGCCTATCGGAGGACTTGCGCGCCTCTCGGTTGGGGTGACGGGTTTTTATAGGGCTCGGGAGCAGGAGGCGCGGTTACAGAAGCGAGAAGCATAGTTACAGGGGTCTGATTGGGTGGTTTGAACAAAGCCGTAGTTAAGTCATGTACCCAGAACAGGGAAGGCGGGAAGGCAGATTGCGAGCCGAGTCACGTACCCACCGGAACTGGGAAGGCGGGAAAGAATGCAGCGAGGTAGCTCTCCCCTCAGGGAACTTACTGCTATACCGCGCCTACTCTACATAGTATTAACAATCGCTGCTTATCTTTTGGTCTCTCATTTCCCCCTTTCCTATGATCATTTGAAGACCCAATCTTGGGTCTTCCAGATATATGACCCCTTGTATCTTATAGATTTATTTATTTATTTTTATAATGGGATCTGGGGTCCCTTCAGGGTGGATATAGGGGTAGTAAGCCAAGGAGAACTATTACAGGATCTCTCTAGGCTTTTAGCCCAGTTGCTGCAATATTAGTGTCCATTTCAGCTAAGCAGATGTCCAAGACAATAGCTAATGCCAGGGAGCCCCTTTTGACTTAGCATTTCAGCCTGCTAAGGGGGATTTGGGCGTAGATCCATCTTCTGGAGCTTCTTCGAGCTGACCGTTGGACCGTAGGCATCAGGGGCTAGGAAAGCTGAAATGCCAGTCAAAGGCTGGGCAATGGGGAAGTCCCAAGCATCTGGTTCGTTGATCCACCCGAAGAGGCAGGGAGCAATCATGTCAGTTTCCAGGAAGTCCAGATCTCAGCTTGCTGTCCACAGCTGATCCCGGACAGAGTTAAACAGGTGAAGATCTGCTGAGACAAATTTAGACTGGAGACAGAAGTTAAAATTTGTCTATTAAATGGGAAAGATCAGGGAAAATCTCATCTGTGATCCTTTTGAGCTATGCCAGATCCAGGTCACATCCTGAAACTCATATGAAATTTTAGTACACAAAAGGAAATATACATAATTTTAAATACTCAGAAAAGTAACATATCAGCAAATCAAACATTTTGAGAGTAACAGGTAAAACTGCATCCCATTGAATGAGTATCAGTTAGCTGTTTGTTTTATAACCTTTATACACAACCTAAGTGTGTCCACAGTAACATTTTTTTTTCTGTGGGCATAGCTGTTTGTAATTAGTCACGAATGAAGCTTGGCCATTTTCATACACTCAGCATATACTTTTAGTTTTCACTTTTACTTTTATGTTTACACTGGAAAGTTAGGCAGAAATACATTACTGGCTTTTAGTGCTAAACCCTGGATGCTTGGACTTTCCTTAACAAAGCAACTAGAAGGAATAGGTTATTTCTGTGTCAAAATCTACCCCAGAAATGGCAGATATTAAGAATACCATACTAAAAGCTATGACTTTTGGGTCAGATACACACATTAAACAGATGTTTTTAAAATAACGAGAAGCACCTTTAGTCTATCTTTAGAAGCCAACAAAGGAAATTAAAATCTTAACCTGGTGACTGAATAATAGGCAGTTATTGCTCCATCAACTTATCAGAACTCTATTGATCAATGCCGAAACTCTGAACTTTTAAAATTTTATAACATAAGCACAACAGTAGCAAAGAGGGGGGAGAAATTTAAAATATTTCCCATTTTTAATCTCCTTTAAAATATTTATCTCTTTATAACTTATAATTATATTAAAAAAAACTACTTAGACTGTCCAATCTTTTGAATTTATCAACCCTGAAACATTTTTTTAAACTAAATAATAACACTCTAGATTTTTACAACCTAAACTCCTATATTTTCAGACCCTATATAAGCTCCACTTATTTATCTTAAGACATGAGTCCTGTGAGCAAGGCAAACCTGTCTTTTTTTCTAAATAAGGTATCTAGTACTCTGTGGTTCTAGCTAATGAGTTGATCAATGAGCTAACAGTCGATCTAATTGTCTTTTCTCTAGCTGCAAAGCTACCGTAAGCTTAGCATAGCCGTCAAGGTGTTCAGAGACCTGAGAAGGATAAATTATAAGCTAAATAAATACCAATCCATGTGCCAATCAAAATGACAGGGATGACTAGTTAGCCCATTACCTAGGCAGTGTCCCTGGCTCCTGTGTTTCAGCATCCTGAACAGACGCAGTTCTGCCAGGCACATAAGATGAGAGACTGTTTCTGTGGAGAAAGAAACGAGAGAATGGCCTCACCTCGCCCTTAGCAATGTGAAACATTGACTCCAGGTGTCCACAGTTTTGGCTGGGCCCTAACAGTGGGCCAGTTGAGGCAGTATTGCCCAGTGGTTAGCATACCACAATCCAAAGTAGCATTCATCTGTCGTTGTGCCCAAATCTTCTCGGAGACCTTGGGGGACCTACTGCCAGGATCGCGGGACTTCCTGTCACAATAAGCTTACACATGTTAAAATGCCTAATTCAGATTTCTGACAAGCTTGAGGGCCAGCATATCCGAGTTACTCTGTTTTTATCATCTGCTCTAAACTGTGTCCTATAAAACAGAATGCTATGATCTCTGATTCTAGCATATTTCCCAGATGCATGTCCTAGAAGTATATATTTTAAGACAAATAGGCAAGAGACTAGGTAAGGCTCAACTGCAGTATTTAGCATGACTTTAAATCTGTTCTTTCTGAACTAAAATCAAAGCAAACCTTTTATTCGGATACAGTTTATAGAGAGGCTAGCTAATCTTGCTGCTCCTACCACTTGCATTAAAATTGAACATTAAAAAGCTTTGCATTTAGCACTAATGACTAAACATATCTCCGGACCAGCATGGCGGCTGGCCACGTGTAACCGAACTGAGCTGGAATCCTTAAACAAACATGGCAGCCAAACTACAGCTTCACGCGCTCTCCATTGCTGAACCATCATGGCGGCTGGCCATGTGCTAGCATTAGCATAGGCTGTGACTGACAATACCAAACATGGCCATTAGGTGCTGATGATACAGCAAACACTTCGGAGCTTCCATAATCCCCCACAACCAAAAGTTCCCAGTAATCGAACAAGCTTTAGAACCAACTGCATAACAGAACAATTTTAAACTGTAATTCTTTTAGCCATACCAAACCTATCAGCTAGAATTTTTTCCTTAAAAGAGCATAAAAAACATTTTGTAATGAGGAATCACCAGCCTTTTAAATGAAGTATAACATTTTAAAATACAGTTTTTCTTTAAATCATATTAACTCTCTGGCTTTTTATAACACATCCACTAACCTTCTGCAACATGCTATATACATTCAGATTTCTAGCTTTTCTTTTCTGGCTTAACCAGACATGCTTACTTTTTTGCTCTCTTTCTTGCTTTTCAGATGACATAAAAACTCTCACTAAAATCCTTTCCATTCTGACATGATCCTGCTGAAGCCCAGAGTCTACGTACGATTTGCTTTTTATAGGCAAAGCAAAAGCAAGTTACATTACTATAAAGAGGAGTTCTGAAACTGCCAAATTTTTTTAAAATAACTTTCCTGTATCTGATAACATAAAGGTAACAAACAAACTCTAAGGAACTTAGAACAAGCTTTAAGGAACTTGGTGAAACTTCCCCTTTTCTTTGTCTCAAGATAAAGAACAGGGTGTAAACATGTTTTTTATAAACAAATCAGTTTATCAAACAAACAGCTCTCCATAAGATACATTTTAAAAACTGCAATTTTCTCAGTCATTGTCATACCCAAATGTCTGATAAACTTTAAACAATTTTTTAAAACCCGTTTTTGCAATATTAAAACAAAGTACCCCTTTTGTAGAAGTCACAAGGCATAAACATAATCTTTAAAATTAAAACCAGATTTTAAAACCAGAATTTACCAGTGCAAGCAATTTAATTTTTAAAACCAATACCAATTTAAAATAAGCTATCCTTTTAACCTAGAAGGAAATGAGATTTGACCAAGGTTTTTTTTTCTTTTTTTTTTTTTTTTTACCCTTACCAAGATGGCGGTTACATTATAAAATCACATGGTGAGGTCAAGATGGCGGCGAGACACTGAGACACTTTAGACCACGTGGCAGCCTATACAATATGCGCTTATGGATCTAATAAAGCGCATAGGCACACATTTTAAACAAGTTTCGGGAGATCTTTCAGAACAGAAAACAAAAGGTAGACAGACAAACAACACTCACTACACTTATGACAAAAATCAGGCAGACAGAAGACAACACAAACCGCGGTACGAGATCGGCGCCAAAGCAAAAACAAAAATTCAGATGGAGACCTTGTCGGAGGTCCGGTTCCTCCATCTCCCAGATGAAGCACGTAGCCTTCTCTCAGGGGCGTCGCCCCAAAGAGTCCCACTCGGCTCGTGTTTCCAGACAGGAGGGAACCCAAGAAGGGTTACCTTTCAGACGGGGAAGCAAATGATTCCCCTACCAGGCACTCCTGAGACGTCTCCCAGGAGGCACGGAATAGAAGTACGAGCCCGTCGGCTCCTTCTAGTTTCCGTCTGATACAGATGACCTGGCCAAGTCCAGACCACAGGGGGACTCGAACCCCCTGGAAACGAACTCACACAAAGACAGACCGTTTAACACAACGATACACAAGACTCACAGAACAAAAAACCGGCAGTCTTAGCAGTCTTACCTCCCGACGCTGGGTCGGTGGTCCCTGGGCGGGGGTCTCAGATCTCGGTGGGACCTCCAAATGAAAGACTCCCTGGAGCCTATCTAGACGGGGAGACCCCGCTTCCCAAGGAACAGCGAGACCAGCCTTCGGATGCAAGCCCCAAGAGGTTTATTTTGATACACGGGTACCCGGGGCGACCAAGCCTATCGGAGGACTTGCGCGCCTCTCGGTTGGGGTGACGGGTTTTTATAGGGCTCGGGAGCAGGAGGCGCGGTTACAGAAGCGAGAAGCATAGTTACAGGGGTCTGATTGGGTGGTTTGAACAAAGCCGTAGTTAAGTCACGTACCCAGAACAGGGAAGGCGGGAAGGCAGACTGTGAGCTGGGTCACGTACCCACCCGGAACTGGGAAGGCGGGAAAGAATGCAGCGAGGTAGCTCTCCCCTCAGGGAACTTACTGCTATACCGCGCCTACTCTACATAGTATTAACAATCGCTGCTTATCTTTTGGTCTCTCAAGCTAAGTTCAGTTTTTAAAAGACTAATTTGTGTGGGGAGTTGATTCCATCCTTCTACTGTGTGGAACCCAGGGCATTGGAGGACTCAGGCTTGTCAGTAGATATCTTTACCTGCTGAACCATAAGTTCTGCTTTTAAAAACTTTTCAGTATCCCCTTCTTATAACATACATCTGTGAAGTATTAATTGAGTTTCTTTTAATTTGGAAATTATTTTAGAACTAGTTTGAGTACACTGCAAAGGAACAGTAGACTGGGTAGTATGTAGAAGCCTTTAGTCTCAGTTTGGAATTTTTATGCTAAAAATTCCAGGGTTTCCCTGTTTAACAGCTCTGGCAGCCCTAGAATTTGCTGCATAGACCAGGCTAGACTCAAAGTAACAGGTCCACCTGCCTCTGCTCTAATCTCCCTGACTTTTTTTGAGATGAGGTTTCACCATGTCAGGCTAGTCTGGAACATGTGGTCCTCCTGTCTCAACCGTGGGAGTAGTAGAATTATAGCTGTGCACCCAGCCAGTTTATCAGATAAAAGGTAGAAAGTAAAAGCTGTTTTTCTGCTGTAAAGGCTTATGGTCAGTTTTCGATAATTTAAAAATGCTTATTCTTACGTGTATAAGTGTTTTGCCTGAATTTATGTGTAACACAGGTGTTCCCTGTGTGTGCCTGGTGCTTGTGGGTGTCAAAAGAGAGTGTCTGTTGGAACTGGAGTTGGAAATTATTGTGATCCAACATGTAGATGCTGGGAACCAAACCAGTGTCCTTGGCTAGAGCAACAAGTGTTTGTCACTGATAAGACATCTCCCCAGCCCAGTATGAGGTTTTTTTGTTTTTTTTTTCTTTTTCTTTTTCTTTTTCTTTTTCTTCTTTAATTGAGCAACTTAGGAGACTTATTTTTGACCAAGAATAGGAGAAATAGTAGGTAAAGAACTAGGTATGGATGACATTGCATGCCTATAATCCCAGCATCAGGAAGCTGATGCAGGAGGATTTTTGTAAGTTTGAGGCCTTTCTGGGCACATAATAAGTTTTAGGCCAGCCTGTGTTTTCAGAGCAATAGGGATGAAAGGAGAAGAAACTAAATGACTCACTTGATTATTTTTTTTCCTTCTTAAAACAAGTTTGGCCATAAAAAAAAATTTGGCCAAATTAGTGCCTCAGGAGTCAGAGGCAGGTATATCTCTGTGAGGTCAAGGCCAGCCTGATCTACAGAACAAGTTCTACCACAGCCAGGGTTACACAGAGAAACCTTGTCCAAAAAAACAAAAACAAAACAGAATTGTTTTTTAATTGTCTTAGTCAGGGTTCTGCTGCTGTGAAGAGACACCACGACCTCAGCAGCTCTTCTAAAGGAAGACATTTAATTGGGGCTGGCTCACAGTTCAGAGGTTCAATCCACTCTCATGATGGGACCAGGCAGATGTGCTGCTGAGAGGTGAATGAGATCCTGATTGGCAGGCAACAAGAAGTCAGACTGGGCCAGGTTTGAACATTTGAAATCCCAAAGCCCAGCAAGGTCATACCTCCTGACCCCAGTCAAGTATCACCACTCCCTAATGAGCAATCATTCAAATATTTGGGCTTGTGGAAGTCATTCCTATTTAAACTACCACATTTATTATTGTTGTTGTTGTTGTTGTTGTTATTATTATTATTATTATGTAAGTGTAGGTGCCCGTGGAGGGTAAGAGCCAGAGTTGCAGGGGATTGTGATAGGTGAAATAGGTGCTGGGAACAGAACTCAGGTTCCTTGCAAGACCCTTGGTGCTTTTAACTTTAAGCCATCATCTTTCTAGGCCTCTCTCACTTTTCCTCCTTCCTTCCTCTCTCCTTCCTTTTTCTTTTTTTCTTTCTTTCAGATAAGAGTATCACTATGTCACCCCTGCTGCCTGGAACTAGCTATAGATAGGTAGATATTGATCAGTCAGGCTGGCCTCAAACTCACTGAGATCTGCCTGTTTCTGTCTCCTGAGTTCTAGTCCTAAAGGTGTGCACCATCATGCTTAGCCCCCCCCCTTTTGTTTTAAATTAAAATTTTTTAGGTCAGTATACAGAGTAATGAGTTGAGTCATGGCAGTTTCATTCATATGTATATTATATTTTGTTCTTTTGTTTCCCTCCTCCACTGCTCTCCCTCGTGTCCCTTCCCACCCCCATTTGGTTTTTTTTCAGTCCTCCCTTCTTGCCTGTTATACATATTCCATTACCTTCTGTATTTTCCACCTCCCTTAAGACTTCTTCTCATTCCCCTAGATTTTTTAAAAAGTTAGATTTAGTGCATGTAGTTTCTTGAGTTTTTATGGGTTGATTAATTTTTAGAGTCTACAAACAACCTTAAGAAATGATAAAAGCCTCAAGAGTGCAGCTTAAAACTATTGATATTTATTTCTAGATTTCTAGTGCAGTTGGAGACTAAGCATTCTATATTTTATTGATTCTTTGAATCTTAATGTGCTAAAACTTTATTCTTAAGGTTAATTAATAGGATTAGGGGGTTATATGTTCAAGTATATAGCTATGAAAATATGTTTAATATTTTTTTAACTTGATTGTATGCATGCGTGTGCATGCGTACGTGCTGGAATGACTGGCTCTAGAGTGGTGTCGTGAGCCAGGTGTAGAGGTTTATCCTTATAATATCCTGGTGCTGAGGCAGGAGGGTTTGTAGTTCATGGTGAGCTTGAGCAACACGCTCTCCTCCAAATAAACCTCTCAGCAAAATTAATAGGAAAGCAGTATTATAGATGGGGTTTAAAATGCCTGGTGGTGGAGGTGCATGCCTTTAACTCAGCAAAGGCAGATGAATCTCTGGGAGTTCCAGGTCTACAGATTGAGTTCCAGGATAGCCAAGGCTACACAGAGAAATCCTTGGGGGAAAGGGAAATGGAAAGTGGGCATTGGAGCCCCTAAGTTTGTAGTCAGGACCTACATTGTAATGGTGGGTAAATGTTTTAATCCCTGCATGCCTTCATTTTCTATGTACAGTGGAGGTTGAAAGGTGCTATCTGTCTTGTCCTTGGGATGTTGTAAGAATTATCACATAGTATTTAGAATGTGTCTGTTGTTGATATAAGAAGCACGCGTGTTTGCTGCTTTTAGTGTTAATTACTGTTATGAGTGATACCTGCCCCCCCTTTTGTTTTTTTGAGACATGGTTTCTCTGTATATCCCTGGCTGTCATGGAACTCACTCTGTAGACCAGGTTGGGCCTTGAGCTCCCAGAGATCTATCTGCCTTTGCCTCCCTGAGTGCTGGGATTATAGGCATGGTCCTAGCTCCCTTCAAATTTTTAACTACTTTTTGTAGGGCTGGGGATGGAGCCCAGGGTCTCAGTAGGCAAGACTGCTACCACTGAGTTATGGTAAAAGTCCAGCCCCCAGAGAGCTTTTTAGAAAAAGATTTATTTTAGTGTGTGTAGATTGTGGAAGTCGGGAGTACAACTTGCAGAAGTTGGCTCTCCTTCCATGTTGTGCATGCCAGGAACTGAACTCATCAGGCTTGTACTTAGGAGTGCTAAGCCCCCTTGCAGCACAGAGTTCTGTTTTGTTTTTTAAAGATTTATTGACCAGGCATGATGGCACACATCTGTAATTCCAGTGCTGAGATTAAAAGCATGCACACCATGTTCAGCCCTCAAATCCCTTGTTGGATTTCAGTGTGCCACCACCACTTGGTTTTTTTTGTTTTTTCAAATATAAGTACATTTCAAAAATAAGTACATTTATTTTTTTGGCTATGTTTGGGGCATTGGTTGCATATAGGCCACAGGAGGTCTGTGGCAGTCAGGGAGTAACTTGCAGGAGTTGATTCTTTCCTTCTATTTGGTGGGTTCTCTTCACTCAGTTTGTCAGGACTGGTGGCAGTGCCCTCTGAGTCTTCTTACTGACCCTGATTTTAAACTGTATATAGTTGCCTGTGGTAGGAAATAAAATTTCTTCCACCTTTTCCTTTCTCTTTCTCTAACTGAATATATTAGCTTTATCGTAAAGACACATGCATGCATGCACTTGTGCTCACATGTGCACGAGGTAAAACTGCCATAATTACAGATAACCTGGGTGTTTGTAATAGCTTTTATTTCTGAGATTTTATTTTCTTTGCACTTAATTTTGTTTACTTACATTTCTGTGTGATTATCAGATTTTATAATTACATTTATCTTTATTAATAATTCTAAGAATTAGAGAAGACTTTCTTTGTGGCCACATTTTACCAGGTGATCTGACAGTTTTTATCTTCATAAGAAACATTTTCTATCAGTCACTGGTTGTGCTCACCTTTAATCTCAGGCTCAGGAGGCAGAGGCAGGTGGGTTTCTGAGTTTGAGGACAGCCAGGACTACACAGACAATCCTTGTCTTGAAAAACAAAACAAAAACTACTTTTTTATATTGATGGCTCAATAGGTAAAAGTGTTTGTCATCAAGCCTAAGGACCTGAATTTGAACCCAGAAACTCACACATTAAGAACCAAGCTGGGCGTAATAGCACACATCTTTAATCTCAGGGAGGCAGAGGCAGGTGGATCTCTGAGTTCAAGGCCAAGCCTGGTCTATAAAGCATGTCCAGACAACCAAGGCTACCCAGAGAAACCCTATCTTGAAAAACCAAAAAAAGAGAGAACTAAGTTCACTTTGTCCTTTTACATTTATGCATAGCATGTGTGTGTGTGGAGATCAGAGAACAACTTACAGGAATTGATTTTTCTTTCTACTGTATGGGTCTTTAGGATAGAACTTGGGTTGTGAGGCAGTGCAAGGGATCAAACCTAGGGATTCCGGAATTTAGATCAGCATTCCAGTAGAACCATCCCCCACTCTTTCTTTCTTTTTTTTTTTGTTTTTCAAAACAGGCTTCCTCCATGTAGCCCTGGCTATCTGGCTGTCCTGGGACTCATTCTGTAGACCAGGCCAGCCTCTGCCTCCTAAGTGCTGAGATTAAAGGCACGTTCCACCACTGCCTGTCATATATCCCCTTCTTGATTTGTCTTTATAGACACACTTTGGTATGGAATTTCTTTTATTTATTTATATATTTCGAGACAGAGTTTCACTGTGTAGCCTTGGCTGTCTGGATGTGCTTTGTAGATCAGGCTGGCCTTGAACTCATATCTACCCTCCTGCCTCTGCCTCCCTGATTACTGGGATTACAGGCGTGTTACTACCATGCCCGTTTTGGTCGGGATTTTCCAAGCCTTCAGAATAGAAAAAAAAAATCTGTTCTTTGAGAGCCAGTTAGTTTCTGGTGTATTTGTTATATCAACTCAGAAAGACTTAAGACAGTTTTCGCTTACAATATTTGTATTGTAAAATAAGCAGAAATAGACCATTCACAATGAAGCAAAGAGAAAAAGCAGTTTCAGGCAGAATAGACTGTAAAAACACATAATCTGGAAGAAACCGGTAAGGGAAGGGGAAGAGGTTACAGCATTTGCCTTGAGTTTGCTCCACAAAAATATATTAAAGCAAAATAAAAGATACATTTTTAAAATTTATTTTATGTAGTTGAGTGCCCTATCTGCATGTGTAACTGCAGCCAGAAAAGGGCATCAGATCACATTATAGATAGTTGTGAGCCACCATAATCGGTTGCCAGGAATTGACTCAGGACTTCTGGAAAAGCACATAGTGCTGCTCTTAACTACTGAACCATCTCTCCAGCCTCACGTTTTTACATGTTTATGAGGGTGCCTGGGAAGGCCAGAAGGTAGTTATGTCTCCTGGGGCTGCAGTTATAGGCAGTTATGAGTTGTTATGGGTACAAGGAACCAGACTTAGGTCTTCGGGAAGAGCAGTAAGTGCTCTTATCCACTAAATAATCTCTTCAGCTCCAATAAATGTTTTTTCAAAGAAACAGGAACTCACTCTGTACACTAGGCTGGGCTCAAATTTGAAGATCCACTTGGCCTTTGCCTCCCAAGTCCTGGGATTAAAGGTGTGCACTTGCCAGTAAGCTGTACTATTGGAATAATTATTGTAACAATTTAAAATTAATTAAAAAGGAAGTTATAGACAGTGAGATGGTTCAGTATGCGAATGTACTTGCTGTCTAATCTGACAGCCTGGGTTTGATTCCTAGAACCCATATGATGAAGTGAATTGACTCCCCAAACCCAGTAGAGAGAACTGACTCCTCAAATTGCCCTCTGACCTCCCAGGTGTGCTGTGGTGCTGACTTTCCCATACACACACACACACACACACACACACACACACACACACACAATAAATGTAAAAAAATTAAAGCAAGAAAACTTCTTTAGACTAAAGGACAATGTCTCAAATTTCAAAAGTACTCCAGTTGGAAGGAATAATCAGTGGAGTAGAGAGAGTGATCAAATACAAAAGAATAATTTTGTTTTTGACACATGAGTATTATATGAAATTTAAATTTTAGTGCCCATAAAAATTTTGCTAGAACTTTGCATTTGGGACAGTTTGTTTGTTTATTTATTTATTTCAAGCAAGGTTTCTGTGTAGCCTTGGCTGGCATAGACTTGCTTTGTAGACCAGGCTGGCCTCAAACTCACAGAGATTTGTCTGCCTCTGCCTTCCCGAGTGCAGGGATTACAGGTGTGTGCCACCGTGCCCAGTGAACTTTGCATTTATTAATGGTCCACAGGATATGTACAGTGTTCCATGGGACATGGTGTACTTCAAATCTTAGTGATGGAAACAGCTATAATAGCTCGCATGTCTCATCTGAGCACCTTAGAGGCAGAGGCAGGAGGATGGCCACAAATTTGAGGCCAGCTTGGTCTATGTAATGAGTTCTAGGCCCACTAGGCCTATGTAGTGAGAACCTTGTCTCAAAACAAAACAAAATAAAAAGACTTTGTATTGACTGGCATGCATATTTGCTGTACTCAGGCATATAAATATTTGTTTGTTGTAATTTCATAAGCTCATGCTTATAATCTTAACACTCAGGAAGTTGGAAGAGAACTGCCACAAGTGTGAGGCCAGCCCAGCTAGAGTGAGATCCTCTCTCAAACCAAAAAAGAGAGAAAAATGAAAAGATAAAAGTTGACTTCCAGTGGCAGACTTTCAGGCACAATGGAGAATTGTGTCATCAAATCAAGTTAACTGGCAAAGCATTGTCTGTGTTGTGCCATCACAATGTAAGAACATGAGAAGAGCAGACATTATTAATCACTCCTTACAGAAGTCTCAACTCAGGAAAATAGCAAAAAAAAAAAAAAAAAAACCTAGAAAATTGAATTGGAATATCATAAAAATTTCTTCATGAAATTAAAAATGAAAATGAAGGGCTGGAGAGATGGCTTAGAGGTCAAGAACACTGGCTGCTCTTGCAGAGGACCCGGGCTCAATTCCCAGCAGCTGTGTAGCAGCTCACAACTGTCTGTAACTCATATTCCAGGGAATCTGACACCCTCACAGAGACATACATTTAGGCAAAATACTGATGCCATAAAATAAAATGAAACTGCAACCATTCGGACAGGCATTTACCAGTGGTGAGGTAATTAGTGTTTAATTGCAACAGTAGGAAACACTGAGGAAATAAACTAGTTTAGGATGCTGAGCTTTTGGTGAGGGCAGTTGCCGAGCAAGTTGAGGATGTTGACATCAGTAGTCAAGAAATGAAAGTGATTTTCAGTAGTTCTCCTTGGTTCTTGATGAGTTGGCATGTTATATGTTATGATATTGCTTAATTGCTCCTTATTTGATAGTAAAGAGTTTGAAGCTACTGAAGGTTTAATTAGTTTCCATAGGGACTATAATGTAGCTCAGTTGGTTAGTGTTTGTCTACTATACACACAAAGCCCTGGGTTTGGTCCCCAGCACTGAATGAAATAACCAGGCATGGTTTCATGCATGCCCATAATCCCCATATTTCTGAGGTAGAGGCAAGGAGGATCAAGTTTAAGGCCTGGACAGCATGAGGCCAGATTTTAAAACTGAAACCAGAACAAAAAAATAATTTGTATGAATGCCAGGAAGAACCCTGGTCAAGGATTCAGTACAACACAAAAGTAGAAACTGCTAAGACCCATTATAATGATGTTAAAAATACATGTGGAACAGAAAAGGGCAAATTAACAAATTGGTGAACCTATGAAATGTTTCAAGTGGTTGTTATTCATTACCAGCTACTTTAAGAGTGGGGACTATATGAATCAGTTATATTTAATGGACCAGTAGTGATAAGAGGGGAATTTCATTTACTTTGTTATTTCCCAAAGAATATCCTGATGTCCCTGTACGAAGTTATTCAGAGGGATGACAATAATTGATACCATAGTTCAGGCATAGCCCAGATAGGCCTCAAATTCATGGTCATCTTGCTGTAACTGTCCAATTACAGGTATGAAACCACCATACCTATGTTAAAATATTTTGTGTGAGAGTCTGAACCTTGTGCATGCTTAGCAGGTGGTTGCATATGTGTGCCATGGTGGGCATGTGGCGTTCAGAGGACAAATTTCTTAGGTCCGTGCCTTCTACCTTGTTATCAGGGTCTCCTGTTTTTGCTGCTGCTCTGTATATAGCTAGCTGTAGTGCCTGTGGCAGCCAGAGGAAATCTTGAGTGCTGTGCCTCAGTTGCTGTCCACTTCTTTTATTTATTTTTTATTAGATATAAGAGAAGAGAAACAGAGTGGGCTAGTTCTCTTTCAGGAAATGAGGTTTGCTAGGATAAAGGGCCTCAAGGCCACTCTTGAGGCGTTAAGGTGGGAAAGAGCTAGAAAGAGGCATGTCTTTAATTCTAGCAGAGGAAGGTAGCCTGGTCTATATAGTGAGTTCCAGGACAGCCCCTGTCTTATAAAGACAAGGTATGATATGGTAAAATCGACAACATAGTATAAAGGGACAAAGAGGCTCCCCCCCCCCGCCCCCTCTTCAAGACAGGGTTTCTCTGTGTAGCTCTGGCTGTTATGGAATTCACTTGTAAACCAGGCTGGCCTGGAACTCACAGAGATAGCCTGTCTCTGCGTCTAGCTAGTGCTAGACCTTTAATTCCCGCTCTTAGGAGGCAGAGGCAGGCAGATCTTTGGAGTTCAAGGCCAACCTGGTCTACAGAGTAAGTTCCAGGACAGCCAGGGATACACAGAGAAACCCTGTCTTGAAAAACAAAAACAAAACGAAAATAAGCAAGCAAACAAAAAACCCAAAATAAGAAAATTGTCTTAATAGAGGTATAGCTCCTGTTCATTGTGTTAATAGCATTTACCCTGCCCTGCACCAAAACAGGCATAATGTTTTCTGTGTTGCATATATATATATATATATATATATATATATATAGAGAGAGAGAGAGAGAGAGAGAGGGAGAGTTTTACATAAATAATATGCAGACTCAGTTACTTAAATGTGACCCTGTATAAGTTTCTAGAACTTGGTATTTTCCTTCTAGTAAGATTTTGATGACAACTCAGGGTTGTTTTAGGAATTAAATGAGTTAACATATGTAAATAGCTTAGAGTGTCCAGCACATAGGAAATGCCAGGTGAATTATCACTGTTCACTTCTGTCATACGTATGCATTATTTCGAGTGGGAGTGGGTCGGCATGTGTCTCTGTGAGCAATGCTGCCTTGTGCATGCTTAACACAGAGCACCAGGGATTGAAATTGGGTTGCTCTCTACCTTATTCTTCTGAGACAGGGTCTTTCACTGAAACTTGAGTTGGCCATTTCAGCAAGGCTGGTTAGCTAGGAAGCCCTCCAGAATCAGCCTGGGTCTAGCTTATCCTCAAGCCCCTAAGCAGCATTATAGATGTATAGTGGTATACATCTATAATATACATGAGGATCTCCAGCATGAGGATCTCCAGCATTATAAGCAGCATTATAGATGTATACCACTATACATCTATAATGCTGCTTATAATGCTGGAGATCCTCATGTTTGTACAGTAAACATTTTACTATCTTCACATTCTCTACCATCATAATGTGGACAGCAACTTGGTGTGGTCTCACTACCACAGTTCTGTAAATGGGTGTGAGGAGTAGAAATTGAGGCTTGTAGGGAGTTTTAACAGGCTTGCCCAGAGTTCTAGAGCTTGCTAAGTTTTATGCCTTAACTATATTTTGCCCTACTCAAAGCATATACTTGGATGTTCAGCTGTGGAGATCTGTTAGACAATTGTGTGGTAAGAGGTCTGTAAAGAGCTTTGCTTTTGGGACTGGAGGGGTTTTATGTTGAAGGCCTTGTGTGTGCTACCCACTGATCTATGTAACTTTGCTCAGTATATGTCAGAAGAAAAATGAGAGTTGGGGTACATTGTAGTATCTGCTTGAAGAATGAGGTTAGAACTCAGTAATTAGGCTGTTCAAGATTACACCAAAGCTGAGGGTCTGGACTTTGAAAATGAAATCTGAATTGTCTGTCAAAATTAGTACACCGATGTAGATGTGTTTAAAGTTGGCAGTAAGGCAAGGAGAATTGCTACAGAGAGTGGTAACAAAAGTGTCATTGATTGCTTCATTTTTCAGTCCTATGCAGCCATTTGTCTGGAGGTGTGAACTGTTGGACTCATGGCTTAGATGCACTTTGCAGTACCAAGTGTCATTTATGTCCTGGTGGCTGACGACTTAACTGACCTGCTAGTCTGGATTCCTTAATTCTAGCTTTATCTTAATCTCTTAAAATTTGACCTCTCCTTCAGATCCTGTCAGTCCCGATTTTCACATAAGAGACACACCTACTGACAGTCTTGATTTCTCTTCTACATGAAGCCTCACCTGAAGGGAGTTCCAGCCCTAGATTCAGTCATGTCTTAGTACCTAAAAGAAGTTTTAAAATTATTGTTTCTATCATTGAGATCATAATCATACTTTTCAGTTCATAGTTCTCCCACCCCATTTCTGAGACACTAGAGAAAGAACCAATGCTCTGAATCTTGATCTCTTAAGCTATATCTTGTCTTATGATTCATTATTACTTTGGCTGTTGTAGGCCTTTTGTTTGTTGGTCCCCATGTATGTTTCTCCTGCTAATCTTTGGGTAAAAATTCCAATATATTATATTTCTTTTTTTTGGGGGGGGGGGGTCGAGACAGGATTTATCTGTCTTGGATGTCCTGGACTTGATTTGTAGAGTAGGCTGGCCTAGAACTCACATTGATCCTCCTGCCCCTGCCTCCCAGAGTGCTGGGAAAAAATGTGTGTGCCACTGTGCCTGGCTTGGCACTTTAATTCTTAAAGAACTAAACGCTTAAGATACAAGTTCAAAGAATGTTTTTGGGAACCATTTGAAGGTATCTAATGTTTCACTATTCTTCTGAATATTTTAGTGTATACGCTGCAAATAAGGGTATTCTGTACACTCAGAATTATTATCAACAATCAAGAAACTAAAGGGAAGCTTGCTGTGGTGATTCACACATGCTTGTAATGTCTCTACTTGGGAAGCTGAGGCAGGTGGGTTGTTGTGAGTTTGGTGTTAGCATGGGATACAAAGTAAGACTTCTGTCCTTCCTCTTCCCCAAAAGAGAAATTGAAGTTGAGACATAAATACCATTAATCCTCAGATCCCATTAAAATTTTACAGTTATCTTAAAGTAATGCTTAACAGGAAGAGAATCATCTTAGGTCTTTTTCTGCTTCTGGCTGTCCTGTCTCTAGACCTTTGAGCATGTTAACATTACTAGTTTTTGTCCTGGACTTTGGTGACCTTAATGTTTGGTCATTATAATTCACTCTCATTAGACTTTCAGTTAGAGTTTGTGGAATTACTTCATATTCCTTATATCCTTGAAGGTAGCACATCATTTGACATGTCTCACTTATGGTAATATCTACTTTGGTCATTGTAGATGTCTGCCATACTTTTTCACTTCAGTTTTCTGTAAAATTCATAATGTATAAAATTTTACTCCTACTCATCTTCCCTTTCACTCTTCCCTCTCCTCTTTCAGTCTCCTATCCGCCTCCCTCTTTTGAGACTGGGCTTCATGTAGCCCAGGCTAACCTCAAATGCTTATTCTTTCTGCTCCCTCTAACAAATGCTGGAATTCTTAGCACCACCACACATACCTGATTCAACTTTCTATTTTTTTAATTTTTGAGACATGGTTCTGTGCTGTGGAAATTGCTCGTAGCCCAGTCTGCCCTGAACTTGCCTCAGTCTTCGAAGTGCTGAGACTGTAGCACTTTTTATTTATTTATTATTTCTCTAGAATTTAATTTCCTGTTTTTATAAAGCTATTTTATGTATGAGTACTTTGCTGCATGTATGCACCATGTGTGTTGCCTGGTGTCTGCAGAGGCCAGAAAAAGATATTATATCCTTGGAACTGGAATTAAAAGGCAGTTGTAAGCTAGGTGCTAGAGACCAAACCTAGAGATCATTTGGAAAAAAACAGTAAGCGTTCTCAACAACCAATGAGCTGTCTCTCTCTAGTTTCTATTGCCTTTTTTTCAAGTAGGTTAGCAATTTTTTTTGAGACAGGGTCTCAAGTTGCTCAGGCTAGCTCACAGTAGTCTCATGTTGCTCAGGTAAAGCTCACAGTCCTGCCTCAGTCTCTCACTTATGAATAGTATTGAAATAGTATTGATTTGTCTGTTTTAGAGTGCTAGAGATTGTGCCCGGGGTTTTGGCCCATGTGCTTAGTCTTATCATTGCTTCATCTGTGATACAGTCTCTCTGTGTGGTGCCTCAGCTTCTGACTGCTGTGATTATAAAGAATTTTATAAAGAAATGCTGTAGTTTTTATTGCATGCATATTAAACTGGCATAAATGATTTTATTTTTTAGTTTATATATAACAGTATAATAGTAATAGCATATGACTTAAATTCAGAGTGTCATATTCTGGAATGCTGGTTATAAGATTTATGTTAGTTTCACCCTCCTGGGATGAGTGGAGTTAAAGAATTTACACAATATGTGAGATATTATTTCTGTCTTAGAGTTTCAGGAAATCCTTGTGATCTAAATCTGAACCCATCTTGAAGACAGTTTGCTGCCACCTGGTGGCAGTGGTCTATGTCAGTATAAAAATGTTAATAGGGACAAATAAAGCTGGCTAAGACTTCTAGGCATTGGCAGCAATTTTATGTGAGGTTTGTCGATGCCAGGTTCTTTGTCACAATCCTGGAGGATCGGGCCAAGAGACTACTGAGGCTGCAAAAGGCCTTTCTTTACCTCTTGCTTTCGAAGACAGATTTTTGTTTCCAGGCCTTGGCTTTGTGAGGATTGGAGTGAAGGTAGGTAGATGTATTAACTATTTAGTCAGCAGTTTTTTACTTTTTATTTAGAAGTTGGGAGGCCAGGGTCCTGGACAGATGCTCAGTGGTTAAGAGCGCTTGGCTCTTGCAGAGGACCTGGTCAATTCTTAGTACCACATGAAGGCTCACAACTATGTATCACTCTAGTTCCAGAGGATCTGATGCCCTTATTTGTCTTCTATACATATCAGGCATCAGGTTTGCATGTGGTGCACATATATATGCACTCAGGAAAAATGTTTGTATACATTAAATAAGATAAGTATTTTTAAAAAAATCTTTGAAAATGGCTTCTGAAAATACAGCTTAGTGTAGAGCACTTGCCCAACATGGATGAGGTCCTAGGGTCAATCTCCAATATCATACCCAAAATATTTTCTGAGCGTTTCCAAATTAACTCTACCCCAAGTTTTCACGTATACCAAATGTTAAAACTACAGACAGATTACAGGTGTGTGCCACTTCCACCAACTTGAGACATTTTAAAAATTGAAATATTTAGCTGAGCCTGAGGAACGCATGCCTGTACATCTAAATATTTCAGTTTTTAAAATGCTGTCTTCCAAGTTGGTGGTGGCACACACTTGTAATTTGTCTGTAGTTTCAGAATTTGAGTGTGGGGAGTGAGAGGATTAAGAGTTCAAGGCCAGTCATGGCTACATAGCAAATTAAAAAATTGGAGACTAACACAAATAGTAAATTATTAAAATTATTTAACTGGAACTAGAGAAGTGGCTCAGGGGTTAATTAAGATCATTAACTTCTCTTTCAGAAGACCTGGGTTCAGTTCACAGCATATGCATAGTAGCTCACACCATCTTTAACTCCATTCCTAGATCTTATTTCCCATCTTCTGGCCTCTGGCACTGCATGCATATGGAACATAGACATAAATGCAGAGAAAACACCCATACATGTAGAATAATTAACTTATGTCTTTGTTTGGTTTGTATTGCTTTAATCCAGTACCCTGAAAAAAAGCAGCTTGGGGGAAAGGGGTTTTTATTTCAGGTCATAATGCTAGTTTACAGTCTAGGACTGTACAGTCAAGGCAAAGCCTGAAGCAACTAGTCACCTCAAGGCTGAGAACAAGAATGCGTGTGTGCTTGCTCACTTCCTTATTTTCTTAGGTTCAGCTTGCTTTCTCCCTGGATTCAGTGCAGGATTCTTTTCCTAGAGAATGGCACCACTCACAGTGAGCTGTTTGCCCATATCAGTTACCTTAAGAAACTACCCTGTAGACATGTTTATAGGCCAACTCATTGTAGACAGTCTTTCTTTGAGACGGAGCCCAGCATATGTCAAGTTAACAGTTAAAGCTAACTGTCACAGGTGTGCGTAGTGCTAGTGTGTGTGTGTGTGTGTGTGTGTGTGTGTGAGAGAGAGAGAGAGAGAGAGAGAGACTGGGATTGAATTCTTGTGCATGCTAGGCAAATGTGCGAATGCTTCCAGCCTTTAAAAGGCATTAAATTTTTTATTTTACCTGTTTATGTGCATGTACCACATATGTGCAGGGTGTAAGGTGTAAGCCAGAACAGGGTATAAGGTGTCCTGGCACTTGAGTTACAGGTGATTCTGAACTACATGGATGTGGGTGCTAGGAACCAAATTTTCTGCCAGAGCAGTATATGTTCTTAACTGCAGAGCCATTCTTCCAGCACTTTTTTGTTTGTTTTGAGACAGGTTCCTGTAGGTTACCCAGGCTGTCCTTGAATTTCTTTCTTTCTTTCTTTCTTTCTTTCTTTCTTTCTTTCTTTCTTTCTTTCTTTCTTTCTTTCTTTCTTTCTTTCCTTCCTTCTTTCTTTCTTTCTTTCTTTCTTTCTCTTTTTCTTTCTTGCTTTCTTGCTTTCTTTCCTTTCTTTCTTTTTCTTTCTTTCATCATCATATATAGGGCATGCTTTGGTGGCATACACCTTTAATTCTGGGGAGGCAGAAGCAGAGGAAGAGGCAGGCAGATCTCTAAGTTTGAGGTTAGCCTGGTCTACAGAGCTAGTTCTAGGACAGCCAGGGCTACACAGAAAAGCACTGTCTTAAAATAAATACACACAAAAATTAGTATTTGTGGTTTTGTATATGCATACAGTGCAGGTGGCCATGAAGGCTAAATCCCCTGGAGCTGGGGTTACAGATAGTTTTCATCTTCCTGACAATGATAGAATCCCACTACAAGAGCAGCAGATGTTCTTTTTGGGTTTTAAGACAGGGTTATTCCCCAAGTAGCCCCGGCTATCCTGGAATTCTCTCTGTGGACCAGGCTGTCCTCAAACTCAGAGATCTGCTTGCCTCAGCCCCCTGAGTGCTAGGATATCCAGGCATGTGTACAGGCGTGTACACACTCAGCCTGTAGTACAAGTTCCCAGTAGCTTGGATTATAGGTATGCTAACCTGCTGTGTTTGGGTATTCAGTTTCTAATTAGAATCATCTTAAACTTTTATATTCTACTCCAGGACTATGCCAGATCAAATCTGCTTTTTTTACATTTTAGTTTATGGAAGTGTTTTTCCCATACCTCCTTCCTTCCCCAGGCCACTGCTTTGTAGCTCAGGCTAGCCTGAAACTTGTTATGTAGTCTAGTCTGGCCTTGACTCAAGGTTCACCTTCCTCAGCTTCCCTGAGGATGAGGATTACGGATGTGTTCCACTAAGCCTATCTGTCAGTTACTTCAAACAAACAAACAAACAAACAAACAAACAGATGCTACCAGACATAGTGTTTAATTTCAGTACTCTGAGGCAGAGGCAGGTGGATCTCTGAGTTCTAGGCCAGCCTGGTCTATGTAGAGACATCCTGCCTAAGAAAGGTTTTCTCTTTTAAAAATTTCATTTTTATATTGTGTGTATATACATGTGGGTCATGTTATACAAGTGTAGGTCAGAGAATAATTTGGGAGTCAGGGAATCAGGTCATCACACTTAGTGGCAGGGATCTTTTTCTACCAAGCAGACCATTGGCGGAGTGGGGGTTGAGGGATTAGGGGCTGGAGAGTTGGCACAGTAGTTAAGAGCAGCTTACCTAGAGGACTGACTCACTTGGTGTGTCACAGCATGAGTAACTCTAGTTCTAGGCTATCTGGTGCCCTCTTCTGACCTCTGTAGGCTCTAGTCATGAGTTTGAACAGACCAGGCAGAGTTAAGTGGATCTCATCCTGGTCCACATAGTGAGTTCCAGGTCAGCCAAGGCTACATAGTGAGACCCTGTCTTAAAAGAATGCTGATGCTTTCCCAAATTTCACACACTCAGGTATTGGTGGACAGTTCTGCTCATGTTTACTTTAGAATGTTTGCCTTGCCTGATTACAGACTGTTAAGAATATCCTGGCAGCTGGCCTTGGTGGCTCATGCCTGTAGTCCAAGGACTCTGAGAGGCAGAGGCAGGCAGATCTCTGTGAGTTTGAGGCCAGCTTGATCTACAAAGCAAGTCCATGACAGCCAAGAATACACATAGAAACCCTGTCTGAAAAAACCAAACCAAAACAACAACAACAAAAAAACCTTTCTCCCCAGTACCATGGCTTTGTTTTTGTTTGCTATTTTGAGCTAGGTTCTCACTCTGTTCTAGAATTTTCTGTGTAGTTCAGGTTGGCCTCAGACTTAGGGTAGTTTTACTTCCTTGTGCCCTGTTACACAAGTGCTGTGATTATAGGTGTAATTTACCCTGTACTGACAGATTAAGTCTTCTGTTCGAGGTTCAGGAGTATTAAAATGGATTCAAAACATTGCAAAAAACTATGATAGAGTCTTTGGTACCAGTATCTTCCTTTCTTACATCTTTATTTTTGAGATTACCCTGGAGCTATGATTTTGTTTCCTCAAGTAGCTGATATTGAGACTGCTTTTCAGTTACTCTGCTTAATGATTTTGGATTCAAATAAGACACCATTTGGTTGTCTAAATCTTGTCTTAATGTTTAGCCTATAATCTTTGTAAGTTACTTATTTTTGTGTTGTATCTTAGAAAAGCACATTCCCAGTCATCCTGTTAAAATTCTTATGGAAACAGTATTTTCCCTGGTAGGTCAGTAATACATGCGCCTTTTCCCTCTGACATCTTTTGGTGTATGACTGAATTGTATTACCTTCCTCTTTTGTTTGATAGCTAAAAGTTATTTCCCCTGCCTGTCCATTATGTAGCCCTGTGTGACTTGGAAGTCACTATATAGAATGCCTTGGCTTTGAAATTGGGGGAATCCTTCTGTCTCTGATTCTAGAGTGTTGGGATTATAGGCATATACCACTATGCCCATCTATTTCCCTAGCCTTTTGCAGTGCTGAGGTTAGAACACAGGACCTTTGTGCATGATAGAGTCATGACCATCTCTTTTCTTGACATCGGTTATTAGGTTACAAATGGCATGTACCTTTGGGAAGAATGACAGTTTCACATGTAGTGGGAAGGCCTATATTCTGTTCTATACCCTTGTTCTCTACAGCTCTAGTTAAAAACATTGGCGGTGGCAGTCTTTTCATTTGTTCATTCTTGAATTTACATGTATTTGAAATCAGAATACACAAATCTACATAACATCAGGTTTCCAGCCTTTGCTTGTTTTGCATGTCTGATACAGGATTTGCTTTTTGTAGATGGTGTGGTAAAGCAGAAAGAGAGAGAGGGAGGAACATGAACTACCTTGTCACATTTAACAAGCTATTATTTCAATAATTTGACAATGTTAGGCAACAGGGTCTAACTTAATCCTCTGCCAGTTTAATGAGACTCTGTTTTCTGTGTCTTAGAAACTGCCACTTGGCTGAAGTATGGCATATTTGAGCTTTGTTACTATTTGAATGTAATTTATGGATTGGTAAAAAAGGATTGTGAAACTTTTGCTGTATTGTTTCTTACTTGAATGACTATTCTATACTTCAGTCTATGCTAACTGTTCTTGTTTGGTATGATAATTTGTCAAGAGTTAGAGATTTCTTCCTTTTTCTCTTGCCACTGTAGTTCTTTTCGAGTTAATCTAATTCTTTTTAGTTGCCATTCATAACTCCTGCCTCAGAGTCTGTAACATCTACAGTGTGTAATGCTAGTTAGGGGTGCAGAGGACAGTGTCGATCACCACTACTCATTCTTTTCTTCCTGTGGTAAAGTTGACACTTGATGTGGATTTCTTTCTGCCTGGTTCAATTTGTGCTGTTATTATTATTTCCCACCGGCATGCATGAGAAATATTATTCAACTTAAAAAAAATGTAACACACTAAGAGGCTCTTCCCATGTATACTTTTCAAATTGTCAGTGCGTGCACAGGCTGGTGCACTGTATTTCTCCACTGTGTCTCATTCATTCATATTCTTTGCTATATGTGGTTTTGTAGTTATGTCTTATAAAAATAATCATTTCCTGTAGTGTTTTTTGTTTCTTTTGTTAGGGTCTCTTTTGTTATGTAGCCCAGAGTGGCCTTGACTTTGGCAATCCCCCTGCCTCAGTCTCCCAATTGTTGAGATTTAAGTATGCAGTACTGTGCCGAGTTTGTTTTTTAGGCAGGATGTTGTTTTATATCTTAGGCTCTGAACTCTCCATTCTTCTTTTCCACCTCCAAAATACTTGTGGTGGAGGCATGTGCCAGTACAGTCATCTGTTTCATAGTCTGTAAATATTTTGCTTCTGTTTTTATTTTAAATATCTTATTCTTTATGATACTGTTATAAATGGATTTTGTTTTTCTCAATTTCCCTTTTAGGTACTTTGTTAGATACTAGAATTTTGCTTGGCCTTTTTGGTATCAATTTTATGTCTAGCCACTCAGCTGAATTATTTTGGTCAAATGTATGTATGATCATATGTCTGTGATCTTAAACTTACATCCTTGACAGACCTGTTGCTTGCCTGAATGCTTTCTTCTGACTAGACTGAGTTGAGCCATAAAGCATATTCTTTCCTAAGGCCCATCATTTTTGTAAATAGCCTCTGAAAATGATGCAAGCTTTTGGTCTTTTTATTTAATTTTCTCTTTTAGACAGTGTCTTGCTATGTAGCTGTTGTCAGTCTAGAGTTTGTCAGTCCTTCTCTCTTAGCCCCCTGAGTATTACAGATCTATGTGCTACCTTGTCTGGCTTTGATTACATTTTTTAGAATGGTGAAGTAGTCCATAGAATGGTGAAGTAGTCCATTTTTATAAATTCTTTTGTTACTTTTATGATAGAGCTCCTAAGGTCCTTATTTTGGATTTTTTTTAAAGAACCTTTTTTAAAAGATTTATTATATATACACTGTTCTGTCTGCATGTACACCTGCACACCAGATTATGGATAGTTGTGAGCCACTATGTGGTTTCTGGGAATTGAACTCAGGACCTTTGGAAGAGCAGCCAGTGCTCTTAACCTCTGAGCCATCTTTCCAGCCCCTTATTTTGGATTTTTAAAGAAGATTTATTTTACGTGTATGAATGTTTTGTCTGCATGTTATGTCTGTGCATAACATACACGCAGGGAGGAAGTCAGGAGAGTCAGAGCTCCTGGAGTTGGGAGTTACAGATGGTTGTGAGCCTACATGTGCATCCTGGGAACTGAACCTGGGTCTTCTGCAAAAGCAGTCGGTGTTCCTAACCACTGAGCCATCTTTTCAGCCCCTCACCCTTTAAAATGATTGATTGGTTGATTGATTGGATTTATACAGTATTCTGCTTGCATGTGAGTCAGCAGGCCACAAGAGGGCACCAGATCTTACTGTAGATGGTTGTGAGCCACCATGTGGTTGCTGGGGATTAAATTCAGAACCTTTGGAAGAACAGCCAGTGCTCTTAATTTCCAGCCCCCAGTATCTTTTATATTTCTTAATATTCTAAATATGAGATCTTGCCAGGAACATATATTGTAAAGTATTTATCATATCAAAACAGCAAGGAATAGCCTAATTGTCCCAAGGTAAGAAAATGACTTTTGAAAGAAGTGAAGTCATTTGTGCTGGTACGGACCCATAATCCTACTTAGTACATGGGTGGTCAGGAGGACTACAAGTTTGGGACTAGATTCAGCCACATAACTACAGCCTGTGTTCAAAAAAGGGTTCATTTGTATATGTATATAATCAAATATAATAACCACACTTAGAGAGTATCTTTTTATGTTGTACATGGGCTGCTCCATGAACTGCGTGTCTTCCTTGGGTACGGTCCACATTAATCTCTGCACCATTCCAATTTTAATATATGTGCTACCAAAACAAGTACTTATTTTTCTGGTAGTGTCTAATGTAGTGTCAGGCTGGCTTCAAATTTATGCAGCTGAAAGTGACCTTGAACTCTAGGTCTTCCTACCTCTATCTCCTGAAGGCTGGCATGTATTTGAGACAATCTTATGTGGTCCAGGTTGGCCCAGCATAAGAATATTTTCTAATCTGGGCATGGTGGGCTGTAATCCCAGCAGTTAGGGAGGCAGAAACAGGTGGATCACTCAGAGTTCAAGGCCAGCTTGGTTTACAAAGCAAGTTCTAGGGTAGCCAAGGCTACACAGAGAAACCCTGTCTCCAAAAACCGAAACAACAACAAAAATAATAAACATTCAGTATGTTTTGGGGTATTACATTTTCCTTTTAATTTTTTTGTGAATATAAATGCATTTTACTGTGACATTTTCATATACATACATTATAATAACTTGTTCATCTTTGCCCCTCTACTGTTCCCATATCAAGTTTCTCTTTTTTTGTCAGTGTTTTTTTTTTTTTTTAAAGATTTGTTTATTTATTATATATACACAAGATCTCATTATGCACCAGATCTCCTTATAGGTGGCTGTGAGCTACCATGTGGTTGCTGGGGATCGAACTCAGGACCTTTGGAAGAACAGCCAGTGTTCTTAACCTCTGAGCCATCTCTCCAGCCCTTTTGTCAGTGTTAAGAAATGAATTTAGGGCCTCATACATGCTAGGGAGATATGTACCACTGAGCTACATTCCTAGTCTGCTATCAAGTTAAAAAAAAAAAATCTTATTAGAGTAGCCAGGGAGTTGGCTTAGTAGTTAAGAGCACTTGTTGCTCTTGCAGAGGACCCAGGTTTGATTCCCAGTTTCCATGAAGGTGGCTTACAGCCATCTATTCAGAGGCTCGCACCCCCTCTTGGGACCTCCGCAGTTACCAGGTGCAAACAGTGCACATACATACATACACAGAAAACATTCAGTACAGATAAAAGAAACTTACTTAAAAATAAATTTTAAAAACTTTGTTTACTGTTGGGAAAATGTGTGAGACTTGGGAATTAAGCTCAAGCCCCTAGGCTTGGTGGCAAGTGCTTTTTTAAAAGTGGTGGGGTGGTGGTGGGGGGAGGGGAGCATTTGTATAAGAACCACTGAAAGGAAACTATATCAAAATGTCAGCATTGTTGTTTCTGAGTGAAGAGAATGTTTTCATGATGTCAGTAAAAAGAAAAAATGTCTTTGTTTTGTATTCTTTACTAGAAAACCATATTAATAGTTCGTTTTGTTTGCTATAAAAACAATGGTAGCAGAGGAGGAGGGCTGGTTTAGTAGTAGGGCGCACATCTGCATGCAGTGGTCTTGGTTTGACTCTTTGCATGGAAACAGGACCTTCAATAGTGGGTATATTTTATCTTTCATTCTTCTCAGTTGAATTTTTATTCATAAAAATGATAACTGTTAATTTGGGTAATTTAACAGAGATCAATATTTGACGAAATGCTAAAATAGTATGCAAATAACCCTGACACTATAAATAACTTATTCTCTGTAGTCTGCTTTTTAGAAAGAAACTTTGCTTATTTGGGATATAATAGGGTGAATTATTAGGCAAATGAATAACTCATTTATTAGCATATCTTTTTTTCTTTTCAGGCACATATTAAATTTCCTATTGACTACCCATATTCACCACCTACCTTCAGATTCTTGACCAAAATGTGGCACCCCAACATTTATGAGGTAAGAGACATTCATAACATTCTTTGGTTTTTATTTTTCAGATTACTTCTTTAGAGACTAGGATTTTACCAGTCAAGGCTCCGAGTTTGATTATCAGCACCACACATGAAAAAAAAAGTAGTTTGGGTTGGAGGGTGTAAGCATGCACAAGGATCTGGATTCAGTCACAACACCAACACCTCCATCCACCTATAAAATACTTGGTGTTTCTCAGTAAATTGTGTTTCGTGGTAACTACAAAGAAATGTTCACATTTTTCACTTTTATAGTCAGTGGTTTAATTATTTAAAATCAAGGGTAGTCTCGTAATTATATTCGAGTTAAAGATGGAAGCAGTAAGCCTTTGCGTCTCATTATCATGCACATGTAATAACATTTGCATTTTAAAAGTTTAGTAAAGTCATAGAAATTTATTTGTGTACCTATCTTCTAACTTCGTAGCTATGGTCAGGGACTCAGCTTTTTGGGGGTATTTATCCTACTACATTTGGACTGGCTCCTTTCAAGAGTTTCTGCTGAGCATTTGAGAACCTCTTTTGGAGTAAGTCCAAGGTGAGGTTCTTCTGTTGGGCAAGCCTGTGCCTCAAGGGAGCATTTCTAGTAGAACTGTTGGCTAAACATGAAACATACTCAACTGCGGGCTAAAGCATGACAGTGCTGGAGCAGTGCGTTGGCCTAGCAGAGCGCCTTTTTATTTTCACAGTTTGCCCTGCCTGTGGGCATCTTTATTCCTTTTTATTCATGTTTGTGTGAGAGCAGCTCTCACAGCGTATTCGATGTCTTCCGACTTGTAGTCCTTGGAGCCTCCCAGGTAGGGTTCCAGACATGCATGCACAGTTTTTATTTTTTATTTTTTCCAGATAGAACAAACATGATGAAAAGGTGATATGGGTTTCCTCTCCAGAAATAGCCTCCTGCAATAATTAAGATAATCATAACATTACAGAAACAGTAATGGGGCCGCTAAGGTGGCTCAGTGAGTAAAAGTGCTGCCACCAAGCCTGATCGCCAGTTTAATTACTCCGGAGCCCACATGGCAGAAGGGGAGAACTTACTTTTCATAGCTGTCCTCTGATACACACCATGGCACCTCAATATCCCCCTGCCCCACACGCACACCAGCAAATATACACGTGAAAAACCAAAACATAGAGTCAGGATTGCGGCACGTGCTTTTAATCCCAGGCAGAGCCAGGTGCATCTCTGAGTTTGGGGCTAGCCTGATCTATAAAGACAGTTCCAGGACAGCCAGGGCTACACAGAAAGAAAAACCTTGATTTTAGAATAAAATAAAATAAAATAAAATAAATTAAACTTTGATTATAGTTTGTAAATATCGTTAATGGTCCAGAAGGATATAAACTTTACTGTAATACTAATTATTTTAAAAATAGCATGTTTTTAAAATTAATAAAGATGGAGAAACTTACAGAATAAAAGTAAATTTAATTGGAGCTGTAGAGATGACTCGGCAGTTGAGAGTGCTTTTGAAGAGGACCCAGGTTGAGTCCCTGTCATTCTCACTGTATCTACGGCTCCAGGGATCTTACAGATCCAGCCTCTGCAGACATCTCCATTCTCATGCATATACCCTATCCCTACATACCCAGAATTAAAAGTAAATCTCTAAATAAAAAGTGAAAACATCTTTAAATAAAAAATTAATTTATTTGCCATCAGTGATGATACTGCACAGTACTATTAAAAAGTATAGTTTGTAGCAGAGTACAGTGGTGCACACCAATATCCCAGCACTTGGGAGGCAGGTGGATCTCTGCCAGCCTGGTCTACATAGAGAGTTCTAGGCTAGATAGGGCTAGATAGTGAGACCATGTCTTGTTTTGTTTTGTTTGTTTTTTAAGATTTATTTATTATGTATACAGTGTTCTGTCTGCATGTACACCTGCAGGCCAGAAGGCAGCACCGGATCTCATTATAGATGGTTGTGAGCCACTATGTGCTTGCTGGGAATTGAACTCAGGACAATTGGAAGAGTAGCCAGTGCTCTTAACTTCTCTCCAGCCTGACACTGTCCTTTTAATAAATATCCTGGTTATGTGTTCCAGTGTATTCAGAAGTGCACAACTGGAATCCTATTGGATTCATAAACACTATTGTGTTCCTATAAGTGATTACAAACCTTACAGATAGGATGACTCAAGTAATACATTACTGTTCATTACCTTCCCCCAGCCCTTGAATTTATAGAGTCTGGTGTCATGGCGTATGCCTATAGTCTAGCCACAGAGAGGCTGAGCCCAGGAACTAAAGGCCAGCTTAGGCAAAAACAAACTAGGCACTTAGTGTGTTGATAGCACTTATATATAATTTGGCAGGATATATTTGGATCTTGGAACTGGCAAAATAATTTTTGTTTACTTTTCCATTCCTCTACTTTTCTCACTGCTCCCCCGCCCTGTTGTCCCGCCTGCTTACAATGCTGGAGTTGCCAGGGTTGGATTTGAACCTCGTCTTGTTTGCTGGGTGTGGCACATGGTAGCCAGCCTATGTTTTCTATGTGGATCCTAAGGCCATTGTTTGGTAGTGAAATGAACAGCAGCACAGTTTAGAGAGTAAAACAGACAGAAGCATATTTCTACCTCATTTCTTCTGATTGTTTACGTTCATTTAATTGGTCATTTAATTTTCTTCTGTATAGTAGATAGAATTATCTACTATCTTATAGAACTTAATTTCTCTAAATATTAAGTTTAATGATTTATTCTAATTAGGAATCAACTGACAAAGCTAAAGATAATACATTAGGATTTATTCCACGGAGTATACTATTGCATCCTTCCTTATGATTTTCAAACTAGAGATTATTTGATATCTTATTGTTATTAAACTCACAAAAATTTAAATAGCAAAAATTTAAAATTGTAAGCTTTAATGTTATTGTTTATATGCTTTGTTTTCATTGACCAAATGTTTTAGGCACAATAAAAATTTAGATACTTTTTTTTAGATTTATTTATTTATTATGTATACAGTGTTCTCTCTGCATGTACACACCTGCAAGCCAGAAGAGGGAACCAGATCTCATAACTGGTTGTGAGCCACCATATCGTTGCTGGGAATTGAACTCAGGACCTCCGGAAGAACAGACAATGTTCTTAACTTCTAAACCATCTCTCCAGCCCTAGATACCTTTTTACAATAACTTTTTTTGGGAACCTTAGATTTTAAAAAAAGTTGCATGAGACTAGAGAGATAGTTTAGTGGTTAAGAGCACTTGTTGCTCTTGCAGAGGATCCAGGTTTAGTTTCTAGTATTTATATGATGACTCACAGCCATCCACAATCCAATTTTAGGGGATCCAGTAGCCTCTTCTAGACATCAGGCACACATGTGGTAGACAGACATATATGAAGGTGCAGCACTTAGAGGCATAAAGTAAAATGTAAAGACTAAAGAAAGGTTACAAAATACTCATACTTTGGCTATTTTTGTTGTTGTTTTGCTTTGTTTTGTTTCTTCAAGACAGGATTTCTCTGTGTAGCCTTGGCGTCCTGAGCTCTTGATTCTCCTGCTTAGTCTTCCACAGTGGTGGGGTTTAAAGGTGTGCATTACCACTCCTCATTCTCATGCATTCCTTTTGTTTGGTTATTTTGGTTTGGGGAGAGTAGGATTGAGATAGGGTCTCAGTAGCCCTGGTCTGAACTCACTATAATCCTGTGGCCTCTGCCTGTGTCTGCTTTCCAGATCCTGAGACTTTATAGGTGACAGCTACTGCACTCAGCTTTTGGTCTTTGTCTTTTATGTTTATGGATGTTTGCCTGTGTGGATGTCAGTGAACCACATATGTGCAGTGCCTGTAGAGGCCAGAGAAAGGGGTGTCAGGCCCCTTGGAACTGGGTTCACGTGTGGCTGTAAGCTCCCATGTATGTGCTGATAAATTGAACCAGGGTCCCCTGGAAGACCAGCCAGTGCTTAATTGCTGAGCCATCTCTATAGTCTCTGATTCTTTGGTTTTTGAGACTAGCCGTTAAAAGCACTCACTACAGAAACCTCAATGTTGTTTTCAAAGTTATTATCCTGCTTCAACCTGTACATTTCCATATACACACATACATACATACATGCATAGTTACATACAAGGTAGCTTCCATTTTAGGGTAGACCTGCTTTTCAGCATCCATAGTGTTTGGATTATATTTGTGTGCCACATTCCTACCCCTTTTTTATCTTCTTACATTCATTCATTCACCCAACTTTTGGTTTTGTTGAGATAGGGCTTCTCTGTGTAGCCTTGGCTGCACTAGAACTGACTCTATAACCAGGCTAACTTCTAATTTACTGAGGTCTGCTTGCTTCCGACTTCTGAGTGCTGAGATTAAAGGTGTCTGCCATCTTGGCTTGCTCAGAAATATGTTTGTTGTTTTTATTAAAAGGGACATAAATATAATAGTTTAAAAAGTATTCTTCAAATACACAAACATTTATTTATTTATTTATTTATCTATTTATCTATTTATCTATCTATCTATCTATCTATCTATTTATTTATTTATTATGTGTGCAATATCTGTATGTATGCTTTCACATCAGAAGAGGGCGCCAGATCTCATTATAGATAGTTGTGAGCCACCATGTGGTTGCTGGGAATTGAACTCAGGACCTCTGGAAGAGCAGCCAGTGCTCTTAACCTCTGAGCCATCTCTCCAGCCCCCACATAAACTTTTTTAATGTTTTTATTTATTTATTATTTTTTGCTGTGTAGTGGTGGCACACCCCTTTAATCCTAGCACTCAAGAGGTAGGTGGATTTCTGAGTTTGAAACCAGCCTGCTCTACAAAGAAAGTTCCAGGACACTTAGGGCTACACAAAGAAACATGGCTTGGGGTAGGGTGTGTGCGTGTTCAGGTTAATCAGTTTAGATGCTTATTAATTGCCGACTCCACATAAATTGGAATAATCACAACTTTTAGGGGATGTGGGATTGGGAGGACTGCAAGTGTGAGGGTGCCCTGGGCTTAGCAAGTTCCCAGGCCACATAGGGCTTTCTCTCACTCCTAGCATGTGGGAAGCAGAGCAGAGGCTGGCAAGTCAACACCAGCTCCAGGTCACACCCAGTGCGCACATTTAAATTCACTGTGCCCTCTGGAGGTAGAGGCAGGCAATATCTCTGAGAAGAGGCCATCTGATTTACTTAAAGAGATCTAGGGTAGCTGGGACTATGTTGTAAGACCCTGTTCTAAAACAAACAAACAAACCACAAAAAACATATACAGGGAAAAGAGAAGGTATATACTCACAGTAGAATATCCAGCCAAAAATAATAAATTCCTGTCATTTGTGAGAAAATGAGCAGAAATAGCAAATTTAGACAAAATTAGCCAGATTCAGACAGATGCTATATTTTCTTTCTTACAATCCGATCTTTTTTGTTTTGTTATTTTTTGAGACAGTGTTTCTCTGTATAGCCTTGGCTGTCCTGGACTCACTTTGTAGACCAGGTTGGCCTCAAACTCAGAGATCTGCCTGCCTCTGCCTCCTGGAGTGCTGTGACGAGCACCACCACACCTGGCTACAAATCCAGATCTTAAAAATAGAAACAAACAAATGAGAGAGACAGACATAAAAGTAGAATGGGGACTGTTGGAAATAGGAAGAGTACCAGCAGTAGGGAAAAAGAAAGAAGAGAGGTTATGAGAGGGTGAATATGATCTAAATAGGCTATCTCTGTATGTGAAAATGTTAGGCCAAACCCATTATTTATGAATATATGCTAATAAAAGCATCTGTGTTTCGTATCCCTATGTGTGTGCACGTGCATACATGGAAAGCCAGGAGAGACCTTCAGGTATTGTTTGGCAGAAGCTGTCCACCTTACCTTTCTGTGTGGGACTTAAGGATTGCCAACTAGTTAAGGGTGGGTGGTGAGTTTGTCCTAGGGATCCACCTTTCTCTGTGCCCTGCACTGGAATTACAAGTGTTCCCACAACACTCACTAACACTAACTAGCTTGCTTTCTCTATCTATCTATCTGTCTGTCTGTCTGTCTGTCTGTCTTTTTTCTTTCCCTTTCTATATTTTTTAGTTTATTATTTCATACAGGACACTTAGCTGTTTTCTTTGTTTGAGACAGGGAACTCAGACATTGTTTGCTGTCCTGGAACTCGCTCTGTAGATCAGGTGCTGGGATTAAAGGTATGCATCATCACCACCTGGAGAGACACAGCTTGTTATGTGCATCCTGGAGCTTGAATTGAAATTCTCATGCTTGTGCAGCAAGTCCTTTACCAACTAAAGATAGTATTTGGCTTATGTGACCCATAAACAATCTCCTGTCAAAATCTCTCTTTCTCTGTTTTTGCAGTCATCAACAAGATGTCTATAAAATTTATAAAGAAATAAGAGACCTAGAAGGCCAAAACAACGTGGCCAAAAACTTAAAAACATAGTATAAGACTGTTGTTACCAAGAGAGTTTTGTACTACCATGATGAAGAATTGAGAGCATTTGTAGGTACCAGAGGTAGGCTCTTACCCTGTAGTCCAGACTAGCCTCCTAACACAATCTTCCTTCCTCATCTTCACAAGAACTGGGATTGTAGGTGGGAGCTATGATGTCTAGTTAGAATCAGTAAGCCTGACAGATGACACCAAGTGTTGTCTTGGCTATGATTTCTGTTATGGAGATAAAACACTACAACTTCAAAGGAAAAGGTTTATTTGGCTTGCATTTTCTTGATCGCTATCTATCGAGGAAAGCCAAGGTAAGGACCGATACAGAGGCCATTGAGAAAGTTAGCTTTCTAGCTTATATCTCATGGATTGCTCAGCCTGCTTTCTTATACAACTCAGGACCACCTGCCCAGGGATGACACCACTCTAAACTCCACATCCACATCAATCAGTAGTCACAAAAATGTCAAAAGACATGTCCACAGATAATTTAGTAGAGGCATTTTCTCAGTTAAGGTTTCCTCTTTCAAGTTGACAGAAAAATGAGCACAAGATGAGAGTAATAATCTCATTAATAATTGGTATTTCCACAAAGAACAATCATAAAAATTACTCAAAAACTGCTGCTCATAAATATTCTCAAGGCAGAGGCAAGAGGATTCCTGTGTTTGAGGCCAAGCTTGGTTTGTAAAGCTCTTTACAGAACTTCAAAACCTGAGTAATAAGAGGATTAATCTAATTGAAAAAAATAGCCAGAATTATCCACAAGTGTGTACTCAGGAGGCTGAGGCAGGAAAAAAGAATTAGTAAGACTGTGAAGAAACTGGATGCCACACATTGCTGGGAACTCACAAAATGGTGCATATGCTTTAGAAAAAAGTCCTTTGAAAGAAACCCAGGCCTCACAACTAACCCCACATAATTCCAGTCTAAGGGAAAAGAAGCAAATACGTAATGGGGGTTAGCAAACCAGTATGGCCAGCAGCAGTGCTCACACAGCAGTGTCACCATCAGAGACTGGAGTGCCACCTCACCACATTCACGCATGGGCAATTTCCAAGCACCTGCTATGAAGTAGAGGCAGCCCTGAGACATTCAGCTAAATGAACGAAGCCGGTGGAAGGGTTGTATATATTGCATGGTTACATTTAAAATAAAGGCCCAGAATATATAAGGTATTAACCCCAAGACTGGGTAGATAAAGGAATGGAGGAAAACCACCAAGTGGTTTAAACTGGTATGATAGAACTTGGCAGCCACTAGAAATGTTAATCACACAGTACTGTGAATGTACCAGGAACCACTGGGGTTTTTTGTGGTGTTGGGGACATGCTAATACTGAGTTCTACTTCCAGTCCTCCATCACCCCACCCTTTGCTGACCCACTTCTGTTATTTTTCTAATTCTTTTTTACTAATTCTTTTTCTCTTCCCAGCTGATCTTTCTACCTTGTTATGATTATTATTTTGTGAATGAGTTGCATATGGTAGCATACCAGAGCCTAGGCACCTTATTAGTGCTGCCAATACTTTAGCATTGAAGAAACTGTATTTTCTTCCCCAGCAACTGTTAACTGTAAATCCTCAAGGAAAGGTGGGGCCTTATGAGTCCTCCCCTTTTAGTGACAGGATAATCTTGTACAGGGCTTACAAAGGAATTCATACCTGCTGTGAGTTCAAGAGAGCACCTGCCATGTCATGTCCAGAAGTCAGCAGTCCACAGTCTCTTACAGCCTTTCTATGATATTTTTGAGCTGTGAGGAGGGTGACACAGATGTTCTGTTTGTGGCTGAGCTGTCACTTCTCACTTGTTCTCTGCATTTTGACTAGCCTTTGCAAAAGCTAATCATTGTCCATAACAAAAACGAGATTTTCTGACTGACCGAAGCTGATAGTGGTCTAGTCTGCGGGTGTAATTATAGTTATCTTGGCCAGCCTGACAGATGGGCATCATGCCCATCTAACAAAGCAGCACAGTAGCTTTCTTATCAGAACTTAGAACTGCCTCAGCCACAGGTTTTGACCAGTTAAAGTTATTTCTGGGGCTGGAAAGATCTTGGTGGTTCAGAGGACCTGTATTCAGTTCCCAGCACCCACATAGCAGCTCACATATGTCACTCTTACATACACTCTGTTATGGCCTCTGTGGAGATTGCACAGATGTACATGAAGGCAGAGCACAGAAAAATAAAAATGAAATCTTTAAAAAAAATACATGTGTATGAGTGTCTGCAGAAGACAAAGATGATGAAAGATCCCCTAGAACTGGAGCTACAAGTGGTTGTGAGCTACCTGACATAGGTGCTGAGAACTGAGCTTGGGTCCTATGAAAAAGCTATCTATCTGTCTGTCTATCTATCCATCTGTATCTATCTATTTTTTAAAGATTTGATTGCTGGACATGGTGGTTCACACCTTTAATCCCAGTACTTGGTAAGCAGAGACAGGCAGATATATGTGAATTTGAAGCCAGTCTGTTATGTATAGCAAGCTCCAGTCCACTCAGGTCTACATAGTTATAACCTTGCCCCACCAAAAAAAAAAAAAGTGGGCTGGAGAGATGGCTCAAGAGGTTAAGAACACTGGCTGTTCTACCAAAGGTCCTGAGTTCAATTCCCAGCAAGCACATGGTGGCTCACAACCATTTATAATGAAATCTGGCACACATGCAGGCAGAATACTGTATAAATAATAAATAAATCAATCAATTAAAAAAAGTTAGTTGTGTTACATATTTTTAAAAGTGTAAGTGTGAAATGATAACATAGTTACAACACCTTCCCTTTGCCTTTCCTCCCTCCACAGCTCTTCCCATACACCTGCCTCCTCCTCTTTCAGTTTCATGGCCTCTTTTCAGTAACTACCATTACACATACATATGTGTCCATATACATTCCTAAATACATAAATGCAACCTGCTCAAGCTGTATAGTGTTACATATGTGAATGTTTTTAGGGCTGACCATTTGGTATGGGATAACCAATTGTGTGAGTATTTCTCTTGCTCTCAGCATTCCTTAGTTCTTTGTGTAGAGGTGAGGCCTTTTTGGACTTTTAGTCTATATCTTAGTTGCCTCTTGAATAGCAGAGATTCTTAGATTTGGTCCATTAGTGATGTTCCCAAGGTCTTGCATGTTCTGATTTTTTTTAGTTGATATCGCAATTTACCAATTCTTCAATCTTGTGTTTAATCTCCAATATTAAGTCTCCTGATGGGTTACTTTACTTGCAATGTTTCAGTGAATGAATTTTTAGAAAGTTTTCTTTTTCACAATTTCCTCTCACTTCCCCCTCTTTTCTTAACTCCTGTTTAATGGGAGAGGGCCCAGACCGTTGTGAATGGTCCCACCCATTGACTCATGGTCTTTGGGCTTTATGAGAAAGCAGCCTGAGCAAGTCATGAGGTGCAAGCACTCCTCCATGGCCTCCACACCAGCTCCTGCCTCCAGGTTCCTGCCCGGTTTGAACCCCTGTCCTGACTTCCTTCAGTGATGAACAGTGATAGGAAAGTATGAGCCAAATAAGCCCTTTTCTCCCCAGGCTGCTTTTGGGCATGGTGTTTCATCACAGCAATAGTAACCCTAACTAAGATATACAGACATGCACATCAAAAAACTCTTTTTTCTATTCTTCTCTCATATTATACATCCCAACCGCAGTATCCCCTCCCTCCACACCTTCCAGGACATTACACAGAATTTAAGAAATTAAAAACCAAAAATTTACACAAAACTTAATTTTTTTAAAGATGTTTTGCACTAGGGATATGCCTCAGTAAAGTTAATGCTGTGCAAACGTGAGGAGATGGGTTCATATCTGCAGTACCATTATAAAAAGCTAAGTGTGACAGTGCCGTGCACACCTGTAATTCCAGTGCTGTGTAGGCAGATACAGGAGGATCCCTGGTGATTTCTAGTTAAGCAGTGTAGTTGAATATCTCACTGCTCAAAAAATAAGATAGAAAACAGTTGAGGAAATCACATGATGACCACTCTGATTTCCACACACAGGCTAATGCATATATATTCACACACATATACAAAGAAGTGTTTTGTTTTTCTTTTAAGTTTTTCTCTGTTAGCCTTGAGTGTCCTAGAACTCAGTCTGTAGACCAAGCTGTGTTTTGTTTTTCAAGACAGGATTTCTCTGTAGACCAGGCTGGCCTCAAACTCAGCTTGCCTTTGCCTCCTGAGTGCAGGGATTAAAGCCATGTGCTGCTGATACTGCCACCCAGCACACTGTTTTTAGAAGCTCTACTTTATAATTATTTAAACATCTGTGCTTTTTCCTCATCTCCCATCTTTGCTTTTTTGTTTTCTCTTATATAAAACAGATGACTTGCTGGGCATTGGTGACACTCAGGAGGCAGAGACAGGCAGATCTTTCGAGTTTGAGGCTAGCCGGGTGTACAGAGTTCCAGTACAGCCTGGGCTACACAGAGAAACCTTGTCTTGAAAAATCGATAACAGGAAAAAGAGGGTGTGGGAAGAGGAGAAACAAGTGACTATATTTTATTTAACCTATTATTTTCTATTGAATATATGTATGTTTATATACCTCTGTGTGGCACATGTGTTCGAAGTAATATGAATGTACTTGTTAGATTGGATCTTATTTTTATGCTGCAAACCATAATAACCAGCAGTTTTTATCCACATATTCAGGAGTTATCCTGTTTGTTTTATGTTTGTACCAGAAGGGTGGTGCTAACAGGGAGTATCGTATGTCTTGGAGGCTGGCCCAGGTGTTTGGTGTTTTGTTTTGAGGAAGGGCACTATTTCTGTATAGCCCTGTATGGCTGGACCTTGCACTGTATGTATGTGTGTATTTATCTGTGTGTGTATGTATGTAGGTCAGGCTGCCTCAAACTTGGAGTGACGGTTCTGTCTCTTGTCTCTTTGAGTGCTGGGATTATACCTGGTTCAGATAAAATTTTATAATATTTAATTCTTCTTCAGCTTTTCATTTGAACATGGAGGATTGTTTTTCCTATAGTAAAAGGGAACAAGGAAAATTTTTAGCAAAAATAAAAAAATGATGTGCCTATTCATTACATTTTTAGTTTTTTGGTTTTGTTTTATTAAGACAGGTTCTTACTGTATAGCCCTTGCTGGTTTGGAATTTGCTGTGTAGAACAGGCTGGCCTCAAACTGCCTGCCTCTGCCTACCAAGTGCTTGAGATTAAAGAACATGTACCATTCCTAGCTTTTATCACGGTTTTGTGTGTGTGTACGCGTGTGCATGTGTGTGTATTTTGAGACTAGGTGTTAGTATATAATGTAGCCTAAGCTGGCCTCATACTTGAGAGCCTTTTGCTGAGTCCTGGGGTTACAGGTGTGTGTCATCACACCTTGCTTATATCAGTTTTTTACATGTTTACTGAATGTCGTATTGTTACCTTGTAGAATGGAGATGTGTGCATTTCAATTCTTCATCCACCTGTAGATGACCCACAGAGTGGAGAACTGCCCTCTGAAAGGTGGAACCCTACTCAGAATGTGAGGTAAGGTGTTATATTAGAAATGATACTATGTTTTGTTCTGCTTTTATTTGTTTGTTAGTTGGTTCATCTTTTTGAGACAGAGTTTCTTTTTGTAAGCCACGGCTGTTCTGGAACTCACTAGACCAGGCTGGCCTTGAACTCACTGAGATCTGCTTGTCTCTGCCCCCTGAGTGCTGGGATCAAAGGCTAGCACCACTACCACCTGGCTATTTTTGAGACTGCCCTCAAACTCCTGGGCTCAAATAAACCTCTTACCGCAACCTCCCCAAATACACAGGTACTACAATCACCTGCTACTTGAATCTCTCTTGTTTTGGCTGTTGGGGCGTGTCTCATTCTGTTTGCAGAATCTTTTTGTGTTTGATAGCTTTCTCTCTAGCCAGAGCATGGGTTTTGCTGGTGATCAGAGAGCCAAGGAGTGCTGCAGAAATCACATCACACAACAGACCTAGAACAAAAGATTTATTGGAGGGTTGGGATGGTCCCCTCTGAGTGGGGATAAGAAGCTGTGACGGCTCGGACTTTACAACGGGGTATGAAGCATGGATATAGGGAAAATACGGAGCAGTGCTGACAGTGGAAATAATTGCGTTGGCCTTAGTAATGACAGGTCACATTATTCTGGGTTGACAATCATTTTGAAGTGTTGACTCAAACTGAGCAGTGGTAGTTGGAATTCTCACTTCCCTCTGACATTAAATTTTTACTCTTCCTTAGATCCTACAACCTCTCTGTTTAAATTATTTTTCAAATCTATGAATTAATTGGGTTCAAATGTATGTCCTATAGCTTGAGTTGTTGAGGTCAGAGGTCAAAATTTGCAGATATCAGTTCTCTCTTTCCGTTATGTGGATTCCCAGAACCCAACTCTGTTCATCAGGCTTGGCAGCAAGCTCCTTATTTGCTAACCCATCTTGCCAACCCCACTGGGGTTATTTTGAAGTACTTAGTCATACCCAACTAGTTCTAGTTTTGGTAAAATAAGAAATAAATATTTTGGACAGTGTGGTAGTCAAATCTATGAGTTCGAGGCCAGTCTGGTCTATATAATACCAGTGCTATACAGTAAGACCTTGTGTCTGGAGAAGAAGAAAAGATAAAGACTTTTGTCGCTTCTATGAGGCATGGTTACTCTCTGTGTAACCTAGGCTGGTCTTGAACTCCTGTGATAGTCCTGCCTCAGGTATTAGCCATCATGTGTGATAACAAATAAGACTTATCTGTGGTACACCAGTGTTCTCTGGTTTTAACATACTCAAGGTATTAGGTTTTATTACTGTTTAACTGTAATGGTCAGAGGTGCCTTTAGCATTTCTGGCGCCATACTTCCCTTATTCTTGAGAGCCAAGCAGAGCTGCTGGGACGGCACCTGTTGTCTGACTACTGCTGCTCAAAGTCTGCTCAAGCTAATCTGTGTTCGCTGTCAAATGTAAAGCGACTTTTGCCTATAGGGAGAAATAGCTGCTTGCTCTGTATGTGTATCAGAACCAATCCACTTTATGTAACGTCATGTTTAACTTTAATGCTGAGTACATGAAAATAAGAATTGTTTTAAACATATTATTAAAATATGTTCTCATTTGTTGTTTTGAGCCCTGAATATCAAATACTGTGTATAGGAGCTAGCTTTATTAGACTCTTAAGTACCGAAAGTTATGGGGTTTTAATTCTTCTTTAAGTTTATTCAAGTGTTGAGGAGGCTGCTTGAGAGGCTGCCATGCTCTGGCTTGCAAATATGAGAATATGCTTAAATTGACAGTGCACCTTGCTTTTTTTGGTTACCCATGGTCAACTGTGGTGTGAAAGTATTAAGTGAGAAATTCCTAGAAACAAAAATTTTATAAGTTTGAAATTGCACCTCTCTTCCTTGTATCCTGACTGTGTATTTCACACCCATTAGTCACTTAGTGGCTGTCTTCTTTACCAGTGTTAGGTACCACTATATTGTGTGAAAAGGAACTTTATTTTTCTTGGCCCCTAACACTGTGAGAAGGCACAGCTTAAAGGAAGCACGCAGGCCTGCTTTCCTCAGAGGAAGGAGGAAGGATGCCTGGTCACCTGGAGTGCTAGAGAGGTCAAACCATTGGTGGGCCTTTGCTCAGTCTATTAGGAGCATTCTCCCCAAACCCTTAGAAGTACTTAGGTTGTAATCCTAGGCTTTGCCTTTCAGTGAATTCAGTGAATAGGACGAAATTTATGAACAAGGCCCTGAGTACTGTTTCAGATCAATAGAATGCATTCTTGTAATAAAGGTCTCAGGTACTTTGGTGTACAGATAGTGATGCTATAGACCAGAAGGCCTTGAACTCATACATATCCATCTGCCTCTGCCCCTCAATGCTGAGGTTAAAGTCCTGTGCTATACCATACCCAGTATGGGTCTCATGTGGTTCAGGATGGCTTTGAACTTAATAGCTGAGGATCTCTTTGAACTTTTGATCCTTCTGCCTCATCCTCCTCCTTGCTGGGATTACAAGAATGCAACACTGTGCCTGCTTCTGTTATTTCATAGACCTAGTTTATAGGATAAACATCATAGAACTGTGCTGTTTGCCACTTGCTATTCTCTGGAGATAGGTATCCCCTGCTTGGAAGCTACTCCCAAGGATAAGGTCTATTTTTCATAAAAGTTTTAGAGGATTTATTGAAATTTCATTTCTCTCTCTCTCTCTCTCTCTCTCTCTCTCTCTCTCTCTCACACACACACACCCATCCTGATTGTTCTTTGAAGTCTGCCTGTGTGTTTATTTCTCAGGGCTAGTTAACACCATGGGCCGTGAAGAAAGCCCTGGTGGTATTTCTTTGTAGGCTGAGTGCTTTTCTGCTCTGAGAGAAGAAGCTTCTTCTCTGAGAGAGTGCCTGGAACAAGATTTTTAATCATGACACTCTTTTCCTGGATGCTGTATTCCTGCTATTTACCCGGGATTGAAAATATTTTTCCTTGGAATGGTTGTGGTGCCACACAGCTTTAATCCTAGCTCTCAGGGAATAGAGGCTGGCAGGTCTCTGTGAGTTCAAGACTAGCATGGTCAGACTACACAGTAACATCCTGTCCTAAGAGAGGGGAGAGAAAGGAGAGCTCTTTCTCCTAACACAGAAACGTATTTTCCTGCCTTTATGTTTGCTTTGTTGTGTAGAGGCACCAGCATCATGCCGAGACCCTTGTGTACAAGTTCAGTGTTTGGCATTTGCTTTGGAACTGGCTGCATGGTGAGTTTCTAGAGGTCATGCAGGAACTGGACCTCATCTGCTTGGCATCACCTGGTAGTCTTTGAGAGTGAAGTCAGGAAAGTACCTGACTTCCTCATAGGTGCTGTACCTCGTGACTTACAGCAATAAATTGTCAGTGTTCAGCAGCTTGTCTGAGTAAGGGGATTGGGCTGGAGTCCAGCTTATTCTGTCATCAATTATGGCCGCTGCATGGCACTGGCACCATACTCTCATGTTTTCGGGATTCTTACGCTTAGCTCTGTGAGCATGCAAATTGGCGTATTCGTAAGGTAAAGTTGTGTACAAGAGGGTTTTTGTGACCTAAAGAGTATAAAACCTTTAAGAGCTGAAGTCTGTACAGTTGTAAGAATTGACTGGAACAATAAGCAAGCAAAAAAAAAAAAAAAATTCCTGTTGTTATCCACTAAAGTTTGATGGTTTTACCATCTCTGAAGGGTAGCCAGACTCCTTTCTGGAAGAAATCCAGACACCCTGTGAGGATAATGGTGTTGAGTGGTCCTTGTCTCCTACTTGTGGGAAAAACAAAACCTGCCCTAGTTCTTTTTCTGTCTATAGCCAAGCTAAGACCTACAGAAATCTGTCAGAAGCTGCTTTCATCACAGGTATACTCTGAGATGTATCTCCGGAACTATTTGTTATCCCTCCTTTTTCCTGTAGGAAAGTGGTTGTTCTGGATGGCCCTAACCCAGCAGCCACAGTTGAATATGGAGTTTCTTCTATCCACTGAAAGGGCAGGCAGCCAGGGTCTGCTGCAGCATTTGCTGCAGAATAGGCACAGCTACGGGGGATGCTGCAGGCACACTACACTATCCCTAGGATTCTCTTAAACCCCACTTGTGGCCAGGAACATGCTATTTGTTCCTTTGGTTTTTCTGTATTGAATACCAGTGACCATTACAATTAGTTAGCTCAGGCTGGCTAGGAACTTGCTGTGTAGCTCAGGTTAGTTTCAGACTTAAAACTCCTTATCATACTGCCTTTTCCTTCCAACTGCTTGGTGTGTGCTGCCATACTTAGCTCTGTGAGTAAAGACACTACCTTGTAAGCAGGCAGTGTAAGTTCCATCCCCAGAGCCCACAGAAAGGTGGAAGGAGAAGACTGATGCTGCATTGTGCATGCACACAGACACACTTCATCCAGTCATAAATTTTGTTTGTTTTGTTTTGTTTTTCCGGACAGGGTTTGTCTGTGTAGCTTGGCTGTCCTGGACTCACTCTGTAGACCAGTCTGGCCTTGAACTCACAGAGATTCACCTGCCTCTGCCAATGCTGGGATTACAAACGTGTGCCACTGCACCCAGTCAGTCATAAGTCCTTTAAGTTACTTTTTTTTTTTTTTAAGTTACTTTTTTTGCTTACCTCTCTGGCTCTGAGTTTGATCCTCAGAAGTGTGCCCACCACAATCTTATGTGGGTTTTGTAGTTGCTGCTGCTGCTGCTGTTTCTGAGACAGGATCTTTTTACATATTCTGGCTATCCTAGAACTCACTATATAGATCAGGCTGGCCTTTCATTCTTAGTTTTTAAACTTTGTATTTTCATGCATTTAACTTGGGAATCCTTGTTTTTGTATTGTGTCATAGGAATACACCAACAACAGTCTCAGCACTGCTCAGTGGGAACTACTGAAAAGTCTTAGTTGATTTAGCAGCATAAATAAAAACTGCTTGTAATATGTGAACCAGTTAAACCATGGCCTTTGCCATGTGTTGCCCTGTTTCCCCAGTTAGAACTGGATGTCCTCTTTTAACACCCCTTCATGTTGGAACATGCAGTGAAGACAGAGTTTTAACTGGGTTATCTTCTAGTGCTACTGTCTGCCTTTTCAAAGGATCTATTCTAATTAGAAGAGTCAGGGTAGAAGATGAAGCTAATACAAGTGGTAGCAGTAGTATATGGAGTTTACTTCTGGCAAAAGAACCAGATTATACTTAGCCTATTTACAAATTTCTGTGTTAAGCTTTAGGTTTTTAAGAATGAGCTCTCTTTTTGCTTTCCAAATGCTGTTTGGGGTATTTATGTAGACTGGGGAGGGATTTAAAAAAACAAACAAACAAACAACAGGCTGTTTTTATTTGTTCGTTCATTCATTCATTCATTCATTCATTCGTTCGTTCGTTCTAATTATAGTCAGGGTCTTACTATGTAGCCTTAGCTGGTTTAGAAGTTGCTGGTTTAGAAGTTTAGACCAGGCTGGCCTTGAACTCACAGCGATCCACCTGCCTCTGCCTCAGAGTCTGCACCACCATGCCCATGTGTTCTGAGACTAGCTTACTTTTTGCATGTGTGTGGGTACATATGTGTAGGTATGGATGGTGGTGGGGGATTTTTAACTATCGAGAAAGTTTTCTTTGAAAAGGGCTTTGTGTGATTGAGAACAATTACATGACAAAAGCTCTGTCCTTGCCATAACATTAGGAAAAAACTTCATCAAATTAAGCATGTCATTCTAAAAAGAAGAAACAACAACAACAACAAAAAACATGTTATTCCCACTTCCCTCCCTGCCTCCCTCCCTTAGTTAGTTGTTTGAGAATAGGACCTCACTCACTAGCTCAGGCCAAGCTGCCTCAGCCTGGCGAGTGCCGACGTCACAGACTTTCACTGCTCTGCCTAGCTTAGTAGCCTCCTGACTGCTGAAAAACAATTTTTTAAAAAGATTGCTTTTAAGTGTGTACTTGTGTATTTGTCTGTGGGTATGTGCATGCGACCAACAAGGCCAGAGGCTTCAGATCCCTAGGAGCATGATGGGGGTGGTGGGCACTACCCAGCACACTCTGGTGTACACTCTTAACTGCATCAACTGTCCATCACCAAAACAAATTTCAGATTTTTAAAATGTATTTATATTCTTCTCATACAATATATCCCAACCACATTTTTTCCTTGCTCCATTCCTCCCGAGTACCTCCCCCTCTACCAGATGCATTCATGCACACACATGCACATACCTGTCTCTCCCCAGAAAAGAGCAAGCCTCCCAGGGACAAAAACCAAACAAGGCATAAGAAGATAAAATAAGACCAGGCACAAAAAAACCCATATCAAACCAGTAGGAGAAAAGTGGTCCCCAGAACAGAGATACCACACCCCCACTGCCAGGATTCCCACAAGAATACGAAGCTACACAACCATAACATATATGCTATAACATATAGAGGACCCAGATCAGAGCCATGCAGGCTTGTAGTGGTCTGTGAGCCCCACTACACCCCACTTAGTTGATTCTGTGGGCCATGTTGGTGTCCTCAACTTTTGGCTCCCACAGTTACTTCTTCCTCACTTCCATGGAGTTACCGAAGGAAAGGACTTAATGGAGACATCCGACCTGCACTCTCTCTCTCTGTCTGCCTCTCTCTGTTTGATTGTGGGTCTCTGCGTCTCTGGAAGTATCAGGGCAACTTTCGAAGAGTTGGCTCTCTTCCTCTGTCATGTTCATCTCAGGCAATCAAACTCAGGTCATCAATCAGGTTTGGTTGCAAGTCCCTTTACCTGTGGACTCATCAGCCTCTGAAGATATAAGTCATCAGATGCTATAACCTCAAATTTGTATCAGATATTTTAAGGGAGAAAAAAATTTAAACTGACGCTTAATTTCTTAGAACCCTGTACTTCTGGCTATGGATTTTTTTTTTTACCACAGACTCTTCTCCTTTCCAGGACTATCCTGTTAAGTGTAATCTCACTGCTTAATGAGCCCAACACCTTTTCTCCAGCCAATGTGGATGCTTCAGTTATGTTCAGGAAGTGGAGGGACAGTAAAGGAAAAGACAAGGAATACGCTGAGATCATTAGGTAAGGCAAACCATGTGCATTCTGGAGCTAAGGGATTAAATTCAAATTTTAATGCCCTGTTTACTATTAAAACAATTTCTCAATTAGATTTATGGAGTAGTCACTAATGAACGTAGCTTTTGAAAAATAACCCACAACAGAAACATAAACAACAAAAAGTGAGCTCACTAGAAAGTAGTTCAAAACTTGTGGTATTTTCTGTTTTGGTTGGTTGGTTGTCTTGTGGGTGTTGTGGGGGACCAGTTTAAGCCAGGCTAGCCTTGGACACAGGGCCAGCTTCTGCCGCCCAAGTGCTGGGATTACAGTATACATCACCATGCTGTGCCATTGGAGTGAAGGATTCACAACAATAATTGCAGGTGGTTGGTTCATGTAATGTTACAACACTATAGAGGCTACAGGAACATCAGTAGGCAAGGCCTGGCAGCAAACTAAAGCTTGAGGAAAGTGGTATCATGTTTTCAGTTTCTCCAGCAACCGTCCCACAATCTTGATGGCTTCGGAAAGCTTTTGGAAAGAAACTATTCTAACTTATACACACTCAACATTTGCTGCACAACTGTTATCTGCCAAGCCATCTCTGGGTAATGGAAAAGACCGAGGAAGCCAGGGCGTCTGATCTGATACAGTGCACATTCTGAGGGAGGTGATAACTGAGGGAATTCCCGGTAGGTATAAGCAGGATGTGTCAAAGGCTGAGACTCTAACATTCTGGCAGCCTACCATGTGGATCACTGCTCGGCCTGTAGCTCACTTGTATAGTGCTCCATGCCTTGGGTTTGATTCCCAGCACCTGCTGTAAGCCTGAACACACATATGAAGCCAGCAGTGTTTATGTATCCGATTCTCCCACTCTTAGCAGGAGATGGGAGGCAAAAGACAGGAGATTCCAGATGCTTGGCGGCTTGCTGACCTGACCCATGCAGCCATGAACAAGAAAGCCTGAAGTGTCAGGCAGGGACTCCACCGTGACACCTGATGGCTCAGAGCTCTGCTGTGGTGCCAGGTGTCTGCTGTCTGCAGGGTGTGCAGGGTGGGATGTGATCAACAGGAACCTTGATCATGGTCAGGTATAAGGTATATAAGTCTGTCTTCTATAGTTTTCTACACCAAGTACAATGGCCTTTGCTCATAATCCCAGCACTAAGGAGAGTAAAGGCAGGAGGGCTTAGAATTGAAAGCCAGTGTGAGTTAGGGTGAAACCCTCTTGAAACAAAAACACAGACCTCCATAAAATTACTGTTGTTATCCTCTGTTCAGGAAACAAGTCTCAGCTACTAAGGCTGAAGCAGAAAAGGATGGAGTGAAGGTCCCCACAACCCTGGCAGAGTACTGCATCAAAACTAAAGTGCCTTCCAATGACAACAGCTCAGATTTGCTTTATGACGACTTGTATGACGACGACATTGATGACGAAGATGAGGAGGAAGAAGACGCCGACTGCTATGATGACGACGATTCTGGGAATGAGGAGTCGTGACATGTTCCTTCAGTGCCCTGTACTGCCCTGGCGCCTCAGGCCGAAGGGAAGGGAGCAAGTGGGGGTCTACAGTGGCCCCTCAGCAAAACTTATTCATGGGGTAGGGAAACAACACAGCTCCTGCTGACCCCTTCCAGATCTCAGCTTGCTCCTTTTTATGGACCTTTAATGGAGAGAAAGTTCCCTCCACAGAATGTCTGAATTCTTGCATTCTTTACCCTTCCATCACTGTATTGATTCTTTTTTAAAAAACAGCCACCACCCCTCAAACTCCCACCTCACTTCATCTCTGCAGAATGTTCACAGCAAAACACGTTTGTCTCTTTTTACATTCTTGAAGAATTAGCCTGTTTAAGACATTGTGTTTGAAGCTGGGAACCCACTGGGAGTCCACAAGTGCTGCATATATTGGGTAGCAAAGGAAAATGGGGGGGGAACACACACACACACAAAAAAAACAAAAAAACAACAAAAAAAACCCACAAAACAAACTTAAAAAAAAGCCGATTTGCCAAGGTTTAGCTGCTCCTTTATATTAGTGCGTGTGCATTTGTCCAGCCCTGTGGTGGTGAGTTTCGTTTTTCCCTTCCTAAGGCTGGGATGCGGTGGGCATCAGGGACTTGCTCTTGCTAAGTCTAATGAAATGTGCTGCCTCTATGAGATCGTCCCAACATGGAGGCTGCAGCTACTCCGAGGAGAGAAATCAGATTTTGTTTTTTGGAATTGATTGGGATCTAAAGCCTGAAATAAATATTCATACTTTACATAGAACCGAGCACTTGGTTGCTATTTATTTTAAAGGTAGGGTAACTTTTTTTTTTTCCACTGGAGAGTGGAACAAGTGGGGGGGGGGAAGTGGAGGTTAGTGCGTATTGATTTTTGGTTATGAAAACAAAGACAAGATCATACCAGTTTTGGTTGAATCTGCTGAGGGGGAGAGTGAAAACTACTGGTGGCCACTGCTGGAGAGGAAATGTCTCATACTCTCACATGAGGTTTTTAATTTTTTTAAGTAGCCACTTTTAATTACTCAGTATTAATCCTAGGTGCATGTGTTAAGATTTTGGTTGTAATTGAGCTACTTAGGCGGATAGTGATTATTGTGGATGTGTGTAACTTGGGACTCATTGGATATGATCTGGACTTCTTTCTCCTTTCAATGTACCTCGGCCATGGAATGCAAGCAGAAGTTGTTCTTGGAGCTCCCCAACCCGGCCCTACTTACCTCACTTTAGCAGGGCCCCAGTTGACAATTTCTAGTCTAGGCAATTGCTGCAGTTTTGTTTCCCAGATGTCAGTCACACGCTGCTCCATCAAGATCCTATCTAGCGCCTTCAGATTTGAAGCGGGTTTCTGCCCCTGGCTTAGCAAACTGCTCTAACCAGACTTGAGGCGGCTAGGGTCCTTCTTTATCTTCAGATCACAGCTCAGAAAGAACCAAAGGGCAGACAGATCTCTACTGCAGAGAAGCTGACTCTTCCTTCTTCATGGCTCCTCCTTTCTGATCTCAGGGTTTTCATTCACTCTTGAAATTCTCCTGAAATGAATGCTGTTTCTCAGCAGTTCTCTGGCCTCTAAAAGTTTGGTCTGTTATTTATCTCCACAGGGCCGGGGCTGTACCCGAGTCTAGTGGTTGGGAAACGCAGTTGCTGTGTAGGACAGTAGTAGAAACTCCCAGGGGGAACCAGCCTGATGCTCCCAGATGGCCCGCAACCTGCTGAGTTCCCTCCACCCCCAGCTCCCATCCCCTCATGCTGACAGCTGTGGTTTGGTCTTTCTTACTCTCTTGGCACCCTAAAACTAAGCCTTTCAGTGCTAAAGCACCTCATTCCAGGGCATGCTACTATCGTGGGCCTGCTGGCCTGTGTTGCAGGGGAGCCAGAGCCAGCCTTTGAAGGGGGTGTGGTCAGTTCTAGCTAAGGCAGACACTGCATGCTGACCCATATAGAGGCTCCCGAGGACATGCCCTGTGGAAAAGCACTTGGGTGTGCAAAGTTTCTCTTTAGAGGGTAGATGGAGTGGGTGCAAGTAGAACCTTTGAGCACAGTTGTGCTGGTTACTTGGTATGAAAAGAACAAGATTCCTCTTTAGTCTAATCAAGGCCTCACTGAATGAATGTTCCTGAGGCTGAGTGGAGAAAGTATAATATCATGATTCTGTTGTTGCTTCTCTCAGTCTCACTTTTTCTTACCATTCCAGAATTCTGTTCGCCACGCTCTACTTTTCAGCTCCTCCTCTGTTCTCTCCTGCCCACTCTTTGCTGGTTCCCTTATGTTTGATCCTGTCCAATGGAAGGGACATTGCCCTCCCCCGCCCTCATTAAGGTTTACACTTGCTGAAAAGATTCAGATGCAATTTCGACTGAAACCAGCAGACACACCTGACTTTATAGTAGTTTTCTTAGTTAAAAATGTAGACGGTTTTTCAGTTTAACTTATGAGAAGTTTTGTGTTGGCCTCCCCTTTAGTGGTTTATTTTGTCTTTTTCTGCCCATCTGTCTAATAAAAACATGAAATTTAAAAAAAATGCCTGTATTGCTACTTCCCCATGGGCTAACCCTACCCCATGTTTAAAAAAAAAAAAAAAATCTCATTGTCACTTTGACAGTCACCGGGTCTCAGCTAACAAGTTAAAAACCACAATTTGGGCTCTACTGGCCTTTTTTCTCACTGCCCTCTTGACAAAGATTCAAAGGCAAAGCCATTTAATTTGCCCAAAGGGTTTTGCCACCCTAGACGGACACTTTATGTTCACTGTTGTGAGAAAGCACATCAGGCATCACCACTGTCAGCCTACCTACTCAGTGAATGACAAAGTTCCTGTTTCAGTTAAGACACTTCTTCTGGCCAGGATGCTAAGCTACAAAGTGTCTGATATCCTGTCCCATCATTGTGATCCCCAAATCCCCCCAAACTGGAGACGTTAAAAGACTGCTTTAAAAAAGAGAGGTGGCCCACATGTAAGATATGACCAGCTTCAAACTGGCTAATCCCTGTGCCTTCTCAGGAGTGTGACCACGTGAAGCATTTTGAATGAGATGTGCTCCCTTTACTTACGAGCCTGGTAAGAAAGAATGATGTGGCGGTGAACATTGTCCTCAATCCCCAACTCAGTTTACAGACTGGAGGGACAGGCACAGGCAGCTCTTGAGCCCTGGCCCGTGGCTTCTTTCCAGACTAATAGGGTGGGAGAGCAAGAGCCTGGTACTCTTGTTCTCTGGCCCCTGGTCCTAAAAGACAGGTCAACAGCCTAAGCCCCGAAGAAGGAAGAATATAGCAATCCAGGTGGACATCCATGTGAGGTAGTGCCTCCGAGTCATCCCTTATCCACAGCACACACAGACCCAGCATGCTCTCAGAACTTTATTAGGTGGAGTTTAGGGGAGAGAAAACCCTGAAAACAGTTGTCCACCTGGTTCGGGACAATTGGTATAGAGGAGCCTTTGTTTGGAGACAGGCTTCACTGAGGTGGAAGCAGATCTTTGACTTCTTTACAAGGGAGCTGACTGGCTGATTATCTGAGACTTAGTTCAAATTTTTTTAAACAGTTGATAAGAAAAATTAAGTTCCTAGGACAGGACCAGACCAAAAGCAGAAGGCCCTGCCCTGTGTGCAGGCAGACAGGCACAGGCTTATGTTGGATGGGTCATCTCTGCTATTCCCAGATTAAGAGTTGTTGGAAAGGGACCGTGACAAAACACAAAAGGATCAGTTTCTCAAAACACAAGTATGAAGTAATTACAGAGGAAAAACTAGTGACAGGGGAGTGAGTGAGAGAAGTCGTGATTCTTCATCGGTACCTGACCCCACTCCTCAAACCTCCAGTTCTTCTGTGGCACACCGAGCTGGGGCCACAACGAAGGCCTCAAGGCAGAAGGGTAGGGGTGGGGCCTACATGGCTACAGCAAGGGGGTCTGGACCAGACTGGGAGAGCACAGTTGTATGCTACCCAGAGGCACAGCCCAGCTCCTCCAGGCGTTTGTCACATTTACAAATACATACATAAATACATTACATACAACAGTGGGTCTGGGAGGCAGGCTTCCCACAGAGGCTCAGCTGACAGAGTTATGTCTCAGAATTCTAGGAAGGGCACCGGGCTCCCAGGCATGTGCTCCACCTGTTCTCTCCTGCCCAAGGGCCCACCCTCTCCTTTTTAGGGTCTAGTTTGTCCAGTATGGAGAGTTGCTGTAGGTGGCCTTGGAGGCTTGAGACTTGGGCTGCAGGGAGCTGGGCTGGCTGCGCTGACCAGAGCCACTCTGAGGAAGAAGAGGAGACAAGGCTATAAAGGCTGGAACAGAACCCTAGGCCCAAGGTGGGGAGGCTGCCGCCATGACTGCGCTCACCGGAGCATCCTGTGGTAGGTGGTGATGCAGCAGCTGGGAGTGGGGCTGCTGGTGGGCTGGCATGATATGTAAGAATGGGGCAGGTGCGTAGCCAGGGGCTGCTCCAGGGGCCAGGGGTCCAGTGGAGCCCAAGGCAGAGGGCAGGCTGAAAGGCGGAGGAGTTCCCGCATGAAAACTTTGCTTGTCAAAAGTCTGTAGAACACAGATGGCTATGAGATCAGCTGAATTGTACTTTTCTCTGATACCCCTGCCCACCTTTGTACACTCTTACCTGTGTCTTGTAGACAGAACCAGTCATATCAGGCAAGCCAGTGGTACCTGAAGACACAGAAACTCCTAGGAGGAAATATAATTAGTTATCCCCCATGGCATTCCGGAAGTTCCATAGACCCTGGGTAGCCCTGTCTCGGACAGACAGGACACACCTATTCCAGGGTACAGCCTGGAGAGTAGTTGACAATACCTTTGCCAGGCCCACAGCCAGCCGTCTTGTTTGGCGTCTGTGATGATCCACCATAGCCACCCTTGGTGTAGTCTCCTGCCGCTGTCCCCTGGGTCAACTCGTCATAACCTGGCATGGCAGGGCACAAGAGGCATGTGTGGGCTGCATGTCTATCCGAGCCTGGGCCCCTCAGTACTAGAAGCGCCCCTTACCTGTGCTGTAAGTGTGCTGCCCATACCCGCTGGCCTGCTGAAAGGGGGTTGGGGGAGTGCCCAGGGTCACGCCATGCTGCTTCGCTGAGGTTGGAGGGACCTGGTGGGACAACCAGGTAGTGTAAAAATAACAAAGAGATCAGTCTTGGCCTTAGCCTTGGGCAAAACTAGGTCACAACAAAAAGAACCAGTATTTTCCTCAGTGCAATTCAAGATGAATCTAAAGGCAGCTGGGAAAGGGATTCCGACCCTTGAACAATCTTCAAGGACAGACTTAACAAAATGGGCTTGTGGCTACACCCATCCACAGCTGACAGATGCTGGGAAGCACATCCACGGTTTCCACAGCCCAAGAAAACAATCTGCAGAAATGATACTCACAAACATAGTGGGCCCGTACTGGAAGGCACTGGGCACGCCAGTGTAGTAGGGCAGGCCGGGATAGCTGTAGCCAGGCGGCAGAGCAGGATTCAAAAAGGGCTGCTGAGCTGTGTGGTGGGTCTGAGACTGGTTCTGCTGTGCCTGAGCTGGTGTCGTTGGAGGTGCAGGGGATGCGGAGTCTCCTCGGCCAAACTTTGTGACATCGCCTAGAAGAACACTACTGAGCTTAGAATCATCAGGGTAAAGGCCAAGCTGCCTGTTATAACAGGAATAGGTCTAACTGCCAACTCGAGTCCTCACACCTTCAAAGACTCCTCAGCCCTTCTGCATCCACCTTCTGGCCTCCGATTAGTCAGCCCATCCCCTCCCAATCTTGCCCACTGGATGAACTGACCTGAATAGGGATTATTAGGTAGACCCCCATCTCGGCTGGCCAGGGCTGTGGGTGCTGCAAAGGGGATTCCATAGTAATCCTAGGAAAGACCAAGGAGACTCACTGAGCAAATGGTCTCATCTCACAGAGAGGAGATCCAGCTGGCAGAACAGGCATGGACACTCTGGGAACAGTTCAGAGAGTTGCAGTTCTGACACTAGCCTTGGGGTGTGCATCTCAAAACCTCTGCTTTGTACGACAACATGTGGGCACACTGCAAACCCTAATGCCTGTACCAGACAGACAATATCACACCGATTTTTATACCATATATGGAGACTTGGTAAATCCTACAGGCCAAACCAACTTTACTGGTCTTTACTGTGCAAGAAGAGTCGAAACGAGCAGCTATAGGGAAGGTGAAAGAGGCAACGACTGGGAAGCTTACAGGGGCAGGGGAGGAGCAGTGGTAGGTGGCACAGGGCCAGGACCCTAACGCTCCCAGCCTCTCCCAGCTCATTCAGCTGCAGCAGCACTGAGAGCACACAAACCAAACTTGGGAGGCATGTGCAAAAGTGCAAAGAAAAAAGGCTAAGAAAGTTGTGCTCTGCACATGAAGCCTTGCCCTGGCCTTACTAACACTACCCAGGACTCTCTGGGCTGCGCTCACTCTGAAATCAAACCAGGCAAAACCATCTCAGCTGGGTATGGCATTCACATCCTTTGGCTGGAAGTCTAGATAAACTCCAGGAAAACCAGGAAATCCTCAGCCAGAACTCCAAGAGGCACAGAGAGCCTCCTAGGAGGCCCCAAGGAGCTTGCAGGAACCCAAATCTCCACTGGTATGGAGGAAGTCCATCAGAAGGGGGAGCCCTTTCTCAGAAGATGAGCAACTCAAGGCAAGAGATAGGCCCCAAAAGAAGGCTAAAACATGATTCAAGAAAAAAATTTAAGCTGTTTCCACTGTGGACTCACTAGAGATTCCTCTAAGATAGAACTTGTAAAATGGAAAAAGGAGGGGCTGGAGAGATGGCTCAATGATTAAGAGAACTGGCTTCTCTTCCAGCAACCCACATGGCTGCTTATAACCATGTAACTTCAGTTCTGGGTATCTGAGGTCTTCTTCCACCTTGTGGGCACGGGGCACACATATGGTGCATCCAGATACATGCAAGCAAACCTCAACACAGAAAAGTAAAAAAGGAAAAGGCGACCCATGGTATGGGTGGAGAACCAGGAGAGGCCCCGGGGCACGATGAATCCAGCTGTGTCTCAGGCTATTCTTGGCTTCTACTCAGGAGCTTTTCCAAGTCCTGTTAGTCCTGTTAGCAGCCCTCACAGCCTCTGCCCCCGAAAGGACTCCAGCAGACAGAGGGGAGGTGGTTCTTGTAGCTGTGCACTGCGGGTGGCCTGGCAGAAGACAGGCAGCACTGGGCTGAGAGGGGCTGTCGAGGAGGAGTGGGCACTAGGTAAGAGCAGGCAGCCCAAGTCTGGGTACAAATTTTGTGTCTGTCACTGACAGATGTCCTAGAAAACCTCAGGCTGAGACTGGCTAGCCGGGAAGCAATCCTGCTCACTTTCTGCTTCTCTGACTGTCACTGAGGCCTTCCCACAGACTCACCGCTTTACCCTCAGAGCCAGGGTCAGAACAGAGACCACCCTGGCTTAAGTGAGGCAGCTGCACCAGACCCAACATTCCTGTAAACAAGTCCCAGGCTAGACCCAGATGACACTTTTCAGTCATTCTCCGGGGGATAAGACACTGCTGCACCCTGAGTGCAGCCACCGGCCGCTGCAGCCGTGACAGACAGAGGGCAGCGCTGAAGCCCAAGGGCAGCCTGCACGTCTTGGAGCTTGTTAGTTTTGAGACAGGGTGCCAGTGTGTAGCAGCCTAGGCTGGTCTTGGACTCAACCACAGCCTCTCAAATACTGGGATTACAGGAATGTACTTTCATTGGCAGTAGGAAAGTAAGAGAAGGGATTTGGTATGGGGCATAGTGTACATGTGTTCTCAGTCTCAGAGCCCCTCACTTCCCAGGCAATGGTCAAACCACGCATATCACCACCAGACACAGCTTCTCAAAGGCGGTGTGGGGACTGCTAGTCAACTGCCAAAGTCCTCCTCTAGTCACCTCTCACTCACCATCGGCAGCCGTGACTGCAGCATCTGGAGCTCATCATAACCGTAGATCTGTAGGGGAGTCAGTGGACAGGTTAGGGACCATACACCAGAGCTCTTGGCCACCAAACACACACTCAAGAATGGGGCTATAGGAAAATATCCTGCCTAAGAAGAGTCTAGATGGAGGAAGACACATCAAGTATGAGGTGGACAGAAACAGGGAGAGATGAACTATCTCTCAGAAGTGCCCTCACCAGGTGGTTCTGCCAGATGCCAGGCCCCAAGCCAACCAGGACTGAGTCCTACTGTGTGCTCACCGGATAAGCAGGAAGCAGCCCTCCAGGGCCCACGAGGTACTGATTGTGTAGCAGGGGAGGCACCCCTTGAGGCAAGTTTGGAGGTGCTTTGCCTACAAAGAGGAATAATGAAACACAATGGACCACCCACTTAAGGAAGGCTCCTTGGTGCCTGGGGGTGAAGGAGGAGGTAAGGGACTGGAACACATACCTGAGGTCACCAAGGCAGTGGCCCTGGTACTGCTGCTGGGCACACTACCAGTGGTCCCGCCCAGGCACAGGCTGCTCACAGTGCTCACATTCCCAGGCAGGGTGGCTCCCGAGGACGGGACACTTGGGGCAGAGGTTGCTGCTGGTGAGAAGTTGGCTGAGGATGGGGTACTCTCCACAGCAGCATGCTGGCAAAATAAAAGACAAGACACATGGGTTTGACGGCAAGAAAGATAAAGAGCGGAAACAGCGAGGACTCCAATCCTAGGGCTGAGCAGGCAGTGGGCAACGCCATGGCTTAGTGACTATTAAGATAAGGGAGTCAACTCTGTCTTTGGCTCACTGTAGCCTTTAGCCAGAGGGCCAGATTCAGTTAGTCAAAACTGAACATCAGCCTCCTAAAACTACTCGCAGCAGTTCAGACTGAAGCAGGTGGAGCTCTGGGAATTGCAGCCCTGCCTGATCTATATAATGAGTTCCAGACCAGTCAGAAGTATATCTTGAGACTGTCTCAAACCAACAAACAACTCACCCACCCAGTGGCTAAGAGCATACACTGCTCTTCCAGAGAGGGATTATCTCTGGCCCCAACTCAGAATGACAAGAACAGCAAATTGCAGGCAAAGAGGAAAGCCTTAGGGAAAAAGCAGTTAGCTCTCCAAGAATGGGGAGAAAATAAAGGAGGAGATATTGAAAATCCCTGTACAATGCTATCTGAGTCAGAGAGAATGATACGTATCTGAACACACAACAAAAACAAATTATTTCTAGGATGGCAAATGGTTAAGAATGTGTACAGCTCTTACAGAGCAGCCTAGTTTTATTGCAAATACTTGGATCAGAAGGCTCACAACCAACTATAGTTCCAGATCCAGGGGATCCAATACCCCTCTGTAGACTCTATGGGAACCTGTAGTCAAACAGACAGACATATAACGAAAAACAAGAGCAGAGTAGAGGTTGGTGCGTGATTAAGAGCACCTCTTGCGAGGACCCCAGTTTGGTCCTGAGCACACATGTGGTGCCTCCCTAACGATCTGTAGTTTTAAATCCAGGGAATCTGATAGCCTCTTCCTGACTCTGTGGGTAACAGGCACATGCATGGCACACATACATAAATGTGTGCAAACACTCATACACAATAAAAGATGGATGTATGCCTTTACATGTTTCGAAGAAATAGATCAAGGGTTCCTTCGCTGACACCTCCCCTTTGAAAGTCTCCTAGCCTGGATTTCTTGACCTTCTAAAAATTTCTTCCTTCAAACTATGCATCTGCAAGCAGGGGAAGATGGCATGAAGGCCGCTAATGCCGACCGCCAGCAAAGCCCCATGACAGTAACACAACAGAATGCAATTCAATTAGGCTGAGAGGCAGCATAATGAGAGGCATCTGTAGACAGGAATTAGAAACCTATTCTTCACACACACACACACAAAGTTTCAAATACAAAGCCTAAAAAACAAAGCTGTCCCTGCTGACGAGAAGTGTCATGTTAGGAAAAGAGCACACTCCAAGTCCTTGAAAGCAAGTACACCACTGACCTCCTAAGAAAAAGCACAGGGCTGTATGGCAATGAACCCTGAGACTCTGGATGATCTCAAATCAAAATTAACCAGCTTCCCACCTACACTTGGGAGGTCCGGGTGTGCTGAGCAGGAGGGGTCCGCACTTACAGTGTGTGGTGTGCCTGGGGGACGCGCTGCCTGTGCAGAGGACAAGCTGTTCTGGTGGCTGGAGAGGGAACTGGAAGATAAAACAGAGCACCACATGTCCAAACAAGTGAGGATTTTTTTCACAGAAGCAAGACCTACCTGGTTTGGCAGGCTATAATCAAACTGAATCTTATTCCTGGGGACACCTGGACATCACACTTCATGCCCTTAGAATCCTATGGCAAAGTCCTCCTGGCACTCAGAAATGGCCTACAGGACCATTCACCACCACAAATCTGATACAGCCTGGCTTCAATACATTATAACCTTTTATTGATTGATTGATTGGCTTTTACAAAGCTCAGAACCCTGCAAGTCAAGAGAGGTTCGATGTGGCCTGGCTCATGTCTAAGAGTTGAAGTTGAATTCCAATCAGATCCAGAGTTCAAACACTTTTGCTCTGAACTAAAGGATTAAGAACTCTACCCAGAAGGCGTGAGAAACAAGCTTCAGTAATTTATATCTGGAATCAGGAAAAAAACTCAGTCAGGCACTTATCAATCACTCTTACTCTACATTAAAATGGCGTGGGTCAAGAACTGGGACAGGAGAGGCATTAAGCATTAAGCATTATTCCCAGGAGACCTCGGATTCCGCCAGCAGAAACACGAGAAGCAGTCAAGGACTTTGGCCAAACTGTAAGTCATGTATGAAAAGCCAGGGTCTGAATGACAGCCCATCAGAGGCAACACGAGGTGCTTCTGGCAGCAGCTTGGAAGGGCCCACGTCTCCACCCCTTCCTTTCTCAGGGCCACCCACATACCTGCTAAGCTGAGAAAGGGGGCTGCTGGACAGGTCACCAGCCTGGGGCGAGGAGGGCGAAGTGGCTGTGTGCTGGGCTGAAGGCGGCAGAGGAGCAGCACAGGAGGTGGGGCAGGGCAAGGTTCCCACAGGCGGGAGGGCAGGAGGGTCTGTCGTGTTTGGAGCTGGAGCGGATGAAGTAGCTGCAAGAAATGGATCTCTTTAGCTCCGGAAGCAACCCTTAGTATTGGAGACATACTAGTCACATTCAGGTATGATAACCTGCATGCTACAGTTCCGAGGACAGCGTCTCCGCATGCCACCACACGGCTCCATTTCTTGCAGATAGGACTATATAAGGAGATGGGTTGGGTATGGACAAAGAACAGAAAATAACACCTTTAAATTCTCTTGATGTCGACCAGCTCTCCCATTTCCAGGAGTTTGGCACAAGCTCCCAGAAAAGAAAAGATAAGCAGAATCTGATGTGTATGTAGTGAGACAAATTTCCCTTCAAAGCATGGCATGAGGGGAAGAAAAGCAAGGCCCCCTCAGAATGCCTGCTTTCATCCACTTGGCACCAGAGAAGGCACAGGCTGCTGGAGTGCATGGGCCCCTGACGGCAAATGTGGAAGGTCTGTTCATCTCAGCTCTGCAGAAGAATTCATACCAACACCTACTTGCAAATGCAGTGGGAACTTTCAAGTATACATTTCAAAAGACACAGACTGGGTTTTTATGTTCAGAGACTACATGGAAACAATCCATGACCTTCAGAAAAGACTCAGTTTCACTGTCATCCACACATATAAATCAGATATGTGCTTGGAAACACATCATCGCCTTTTCCAGGAGGCCCCCTTTCCTCCTGCAGACCTCCCTTTAGGAAGCTCTCTACTAAAAAGGGAGAATTAAAAGCAGCAGGGGCAGGTTGGCCTGTAATGTGGACAGCTCACTTTCTTCTGAGACAAAGAGTATCAGGCAGCATAGGTCAACCTTGAACTTTCAAGTAACCAAAGTAAGAACTTTGAACTCCTGATCCTTCTACAACCACTCCTGAATGCTGAAATTACACTCTGTACCATCACACCCCCTTTGTTTTTTTAGGTTGTTTGTTGTTTGTTGTCTGTTGAGACAGGGTCTGGCCAGGAGCTTCCTATTCACTAGCTTTCCAAATGCTGTCGCTACAAGCTTCCGCCAGTACACCTCATGGCATGTGGTCCTGGAGACTGAATGCAGAGCTGCATAAATGCTAGGCAGGCACTCAGGCACTCTACTGACATTGATGCTGGTTGCTAATAAGACGGTGAGTTGACATCAATTAGGAATATGTAAAAAGATAAACTGAGTAGGGCTACTGTTGTTGCTATAGCGTTCAGTGGTAATTCAACTGGTAAAAATACTATTGAAAAAGAGGCCTCCAAGGGACAGATGGATTGTAGAGGATATAAATAGTATAATGGGTATTTTATTTCTTATCTGTGAGAGGGATGTAATCAGTATAAATGAGTAAAAGGAAAGTGGTGAATACTGAAAGTTCTCAGGAAAATATAAATTATTAGGTTAAGGAGTCTGACACTTGGGTTGTATGGAACAGCGATGATTCAATGCAGTGTGGGTAATGGAATGCATTATAATTTTTTTTTTTAGTTGGGTTCAGTTGAGGCTTTTGCAGCCTCCAATTAGATTTGACAGGATAGCAAAGATTACTACGTTAACGTTGTCTGAATCGTAAATTTGGAATATAACTGATCTATGTTCTTTTTTGTTTATTTGTTTGTCTTGCAAGAAGAATTACTTGTTAGCTATGCGGTGGTGGCACAAACCTTTAATCTCAGCACTTAGGAGGCAGAGGAAGGTGGATCTCTCTGAGTTTGAGGCCAGCCTGGTCTACAAAGCAAGTCCAGGACAGCCAAGTCCACACAGAGACACCCTGTCTTGAAAAACAAAAACAAAAATTACAATTAGCAAGCATGATTCTGAAGATGAAACAGCGCTTGAAAAAACTGAGTGAAAACACCATGAGGCTTCTCACCTCAGATTAAGAGGCCAAAAGGCACCTAGTCCACCATCCATGGATAACTTTATAAAAGAAGAAGGAATGGGGAGGGAGAGTGAGAAGGGCTGGAAAAGAAAGCCTGTCAACTGCACCCTGGGACTCACAGATGAGTCTAGGTCAGCCTGTGACAGAGGAAATACAAGGACCTCTCAGAAAAAGCACTTTTAGGGTATGGTGTGGTCGTGCACATTCTCGATCCTGACACTGAGGAGGCAGAGACAAGCACAGCTCTTCCAAGCTCCAGGGCAGGTAGAGCTGTTTTGAGACCACCTCAAAACAATAAAAACTGGTTTCCAGGGGAAACGTACAAGTACGGACTCTGGAGAAGTGAAGCTGGTGTTTTCCACATTATGTTAGCCACATTTCTATTTGGTCTCCACCAGCTGGAACAAGAATAGAAACTTACTGTCTACTGTGTGCTGACTCCGGCCACCACCATGTCCATTCTACAAAGAACAAAGAGAAAGAGTTAAGACGTGCACAAGTCCAGACAATCACCAGAGTGAACTCTCAACTGGCACTGCAGCAACCATATGTTGTTGCAGCTATGTCTTTTCAAAGGGGGCGCCTTATCTTCCCTTCTGTGTGCATCTATGTGGTGTACAACACTAAGGCACAGGAGAAGCTGGAAGAGGGTCTTGGACTGCAGGCAGGCTGTGTGCTGCCTGAAGCGGGTGCAGGAGCAGGAAAGGCTCTCTAACCCGAATCTCTTTCATTCTTTGGTTGGCTTGCTTGTTTGTCTGTCCTGGACTGGACTCACTCTGTAGATCAGACTGGCCTTGAACTCACAGAGATCTGTGCCAGCCTCTGCCCCCGAGTGCTGGGATTACAGGCATGCAGCACCACGTCCAGCTTGTCTTTTTCATTTGTTTTTTTAATATAAAAGGAAAATGAAAATAAAAGAGGACAGGTAGTACAACTAGCTTTAATGTATCATAAGAAGTGGGCGTTTGAAAACCAGATTCAGAATTTAGGAAAGTAATGAGTACGGGAGGCTAAAAGCACTCCTAAAACAAGTTATTCAAGTGTATAAGGAAGATGAAATCTCATTGTAATTAAATTGAGACACTTTACATTTCTAATGCAAATTCTAAAATCCAAGTTTTTAAAAATAAGAGTAACTTCCATACCAGCAACCATCAAATGTTAAAAAATATTTCTGAGAAAAAAATGAGACAAGACCTTAAGACACACCTTTGTGAAGTTGTTAGTGCAGAGTAAGTCATGAATATGTTGTCCACAAAAATGCAGATCCTAGACTTGAACATACCCAAGACATGGTGATGGCAAAATGCCATCTTTACAAAATGCCACCTGCCTCCTGAAGCTGGGAAAAGCCACAGAGCAAATGGCAATGAAGGACACACAGCTCAGACGCCTCCCAGAAAGAGCAGCAATGGGAAAAGCAGTGGACACACCCCTTATTCAACAAATGCCAAATGAGCACTGGAGAGGTGGCACAGCAGTAAGAGGGCTGGCTGCTCTCCCACAGCATCTGGATTTGATTCCCAGCACACGTGGAGCTTCACAGTATGTTCCTCCCGTTCTGAGGGTTCAGCACCCACAGCTCCATGCAAGCTGCTTCTTTAAGGCTGCTTACAGCCTCGTGCCAACCTCCTAACCTTATGAATTAGCTCTCTTTCTTTCCTATCTGCCTCTACACAGAAGCCTGTTGCTTTTCTCCCAAATTCTAATAAAATGGTCTGTGAGGCTAAATGGCGATGTCCAGTGTGCGTGGATCAAGCTATCCTCAGAACCATTAGGTTAGTTTAACAAAAATCCCAGTATTGGAAGCTGGATACCCTAGCCTATAGTTCTTGGTCAGGAAGGTCCCGAAGGCCCCAGAACAATACAAGCAATCGTAATCGTCATTACTTTCGATGGATCTCATTAGAGCTAGATTTTACAACCCCACTGCTACGGCTTGACATGACAGAGAAATCAAGGTGGACTGGGCTAGAATTCTTCCCCTCTACTGGCTAGCCTCAGTTTGGGGGAACTGTCATCAACAGTCTTACTAGGCTGCTGGCCTTGTATGCAACAATCCAGACCAAACTGACAGGAACCTGCTGGTTAATAAATGACAAGCCAGAGTTGGGCCCCGTGGTGCGCACTTATAATCCCAGCACCCTGGAGTCAGAAGCAGGCACATCTCTGTGAGTTCGAGGCCACCCTCGTCTACAAAGCAAGTCTAGGACAGCCAAGGCTACACAGAGAAAGAAACCCTGCCTCAAAAAAATAAAAACAAAAAGGCAAGCCTGTTATGGAGGTGACCAACACTTTTCTGATTAGATCTGATGACTGTTCCACAGGAAACAGTTCACAGCTGGCACTGTAGGCCTCGGCAAAAGACAATGGCTGGGGAGGAAGGTACTGCCATTACCTTGATAAATGACACGGTATGTCTGTCAAATTATTCCCTAAATTACTACGCTGGGCCAGCAAGATGGCTCTGTAAGCAAAGGCCATCCTTATAAGCCAAGGATGATGCTCTGAGTCAGATACCTCATACAAGATCAAGATACAGTAAGATGAGACATACAACAACTCCTGCAAGTTGTCCTATTGACCTCCACATGAATGCAATGCACATACATAAACCTGCACACTAACTTCCAAGGAGTATATCCTAAAAAAAGAGCCAAGAGAAGCACTTACAAGCACAGAGCCTGGAGCAGGATCTGGTGGGCTTGCAGAGCTCTGGTGTGCAATTCTGGTATGCACAGAGCTCTGGTCATAAGAGGAAGGTGTTGTTACTGGACTAGTGGAGCTCAAGCAGGAGCTGGTCAGACTGGAGGTGATGACTGAAGTTGTGTAGGTAGAGTTCTGTACAGCACTAGTCATTGGTAAAGAGGCGTTCAAAGGGTCACTGAAAAGAGTACAGGATGTTACACATACACTGGTCATGTGACAACTTCAGTAAATTCACCCAATCAGTTCAGAATCATAGTCTAAAGTGACATTAACTACAAAGCTGCACTACTGCCTTTTGTGTGGTTTTGTCTCTAGACATAGAAAAATCTCAAATCTTTTCTATTTGCAAACTATTTCACTGAAGCAAAATCAAGTGTTGGGAAGCTGTGGAGAAGTCGGGTCCTCTTGATTGCTAGGGGAGTGTAAGGGCTGCTGCTCCTGTACAGTGTGACTGATTGGAGTGGTCCTCACAGGCCTTGAGAAGTCTGCTGCTAGGAACACTGTAATAGAGCAATGTGATTCACCAAAAGCAGTCAGAAAAGAACCTAACTACATCTGTGCCACATATGCTCGGTGAAATGCTTGGCAACAGAAGCACACACACAGTACCCATGATCTTTGAAAACTATAAGAGGCACAAAAGCCACATTTTATACCATTCTAGTTATGAAATGTCCAGATCAGACAAGTTCTGAAATGTACTTTGTCAAAAGGAGGCAAGGCACAGGAGAAATGAGTGTATGCCATAATAAACTCCCCTGTAAAGAGCTGCACAAAACATTATACTATGTTCTCCAACATCTTGACTGTTCTGTTTCACTTTGCAAAGAAAGGACTATGCTTAGTCACACCTAAAGAAATGAGGTTTGTACCTTAAAGACTTCGGGTACAAGGTGATAGGAATCTGATTACTATTTTCACTGGCTGAAGCTGCTGATCCAAACTCAGACAGAGATGACTCTGATCCAAATTCCAGGGCCCCAAACTGAACATTTAGCCCTGTGACATCTGCAGAACCAGGCATTTCCACTGCTGAAGTGGAGACCTAGGAAAGCAAAGCTTGTCAGAACAGAGGGCAGGGCTCCAGGCCTCAAGGCTTACGAAAGGCTCAAGCAAGTAGCTTCCTTAAGCTACACTGGCCAAAATAAATAAGAAAAAGAAAACAAAGAGCAAGAGAACCTTTCAAACACTGAAGAAAACAGAGCAAACAGCTTTAATGGATTCCAGAGGAATGGTCCACGGTAATATTATAAATGGCTTTAGAGTTGTTGGGGGATGTATCATGGCAGCTGGTCAATGAGGACAGTCTGCTATTTTCAGGGACATACCAGTCATGAAAGCATAATCTCGTCAGGTCATCACACAAGTTAGATCCTCAGGGTCTGCACTTGAACTACAAGGCTCTAGCTCCCATCATGAATTCACATTTTCTAATTAGCCCAGTACCTGAGAAATGACCAAATCCTCCCAAAGCAATGAGCTATGCTTGAAGACATGTCAAGTTTTAGTTTTCTAATACTTGAGCTAGTGTGAAATAAACCCCTTGGAACAAAAATCATGATGGAATGCCTACCTTAGAAGCTGGAGGTATCCGACGCTTAGGGAGTTTAATATGTTTGGGCTGCGGTTGGTGGGCAGATACAATATTTTCAACAGCCATGTTAGGAAGTTGCAAAAGTCTGTTGACAGCAGAAGGCCCATCTATAGGTGCTGATTCTCCGTGCTTTGCCCGAGAAGGAAAGGACTCCACACCAGGAGAAGGAACACTGACTGCCTGGGTCTGCTGCTGCCGCTGGCTCAACTGGCTAAGAACTGGGGATGGCTCCGGCTGAGACTTGAAGTCTAAGAAATGTGGAAAGAATAAACAAGCAACACGTCTTCACTTTCAGGAGGCTCCACCACCAGGTTCTCTGAATTACCTACTAGAAAAGAGCAAAGAGCAGGGAAAAACAGGAAAGGGAAAACAGAGGTACAGCTGCTAACTGAAAAGGTGCCTGGTTGATCTGTTCTTTAGCTCCCACGCAGGAGACATTAAGTAGAGAGGTCCAAGGAAGTGCCGCGAATACCTGCCTATTAGCAGAGATTGAGATGCCTATTATTTTATCAGTTTTGCTGTATTTTCGTGTGTGTGTGCAAGGGGTAGGGAGTGGAGGCAGTACTAAATGTTTTCTAGAGTGACTCTCTACCTTATGCTGGTGAGACAAGGTCTCTGCCTGAACTTGGAAGGGCTCACCTGCCTTCCTCGGCAATGCTAGGATTACAGATGTGTCAGTGTGCACCCAGTTTTGATGTGGTGCCAATACACCAAACACAGGTGCTCCTCCTTACCCATGAGGCACAAAGCGAGCCGTCTTTCCAGCCAGCAATCTGGTACGTGCCTTAAAAAGCTGTTCTCATGACTGTATTCTGTGTACAAAGAGCACATGTGATAATCATAACCATTTCTCCTGTTGTTCTTGTTCTAGAGAAGCTCTGTTCCTCCAGGTTCCTGACACCCAGACATTAACTACCTAAGTTTCAGGCTTTTGATGCCGTTCCATGTTAATGCGCAGCGCCCTCCGCATCTTTGACTCAGTATGCACAGCACACGACTTTCATGTGAGTGTATCTGGCATATGATAGCTTAATCTTACAAGGGGACTTATTGGGAGTTCTGTTTAGAAAACATCAGATTTACACATGTTCCCATTAAAATAGAAAGTAATGCTGGGGACAGACGGTGGTGGTGCATGTCTTTAATCCCAGCATATTGAAAGCAAAGGCAGGTGGATTGATGTGAGTTCGAGGCCAGCCTGGTTTCAAAGCGAGCCCAGGACATCCAAGGCTACAAAGAGAAACTCAGTCTTGGAGGAAAAAAAAAAAAAAGAAAAAAAGAAAAAAGAAAGGAAAGAAGAAATAAAGAACGTAAAGCTTGACCAAGTCATGATGGACACTGCAAAATGACAGATTAGGACATGTCACATCTCTTTTGCTCTTGTGGGCTTTTTTTTTCCCTTGGAGTATGGATCTAGAATACAGGGCCTCACAGACACCAACGAAGCACTCTACCTCTTAGCTGCATCCCTAGACCCTCAGTGATTTCATGGCTTTTCCACATTGCTCTAACAAAACTAAGTAGGTACCATCCGTGTCTGTTCCCCGTACTGTACACCTGCCTTTTGTCTTCTCATCTGCTCACCTCCTCGCTTTAAAAGTAATTCTCTTTTATGTGTACAGCTGTTACCTATGAGCATACCTGTATATCGTATCTGTAGACGTGGTCATGAAGGGCATGAAAGGGCACTGGATTACCTGAACCTGAGCATCACCCTGTGGAAGCTGGGATTCCAACCTGGGTCCTCTTAATGCTATTTCACCTCTCTAGCTCCAACTGCTTGGGCTTTTTTGTGTATTTGTTTTTGAAGGGTCTCAGTATATGGTGCTGGCTGATCTGGAACTCAGTATTTGACCATGCTGGGCTCAAACTGATGGAGACCAGCTTGCCTCCCAACTGCTGAGATAGAAGGCATGTGACAAGCTGGCCCAAAATGACTTTTTTGAGATAAGTTCTCACTCTAGGTTGGTGTCAAACTTATGGTAACCCTCCTGTCTTCACCTCCCCAGTGCTGGGATTACAGGTATGAGCCACAGTGCAAGATTTTTGCTCTTTCCTGTTATTTTTTTTTTTAAAGATTTATTTATTATTCATACATTATTCTGCCGCATGTACATGCCAGAAGAGGGCACAGGATCTCATCATAGATGGCTGTGAGCCACCATGTGGTTGCTGGGAATTGAACTCAGAACCTTTGGTAGAACAGCCAGTGCTCTTAACCTCTGAGCCATCTCTCCAGCCCCTCTTTCCTGTTATTTATACGAAGGCACTTTAGTCAGCTGATGTAACTTTCCAAAGCTGCAAGTATTCTATCTAAGAGAGTCTGGTCCCTCCATATGTTCACATACAACAGGCTCTGCTGATGACTCAAAGAAACCAACTCAAAAAAAACCCACACTTACCAAAATGATTGAGGACTGAGGCCTGGGGTGCTGAGGGCGTGCGGTCCCAGGAAGTAGTAGTGGCTGGGGGGCATGCACTGCTCTGCTGTGCACTTGAAGTGGCAGGAAATGGGGTCAAACTTGGTGCTTTCAACTTGTCCAAAATCTGAGCACTCGAGATATTCACCGTTTTTGATGGGGCCAGCTCTCCAAATCCTGAGCCAAGGACGGATGACTTTAAAGAGATGTAAAGAAAACAAGCCCTTAGTGATTACTCCAAGCGTGCAAACACAAGTGTCTTTGAATAAGAACGCTGCAACTGGATCACCTCAACAGGTGAACATTGTTGTAGGAAAAAGTACGTGCAAACGTGAGTGTGCCTCAGCAGCCACCTAAGTAAACCGGCATCTTCCCCGACATGGTATGAGGCTAAGACAACAGAAACTTATTATTTTATTCAATTCATGGGTGCTGGGAACCAAACTTGGGTCCTCTGCAAGAGCAATAAGTGCTTTTATCTGCTGGGCCTTCTCTCCAACCCAAAATAAGCTTAATTAAAAAAAAAAAGTAAATAACAAAAATATGCATTGCCAACTTAAACACAAACCTTCATAACCTGAAAACAGAGTGATCATCTCTAATGACAGGAACAGCAGGCCTGTCCTGAGCACTCCCTGATCACACTGGCACACAGAAGGCTTAGCAAATGCCCACAGTCCTGTGCCAGGTGATTAACAACAGCAATCACCCCCATAAGTAAGCACAGCAACTAAAAAAACAAACAAACAAAAAAAACCAATGTGTCCTCCTCCAGACAATGTATCCCCCACAGGAAGCTACAGCAAAGAGAAAAACACTGGTTTTGTTTGTTCATTTTAGACTTCTCTTTCTCTAAGTACAGGCTTTTTCTCTCTCTCAGTACAGGATTTCTCTGTGGTTCTCTGCCCCACCCTCACTCCGTTGCCCACCCAGTACAAGATTTCTCTGTGTATAGCTCTGGCTATCCTGGACTCCCTAAGGGGAAACAATCACTTCTGCTGCCTACAAGGCCCACATAGCGGATGGTAAGAACGCACTCTTACAGGTGATCCTCTGGCCTCTTCAAGTGAGACATGGCGTGCACATGTGCATACATACAAGCATACCCACAATAAATATGTTTAAAAAAATCACCAATAAAAAAGGATGCCTGCACCAGAGTTAACACTCACTGACAAGAACTCGAGAAGGTTTTATCTCAGCCCAGGAAACTCAGTAGCTAACTTCCACACGGAACCATCAGATATGTGCTTGGAAATCATCACATCACTGTTTCCGGGATGCCAATCTGCTGCCAGCATTTAGTATTTACGACAAAATAGACAAGATGTGAGCCATAAATGCTTGATGACAGTTGCTAACAGCTGAACGCCTCAAGACCCCAACTTGAAATTAAAGTGAATTACCAAGCTCTGAGGTGAATAGGTGTTGGCAGAAGTGGAGTGGCCAGTCCCTGGTGCCATCTGATTGTTGTGTTGAGAATTTGTGAAGACAAGGGCTTGGCTAAAGCCCTGCTGCTGGGACGTTTCAAAGGAGTTGACTTCCGCAGCCTGAGCAGGAGGGACAGGCTTCTGGAGCAAGGCCACCAGATCAATGCTAAGCAGATGAAAGACAAGCAGCAATCAGCTGTCAGTGAACTAGAGCAAATCAATATAAAGGAAATTTAAGCTAGAGAGCAAATAAGCAAAACCACTGGAAAATGCAGTTTCAGAGAGATTGAAAGAGAAGCCGGGAATCACCAAAAGCAGGTTACAGAGCCTGAAGAGCGGTACAATGATGCAGAGAGAACTGCAGCATCTTACAGATCTCATTGCTTGATCTCAAGTTTCTCTTTCCCTTTTGAACTTTTTTCATTTTTGTTTGCTTTGAGACAAGTGTCACTATGTACACCAGGGTAGCCCTAACTAGAGTTGACCTGGCCTTCATCTTTTCAGTGCTAGGATTAAAACTGTATGCCGCCACCCCTAGCACCATCTTTCTTGAAACAGAGTGAATCAATATTCTTAAATTATCAAGACCTCAGCCAAGCTACAAGTTTAAGTCTGAAACTTTTAAATATCTATATAAATCCTGTATTCTACCCTATAACTTACTTAAGCATATAATTTTCGAGAATAAAGGAATTACAAATTAACAAAGCATCGTATAATGGACCCATCACTGTAGCCAAAAGACCATTTAATATTACAATTTGAGGGGATGGGCTTAAAAAAAAAAAAGGGCTGGGGTAAATGCTGCCCGCCCTGCAGCAAGAATGACTCACCCACCAGGGTGGGGCCTCTCAGAGGGTTCGAGGACAGAGCTCAGCGAGTCCTTACAAAGGCTTCTTCCCCACAGTTCTCTAACCGAAACTCTCACCATGCCAGTGAGATGGGCTCGGAGTAGTTAAATCATTCAGGCTTTATTTCTCATACTGAACAAGTTTCTAGCCAGAGTTCCTATCCTTATACACAATCATTTTTACTGTCCCAAAACCAATTTCAATTCAGCAGCTAATAATGCAAACCCAAGTTAATGTTCTAATGTAGGAGTACCAGGTCCAGTGACGCACATCAATTCTGTATGTTACATATGGTGCTCATAAAACTAAGTCAATGTTCTAATATGTCCTAGTAAGTCCAGTGATGCACTTAGGCTATGCATATTTTATATGGCGATCATAAACTTGCGAAACTTCTAGAACCAAAGCAAGTTCTATTCCAAAAGGTTAGTTAGTAAGACTCAAATGAGAAAAAGTACGGCAGGGTCTCCAGTAAAAGCCCTAGTGGTGGCACACACGTTTATCCCAACACCTAGGGAAGAGGCAGGCTGATCGCTGGTCTACACAATGACTTCCCGAACAGCCAGGGCTGTATAAAAAGAGCGGCCCTCAAAAATAAATACATAAATAAAAGAACTGCAAAACCCCCAGATTTTGGACAAGTGAGGTGGCTTGGAGAAAAAAGACATCTGCCACCAAAGCCTAACAACCTAAATTCAATCCAAGGAGCCCACATGGTGAAGGGGAGACCCAACTGTCACAAAATGCCCTCTGGCATCTGTTCAGATGCAGCAGCACATTCAGACCCTGTATCAAAATAAAAAGTAAAATGCAAACACATTTACCATGAATAAGAAATGCTTTAAAAATCACTGATAGGAATGACCAGTTACTGGTCACTGAGAAGGAAGGAAGGTTTTATCTGAGCCCAGGAAACTCAGTAGCTAACTTCCACACGGAACCATCAGATATGTGCTTGGAAATCACATCACTGTTTCTGGGATGTCAATCTGCTGCCAGCATTTAGTATTTATGACAAAATAGACAAGATGTGAGCCATAAATGCTTGATGACTGTTGCTAACAGCTGAATTCCTCAAGACCTCGTACTGAATGAAATAAATCAGGCATGGTGGCCCAAAACTTTAAGGAGGCTGGTGCAGGTGGATCTTTGTGAGTAGCATGTCTATATAGGTTCCAGGCCAGGCAAGCTACAAGAGATCCTTTCTTAAACACACACCTATCATACTGAAATAAAAGTGAACGGCCAAACTCTAAGGACAATAGTCATGGGTAGCAGGGGAGTCTGCAGGGACTATTACTGTCTGATTAGTTGTGCTGAGAATTTGCGAAGACAAAGGCTTGGCCAATAAAAGGATGTTATTATATATATTTTAAAGTGCTCTAGTATGTTTTTCGTTTTTGTTTTGTTTTGTGGATTTTTGGAGTCAGAGTTTCTCTGTTTAGCCTTGACTGTCCTGGAACTCATCTCTGTAGACCAGGCTGGCCTCAAAGTCACAAAGATCTGCCTCTCTGCCTCCCTGAATGCTGGGATTACAGGCCTTTGCCACTGTGCTCAGCTGTGTTCTTTTTCTTTCTTTCTTTCCTTTTTTTTTTTTAAATATAAGGTTTTAGGAAGTTAAGGCTGGCCTCAAATTTACATTGTATCTGAGTCTTGCTTTGAACTCCTGGTCCTTCTGCCTCTACCTCCTGAATGCTGACACCAAAGAAATGCAACATTATGCCTAGCTCAATTTTTCTTTCATACTTATTTATGTATGAGTGTTTCACTTTCATGTATACCTGTGTAACACATGTACACCCGATCCCCATGGAAATCAGAAGAGGCAGCAGATCCCCTGGAAATGGAGTTATGGACAGTTGTGAGCACTGGGAATCTAACCTGGGACTTAAGCAAGAACAATGAGCCATCTCCCCAGCCCCCTCAACTGTCTTTTTAAAAAATTAAATTTCTACTAGTAAATTCATTTAGTCATAGATACAATGGAGTCCATGCACCTTTTCTCTACTATAATAAAGTCCGAATGTCTCATTTAGCTTGATTTTGAGAAGTCTGATTCAGACTTGGCTCCTTTTAAGATGCACACACATATACCTTATAGCCAGGCTTTAATTCCACTAGCATTTAATTTTTTTCTAATCTTAAAATTACCTTTAAAACATATATGTGTCTTCATCCTTGCATTAAAGTCAGAGAACCAGCAGTAGCAGGCAGTCACATGGACCCTTAGGACCATTTTCAAAGGTGTTTAAAACTACTATTAAAAGTATGATTCTGTGAGAATTCAGCAGAAGCTTGGTGTGGTGACTCACAGCAGTAGACCTACGGGAATCTGAGGAAGCAGGACTGCTGTGAGACCCACTTGGACCACACAGCAAAATTATGTGCATACATTAATTTTTGTTCTCACTAAAAAGAAGAAATTATCTTTAAACTCATGATCCTTCTGCCTCAGCCTGTGGAATGCTGGGATTACAAGTGAGCACAGACTATCAAACCTTATGATCCAGTACAGTTTTCAGAGTCTTATTATCTCAGGGCTGCATAGACAGATCAGTCAGTAAACAGATTTCCTTACAAGTAAAAGATTCTGAGTTTGATCTCCTAAATCAATATGGAAATTGCAGGGCATGGTGGCAATGGAGAAGAGGAGATACATGAGTTCTTAAGCAAGCTGGCTACGCCAGCCGAGCCTATTTAACAATTCCCAGCCACTGAGAAACTTGTAGTGGAAGTTTAAATACTCAGCTGTGTCATGTAAATATGTTTGTTTTAATCCCAAGTGTTGTATATGGGGCTGCTTTTAGCTTGTCCAGAGCTGTTAACTGGGATTGCCTCCTGGGGAATCTGACAGGGACATGATCTTGGCCATCTGCAGGCAATTTAGTTCTGAAGATTGTGAGAGGGTATAAATGCCAGAGCACTGAGAGAAAGAGGAGAAAGAAGGCTGCTGCGGATTCGTCCTGCTGCTATTAGTAATGTTGCTGTAGTTTGGTGAGAAGTTGGAGATATCCTGACTACAAAGATTGGGCTTGCCCAAGGAATTGAGTCTAAAGAGGCCTATGTCCCCTGTCCCTTCTAATCTCCTTTCTCTCCAATCTAGTGTTGTGGAGTTAGGAGGAAGGTAAAGGTATAAGAAACCCCAATACAGTAGATTAAAAAAATACAAGTTACAGAAATTCCACCACCACCAAAAAATAGTGGGGCAGGGGTAAAGATGGCTTCTGCCAAGCTGGGTGACCTGAGTTTGAGCTGTAAAACCAAATGATAGAAAAAACTGAATCCCACAAGGTGCCCTCTGATCTCTGACTTTCGCACAAGAGTGCTGCGGCACATGGGCATGATGCACATGTGTGCGTAAGCATGCACACAAACCAACAAAGTTAAGACAATGTGTTCAGGGTAGACAGGCTTCCTGAAGAACATCACAGGCTGTCTGCCCTCCAGTTCCACTCCTGCATCCTCACACAGGCACACAGAGAATAGGAACCTCAAAGGCCCTTCTTTTCCTGAAAGTTAAGCACATTATACCTAATATACCTATCTAAAATGACATTTAAATTATGCATCTAAACAACTGCATGAAGAAGCCAAAGAATTTAATGTAGTAAATTTATTCTTTTTTTTTTTTTTTTTTTTTTCTGTGTGTACCCCTGGCTGTCCTCCACTCGCTTTGTAGTCCACGCTGGCCTCAAACTCACAGAAACCTGCCTGCTCCTGCCTCCCAAGTGCTAGGAGCCAACACCACCTGGCTTATCCTTTAAATAGGTAATTATTTTAGCTGGGAATAATGATATCATCCAGAACTCTGGAGACAAAGGCAGGAAGAACTCTAAGCTAGGGTACATAGTGAGAACCTATCTCAAGGGCAGAAAAAAAAGAAAAGAAAAAAATTTACTAAGTAAAGAGTAACTATGACTTATAGTGAGGTTTAGTAATATAAGCTCTGCCCAACTGCTAAATCACAAGAACTGCCATTCAATCATTGTTGGACATAGCTTGTAAGAAGTGAATGAAGTGATGATCCTTGCAGAGAGAGGATATAATGGCTAAATAGAGACGCAAGAGAATCTAAAAGATTAGAGTAAGACACGTAAGCAGTTGTCCTAAAGCAAAGTTTTAATTATGCTTTGAATGGGAAAAAAAGTAAAAGAAGAATCAGCTTTTGCTTTTACCTCTGCCCAGGCGTGACATGGTTCTCTGCTGGAACAGATGAGGCAGTGAACACTTTTGTTTCGGAGAGCTGTGGGAAGTCAGAAGAAAAAAACTTTACCCTTGGTCTGGTCAATACAAATCCAAAGCATATTTGACTGGAGACCTTCTTAGGCAGCATTTGTGTCACCAGGAAAGGGAACTAACTGTGGCTCAGTGCATCTGCAGGAGTCACTTCATACAAGTGGGACCAGCCTTCAAGTCCTGGCCACGGTGCCACATTCTGGAGACACCAAAAAGCAGCAACAGTGGAGAAATGCAGGGAATTTTGAAAAGGTTGATTTTTTTCCCCTCTAAAGACAGATTTCTTTTCTATTTCACTGATTAGTAATCTTTATTTCATTTTAGAGCCAAAGGCTTATTATTTTTTTGATTTATTGTTACTTATGTGAATGTCCTTAACCTACACTAGAACGCTCACTTCTTCCCCATTAATAAATAATTTTTTACAACGTTTAAACTCTGGCTCAGGTTGAGCACCTTCAAAATATAGTCTGACCAATACTGGAATGAACTCACCTAAAAATATAGTACAAAATGGTAGATGTTTAGGGATATTTTAGAATTGTTAGAAATCCTGTTGTAATCCTAAACCAAAATTAGCAATTTTTATGAAACTTAAACTAGCAACTGAAACAGCAATTTTGGAAATCTGACACAATACAAGCAAGAGTTGTATGGTAAACTTGAGACTCGCGCGCAGAGAATGACGGGAGAAACACGCTGTCTCTGTTTCATGGCCAACAGCACTGCGCACACAGCGTGCACACTTCAACGCTACCCGAGCCAGCGCTTGGCTATGGTCTGTGTTCAGAACCCAGACACAAAGAAGCCACACGATCCCCAGTCAGAAACCTGGGCTCAATCACACATTCAGCTGAATTCATCTTTGGTCTTTTGTATTCAAAAACTTTTTATTATCACCACATTTCCTGCAACTTCCACATTTAGATATGTAGCCACATAATGGGTCCCACTAACCCACAGGCTCATTAATTCTTAGAGTAGAAGTCTAAGCTCAGGCTTACAATCCATTTCTCAAAAAAAAAAAAAAAAAAAAATTTTTTTTTAAAGTTTATTCCTAACACCTACAAAGTTGTGAACACTCAGTTCTAACTAACTGCAGTTTCAAAGGATCTAATGTCTTCTTCTAGCCTCTACTCTCAATAGGCACGTAGATGGTATTTACACATGCTTTCAGGCAAAATGCCAACACGCATAAAAAAAATAAAGAAGTCATTAAATATAAAGTGAAACAAGTCAGGCAGTGGTGGCGCACACCTTTAATCCCAGCGCTGGGGAAGGAGAAGCAGATAGGTCTCTGTGTGTTCAAGGCCAGCCTGGTCTACAAGAATGAGTTCCAAGACAGCCAAGGCCACACAGAGAAACCCTATTCCCCCCACCTTCCTCCCCAAAGTATGCTAAGTTTCCCTCTATCCCCACATTCTTCTGCTCTCTCTCAGTCCTCAGCACCCCCTTTCTCTCCCTCTTTGCCCTCATGGATCATTCACTGTCCCTGACTCTTCCCCATGCCCTTTCTCCCACCCACCCTAATAACCCTCTTTGATAAAAAACAAAACAAAGCCAGGAGCAGTGGTATGCAGCTGTAATCCCAGCAGAGACAGGCAGATCTCTGTGAGGCCACAAAGAGAAACCCTGTCTTGAAAAACAAAAAAAAGCTGGGTATGGTGGAATGTGTCTTTTTCCCCAGCACTTGGGAGGAAGGAGGATCTCTGTGAATTTAATAGCCTAGTTTCAGGACAGCCAGGGCCACATATAGAAACAGTGTCTCAACACCAAAAACCTGAAAAGTGCAGTCAGTTTCTGAGATTCATACTGAAAAAGTAAACTCTTTAAGCATCAAGGAGCAGAAACCAAAAAAACCAAAAAGCTAAGATGATGACATAAAGAGCACTGGGCTTTCCCTAAAGCAGGGGCACTGGGGCACAGCAAGAGAAGAAAGGTTTGAGTGGACACCACACTTACATCTTCACTCCAGTCCTCTGGTGTCCACTCTTCCACAGAATTCTTCCAGGCACCTGACAGAAACAAAAAGGAAAACACCGTCAACCCTGACACTAGTCACTCCTAAGTCTATGTGTTACTTAAGAAAACAATCCATCTCATTAGGAATGTACTTAGCATTCCAGGAAAAATGACTTCAAGTCTTTTCCTGATAAATAAAAAAATGTTTGTGTAGCTGGGCACAGTGGTGCACACCTGTGATCCCAGCACTCAAGAGGCGGAGGCAGGCAGATCTCTTGTGAGTTCAAGGTCGGGCTGCCCAGGACAGCCAATGCTATACAGAAAAACCCTATCTCGAAAAAAAACCAAGTTTCTATATAAACTATCCAGAACTAGGGCTAGAGAGATGGCTCCATGGTTAGGAGCACTGGCTGCTCTTCCAGGACCCTACATGGCAGCTCACCACCATCTGTAACTCCAGTTCCAGAGCATCCAACACCCACACACATACATGTAGGCAAAAAACCAATGTGCCTGAAATCAAAATAAGTAAAAATTTAAAAATAAATTAACATCTTTGCATTAAAAAATAATAATTTTAAAAATAGCCAGAACTATATGCTTATATCAAATTAATGTCTCAATTTAAGAAATATTTTTTAGTAATTCTGCTTTAAGAAAATACAGATAAGCTAAAACAAACAAACAACCCACCACAATCACCAATGAATTTATTCCTTTTGATATATATTTGGTATGATACCATGAACTCCATGGTCAGGAAAAGGAAGAGAAAGCCTGCCATACACTATGCAGTATAAAATATCACTCACTGGCCATGGGAGGACTGAATTTCAAGTCAACTGTCCTATACCCCAAAACAGATGGGATAATTTGATGCCATCATTTTCAGCTTCAAACACGTTTGGGTTGAGCTGGCTGAGACTCTAGTCCATTGGGAATGTTACCTGTACAGTATATGCAATGTTCTGGGGTCAGTCCCAGAGCTTCAAAACTAAAAGCCCAGGAGGAACAAGGAAGGCCATGGGTAAGATAAGAGCAAGGTTAAGCATATCCCTGCTTTACAAAATAACACAACCTCTTCCTTCCTTGCTCCCCACCTCTCTTTTTTTTTTCTTTTTTTAAAGACAGGGTCTTACTATTAGCTTGGCTATCCTAAAACTCCCTACGTAGACCAGGATGGCTGTGAACTTGACGAGATCCATCCACCTCTGCCTGCAGAGTGCTGCCACTAAAGGTGTGCAGCACCGCACTCAGCTTGAAACCCATCATGCTGTATAGGGACCAAACAACTTTCCATTTTAAAAGATGTACTACTTGTACTTACTCTGTGGCGGGAGTGGGGGGTTACAGGGACCACAGTGTCAGTGTGAAGGCGAGAACAACTTTTAAGAGTCAGTTCTCTCCACCTTATGGTCCCAAGATCAAACTCATCAGGACTGCAGACATGTGCCTTTACCATTTCCCCAATAGCACAAAGGTTTGTTCCTTTTGAGACTGGCCCAACTGTGCCCTACAGCAAACCAACTTCACACAGCGCTGAAACGCTCTTGTGTAGTTTATGTGTGCACTCTACCGGCGAGCAACGCATTCACGTCTATATGATTTTTTGTTTAATTTATTTATTTATGTACACTGTTCTGCCTGCATGTGTGCTTGCACACCAGAAGAGGGCACCAGGTCTCATTATAGATGGTTGTGAGCCACCATGTGGTTGCTGGGATTTGAACTCATGACCTCTGGAAGAGCAGCCAAGTGCTCTTAACCTCTGAGGCATCTCTCCAGCCCCTGTATGGCTCTTAACTATGCAAAATTCAAAACAAAAAACTTGTACCTTTGAGTCCATAAGAACTTTTACTTGGCAGCTCCTGAGATATACTGTGAGGCTTTGTTACGCCTTCTGTGGATAAAATGGTAAAAGGAAAGCTTGGTCAGCACATAAAATAGAGTTCATGTATTATAGCAATCCCTTCTCATGGAGGGACCAAGGCCCAAAATTGTTAAATGGAAAATTCTAGAAACAACAACCAAATTCAAAATAGTTATGATAGTTTTCATTTCATTTAATTAGTTCTAATTGTGAATTTGCTATGCCTGATTGAGTCCTTAAAGTATTGGGGCCTGCGATATAAATAAGCTAAGGGGGTAAATTTGGTGCTTGCTACCAAGCATGAGGCCACAATATGCTCCTGGACCCTGCATAGTATATGTACATACCACACTCACTCACAAAACACGGGAAAAACTGTAAGGTAGAGAGCCATAAAGGAAGACACAGGGTGCCGAGTTCTGGTTTCTGCAGGCAGATACACAGGCACAAGAACTCACACCCATGAGCAAACAAATTCTTAATGACTCAGGTTCACTCATTTCTTATGGAAAATCTTCGCCTAGCCCCAAAGCTCTTAAGATTTGCTCCAATCTTTGTGAAAGTGTGTAAGTCTTAGTTGCATCCTTTTTCTCACTTGAGGTTGCTCTGCTAAATAGCAATGAAATATCACATCTCAGCTAGACAGGAGACTTACATTTCCTAGCAGACTACACTTACACTTCTGCCTAATGACTATAACTTGAGATTAAGTCCTTGAGTTCTTGGTTGTTTCTTCAACCGTTTGGACTACTGTAAATACTCTTCCATAAGGCTTTTAAAATGAAGGCAACAAAGCCTGCTAAGGTCTGAAGTAGAAACTGTGCTCAAACTATTAATACCCCTCAGCCTATGGGGAAATAAGGCATACGGAAGAGCCCAATTACCAAACACTGAGCATATTCCCCCTTTTTGGTTCAAATTTAACTGTGGTTTTAATTCTGTATTCATTTATTAGAATTCAACTTTCTCTGCCCCTAAAAATGATTGAATTGTGCTGTCTCTAAATTAGACTGCAATGGGTCAGCAAGATGGCTCAGCAGGTAAAGGTGCTTGCTTTTGCTGCCAAGCTTTATAAACCTGAGGTTAATCCAGGACCCACATGTGAGGCTCTCCTTTGGTCTCCATGAGTACACCCACAAGCTCACACACAGATATGTACATGAGTGTAGTAAGTCCAGGCTAAAGGAGCTAAGGCACAACAATCTCCAGCGCTCTAGACCAGTCCGCACCGCATTTGGAGCTTCAGGCTGGCTTGACTATAGAGTAAGACCCTCAAAATAACTAACTTAAGGAATGGAGAGATGACTCAGGAGTGAAGAGCACTGGCTGTTCTTCTAAAGGTCCCGAGTTCAATTCCCAGCATCCACCTGGTGGCTCATAACTACCTATAATGAGATCTGGTGTCCTCTTCTGACCTGTAGGCACACTGCAAAATACTGAATAAATATAAAACTAAATCTTAAAAAAGAAACTTATAAACTAGCATGACCCCTCAAAAAAACAAAACAAATCAGTTTCTATTAGTAAATCTTCTGAGTCAGGGTCTCATATGACCTGGCTGTCCCTCAATTTTTGGTGCAGCCTAGTATAATCTTGAACTTTACCTCCCTGCAGCTACCTGAGTGCTGAGACTATACATAAGCCTGCAGGACCATGGCCAGTTGAGGATCAAATCAAGGGTTTGGTTTAAGCACTCTACTAAGTCAACTATATCCGGCCAAAAATCCTTAAAGCTAATTGTTTTTTTTTTTTTGGGGGGGGGGTCTTTTGAGATGATGTCTCTCCATATAGCCCTGGCTGTTCTGGAACTCAAGGATACACCAGGCTGGGCTTGAACTCACAGAGAACCACATGCCTCTAACACCCAGAGGTCTAGGATCAAAGGTGTGTGCCACCATCCATGCAACTTGTTAAAAATACTGAAGTTACAAGAAGGATTACCATAGGTTCCAATATGAAAGTCAGTTAAAATTCAAATTTCATGCATTAAGTAGTTGAGAGCCCTGTTGCTCTTGCAGAAGACATGGGTTCAATTCTTAGCACGGCCACAGTGCACACAACCAGTCCCAGGGAACCAATACCCTCCCCAGATCTGTGAATACCAAGCATAGGCGGTGCACAGACATGCAGACAAAACATCCATTAAGCAAAAAAATTTTTTTTAAATCTTCCATATGTCATTTCTAACTTTACCCGATATTGTTTTTATATTTTCCTAGACAGAAGTTTGTTGATCTTATGTTGCCATTAGATTTATTCCTTGGCATCTGAAGTTTTGTTTGTTTGATCTGGTTTTTGAGATAGGATCTTAATATTGCCTGGGCTGGCCTTAAACTTAAAAGTAATCCTCCTCTTTCAGCTTTGTAAATACGGTAAGAGGCATAAGGTGTCAAAAACAACTGTCGGTCATGTTTTATGAAGTTATTACGGTTTTTTCCATTTTCTATTTGCTGATGTTCTGTTTGGGGGTGGGAATGTAGCTCAGTTGGTTTCATCCCCAGCACTGCATAAACTGCATTCTTTGCATTCTGCAGAACAATGAAAAATTCAAAGTTATCTTTGGCTACCTAAGAAACCAGCCTAGAACACATGAGTCCTTGTTGTATCCACTTGGAGCCACCCCATTCTTACGAGAGATCCATTCCTGGATCTTACAGATAATACTCAATTCTCTCTCCTCTGGGAAGGGTTTCTCTGTGTAGACTTGGCTGTCCTGGAACTCACTCTGTAGACCAGACTGGCCTGGAATTCACAGAGATCCACCTGCCTCTGCCTCCCAACTGCTGGCATTAAAGGCGAGTGCCTCCATGCCTGGCTCTCTCATTAATTCTAATAATTACTCTAAAAATTCTATTAGAGCATATCAAGAAATGTTTGCTCTTGACATCCCACCCATTAAGGCTCTAATTAGAAGCTCCAATGCAGTGGTTAAACAGATGCAGTGAGAGCTAGCTCTTCCGTGTTCCAGAAAGACAATATTCACTGTAATACCGTAAGCAGGGCCAGCTGGCATGAGGTTAGAAGTCATACTACCCATTTAAGAAAATGCACTTGGAATTCCAACTGCTAGATTCCAATGTTCTGAATATCAGGAGTGGATATTCAATTTCATTTAGCGTTTTTCTGTGATGAGTCAATTATATGAATTTCTCTTTAATAATGTTTTATGATAAGCGTTCATTTTTGGGTTGTGACACATAATGACAATTTTGAAGTATACAACAGTATAGTTTTTAGTATACTGACAATTTATTTCACTATCAAAACAGTTGAATTACTTAAAGACAAAAAAGCTGCACCACAGATTAGAGCTGCTCTCAAACTGGCCCAGAAGCCTCTCTCTGCCACAGTTATAGTTAATGAACAACTCATCTCTGGTAAAGTGGGGCCTATATAACTTCCGAGTCTCAGTTTTAAAGGGGACAGCAGTAATACAACGCAGACACATCATGAGGAGGAGGAAAAAAATGCTAAGAGCCAGGAGGTGGGCAGGCTGCTGTGAAATGTCATCTTTGAGGTGTAACATGGTGATTGTCACAAAGAAATCTTGTGATGAAACACCAGACACTGAGTAGGCCTCCTGAATGCAGATGGAACAGGTGGAACAGGAAAGGAGTACTACACAAGTAGCCAATGTTATGAGGACAGTGAAAATTCAGGTGTGGAGGGAGACCTGGATAAAAAGGCTGCTAGAATCAGGAGCGCAGGGTCCCAAGGCTGCAGCACTGTCATGATTCCGGTTACTCAACATGGGCATTTTCACATTAAAACCAAACCAAACCAAAACTGGGAGTGGATCATAACACTCCCAGGGTTAGTCAGTCTACTTTGTAGCACTTATCCTTCCTTCCTTTTTATGCCTAAACTTCCACTGGTGGGTACTCCTTATTTTGCTCATTGACATATCACTTCATGGACATTTGTTCCTATTTGGGGTAACTGTAAAATTATGCTATAAAACTTTTAAGCCTGTGTATTCTGTTTTTCTGTGTACATGTCTAAGAGTTGACTGATTTTAATTATGAAAATCACGTTATGTATGAGTGTCTTCCTGCATGTATGAATATATATCATGTGCCTGGTGCCCAAGGACACCAGAGAGGACATCAGATCCCCTGCAATGGACTATTGTGGACTACCATGTGGGTACTGGGACCCCAGGTTCTCTGTAAGAGCAACAAGTGTGCTACACCACTGAATCATCTTTCCCACCTCTTTTTTTTTTGGGGGGGGGGCAGGGGCTATAAAGATAAGGTCTTCTATGTAAGACAGGCTGTCCTGACCCAATCTCCAAATTGCTGGGAATATAAATATATTCTGTAAGACTAGATTCTGATCTAAAATTCCAAGTGTGTGTGTGTGTGTGTGTGTCTGCAAGCACCCATGCACTTCTTTCTCTTTCTTTCATCTTTTAAGTGTGTGAGTGCCTACGTGAAGTAATTCCATGGAGGGTGGCCTGCCTGATTTGTAGGTGCTGACATTCAAACCAGGATCTTTTGCAATTAAATACACTTAATGGCTGAACCATCATCTTTCTAGCCTGTCCCTTTTGTTGGTAGTAATGCTTTATGTACAGTAAACAAACCTTCCATGCTAAGATATATATTATTGTTTTTCTGTCTTACTATACTTTATTTTCTGATAGTTTGTTCAAAGTGTTTAAGAGAACAAACACACAAAGAACTTCAAAGTTGTTGACAGAATTTTTTTTTTTTTTTTTTAATAAGAAATGGTGTAGGATATCACACCTGCAATCTGAGCTACAACTCCAGGGCATAAAACTATTTTGTGATATTATCTACAATGTATGAAACCAATTATTTCCCTTGATGTGTCTCATCAAATAATATCAATTACTTAAGAGAAGTTTTAGAGGTTTTTTTCTTTTAGTTTTTTTTTAGTTTTTTTTAACTATCGCGGCTTGTAAATGACATGTCCTCTATAAGAATCATGTATAGAAGGGTTGGTGAATACGCTGGGGCATTCTAGAAACCAGGGTAAATGAAATTTAACTGGGAGCGGGTCACTAGAGTCAATGTGACCTTGGGAGATATAAATTCTCCAGACCACCTCTCTCTGCTTCCTGGCTATGACCAATCTTATTCCTCTATGCCCAGCTTGTCATGATGTTAATGCCTCATTAGGACTTAACAACAACAACAAAGTGTGGTAATCCAACCACTCAGAAAGCCGAGGTGGAATCTTTGTAAGCTCAAGGCCAGCCTGGTCTACACAAAAACTCTACATCAAAGTTAAAAAAAAATAAAAATTAAAAAAAAAAAAGATATTACAGATTGAAGCTTCTGAAATTATGGGTTAAAAATAAACCTTTCTTCTTTTACTCTTTTCAAGTACTTATCATAAAGAAAAAAAGTGTGACTAAGACATAAGGTCTTGCAGTTCTCAATCTTTGTGCCTCTGCCAAAACCCTGCCACATCTGCACACCAAAGCTTCGCAAACATTTATAAATAGCTTTTATCTTCTCCACTGATTCATTTCTAGATCTATGTTTCTAAGATGGTAGCATGAATTACATATGTGTGTGTTTGCTTACTTGCTTGAGTCAGGGTCTCAAGTAGCTCAGGCTAGCCTCAAATAAACCATTTAGCAAAAGCTGACCTTCAACCCCTGATCATCCTGTCTTTACATCTCAAATGTTGGGATTTGTGTAGTGAGCCACCAATTCAAATGAAAGGCTGCTGTTTTCAAGTTCATAACTTCTTTGTGTTGGGTTATAATTAATTCACTGTTAATTTATTATATAAATTATGTTTTTATAAATATACTCAGTGGTTAATTAGACTACCATGAATTATTACTCATCAGAAAAATCTCTAGATACACTATTAACAACTATTTACTTCTAAGTTTCAGAAAACAACACAAAAAACAGCATGGCAGCACACATCTTTAGTCCCAGCACTAAAGACAGAAGAACAATTGAATCTCTGAGTTTGAGGCCAGCCTGGTCTACTCAGTGAGTTCTGAGGCAGCCAAGCTACATAGAGAAACCTAGCCTTGAAAAACCAATGAATGAATGAATGAATGAATGAAGGAAGGAAGGAAGGAAGGCAGGAATGAGCAAGTGAGTGAATAAAGTCAATATTTAAATTTTATATACATAAACGTATTTTTGTTTTGGTCCCTGCTTTGGGATGATGGGGCTGATTTAGATGGTCCACAGCAGCAGGTGTAGCTTCAGGTGGGCTCTGAGAGACACTCTTTGCCAGCTGCAGACAGTTTAAATCTTAGGACTCTAGAGAGAGAATAAATGCCAGAGTCCAGAGAGTGAGGAGCTCTGAGAAAAAACAAGGCTGCTCTTAAGACAAGAATTTGGAGATCTCCTGAAATGAGGACTGGACTGACTCCAAGGACCCCAACGACCCTAACCAGAAGGAAGCAGCTAAGAGAACTACACCCCCTTTCTCACTAATTCTTTCTCTCTCCTACGTGGTGTCGGGTTGACGGAAGGGAATGGAGTGGAGTAGGGAGAAAAAGATGTAAGAAACGTAAATAAAAGTTTTTAGAAAAGTACACCAAAATGAAATGTTAGCAGCCACCACCCAGAATGCTAAGCACTTGCAGTAAAGTCTTCTAGAGGCTGGAGAAATGTCTCAGCAGTTAGGAGCCTTGGCTGCTCCTCCAGAGAGCCCGGGTATAATCCCCAGCAACCAAAGGGCAGTGGACAGCCACCCATAACTCCAGTCCAGGAAATCCAACAGCCTCTTTTGGCCTACTCAAGCACAGCATGCATGTGGTCCTAAGACAAACATGCATAAAAAAACACCAATAAACAAACACAAAAATAAATCCCCATTAAACTCTCCTCCTAGCTGAAGTGGTGGCACACCTGTAGTCTAGCTCTCTGGAGGCTGTGATAAGATTAGTGGATCAAGCCAGTCTAAGACATAAGCAGGACTGGACTTCATCACAAGTTTGAAAAGGAAAGACATGACTGCAGAGACCACTCAGTGTTTTTCTCAGTAGTTAAGCACACACGCTGCTCTTACACACAACATGAGTTTAGTTTTCAACACCCAGGGTAGGTAGCTGAAAAGCACCTGTCGTTTCAGTTCCAGGGGGCACAGACCCACATACAGACACACACATACATACACAGAATTAAAAATAGTAAAATTACACCAGGCATGGTGGCTCATGACAATAATCCCAGCACATGGGAGGCAGACACAGGTGGATCTCTCTGAGTTTGAGCCCAAGACCAGCCTGGTCTACAATGCTGGGGCTATTTCTTTATTTATAAAGAAACCCTGTCTCAAAAAAACCATTTAGGTTAAGAGTGATGTCTGCTCTTCCAAAGGACCCAGGTTCAATTCCCAGCACCCACATGGCAGCTCACAACAGTCTATAACTCCAGTTCCAAGGGATCTGAAACCTTCACACTAATGCACATAAAATAAAATTTAAATAAATTATTTTTAAAAACCTAATAATAAATAATAATAAAAGTAAATCGGTAAAGAAAAAAGGAAAGGCACCAGAAGACTGTACAACAGTAAAGATACTTTGATGCCAAACATGACAACCTCCCTTTGACCCTGCCTGAGAACCTCTAAGAAGGACAGAACTGACACCAGAAGGCTGTCTCCTGGCCCACACTCGTGCCATAGCATGGGCTTCCCTAAACATACAAACAATAAGTAATCTGATTGGCAGCACCTAACAGAGTGTGGTTATGCAGGGCTAAAACCACACTAGCCGTTAGGAGTTGCAGGCATAAAGATCAGAAAATAAGTTCACCTCACTACCAAGTGAGATCAAGGACAGCCTGGGAAAGACTGCCTAAAAGCAAAAAAAACAATCAGACAACAAAAAACACAGAAGGGAGGTGAGTTGTTATAAAATTGGTGTTTTCCTTAGAAATACTGCTTATTTATAAAACAACACAATGGAATCATCAGTGTGAATTTACGTACATGGCCTTACTAGACTCTCACAGTGAGGGGTGAGGTAGATCAAGCTTCCTATCAATGAGATTATTGTCTTTCCAGACAAGATTTCACTCTAGTCCACACTGGCTTAGTGCTACAACTCCATGGCCTCTTAACTTGCAATGATCCTCCTGCCTCAACCTCCATGGTACTGGGATTATAAACATGAGGCAACACACATGGTTGTCAATTTCCCAGCAAGAGGCTTTGAAGGTGAGAGCCATGTAAAAGGAGTCTGAGTACTCTCCATCCGGCATCTTGCATAAGAAGAACATAAACATTTCTTTAGACAGATCTCACTCCATGGTCCACACTGGTTGCAAACTAGCTACAATCCTCCTACCAGACTCCCCAGTGCTTGGATTGCAGGCATGATCCATCAAACTCATAAAAGAACAAAATATTTTAAAACAATCTCTAGAGGCTGAGAGATGGCATAGCAATACAGGATGTTTGCTACTCCTCCAAAGAACCTGCACTCAGTTCTCAGCAGCCATGTCAGGTAGGTCACAGAGATTATTGCTCTCGGAAGGAATACGGCACCCTCTTCTCACCTCTAAAGGCACACAAAACTCAAATGTACCCCTCCAACCAGACAGGAAGAAAAACAGACACAAACAAAACAAACAAAAAAACTAACTAAAATCGTCTCTGAAGATGGATGTGATGGGAGAAGTTGTGAAATCCCAGACTTGTAGAATATGCAACTGGGATCACTGAAAGTTCAAGGCCAACTTGGGTTATAGTGAGACCATTTCTCAAAAACAGACATGAAACAAACCAAACACTTCTAACAAAAACAAAACACTTACCAGGGTCCTCATCTGTACCGTTCTGAGCAGCTTCCCAAACTACCAACTTTGTCCCACAGCCATCTGTAGACATGGACTCTGAATATTCTGCAGGATTGAACGTCCTGGGGGGTTTGAAGTAAAGAAACAAGCAACTAAAGCAGGCATCAAAATCACAAAATAAACTATATAAAAATATGCCAGAATTGGCCAGCAATGGGGAGGCAGATACGAGTCAAGGCCAGCCTACTCTATACAGCAAGCATCAGGACAGCCAAAGCAACACAGAGAGACCCTATCTCTAAAAACAAAAAAGAAAAAAAGAAAAAAGAAAATATTCCAAACCAAATAAGCTCAAGTCCCTTCAAAGGGCTGCTGTTAAAGGCTTCGCCCTCCTTCTTGCATTTAATGGCAGCTAACTCTTTAAGCCACTGTGATGTAGATTTAAACATTTATTTTCAGTTTACTTTATGTGTATGGGTATTCTGTCTGTGTACCACATACTTGAAGTACCCTCAGAGGCCAGAAGGCGGCACTGGCTTTCCCTTAAACTGGAATTACAGATGCTTGGAATCAAATGTAAGTCTGGAGAAGCAGCCAGCGCTTTTAACCACTAAGTCATCTGTGCAACCCTTATAATGAAGACTTTTGTTTGTTTGGGTTTTAGTGGTTTGGTTTGGTTTTAGACAAGGTCTTTCAATGCACCCCTGGCTGTCCTAGAACTGAAAATGTAAACTAAGGGTGGCCTTAAAGTGACAAGAGATCTGCCTGGCCCCCAAACACTGGGATTAAAGGCTTGTGCCATCACAACCAGCCTTATACAGATTTTTAAAAATGTTTTAATTTAATGTGTGGAGACTCACATGTACTACAGCACACTTATGGAAATAAAAGAGTAGCTTTCACAAGCATGTTCTCTCCTTCCACTGCAGGGGTCCCAGGGACAGAAAACTTTAGTCATGAGTCTTGGCAACAAGCACCTTTAATAAACCACTATGCTAACGATTCCAATGCTTTCACTGTTCTGTTTTGAGACAGGGTCTCGCTATGGTGTTGGCAAGCCATGAACTCACATAAATATGCCTGTCTCTGCCTCTCAAATACTAGGATTAAAGTCACTAGGCTCCATCTCTTTTTATATTTGAAGACAGGTCTGTCTCACATATCCCAGACTGCCTATAAACTCACTATGTAGCTGAAGGTGTCCTTGAACTTCTAATACTGTTAACAGGGTCCCAGATCTCAAGACAGCTGGTACCATGATGGAAGAACCACTCAGGCTCTGAAGCCCAGCACATAGGTGGCAGCACTTGGCAAAACGAGAACAAAAACCTAATCCATCAAAATCTATTGTTCTGAGAAAGTCCCTAAAAGTACTAACCTTGCTCCTTCGCTTCGTAGCTCCACTTGTGGCTAACTGTTCTCACTGAGGCTCAGGGCTGCAACTTCCCAGAGTAGTTGCTAATAAAGACTTTCTATTGTCTTGAACCTGTGTTCAAGTGGTCATTTCTGGTAGATAATGGTACTGCTGGAATTAAAAGTTTGTACCACCATGTCCAGTTTTACAGTGTGCTGGAGATTGAACCCAGGGCTTATTTTGCCTATGCTAGGAAGGCACTCTACCAACCACATCTTCCATCCAAGCTGGCATCCTAATTCAAAAGTTCTACTTCAGTATCATCCATCTACACTTCAAGTTTCTATACTATAATCTTTGGCAACCTAAATACTTATGAAGTACTGAAAGCCTTACCAGAAGAAACACCAGTGAAAATTTCCAATGGAGGGGCTGAGAAAAAGGTTCAAGTGGTTAACAGCACTTGCTGCTTTTGCAGGACTTAAGCACCCACATGACAGCTCAAAATGGCCAGGAACTCTAGTACCTAGGAAACCACTTCTGGTCTCACAGGTACCTTCATGTATGTGGTACACAAATATACACTCAGGCTCACACATAAACATTAAAATTATATCTTAAAAAAATAATCCCAATGAGCCGGGCTTGGTGGTTCACATCAGACAGACTCATGGCAGACCTCTGTGAGTTCAAGGCCAAGCAATCTAGGACAGCCAGGGCTACACAGAGAAACCCTGTGTGTAGGGAGGTGTGGGGGGGGGGGTTAACATGTCTCTTTTTCCTCCTGTCAAAATCTAATTGGAGGCATGTTTTTTGAAAAAGGTCTCTCAATGTAGATGGCTTAGACGATAGAACTGTCTCAGTTCCATAGACCCTGGAACTGTCTATGCAGACTAACCGGCCTCTTGCTTGTAGAGTTAGGGTTAAGGAAGGATCTGTGCCATCACAGCCAATGTTTTTAAGACTATCTTTATTTTCTGTGTCTGAGGGTTCCCCTACATGTGCACATATGCACCATGTCTGTGCCACCTGCAAACAGAGGCCAGAAGAGCGCAATGGATGTTAGCTACTGAGCCATCTCCACACCCCAGCTTTGACTTTGAATGGAATTATATTCTTCTTTGTACAAGAATATGTCTAAAGAAATGTTTTGTTCAGCACTTCTGTTTTTTCAATAAAATCCTAACTGAAGAGCTGGTGAAATGGTTCAGCACAAAAAGGCACTAGCCGCCAAGACAGGCTAAATTCAATGTTACAATATACACAGAAGAACATGAAGTAAATAGAAAAGCTACCAGTTAATGGCTGGGGTTCAATATTTGAGTTGTTTTGCCACATGCAAGAGAAACAATGAAAAAAAAAAAAAAACCTAGAAGTAATGGTAAATAGTGATAATATCTACCTAGAATGCTCAGCCTTACGACTTTCACTCAGGATGAAAGTGTAATTCTTACATACAACTGGATTTAGCAGCACATGTGCAGTGGCGTTCAACTTGGCAACTGAGGGTATTATGAACAGATTCAGATATTTTAGTAACTTGATGGGAGAGGGCGTTGTGCTGGAGAGGAGAAGGACGATGCTAAACACCATGTGCAACACACCCATCACCCACTGAAGTACTATCCAGGCAAAGCTGCCAGCAGGACGAAGGCTGGGTCCCTAATCTAGCACCCTCTGCAACAACAACACTGCAGAAAACCTCTAATTGGGATCACTGATAAACAGGTCAGAGAGAGAGAGACTAGAGCAACTGGGAAATAACTCTACAATAGGATGCCTGTGACTTACCCCATGCTTTGAGCAGAGAACCTTCCTGCCCCTCTGCCTCTGCCACGTCCAAATCCTTTAAAAAACACAATTGTGGAATATAGTGGTACTTTTATGTATATATATTGTAGAATGATTAAATCAAGCAGAGAGTTTCAGGCCAATCTGGGGTACAGAGTGACTTCCTAACTAATCTAGACTGTAAAATGAGAATCTTTTGATAGATAAGACAGATAGAATGACAGATACAGACAGATGACACATGACAGACAGATGATAGACAGATGATAAACAGATAAATCAAATCAAAAGCGCTGGAGAGATGGCCCTGTAGTTAAGAACACTCACTGGCTTCTCTACCAGAGGACCCGAGTTCCATCCCCAGCACCCACATGGCAGCTCACAACCATCTATATACCAGTCCCATGAGCATCCAATGTCCTCTTCTGGCCTCCACAGGCCCTGCATACACATGCTATACAGATATACATGCAGGCAAAACACCCATACACATAAAACATTTAAAAATAAACAATGACCCGGCAGTGGTGGTGCAAGCCTTTAACCCCAGCACTCGGGAGGCAGATCTCTGAGTCAAATGCCAACCTATTCTACAGAATGAGTTCCAGTACAGACAGATGTACAAAGAAACCCTGGCTAGAAAACAAAACAAAACAAAAAAACCCACAAAAATGCCAAAAAATAAAAAAAGTGTATTCTTGCCTTGCTGACAGCCTAACTATGTATACTAAAACTTTAAACACCTGTCTCTGACTCCGAAGTTCTGGGATTACATCTGTACACAATTATACCTGACAATAAAAGTGGTTTTCATTAACTCATCTGAAAATAACCAACAGGGTTCTTTAAAATCAGAGTCTAGGATTTGGGCAGTAGCGCCGTGGTGGACTACATTCTTACCAATCACCAAGGATTAATGGGTTCAATCTTCATCAACAAAACCAAAGCTAAATGTAAAAAACAAAAACCTGGAATAATCTAAATGCTTCCTTCACAGATATCAGTAGCTACATTAAAACACTTCAGAGAACATTCTTTCTTTCACAATGCATTTCCACACATTATCAAAACCTAGTAGCAGGAGCCTGCTTTCTCCTCTGGTGCCTGACACTAGATCTGGCTCATGCTCCCTTACCTCTGCCTCGGGCCCGCTTGCCTCGCTCCAAAGGCTTGTCTCCTTGGCTGTAATCAATTCCATTCTCTTCACCTTTGACTAAATAGGAAAAAGCAGACATTTGACTTTTCATTTTCACACCTTTTACCAAACTTAGTGGGCACATTCAAAACCAAGTATAAAATGAACAAAAAGAGTAAAAATGCCAGGCATGGTTGCACTGTCTTCGAATCCCACAACTTCAAGGCCAGCCTGGTCAAATTTCCAACCAGCGCTACATATGGAGGGAGACTGTGTCTCAAAAGACAAAAGGTCAAAGAACAGATTAAAACTTAACTTTAGAAAACAGGAAAAGTAAAAAAGTATCAAGACTGAAAGCATGGGATTGAACACTTGTCCATTTCTAGGATGGAGAAACCAAGAGAAGCATAAATTCAAGTCCAGTTGGACAACATACTAAGGCCTAAAATGGGGCTGGGGAGGGAGGAGCAGTGGCAAGTAAAAAACAGAATGGCAACAAATGCAATCACAGATAGAAAAATAGAATTCAAATAACATGGTACTGGAGTGTGTAACAGAAGAAGCCTTTAAGTCCAACACTCAGGACAAGAGGCAAGATCACTGTGAGGCCAGCCTAGTTTACATAGAAAGCTACTAGACAGTCAATCTACATAGAGAAATCCTATCTACTAGTTTCTTTTCTTTGTTTTTTTGAGATAGGGTTTCTCTGTGTAGCCTTAGCCATCCTGAAACTCTGTAGACCATGCTGGCCTTGAACTCAGAGATCCACCAGGCTCTGCCTCCCAAGTGCTGGGGTTAAAGGCACAGACCACATCACACCCTGGCTAAAACTTTTCTTTGTAAACATGTGCATTTTTTTAATGTAGGAGTACTGTCTGCACGTACATGTGCACCCAGAAGAGGGCATGAGATCCCTTTGTAGATGGGGTCTCTTTACAGATGGCTGCACCATCTCATCAGGCCACTCCACTTCTCAGTTGCAGCTTATATAACAGGAGCTAGGTCTCTCTTGCAGTACACATAAATTAATCATATCCCTTCCCATAATTCTCACCTGTTTCCGAATTTTATTTCTCCACATAACAAGTTCTACGTAACATTACTAAACTATTATATAAGGCTAGAGAGTGACTATCCTTTTAATCACAGCACTAGGGTATCAAGAACTAGCAAAGCTCTGCGTTTTAGGCCAGCCAGGGCTACATAGTGAGCCCATCTCAAAAAAATAAAATAAAAAAATATTATATAAAAGCTAGAGATGTGGCTAAGTAGAAATTGAAGCTAAGGCCTTCGATTCAATCCCCAACACCAAATGATACCCTTCTATTACAAAAAATACTTTACTTCTTCTCATCCCTATTACTACTGTCCAATTACCTTCATTTAAAAATAAGACTGGTGAGATGGTTCAATGAGTAAGGGCTCCTGCCAAGCCTGATGTCCTGAGTTCAATCCCAGGACCCAAAGGGGATGGGGGAGGGACACACAACAGTGGTGTATGTCTATAACTCCACTACTGGAGGAAGAGAATGTTAGTTAAAGCCAGTTCAACATCTTACTGTGAGTCTAGTTAATTTTATAAGGGCTAGGACAAAAAACATGGGTTGGGAGCTTTCTGAGACAACATTTAACTATGTAGTTCAGGCTGACTCTGAGCTCCCGATTTTCCTACTAAAAGTTCTCAAATTCTAGGATTATAGACATCACTTGGCTATCAACATTTTAAAAATCTGTTTTCCTCATTACTATAGATGACAAGTACTCCCTACATAACAAGTAGCTAATAAATAAATATCAATGGGATAAACTAACCATAAAATCCATAAAATATCTCCTGGACTGTTACAAGTAAAATGATGTCAAAACATAGATGTAAAGGAAATTGCTCAAGAAACCTTGTCTACTAAATCTCTCCTTGTTTTTTTTGTTTTGTTTTGTTTTCTTTTCTTTTCTTTTGAGAAGGTGAAGGGTGGATGAGACAGGGTCTCACTATGTAATCCTGGTTAGCCTGGAACTCAAGATGTAAATCAGGATGGACTCAAACTCACACGATCCACCTGGGATTAAAGGCACACCTAGATATTTCGTTTTAATTTAATCCATGTCTACACATGAGTATAACTGGGAAAGAAAAAAAAGCTTCATGTATCAGTGGAGACTATGTATGGGGCCCAGCCCTACATCCAGTTCACCTGATTTCTAACCATCTTAGAGGATGAAAATTAACTACCTGCAGCCCAGGTCACTCCTGACGGGAAACCACACCACAGGATCTTACAGACCATTCAGTCCCAACACAACATCAGCAGAAGTGACTGAGAAACTGGCGGTGACAGCTAGGTTTCTAGCCTTCTCTTCCAACTCTCACAGTGTGTGAAAACGGTCAAACAGAAGAGCTACACTTACACTCTCGACCTCGGCTGCCACCTCTTCCTTTGCGGTTGTTATTTCCCCGTCCACGACTTGCTTCTCTCTCCATTCTCTTCTCTCTGTTTTCTTTGTTTTCTGAGCTTTCTTTTCCAAAATTCTTCTTCTTCCCCCCTACAGTCTCCCATGAAGTCTATCAAAAAGTAGAGGTCCACAATCATTCACTGGTCACACAGCTTTCAAAATTTACGTTTAATTATTTCCCATTTATTTCCATCTTCCTAAAGAAGAAGAAAAAAAAAAAACTGGAAGGATGCCACAATTCCCAGTTCATCTGGGAATTGCTAGTTTACAACTACCTGTAACTTCAGCTACAAGGTAATCTGACAACTCAGACCTTTGCAGACACACAGACACACAATAAATCTAAAAAAGGACAACAAACTTTGTTAAGCTCCTGAGGCTATACATCAATAATTACTGACAATTTACTGCTTTTCCTACCAAGTCCTTTCCTACACAAACATAGGAATAAAGTTAATGATACTTCCTGAAATGGCTCCCCTATAACCTCTATCTACATCAGCAGATTTTAATCTTACTGACACATAGATCCATTCAAAGAGTTTGCAGTTACTTGAAATGATATTCCATCTTTCAGGAATATAAGTTCCTCTATTTAATTATCTGAAATGGTCACCTAAACATGCTTTAATACTGCTGCAGGGGTGAGTCAGTAATTGAGAGCACTTAAAAGCTCAACATGAGAACAAAGCCAGGCAATGATGCAGGAAGAGGAAGGTAGATCTCTGTGTTCGAGGCCAGCCTGGTCTACAGACAGTTCCAGGATAGCCAAGGCTACACAGAGAAACCCTGTCTCAAAAAATGAACCAACCATGGAGGCATGTATCTGAAATTCCAGTGACTGGGATAGGAAGACAGGCTTCTTGAAAGCCAGTCTAACCAATCAGCAGGCTCCAGATTCAGTAAAAACCTGTCTAAAAAAACAAATGAGGCTTGGGTAGCACTCGGAGGGTGGGGGCAGAGTTCCAGAACAAAAATAAAAAAGCAATTGAATTGTGTGGAGAAATTCCCCCAAACATTACATCAAGGAGACCATCCAGCATATCCAATCAGGATGCAGTTAGACACACACACATACAAAGTGGTCACTGACCTACACAAGAAGAATAAAATTACACTGCGACTCAACAGGAAGCTGCATATGCACACATACCCTGAAGAAAATGCAAATCAAACATCTTCCGGTGAAGACATTTGATTTCATTTTACAACTTTCTGTGTTGCTTTTTCAATTAGAGAATATAAATATTGTTGTTCTACCTGGTATTGCTCTCACAGAGGACCCAAGTTCAAATCCCAGTGCCAGTGTGAAGCAGCTGACAACTGCCTATCAAACTACAGGGTATTGTCTCACACTGTCATGTACTCACACGCTTACATACAACATATTAAAGATAAACTAAACTATACAAATATGATAAATTTCCAAGTTAGTGAGGAAAATCATGAACTTAGGACAAGGGGGGGGGTGTCAGGAGAGGTCCTTTACAGAATGAGACCAAAAATGGATAAGTTATTCACTATAATGGGGCCAGATTTCTATAGAAAGGATTCAAGAGCAAAACATATTATCCCCTATCAGTCAGCAAAAGATAGACCAGCTTTAAGCAAGTCATGGCTTGTGAACAGTGGGTAGACTGGCAAGATTTCATTTAAACTTTCAAGGAGGCAGTTGTCTCACACTGTCATAAACACTAAATAAAAAGATGACATATTATACAACAGGTCTCAAGTTATGTATACGGGTTTTTAAAGTAAGTCAGGTCATTATACAGATTTCCAAAGCAACTTGTGACACCCTGAATTCAGTATGTATTTTGCTACTTGTAAGATACATCCAAAGAAATTCTTTTTTGTTTGTTTTATTTTTTTCAAGACAGGCTTACTCTGTGTAGCCTTGGCTGTCTTGGAATTTGTAGACCAGGCTGGCCTTGAACTGCAGACATCAGCCTACCTTGGCCTCCCCCAAGTGCTGAAATTAAAAGCATCTCTCCAGCCAAAAAAAAAAAAAAAAAAAAAAAAACTTATTCTTTTCAACATCAAATAAAACGAAAGCACTGTATAGTTACAGAATTTGGTTTCTTACAGCACTCTTTTTATACAGTAAATATGTACCACAGCCTCCCCTCAAAGTAACAACATGACTAAACCCAAACACTGGAAAGAGTGCACATGCCATTTTGTGTGGCACAGGCCTTTAATCCCAGAGCTCCCTCCTAGGGAGGGAGAGGCAGCTGCATCACTGTAAGGCCAGCCTGGTTGACAAAGCAAGTCCAGACAGCCAGGGCTATACAGGGAAACCCTGTCTCAAAAAACAAAAATACCCCAAGAAACAAAAACAATAAAAGATGGGAGGAGATGAAGGGGAGCTACAGCTGGGATACAAAGTGAATATACCATAATAAATAAAAATATAAATTAATTTCAAAAAAATTAAAATAAATAAATAAATAAAGCCCATGCACTCTGGAGGTCAAGGCAGGCAGATCAATGCCAGTTCAAAGCCAGCCTGTTCTAAAATTGAGTTCCACGACAGCCAGACCCAGTCTCAGGTAGGCAGAGAGAGAGAAAGACAGACAGACACAGAGAGAGAGAGAAGGGGGCAGGGAGAAGGGAGGAGGGGAAGAGAGAAAAAGAACACTGAATGCTCTTCCAGAGAGAGAATCAGGTTTGATTCTCAGTATCCACAGAATGGCTTATGACCATCTATAACTCCAGTTCCAGGGAACCTGATGTATCATTCTGGCCTTCACAGACACTACATGCACATGACATACATACATACATACATGCATGCATGCATGCAGGCAAAACACTCATACAAATAAAATAAAAACATTTTCATATATGTGCCTATGCACATGCATGCATGTACGGAAGGTCTGGAGAGGTGACTCAGCATTTAAGGGGACTGTCTGATCTTCAAAACCTGGGTTTAATTCCCAGCATCCAAGCAGTAGCTCACAATAGTACAGAACTCCAGTCCAGGGGATCTGACATCCTCTTCTGACCTTTACAGGAACCAGGCAAACAAGCAGTGCATACACACACGGAAAGAAGACATCTATACACATAAAATAAAATACATTCATTTTTTTAAGTGTGTGTGTGTGTGTGTGCGTGTGTCTAAGTGCACCCGAAGCTGGAACTATAGGTCATTGTGAAGGTCCTCTAAAAGAGCAGTTCATGCTCTTGACCACTGAGCCACCGCTCTAGCCCCAAGAGAGTCATTTTTGGGTGCATTCATCACTATCTTTCTTTTAGGTAAAGTATTATTTGTTGTAACTTTCTCTTTTGTTGAAATAGTTTCCTCATTTTAGAAAAAAAAAAAATCAAACACAATCCACTTTCCACATATAGACCAAGGGAATAAAGCTGCTAACAACCTGATACAATTTTCAAGTATGACTTATTTTCTATGTATTGTGCATTTAATACAGAGCATTAAAAATTCTGTATTACTGAGTCTTATGAGAACATGTTTATGGAATATTCATTAATATTCGTTAGTAACAAAGTTATCAGCAAATTCTGGTTTTCAATTAATCTAAAGATATAAAGATGAGCACAGAAAGGGCTGGAGAGATGGCTCAGCAGTTAAGAGCATCTGTTACCCAGCACTCAGAGGCAGAGGCAGGCAGATCTCTGAGTTTAAGGCCAGCCTGGTCTAGAAAGGGAGTTACATGACAGCAAAAGCTACATCAAATAAACAAACAAACAAACAAACAAAAATAAATAAATAAAGGCCTGTCTTGAAAAAATTCAAAACAAAACCAAAACCAAATTAAAAAAGAATACTTGTTGGTTTTGCAGTGGACACGGATTCAGGTCCCAGCACCTATGTGGTATCTAACCACCACCCAATACTAATTCCAGGGTACATCATACCTTCTTCTGACCTCCTAGGGACCAGGTACTTACTTGGAACACATACACATACAATACACACGCGCACGCACACACGCGCACACACACACAGAGAGAGCATAAATCCTTATTCTTTTGTAAAGCAGGCCTGGGGGTGCAGGGCTTGCCTGGCATTCACACAGCCCTGGGTTTAATCCCCAGCCTGCATAAATCAAGTTTATGATGTTGCCTCCTATAATCTTAGCACAAAGGAAGAGAAGACAGGCAGGTCACAAGTTCAGCGCCATCCTCAAAACACGCGGTGAGCCTCTGGACTACAGCAGAGGAAGAACCAGTAAGGGGTGGCTACGGGTAGCAGCTAAAGGAGTGACCATGAGCAGTCTGGAGCCACAAGTTTTCAGGTGGTGTTAATGTCCAGAGGCCTGGGCACTCTTACAAACTGTGACGCTGGAAGGAACAGCCAAGTTACTGTTTTTGTTGCAACTTTCCTTGAGTGACTAATGTGACTCAATGTGAATGTGAATGGGCCCAGGCCTGTTCCCAGAACAGCCCCTCTATACCACAACTCCCATGCAAAGTGAAACTGAAAACACAACCTGAAACTGGGAACAGATCAGCTGGCCTTACCGTGTCAGAATCCCCTTCCAGCAGCACGTTGATGGCTCTGTTCACATCGCCGTTGCAGTCATGTAGAGCCACTATGCATTCATCCTGATTTTTTCCCGTCACTTCCATAAGCTATTCACAGTATCAGAAAAATGGTTAAAGGAAAACAAAAAAGCATTCAATATTAATTTTGTGATTCTCCTATTCAAATACAGCAATTGTGCTGTCATTACACATGATAACCTTTTATAGATGCCAATAAGTTTAGGCTCTAAGAGCAGGGTGGCATTCCTATGTGTCCCTCATGGCCCCAACTAATACTAGGAGACTCACCCACCAATCAACTTCCTCAAAGACAAGTCACTTTGTTTTGTTTAAAGCAGCTGTGGCACTATATTATAGACCAGGCTACCCTCAAAAAGAGGCCTACCTCTCTGCTTCCCAAGTACAAAGGATTAAAGGCATTCAACAACCCCCAGCTTATTAACCAGCTGAACATATGCAGGGACCAACACTCTCAGAACTCTTACACTTAGGTCAATAGCATAGAACTTGCAAAGTTTTGATTCCTAAAACATTAACAGGGACTTTACTGGCATTTAGCCACCATTCACTAACTGCATTAGAACAACCCAAATGAAAATGTACACCTTACAAGGAGTCTTACAAGGAGAACTCAATAGCTGTCACAAGCTACTTTCCAGACGCAGCACTGTGTCTAGAAACTTAAGCACACACTATCGCTGAAGTAAGTCTCAGCCCATTCTCTTTAGTCAGCCTAAGGAACCATCTTGGCATCTTCCTCAGCACAACAATCCACATACTAAATACAACTTAAGTTCCTAAACTATCAGTGAACAGATCTATGGCATAAATACCAGGCTTTAATAAAACTTAATTATTTTAATATGTACTCAAGTTCAAAACTGCTTCATTTCAACATTTCATGAGACTCGTGCCTGTAATTCCAGGGCTAGTTACCAGGAATGCCTATCTAGAACACAAGCCTGTGGACTGCAGCTGTAGTTCAGTGGAAGAGTATTTGCCTAGGCTGTATGGAGCTTGATGCCCAGCACTACAAAAATAAATAAATGAAATGTGTGCAGAAAGCAGGCTTCTTGGTCTAACAAATCTAACCACAGCTCTTTACATTAGACCCTGGACTACTACTACCAGTTCTAACGACTGTACAGCTTCCCAGACTTTTTGCTTCGCTGTGAGAGTGAACCTGAGGCAAGCACTTGACCAGTACGATGAATCTGGTGACCTTTTACTTCTGAGACGAGTTCTCACTAAGCTACCCAGGCTTACCCTCAGCCCTTCAGGAAGATGAGCTCACATACCTGCACAAGACTTGTCAGTGTTTAGCTATTGATATAAACCGTCTGGGCTCTCTGCCACTCACAATTATTAAGACATGCAGTAAGAATCAGACTTTGCTTACTGACTGGATGAGCAAGAGACAGAACTAGAGTAGAACTTCACTCTGAACTTAGACAGTAATTATGTTTTGCAAATTGGTTCCACTATTCAGATAACTGGTTCTATAATATGCAGGAGTGTTTCTCAAACTGTACTTAAGTACCTATTAGAAATGGAAAAAAAAAAAAAAAAGAGTTCTACACATTCACTTTTTTCTTTTAGAGAAGAGGATGGACAGGATATGGCTATACCACACAGGTTATTCTCAAACTTCTAGGCTCAAACAATAATTTAGGTTCTGACTTCCAAGCAGCCAGGACTATAGAGGGCACAACTACATAAGTTCTATGACTTTTTTAAAACAATTACTTCTGAGAACTTAAAAAAATTACTATGAGCCTGATGTCAGCAAATGTAAGAACGAGGAATCCACACAGCCATAAAGCACACGGTGGGGAGTTTGTTCTGAGGAATCGCTTCTAAAACACAGCTAAGGACTGGAGTATCTGACATCAGGACAGAGAACACTGTTTGCTTGCTAGACACTAGAAGGCTGAAAAAGTAGTAAAGAATGGTTTGGAATTAAAGTTAACTTATCAAAATTACTTTCTAATGATTTTTAAAATTAAGACATCATCCTAAAAATACCTATACTTTGTCAAATTAAGTTTAAAATTACACTGACATTTAAAAGGCAATGTGTCTCTTTCCTAGATCAAAAGAAAATGTTCCTCACAGCCCAAAAGTAATACTTTCTATATAGGTATAGAAAAATGTCCATGGGCTTTCACAAATGTCTAAAGCACTGGTCATATGAAAACACACTAATTACTTAGATTCTACTGTCAAGATAAGCACAGTTCATCATCTAGCTACCAATGTTAAGCATCAGAGGCCCAAAATTCATTATCAAGTATAAGTTCAGACTAAGCAAAATTTAAAAGCTTTAGTAAAATTATCTTTTTAAGTGTATTAAGAATCAAGACCAGGTTAAGAGCACTTGCAGAAAAAACAGGCTCAGTTCCCCACACTCATTCGACGGTTCATCTTTATCCATAATTCCAATTCCAGGAGATCTGATGCCCCCTTTTGACCTCTGTGGATATAACCAGACCACACATGAAGCACATATATGCACATAGTCAAAACCCTGACATACAAAATATATACTTATATATATAACATACATATTATATATATTATATATATAATATATAATATATATTCTTTTAAATAATTTATTTACTTTTATGTGCATTGCTGTTTTGCCTGCATGCATGTCTATGTGAGGATGTTGGATTCCCTGGAACTGGCTGGAAAAAAAAAAAAATTGTAGCTAAGAATAAAGTACAAAGTCACAGTATCCTTTGCTAAAACATACCTGTTTAACTTTAGCTTCAAAATCTGAATCATTCTTATCAAAGATCACTTGAGCAAGCCGCATCTGTTCAGCTGTTGCCTAGGAAGCAAATAAGTGGTAGATTTCAGCAACTAAAATATTAAGACAGATGCTAGAAAGTAAGTCAAACAGAATTCTCAACCACTAAGTATCACTCTGAGAAATAGTGATTAACCAGGTGTGATAGTACATGCTCATAATCCCAGCACCTGGAGGCAGAGGCAAGAAGATCAAGGTTATCTCTGACTACATGAGAATTTGAAGACATCCTGGGAGGAAGGAAAATACTTAATGTAGGACTCAGGACTCTATATAACCTGTTTCCATAAGAAAAACTACCATGAAATTAAACAGTGTAAAGGATTTTTCGTTCCCTTGGGCAAATGACCTAATGGTCATGCTGCTTATTTGGATTTCCTTTCCACTGAGGAGGTGGGAAAGAAAGCAAAGCAAGATGCCAGTAGTGGTGGTAACATGTGCCTGTGGTCCCAATACTCAGAAGTATCCTTCTGCCCAATCTACATACCCAGTCCCAGACTAGCCAGGGCTACACACAAGACATAACAAATAATGCCCAATTGGTTCTGATTGGCTCTGAAGGGAAAAGGCTGCATTTAGCTGGAGAATAATTTTAACATTAATTCTCTCTTAAATTACAATCTTATAAATTTATAAATGGAAGGGAGGCTTTTAGTCAGCTCCACAGAAAATATAACTCTTATTCAAAACTGTGTTCCTAAAAAACAGACTTCCAAATTTTTAAGGTTTCTTTCTTCATAATGTATAGCAATTAAATAGTAGTAGCTTTTGCACAGTGATACAAGTACAAAATGCTCGCTTAGGGTTTGTGATGGTGTAGATGTTTTGCTTTTCTTGTTTTGAATCTAGGGCCTCCCACACACTAGGCAAGCACTGTATCAGTGATAAATGTGTGTGTCCGTGTATGTGTCTGTATGTGTGTGTATATTTTCTCTCCCCTGTTTTACATTGTTTTTGCTTTGTGCTACTGGTTTGAGACAAAGTCTCTCTGAACTGCCCAGTTTGCAGCAAGACCTGGTGGCACATGGCTTTCCCATAAGCACTCCAGAGGCAGAAGTAGGAGGATCAGTGAATCACATGTCAGAAGTTTACGTAAGGAATTCCAGGACAGTCGGGGCTGCATGACATAGAGACTGCGCCTCAAAATAGATAAGACGGATAGGTAGGAAACTAGGTAGACAGACAGATGGACAGACAGATAGCTTGCCTCAGTTGGCTTTGAATCTACTCTATAATCCAGACAGGCCTTGAACTCATATTATAGCCCAGTGAGTATCTGGGATTGCAGGACTGTGCCACCAAATTGACTTTTTCTTTTATTTTCTTTTTTGAGATAAAGTCTTGGTATATAACCCAGGCTGGTCATGAACACTTTCTCTAGCCTCAATCTACAAAGTCTTAAGATTACAGGCATAGTACCACTATGTTTGGCTCCTATACAGTATCTTAATTTGGGGGGAAAAAAACAAAAACAGGCCAGCAATAGGTAAAAGATACTTTCTCCCATATCTCTGTACAAATTTCTAGTAAACATTACTTTAAAAAGTTTATTTCTTCAGTTACTTTTCTTTTTAAAAACCATGTCATTTGTTTACTCACTTTTACAAGTACAGCTGACTCTTACTTGGGCATGGTGTCAGTATGTGGTGTGAGAGGCCAGAGTTAGTCTCTCCCCAACCTTGGGGCCCAGGCTTCCTTGAACAGATGGAAGCCAGAAAACACCAGAGTTTCTACCTCTGACCCCTCAAAGCTGGGGTCCCCCGCATGCCTGGAACTCACAGATTATCACATGGGTGGTAGAATCTAAACTCCAGCTGCCAAGACTGCACAGTAAGCATTCTTAGTAGCTGAGCCATGGCTCCACGTTACTGTTTGGAGGGAAAATTTTTTGTTGCTATTGTTTGGGTTGCTGTTTTCAGCGTTGGTTTTGGGAGAGTCTTATCATATCTTTCAACCTGAATTGGAAGTTACTATGTAACCTCAAACTCATGGCAATTCTCATGTCTCAGCCTTTAGAATGCCAGACCATAGGTGTGAATCACCATAACCAACTAAATGTTTTCAATTACAAATATAAAATTTTGTTTATTGAAGGGAGGGAAGCCTTGTGGAGACCAGTAGACAGCTTTAAAACTGTTTCCCTCCTGCAATGTGAGCCTTGGGAACTGAGCTCAGGTCAGACTTAATCACAGGAACCATTACATGCTAAGCCATCCCACTGGCCCTAAATAATTCTTTGTTTTGTTTTTTGGGAAGGGTCTCACTGTGAATACCTGGATGGCCTGAAACTCACCATACAGACCAGGTTGGCCTTGGAGCTCACACAGGTCCCTGTGCTCTGCTCCCGGCACTGAGATTAAAATTGTGCACCACCATGCCTCGCTAAATGAGCGTTTTTACCTAAAGTCGGCATTAACTCCTGAACACATATTTTTTTTTCTGAACACAGATTTTTTTTTCTGAACACATATTTTAAAACCTAAATACTTAATCAAGTATAGCATGTACCTGTATATATACATATACTGAGGAGAAAGAAACAAGAGGATCACAATTCAGGAGCCAGCTGAGTGGCATAATAAGATACAACCTCGGGCACTGTATCATCAAGCTTTTCTTCTCAGGGTTGTTTTGTTAAGAATGAATCTCATGTAGAGCAACTAGGTTCTAACTCACTACCAACCAAGGACAATCTTTCCACTTCGACCTTACAAGTGCTCAGAGTACAGGCTGTGGCACCACACCCAGTTTATGTGATACTAGGGACTGAATCAGGGTCTTGTACTTGCTAGCCAAACACTGTACCAACCAAACTACAACCCAGCTCCATTCAGCTTTTATTATATATATTTCACTCATATCAAGAAACCTTATCAAGATGCAGGGGAGGACCAGCAGTTTCTACATCATTAAACACTTTTCACAAGGCCTTTCCATTTCATGTATGTGGGTAATTTTACAAATTCTAGCAGCTGTGACCTATTATAGCCAATCAAACTGACAATCCTGTCTTCCCAATCTGTTCATGCTGCTACCTCAGCTTAACTGCCAGATACCATTGCATTACACCCAGAAAGATGTCTGTACAGAAATTCAATGTAATCAGTTGTTGACAGTGTTAATGCAATCATTCCCAGTGTACACAAAACCTTTAACTATACTTTCATTATTCCTGCTGCATACCAGATAACCATTCCCTGGACCAACCATCACCTGATTTGCCTCAGTGCTGTAGACAAAAGGCCCAACATCATGATCAATGAACAAGGAGAGAGGAAAAGACAAAGAGAACCACAACATCTGAAATGATGCATTTGGAGTGCAGATGAGAGACACTTCTGAGTGAGAGCAAAGCATGGGTGCTCCTGGTGCTGACGCTGATCAGAGCAGTTTGACCCATCTTCATTAACACAGTGCCTTTCACTGCTTTCCACAGCACATCTAAATGTTGTGTATCACTTTCAATTTAAAATGTCTGGTGGTAGGGTGGGAGATGGGAACTTAAGAGATGACTCAAGAGATTAAAAGCACTAATGGCTCTTGCAGAAAACCAAGGTTCAGTTCCCAAAACCCACATGGCAACTATCACTACCTGTAACTCCAGTTTCAAGAGATCCAAAACCTTCTTCTGGTCTCTACAAATGCCAGGCAGAGACCAGCATATGGTGCACATGCATAAATGCAGACAGAACACTCATACACATAAACTAAATTTAGAATCAACAACAACAAAAAAGATGAACATGGCACAGGTTTATAATCCTACCACTGAGGAGGCAGATCTCTGTGAGAGAGCTTGGTCTCCATGGTGAATTCCACACTAACTAGGGCTACACAGTGAGACCCTGTCTCATACAACACAAGTGAAAAACCACCAAGGTCAAGGAGCTGGCAATACACCTCAGCCGGTAAATGCACCATTGCATGAGCCTGGTGACCTAAGTCCCGTCCTCAGAACTCACAGGCTGAAAAGAGGGTAACAATGTACAAAACTGCATCCACTCTGCACACTCACACAATCTGCATACGCGAGGCATGCTTGCTTTCATGTGCATCTGTGTACATGCAAACTTGTGCAGCTTCATGCACACACATTCTCTCTCTCACATACACGTTCTTTACTTTTAAAAACAACAAGGTAAGGTAAAATAAAATCTATATTGGCAATGAGCCATGTTAGCCGTACTCATCTGCAATCTCAACATTCAAGAATCAAGGCAGGAGGATCATGAGTCAAGGCAATCAAACCACAAAAACCTTGTCCAAACAAAACAAAACAAAACAGTGTTTATACCTAAAAGAAACTAAAAAAAGAACAGGCAACTAATAAACCAAATCAGGTAGAAAAGAAGGAGGTAGAGGAACTAAAAAAGATTAAAGGGGAGATGTGGATCGGACATAGTGACGAATGCCTGTGATCCCAGAGCTGGGGTGGGGTGGGGAAGGAAACAATGACAAAGGAAGGCAGATCTCCACAAAGGTCAGGACAGCCAACACTACACAGAGAAACCTTTCTCAAAAAGAAAAAGAAACAAAAAAGAATGGTTGGGGGACTAGATTTGTGGGGTCACTAGAAAGGCTGCTTTGTTTTACTTTTTGGTGGTCCCGGAGACAGAAGCCAGGGCTCTAGCTAGGTAGGTAATCAGTCTTCTACTGAGCCAGCTATAGTCAAGGTGACTCATATTTCAGGGGATGTCAATAAAATAGATAAATACTCAGCTACAGAGACAAAATTCAAGAGTAAAAGAGAGAAGAAACTTTATTACAACAGTGATTAATTACAAGGCGTAAACACCACACACCTCCAAGGGATTAAAGGTGAATGAAGCAGGAAGCTAGTGAGTTCAGAGACAGCCTAGCCTCAAACAATTATGAAACTGTAAGGCTTACAAAAGGAAAACGGGGGGGGGGGGGATGGGAAGATGACAAATGGCTCAGCAGCTAAGAGCACTGGCTGGTCTTCCAGAGGTCCTGAGTTTAATTCCTAGCACCCACATGGTGGCTCATGACCATCTACAATGGGATCTGATGTCCTCTTCTGTCATACATGCAGATAGAATACTTATATGTATAAAAAAAATAAATTAAAAAAAATAGAAAATAGAAAATAGACAAAAATAGAAAATAGACAAAATAGAAAATCCTGAAAAAGACATAAACTGGGACCAGGGAGAGGGCAAAGCCAGTAAAATCCCAACCACAGAAGCATACATCCATGTCTGGAGTGTACGGATGTGGTCAGGATGCAGTAACATGTGTCTATAGTGCCAGAAAGTTCAAGGGCTAGCTAGCCTGCAATATGGTGCAAAGCAGAAGAAACAACAAAAGAAACCTGCCTCAACAAGGGTATCCACACCCAAAGTTGTCCTTTGACCTCAGCAGCTTATGCCTGCCCACACTCACATCCTACAAACACACAAAGGTGAATAAAAGAGGAAGGGGGGCACCAGCTACTAAAAAGGGGATCATATGTTAGGTAACTAGTCTTCAAAACATCCCAGTCATCAAAAGAGGGACATAGTGGATCACACCTGTAATCCCTAGCACTCGTGAGGCTGAGGCAGGAGGATTGCCGTGTGTTTGACTTCATGGGCCACAGTGAGTTCCAGGCCAGCCTGATTTACAGAGTTAAGACCCTATTCTCTCAACGCATTGACAGGTATGGATGGATGATGAATGGATGATGGATGATGGATGATGGATGGATGGATGGATGGATGGATGGATGGATGGAGAAAGCAAAGTCCAAGCATAGTCAATTTCTCTAGTCAATTCTACCAAATGTGAACAGAATATGTTATTCCATGAATAATTCTTCACAAAATTTCCAAATCAACCAGGGATACTTTCCAACTTTATACAAACCAAAAACAAAAACATAAATAAGCATATTCTATTATCTACAAACTACTAGCAAATTAGCAACTTACAAGGATATGATCATATACTAGGATCATGTCAGGCTTATGTCAAGGATAAAAGTTGATTTACAAAGTAACATCTAACATCAGGAAGCCGGGAATTCAGCTCAGCAGAAGAGGACTTGCCTACCATGAGGCAGAGGTAAGGCAAGGGAAAGAACAATGCAAAATCCATACAGGTAACAGAAACAAACTACACATTCCAGGCCTGAGGTATGGCTCAGCAGCAAAACACAAGCAGCCCTTCCCCAACAGGGGCAACAAGGAAACCATAATCACCTTCAGAGTCATAGATGTACTTGATAAAACCGAACTTTTGCTATTGTTTTCATTTTGGTTTTTGGGACAGGGTTTCTCTGTGTAGCCCTGGCTGTCCTGAAACTTGCTCTGTAGATCAGGCTGGCTTCCAACTCTCCCTGCCTCTGGCCTCCTGAGTGCTGGGATTAAAGGCATGAGCCACTACAGCCAAGCCTACAAAATTCAACCTTATTTTAATTATAAATATTGTTCAACAAACTCGGAATGGAAGAGAAAACCCCTTAACCTAATAGAAGGAACTACAAAAACTGACAATTGTCATACATGATGATGAAAAATAACTAAGAATTTTCCTTAAGATCAAAAAACAAGCCAGGTGTGGTGACACACACTTTTTACCTCAACAGAGGCAAGTAGATCTCTTGACTTTAAGGCCAAGTTTAAACATTCCAGAACAAGTTTAAAGATTCCAGAACAGCCAAGGCTAGAGAGGCCCTGCCCCCACCCCGCCAAAAAAAGAAAAAGGGAAAAAAAAAAATACAAACCAAGAATATCTGTCCTTAGAACTTTGTTAAACACTAACGAAAAAGCAAGTCAACAGACAAGAAAATTAGGCAAGAAAACTGAACAATAAATATGATCTAATTCTATGTTTAAAAATTAAAACTCATATTTGTATAAACAGAAAAATGAACATCAAAAATATACCTTCAAATGTGCCTGGCATCTTAAAAATAACATTAAAACAATAATTTGTAAGCAATTATCATTCATTCTATAAAACAAAAAAAGTTCCTAGTTTTAGAAATTACAAAACCACAATAGAACCTCTATTTCACCGCTAGACAGAACCCTGCAACTCAGATTTGCCCTACTGTGCCTAAGACAACTGACAACCCCACACTATTTGTCAGTGACTCAGGTCTTCAAGTACACAGTAGTAAATGCATTAACCACACTTCCTCGCAAGCCATGAGTGAGCTATTTTAGCATCTGATGATGCAGCAACAGGACCTGATAAGGGATCAAGGTAAAGGGTGCTGTGTTTTCCTTCACTTTCTAGCTTATTTTGTGAACAGGTGAATGTGTCTGTGCATTAGAACCCCACAGCCCACATGTGCAAGTCGGAACAGAACTGGTGTGATTCCCTTCTCTTCTTCCACTACTCAGGTTGCAACAAGAAAATTCAGGTCCTCAGCCAGGCAGTAGTGGGGCATTACTTTAATCCCAGCACTTGGGAGGGTAACACTTGAGTTCAAGGCCAGCCTGTACAGAGTTGAGTTCCAGGACAGTCAGGGCTACACTGAGAAACCATGTCTCAAAAAACAAACAAACAAAAAACAGCTCCTCAGGCTTGACATCAAGGCTTTCTACCTGCTAAGCTGCCTCAATGCAGCTTACTACTTCTGGAATTTAACACTAGAGACTAAGTAAAGTAAGCTAAGTGCAAAGACTGGGATCCAGACAAGCACAATCCACACTAGTGACATGCAAACCCACAAGACTATGAAGTGAAAAGAAAAACAGTCATAGAAATGAGAACTGGAGTTAGAAGACTGACAAGGTGAGAGCTGGGGAGATGGCTAAATCGGTAAAGTGCTGGTTGAATAAATATGAAGACCTGAGTTCAAATCCAGCACTTATCCATTTTTATTTAAAAAATAAACAAACAAAAACAAAAACCTAGAGAAAGGGATTTAGAATAGGCAAAGAGCACTGAAAGAGAACAAAAGACACAGGACAAACACCTGTTAAACAGCAGCTAAAAGTGATAAGCCCTGACTGAGCTACATACCTTTTCTCACTGGAAGTAAAGAGAGAATGAAAGAAGAAACTATTTACGTGTGTAAAATGATGGCTCACTTGTAGCTTCTCCCTGGCCTCATGGTGAGTATTACTACAAGAATATATCTGGTGACAGGCAGGAGACAGAGAGTGAAAGGACAGCCTGGGTTATATATTGACACACTGACAAAAAAATAAATAAATACAAACTGGGAGTGTAGCTCACTACACCACTTTATCTAACACACATGAAGCCCTGGGTTTTGATCCCTAGCACCAAACAAAACTAGAAATAAGTATAGTGATACATGCCTGTAATCCAAGCAAAGAGGAGGTAAATGACATGGAAATCGGGAGCTTAAGGCCAGCCTCTGCTACAGAGTTCAAGACCAGCCCAAGGGTACATAGGACACTGCCTCAAAATAAAAATGAATGAATGCATGCATGTACACATAGATGGATAAATTTTGGAGACTAAAGAAAAAAAACTCAGTGTTTAAGAGCATTTATTATTCTTGCAAAGAGTCAAAGTGGAGGAAGGGGGAACAAACAAATCTGGCTCAGGATGGTAGAATACACCCTTAATCCCAGGACTTGTGAGGCAAAGGCAGGTGGATCTCTGTGAAGTCAAGGATGACCTGGCCTACCCAACCAGTTCCAACCCAGCCAGAGCTGCATGGTAAAACCCTGTCTCAAAAAAACAAAACACAACTTATTTTAATGCTGAAGAGATGACTCAGAGGTTAAGAGCACAGCACTGTCTGCTCTTCCAGAAGTCCTGGGTTCAATTCCCAGCAACCACATGGTGGCTCCCAACCATCTATACTGGGATTTGGTGCCCTCTTCTGGTACACATGCAGGCAGGACACTACATACATAATAAATGAATGAATGGATGGATGAATGAATGAATGAATCTTTTTTTTTTTTAAAGAATGTTACTTTGGGGCTGAAGAGATGGCTCAGTGGTTAAGAGCACTGTCTGCTCTTCCAAAGGTCATGAGTTCAATTCCCAGCAACCACATATAATGTGATGGCTCACAACCATCTATAATGTGAACTGATTCCCTCTTCTGGCAGATGTAAATGCAGATAGAACACTCATATACATAAAATAAATAAATCATAAAAAAAAAAGAATGTTACTTTGTTTTGCAGTGCTACGGATTAAACCCAACCACTAAGCTATGCCTCCAAGCCCAAGGCAGCAACATTTAAGCGTAAAATTTTCTTGAAAAATGTCCACTGCCTATAATTACACACGAGTTATAAAGACATTTTATTCCTTGATCCTATAAAAATGCCATATAAAATATTATTTTTAGAAAAGCATTTGTATTAATAAACATGGCCAAAGGTTTTCAGCAGAATAATTACCAATAGCCTCATGCGAGATAAGTGCTATCTCCATCCCTAGGTGTCTCTGTTTTCATTGATAGTTTCATTCATACATTTCTAACTATAAAGGCACTATTCCTTGTCTTATGTATGTAAAACCCAACTACTGACTGATCCAAAGACTAATTTAAGTATTATGACGTTTACAAACATTCCCTACATTTCTCTGTGAATCATCTCTTAATTCCGAACAGAGTACAGATAGACAACTTCTGAAAGCACAGCTGATACTTAGCATCTGTTAGCAAGTACAGTATTACAACAGTAATGCTAGACATCACTAAGTCTATCAAAATGTTACGCTGAATTACCTTTAAAATACTCTAAAAACCTTAATAATAAAAAAGGTTACTTTATTCAATAAACAATTCAGTCAGTCAATAAACAACGCACCCAACATAAGAGTATAATAGGGAAGTTACCAGGCTGAGCTCAAGAAGTGTCAAGAGGTCTGTACAGCTTAGGGAAAAAAAAGGAAAAAGCAGGGTCAACTAACAATTCCAATTCAAACAAAGTCAGTGCACCCTCCCCAACAGTTTGTAATTCCAGTTCCAGGGACTCCGATGCCCTCTTCTGGCCTCCAAGGGCACCAGGCACACAGATGGTGCACACATATACACATGCAGATAAAACAACCATACACATATATAATTTTTAATTTCTAAGAAAACTATGCTGAAAGGTTCCCTAAGTGAGGCCATTTTTTATTGGACTGTTTTCCATAAACCTTTCAATAATTTATTGAAGTAGGGCTATCTTTTTGGCTTAAGTTTTTATTTTGTTTTGTCTGGAAGCAGTGGTTAAAACAAGGTCTTTTTAACCCAGGCAGCCAGAAAACCAATACGTTGACTAGACTAGCCTGGAACTCAGCAGCAGTCTTCCTACATCAGCCTAGTATTATAGGAAAAAGCAATCACATCCAGTTGGCCTACTTTTTTATTATTTTAAAATTGCTTTTATCTGTTTATTCTTTGTGTGTGTATGTACACATTCACTCACATGCATACATGTGTGCATGCAGAAGTTAGAGGACAGACTGCTAGAGTCAACTTTCTCCATCCATCATATGGTCCCTAAAGCCCAACTCAGGTCATTAAGCTGGGCAGCAAACGCCTTTATCCACTGAACCTCATTTATTTTTTAAGCCATCCTTACAGACAGGCATGGGGGCTTATTCCAGTAATACCAGCACCAGAGCCAGGCGTAGTGGCATATGCTTTCAATCCCAGCACTCAGGGAGGCAGAGGCAGGTGGATCTCTGCAAGTTTGAGGCCAGCCTGGTCTACAAAGCCAGTCCAGGACAGTCAAAAAGCTACACAGAGAAACCCTGTATTGACAAAAAAAAAAACAAAAAAACAAGAAGGGGGATGGAGGTAGCAAAGACAGAAAGATATAGTAATAAGTTTAAGAGCAGTCTTTTCTAAATAGTTGATGCTGTAAAAAAATGCAGGCATATTATTTTTTTGCATATTTTCTTAAACAGAAGCCATGTGTTTTCTGCAATATTTCATATAATTGTATTTTTATGTAGACCAGGCTGACCTTAAATTTGCAGAGGGATCTGTTTACCTCTGCCTGCTGTGTGCTGTGATTAAAGGCCGGGATCGCCACACCCAGCCATCTTGTGTTTTTAGTTAATTCATTTATTGGGCATATGTGGGTATACGCAGTCCCTCATAGCACCCATGTGGAAGACAGAAAATAATCTGCAGGAGTGATCCCTTCTTCCATCATGTGAGAGCCAGGGTCAAACTCAGGTGTCAGGTTTGGTAGTAAGGGCCTTTATCAGCAAAGCCTCATTCTGGAACTCTCTCTGTAGAACAGGGGCCCCTGCCTCCCAAGTGCTGGGTAAAGATGTGCATGGCTACTGCCAGAAACCACCTCAACTTATAAATAATAATTTTACAATTTATGTGGAATATAAAATAAAAATTAACAGTTCTAGATAGCAATCAGACATAATTTCTAACTCCTTACAATCATTCTGCAAAGAATTACACTCCATTTTTTATTTAAGACAAACTTAGATCTATTTTATTATGTTATAATATGATGAGGTAAAAACAAACCTCATCCAGTTGAGGCTATAGTTTGGTAGCAGGATGTTTGCCTAAAATATGCAAGTTTGATGCCTACCACTGAAAAGGAGGAAAAATAATAAACCACATTTACTTATTTCAAAAATATGTACTTAATTCTGATCATAAAGAAGTGTAATACAAACCCAGATCCGAAGGCAACATAGCATATAATTGCCCTATACTCTAAGGAAGCACAAGCACCCCTACTGACAGACAATGAAACTTCAGCCACTCAGGAGGCTGAAGGAAAGAAGGAAGGAAGTAAAGGCACTGGGATCACCTTGTGCTTAGCATAATGGGGTTGGAATGGGGAAAAGGAGGAGAAAAAGATGCTGATAACTAAATAAGAACTAAATAAGAACTGATAACTAAAGAAAACTTATCTAAAAAGGACAAACATTATTGTCAGTAGCAGTAACACTCCAGAAACTGTATCTTACCTAATTAGTAAAGATGTAGACTCAAGACCCAAACTCAGGTTTACACAATCAACAGCTCTCTTTCAGCATTTAACCTAGACAGAAAAGCCCCTACCACTGGACAGTTCATGGGTTTAGTATTCTACCAAATAAAGTCTCCTTAATTCCCACTTTAAGGTAATCTTCAGGACATTTTTTATCCTGGAATTAAAATACAATTTAACAATCATTTTCTCTTCTCTTTCCAGGGTCTCATGTAGCACAGGCTGGCTTCAAATACACTACAGCCAAAGATAACCCTGAACTTGTGATCCTCCTATCGCCACTTCCTAAGTGCTGGGATTATAGGCTTGGTCCACCAGGCCTGGTTTTCATGACACTCAAGGCTGAATTCAGGGCTTCTTACAGGCAAGGCAAGCACTTCACCACAATTAGATCATAGCCTTGCACACGTGCAAGTGTGTGTGTGTGTGTGTGTGTGTGTGTGTGTGTATGTATGTGTATGTGTGTGCGCGCTCGCATACATTATCTTCAGCCAAACATAAAATTTCCCCTAATAATATTTTTGAAAATTTTTTCAAAATAATTTTATAAAAAGCAGTATCAGAAATTAGATATTATCAGCCAGGACATAGTGGGGCACCCCTTTAATCCCAACAGTCAGAGGGCAGAAGTAGGTGGACTTCTTTATGAAGCCAGTCTAGTCTATATAGCAAGCTCCAGAATTGCCAGAGCTACCTAATAGACTATACCTCAGAAAGAAAGAAAGAAAGAAAAAAGAAACTTGACTATCTCAGCTACATGTGAGTCTGTGATAAGGTGGCTTGAATCCAAATTTTTAAGACCACCTTGGGGAAACACTTTTTTAAAAATGTTTTTTACTATTATTATTATGAAGAACATATGTGAGTACAGGTTTGTAAATACAGTGGAGCTGGTTCTCTTTCCAAGTGTGTTCCTATGCTCAAACTCAGGGCTCAAGGTTTGTATGGAGACAGTTTTTACCAACAGCTTTTAGCAACCTCAGCGGTCTACACCTCACCCTTTTCTTCTGTTATAAAGGTAAGTGTGTATGTGCATGATACACATGAGGAGGAAGAGAAGGGCACAGAACACATGTGGAGGTCAGAGGAAACCTTTCTGTAGTCAATTCTGTCCTTCCACCCTTTGCCTGGGCTCCAAATATCAAACTCAGGTTCTCAGACTTGTAGGGCAGTGCTTTACCCACTGGGTCATCTTATAGGTCCAAATCCAATTTTAAAAACAGGAAAGAAAGCTGGAGAGATGGCTTGGCCATTAAGAGCACTGACTGCACCTCCAGAGGACCCAGGTTTGACTCTCAAAACACACATTGTGGTTCATAACTGTCTGTGGTTCTGTAACTGTGCATACAGTACAGAAACATGTATGCATATAGTATATACAGCACATATAACATCTATTTCATCTATTTTGTGGACCCAGACAGCAGCCTGGATGATATAGCAAGCTGAACCAGCCCAAGCTATGACAAGCTGTCTCAAAAAATAAAAAATGAGCTGGAGATAGCTTAGCAGTTAAGAGAACCAGCTGCAGGGACTGTCTCTGACATGAACTCAGTGGCTAGGTCTTTGACCTCCCCACCCCAAGGGAGGAGCAGCCTTGCTAGGACACAGAGGAGGACATTGCAGCCAGTCCTGATGAGACCTGATAATCTAAGGTCAGATGGGAAGGGGAGGACGACCTCCCCTATCAGTGGACTTAGAGAGGGGACAGGAGGAGATGAGAGAGAAAGGGTGGGATTGGGAGGGAATGAGGGAGGGGCTACAGCTGGGATACAAAGTAAATAAAATGTAATTAATATAAAAAAATGAGAATTCAATAAAAAAAAGAGAGAGAGAGAGAGAGAAGCAGCTGTTCTTCCCAAGAACCAGGTTCAGTTCCCAGCACCCACTTAGGTCACAGCCATCTGTAACTACAATTCCAGGGGATCCCACAGGTACTCTCTGCTGGCACTCACAGGCATACACACATGGTGTGCAGACACATGCAGGGAAAATGTCTGTGCATGTAAACTAAAGATATTTTTTTAAACAAAGCAAACAAACAGAAACACTGAAAAAAGAAACAGGAGGGTCTAGAAATCCTTACTGTTCAGTCAGCAGCTTTCCCTTTAGACAATCTCAGCCATCCCCGAGAGGATCCACAGAAATACTATCGGTGAAAATCTTTTCATGTAGTCCCTAAAGTCTGAGCTCAGCACTGGCTACACAGAAAGTTCTGGGCCCACATGGGCTATATAGTATGACCCTGTCTCAAACCCTGAAAATGAAACAAACAATAAAAACAAAACCCTTTGGAAGGAAAACAATTCCTTGCTCCAGCCAGCAAAAAGATCACCAATCAGCCCAAATCTACTTTCAAGGCATATAGGGGGTCACTAACATTCATTTGGCCCTCCTTCAAAAGCTCATACTCTTTGTTTTTACTGATTTAATTTCTTTCTGAAGACTAACATTATTATTTTTTATCATTATTATCAGGATTTTACCTGTGGTTATTCCTAACTTATGCTTCTTATTTAATAGAATACAACTCCTAAAAAAAAAAAAAACCTATCCCCAACAGTTCCTGAACAGGGTCTCTATGGTGGTTTGAACAGGGATGTCCCCCACAGACTCATGGATTTGAATGCTTGGCCCTTAGAGTGGCACTACGAGAAGGTGTGGACTTTTTGGAGTAGGTGTGGTCTAAGAGGAAGTGGGCCACTGTCAAGGCAGGCTCTGAGGTCTCCTATGCTCAAGCTCTGCTACAGTCTCCTTCTTCTACCTGTGGATGAAGATCTAGAGCTTTTAGCTCCTTCTCCAGCACCACTTCTGCCTGCACGAGGCCAGAATTCCCAGCATGGTTATTAATGGACTAAACCTCTGAATCTCTAAGCCAGACCCAATTAATTGCTTTCCTTTATTGGAGTTGCCTTTGGTCATGTTACCTTTTCACAGCAATGAACTAACTAAGACAGTCTCCTTTGTTGTTCTATTCTGGCTGGCCTGAACTCAATATGCAGACCAGGCTGACCTCAAACTCAGAGATATGCCTGCCTCTGCTTCAGGGGCTGAGATTAAAGGACTGTATCACAACCCTCAGCATGGTCCTTCTTGATCAATTTGTGAAGAATAAAAAATTCTGGGGGCTGGAGAGATGGCTCAGAGGTAAAGAGCACTGGCTACTCTTCCAGAGGTCCTGAGTTCAGTTCCCAGCCACCATGTAGTGGCTCACAGCCATCTAGTGAGATCTGGTGCCCTCTTCTGGCCTACCAGTGTACACGTAGCCAGAACACTGTATAAATGGTTAATAAATCTTGAAAAGAAGAAAAAAAAAAAGATGTGCACCAGCCCTTACCAAAAACAAAAACAAAACCCTTTGGGCTAAGCACTAAAATAGCAAATATTTGTTATATCAGCAAAATACAAAACTAATTTTTGATTCAATTTAACACAAGAATTATGTAAAAAAAAAAAAAATCTACTCTGTACCAAAACACAACATAACACTTGAGTATGAACTTTGCAAAGCTCCTGAAAGGGAAAAGGGATGTAGCTCACTGGAAAACACTAGCGCCTCAGCTGCCACAGTGGCGCAAATGTGTAATCCCAGCTCTTGGGGGACAGAGGCAGGTGGATCTCTGCAAGTCGAGGGTCAGCAAGATGGTTCAGTATGTAAGGGTCCTTACTGCCAACTCTGACCTCAGAGTGGTGGAAGGAGAGAACTAGCTCTTTCAAACTGTCATCTGACTCAAGATATGCAATGATGTATGTGCACATGCACAGATGTTCACACCCACAGCTAATAAACCTAAGGGCAATGAATCAAACACTGCTTCTCTGTGAAGAGCTTATCAACTCCATCAACATAGCATGAAATATTAGCTCTGTACCCGACACTGCACTCAATGTTGCACAGAGGTTCTGTGGGGGAGTGGGGGGTGCTTGTCTGGAACACAAGAGGCTCTGGGTTCAATTCCTAGTGCTACAAACTGAAAGAAGCAGGTAAGGAGAAGGAAATGAGTAGAAAAATAAAGGAAGGAAATTGCTGTAGCAAAGATGTTAACTGGAATTCAGGGTTAAACAAATGCTCTCCTGAACAGCATTCAGTTCCACTGCTGTCACCTTTTCCCTACACTATTTACTTTATAAAGATCAGGGTACATATGGGGTTTCCTGGAGAGGGGACTACTCAGACAGCCTCCCGAGCGGTACTTGTAAAGGAGACAGATGCTCAGGAGCTTACCTGTACCACCTGTTTCTGTGATTGTGCTGCATGTGCTGTTGGCATCTGTGGTTTTTCCCGAGCACCTCGGCAACGATCACTGCTCACAGAAGTCATCATATATAGAATATACAAAATAATATATGTACAAAATACAAAATCTGCAAGAGAGAAGGCATTGTAAGCAAAACTCCAAACCATGGCTAAAAAAGCTAAACATCTAATTCAGAGAGTGAAAGGACACACAAAGTAAAACATTGAAATGCCTCATAATAGATTTCAAAAGCAGCTGAACATGGCACGGTACTTCTTTAATCCCAGCACTCAGGGGGCAGAGCTGAGCTGAGGCCAATCTCAACTGTATAGCATGTGCCAGAGAATCTGTCTCAATTTAAAAAAGAAAAGAAAGAAAGAAACAACCTCCTCCCCAAATAAAACAGTCCAGTAGCATTCTAAATTATACTTGTATCATTTAGTGGGGAGAGCACCGAACCCAGGGCCTCATGAATACTAAACATATATAACATACCTACATCATCAGATACTTGTGAATCTTAAGTTCATTTAATCATGCAACCAGAAATGTTATGGTGGAGGCTGACAAGATAGCTCAGTGGGTAAAGACACTTGCCACCAGGTCTGATGACCTGAGTTCAATTCCCAGGACTCAATGAATAGGAAAGAATCAACTTCCATATGCTGTCTTCTGACCTCTTTCATATACTTTGACACTCAATGCCACAAATATATACAGACAAACAAACAGATACAGAGAGAGACACACACACAAAGTGTTAAAGAAAAATATGTAGCCAGGTGATTGGAGCACACACCTTTAATGCCAGCAGAAGCAGGCCAACCTGGTCTACAGAGAAATTCTGTCTCAAAAACACAAACAAACAGATAAAACTTTATGTTAATATGAACCCAATGGCACATGCTGCCTTCTAATTTTAGTTTACATGTTTCAGACTAGGGAAACAGTGCTGTCCCAGATACCTGGAGGAATCCTTTAGGTCTGACTATCATAAATTACAAAAAACTGGGATGGTCTGAATGGATGGTCCCCAGTTGACAGCACTCTTACTGGAGGCCCTGGGAAGGATTAAGAAATGCAGCCTTGAGCTGGAGAAATGGCTCAGTGGTTAAGAGCACTGGCTGTTCTTCCAAAGGTCCAGAGTTCAAATCCCAGCACCCACAACTGGGCGCACAAACGTCTATGAGATCTGGTTCTCTCTTCTGACATGCAGGGACACATGCAGATAGAACACTGTATACATAATAAATACATATTTTAAAAAAATAACAAAAAAAAAAAAGAAAAGAAAAAAAGAAAGAAATGCAGTCTTGCTGGGCAATGGCACTCCTTTAATCCCAGCACTCTTGGAATGAGTTCCAGGACAGCCCAGGCTACACAGACAAACCCTGTCCTGAAACACTGCCCCCTCAGAAAAGTGTTAACCTTGCTGGAGGTGTGTCGCTGGGGATGGGCTTTGAAGGTCCGGAAAGAGTATGTCTGTCTCTCTCTCTGCCTGAAGCTTGCGGCTCAGATGTGCGTTCTCACTACTTCTCTAGCACCACGCCTGTGGTCTACAGCCTGCATCAACGCCATAAAGACAATGGAGTAACTTTCTCAATTAAATGCTGTCTCTTTTAAGACTTGACTCGGTCTTTCTTTCCACAGCAACAGAACAGTGACTAAGACACTAAACAGCTCATCATACTGCTTCACACACTAATAAATGTCTTTCAAATGTGTTAGTTATAAAAGGCCTACCATTTCCTTTTTTGTTTGTTTTTTTTTTTTGGGGGGGGGTGTTTTTTTGAGACAGGGTTTCTCTGTGTACCCTGGCTGTCCTGGACTCCCTTTGTAAACTAGGCTGGCCCCAAACCCAAAGAAAGCAGCTGCCTCTGCTGGGATTAAGGGTATGCTCCACCACGCCCTGGCTAAGGCCTAACATTTTTTTTTTACAGAGAGGTCCTGATATTTACTTTAAGGACAGGTCCTGTATAACTGGGTAGTCATAAGACCAAAGGCCCAGAGTATATTACTGCACTGCTTTTTACATTATATCAGCAAATAACCAATTAACCAATTAACTAGAACATCTCACATGACCCAAAGGCTAAATACTTTATTTCCAACTGCCTCTCAGGTGTATGAATCACATTCTGTATCCTATTTTGAGCTTAACTACTTTGAGATTGTTAATTTGTTTTACATTATATAGAATAAATTTGTTTTACTATAATTGTATTACTTTTAAGGCATCCTGTCAGCTTTAATTATTTATTTTACTTATTACTTTTGTGTTCACGCCCACGTGTGTCACAGTCAGTGTGGAGGGCAGAGGACAAACCTTCCTCGTCCATGCTCAGGCTTCACGCTTCTGTGGCAAGTACTTTTCCCACCGAGCATCTCATCAGCCTGTTCTCTGGGTTTAAAGGTGTTGGTACAAATAAGACAAAGCAATGCTTCTGAAACCACAAACCATTGTAAAATTATAAAAAGCTTGTTTATACTGCTTAAATGAAGGGAAATGAAACTAAGGCCTTGGACAGACAGGACAAGACCTCTACTTATTACCTATAGCTCTGCCCCTTTACTTTTTTATAATCTACTTCATCACCAACACCTGTTATGTTCTGTTACAGCTAGGTTTCTTTCTGGAGACAAAGGCTCACCATGTGGTCCAACCTAGAGCTGAACTGAAGATTTTTCTACTTCAACCTCCTGAATTTCTACTTCAACCTCAGCATGCTACATAGCAGCATGCTGAATTTTCTGTAAATCTAATTCATTTTAAATGAAGCATCAAGGGTTGCTGAGGTGGCTCAGCAAGTAAGAGCACTTGCCACCAAATCTAAAATTTTTTTCAGTTTCCAGGACCCATATAGTGTAAAAAAAATAAATAAATAAAACCAAGATGGGTGTGGTAGGCCTTCCATTAATCTAAGTACTCTCGAGGCAGAAGTGGGTGGATCTCTGTGAGTTCAAGACCAGCCTGAACTACACAGTCCAGAACAGCCAGGGCTCTGCTACAGAGACCCTGTCTCACAAAACCAAAACAATAAAATAAAGTTCCAATCTCTGATCAACACACAAACAGGGGAAGGGGAGAAAGAGGAACTTCCCTAAGAAATCACCAAAAACTCTTAAAATTTTTTACCACATGTAACCTAAAAATCATGGAAACCAGATTAAGAAGAAATACTTTCCAGGGTGGGACAGGGTAGAAAGGAGAGAGGGGGTTTCGATCAGGATGTAAAATGAATAACTAAAAATTTTAAAAATTGTAAAAGAAATTAGAAATACCTTCAACTAGCACACCAAAGCAATACACAGGGAACCTCTGCCTTCTTTTGGAAACAGAATCCTGTGTAGTAAGTAGACCTGTGTCTGCTGTGCCCAGCTGCTGGTGCACAGAAATTGCGTCCCCGCTTGTTTTTCATCAGCACTACTACTTTGGAACAGGTTTGAAGAGAATTCTTAGAATAGAAACAGACAAGAGCAAAAGACTTCTAAAAATAATCTGTCGGAAAAGCTCCATAGCTCAGGTTCTTAAGCTACAAAAAGCATGAGGTTACTGCGATCAAGTGAAATTTCAAAACACAAACGAAAAATAAAATAGAAAGTCAAGCAAAACCAAATAAAATTTCTAGTATTCAAACTAAAGATATGAATCAGTGGTAGAGTTCCTGATAAAAAAAAAAAATCAGAAGTTTCCCACATTATTCAAGGTACAAAATGGTCTACATTTGCGATGTAAAGAGGGAGTGTGGAGGTCAGGCCAACTTTAGAGAATAAGCTCTCTCCTCTGACATTAGGTTCTAGAGGTCAAACTCAGGTCATCAAGTTTGAAACAAGTGCTTTTATCTGCTGAACCACATGGCTGGTCCTGGAAAAAAAAAAAAAAGACCAAACTTCAAACTGTTTTTTTTTTTCCTTTGCAAATAAGGTACTTCAGCCAAACAACTGTTCCAAGAGATCCCAGACTGAGCTTCAAACTCAGTAACAGATTGCTTGCCTAGCATTCATGAGGCCCTGGGTTTAATCCTTGCCTCTAGGCAGCGGAGGGGCAAGGAGTGGGCGAGGCAAGAGGAAGATTTGTTATCTCCGTTTAGAATTTTCTGAAAACTAGTTAACAGCAACCTACATCTCTAAAGTTTATACAACCTAACAAATTCATCATGTAGACACTAAATTTTAGGAAAAAATGGCTTACATCTCAACCTGTGGGCGAGACCCAGCAACCAACTCTGGCCTCTGTACTCATGTACAGACAAGGAAGGATGTCTAATAACTCAGTTCTGAGACTCTTTCTTTGGTAAAGATGATTCAAAATTCTAAAACCAGCAAGTAATGATTAAGAGCAGCAAACATGTATCATTTTGCTATGTGCCAGTTAACAGTTTAAGGTTCTCAGCTAGGCTGGTACTTGCCAGGCAACATAGTACTGGCTATGTAGCCCAGGTTACCCTCAAACTTAGGACTGTCCTCCAGTCTCAGCCTCTAAAGTTTATGATTTAATACCCTAAAACCCTTTTCAGCATGCTCAACTACTTATTACTCCTGTTTTACATTGTCATTACATGACAAAGCAAAGGACTCCCCACCTGGCTTCCTGTCTGTGCTCTTAATGTTCAAATGTCCATCTCCAAATGTTCAATTACAGCCCCCACCTTGACTCTCTCTGAGACAGCCACTACTGACATCACCTGAATAGTTACCTCAGCCCTAATCCAGCATCCCTCGTCTGGGCCAGAACCCCACCAAGCTCTGACTCTCAAATGCCCAGCAAGTATTCCCTTTGGGTCTCAAACATTAGTATATTCTTGTGACCACTTGTGTTTTATTATTCATTTTTTTTTCCAATCTGCATTCTTGGTTTTTTTCTATTTTCTCAACCTTTTTTTGCAGAGGAAATCAATGTAGCACTAGGAGACTCCAGGGAGGACTAGCTGCTCTTTCAAAAGACCCAGGTTGAAGTCCCAGCCCCCACATGGCAGCTCCCAACTGTCTGTTAACTCCAGGATCTGACACTATCACACATACATGCAGGCAAAACACCAATGTACATAAAATTAAAAAAAAAAAAAATCTCTACTTGTTTAAAAAGTCCAGAAAAGGCAGCAAGAAGAAATCAACACTGCTGCCAATCTATAAATAAATAAAAAAGGCAGTGAGGTGCCAAATACTCAATTATGAGGCCTAATTCCATGCAGCTCAACTGCTTGTGTTCACATGCCAGGAGCTGACAAAGCTTATAATTTTATTCTCCACAGCTGCAGAGGGCAGGGTCAGGCCTCTAGCAGCTGGTGGACAAGGATGAACTCCCTATACAATATTATCAGTTGGGCTATGTTTATAACCTGCCCATGGAAAAAGATAAGTGCTGGTCAACTCTTTCAACTCTTAAACACTAGAAGACATCAAATTTTATTTGGTACAGTCACATTTCTCTCCAGCTACCTACAGAAAAGGGAGTTTCATTGCCTGTGGCTTCTTCCACATGTGTCTCATTTTTATTCAGCTCTCTCAGCTCTAAACCTTTTTTATTATTATTTTATTACTATTTTATTACACTAGTCTTTTAAGGTGCTAGGTATCAAATCCAGGACTTCATATAAGCTAAGCAACCATCTACCACTGAGGCACATGGACCAGTCTCTAACCTAGCAGCTATCAAGGATTCTTTGCCCTCCAATTCCCCTTGAGAAATTGCTCTTTAGTCATAACTAATCTTTACACTTATTTCTAACAGACCTGTCTCAAACAAGCAAACAAAAAAGGCCCCATTACACACAGCATTTCACAAGCCCTATCAAGTTAAAAAATACAGTGATCCTTCAGCATGAATGAAGGACCTTGAAGCCTGGGTTCAAGTCACAGCACGAACACACTCTCCCCCAAAAACAAGCACTTCTCAAATACTATCCAGATGGTACTGTCATTAGAGCACTACACGGCACCATACTACACTATACTATACCGTACTGGGCCCAGCGCCCTGCGCTAAAATCACATCCTCCCTTGGGAAGATGAAATAGGATGTTTGCCAAGAATATAAGGGGAGGAGATCCACACAGCAGAAACAGGCAGTTCTCTTGTGAGTTCAAGGCCAGGCCTGGTCTACAAAGCAAATCCCAGGACAGCCAGGGCTGTTATACAGAGAAATTGGGTCAAAAAAAAATTTTAATTAAAAATAACAACAACAACAGCAACAAAATAAGTCAGTCTGAGCTATATACATTAAGTTCCAGCTTGGGCTTCAGACCCTATCTTTAAAAAGCAAACCAGGCATAGTGATTCAGCTGTGATGACCCCTGTCTGTAAGTGTTGGGACCTTGAAACAGAAGGACAGCTTCACATGTGTAGGCCAATCAGTGCTACAAAGAGAGATTCTGTCTCAGAACAAATAAACAGCTTAGTGAATAAACATCCAAAGCTCTTTTTACATTATAGTAATGGCTACATGTGAGCTAAAATATAAAAGAAAAGCAGCATTAGAATTATAGCCTGTAGGAGCTGAAGAGATGGCTCAGTGGTTAGAAGCGCTTGCTGCTCTTCTAAAGGACACAGCTCAGTTCCCAGCACATTGACAGCTGAGAACCACCTGTGTCTCCTGCTCAAAGGGATCTGACACCCTCTTCTGACCTCTGCAGGCACCAACATACAAAGATGTATCCCATAACAAAAATAAATCTTAAAATGTATAGCACATCACTTATTCTGTTAGCAGAATACTCAGTATTATAGATATGAAAACAAACTTGAAAGTAATCCTAGCATTCAATATTATAAACTCTGAGCTTACTTGGAGCTACTCAGTTAGACCTATCCTAAGAAAAAGAAACTGGGTGCAGGGAAGACAGAAACAGGTGGATGTGAATTTGAAACCAGCCTGGTCTACACAACAGAAAGTCCAGGACAGCCAAGACCACACAGAGAAACCCTGTCTCAAAAAACTAAAAAACAAACAAAGTAAAGAAATAAAAAGCAGGGCCAGCAAAATGACTCAACAAGTAAAGGCCCCTGCCACCAAACCTGAAAATCTCAGTTCAGTCATTGCGTCACATGTAAGTATGCACTCGTGGAGACACACTAAATCTTTAGTTAGTTAGTTAGATAGATAGATAGACAGACAGACAGACAGACAGACAGATGTTCTTGTCTAGTTATGTAGCCCCTGGCTGACTTGGAATTCCCTATGTATACCAGGCTGACCTTAACTCAGAGATCAGCCTGCCTCTGCTTCCCAAGTGCTATGATTAAAGGTCTGTGTCACCATGCTGGGCCCAAATTTTTTGATCCCATCCTTTTTCTTTATTTCTTTCTTTGGTGTTTTAAGACAGGGTTCCTCTGTGTAGCCCTGGCTGTCCTGGACTCACTGTGTACAGCAGGCTGGTCTTGAGCTCCACCTGGTTCAGCTCTCCCATTGCTGGGACTAAGGTGTGCATCACCACAACCGGCACTGGTCCCATCCTTTTTCTTTTTTTCTTTTTTTTTTTTTTTATATTAGTTACAGTTTATTAACTTTGTATCCCACCTGTATCCCGCTCCCTCATTCCCTCCCAATCCCACCCTCATCTTCTCCCTGCCCCTTTCCAAGTCCACTGATAGGGGAGGACCTCCTCCCCTTTCAACTGACCCTAGCTTATCAGGTGTCTTCAGGCCTGACTGCAAAGTCCTCCTCTGTGGCCTAGCAGGACTGCTCCGACCTGGAGGGTGGAGGCGGGGGGTCAAAGAGCCAGCCATTGAGTTCATGTCAGAAATAGTCCCTGTTCCCCTTACTAGGGCACCCACTTGGATACTGAGCTACCATGGGCTACAACTGAGCAGGGATTCTAGGTTATATAAATACATGGTCCTTGGTTGGAGACCATCCTTTTTCAACATAAAATATTTCTAAAATGCAGTATTGCTGAGCATAGTGGTACATGTCATCTTCAATCCCAGCACCTTGAGGCAGAGGCAGGGGGCCTCTGTGAGTTTAAGGCCAGCCTGGTCTACACAGTGAGTTCTAGAACAGCCAGGGCTACATAGACCCTGTTTAAGACAGATGGTTGAGTGGATGGATGGATGCAATTCTTGTCCTTCCCTGACAGGAGTACTGCAAACATAGATTTTAAGCAAGGTATGGTGAAACATGTTTTTAATCCCAGCACCTGGGAAGTAGAGATGGGCAAATCTCTTGACTTTGAGGCCAACCTGGTCTACAGAGAAAACACTGTCTCTGTAAAAAAAAAAAAAAAAAACACTAATTTTTCTGACTCGACTGTTATTACAGGCGGCTGAGAGATGGCTCAGAGGTTAAGAGGCTGCTCTTCCAGAGGTCCTGAGTTCAATTCCCAGCAACCACATGGTGGTTCAAACCATCTATACTGGGATCTGGTCCTCTCTTCTGGTGTACAGGTGTACATGCAGATAGAGCACTCATATACATAAAATAAGTAAAATCTTTAAGAAGTGATCTTCCTGTCTGCAAGCATTCACAGGCACAAGCACACATTGCCTCTAAATGACAAAATACGAAGATAAAAGAAGTACATGTCCATTCTGTGTCATTAATAAAATGCTTGTCCTGTTGGGTACTGTGGTGCACACCTTTAACCCCAGCATTTGGAGAAGCAGAGACAGGAAGATCTCTGTGAGTTTGAGGCCAGCCAGATCAACATAGAAAGTTCTACGACAGGCAGTGCTACAAGGAACTGAGTAAGGTAATGGTCTGGTTAGTAAATACATGATGAGCCATACCTGATCCTCAGAACCCACTTACTTTTAAAAAGCAGGGCCCATGTATCCTAGCACTTCATGCTAGAGACATGAAGCTCCAAAGGACTTGCTGACCTGCCAGTCTAACTGAATCTGGTGGCCCACACAGAGACAGAGGCAAAGGCAGGCGGAGTTTGAGGCCAGCACGGTTCCAGGACAGCCAGGGCTACAAAGTGAAACAAACCCTGTCTCAAAACAACAACAACCAAAGTAAAAGAGAAATGGTTCAGCAGTTAAAAGTGCTTATTGCGCCTCTTCTAGAACGAGAGTTCCGGTTCCCAGCACCCATATTAGGTGACTCACAACTAAGGGCCATTCCAGCTTCAGGAAATCAGGAGCCCTCTTCTAGCCTCTTCGGGCACCCATACACTTGACACACAGATGCATATGCATAAATAAGATAATGCCCAGCATGCAAACATCACTAGAACCAATCCTAAATATCATAAATGTGAGTCGTGTTTAGCTGGCATCTGTCCCCATTTTCTCCAAGAATCTGGAGAACAGAACAGGTTTCCACTTAGTTTGATTTGGACTTTTTAGGACAGAATTTGCTGCATTGCCCTGGCTAGCCTGCTACTCAGCCACAAACCATCACAGCATACTCAGAAAAGGACCAGATTCAAATGCAACAGCAACCCCAAGAGCTTCATGAAGATACAGGCCAATTTTTATAAATGCCTGCCTTCCTTTTCTCAGCATGCTGTCCCACTCTCTAGCTCCTTTTACCATCCTAGGCTCAACAATTAACAATTAACAATCCTAGGCTCGACATCTCTCCGGGGCTGGAGAGATGGCTCAGTAGTTAAAAGCACTGTCTGTTCTTCCAAAGGACCTGGGTTCAATTCCCAGCACCCACATGACAGCTCACGACTGTCTGTAACACCAATTCCAAGGGATCTGACACCTTCACACTAATGCACATAAAATTAAAAAAAAAAATTTTTTTTAATTCAGAAGAGTGGGGTGGGATGTGCTGTGAGTTCAAGGCCAGCCTGGTCTTGAGAGTGAGTTCCAGAGAAACCCTATCTCCAAAACACAAAACAAACAAAAAACAATTGAGGTCCTGGATTATTTGCCGGAATCTACATGGTAGCTCCCAATCATGAGCTCTAGAATCTGATAACCTTTCTGATATCTGCAGACACCAGATCCACCTGGCTCTGCCTCCCAAGTGCTGAGATTAAAGGCATGGGCCACGACCACCAGGCCATCAAAAAAATTTTAATGTCAGTTACCTAAAGAATGTACCAATTAAGTCATGTGATCCATTAACACTCCTGCTACTTATGTACCTACCAGTGCCAGCTCTTAATAGAACACCAAAACACAAAATCCCTTAAATAAGGAAATCTTCTAGCACACTACTGAAAAAAGTATTCCCTACCCGTTTTCCTGATGTATGAAGACCCGTTAAAACTGTGTGTGCAGATTAACCTCAAAAACAAAAGCTCAATTTTTTTTCCTTCAATCACTACTGGAAACTGAATGTTCAATGTTGTAAGCAGTAACTATTCAAGTTTTCTCCCTAAGGAATACACTCTTTGTCTACGTTCTTCCCATTCTTCTCTAACCACCTGCTTAATCCTTGACCTGGTTTCTATTACCTTATCACTCAAACAGAAGACATGCTACCCCAGGTCATGATCCTGTTTGCAATCTTCCCTCTTGTACTCTTGCATCTGTCTCCACCACTTAACAAGGGCCAGCCTTCCCTTGCCTTTTCAGGCAATGAAAACACCATCCTTGTTTCTAAATACTTGGCACTATCTATTTCTCTTCTTCCTGAAATATAAAAGTCAACCCTTAAAAGTATGTCCCCCTTGCCACAGAACTCTGTGCTCTACGACCATCAGCAGTTACCTGAAGGAGTTAAAGTAGCTCAGTGTAAAGCAAGTGCTTAGAATGGGGAAGGCGGGGGTATGGCTCATTTGAGCAAACAAAATGCCCCTCAGTGAATGTGCCCGACCACTTCAGAGGACACACATAAATTGGCAGAGCTTCATGCTGACTTCAAAAGCTACCAAAACTCACAATTGAAAAAATTAAAGGAAAATAGCCTATAGTCTTGATTCTCAGAACTCAAGTTCAACCAATTCTAAATGCCTCCATATAGAATAATAAAATAGCAAAAACAGATGTGAAAAGTCTAGTGGAACACTACAGTTCAAAGACACCACCTCTGTACGCCATCCTACTTATCTAGCGTCATGGCACACCGTAAAGGTGTTAAATCTCCTCTCCGGTGCTTACTTTACCAGTCAGCGCCTGGCTGTACTCCCAGACAGCAGTATTTCAGACAAGCAAAGTAGTAAAGTCCAGAATTCACACAGACCTAGAATCTACTAATTTTGAGATTAGGAAACCTTGGTCAAATACTGTTTCCCAAGCCTGTGAGGAACCTAAAAAAGATAATGCCCTTATAATGCTTGGCTACCACAACTGGTAACCATTATGGGACTGATGTTTGCTGCTTGAGTTTTTTGTTATTTGTTCAATTTGCTTTTCTCACAATATTTATTAAAAAAAACTTGAATAATTTTACTGGATTAAAGAAAGTTCACTTAAGCGTGTAATTAAATGACTTTCAGTGTATTTGCTAAACTTTCCAACTATCACCACAATCTAGTAACAAATAAATAAAACCTGTCATTTCCTTGTCCCACTCCTCAACAGACCATTAGAGTTAGATATATCTCACTGTGCTAGCTCCATCACTTTATCATCTTCTTTGACAATAAAATAGTGAATAGCCATTTAACTGACAGGTTTTTGACTCCGTTATCCTATACTGTGCAGGGATATCTTCTAATCACCAGTTTTGAAGAGGGCAGTACTAGCAACCAAATCTAAGACAGTATAGGCAAACAATCTACCACTCAGCTGTATAACCTCCATCCTTTTTTTTTTTTTTTTTTTTTTTTGAGAGAGCCACAGTCTGTAGCTCTCTGGCTGTCCTGGAAATTCCTCTGTAGATCAGGCTGACCTTGAATTCTCAGTGATCGCATGCCTCCAATGCCTCTCAAAATAAGATTAAGATGCATTTAAAAAACAAAACAAGAAAAAACTTCGTATGTAATAGGCATGGTAGGGCATGCCTTTTATCTCAGCACTTCAGAGAAGGCAGCAGGTGGATCAGTAAGCTCAATGCCAGTTTAGACGAATTCCAGACCAGCTGGCAGTGCAGTGAAGGGAGGGACTGGAGATATGGCTCAGAAGCTACAGAGTGTGCTACAGTTACTAGCACCCAAGTTCGGTAGCTCACATCTGCCTGTAACTGCAGCTGACCTGGAATGAGAGCTAGCCCACACATAGCACAAATACACACACACACACACACACACACACACACAACATACATTTACAAAAGCATATATACATAAAATGAAAATTTTTAACTTTTTGAAGATGTGAAGAAAGTGCTGGGTGCTGTTGCGCACACCTGTAATCCCAGCACTCTGGAAGGCAGAGGCAGGTAGATCTGTGAGTTTGAGGGCAGCCGTTCTGCAAAGTGAGTCCAGGACAGTCAGAACTGCAGAGAAACCCTGTTTTAAATAAACAAAAAACAAAAAAGCCCACTTAAGCCAGGTATCATGGCACTTGCCTTCAAGCTCAGCCAGCATTAGGAGGCTGAGACAGGAGCATCTCCAGGCGACTAGGCCCAGTTTCAGCTACATAGTAGGTTCCATGTCAGCTAGGGCTATGCAGAAAAACCCAGTCTCAAAAAAAAAAGTGATAATTTTTTCCTCCACAAATAATTTTTAATTATTCATTTTTTTTGAGACAAGGGTTTCTCTGTATAATCCTAGCTGTCTTGTCCAGAAACTCCCCCATAGACCAGGCTGACCTTAAACTCACCAATATCTGCCTGCTTCTGCATCCCAAGTGCTGGGATTACACCTAACATCTTTTTTTCCTTTTAATTAAAAAAACAAACCTCAGCCAGGCGGTGGTCCCCCACGCCTTTAATACCAGCACTTGGGAGGCAGAGGCAGGTAGATCTCTGTAAGTTCAAGGCCAGCCTGGTCTGCAGAGTGAGATCCAGGACAGCCATGACAACACAGAGAAACCCTGTCTTGAAAAATAAAAAAATTAAAAACAAATTAAAAAAAAAAAAAACCCTCTAGTTATCATGGAAGTCACTACATAGAACAGGTTGGCTTGAAGTGAAGAGATCTTCCTGTGTGCACAACCATATCCACATATCCAGCCCTAACAACTTTTAAAGGGAGACTATTGCCTATCCTTTTTGTTTGTTTGTTTTGATTTTCAAGACACGGTTTCTCTGTGTTGCCTTGACTGTCTTGGAGTTGCTTTGCAGACCAGGCTGACCTCAAACTCACATCAATCCACCTGCCTCTGCCTCCCTGAGTGCTGAGATTAAAGGCATGCGCCACCATTAAAGGGAGAACATTGCCTCTTCTCAACAGAAACACTCGCTCTTCATTACAAGCCCTGCTCCGTGCCTCACTTCCAAACACTTAACCAGGTAGTGACTGAAACTCACTTCAGTCCACAAAAGCAACTGCCCCTCAGTAAAAAAAAAAAAAAAAAAAAAAAGACAAAATATTCAAAACAGTTTCATTAAAAAGTACAGGGAGAGGGGTTGGAAAGGTGGCTCATGGGTTAAGAACAATGGCTCCTCGTCCAGAGGTCCTGAGTTCAATTCCCAGCAATCATATGGACTACAATCATCTATTATGTGATCTGATGCCCTCTTCTGGTGTGCAGGTGTACATGCAGATAGAGCACTCATAGACATTACATCTTAAAAAAATAATAATAAAGTACAGGGAGGGTCAGGCAGTGGTGGCACATGAATATCTGTGTGTTGGGGGCCAGCCTGGTTCACAGAGCAAGTCCAGGACAGCCAAGGCTACACAGAGAAACCCTGTCTCAAAAAAAACCAAAAGCAAACAAACCAGAGGTGAGGCTACAGCTCGGTTGTAGAGGACATCCTCAGCCCTGGTTCAATCACAGCGCCACCCCCAAAAAATACACAATAAAGGAAAAGAAAAGGTAACTTTGGAAAAAGCACTGCCTAAAAGTCAAAACTTATTTTTTTAAAAAACAAAGAAAAAAAAAAACAACAACACAAAGCCTTACATTACACACTGGGACTATGGGAACTGGGAACTGATAAATTGGCTTGACTTTGAAAATAGGAGGATGAATTTGTTGGTCAAAGCTTGTAAAACTGTATCACAGGCTTTTGGGTGATATTTCTTCCACAGATCTTCATTTGACTTCCTCCTTTAAGATCATCTCCACTCCCCATTTTATATACAGCAACAAAACAGCTGCAAAACTCTAAGTAGATGAGCATGGCAACACAACCCTGGAATGCAGCACTCGGAAGCCTGGAGAACAGGACCACAAGTCTGCTACTACACAGCGAGTTTGAAAACAAGTTGGCTACAGCTTCTGTCTCAGAACAAACACACATCAAGGCTGTGAGCAAAGGCAGGTGAACCTCTGCATTTCAGATCAGCCAAGGCTACATAGTGACACCCTGTTTCAAACAATGTCAAGGCTAACACTGGAAAGTAAAATTACTTAGATCACATATATCTACTGCAAGGCAGGATTATACTTTCTAGATGCATTTTCTATCCTTAAGAAGTAAACATCAAAACAAATCTAAAAATCAAATCAGAATGGTATGCCACATGCCTCTAACCCCAGCCCTCAAAGAGACTGGGGCAGCAGATTTTTATTTGAGGACAGCCTGGCTACATCTCTTAGCTAAAGGGTGGGAGGATGTGCATTAATTTAAATAATTCATTCAGTAAAGGTGTTCTTCCATCACTTCTTCCAGAATAAAAGTCACTCATACTAAAAAAACCTATAGAGCACTTCACACTCACCAGGAAAGAGACGTAAAGTAGTTCTAAAGGAAGCTTCATATGACTATGGCTAGCACAATCCACATTTAAGAGACCAGAGGAAACCAAAGCAGCAGGAAACAGGCCAGAGAAACAAGCAATTAACACAATCCTTTCACATGGTCTCATTCTCTGCCATGCTACTACTTCCACCCATATTTAAAAAAAATAAAAAATAAAAAACTCCCTAAATTTAAATCTCCCTTTCTCTGAAATGTTTACTTTTTGAACGTCATGAGGCAGCAAGGGAAAATATAGGGAAGATGGATCAGAAGGATGGGAAACGTAGGTGACCCATTTGGGGAGGTGGGGGTCTCTTACAGAACATGACTAAGCCCTAAGCAGGAAAACCAGGAAAAAGCTAATTACAGCACGCAGATGAGCAAAATGGGAAACTAAACACCTCTGCCTGTTAAGGCAAGGTATACTGGATCATCTCCAAAGAGTGAAATTTATTTCTTTTCTAAAATAGGTGGTGACAATACCAAAGAATCAACCCAATGTCTACGCAGCACTACAGGAGAACTTAGGTATGACATTCACCTTCCTTCTACTTTTATTTTAAAACCAACACTAAAAAGAACAGGCACCAGGTAGTGGTGGCTCACGACTTTAATCCCAGCACTCAGAGGCAGAGGCAATCGAGCTCTGTGAGTTCAAGACATACCTGGTCTATAGAGAAAGTTCTAGGACAGTCGGGGCTACAAAAAGACCTGTCGCAAAAAAAAAAAAAACGAATGGAAAAGAAAAAACAACAACAAAAAAGCACAAGCAATTTGAGGGAATACTGGAATACTGCATTGGAGGGGGTGAGGACCCTTACCAATGGAAGAGATATGTATAAACAACTTTTTCACACACACACACACACACACACACACACAAAGTTCATTATAATCATATAAGCATTACAATGCTTGCCTGTAATCCACGCACCCTGAAATCCCAGCATAGAAAAACTGAGAAAGAGGATCTTAAAATGAAAGCCAAAGCCAGGCAGTGATATCACTTAAATTCCAGCACTTGAGAGACGGAGGCAGATCTCTGAGTTCGAGGCTAGGCTGGTCTAAAATAGTTACAGGACAGCCAGAGCTACACAGGGAAACTGTCTCGAAAAAATAAAAAAATAAAAAAAAAAAAAAAGCTAGCCTTGGCTAAGTAGTGCAACCCTCTCTCGAAAACGACGAAAAGTACATAATAGCCAAATAAAAAAATGATCTCTACGCACCTCATGGAAACACGGTGAAAGCTCTAAATTACTGCACACAATTGCTGTAGAAAAGTAAGAATGTAAGCAGAATGCGCACCTTGGAAATAAAGTAGAAAGGTGAGCAGGTAGTAGTGTGAACTACAGGATTGTGTTAAAGCAAAAAAAACAGCAGGAATGATGCTAAAAAACAACTTCAAGAGAAAAGTGGTGAAAACTTCAAGAGTCCTGAGTGGTGACAGTTGATGTGCCTGGGCAACTAAAACTGAAAATCCAGGGCGAAAGGTGTAAAAGCCCAATAGTAACGTACTAAGGAAAACAGAACTGGAATGCACCAGGTTAAAGAATTAGCATTCGAATTTCTAATAGCACGCTTTACAGTTCAGAAGCACTCTTAGCTTATGTTAAAGAAAATAATAAACTGAGACAAAACCAGACTACAAGAACAGGGCACGAAAAAGAAAACTTGAGTTTCATCTAACACCAAAACCCTCAGGAATAAAAAGTAGTAAAACTGAACTATGCCTTCGGGTTAAGTAGGGAACGACCAGAGCGCAGAAGTTGGGCTCTACGACCAGTCCCAGATCCGGCGTCGGACGTGAAAGCCGAAAGGCAATCTGGAGGAGGGCAACAGCGTGGCGGGGGAGCTCCAGGCCATGTGCACGGACTGTAGTGGGAGAGAAAACCACACCCTCCAGGACAGAAACCCGAAGTGGGGGAGGGGAAGGCGCCCCCTGGGGCTGGGTGGGGCCCGGCCAACGAAGAGGGGGAGGGCAGGAAGCGCAGGGCAACCGGAGCGAGAAAGGAAGGAGGGTGCCCAGGCCTGGACACACTAAGGAAACCTGAAGCCGGCGAGGGAAGATCGGCCCGGTCCACCAGAGCAGACGCCGGGGCATCCCAAAGGGGGCTGGGAGTACAGATCCTAACCCATACTAGAAAGCATACACTGCAGGATCCAGGGCCCTGAAAAAGCGGACGAGGGGGAAAGGGTGGCAATTACCGCTGCTGCTCTCGTTGGACTCGGGACCCGCCGCCGCCGCCACCGCCGCTCGTTACCTGCCAATGTGCCTCTTACAAAGCGGCGGCGGCGGCGGAGGCGGCCCTGCCCGTCACGTGATCCCTACGTCACGGGAGAGGGCGGAGCCAGGACGCAAAGCTGGAACAGGGATACCCGGGTCGACGATACAGCTCTGGCAGCTGGGTAAGGGGGACTATGTGGAGGCGGAGGTATGCTGGCATTGCTCGTGGTCGGAACTGCAGAGGTCGTTTTATCCGGTGCCTACAAGAAACCCACTACCAGAGCGTGGTGTCGCGCTATGATGACCTCAGAGACACCGCAAGTTACTCGCATGCGGGCGCCTCTGTCGTCACGTGACATGATCCAACCACTCAAAGCAAGCCTGTACTCTAAACGTTGCTGGGGCGGACTACAACTCCCAGCGTGCTGCGCGGCGAAGGTTATGTCTACGGCCGCGTTTTCCCGGCGATTTTCTAGGTGCAGCTCGGATTCCGGCTCTTACAGGCACAGTCGGCCTCCCTTCCGAGCTACTACCAATTGGTGCCACCTGCCAAGTGAACCAGCGTGGTTCCTGCTGGGAGGTGTAGTCCCGGCGGAGTCCACGTTGCAGGACTGGCACTCCGCCCTGCCCTCTGCGCGGGAAAACGCCAACGGCCGAACCGAGACACCCAGAACGTCCCCGAAGGGGACCCGCCGATGGGCCCCGAGACCTCAATGTGGTCAAATCCGGATTGCTTTCTGTATTCCCTACTCTTCTGCAGGAAACGACTGACATTTTTTTGAACGTCCATCTGACCTTAAAGGTTTATACAATCTTGTTCTAGCCTAAGCGGAATCTGGACCGATTTTGCAATAAAGAAAGGGAGAATTACTTTCTGGTGTAAGAGACCCAAATGAGGTTTTGCACCTTGCGAAGTTATCTGAGCTACCTCCTAGTAAAGATGTAACTGTGTGGCCCAGGCTGTGCTAGAACTCACGCTGTAAACCAAGCTGGCCTCGAACTCTCAGAGATCCATGTGCCTCCAAAGTGCAGAAAAAAAAAAAAAAAAAACATATACATAAATTACATAAAGAAATAAATCGTTTTTTAAAAACTTGAAAACAGGGCTGGAGAGATGGCTCAGAGGTTAAGAGCACTGGCTGCTCTTCCAAAGGTCCTGAGTTCAATTCCCAGCAACCACATGGTGGCTCAACCATGTATACTGGGATCTGGTGCCCTCTTCTGGTGTACATGCACACATGCAGGCAGAACACTGTATAAATAATAAATAAATCTTAAAAAAAAAAACAAAAAAAAAAAACAACTTGAAAACAGATTCGCTCCGCCCAGGCTAACCTAGACTCATCAAGTAGCACACCTCTTCCACAAAGCAGTCGTTCTGCCTTGGTCTCCCAAAGTCACCCACCATGCCTGGTTCATATAATGAATTCCAAATTATATGTGTGTGTATGTATGTGTGTATGTGTATGTATGTATATACTAATGTGTGTAAATGAATGTATTACCTGTATGCATTTATGCACCATGTCCTGGTCAGAAAATGGGTTTGGATGCCCTGAAACTGGAATTAGAAACTGGAGGTAATCCAGTTTCTGGTGCCAGTAATCAAACCAATGTCCTATGGAGGGGCATATGGCCTAAACAGTTGAGCTATCTCTACAGCTCCATCAAGTACTTTCTCATTCACCAGACTGTTGATGCCAGGGCTGAGGATACAGCTCAGTGGCAGTGTGCACACTTAGCAATTACAAAGACAGGGTTTCCATGCCTAACATCAAAAATTATACATTTAAGCACAATACAATATGGATAGGTCCGTGTAGTTTATTAGGTTAGATGTATCCACAACTTTGGAATCCAGCAAACAATACCTCAATTTGAGTTTTCCTGTATTGTGAAAATCAGGAGGAAAAGATTATGTAAAGTACCTGCTGGTGTTAAATGTTAACCCCAGACAAGCAGCTGAGGTGCCAATTTAACATATCAAAGCAGATCTCCTGGACTCCAGGTTCTCCCAGAATCCCTCAGTTCCTACCTGTTACAGGGTAAGGCTGGCATCTCTTAACCTGAACTTTCCAGCCCAGGAGCTGGGCTGCCCTCCCCAAGAGACTCTCCCCTCTATAATCCAGACATTTTTGTACCTGCTCCTTTGATGCCTTTGGTCTCCTGCCTGATGCACTTGGTCCCTCCTCTTCCTTCCTCTCCCTTTCTCCCTACAAGGTTCAGGATCATGAGCACTCTGGACTCTCCCAGAAGTGTCTGGCTCTGCTCTCCTCCCCACCTACGAGCAGTCATACCCTTTATTTTTCAATTATTTATTTATTTTTGCTTGGCACACAAACGCTCAATAAACAGAATTATGTTCACATTTTGTTTGTACCCATAAGGTGCAACTGGTTTAAGCAAGATGGCAAGGGAATTAGTTTATACCAATGGGGATATGGTGCTAATTACTAACTTTCTAGTTATTAATAGACTTGTTCTATTTAAATTACTTAGCTAAACAATTGAAATTTTTGTTTTGTTTTGTTTGTTTCTCGAGACACAGTTTCTCGGAGGCAGAGGCAGGCAGATCTCTATGAGTTTGAGAATAGCCTGGTCTACAAAGCAAGTCCAGGACAGCCAAGGCTACACACACACAGACACACACACACACACACACACACAAACACATGTCTCAGAGAGAGAATACTTCTGAAAGATCATTTACAAACCTGATACCTGGGCCAGTCTGAGGCTTGGAAAAGAGATTTGTAAGGGGGAATACAGCCCAAAAGGCATCATTTTTACCAAGAAAATGCTGATACCTTACTTGAGAACTGAATATGGGGGCTGGAGAGATGGTTCAGAGGTTAAGATCATTATGTTCTTCCAAAGGTCCCGAGTTGGGCTGGAGAGATGGCTCAGCCATTAAAAGCTAGGCTCACAACCAAAGGTCCCGAGTTCAATTCCCAGCAACTACATGGTAGCTCAAAACCATCTATAAGATCTAATGCCTTCTTCTGGTGTATAGGCATACATGTAGGCAGAATACTGTATAAATAATAAATAAATAAGTCTTTAAAAAAAAGAACTGAATATGTCCAGAAGAAAAAGAACAGGAAGAGAAGCAGGAAGAGGAAAAGAAAGCTGGGAGTGTGCCTTTAATCCCTGCCCTTCTAGACAGAGACAGAAAGCTAGCCTGATGGTGCATATGTTTAATTCCAGCCCTCGTAGGCAGATGCAGGAAGAATTGGAGGCTTGCCTTATCTACAGAGAGTTCCAGGACAGTCAGGACTACAGAGAAACCCAAGGGGGTAGGGGGACTGTGTGTATATGGTAACATGTTCCTGCAATCCCTAAATGAGGGAAGTGGGGGCAGATGGATTAGGAGTTCATCCTTAACTACATAGCAAATGCAAGGTCAGACTGGACTACTGGACAGCTATCTCCAATAGTAAAATCAATAAATAAAAAGAACAAAAAGATATGGAGACTCTGGGTCTTTTTGTTTTATTTTGGTGTGGGAGTTGAACTCAGGGTCTCAGAGATCCACCTGCCTCTGTCTCCCTGAGTACTGAGGTTAAAGGTGTGCACCATCACAACCAGCTTTTAAAACTTTTTTTTTAAGATTTATTTATTTAATTTGTATGAATACTTTACTTGCATGCATGTATGAGCACCAACTGTATGTCTGGTCTACAAAGTGAGTTCAGGACAGCCAGAGCTACACAAAGAAACCCTGTCTCAAAAAAATAAATAAATAATACGACACTGTTTGTTTGTTTGTTTGTTTGAAACAGGGTCTCTCTATGTAATCCTGGCTGTCCTGGAACTTGCCATGTAGACTAGCCTGGCCTTGAACTCAGAGATCTGGCCATCTCTGCCTCTACCACCCAACCCTCTGAAAGACACTCTTAAAAAAAAAAAAAAAAAAAAAAAAAAAAAACAAAAAAAAAAACAAAAAAACAGGTGGTGGTGGTGCCACAGGACTTTGATCCCAGCACTCAGGAGACAGAGGCAGATGGAGCTCTCTGAGTTCCGGGCCAGCCTGGTCTACTGAATGAGCTCCAGGAGAGCCAGGGCTACACAGAGAAATCCTGTCTCAAGGGAAAAAAAAAGTTTGGGGTTGGGAACTGTAGATTGTTTGCCTAGAGTGAACAGCAGCCACTGAGACTGGACCCTCAGTACCAAAGGGACCATCTAGACAGGGTGCACTGGGGGCCGAGAGCCCGAGAGCACTTGCTCTTCTTGCAGAGGACATGCATCACCACCATCAGGAGGAACTCCAAATCCAGTTTCAGAGCACCTAGCCCCTCCTTACCTCCAAAGGGAACTTGGAGGTAAGTGTGGGAACTTGGTGCCCACACATACATACAGGCAAAACATTAACACATAAAATTAATATATTTTCAAAAAAAGCAAAACCAGACTGGAACCAATCTTTCTTTCCTTTCTTATACAGCTAGATTTATTCTAACAACACATTACATTTAAATGTGTATCCGCAGTCAGCAGCAAAAGGCCAAAGGTCAGAAGAGGAAAATGTTCTTTCAGGATGTAACAGCCGTGGCTGAAGGAATCGCTCTCACTGATGGTATAAAACAAGACCTTGAAGACCACAGTTTTGGAGGTTTTATGTTTTGTGTTATTTTGGTTTGTTTTTTTTTTTAGATTTTTGAGTCAGGGTTTTTCTGTGTAGCCTTGGCTGTCCTAGACTTTGTAGACCAGGCCCTGGCCTCAAACTCACAGAGATCGCCTGCCTCTGCCTCCCTGAGTGCTGGGATTACAGGTATGCACCAGTTTGCCGGCTCAAACTTTTTTTTTTTTTTAAATAGGGCCTTTTCACTATTATTAGGTTGGCTACTAATTTGCCAAGTGACCAAGACCCTTCTCTCATCAGCTCTCTTTATTTTGTAAAACAAAGTTTTACTGTAAATAATCTTAAGGTCATCCATAGCTCTAGTTAAATAAATTGTATCCTACCTCTAGTTTTTAAGTACTTTCCAGAAATCACAGCATATGATACCTGGGTTGCTCAGGAGACAAACAGGTGGATTCAGTCCAAAGAGCAAAATTAAACTCAGTCTGGGACCAGCATAGTGGCAAATGGCTTTAATCCCAGCATTCCAGGAGGCAGAGACAGGTGGATCTCTGTGAGTTCAAGGCCAGCCTAGTCTAGAAAGCAAATCCAGGACAGCTAGGGCTATACAGACAAACTTGTGCCCCCCCCCAAAAAAAAAAAAAAAAAAAAAAAAAAACCTCAGATTAAAAAAAACTCAGTCTGGGAAAACTTCTTTGAGGCCAAAACTTTCTGGTGCTGATCGGTTCTAGCTACTTAGCTTAGAAGCAGGCCAGATGGTATTATTCAAGAACTTACTTCTCTCTGGCTAAGTTGGGTACCAGGGGAGATGGATGAGTTTTTCTTTGCTTTACTTTGTTTGGTTTTAAAGGAGAGAAATGGAAAAAGAAAGCAGAATTACAGAGAGAGGTAGAGGTGTGACTCATAGAAATCAATAGAGGAAAAAAAAAAAAAAACAAGCTTCCTGACATTTTGTAACAGAAAAAGGTAAGTGCTAACAGAGCTGGATAGAAAATAAAAGCTGTTCTTAGACGCTGTAGGTGCGTGCTGCCAAGCCAGAAGACCTGCGTTTGATCCATGGACCTATGCAGTGGGAGGAGGTTACTTCAAGTTGTCCCAGGCTCGCGCCATTGCATATCCCAACCCCAAGTATAATAATAATTTATAATAAGCTTATTAAAATGTTTGTAAAAGCATATTTTCTACAGAAACAGAATTTTTTAGAAATAACTATGAAATAAATATACATTGTAGCACAGAGGGAGGAATTTCTTACCTTTCCTCTACCAACATTTTTTCTGGGATGTTGACTCCTACAGCAAAGGCCTGCCTAGGATTGATAATTCCCCTTACTCTACCTCCCAGATACTGGGATTACATGCATTCTTGACTATGTCTGGTTGTCTAATGAACTTTGGATTTCATGTATGCCAGATAAACTCTGTCAACTGAGGCATATTCCCCAGCACACAAACTCTTTTATTTTTCACTTTTATTATTTATGTGAGATAGGGTGTCTCTACATAGCCCTGGCTGTCCTGGAACTCACTATGTAGACCAGGCTGTTCTGGACTCACAAAGATCCACCTGCCTCTGCTTCCCAAATGCTAGGATCAAAGATGTGTAGCATTATGCCAGACTTCTCAAATGATTAATTTTTTTTAAGATTTATATATTTTTAGCCAGGCTTGGTGTTGTACACTTGTAATCCCAGCACTCAGGGAAGCAGAGGCAGGAGGATCACTCTGAGTTCGAGGCCAGCCTCATCTACAAAGCAAGTCCAGGACAGCCAAGGCCACTTACAGAAACACTGTCCAGAAAAAACAAATTATGTATTTATTTATTTTATGTGCATCAGTGTTTTACCTGAATGTGTGTCTTTATGAAGGTGTCAGATCCCCTGAAGCTGGAGTTACAGTTGTGAGTGGCCATGTGGATGTTGGAAATTGAACCTGGGTTCTTTGCAAGAGCGGCCAGTGCTCCTACCTGCCTGAGCCTGCTGAGCCAGCCACCCAGACCATTAAATTTTTTTTTTTTAAATCTGTGTAACAGCCCTGGCTGTCCTAGACTCACTTAGTAGACCAGGCTGGCCTCAAACTCACAAAGATTCACCTGCCTCTGCCTCCTGAGTGCTGGGATTCAAAGCACGTACCGCCAGGCTCGGCTCAGACCACTAATCCATAATGCTGAGATACTTTGAACAAGCACACTTCCTCCCCCAAACACAAATATTCCATCAAGGCAGTTTTACATACTTTTCTGTCTAGGACATGTTCTTGTCAAATGGTTTATGATTTTTGCTTTTAATTTGGTTTGGTTTGGTTGGTTGGTTGTTTTTTGGAACCAATGTGTCATGTAACTCAGGCTGCTTTTGAAGTATATATAAACAAGAATGACCAAGAATGACTCCTGATTTGCATGTCTCTATCTCTCAAGTGCTAGGATTACTGATGTGTGCCACAATTCATGGCTTAGTTTGTTTTTTGATAGGACCTTACTGTGAAGCTGTTATGTCCAAGTCTCTCAGACCCCAAAGACCACCAAGAAGCCCGTTCTGATGCAAACACAGCAGGGTCTTTATTACAAGCTTGAGCTCCAACCCACACAATCACCAACACAGTGGTACTCAAGTGTAGAGCCCCAAGCTCAGGGAAAGAGGGGTTTTTATTTAGGGTTACAGCACAGTTCCAGAAATTCCACCTTAGCAGTTACACAATTGGGTGACATTCAGCAAGGGCAAACTTGTTACAAAGTGATTGGCTAACTGTAACTTTGAGTGAGCTATCTATAAACCTCAGGAATGTTAGGTATTTCTGTGCCACAAACTTTCTACTACAAAGTCTGGGGGGCTGCCCAGCACAGATGCCCCACCCTGAGATAAGATACCTTCCCATTCTCGTGATTACCTCCAGGCTGTTCCTTGGGTAGAGGTTTTATGGCCTTGTTCCTGGAATTGGTAACCTTTGGCCTGGTGACTTTGGGGGAGGGGGCAGTGTCAGGCCTGGACCTCTTAAGGCCCTGGCTAATCTTCAACTCTCTATGTAGATCATTAGGCAGGCCTTGAGTTTGCTGCCATCTTCTTGCTTCTGCATCCAGAATGTAGGGGTTACTAGCAGCCAACACATGCAAAGATCTGTAGCCAATATTTGATATCTGTGGGTTCTTCCACGTTTCTCCCTCCCCTTTCTTCTCCCTTTCAATCCCTAACACTAGATAGGAGAGGAAAAAAAAATAGAGAGGAAACTGAGCAATGTCATTATTTGACCACTTCCTGTTGATTAGGGGCTTCGAGCTCCTAGTGGCAAATTTGATCTTTGCCATCAGAATATCTAATTTCTTCTTCTTCTTCTTCTTCTTCTTCTTCTTCTTCTTCTTCTTCTTCTTCTTCTTCTTCTTCTTCTTCTTGTTTCTTTTTTGTGCACAACTTACTTAACAAAAACTGAGAGACCAAAAGATAAGCAGTGATTGTTAGCTAGTAATGCCCTGAGGGGAAGGACCACCTTGCTGCGTTCTTTCCCCACCCACTAGAGATACAGTTGCTAGGAAACTGGACCCTCCCCCTAGGGAGGGACACCTGGTCATTAATAGTCTGGGAACCTTCCTATAGCCAATCGATTCAAAATGTAGCACCTTGACCAATAGATGCTTGCCAGGCAGGAATTGCCCCTGCCTTGGGCATGCTGGGATGGACCAGAATCTATAAATCACCCAACTAACCTGGGCGCAGGGCGCTCAGCTCCCACCGCTTTGGTGGTAGGGCTGTGTAGGCCCAAGCTGCAGCTTGTAATTTTCAATAAAAAGACTCTCATGTGTTTTGCAATGGAGTCGATTCCTGGAGATCTTTTGGGGGCTCGCGAACTGGGTATAACATTTGGAGGTCCCACCGAGATTGCAGGGCCCCCCAAGACCTCAGGACTGATCCGGAGGGTCTCATAACCAGCTGGAAAGTGTGGTGTCTATCTCAGTCTCCGTCATTGTCGCTTTGTGCGGTGTGCAGTGTTCTGATGGCACCTGTTTTCTGAATTCTGTTCTGCCTCGAGGCATCTGTATGAGTGACTAATGTGATTTGGACAGATGTGTCAAACAATCACAGTCACTGAAGTTGGGAGAGACGTCCCCCAACTTCATCAGTATCTGGAGGTGGTCTAGAGCCACCCACCACTCTGAGGCTTCTGTGAGAGAGGAGCAGAGTGGGAATCTGAAGGTCTGTTTTCACAGTACCTTACCCAAGAAGGGACTTGGGCCCATCCTGGAGGAATTTCTGTAAGAGTCAGTCAGTTTTAGTCCCAGGAAATTTGGCCAGCTGTCTCAATGTCTCTATGCAGTATTTGTCTGTCTACCTTCTGTTTTCTGTTCTGAAAGGCCTCATAAAACTTGTTTAAAGTGTGTGCCTATGTGTTAGATCTATAAACGCATATGTATAGGTTGCCATGTGGTATAAAGTACCTCAGTGTCTCGCCACCATCTTGACTTTACCATGTGATTTTATAATGTGACCGCCATCTTGGTATAAATAAAAAAAGAAAAAGAAAAAAAAAAGGGGGAACCTTGGTCAAATAATTCTCATTTCCTTCTAGGTTAAAAAGATGACTTATTTTAAATTGATATTGGTTTTAGAAATTAAATTGCTTGCACTGGTAAATTCTGGTTTTAAAATCTGGTTTTGATTTTAGAGATTATGTTTATGCCTTGTGACTTCTCTCCTACAAAAGGGGTACTTTATTCTGATATTGCAAAAACGGGTTTTAAAAAATGTTTAAATGTTTAAGGCTGTAAAATGTTTAAAAGTTTATCAGGCATTTGGGTATGACAATGACTGAGAAAATTGCAGTTTTTAAAATGTATCTTGTGGAGAGCTGTTTGTTTGATAAGCTGCTTAGTTTATAAAAAAACATGTTTACGCCCTGTTCTTTACCTTGAGACAAAGAAAAGAGGAAATTTCACCAAGTTCCTTAAAGCTCGTTCTAAGTTCCTTAGAGTTTGTTTGTTACCTGCTACAGGGAAGTTATTTTAAAAAATTTGGCAGTTTCAGAACTCCTCTTTATAGTAATGTAACTTGTTTTTGCTTTGCCTATAAAAAGCAAATCATAGATGCTGGGCTCCAGCAGGATCAGGTCAGAATGAAAAGGATTTTGATGAGAGTTTTTATGTTGTCTGAAAAGCAAGAAAGAGAGCAAAAAGTAAAAATGTCTGGTTAAGCCAGAAAAAAAAAAAAAAAAAAAGCTAGGAACCTAAAGGCATATAGAATGTTGCAGAAGGTTAGTGGATGTGTTATAAAAAGCCAGAGAGTTAATATGATTTAAAAAAAAACAACTGTATTTAAATATGTTATAATTCATTTAAAAGGCTGGTGATTATTCATTACAAAATGTTTTTTATGCTCTTTTAAGGGGAAAATATTCTAGCTGATAGGTTTGGTATGGCTAAAATAATTCTTACAGTTTAAAATTGTTCTGTTATGCAGTTGATTCTAAAGCTTGTTTGATCACTGGGAACTTTTGGTTGTGGGGGATTATGGATGTTCCACAGTGTTTGCTGTATCATCAGCAGCACCTAGTGGCTGTGCTTGGTGTTGTCAGTCACAGGCTGAGCTAGCGCATGGCCAGCCGCCATGATGGTTCAGCAATAGAGAGTGCGTAAAGCTGTAGTTTGGCTGCCATGTTTGTTTAGAGCTTCCAGCTGAGTTCGGTTGCACATGGCCAGCTGCCATGCTGGTCCAGAGATAAAGAGGGTGGAGCTATGAGTTTGTCACCATTTTGTTCAGGTATCTCAGTTATGTTTAGTCATATTAGTGCTAAATGCAAAGCTTTTTACTGTTCAATTTTAATGCAAGTGGTAGGAGCAGCAAGATTAGCTAGCCTCTCTATAAACTGTATCTGATTAAAAGGTTTGCTTTGATTTTAGTTCAGAAAGAGCACATTTAAAGTCATGCTAAATACTGCAGGTGAGCCTTACCTAGTCTCTTGTCTATTTGTCTTAAAATATATACTTCTAGGACATGCATCTGGGAAATATGCTAAAATTGGAGATAATAGCATTCTGTTTTATAGGACACACTTTAGAGCAGATTATAAAGATAGACAAAGAGTAACTCAGATATGCTGGCCCTCAAGCTTGTCAGAAACCTGAATATGGCATTTTTAACATGTGTAAGCTTATTGTGACAGGAAGTCCCAAAATCCTGGCTCCCCCAAGGTCTCCAAGAAGATTTGGACACAACGACAGATGACTGCAACTCTGGATTGTGGTATGCTAACCACTGGGCAATACTGCCTCAACTGGCCCACTGCTGAGGCCCAGCCAAAACTGTGGACACCTGGAGTCAATGTTTCACATTGCTAAGGGCGAGGTGAGGCCATTCTCTCATTTCTTTCTCCACAGAAACAGTCTCTCATCTTATGTGCCTGGCAGAACTGCCCCTGTTCAGGATGCCGTGAAACACAGGAGCCAGGGACACTGCCTAGGTAATGGACTAACTAGCCATCCCTGTCATTTTGATTGGCACATGGACTGGTATTTACTTAGCTTATAATTTATCCTTCTCAGGTCTCTGAACACCTTGACGGCTATGCTAAGCTTACGGTAGCTTTACAGCTAGAGAGAAGACAATTAGATCGACTGTTAGCTCATTGATCAGTTCATTAGCTAGAACCACAGAGTACTAGATCTCTTATTTAAAAAAAAGACAGGTTTGCCTTGCTCACAGGACTCATGTTAGTTGCCTGTGTCTTAAGATAAATAAATGGAGCTTATGTAGGATCTGAAAATATAGGAGTTTAGGTTGTAAAAATCTAGAGTGTTGTTATTTAGTTTAAAAAAATGTTTCAGGGTTAATAAATTCAAAAAAGATTAGAGAGTCTAAGTAGGTTTTTTTAAAGGTATATAATTATAAATTATAAAAAAATAAAAAATATTTTAAAGCAGATTAAAAATGGGAGATACTTTAGATCTCCCCCCTCTTTGCTACTGTTGTGCTTTTAAGATTTCAGAAGTTCAGAGTTTTGGCATCGATCAATAGAGTTCTGATAAGTTGATGGAGCAATAACTGCTTATTATTCAGTCACCAGGTTAAGATTTTAATTTCCTTTGTTGGCTTCTAGAGATAGACTAAAGGTGCTTCTCGTTATGTTAAAAACATCTGTTTAATGTGTATATCTGACCCAAAAGTCATAGCTTTTACTATTCTTGATATCTGCCATTTCTGGGGTAGATTTTGACACAGGAATATCTTAAACCTATTCCTTCTAGTTGCTTTGTTAAAAAAGGATCCAAGCATCCAGGGTTTAGCACTAAAGCCAGCAATGTATTTCTGCCTGACTTTCCAGTGTAAACATAAAAATGGGAGCTAAAAGTATATGCTGAGTGTATAAAAAATGGCCAAGCTCCATTTGTGGCTAATTACCAACAGCTATGCCCACAGAAAAAAATGACAGAAAAAAATGTTACTGTGGACACACTTAAGTTGTTTATAAAGGTTATAAAAAACAGCTGATACTCATTCAGTGGGATGCAGTTTTACCTGTTACTCTCAAAATGTTTGATTTGCTGATATGTTACTTTTCTGAGTATTTAAAATTATGTATATTTCCTTTTGTGTACTAAAATTTCACATGAGTTTCAGGGATGTGACCTCGATCTGGCATAGCTCAAAAGGATCGCAGATGAGATTTTCCCTGATCTTTCCCATTTAATAGACAAATTTTAACTTCTGTCTCCAGTCTAAATTTGTCTCAGCAGATCTTCACCTGTTTAACTCTGTTCCGGGATCAGCTGTGGACTGCAAGCTTAGATCTGGACTTCCTGGAAACTGACATGATTGCTCCCTGCCTCTTCGGGTGGATCAACGAACCAGATGCTTGGGACTTCCCCATTGCCCAGCCTTTGACTGGCATTTCAGCCTTCCTAGCCCCTGATGCTACGGTCCAACAGTCAGCTCGAAGAAGCTCCAGAAGATGGATCTACGCCCAAATCCCCCCTAGCAGGCTGAAATGCTAAGTCAAAAGGGGCTCCCTGGCATTAGCTATTATCTTGGGCATCTGCTTAGCTGAAAAGGACACTAATATTGAAACAACTGGGCTAAAAGCCTAGAGAGACCCTATAATAGTTCTCCTTGGCTTACTACCCCTATATCTACCCTGAAGGGACCCCAGATCCCATTATAAAAAAATTAAATCTATAAGATACAAGGGGTCATATCTGGAAGACCCAAGATTGGATCTTCAAATGATCATGGGAAAGGGGGAAATGAGAGACCAAAAGATAAGCAGAGATTGTTAGCTAGTAATGCCCTGAGGGGAAGGACCACCTCGCTGCGTTCTTTCCCCACCCACTAGAGATACAGTTGCTAGGAAACTGGACCCTCCCCCTAGGGAGGGACACCTGGTCATTAATAGTCTGGGAACCTTCCTATAGCCAATCGATTCAAAATGTAGCACCTTGACCAATAGATGCTTGCCAGGCAGGAATTGCCCCTGCCTTGGGCATGCTGGGATGGACCAGAATCTATAAATCACTCCACTAACCTGGGCGCCGAAGCGGTGGGTGCTGTGTAGGCCCAAGCTGCAGCTTGTAATTTTCAATAAAAAGACCCTCATGTGTTTTGCAATGGAGTCGATTCCTGGAGATCTTTTGGGGGCTCGCGAACTGGGTATAACACAAACAAATGAAAGACCCCTGAAGGTTGTCTTCCGTCAGGGAGACCCTGTACCCAAAGATCAACGAGTCCAGTTGTTCGGATGCAACCAGCAAGAGGCTTTATTGAGTACACGGGTACCCGGGGCGACCAAGCCTATCGGAGGACTTGCGCGCCTCTCGGTTGGGGTGACGGGTTTTTATAGGGCTCGGGAGCAGGAAGCGCGGTTACAGAAGCGAGAAGCATAGTTACAGGGGTCTGATTGGGTGGTTTGAACAAAGCCGTAGTTAAGTCACGTACCCAGAACCGGGAAGGCGGGAAGGCAGATTGTGAGTCACGTACCCACCCGGAACCGGGAAGGCGGGAAAGAATGCAGCGAGGTAGCTCTCCCCTCAGGGAACTTACTGCTATACCACGCCTACTCTACATAGTATTAACAATCGCTGCTTATCTTTTGGTCTCTCAACAACAACCAAACCACCAATAACCAAATAACCAATAACCAAATAATCAACAACCAAACAACAACCCACCCTCCCTCTTGGAGCCCTAGAAATGAATACTTGAATACATAGTAGCTCCAACTCAACCACAAAGATGAATAACTGCTGTGAGCTTGGAAGGAAAAAAAAAAAAGTTACAAGATTTGTCCCAGTACCTTGGGGGCATTTTTCAAGGGAGAAACCTGATGATCACTACTAGACCAGAGGGGACAGAGAATAAATGGAAAGGGCCTCCTACTAGACAATAGGGACTCTTAGGATAGTGGGATATGCAATGGAGATAAATAACCACAGAGCCTTCCCTGTCCCTCTCCTTACTCCTCTGCACTTGGTCCCGCCTCCACCTTCCAAGGCTGGTATTCCAGGATTTTGTCCCCCACTCCCCTCCATTTGCTGAATTTCAACCATTGCTGTTTAAAACCTTACTTTGGCCTTAAAGTGTGTAACACAGTAAACTTCTGGGAAACTAAGACATAGTAAAACTAGAAAAGTGCAGGGTAGGGAGCCAAGCCTGTGTACTAACAAAAGCAGAGGCTGTGACAGGCATGACAAAGAGACACATAATTGCAGCACTGGAGAGGCTGAGGCAAACAAAGGTATTGCTGTGAGTTCCACACTAGTGAGAGCTACACAGGGAGCCACTATTAGATAGATACATAGATAGATAGATAAGGAAACTGACAGGATGAAACTTTTGCTCTGTGGTTCAATGCTAAGTCCATATTTAGACAAGAGCTCAGACCCTGCCTTTAAGAAAACTAAATCTGGGGGCTGGAGAGATGTCTCAGAGGTTAAGAGCACTAGCTGTTCTTCCAAAGGTCCTGAGTTCAATTCTCAGCAACCACATGGTGGCTTACAACCATCTATAGTGAGATCTGGTGCCCTTTTCTGGTGTGCATGCCCACTTGCAGGCAGAACACTGTATAAATAATGATTAAATAAATAAATCTTTAAAAAAAAAAGAAAGAAAACAAAATCTGAGCTGAAGAGATGGCTCAGAGGTTTCAAAGGTCCTGAGTTCAATTCCCAGCAACCACATGGTGGCTCGCAACCATCTATAATGAGATCTGGTGCCCTCTTCTGACCTCTTGGCTCACATGCAATACTGTATAAATAATAAATAAATCTTAAAAAAGAAAGAAAGAAATACAAGTCTATCCAGCACTCGGGAGGCAAAGGTAGGCAGATATCTGTGAGTTTGAGACCAGCCTGGTTTACAAAGAGAGTTCTAGGACAGAGAAACCCTGTCTCAAAAAAATGAAGGAAAAAAAATGGCACTAGGGAGAACTGGCTCAGCAGGTAAGAGCATGTGCTGGTTTTCTGGGGAATGTCAGTTCAATTCCCAGGACCCAGCTACAGGGTATCCAGAGAATCCAATGTCTCTTGCATCTGTGGGACTCCATGCTCACACGCACAGTACAAACACACAACACATACACATGATTAAAAATAATGAAAAGACAGATTTTAAATGGCTGGCTAGAAGGCTTGTGCACCATGCATAAGGCTTTGGTTTGATTCTCTAATAGAAAGAAAAAAAATCAACACTATCCTAGATGGTGTTACACACCTGTAGTGCCAGCTGAAGCAGAAAGCTGGTTGAGTTCAAAATGTGAGGGAGAGAGATTAAGAACAGCAACGGGGCCAAGCAGAGGCGGCACTTTAGATTCAGCATTCAGAAGGCAGGAGCAGCAGGATCTCTGTGAGAAACCCTAATAAAATAATAAGATTAATAAATAAACCTAAAATTAAAAAAAATGGGAACTAGAAACAGGGACAGGACCTGTGACCTGACTGAAAATCACTTCTCCAGAGACTTCAGATTTGTTAGGAACAGATAGATTTCTTTGACTACATCCAGTCTTCACCCAGAACCCCATCTGAGAGACCAAAAAATAAATTAGCAGCTATTATTAAGACCTGAAGTTGGTGGGTGGAGAAATCCAGTAATGCCCTGAGGGGAAGGACCGCCTTACTGCATTCTTTGCCCACCCACTAGAGATAACAGTTGCTAGAAAACTGGCCCATCCCCCTAGGGAGGGACACCAGGTCATTATGGTCTGGGGACGTTCCTATAGCCAATCAATTAAAAATGTAGCATTTTGACCAATAGATGCTTGCCTGGCAGGAATTGCCCCTGCCTTGGGCCTGCTGGGATGGACCAGAATCTATATATCACTCAACTAACCTGGGCGCAATGGGCTCAGCTCCCATCGCTTAGGCGGTGGGTGTTGTGGGCCCAAGCTGAAGCTTGTAATTTACAATAAAAAGACCCTCCTGTGTTTTGCAATGGAGTCGATTCCTGTAGATCTTTTGGGGGCTTGTGAACTGGGTGTAACACATCCACTTTCTTTTTCTGAGGCTTAAGGAGTCTGAGGTAGAGTCAAGACTCTCAGAAGCAAGCTAAACCAGTTCCTGCAGGCCTGGACCTGCCCTGCTAGAGAAGAGCCATATTACAGGCTCCTTTCAGCCTCAGCCACAGCCAGCTACAAAAGCACAGAAGACCTAGGCAGGGAAGAAATGAGAAACTGGCACATTAGCACACATCTCTCCAGACAGATGGGGCCCAGTTAGATCGTTAGTGCTGTGGTCCCATGGGCAAAGCCTAGCTGTGTTCTCTGCAGTGGTAGCTGCTGCCTCCAGCTCCACAGATCTGCTCCATAGTGCCTCCTTCCTATTGCTTCTCAGAATGGCTGAGATAACACATTCTCAAGGAACCCAGCTTTCAGTTTTTCCTGGTTGCTCTGGTTCCCTGAGTCCTATAGAAAGGCCATATTTTCCTTTGGTGGCTGACCTCTTGCCTAACTTCAGTTATGCGGGGTATAGCCAGAAGGAATTAGGAGGCTCTAGGTCAGAGTTTGGATAAGGGCGGAAGCTTTGAGGGCTTGAAGCTGTGTGTTGAAAGTAATCTCTAATCAGTCCCTTTATTCCTTTCTGCGCATGCTTATTCTGGATGATTAAAATAAAGGAGTGTTACCATCTCCTCATGATTGTGAAATCCCACCAAGTGACTCAGGTTATTCAAAGCCTGAAGAATTCGTTATGAAAGCAACTCCATTCCCTGATCAAAGAAGGTAATTTCTGTCCAGAGAGATTTAATGAAGTGCTTCCTTAATAAATAAGTCAGACAGCTGCCTAGAGCCAGACATGGTAGACTTGGGAAACTGAGGCAGTAGATTTGTACCTTCAAGGGCAGTTTGTAGTACAACTGTACAAGAATTTTAATCCAGCAACATGGCTACTCTGGCAAGGGGCCACATCTGAAGACCTAGATTTGTATGATCCAGCTGGAGTACAGACATACCCTTAGCACACACCTTTAGTCCCTCTGGCTAAAATATGGGCAAGACACATCTTTAGTCTCTCTGGCTGGAATTTAGTACATATCTTTAATCCCAAACAATGACGGTCTAATTGAGGGGCAGACAAAGTGACAAATCAGAAAAAGATTTGACAGAATGAGTCAGAGATGGGATACTCTCAGGAGAACAGACAGGAAAGAGAAGCTACTTAAGAGCAGCAGGGGGTGGGGGGGGCGTAGAGGAAAGTTCATGGAGAAAATACAGTTTTGGAGCACAGTGCAGTTTGGTTGAGCTCATGCAGTTCAGTTTGTGGAGTTCAGAGACAGTTTTTCCAAACAACTGAATGAGAAGTGGAGAGAAGCCAGTTTGAATCAGTCAGCTTGGAGCGGAGTTTTGAGCCAGAACAGCTGAGTTGAACTAGCCAGCCAGAGTTCAGAAAGACCTAGAAAGGGTGAGCTTATTCAGCAATAAGTTTCAGAGGCAGAAAACATTTTAGGCCTAGGTTATCAGAAGGAGCCTGGAAGCTGAAGCTTTCAAGATCCAAACTTGCAGAAGATTAGATTGTACGGAGGCTAAAGGCTTCAGGTCTAGATACTAATGCTCAGCCCATCGGGCAGCAGATCTTCATGAACTCAAGGCCAGTCTGGTCTACAAAGTGAGTCCAGGACATCCAGGGCTACACAGAGAAACTCTGTCTCAAGAAGAAGAAGAAGAGGAGGAGGAGGAGAAGGAGGAGGAGGAGACAGAAATACTCTGGGCTCAGCCCAAACCATGTATTTGTAAAGCTTGGGTACAGCTTTCATCTCATCCCATCATCTAAGGAAATAAGATCAACTTTTACATGCAACTTTATTTCAAAACCAGGCATAGTGGCACAATGGCACGAATCTTTAATCCCAGCACTTGGGGAAAAAGAGGAGGATCTCTGTGAGTCAGCAGCCAGGCTGCTCTACATAGTGAGTTCAGGCCAGATAGGACTACACAGTAAGACCATGTCTCAAAAAAAAAAAAAAAAAAAAAAAAGAACTCAGCAGTTACCCAGTGCCCAGCATAACCATCTGAGTTTGTTCCTTGGGACCTACAGAATGGAAGGAGGGAAATGACTTCCACAGCTTGTCCTCTGAACTCCATGTGCGCATTGAGACACCATCCAACAAATAAGTGTAGTTAATTAAGTAAATTACAAACTTATACTTTACAAACAAACTATCAAAACAACCAAAACTCCAAATCAAGCAAACAGAATACAGGAACATCACCACAAAGCCCAACTACTAGGAGAATCAACCTCACATGCAATGCTGTCAACCTAACTCCTGCAAAATTCTCTTCAATGGAAGTGGGTAGTAGCTCATTTCTTTTTATTTATTTGTTTGTTTATTATTTATAGTGTTCTGCCTGCATATACACCTGCATGCCAGAAGAGGGCACCAGATCTCATTATAGATGGTTATGAGCCACCATGTGGTTGCTGAAAATTGAACTCAGGACCTTTGGAAGAGCACCCAGTGCTGTTAACCTCTGAGCCATCTCTCCAGCCCCTAATAGCTCATTTCTTACACAGAAAGGTCTATATGGCTTTCTTTTCTTATTGTCATTATTATTTTTTTAATGTTTATTCATTAATTTAGTATATATGAGTGCCTTACCTGCATGTACACCTGCATGCTGCCAGAAGAGGGCATCAGATCTCATTATAGACCGTTGTGAGCCACCACGTGGGTGCTGGGAATTGAACTTTGGACCTCTGGAGTAAAAGCAGACAGTGCTCTTACCATCGAGCCATGTCTCCAGCGTCTATGGATATCATTTTACAGTACTGGGCACTAAGGAAGTACTCTCGTCCATTCCTAGTACCCATCTATCATGGTGTGGGGGTTTAGATTTGTTTTTCCTGTGTGTGTGTGTGTGTGTGTGTGTGTGTGTGTGTGTAGGTGTAGGTTCATGGGTGATATAGTACGCATGTGGCGGGCACAGGATAACCTCGTGGTTCTCTCACCTTTACGTAGGTTCTGAGTGTTTTTGTTGATTTTTTGTTTTGTTTTGTTTTGTTTGTTTGTTTGGAAAATGTTAGCATTTAATTAACCTCACTGGCTGGCTTTAAGCCACCAGGACACAGGCACCTCCAACACCCTTCATCTTCTCTTCAGTTCTTCTGCTGAAGAATTTGGCCTTCAAGATGACAGGCTGCTTGGAGAGCTTGCCCTTCCCCAGAGTTTTGTGGTAGCCTTATCACACAACATCAATGATGGGAGCAGCCCCAGTCTTGTTGTTTTTTTCTTTTTTTTTCAGCATTGACCCGTGTCTACTCACTGACCAGTGTCCACAATTTATTCAGGTTGATGGTTGGGCAGAAGCTGTGATTCCTTTTTAAGTGGTAATGCCTCATACCAACTTTCCCAAAGTAACCTGGATGATATTTGTCGAAGCTCATCCTGTGGTGATGCATGCCTCCTGCATTCCCGGGGCCTCCTGGGTGTTTGTGGTGCTTACTGATACCACCCTGACCATGGCTTAGGTGCCCCAGAGTTTCCACGTCTTCCTCAGTCTGGATGGCATGGCAGCATCAGAAAGAAAAGAGAGGTTCTGGGAGTTTTTATGCTGGCCCCTGTTGTGTGTTTGTTTGTTTTAAGACAGCACAGACTGGTTTTAAACTCTTGGTGCTTCTTCCTTTTCAGGCTCCTAGGTGCTAAGACCACAAACAGATGTCATCATGCCTGGCTTCCCACATGACTTTAAACAATGCATAGTTTTGGGAAGTTGTATGAGTACACATGCCCATGCCTTTGTACACCAATCTATACAAAAAAAATTAGCTTAGGGATTACTGATCTGAGAATTTCATTACAGTACAAACCTCTCCCTCAATAACTCCCAATAACTCCTCCCCAAAATCTATAGCTCTGCTTGGCTTGTCCCTACCCCTAGTCCTAAAAATAAATTTTGTAGGATTGGGGAGGTAGTTCAGATGCACCCCAAAACAAAGAGTTTTATAATGTATATCTTGGGAGTGACTGTTTCTTCAACACTCTATTAGTTGTTGATTCAGGAAAGATGCCTCCAGAGTTTGGCTAAGTTCTGGCTCCCTGGGAATGTGATGGATTCCTTGGCTTCACAAAGCTAAACAGACAATGTAGCTCCCCAAGGAGAGGCTTGAAACACAGAAAACTATCCTTTCTACTTTCCTTCTCCTTCCTTCTCTTTCTTCTGTGATACAGAATAGGGTCTCAGGGTCTGGTTGATCTGAACCTGGCTATGGCCCTAAAGTACATGACAATCTCCAAGTACTGGGACTACAGCCATGTGTCACTGCACCCAACTGAAGATCGGCAAAAGTATTTGTGCTGCCCAGAGACCAACTATTGTCAAATCTAGTGATGATTCTTTAGATTTCTGCTGTGTGTATAGATATGTATGATTCTACAGAGAGTGCAGCGCTGGAGAATGCTATACATACTCTTTGTGAAAGATCAGAATAAAGCAGTCCTAGATAAGGAATTATACCAGGCTATAGATATTTTCACTTCAGATGGAAAGCAGGAAATGTGTTGCGTTAGGGAAGAGATTTTTTGCCTTTGTTCAACAATTGAAGAAAAGCTATGGGTTCCTTCAAAATTAATAAAGATTAGATTTGACCATGGGAGACTTTCTGAAAATCTTGACTGCAGACATGAAGGATAAAACAAAACAAAACAAACAAAAAACAACAACAAAACAGGTAACATGAACTGCTGATCCCTCTACTTGGAAACAGCTTGGAGACCGTCTGAGACATGAGAGCACGTTTCTGCAAAGCCAATACATCTTGTTGGCTACAGAGACTTTAGGACTTATCATGTCACCCTTTTATACAGCATAGATGAAAATTTATATTACAGTTTGATTCTGTAGTTCAGACTGGCTTATAAGGAAAGATGAATGCCTTTGACTTGCATAGAGCAGAGAATCATCTTTAGTCCAATTGTTCATACTGCACATTCCATACATGTGTTAATACAGAGATATAATTACCTTTAAAAGTTTATATGTTCACAGGATAAAAAGCCAGACACCACAGAAGATAACGCAAGTATCCCAGATGGTCCAACCTCACAGACTACCTCAATAGCTGTTTCTTCAAAAATCTACATCCAGCGGCTGGACAGATGGCTCAGAGGTTAAGAGCACCGTCTGTTCTTCCAAAGGTCCTGAGTTCAAGTCCCAGCAACCACATGGTGGCTCATAACCATCTATAGTGAGATCTGGTGCCTTTTCTGGTATGCAGGCACACATGCAAGTAAAATGCTGTTTAAATAATAAATAAATAAATCTTTAAAAAAAAATCTACATCCAGAACAACTTCAAAATACCCAGCTAAGATGGTCCAGACTCAGACAGTCCAGCCAGGACTTCAGTTAAGCCCTGCACTTTCTCCTCACACAGAGACCAGACAAAAACGATACAGCCAGCTTTCTTAGGACTTGGACAGTATCCTAAATGTTTCTTAGGCTTCCAAAAAGAAAACATCACCAACACAACAGAAAGCAATTTTAAGAAAACAACAGCCTGTGATGGAGCGATGGTTCAGAGTTCAAGAGCACTGACTGGGGGCTGGAGAGATGGCTCAGAGGTTAAGAGCACTGCTTGCTCTTCCAGAGGTCTTGAGTTCAAATCCCAGTAACCACATGGTGGTTTACAACCATCTATAATGAAATCTAGGCCTCTTCTGGCGTTCAGTTATACATGCAGACTGCTCTTCCAAAGGTCCAGAATTCAATTCCCAGCACCACATGGTGGCTCACAACCATCTGTAGTGAGATCTGGTGTCCTCTTCTGGTGTGAAGGTTCATATGCAGACAGAACAGTGTATACATAATAAAAAGAGAGAGAGAGAGAGAGAGAGAGAGAGAGAGAGAGAGAAAGAGAAAGAGAAACAAAGAAAGAGCCCCCATTCCCAACAATGGGCAGGTGGTTTGGCTGCTCAGTGTGGAAGGGGTGTTGGCTGTCGTTAAAGGGGTTGGCCACACGTTGATAATGTTCTCAGGAAGGAAACAGATTAAGGAAGGTTAGACTCCAGGATCTCTCTTTCTCTTTTTATTTCCTCTACCCTTCTTCCTCTCCTATGTAGTGTTAAGAGAAAAAAGGGAGAGAAAAAGAATGAAAATTAAAAACTGGGGGGGGGGGTATAGGAATGCTAGGATAAAAGGGTAGATTATTGAATCGATTTTTAAATTTAAAAGCATTCAACAAGACAACATTTTTATATTTGTATGGATCATTTTATATTGATACAAATTTAAGGTTATTTTTGTTACAACATACTGTATAGATGTTTCAATTCTTGTTCAAGGTATTGTACCTATGCAACTCATTTAAAAATTCAATGTGAAAAAAAAAAATTCAATGTGAAGTTCTAGTCTCCCCCACTCCCAGGGTTTCTATGGGAGTGTACCCCCCACTGTCCTGAACTCACTTTGTAGACCAGGCTGGGCTTGAACTCACAGAGATTTACCTGCCTCTGCTTCACAGAGTGCTGAGATCATAGGCATGCCCCACTGCACCTGGAGACTCCTTTTTGTTTTTTGTTGTTTAAATAATTTTTATTTTACATATATTAGTGTTTTATATGTAGGTCACTTGCATGACAGAAGAGAGCATCCGGTCTCATTTTAGATGGTTGTGAGTCACCATGTGGTATCTGGGAATTGAGCCCAGGTCCTCTGGAAGAGCAGCCAGTGCTCTTAACCTCTGAGCCATCTCCCCAGCTTCTAGTCTTTATTTTATTTCTTGTTTTTTTGAGACAGGATTTCTCTGTGGCCTGGCCTGGCCTGGCCTGCCTGGCCTCACACTCATAGAAATCTGTCTCCCTCTGTTTTCCTGAGTGCTAGATTACAGGCATGTGCCACCACGGCTGGCTAAATTCTAGTCCTTTTGAAAGTCACTATTGCATACTGTTTAGGATAATTACGAGTTGCAAGTTAGGGGCTAGCTGTTCTTCCAAATTCCCAGCAACCACATGGTGGTCCATAACCATCTATAATGAGATCTGGTGCCCTCTTCTGGCTTGTAGGCATACATGCAGGCAGAATATTGTATAAGTAAGTAAATATTAAAAAATAAAAAAAGAAATGCAAATTAATAGTCAATCAAACTTGATCTTGTTAGGTACTAGTTTTGTTAATTACAGAATTAAGGTTTCTTTACCCTCCTGTAAATGTGTTTTCGAAAGTTAATCAGATAGTAAATAGATAGAAACAAGTGTTTGCCTCTACTCATATATATATATACTATAGATTGAGAGATGGTCTTCAAAAACCTCAGTGATCTACAAAATACGGCATTTAAATATATTTTAATAATAAAAGGCTTTTTTTTTTTTCATGTCAGCTCCTGTCAGCACCCCTATTTGACTTCAAAGAAGATGATTTGTCATTGAAGAACCTCCATATGGAGTTTGCTTCAAATGTGGCAAGGCACTGGGCAAAGAATTGTCCTGCCTCAACTGCAGTGAGGAGGTCGACTGCCAAACTTTACAAGAACAAGGTAAAGAAGTCCTTCATGATTCCCTGCTTCACAGAAATCCCTTTGGGTGACTGTCCAGACAGTCAGCTGTCTCTGTCATTTCTATAGTTTTAGAAGCTGCTTGTTCTGCACTTCCTGTCCTTGCAGGTAGAGTGATCCTTTTCAGGCTTGAAGACTAGATAGTTATGGTCCCACAGTTAAGATGAAGTTGTTTAGAAGTTAAGAAAATCTACAAAGATAGTTGTAGGTTGATAAATACAAGTTATGATAGGAAGTGATTTAAGTGTCAAACTTTGAACTCACCAAGATTGGATAGATAGCACTATCTCCCAGGTTGCCAAATACAAGTGGATTTTGTAAATGTAATTCTCTTACCTGAGAGTGTTCATAATTGTTCTTATTGTATATAGTTTATTAATATTAGAGGAAGAGCCTTCTATTGAACTAAGAGGGAGAGATGTTGGAGGATGGTTTTTGTGCACTGTGCTTCTAAATGCTGATTTTTGTGCCCAGAGATCTGGTTCAGGCCAGATGTTGGTTGGAAGTGTCACTTCCATAAAGCATCTCCTGTCTCTGTGTTGTGTAAAAATTGTTCTTCATCACTTCTGATTGGTTAATAAAGAGCTGAACAGCCAATAGCTGGGCAGGAGGGGTTAAGGCCGGACTTCTGATCCCAGTGAGGGGGTCTCTGGTGGAGAGCAGAGTGAGAAGAATTGCTAGGAGCACATGTATAGGGAAGGAGCCGCCAGAGAAGGTAACGGGCCATGTGCCTGGTAAGTAGACTAGGCCAGAATAGCTGAGTATCTGCCTGGCTATGGCGCTTGAAGCTTATTAATAAATATAGTAGGTCTCCATGCAATTATTTGGGAGCTAGAGCGGGTGTAGAAAAACTTTAATTTTACAGTGAAGAGAGAGAAGAGGCTAGGAGGAAAGACTGGAGACTGGAGAGTGCCTCATTGAGATCATTCTGCATGGGAGGCTGTGCACTGCATAAGGATTCATCTAGCCTAGGCTGGCCTAGGTGACCTTCAACTTTTTGTTTTTGTTTTTCCAAAAGGTTTTCTCTGAGCAGCCCTGGCTGTCCTGGAACTCCTTCTGTAGACCATGCTGTCCTCAAACTCAGAGATCTTTCGGCCTCTGTCTCTGGATCAGACCTTGAACTTCTTATGCTCCTGCCTTTGTGTGCTAGGCTACAAGAAGGTGCCACCCACTGCATGGCATGCCATACTAGGGATTGAATTCAAGTCATAATCCTCCTGCCTCAGCCTCCACAGTGCTAGGATTACAAAAGTGTGCCACAGTCCTAGTTTATTTGTGGGAGGAATTGTTTCGTTTGTGTATGCTACAAAAAAGTGCTTTACACTTGGATTATATCCCTAGCCCTTGTTTTTTGTTTGTATGATTCTATGAGACAAAGTATTGTTCAGCACTTACTATGTGGACCAAGCTAGTCTCGGGCTTGTGGTGATCCTCTTACCTGTTTCCTCAGTGCTGGGATTACAAGTATATGCTACCATACCTGGCTACTTTGAAGCTATCTCCTGTTACCCATCTGTCCTTGAACTCTGTAGCACTGGGGTCATCACCACACCTGGTGGCTGGTCTGTGATAAGGCTGACCCACAAACACTGTTTTAAGCATTTCTTTATTTGCAGACATGATCTGTACAGTGCTGATGTCTGCTAATTCTAGACAACTGCCCGTAACTAGCTGTGCCTACATGCTACTTAGTTTCTGCGAGTTTCCCAGAAAACAAACTTCTGGGTTGATAGATACAAAGTAAAGTTTTCTACATTTTTTGTTGTTTCAAGGCAGGGTTTCTCTGTGTAGCCTTGGCTGTCCTGTACGCCCTTTGTAGACCCGGCTGGCCTCAAACTCACAGAGATCGGCCTGTTTTTCCCTCTCAAAGTGTTGGGATTACAGGTGTGGGCCACCACACCCAGATTGATATTTTTTGTTTTTTGAGACAGGGTTTGTTCTTGAACTCACAGAGATAGATCTGCCTCTGCCTCCCAAGTGTTGGGATTGAAGGTGTGTGCCACCACCAACTGACATTTTCTACATTTTTTGGTAGGCTAAGAGGTCTGAATAACAACTGCTAACCCTTCACCCTTGCCTAATTCTCATTAGAAAGGTCATTAAAAGTAAACAAAACATCTCTAGTTAGCAGTTAAATGGGTTTAGGAATTTTAAATTACCACGTCACTGATCTTCTGGCATCCATTATCCTTTCTCTTGGGCAGGGTCTCATACAACTCTGAACTCATGGCTTCTCCTGACCATCGTCCTCCTGCCTCAGCACTCCAAGGCCCCAGTGTGTGTGCTACTCTACTCAGGTTTGTTGTTTCTGTAGAGGACTGAAGTCAGCTGTGGTGGTTTAAATAAGAATGGCTGCCCCACCCCTTTCTCTCCACGTATTACTGGAGACCAATAAAAAAATAAGATTCAGAGGTTAAGAGCACTGGTTCTTCCAAAGGTCCTGAGTTCAATTCCTAGCAACCACATGGAAGCTCACAATCATCCATACTGGGATCTGGTGTCCTCTTCTGGTGTGCAGGTGTACGTGCAGGCAGACTGTATAATAATAAATGAATAATAATGATTTTTAAAAAAATATTTATGTATTTATTATGTATACTATGTATACAGAGTTCTGCTTACATGTACACTGCATGACACAAGAGGACGCCAGATCTCATTACAGATGGTTGTGAGCCACCATGTGGTTGCTGGGAATTGAACTCTTTTTTTTTTTTCAAAAAAAAAAGGAAAGATGATTCAGTTAGGAGCAATGGTGCATGTCTGTAATCCCAGCACTCAGGGAGGCAGAGGCAGGCAGATCTCTGTGACTTCAAGGCTAACCTGGCCTACAGAACAGGACAGCCAGGGCTATACAGAGAAACACTGTGTCAAAACAAACTGACAAAAACAAAACAAAACAAAACAAAAAAGATTCTATGATCGGGTGGTGGCGGCCCTTGCCTTTGATCCCAGCACTGAGGTGGATTTCTGAGTTTAGTGCCAGCCTTGTCCACAGAGTGAGCTCCAGGCAACACAGAGAAACCATGTCTTGCAAAACAAACAGAAAACAAAAATATATTCTACATCTTTAAAGAAAAAGGTCCAAGCCAGGCATACACACATAATCTTGGATTTTGGAGACCTTGGTAAGACTTTATCTCAAAAAGCCAAAAAAAAAAAAATTCCACTGGTGGAACTCTAAAATATGATCATTATAGTTGTAATTTTGTATTGTAGTGTAGGAGACTACCGGGCAGAAAGATTGTTATGAGGATTTTCTCATAAAACCAAACCTACCTCATACCTCACGCTAAGGCAATCAGCTCTGCTATTGGCAAATGCCCATACCACAAAGTGCCAGAGATAAACCATTCATGAAGTCTGATACCTTTGGTTTGGTGGCTTTAGACAAGATCTCACTATGTGGCCCAGGCTGGCCTCCAACTGAGAGATCCACCTAAGTTGGCTATGTAGCTGAGACTTTTCCTTGAATTCCTGCTCCTTCTGCTCTCATCTCTCAAGCAGTATAGCAAACCTGGCTCTCTCTCATCTATTTTCATTTCCTTTTTTTTTTTTTTTGACGTTATTCCATAGGCAGCTGGCTCCATTGTTTTAGAGCCTGTGGCAAAGCTGAACATATCTGAGTGTGTGGTGGAGGAAAACAGCTAAAGACAAAGAGATCTGAGAGTCAGAGAAAGAACAGGATAGGTTCCTGTGTCTTGAAGTCTATAGCCCAGTGATCTAGTCTTCTTCCATTTCCTTTCACCTTCTAGAAGACTTATTGCTATGTCAGCAGGGGACCGCACCTTTCCTCAGTGAATCTGGGGGACCAATGAGGATCTGAACCTTAACACTCAGAGAAAAAAGATGCTTCATTGTTTCCAGTCCTCTGACTGGGCTGTTACTCATTAAGAAAAAGTCACCAAGTAAGGGGAGTTTACAGAAGTTGATTGTTTCCTTCCTGGTCACAGTACTAGGGTGTTAATTACATATCTAGATAGTTAATAAACAGCACTGTAAATGTATGTTGAGCTCAGATAATCAGTATTATTATCCTCATTAATCAATGAGAATAAAGTTTAAAATTCTTTGGTCAGGTGTAGTGGTTCATGCCTGTAAGCCCAGCTCTGAGGTCCTAGGGCAGAGTTCAAGGCCAGCCTGGGCTTTGTCAGATACTAGGACTGATAGGGTTCAATCCCCTCAACAAAAACAGGAACATTAATGACCATTGAAGGAATTCTCTTCAGCAAAGGACCTGAGAGATTGACAGGAGGAGCCAGCAGCTCATTTGGGATGAGGCAGGAGGCACAAGGCTTGAAAATGAACAAGGAAATTCTTTCATGGCTTGGTACAAGGGACTGCTGGCAGGAAGGGGCTACCATGAAATTCACAAGGCCCTTCTGTGGTACATATTTTGCTGGGAAGTCTGGCTGGAAACTGAGGATAGGGCCAAGATTCCATGGAGTCCAGAGGTCCTAAGGCAAGTCCACTGTGTATCTACTAGATCCCCACCTTTCTCTGAGCATGCTCCATAGAACCTAGTCCCACATGATACACTAATAACTCAAGAGTCCGAAGGTGGCAACCAGGTAGAGTGGTGTATGCTGGTGATCCCAGCATTCAGTAGGCAGAGGCAGGAAGATCAGGACGTCAGGCTCACCCCTGGCTGGGTAGTGAGCTCCATGACAAGGTTCCTTGATTATCTCCTTTTAAAAAAGGAACAGCAAGTTTCATTTAAATGAAAAGAAAAGGTGTTTTTGTTTTTTTTTTTTTAAAACAAAGGGGGAAATGTGAATATAAACATGTTTTTGTTTTGGTCCCAGGTGTGGGATGTGGGACTGATTCAGATGGTCCACAGCAGCAGACTATTTGTTTCAGGTGGGCTCTGAGAGCTCTTTGCCAGCTGCTGATAGTTTAAATCTGAGGACTCTGGAGAGAGAATAAATGCCAGAGCCCGGAGAATGAGGAGCTCAAAGAAAGAACAAGGCTGCTCCTGGTTGCTGTTGTGAAACAAGAAGTTGGAGATCTCCTGAAATGAGGATTGGACTGGCTCCAAAGAAGCCGAAGAACCTGACCAACAGGAAGCAACTAAAAAGACTACCCTTACTCTTTCCTACCTGGTGTTGGGGTGTTGGAAGGCATTGGGGTGGGCTAGGGAAAAACAGGTATCTGCCTGCATGTACACCTGCACGCCAGAAGAGGGCACAAGACCTCATTACAGATGGTTCTGAGCCACCATGTGGTTTCTGGGAATTGAACTCAGGACCTCTGGAAGAGCAGGCAGTGCTCAGCCCTGTAAATCAAAGTTCTTGGGTGTTTTGCCTGCATGTATGTTTATGTACATAGGTATGCTTATGCAGGGCATGTATGCAGTGCACAGCAGAGCCCAGAAGAGGGCATTGGATTCCCCTGGGATTGGAGATATAGTTGTGAGCTGATGTCAGTTCTCAGATTTGAACCCTGGTCCTTTGGAAGAGTAGCTAGGTGCTCTTAACTTCTGTACCATCTCCTCAGCCCATCAGTGGTTATTTTAAAAAGATGATTAAAAGTTAAAAAAAAAAAGAATTTCTAAAAATGTTCACGAGCGTTTTACCCACATATAGACATATGTAATGTGTGAATGCCCGGTGACTATATAGGAGGTGCCGGATCCCCTGGAACTGGAGTTATAGATGGTTGTGAACCACCATGTAAACGCTGGGACCCAAATTCAGGACCTCTGTAAGAGCAACACCCGCTCTTAACTGCAGAACCATGTCTCCAAACCCTGATGTGTTCTATTCTCCATTTCCTAGTCAGAACGGAGTATCATCCAAACACTAATGTGTTGAGCTCTTGTACTCCAAATTGCTTTAGGAAAGGCTAGTTCCAGGCCCTGTCCAAATGTCACTCTTTTCTAGGATGTATTCTTAAATTGCTTCAACTATCTACCTACCCTCTTTTCTCGCCTGCAGTCTTTGATCAAGGCCCCAAAGTAAGTTTGGTCTTAAAAGGGTTAGGCTAACTTTGTAACCTATATGTCTTCTAAAGCCTATAGTTTTGAGTTTTAGGTCCAGGTTAAGCTAAAGCCTCTTAGTACCTTTCCAGAGAGTGAAGAAATGTGACCCTATCCGTGAGGATATAAAAAAAGGGCAAGCAAGCAATGACCTTCACTCAGCAAAAGGAGGACCAGACCCTTGTCCTTGAGATAGCGTTTCTTAGCAACAAACCTAGACTTCTTCTGAGTAGCTTTTGACCTCCAGCCAAGAGCCCGCAGCCCTAATCTTCAAGGATGAGCTAACCACCCCCACCTTCAATTGCAGCTGCATCCACACTTGGCAGGACTGGCCAAGCTTGAACACCTAAGACTAACCAATTATCTTACTTTATAGCTTCCTCATCCAATCCTAAATTGCCAAAACTAGAACTTCAAATCTCCCGCAATTTTTCTTTTAAAAACCTAAAGGCCTTTGTCTCCCGGGGGCCACTCTTTGCTGACCAGCGGGGGTGACCCCATTGTACAATGGTAAATAAACCTCTTGCTTTTGCAACGAGTCTTGGTCTGGGGGAGTTTCTGGGAAGGGCGCGATTGAACTCCTGAGCTGTGAGACCCCAGGTCTTACAGTCTCAATCAATTAGAACTTGTTTGCCATGGAAGGCAGTTTAGCGCTTTGTAGCTGAGGACTAGTGTTGTAGCTGAGGACTAGTGTCGCTGCTTTTGCTTAGTAGCCTAGCACTGCTGAGTCTTTGGGAGTTAGCTGCATGAAGAAGGCATGACTTATCAGACCTTGGGAAGATCACCACGTCCTACCCCGTGAAGAACACTGACAAGCAATGGGTTTAATTGCAAAAAGTCCACCGTGGAAGCGCTTCCATTCATTCTCAAGACATCAGTGAGGCAGAGAGGAGAGGAGCTATCACTGACCTGACTTATGCTGGAGCTAGTCAGCTTAGTCACTCTAAGCCAGTGTTTTGCTTCTTTCACTACCTCACCTGGGCACAGCCATCCTCAGGGACACCTCAGAGCCCAGCCAGAGCTGGGGAGCAGGAGCAAGCCAGCCTAGGTACTCTAACCTTGAGAAATCCAGCACGCCTTCAACGAGCCCTTTGGGTGTCTCCCCTGGGCTTCCTTGCCATGTATATTCACGCAGACAGATCTGCTCTAGGACAGTATTTATTTTTCCTTGGCAAAAAAAGTCAAATGCTACATTTTTGAAAACAGAAAATCTCAGACACTCAAAAGCATCACAGGAGACGGTCTGACAACAGCACAAAACATCCTACTTAAGAGTTGTTTTTTAAACACACAAGTCAGTTTAAAAGGACAGAAGTTCTGTGAGAACTAAGACATCCTACAGCCTGTAGTTTAATAATAGAAAAAATTAAGACAAAAGATTCATAGCATCCAGCATTTTGCTTAATTTCCTGTTTGTAGCACCTATTTTTCTAGATTATAGGATGATTGTTCTAAAACCTGCGGTATATGCTGTGGACTGTCAGTGGGCTTGCTGCTTCCCAGCAGTCCTTGCCATTATGAGGATACTCTTTTGACACAAAGAGAAAATGGGAAGAACTGGGAGCAACTGAGAAAGTGGGCACAGTACTGTGGCTCCTCTTCTCAGGCCTCGGGTGGGGAAAGGTTTCTTTTCACATGATGTATGAAAGAGCAACTGGCTTGACAGTTGTCTGCAAGTTAAAAAACCCACACTAAACAGTTCAAAGAGAGGAACAAGCAAAGCACAAATCACACCTACACTGTCACATGCAGTGACACCAGCACAGCCATAGTTATGAGCCAACAGAGCAGGAAGGTGACTTCCAACACTCAGCTCCCACACACGCAGAAAACCCACACACAAAGCATTCACTGCAAACCACTCCTTCCTGGACAGAACCCAGTTAAAAAATACCAGCAAAACCCCAAGAATGGAAAAGTTCCTCCTAGGAGTCATAGGAGACTATGAATGGCAACCATGTCAAGCTTGAGACTCCTTGCTCTTGGTCAGGTCAGACCCTGACAGAAGCAGGAGACCAGGGAGAGGATTCTCTTTACCTAGACCATGAAGAGGTCTGCAGTGCACCTGATGTTTACCCAAGTGGCCCAGGAAGTTAGGAAGTGGAATGAACACCCACACAGGTGGGAAGGACAGGCAGGGCTGGGTCACTCTGGAGTTCTGGCTTGGAGCCTCCACTCCCACCCCAAGCCTGTAATCGAACTCAAGGGCTTTCCTGATGTGTTTGTTTCTCTTAAGTTTTCACTTCCTACAAAGTCAGACTTTTAAAAAGATACAGGCTAGTTCCACAGCTGGACTCTGAATAAAGTTGTTTCTTTTATAAATACTTTAATTACAGATAATCCTCACTCCAAGTAGTATCAGTGACTGAAGTACCATCAGGCACACAAGTTCATCCACGCAAGCACAGACACACAGACACACACACGGCTCCCAAACTTTCACAGAAAGTCTGACAGCGACCACATAATTATAAAGGGCCTACTTCTTGAGTGAAGTAGGTGAGAATGGCCTTGTCATTTCAGTGTAAAGAAGCCAGAGAAAGGAGAGAGTGTCACTTAAGGGAAAGAGAGAGAGAGAGAGAGAGAGCGAGAGAGAGAGAGAGAGATCTCTAACAATGTTTGGTTGAGAAAGCAGAAGGGGGGAGTAAAATTCTGATTATTGAAAAGTGAAAACAAACAAAGACCTACCCAAACAAACAAACAAAAAAACCCAAAGCAACAAATCACCAACCAGCCAAAAGACAACAAAACCTCCCCCTCTTTGGGTTTCCGCATAGAGCTTCTTCTTAGTAACTGCCTAACCCATGGCAGCTCCGTCTGCAGTCAACAGGGGAGCCCTCACACTGGGGGAATCAAAACACCAAACGAGGAAACTGAGGGTGGAAGTTAGTGTAAATCTGCATTTTGGGAGAAAGTTAGTTGTCATTAACTCCACAGTCCAGCATAGTTTCCATGGAGCCCAGAAGGGAGGGGACCTCCTGCCACAAAGAGCTTCGTTCCGGACGAGTCGTAGCAGTGGGTGTAAACAGCATTGGGGAAGAAATCAATGTCCGAAAAGTAATTCCTCCAGGTTTCATCATGATTCTGTGGGAAGAGAAGGCAACTATCAGTACCTCTAGCAATGAGAAGGAAGGGACAGGAATGCCTTCTGGTCTCTGCCGGATGAAAAGGTTCTGTACCTATCACCTGATGTCACACAATTGGTTCTCAAGGAAACTGGCCCCATTTTCCCAGCTAAACACAATACAGAATTGCTCTGCTGAAAGCACATCCTCACCAGACAGCTTTGCAGAATCAAACTTGTTAATGATAACTTACTGGCAGCAATGGCTGAAGGCTCTTTATCTTTCCTACTCTGTGTTCACCTGGAGAAAATCTTAAGGCACCGGGCCTTTCATTTTTTGTTTTGCAATCCTCCTTCAGTTTACAGAGAGAGTATAAGCATTTGCCACTACCACCTTACTTGGCCTCTCCAGCGCCCCCCACCCCCCAAGTCAATACACAGACAGAAAGGTTTTTCTCTGCTCTAAGGAATGCAATAGCTAGAGGGAAGACATTTTCCTTCACTGTCATGCAACCATCATCTCAGGTTTGGGCTTACTCACCAACCAGCCCTTGCCAGTAGTTAGTTTCAGATTCTCCCCTGCTAGTCTGGGCTTGGACCCATAACAAGCCGAGAGCCTCTCTTCCAAAAATCTCTGCGCTCGGATATCATAGAAGAGCAGGGAGCCCTGCCCTGTGCCCACAGTGATGATGTGTTCATAGAAGCTCACGGATCGGATCCCTAAGGAAACACAGGGCAATCAGAGGGGGCACCCCCAAATACCAGACGGCTAAGCAGAAGTCACAGGAATAAACAGGACCCTTTACTCATACGCCAAATCACCTGGGATACCCACACTGTCTCCTGCTCTGTGTTCCATAACCCTGAGTAGCACACTGAGTTCCCTGCAGCCATCGTTCATCACCATCAGCTCTTCTCCATCATGTTCCCTGTTATCTTCCTATTTACTAGCATGACCGGAAGTACTTGGTAGTATGTTATTTACCGCAAGCCACCAACCACTTTGGATGAAAGGTAAAATACATCTGCTGTGCCTGTGGGTTGTACGTTGATATAGGTGCCTCCTGGCTTCAGTGTGGAGCGGGGGACTCTTGTGAACTCAGGTTTCCTTATGCAAGCTACCTCCATTAACAGTAACCAAAACCTTTTAAAAGCCAGGCACAGTGCTGTATGCCTTTAATGGGGAGGCAGATCTTTGTAAATTCGAGGTCAGCTTGGCCTTGAAAAAAACCTCTTAAAACTTTCATTGAGAGCTTGGGGCGGTGGCACACACCTGTGATCAGAGCAGAGGCAGGCACATCTCTGTGAGTTCAAGGCTAGCTTGGTCTACAAAATGAGTCCAAGACAGCCAAGGCTACACAGAGAAAACCTGTCTCAAAAAAACAAAACAAACAAATAAATCCTAGGGCAGGAGAGATGGCTCAGCAGTAAGAGCTCTTGCTACCAAGACTGATCACCTGAGTCTGATTCCTGTGACTCCCAAGGAAGGACAAACCCAACTCCCTCAAATTGTTCTTTGACTTCTAATTAGTACCACCTTCCCTAACAATAAACAGAACAACAAAAACTGCTTTGTAGTAGCTAAAGAGAAAGAATACTATTTGAAATAGACGATAAACAAAGTTCAAATTGGATGGTCTGAAGACCCTGACCGCACCCCTTCTATGTGATCTGTGGGCTTTGTCTCACGAGTCCTATTTAGCCTGGAGCTATATAAACCAAGCTGGCCTCTACCCACCTCTCTCTGCCTCCTAATGTAGAAACTAAACCCATGTGCCACCATGCATGGTCGATAGGTTGTTTTGTTTGTTTGCTGGTGGTAGGTTGCTTTGTTTTTGGGTTTTTCGAGACAGGGTATCTCTTTGTAGCCGTGGCTGTCCTGGGACTGGCTGTGTACACCAGGCTGTCCTGGAACTCACACAGATCCGCCTGTCTCTGCTTCCCAAATACTGGGATTAAAGGTGTGCACTCCCACCACCAGGCTTTTGTTTTGTTTTTGAGACAGGATCTCAAAGAGTTCTGACTGCTTATGCCTCCTAAGTGCTGGGATTGAATGTGTGCAACCACCACCTGGCCTGCTTCTAAGTTTTTAAAATCACATGTGCTCTGTACCTGAGTGCAGCCGGCCATGGAGGCCAAGAGAGGGTGTCAGGCCCCCTGGAGCTGGACTTCTAGGCAGCTGTGAGCCATTCAATAAGAGTGCTGGAACCTGAACTCAGGTCCACTGGAAAAGCAGTAAGCAGTCTTAACCACTGACTTTTCTGACCTGCTTTCCACAGGATTCTTGCTGGGAGGAAATGAATCATCAGAAGAAAGTATTCTGAAACCTTAAAGAAGAGGCCATTGAAGAAAGTGAGTGATGGCCCTCAAAATGTGCTATCTGGGGAGAAGCTGGGTCTGCGGGTGCAGCTAAGAGGCAGGACGTTTGAGGACAAGTGCAGAGCCCTGGGTATGATTTCTAGCAACACAAGGGCTGTGTGTTAGATATTGAGACCTAGCACTCAGCTAAAACAAGTACTTTCTTCAGTGTCCTGAGGTATAACTGTCACACCTCACACTGTACATATTTACCATCACATCCAAAAGTGATGGTAAAAAGAGGACCTAATGCTCCTCTAACTCCTCTCTCCACCAGCATCATTCAGCACATGAGAACTCTAGCTCAGGAAAGGCTCCAGCAAAAGGTTCCCAACGCCAGCTACAAATCTCCTCACAGTGGTTTGTACCAAAGGCTTCCAAAGCCTGAAAACTCTGAAAGTCATTAAGTTCCTCTCTTCTGTTACCAAATACTTCTACACCCTACACACATATCACTATTTTCTTTTGGAAGTCACAGGAGAAACAAAAGATGAAAACCCATTTGAAGCGTAGCTGTGGGCCTGAAGGAACACACAGGGACTCACCACTGCCTCGCTCTCTGGAGCAGACAGACTTGACGTTGTATGACGGCTGCCGCGGGTCCAAGAAGGAGACGTGTGCTTGAGAGCCCACCGCGTACACAGACCACTCACTGCCGTAGGCCAGACACACATTTTCTCGACAATATGGCAATTTGGTAGAGAGAAGCTGAACAGAGAAGAGATACATCTATAACAGCATAGAAAGGGCAATGTTTTTGTAATCCTTCCTCTCTGGGCTTCTTTTACAAACTACCTACGTCAGGGACAAGACAAAGCCTAGTTAATGAGTAACTTCCAGGTTAGGGAAAGAGAAAGCTGAAATTAAATGATTAGAATGCCAGGAAAAGCCAAAAACTATAGTTTAGTTCTAGGAACGAGCCCAGCACCAAGGCCTAAGTCTTGCGCTGTTCTGTCTGCAAGATGAGCCGCCACTCTTTGTTGCTCTGCACATAAAGGGACTGTCTGACTCTTCGGCCAGGTTACCAAAGGAATGGAATCTGTACGCCAGGGATTCACCTGTATGCTGGAATTCCATACGGGTAAACTAAGTCAGCCTTCATCTTTGATCTTTGTGGACTAGAAAATCTAGTCTCTGCCTGCTGTATGTAATTACGCAAGGCCAGTGGAGCACAAAGGTGCTGCGACACAGGGAGCTGTCAATTCCCTGAGCCTGCCTTCCTCTTCAGAAGCTGCTCATTACAGATATAAGCAACACAGGCAAGAGGCGGACAAATGACCGACATATACACTGTACTGAACAAAAAAAGCCGCTGGCAAGCATTATGAATAAATCTATGTTCTTAATTGTGCTGCTGTAATCTCAAGTCTCCTTAAAAGACTTTCCTGTAGTCCTGGCACTGGCAGGTAAGGAAGGATCCTTAATTTTCGACAAGACTGGGCTACCTAGTAAGCCAATCTTTTTTTTTTTTTTTAAAGATTTATTTATTTAGTATATATACAGTGTTCTGTCTGCAGGTACACCTGCACGCCAGAAGAGGGCGCCAGATCTCATTATACATGGTTGTGAGCCACCATGTGGTTGCATGGAATTGAACTCAGGACCTCTGGAAGAGCAGCCAAGTGCTCTTAACCTCCGAGCATCTCTTCAGCCCCGTAAGCCAATCTTTTAAGAAAGAAAGAATAATAAAATAAAAAACACTGGGATGGCACTTCACATTTGTGATCCTAGCCTTTGGGAGTCTGAGGCAGGAGGACACTGGTTTGAGGCCAACCTGGATTACACATTGTTTTAGTCGAACTTTGGTTACATAGTAACCTAGTCAACACAAAAATCCAAACCAGGTGGAGTGTACACGCCTTTAATACCAGCATTTAGGGGGCAGAGGCAGATGGAGCTCTGAGTCTAGGCTAGCCTAATCTACAGAACCTGTACCAGGATAACCCGAGGTACACAGAGAAACCCCATCTTGAAAAACCAAACCAAACCAAAAATCCATTCCATTTTCTTATCATCTTACATGATTCTTAAGAGAAAATTTATCTTAGTTTGACTGATTTTTGTTGTTGTTGTTGTTGCTAGGAGCTTTAACATTGAAGTTTCTTCACCTTGACACAAGAGCCTAACTCTGTGGGCTAGAGAACTAGTAAGGAACTTCCTTAGTGAGTGTTCCGCAATCTCAGATCTCTGTGAAGACATCTCGGTACTATAGTGGCAAAGAGGAGTCAAGAGGGTTAGGCATTCTAGGTTAATAAATTCAAGGCCAATCTGTACTCAGACCTTGTCTCAGGAGAAGAAAGGCCTTTCTTGCTTAGGCATAGCGGTGGCTGCCAACACCTCCAGTCTTTGAGAGGTATTTTATTTAGATGAGGAAGATCACAAGTTTAAGGCTAGACTGGAATAATTTAAAAGATACACAAACATAAGTATGCCAGATTCAACTGCATGTACTGTGCAATTCTACTACCAGACCTTAGAAGAAAAGGTGTTTTGGGCAAGTCCATTACAACTCTGGGAGAACAATAGGATTTGAACCCTATGTTAAATTATCATATTAATCACCAAGACATGTTCACACCTTAGACAATGTATTTTCAGCCTTCCAGAGATGAAAGTAGCCATCCAGTGATACTGCTCCGAGCTCCTACAAGAGCAATGGAAAAGAAATAATAGGCTCTGCGGCAAACTCAATTACCACAATCCACAGGGTGGAGCTGGGGACCCTGCTGTCCTGCACTCTCATCCCAAGGTGGTTATATCAAGGGTGCCATTAACTACCCACTTTTCACCTCACCTCATGCACTACAGCTAGACAGTATGTTCATTCCACAAAGCAAGTACAGTTTCTGGCAATCACACAAACACACATCTGGGCGTGAAAATGTCTTTCCCATGCCACGACTCCCCTAATCTCACAGCTGGGAGATGCAGGTGCAGAGAGAAACCCATGTTCAGTGAACCACCTCTCAGGCCAGGGCCTCCTGCTGCTTACAGCTACAGACATGTGCGGGCTGAACATTCATACACAAAAATAAAAGCTTTAACCCAAGCACTTGGGGAAGGGGCGGCAGAGGCAGGCAGCTGTCTATGTGGGAGGCCATCCTGGGGATGGGGAGAGAGAGAGAGGAAAGAAAGAGGAGAGAGGGAGAGAAAAAAAGGAGATAAACAGGAGAGAGGAGAGAAGAGAAAGAGACAAACAGAGACAATATAAAATTGGGGTCTTTTTCAGATTTTGCAGAAGCCTATCTGCTTTCTGGGCTCTGGGTCTAGTCTTAGATTCTGCTTACAACCTGTCAGGAGATCTGACAATGACTTAGGTGAACTCAGTGTCAAGTATAAGATAAAGGAAGCAGTGAGAAATGAGAAGCTTAAAAACAAGTGGCTGCTTTTAGAGGTAAGCATGAAAAGAATAGAGCACCTAAAAGGCACATGCAAATGAGGCAGTGTCAGATTAGAGTGGCCCCCAGGGAAGCCGTGAGCCTGACCACAAACAGGGTCTACTCAGACAAACACAAGGATGGGCTTCACAGCCTCAGCTCTACTCATCAGCATCCTACAGCCTCTCAAGACCTGAGTTTAGAGCCAACTTGTGAAACAAGCACTGCCTTGGAGGGGAAGGACAGGGGGAAGAGGCAGGCTTCTGAGGTCCCTTGGTGAACTCATACCTTGTTCTTGTTGTTGAAGGCTAAAGCCCGCACCTTGCAGTTGTCCGGGTTTGTATCCTCCTTGGGGATATCCTTTAAGGCCTTGTGAGTGATGTGAGCATACACAGGGACTGGTGACACATTATGTCTCGCATCGCTTTTGGTCAACACATCATCTGTCACCTCCCAGAGTCCCATAGAACCATCCCGTGAGCCTGCAGTGTAGGAGATTCACAGATGTCAGATATACTTGACCCTCCATGAGAAAACCCCACAGAAGACCACATGGGCCTTTCTTTTCAATATCCATCTTGGGTACAGAATGTACCCCAAACACTGCAGTGTGCTTTGCTTTAAGACACATTTTACTCTGTAACCTGGGTTGGCCTCAAACTTGCAACAGTCCTCCTGCCTCAGCTTCCTGAGTACTGGGATTACAAGTGTGAGCCACCACACTCAGCTCACACTTCTTCATTGAGACTTCTTCCTCCAGAAACATCTCTTTCTATTCAATTTTAGGGAAATCCATGAGACTAAATTTAGAGCCTGCTTCTGCATCCGGAGCCTGGGATTAAGGCACACACCACCACACATGGCCAAGAATGACCTCTTAGTGCTGGGGATAAACTTGATAGAGTACTTTTCTAGCATCAAAGTCCTGCGTTCAACCCCAGTACTCTATAAAACCTGGTGTGAATGTATAAGGCCCTGGGAGGTCCTTAGCTACACAGTGAGTTTGAGGTACGCATGAGCTGGGTTTTTTTTTTTTTTGTGCTGGGAATATAACTCAGAAGAATAGCTGCCTGAGCACAAGGATTTGAGATCTGCTCATTTATTCATTAATTCATCCATCCATCCATATCATTAAAGACATCCTAGCTATCCTGGACTTCTGCCCGGGGAGTGCTGGGACTAAAGGTGTGCTGCACATGTTTGGCTACTGAGTTCAATTTTAATGACTTCATTATTATACAGTGTTCTGCCTGCAAGTACACCTGCACGCCAGAAGAGGGCACCAACTCTCATTATAGATGATTATGAGCCACCATGTGGTTACTGGGAATTGAACTCAGGACCTTTCGGAAGAAGTCAAACTCTGAGCCATCTCTCTCAAGTTGAACTTGAGTCCCAAGTTCAACTTAACATGCCAAACAAAACCCAAATTATTTTCCTTAGCAAACAAACAATAACAAACAACAAGTTTTCTCTTCTTCGTTACCCTCTGCATAGCACCAAGTTCATTCCCAGGACCTCACATTCAGAGAAAAGCTTTTTTTTTTTTAACTCATCTCTGAATGTACTACAAAATAAAATGTCATTTACAGCAGCCCTGAACATTCATGTTCCCATTAGCAACAATTCACATACACAAAGATATTACACAAAGATTTTATTTATTTATTGGTTTTTGTTCTACTCTTCTCCTCTAACCCTATTTAATTTTTTGAGACAGGATTTCAATGTAGCCCAAGCTGGCCTATGAATTCCTGGTCTTCATGCTTTCATCTCCCAAGTGTTGGAGAGAAAGACAGAACTGACACCATGTGCTGATTTCCACATGTACCAAGGCATGAGCGCCCCGCCCCACATAATAGCCAATCAATCAATCAATTAAAAAAATAAGGTGAAATGATTGAGGAAAACACAAAATCTCCTAGGCTGGACATAATGGGTCATACCTATAGTATTACTTAAGAGGCTTGGGCCAAGCTTGACAATGGTGGCTCACACCTTTAGCCCCTGCACTCAGGAAGCACAGGCAGGTGGATCTTTGCATTTGAGGCCAGCCTGTTCTACACAGTTCCAGGACAGCCAAGGCTACTCAAAGAAACAAACAAACAACAACAACAAAAAAGCTTAGGCAGAGAAACTGCTGCAAGTTCAAGACCAGTATGGAGTACATATGAGTTCTAGAGCAGCCTTAGCTACAATGTGAGACCCTGTGCCCCCCAAAAAAGTGGTGGTGAAGGAGGTGAGGTAGGGGAGTCTGGGAAATGTAACTGCATGGTAAGGGTACCCAATTAGCATACCCAGCCCTAATTTCAATCTAGTACCATCTAAGTAAGTAAGAAAAAAAAGTAAGGCATCATGGCCTCTGTTAAGTTCAGAGGTTATATTCTATCACACTACAATTTTTAACCTTCCTCTTTGCCACACCAAATCTCCCTAAAGAAGGTCAACTTTACCAGAAACTGCCATAGTATCGTTGATCCATGCAATAGAAAAGATCCAATCCTTGTGTCCATCCTTCGAGGGGTAAGTGACATGTACAGAGAGGAAAAAACAAAAACAGAAGAAAGATTAGTAAAATAAGGACTGTAATGAATACTTCTGAAAAGTATACAGATCTGACTGAAACTATCTTGTAAGTATGGAAGGACATGGTTGCACATGCCTGTAATTCAGGAAGCTGAGGCAGAGGATCCATGTTCTAGAACAGCATGAGCCACATATGGAGACCCCACTACAAAACAAAACAGGGCCAGCAAGAGAGCTCAGCAAGAAAGGTGCTCGCTGCCACGTCTGCCGGCCAGAGCTGGATCCTCAAACCCCCAAGGCAGAAGAGAGGACTGGATTTCTCAGTGTCCTCTGGCTTCCACATGTGTGTTGTGCGCGTGCACACATACACGAATGTAAAACAATAAGCAAAAAAAAAAAAACAATAACAACAACAAGGTCTCTGATGATCTTAACCTGTAGGGTAAGATTTCATAGTATCTGGGAAGAATCAAAGATAAAATAAAACTAGAAGTCCTGCAGGTAAATAACAATGCCCAGAAGGGGCATATACCTTTAATCACAGCACCAGGGAGGCAGGAGGAGCTAAGTGAATTTAAGGCCAGCCTAGTCTATACAGGGAGCTACAGAATAGCCAGGTTTATATAGAGAGAACCTGTCAAAAAAAAAAAAAAAAAACACCAAAAAAAAAAACAACGCAAAACAAAAAAGAACCCAAACCCAATCCAAAACAAACAAACAAACAAAAATAAAAATCCAAACCAAAACAACAAAAACCCAAAAATAAACAAAAACAAAATGTCCAGCAAACACAGTCTCAAGCTTTCTACCTCGGTGTCTTGTCTTATGCCTGGATCACTCCCATGGCTGCTGTTCATGTTTCCTGTAAGTCTCCCGGCTCACATGTCTTCTCACTGAGCCTTCATATCTGCTCTCTGAAATAGCAGCCCCTCCCCTTCATTCTCCAGCCCTCCATGGCGCATCTCACACAGGCATGTTACTGATCGTTAATGCTTGTATGATCTACATATTGATTTACATGTCACTCTCAACACTATAGAGGGCTTTATTAATTTCATTCATGCCATGCTCTGAAGCCCATACCTGACTATAGATGAATTGCTAGGTTCATTTTCAACAGGGCAATGGGAGGTATGCAGACCCTGTGAACTGATAAACAGCCCACTGTTGGCCACAGAGATGTGCCATTTGTTCCTTCTATCAAATGCATAGCACGCCATGGGATCCCAATCTCCATTCTGCTCTCTCCCACCCCTAACCCCCATGCCAGGAGAAATTTAGATAAAAATCACCCCTTTCTAGGTTGGGAGACAGTATGTTTTAAAACAGGGTTCCTTCTAATGGCAACCAATGTAAAAACTTACATCACCCACACACACAGGATCTAATGTAGGCAGACGATAGATGGCAAGACTGTTTGGGTTGTCTCCTCCGGTGGCTAGGAGTGTTCTAGAAGGGTTCAGCTCAATTGCATGGATGCCACAGCCCTGCTGCGTCACACCTCCAGGTTCCCGGTCTTTTAGAATGGGAATCTTGGTGATCTGGCCTGTCTGGACATCTACTACAAAGAGCTGCAAGAGAAGGGGGCACACAAAACATATTTTCTACTTAATCTGGTCAACACCATTCAATTAAAGCCTACTATATAGCAGACCCTAGGAATTTCATTTTTCTTTTTAAAGATTAGTTGTTTACCTTGTATGAATACCCCATCTAGCCTGCACACCTACAAGCCAGAAGCGGGCACCAGATTCCATTATAGATAGTTGTGAGCCACCATGTGGTTGTTGGGAATTGAACTCAGGACCTCTGGAGGAGCAGCCAGTGCTCTTAACCACTGAGCTATCTCTCCACCCCAACCCTGGGAACTTTCATGTTGTTTTGTTTTGAAACAGGGTTTCAGTGTGTAGCCTTAGCAAGCCAGGAACTTATGTGGAAAAGTCTGGCCTCTAACTAAGAGAGATCTGTCTTCCTCTACCTCCCAAGTACATGTACCACCATGCCCAGAATTTATTTATTTTGGAGACAGGGTCTCACTGTGTAGGCCTGATTGGCCTGGAAGTCTAATCTGGCCTTGCGACTCACAGATATCCAACTGCCTCGGCTGAGTTCCTCAGATTAAAGGCATGTACTGCCAGATCAAGCAGAACTCTCAATTATTTAATGGCATGGCTAAGGACACTAGTCAAATAAAACATGAAAATAATGTAAAATAACTTAAGATAGAGTTAACATTCTCCACAAACAGATCAGAAAGTATTAAATAGGGACTGGAGAGATGGCTCAGTCGATAAAAGTCTGCCCCTCCGGAGGTCCTGAATTCAATTCCCAGCAACCACATGGTGGTTTACAGCCATCTACACTGGAATCTGATGCCCTGTTCAGATAGAACACTCATACAATAAATAATAAAATCTTTTTTTTTTAAAGTATTAAATATGGTTTTACTACCTTGAATGGGCTCCATCTCATCTGACCTCGTAAGCTAAGCAGGGCTGGGCCTGGTTGATATTTGGATGTAAGACTACCTGAGAATCCCAACACTTTAAAAAAGCAGAAGCAAGAGGATCAGAATTTTGAGGTCAGCCAGGCTACATGAGATCCTATCCCAAAAAACTAAAGCACAAGGGGCTAGAGAGGGTCTGGTGGTTCAGAACAGGTGCTACTCTTGGAAACGACTTGTGTTTGGTTCCTGGTTGTGAGGTGGCTGCCTGTGTGTGTGTGAGGGGGAGATCCGATTCTTTGGCCTACACACACACACATCTTTATTGACAAGCACATACTTATACACATACACAGGGTCAAGTAAAAGAAACTTTAAATAGCAATATACAATTGCTTTATTAATTAGCTTTGCAGGGTATTAAGAAAGGCTTAAAAACTAATGTGACTTGGAATGCAAAGGGCACAGGCAATCAGAATCACGTACACATTCTCGTCCTTGTACTAACAGACGACAGAGCATGCTGCCTTTTCACAAAGAGTGTGGGGGCAAGAGGACTGGCACAGAATTGCTTTCCTCACAGACAAGGGCAAGGCTTTGATGCAAGATCTCTTACACACTCAGAATGGGGTGCTCCACATTAACCCACTGGGATCAGAGCCAGAAACTGGCAGCATAGTGAGACAAGCCTCAGGCTCTGGCTCCCGAAACCTTCCCTTCTAGGACAGGGAAGAGCCAAGCAGAGCTGTTGCTGGGAAAGATGCAGGAGCAGTAAGCAATGTATGTAGGAGGGGGTATGAAGACGTTCACAAACACACCCACACCCACAAGACAATGGCTTTCAAGAGGAACCTTATGAAGTTACTAAAAACAATATTCTTCTAGAATGAAATCTAACATAGAAAGGAGAGCTAATGTGCGCTGGTTTCCCAGAAGATAAACTGCACTGGGCCACCGAGATGCCTCAGTGGGTAAAGATACTGAATGCCAAGATCCCTGAGACCCACCCACATGGTGGAAGGAGAGAATTCCCTCAAGTGTTTTCTTCTGATCTTCACACCCACACATGTAAATAGAGATCCTGATACTGACAAAAGGGGGTGGGGGCAGGTGGTGGTGCATACCTTTAGCCCCAGCACCTGAGAGGCAGAGGCAAGTGGCCCAGAGTTTGAGGCCAGCCTGGTCTACAAAGCTAGTTCCAGGACAGTCAAGGCTACATAGAGAAACCCTCGGAAAAAAAGTGTTAGATAGAAGATTCCAAACCCAAACAATAAGGAGTAAAGAAGAGGAACAAGACAAAGAAACAAAACACCAGCCAAGGATGAAAAACAGGCTGTAATAGTCATGTGTCCCAGTGCTTCAAGAAACGACCCAACAGAAGCAGCTTACGGGTTATACTGACTCACAGTTCCATGGTACTGTCTTTACCATGAAAAAGTTGCAACAGCAAGCTCTTGAGGCAGCCGGTGACATGGTCAAGAAGCAGCATGCTGGTGCTCAGCTTTTTCCTAAGGGTTTCTCTGTGTAGCCCTGGCTGTCCTTGAACACACTCTATATACCAGGCTAGCCTCGAACTCACAGAGATCCATCTGCCTGCCTCCAGAGTGCTGGGATTAAAGGCGTGTGCCACCTGGAAAGGCTCAGCTGGTTCTTACTCTATCCAGTACTGTAGCCCACCCACTGAGTGGTGCTGCTCACAATTAAGGTAGGTCTTTCCACCTCAGTTAACCTAACCTAGATCATCCCTCCCAGTCAAACACTGCATATTCATTAGTATTCATGTGTGTGCTAAAGTGTACAGCACGGCATACACATGGAGGTAATAGCCTGCAGGAGTTCATTCCCTTTTACCACTGAGTCCCAGGGGTTACACTCAGGTCAAACTTGACGCCAAGTGTTCCACCTGCTAAACCATCATGCTGGCTTACCTTTTTTTGTTTGATTTGGGGTAGAGGGAGAATTCTCAATTACACTGTCCAGCGCTGGCCTTAATCGTACTCTGTAGCCCAGACTAGCTTTGGTTTTGTTTGCTTTGCTCTTTTTCTATTTTCTTTCTTTTTCTTTTTTTCTTTTTTTTTTTTAATTTTATTTAAGACAGTCTGATTGTGTGGCTGTCCTGGAACTCAGTATGTATGAGTATGTAGATCAGGCTGGCCTTGAACTCATAGAGATCTGCCTGCCTCCAGCTCCCCTGTGCTGGGATTACAGGCCTGTGGCCAGCAGATGCTGTGCTACACTATTTACTGTTTGTTTCTTTGTTGAGAAAGGGTCTCACATAGCCTCTTAGCTTCAGAGTTGCCATGAAGCAGGGAACACATGACTTTCAACTCCTAATTCCTTCCTCCCAAGTGCTAGAGATACAGGTGCATGGCACCATGCTCAGCTTTCTATATACTTTCTCATGGCTATAAAGTACTTTATCGCATAGACACTCTAGCATTTAATGAATAAATTCTTCAACATTTATGCTGTGTCCAAATTTTTCATGATATAAATATATGACCAAAAGTTGGAAATGATAGCATGTATATGTATTTGATGCTTTGGTTCCTACAAGAAACCAGTATCTCATCTTCTAGAAGCACACATTTTACTCAGTACTTAACAGAAGATTTTCATACCCCAAAACAGTTTTTTTGTGTGTGCGTGTGTCCTGCTGAGGGTTGAACCCTGGGCCTCAAGTATTTTCCTAAGCTACATTCCCAGAAATAAGGTATTTTTATATTAATACAATGGTAAATACACACACACACACACACACACACAGACAGACACACGGAAGCAAAGTATACCCCCCCCAAGACAGGGTTTCTCTGTGTTATCCTGGCTGTCCTGGAACTCTCTCGGTAGACCAGGCTAGCCTTAAACTCACGCCTCCGGAGTGGTGGGATTAAAGGCATGCAATACCACTGCCTGGCTCAAATAATGATTTATAGTGTGTGTGTGTGTGTGTGTGTGTGTGTGTGTGTGTATATATATTTATAAATAGCATATCTTTAAAAAGAAAAGTTGCTGGGCAGTGGTGTAGAGAAACCCTGTCAAAAAAAAAAAATAAGGAAATAAAATAAAAGTAGGAAATAGTTTCACTCCCATCTAGGCTAAGCTACCTCCATTATATAGTCCATGGTGGCTTCTTACAACAGTCACCCTGCCGTGGTCTCACAAATGCTGGATTAAAGGTGTGCTCAATCGCTTCCAGTATTTAAAGATTATTTTAGAACTTCACGAAAAGTCCCACTGGCAGGACTGCCCAAAGACTGACTGATCTAGGGGTATGTTAGTGAAAAGGTCTGAGAAGTATGGTTTAATATAACTAATTCTGACAACCAATATGGAGAACCAGGGCTCATAGTTGAGGCCAGTTTCTCTTATCTTTTAGAACAGGAAGGCTCAGGCAGGGAAAGAATACCCTGGATCTCACCAGGAAAATTCTTAACTTGCCTAACTTCCCACTCACCTTTTCTTCTTTTCTCTCTCTCCCTTTTTGTTTTTTGAGACATGGGTTTCTTTGTGTAGCCTTGGCTGTCTGGCAACTAGCTCTGTAAACCAGGTTGGCCTCAAACTCAGAGATCCCCTGCCTGCCTCCTGAATGCTGGGATTTAAAGCACGTGCCATCATTGCCTGACTTTTCACTTTTGGTGCTGGTGTCACACATGGTGTATGCTTGCCCACTGGGCTATACCCAACTCCCAATTTCAACCATACTCAGGTACTGATAATTAACAGAAAAATGCCCAACTGGCATGGTGGCACACACCAGTAATTTTGGCAGTGACTATACTACCTACACTACCTAACAAAGACCCAGCTAGGCTAAAAGTCCATGAGCACCAGTAGATCCGCATGTTCTTCTCCCTTCACTGTCCAGCAGCCCAAACTTCAAACAAACTGCTCCTGAAATAGACGGCTCAGACTATACCTAATTCTGCAGATGTTGCCAAGTACAAATACACGCATTCAAAAGGGCGCGTAGGGCACCTGTGAGTCCACGTGTGCCTGAGCCTTACGCTGACTGGAGGGAAAGGCATCTCTTTGGTCCCTCTACTTCTCCTAGCAGAAGTCAAATCTAACATCTCCGCAAAGTAGCATAGTCCTGGACTATCACTACCCTGAAGGAAAAACGATGCACTAAATATCACCTTGTCTCCTTCCTGATTCCCATGCCAGGAAGAGCTTTACTGAGCTACACACCCAGCCCAGGCTAGATAATACAGGATATCACTAGTTTCCTTACAGACAAAGGATAGCCTAAAAAGAGCAAAGCACTACTTTAAATAGCTCCAAACCTGCACTTATCCAAGCAATGCCTACAAACCATAGAAAAAACAAGTCTACATGAGAGGCATAAACTCCTTCTTATTCCTGTTCTTCCTACAACCTTACATATGGGATTAGTTAGGGTATATAAAATACTGCCACAATTATTTCCAACTAGAAACATATATACACCAAGAGAAATAATTTACCAACCTGGCAATCCTACACCTAAATAGTCTCCCAATAAAAGTTAAATATTCTGTTAATCCTAGCATTCAGGAGGCAGAGGAGGATCTCTGAGTTTGAGGCCAGCATGGTCTACCTAGTGAGTTCCAGGACAGCCAGGACTGTTACATAAAGAAACCAAACCAGGTCTCAAAAAAAAAAAGCACTAATTCTAGGATTAAAAAAGGGAGGGGAGGAGGATAATTTGCATGTTTCTCACCCAGCCACAAAATATGTTCACCCAAAAGAAATGCTGTTAACCTATCAGTGCAAGGGAATAAAGACATATACCAGGCAACAGCCCATATAATTATTGAGATGCAGCGTTTCTACAGCCCAGGCTTTTATAACCTCCCGAACAGCTGGGGTTATAGGTGTGCCACCTTTTTGGTGGTGGTGTGGTGGGTTTTTGTTCTGTTTTTCGAGACAGGGTTTCTCTGTTTAGCCCTGGCTGTCCTGGAACTCAAAACTCAAGAGATCTACCTCCCAAGTACTGAGATGAAAGGTGTGCATCACCCCTGGCCAGTTGCTGGTGTGGCATTGAGGATCCAAACCAGGACTCTGCAAGAGGTAAGCAGTTTATCTCCTGAGCTGTTTACTGTACCCAGCCTGCCCCGCCAGGCACTCCATCGACTGTTCTCCACCGCTGCTCCCCTGCTGCTCCCCTCTAATGCTGAGGGACTGAACTCAGGTCTTATATTCCATTACCTGGTTTTATCGCCAGCTCTCTTTTTATACAACATTAGGAAGTTGTCTTATCTTCTACATTGTTGAGGGAAGACTGTACTTATTTTTGTTTGCACAGGATGAATTTCTGCCCACTCAAGTGATTTCAACTGCCGTCACATTTCTTTTGAGACAGGGTCCCACTAAGTCTCCTTGGCTGGCCTGAACTTGTTCAATAGCCCAGGCTACCATTATTATTATTATTTTGATTTTTAATTTATTTTTTGGTTTTTGATAGGGCTTCTCTGTGCAATCTCAACTATCCTGGAACTTGCTGTCTCCAAGTTCTCTTCTGCTTATCAACTAATTGCAGCAACTAGTTTGTATACTTCATAATGACTACAGAGTGCACTTGTGAGTGCAATAGCACATCTACGACCGTGATAAGGAAGCTAACACCAGCTAGCCTAAGACTGTGGCTAGGCCTTGGTGTTATGGTAAAAAAACAAAAGAAATTTTACAGAACATCAGCATCAGAACAGGCCACTTTCTAATCCTCTCTGAATAAAGATCAAATGTGACCATTGTCAGAACCACAAGCAGATTAACCTGGTAAAAGTGGCTGCTTCATCATCAGCAGTTATAGCTTTATTTTCCTTCTAGAGAAGGTATACAAAAATATCCACCCTTTCACTTCCCAACAATATCCCATCCAGAGCACAGCTATTTGCCTTAAGACTTCTCTCCAGCCAAGCGGATCTCTATGAGTTCAGAGGCCAGCATAGTCTACAAAGCAAGTTCCAAGAGAGCCAAGGCCACACAGAGAAACAATGTATGTGTGTGCATACACATATAAGTCTGTATACACACATAAATACACATCCCTGGGAGGCCTGCTCTTTTCTGAGGAGATGGAGGGGCAGTAGATCTGGAAGGGAAGAGAGATGGTGACAGGGCTGGGAGAAGTGAAGGGAGAGGAAACTGAGGTTGGGATGTAATGTATGAAAGAATTGAAAGCAAACAAACAATAAAACAGCCGGGACAGGAGCAGGCTCCAGAGGACCTAGGTTTGATTCCCCAAATCCAAATGTTGTCTACCAACTGTCTGTAACTATAGTTCTAGGGGATCCAATACCCACTTCTGACCTCTGAGGTACTCTACACACATGGTACACATACACATACAGAGGAAAAGTTCCCACATACATAAAAATGAAAACTAAAATAGCCAAGTGTCATATAGTTCCTGTCCACAACCCCAGCAATTATGAGACAGAGGCTAGAGAATTGGGATTTTCAAGGTCATCCTCAGGTATATAGTAAGGCAGAGGCCAACCTCAACTACATAAAACTCCATCTCAAAACAAGACAGCCCCACTATTTTCAAGCATTTTCAGTCATGAAGATACAGTAGGCATTAACAGTTAGGGGCCAGGAGTGTTTGCATACAACTTTGATCCTAGGATTAAGGAAGCAGAAGTAGGCAGATCTTTGCGATTTCAAAATCAGCCTGGACACAGAGAGAGTATGCAAAGATGAAGTTAAGAGGGTACAACAAGCTCAATGGTTAAAGCAGCTTGTTACCAAGGTTAAGAAATGAGTTTCATTCTTAGAGTCTACATGGTGGAAGGAGAGAATTGACTCCTGTTAAGTGTCCTGTCACATGACCTCTGTAGCAAATGCAGCACCCACTAACACACATGAAAAAAAAAAAAGACAAAATAGGGTTTTAAGTTAGGAAGATAGACGTAGGTATTAAGAGTAAATTTTTAAGAACTTATTTCCTATGTTATGTATGGGTGTTTTATCTGCATGTACATCTATGCAGCACACATGTGCTGTGACCTTAGAGGCCAGAAGACAGCATCAGAGCTCCTGGAATGTACAGATGGTTATGAGCAATCAAGTGGGGCTGGGAATCAAACCCCAGTCTTTTCAAAAAGCAGAGTCTTGTTTACTGCTGAGCCATCTTTCCAGTCCCAAGTCAAGAAAAAAAAAAAAAAGTCAATTCAATTATTAGTTAATATGCTCATCTTCAAAATACTGTCAATAGATTAAGGAAACAGGAAACACTTTTTCTACTCCAAGTGCTAGCAATGAGTTTCCTAAGCCACCAGGGCAAGAAAGAAAGCAGAAGAAGGAAGTTTTGTGCAGGCTCCTAGCACCTTGTTTTGAAAGTGTTATGTGTAAAACAAACATTTAACAGAGGTAAAATTTGGTCCCAGCTACCACAGTTTTATTTCCTTCCTCAAAACTAATTAAAAATTTGCCTATGACCTTTATAAAGATACTTCTGGTACTTAAGATATTTGGTTTGTCTTTTTTGTACATCTTATTTGTATCTGGCAGTGGGTATGCACGTCACAGCAAGCGTGTGTGTTCAGCTTGTGGTAGTTTGTTCTCTCTCCATCAATGGATTTGGAGGGTCAAACTCAGGGTGCCGGCTTGGCAACTTTTGTCCACTGAGCACCCAAGATTTTTTTCCTTTTAAAATTATTGTTAATGTGTGCTGTTATCTCAGAAAGTGTGCTATGACATGCAAGTGGAGGTCAGAGAAATCAGTTTTAGGAGTCAGTTCTCTCCTTCCACCTTTATGTGGGGTCTGGGGAGCAAACTCAGGTGGCCAGGCTTGGGTGGCAAGCACCTTTTCATTGAACAATCTCACAGGCCCATGATTTTCTTCATGGAGAGTAACCTCTCTTTTAAGTAACCCCAGATGTGCTTTGGTCAATTTAGCCACCATTATAACATAGTGCCTATTCACACTAGGTGAGTTAAAGAAGTAGGGAGGGCTAGACGAAATCATTTACCCAACTTCAGTCCTGTCTCTTCTAACAGCTATGAACGGTACAATGTCATACCATTTGTAACCTTCTATTCCAACCACATCCACTTTTTTTTAAGGCGGAACATTTCAGACTTGTGTGTCATCCTTGTACAGGGGCCACGCTGATCTTCTCCGTAGCATCCCAAATTAAGTAGGAACACTGCGAAGAAAGCACCACATCTACTCTTGACTATTCTTGCCTGTAGCCATATTGGTTATATAGCTTACTGATATAATTTCACCTCCAATTACTTATAACTGTTACTCTCTTTAAAACTGTTCCCCTACTCCCATATCATCTTTAATTTTCCTCTCTTTCTTGCAATTGTTCATCCCCTAAAATATACCACTAGGCACACATCTCTTTTCTTTATAAGAAACTATTCACATCTTTGCTTTTTGTTTGTTCTGAAACAGGTTCTCAATATACAGCAACTCTACTTGGCTCAGCCTCCCACGTGCTATGCTTGGATTCTATTACATGAAAAAGAATGTTTGCTTTATTTCTACCTTCAGCCATGTGCTAAATATTTCTAAATATGTAAAAGGTTGGTACACAGCAATTAAGCTGTCACTAACATGTATCCTAAATGATGCTGACATCAATTTCTGTCCTTTCTTTGAGGCCTCTCATTTAAAAGATGAGGCTAAACACTGTAAGCAGCAGCACACACAGAGTCAGTGGCCTAAAGACATGTTCACTTGCATCCATCAGCCAATGCAGGAGTAAAGAGAGGACACAGTCGTTAAAGGAAAGGAATGGAGAGTAAGGCAATGCCTTCCTAAAAGAAGCTGATGGGAGCACCTATCCCTGGAGCAACCCAGATCCATAGAGCACTTATCCTCTCCTTGAGCACCTCTTTGTCCTAACGTTTCTACTTAAAAATGTCTTAACAATTTCCAACTCTGCTTCCCAAAAGAAACAAAAAACAATCACTCAAAAACCTGTAAATGGGGAAGATGAGCAGTGAGAGACACTGAAGCCAAACATCTCTGGCCTTCCTGATACTCACCGTGTTGCATTTGGTGCCACACACCACTTGCCTATGATTCAACCACTGAGAAGCAAACACTTTATTAAGGGTCCCAAGGTGAAATTCTCTCTCTTTTAGGAGACTGGGGAGTTGTTGTGCTGCATAACCCTGTAACACCCGAGAGTAGTTGGTTTCATTCTGTAGCCTGACTTCCCGGTTCTTCAGGTAGTACACTAAAGATCTCTTCACTGGGGGTAGTCTTTTTCTTTTGTGCAGTGAGTGATCCCAGCCAAACTGTGGAAATCAACATTAGAAATCAGAGGTTTGGCTACTTTTCTCGAAGACATGAAATTGTACTGTATTATAGAAGAAAAGCATGCATCAGTCAGGATTTCCATAATTAAGAAAGAAGATTCACAACCCAGAAAGTACAGTTTAACTCGTCTAGCACTGAAATATAAGGTTCTCACAATGAAGCCTACTTAGAAAATGGAACAGGATGAAAGGTCTACTGGACCTCTGAGGAAACACTATATACCCAGGAGTCCTTGACAGGGAAAGAAATGAGGTCCACATTACCGTACCCACCTGTGCTGCATTTCTACCTAGCCCCCTTCTCCCTCTCCACCTGTGCTCCCCGTAGAGCATAAAGGGGAGGCAGACTGGGGCCCCGGATCTTTCAGGGATGTACAGTCAATGGCCGCTCATCTGACATCGCGCGACTAGCGCTGCAGGCAGTTTTAGAACTCGAAAAATCAAATACCAACGGGGTGAAAAGCACGAGTAACCAGCGTCGGAATCCTAAGTCCGAGAGGCCTTTCTCTCTAAAGGGGGCAGTAGAGACATGACGCCTAGTGTTTCCTCCAGGTGTCTAAAGAGCCAAAAGAACCAGCACCCAGTTTGGGAGATGGTTTCCTTGATAAAAGAGACAATCGGCCCATATTCCCAGTGCCACTGGAGAGCCGACTTCAGTCTCCTTTTCAGGAACTTCCGAAGGCCGGTCTTGCTTCCTCCGATCTCCCCTTGACTTCAGTTCCTCCTTCCTCCAGAACCAAGGAGGTCCTGAAGCTCCATCCCTAGATGCAGACCTCCAGCGGAAGGCGTCATTTTGGAGTTTCCTTTTGGCTCCTCACCCTTCCGGCCCGCCTGCACGCCAGAACACGGCAAAAGGGCCAGACCCCGGTGCTGTTCCGCCCTGGCCCCTGTCCCCAGCTGGACTCCCTAAGCTCCTGCTGGGGTTCTGCCATCATCACCCAGGCCCGTGAGCCCTCACCTGCGGGCCCTGAGCGTCGCTCCCGGCTCCTGGCGAGGCAGGCGCTTTCCGCTTCCTGCTAACTGCTTTCCGGGCCATAGTGGGCAGCGCCGCCGTGGCCCCGTAGCCACATGGGGCGGAAGACGCGAGGGGCGGCAGGGCGGCGGGTCATGTACCGGGCCCCGGGGCCGCGCGCTTCCGAGCGCCCGGCCCGGATTCCGGGCGGCAGCCGATCAAAGAGAGGCGCGTAAATGGGAGGAGGGGAAATCCGGGTTAGGGAAGGGAAGGGGAAGGAAAAGCAGGAATGAGCGGCTTTCTGACCGCCAGGTCTGGAAAGGACGGCGAGCGGCGAGAACCAAAACACCCCGTCCCACTCGCCCGCGCCCCGTCACTCTTGCGCAGCCGCACATGGAGTCGCGTCGCCACGGAGACGCCGCCTACACCGGAGGGGCGGGGCTTAAGGACAGCAAGGAGAACTGGTGTCCTAGGAGAACTTCCGCTTGCCTCGCCGGTGGCGGGTTAGCTGTGGTCAAGCCGTGGCCCAAGGAATCCAGCCTTCTGGCGGGGCATTTCCGACCTCAGCCAGCTCATCCTCTGGCATGCGGAAGTAAGCGTGAGCTGCATCACTATGAGAAGGAAAAATCCCTTCCAGTCTCCAGCCCCTAGGTATCATGGCAGGATTAAAGATATTCTAGAGACCCTCCCTGATGGATACCCGTTAGCAGTCAAACAGGACTGCACTCTAAGAAAATGCAGTTTCTCATGTTGGCAGAAGGAAAAGACAAGGGCACAGATGCCAGCCAACAGAAGAACTTGACTCCAGGAAAGATATTTCACAGTTCTTAAAATTTGGCAGATTACCTTAGCGGAGAAACGAGATGAAATGACGATGGAAGCGACCACACCTTGACAGACTGCTTAGTGACGCACACCTCTCGCCTCCTATTTAAGCCTAAACTAGAACCCTGAAGAGGGACTTGGGGAAGAGAATGTCGCTAGACACCTTTGTTCTTTCCAATATGGCCGTATTAAAATCCTTTTAAAATTTTCACTTCTACTCTCTTTTTAACTGGCCTCTTGAGAATGAGTTTGTTAAGCAGGCCCTAACGTTCGGACCCTTACAGCACTGAGGGAGTTCTTACTTCTCCAACTAGTTGCCTCGCATTTAGCACGATTGCCAAATCTCTCACAAACTATCACTGGGCACATATGATTGGACTGTGAGGGAGGCAGAGAACCCTGCTTCATGCTCCTTCAAGATAGATTCAGCGTAGGAAGAGACAGCAACACACATTGAAGCACCTTACCAAAGCCAACCCAGAATGCGCCACACACCTGTGGCACAGATCTTCCCACACCTGGGGAGTCCTCAGAATCCATTCTCCACTTCTCCCTTACTCTCCAGCCCCCTCCATCCTGACTCCTGTCTAAACCTCAAGTCACTTTTCTTCTTCTCCTCCTCCTTCTCTTTTTCCTCCTCTTCTTCCTCAAGACAAGGTCTTAGTATGCAGGGTTGGCTGGCCTGGAACTCACTATGTTATGAAGATCAGGCTGGCCTCTGCCTCCCCAGTGTGGAATTAAAGGGTGCTTTACAGAGACTAACAAGTCACTTTTCTTTCCATGTAACATCACTCTCTTTAGGTCCCCAAGATCTGCTGTCAAAGTCACACTGTCCTTGTGTTTCAGGAAATAGACCCAATGTGATAATTCATGTCGTTGCCTGCCCTTCTCTTGGAGCTTAGGCTCTGTCTCCATTGAGTTAAATCTTGAACCACAGAAAAGAGAGTGGTCATTTTTTGACATGTCAGTCCAGTTTGGACTAGCAAACAAAGGAGGTAGGGGTAGGATCACCCTCGCCTCTGTTTTCTAAAGATCCTGAAGGAATGTGAGTGCTTCCACTTTCCTCAGGCCAATAAACCTTTGGAGGAAGGGGATGCTGCTCTTGCTTGAGACTGACTGGCCTCAGGTTGTGGTGCCCAGTTACCTGCTGGTCCCTTCAGGCTGCAGGCCTCATACCTCCAGGGAACTGTGTTGGCCCATCCGCAGTTCTGCCTACAAGAAGATTTGTTTTCCAGGTTGAAATGGTGTGCCACCATCCCAAATCAGCACCACAACTAACCCCTAATACCACCTTGGGAAAGGCAGTCCCATTTTTCTTGACTAGGCTTCTCCCTTCAGAGATGAACACATTATGAAGGGTAGGTAGGGCTGTGGCAGATTCCTCTTTTGAGTCTCTAGTTCTAGTTCTGTCTGCCTCACAATGCTCTGGAAGACCCAGGAGTCCGCTGAACAAAAGTCTGGAATCCTTTGAGGATCTCCTGGCTCACGCTGAGTGGGACTGGGGTCTTGGTGTCTTCAGCACATTTCAGGACACACTGGACCGTGATGCAGGTTCATTTTGTAAGTTGTCCTGCATACTGACATCCCAGGCTTACCCTCAGATCCATATCACAGATCACCATCTCTGTGGAAATAGAGTAAAGGCCCTCTTGGAAGATTGTTCATAGTTGCTTATTTTTGTGTCACAGGCGAGCAAGGTCTTTACCAGTCAGCCATGTATGCCCTTAGCCTTAAAATATTTTTTTTTTCAGTGCTACTGATCAAACCTAAATTTTCTTCCATGGAAAACATTATCACTTAGCTATAACCTGACTCACATTTTTTTTTAATGTGAGTCTTTCTTTTTTTCTTCCCCATTCTTTTTCTTCTTATCTCACCCAACCCCAGTTCTCTAGCCCAGATTAGACTCAAATATTCTGTGTAGCCACGGAGGATTTGAACTTTGGATCCTCTTTTATTTGTGTCTCTATTGCTGTGGTGGAAGCCATGTAGCTGAACTAATGCAGTGCTGAGGGTCAGACCTAAGGCTTCATGTGTGCCAAGCAACCTCTCTACCATCTGAGTTAAAATTCCCTTTTTTTTTTGTTTTGTCTTGTTTTTAGACAGGCTAGTACTGTAGGGCAGGTTAGCCTTGAATTCCTGTACCCCCTGGCCTCAGCCTCCTGCAAGCTAGGGTTACAGACATAAACCACCATGCTTGGCTTTTCTTCCTTGAGAAGTATTATTTTGAGCCAGTCACAGTGGCATACACCTGTAATCCAAGCACTGGGGAGGCAGAGGGAGGTGGATCTCTGTGAGTCTGAGGCCAGCCTGGTCTACAAAGCTAGTCCAGGACAGTCAAGGTTACACAGAGAAACCCTGTCTTGAAAAAAAAAAAAAGTACTGTTTTTGTTTCTCAAGCTGGCCTTAAACTTTCTATTCTTCTGTCTAAGCATCCCAAGTATGGTTACAGTATGTGCCACAGTGCCTGGCTCCCTACAATGTGGATGTATATAAGTATGTGTATATTACATGTGTATTTGTGTATATGTGTGTGTGTGTTTCAGTATGTGGACACACATGTAGAGGGGTTGGGGAGTGCCCATTGTAGTGGTTTGAATGAGAATGGTCCCCATAGGCTCATATATTTGAATGCTTGGTCCCTAGTGGGTGGGACTATTTTGGGAAGGATTAGGAGGTATGGCTCTGTTGGGGGAAGGTATGTCACTCTGGTAGGTTCTCAGGCTTCAAAAGCCCAAGCCGGGCCCTGTCTCACTTAAAACTACTGCTCAGTGCCATATGTGCCTTCCTGCTGCCTTGCACCCTGCATGATGGTCATCAACTCACTTTCTGAAATTATAAGCAAGCCCCCAATTAAACACTTTTAAAAAATAACTTTCCTTGGTCGTGGTGTCTCTTCACAGAACTGAAAAGTAACTGAGACATGGGTGGATGTGCCTGCATATGGAGGCCCACCCATGTCATGTTGGGAATCATCCTCCATCACTCTTCCACCACATTCAGTGAGGCAGGGTCTCAGTCAAACCCCAGGCTCACACATACGTCTAGTCTCACTAGCCAGCTTGGTCTGTATGAAAATAAGATTTTCTTTGAAAATACATTTTTGGTATGTCAGGTGTGGTGGTTTGAATGAAAATGCCCCTATAGGCCAACAGAATGTGCCAACTATTAGGAGCTGTGCCCTTGTTGGAGGAGGTGTGGCCTTGTTGGAGGATGCCAACAGGAGATAGCGTGGAGGTCCGAGATGCTGAAATCAGGTCCAGTGTCTCACTCTCTTCCTGCTGTCTTCCAACCTGCATGTAGTGCAATCAGCTACCTCTCCAGCACCATGTATGTCTGTGTGCTGCCATGCTTTTTGTCATCATGATAACGGACTAAACCTCGGGACTGGAAGCCAGCCCCAATTAAATGTTTTCCTTCTAAGAGTTGCTGTGGTCATGGTGTCTCTTCGGTGGAAAAGAAACCCTAACTAAAACATTAGGGAAATTTGATTTAAGTCAGCATTATAATATTTTTTATATACATATCCCAAGTTCTGCATATCACACTGAGAAAGAAAATCCCTCTGTTCTTTCTGGTGTTGTAAAAAAAAAAAAAGTATTGGGCTATATAATGTTTATTATTTGCCCTATGATTATCACGGTGGTATCATCTAACCCACTATCACAAATAATAAGACACAGACACCTGTTAGATTTATAATTGCCTTATTTCTCTTGGCCTGGGCAGATATTTTACTTACACTGTCTCAAGAACCTCACCATCCATCTCCCAGCCCCCATTCAATGACATCTTCATTAACCATCCTTTATTCTATCCATAATTTATAAATGCTTGCTTGTATCCTTTATCTGGGCCTTTTCATGCCATTATTGGAGTCCTTCCTTCTGGCCCCATGTGGTTTCTTCTCCAGGATAACCCATCTTAGTGTCTTCCTTCCTCCTCCCTTCCCATCTGTCTGTGTCCAGTTATTCTCCTCTCCAAGCCCAGAAACCTTGGCCATGCCTACCCCATTCTGCCCTGCTGTTTAATTAACCACTCAGATATAATGAGTTAGGCAGGTTTACACAACAAGGATAGGTTTACACAAGGATAAGTTTAACCAGATATTGAGGACCAGCATCAGAACAACCTCCAACACTTTCTTATTCTGTTGTAAACTATACGTATGGTGAGCCGAAAGTAGTGAAAGCAGAATTAAGAAAGGTGACATGAGGGCTGGAGAGATGGCTCAGCAGTTAGGAGCATTGCTGCTCTTCCAGAGGACCCAGGTTTGAGTCAGCACCCACATGGCAGCTCACAACCCTGTAACTCCAGATTCAGGAAATATAACACTGTTCTGGCCTCGTTGTGCACAGCTCACATGGCACACCAACATATTGCAGTTGAAACTCCCATACGTATAAGGTGATATGTCCAATGAACATGTGTAGGGAGGAAGTGGAACAAACAAAACAAACAAGACAATGAGATGGTCTTTGAACCCCAAACAGGGATCCCAAGTCCTGCATTAGGAGTCCAAGATATGTGTTGACATACACCAGACTGTTCAGGGTGTCACAGCTTGTTTTCACTGGACAATGGCTAAGCTGTTAGTTTAGTGCAAAGACAAGTCTGTTTTGTTGACAAAATGAAATAAATCAATGCCATTGTCCTGTTGTGTTTTTCCAAAAAGAGGAAAAACCCAGCCCAGAAAGTATCTATAGTCTGTCTCAGAAAATTTCATATGTACATCCAGGCAGAAGCAACTGTACTAGAGGAGGTCTGTCCCTTTGAGCCAGGTGGAAGAAGCCATTAACTTTGGCTTGGATTTGTCAGGAAAATAAGAAATTCTATAAAATGTGAGGTGGACATGGTGGCAGCCTTTATCCCAGTACTCTCTAGGCAGGGACAAGAAGTGCATTTGTCTTTTATTCTAATTTAGATAGTAGCTGTATCTTTTCCCCCACTGACTTCCATCAGACCTCACAATTCTATTCCATTGGCTAGTAAGAAAAAAATTAACAGGAAATGAAGAACCAGAAAGGAGTCACTGTTCCCTGCCATCAAATTCAGAGAATTAAATAGTGGGCCTTTGGGAAAACAAAGATTTACTGGGTAGGGACTATTAAAATCTTTGCATAAAAATCTTAAAAGATGAGGGAGGTAAGCCCGGTGTGGTGGCACACACCTTTAGTCCCAGCACTCAATGGAGGCAGAGGCAGGCAGATCTCTGTGAGTTTGAGGTGAGCCTGATCTATAAAGTCCAGGATATCCAGTGCTACACAGAGAAACCCTGCCTAAAAAAAAAAAAAAAAAAGTGAGACGGTAAAAAGATTTTAATTCCTTATCCCAAAAGCAAGGTTTATAGTATTTCATAGAAAGGAGTCCATTATGAGATGCAGTGACTTCAGAGGTCTTTGTGAATGTGTCTGAGACCAAAGGGCACTGCACATTTAAGATGAACGTAGTTGGGTTCCTGTAATCCCGCCACACTGGAAACCAAGGCAGCAAGGTCACTGTTCCAGGCCATTCTGGCTAGCTAAAGGAGAGTCTGTTAAAGTAATCCAAACAGACAAACTGTGGCAACGGTCTGCCCTCCCAGAGCTCTGAAGGTGAATGCAGGAAGATTAGGAATTCAAGATTATTCTTGGTAAACTTGACGCCACCTTGGGCTACATAACATCCTGGGATGAGATCTCTGAATAAATAAATGAGATGAAAAGGTCTTGAGACCTGACTTAGTGGTGGAGTGCTTGCCCTGCCCCCCAAACCTTCAGTTCTGCCCTCAGCACTACAGAAGCAAAACAGAACCAGGAACAACAGTAAAGAGCAGAAGCCGAATTGATAGGTAAAGATGCTTGCTGCTAAGCCTGACAACCCCAGCTCAGTCTTACAGCCAGACAGCAAACAAACTCTGGTCTGCAGAAGGGTATGGTCTACTGCGTTAAACAGGGTTTCTCTGGGTAGCCCTGACTGTCCTGGACTGGATATGTAGACCAGGATGGCCTTGAACTCACAGAGATCCACCTGCCTCTGCCTCCCGAGTGCAGGGATTACAGGGGTGTGCCCCACACCTGGCTGCATAACATCAACTCTTTTGAGAATACAGATTATCTTTATGTTTGACTTGGAACAACACACACTGGTAGGATTTAATTGTACAGACAATTAGACTTTGTGAGATTGATTGATTGATTGATGGACTGATTTAGTAGCAGGAGGGACCCAATGCAGGGTGCCATGTACAATAAACAAGCAGTCTGCCGCTGAGATAAACCCAGCCCCAAGTTTCTGAGTTACGGAGGTTCCTTGTTTACAGTAAGTAAACAATCTCACTGCCAATCTCACTGCTATGTGAGAAATGAGTTAAAACTTTTATACTTTGTGTTTGCTCATTTGTTGTGTTCGTTTGAGAAAGGATCTCTTGTATCCCAGGATAGCCTGGAACTTGTAGCTAGGGATGACGTTAAACCTTTGATCTTCCTCTTCTCCCTCCTCAATGCTAATAATACAGGCTAGTGCCACCACCACAGGCCTTTTGTGGGCTGCTGCCTACAGAAAAAGCTCTGGGCTGTCAGAAGCTCTTCAAAACCCAGATGTGTCAGCAGGTAAAGGTGCTTGCCACACGGGGCCTGGCAGTTGACCTATGTGGTGGAAGGACAAAACTGACTTTCAGTTTGACCTCCACAGGAACCCTTTGACACGTGTCCTGAATGTGCATGTGCACTTGTGCTTACACACACAGAATGTCTATTAGTTATTGAGGAATATTCTAAGATTGTGTATTTTGTAAGACAGTCCTTTTCTTTCTCTTGTTTTACTCACACATACCTCTAGCTACTTTATTTTTCTGATGATGGTGTGAAAGCTGCCGTGGTGGCTTTCTGGACTTACTACAAATACTTTAAGTACTACAAATCTTCCAAATCATTTTCTATCAGAGAAATGTATTTTCTGAAAATGGTCATGTAATGGCTTGGGCAAGATGATGCCATGAGTAAAGGCATTTGCCACCAAGCCTGATAACCTGCATTCCATCCCTAGGATTCATAGGTAGAAGGGGAGAACTGACTCCTTCAAGTTGTCCTCAGATTTCCATATACTCACTGTGGTACTCACAAATAAATAAAATAATTACTTTAATTTAAAAAGTAGACATGTAAAACCGAGGGTGATGGTACACTGCTGTTATCCCAGCACTCATGGAAGCAGGAGAGTCAAGAGATTGAGGCCAGCAGGGTTTGGTAGTACACACCTGTAATCGCAGCTCTTGGGGAAGCAGAGGCAGGAATATCTCTGTGAGTTCCAGGCCAGCCTGGTCGACAAGGCAAGTCTAAGACAGCCAAGACCACACTGAGAAATGCTGTCGTGAAAAGAGAGAGAGACTGAGGCCAGCCTGGACTACATAAATCTTTGTCTCAAAAAAGAGGGAAAAAAACCCACCAGAAACAAAAAGGGGTATGTATCCAGGATAACTAACTGGCAAACATCTGAAATACTGTAAGACCTGGGGTCTCACAGCTCAGGAGTTCAAGATCGTGCCCTTCCCAGAAACTCCCCCAGACCAAGACTCGTTGCAAAAGCAAGAGGTTTATTAACCATTGCGCAATGGGGTCACCTCTGCCGGTCAGCAAAGAGTGGCCCCCAGGAGACAAAGGCCTTTAGGTTTTTAAAAGAAAAATTGCGGAAGATTTGAAGTTGCAGTCTTGGCAATTTAGGATTGGATGAGGAAGCTGTAAAGTAAGATAATTGGTTACTCTTAGGTGCTCAAGCTTGGCCAGTCCTGCCAAGTGTGGATGCAGCTGCAATTGAAGGTGGGGGTGGTTAGCTCATCCTTGAAGATTAGGGGCTACAGACTTTTGGCTGGAGGTCAAAAGCTACTCAGAAGAAGTCTAGGTTCGTTGCTAAAAAACACTATCTCAAAGACAAGGGTCTGGTCCTTCTTTTGCTGAGTGAAGGTCATTGCTTGCTTGCCTTTTTTTTATATCTGTCCTCACAGATAGGGTCACATTCCTCCATTCTCTGGAAAGGTACTAAGAGGCTTTAGCTTAACCTGGACCTAAAACTCAAAACTATAGGCTTTAGAAGACATATAGGTTACAAAGTTATCCTAACCCTTTCATTTCCCCCTTCTCCTTGTAACTGCTTCAATCATGAAGCAGCTGCAGAGTGAGAATTTTATCTTAAGAAAATTTTTTTCCTTTTGACTCAACATTTCAGCCTATAGAATGGGACAATGGGCCGAAGATCCGTCTTCTGGAATTTTTTTATGCTGATGATTGGATCGTTGATATCTCAGTTTGAAAGAGGCTGAAATGCTGGTCAAAAGTTGGGGAGAGTATATGGGTAGTTATCTTAGTCTGTAATTATCCGGGTTTAAACATTAAAGAAACAAGCAAAGTAGATAAGGGTCCCATTCCTTGAGTGCCCAAGGGAGTTGTTTTTAACTGAATTTAAGGATTTTTCCCAGATCTTTAGAACTCCCGCCCAAGATACTAGAATTTTTTACTTTGATGCAAAAATCATGGCCTTTTGTCCAATCATAAGTTTTTTTCTAATTTAGTAAAGATTACTAGGAGCCAGTCAAAGGCTGGTCAATGAGGCAGTCCTTAACAGTCTCTGGTTAGTTGATCCGATTGAAGAGATAGGGAGCAGTCATGTCAGCTTCCAACAAGTCCAGATTTCAACTTTCAGTAAACCAGGTGAAAATCTGCTGAGACAAATTCAGACTAGAGACAGAAGTTAAGATTTGTCTGTTAAATGGGAAAAGTGAGGAATCCCAACACCAGGGAAAAACTCATGTGGGATCCATTTGAGCTATGTCAGATCCAGGTCTCATGACCTTTTGATTTTTATAAACTCATATGAATTTTTGGTACACAAAAGGAAATATATATATTAAAAAACTCAGAAAAGTAATATATCAGCAAATCTAATACAACATTTTGAGAGTAACAGGTAAAAACTATATCCAACAGAATGGGTACCAGTCAGCTGTTTTATATTTTTTATAAACAACTTAAGTGTATCCATGTGGCAGCCTTTTTGGAGTTAACGGCATCTGAGCAGCGGAACTCAGCCTCTTGGCTATTTTTTAAAGTCTAGTGTCTCACAGACTGACCTTGGTGGTCCTACAGTGGACTGCTCTGACCCTGAGAAACTCCACGCAACCATAGTAACCAGACAGCAGGCTCTGTGCAACCTTGAGTAAGCCCTCTTATATTTTGGCTAAGTAAAATTGCCTGCGTGAGAAACTGCTTGTACTTTTTTTTTCTTTTTTTACTTAAGTGTTAACCTGACATCCATTAAATTGACACTTTGATCAGTATGTAGACCAACAATTTTTAGATTTTTATAACCTGAACTCCTATATTCTCAGACCCTATATAAACTTTATATATATATTTTTAATTTAACTATTATTATAAGACATTGACAACTGATGTAAAGCCTGTGAGCAGGGCAAACCTGTTTTTTTTTTTTTTTTTTTTTTTTTTTTTTCACAAAAGATATAGTACCTAGTAGTTTTAAGGAACTAATGAACTGTCCAGTGAGCTGATAGTGAACCTAACTGTCGGCTCTTTAGCTGTCAAGTTACTGTTAACTAAGCCTAGCCTTTCAGCATAGCCGTCAATGTGATCAGAGACCTGAGAAGGATAAATTATGAGCTAAGTAAATGTACCAATCAAAACGACAGAGATGACTAGTTAGTCCATCACCTAGGCAGTGTCCCTGACTCCTGTGGTCTCCTGGCTTTCTGAGCAGAGGCAGTCCAGCCATCAGGCATAGAGGATGAGAAACTGCTGCTGTGGAAAGAGGAACAGGAGAGATTGACCTCACCTTGCCTCTCACAATGTGAGACAATGGCTCTTTAGGTGTCCCCGGCTTTGTCCGCAGTTTAGGCTGGGCCCTAGCAGTGGGCCAGTTGGGGCAGTATTGCCCAGTGGTTAGCATACCACAATCCAGAGTTGCAATCATCTGTCGTTGTCCAAATCTTCTCTGAGACCTTGGAGAGGTACTGCCAGGATTGTGGGACTTTCTGCCACAATAAACTTACATATGTTAAAATGCCATATTCATCAGATCTCTGATGAGTATGAGGGCCAGCTTATCTGAGTTACTCTTTGTTTTTATCATCTGTTTTAAACTGTGTCCTATAAAACAGAATGTTATTTAATCTAGTTCTAGCATATTTCTGAGATGCATGTTTTACAACTATATATATTAAGACAAATAGGCAAACTTTATAGTTATGCATCTTAGGCCTAACCTTAAAAAAAAAAACAACAAAACCTATACAAAGACACTAGGTAAAGCCCAACACCTTAACCAACTGCAGTCGTTAGCGTAGCTTTAAGTCTGCTCTTTCTGAACTAAAATCAAAGCAAACATTTTAATCAAATACAGTTTATAGAGGGGCTAGCAAATCTTGCTGATCCTACCACTTTGTATTAAAATTGAACAGTGAAAAGCTTTGCACTTAACACTAATTAGAGGACTGAACATAACTGAGAGACCTAAACAAAATGGTGGTAATCTCATGGTTCCACCCTCTTTATCTCCGGACCAGCATGGCGGCTGGCCATGTATAACTGAACTCAGCTGAAAGCCCTAAACAAATATGGCAGCAAAACTACAGCTTCACGCGCTCTCTATCCCTGAACCATCATGGCGGCTGGCCATGTGTTAGCACAGGCTGTGACTGACAATACCAAACATAGCCATTAGGTGCTGTTGATGACACAGCAAACATTGTGGAGCATCCATAATCCCCCACAACCAAAAGTTTTAACATAGTGATCAAATACGTTTTAGAACCAACTGCATAATAGAACAGTACAGAACATTTTAAAACTGTATGAATTATTTTAGCAATACCAAACCTATCAGCCAGAATTTTTTTTTCCTTAAAAGAGCATTAAAAAAAAAACATTTTGTAATGAAGAATCACCAGCCTTTTAAATGAATTATAACATATTTAAATACAGTTTTTTCTTAAATCATATTAACTCTCTGGCTTTTTATAATATATCCATTAACCTTCTGCAACATCCTACATACCTTCAGGTTCCTAGCTTTCTTTTTCTGGCTTAACCAGACATTTTTGCTTTAGACAAGCTATTTTTTTTAATATCTCTTGCTCACTCTCTCTTTCTTTTCAGACAACAGAAAAACTCCCATTAATTTTTTTTTTTTTTTAATTTTCCCAAGGGTTGGGAAACTGTTTTAAGTTCGTTGTTAGACTGCCCAAGAGTTATTGCTTAAAAAATCTGATAAACTGTAAAGGTTTTATCCTCTTAAACATTTAAACAATTTTTAAAAATCGTCCCTGCAATATCAAAGCCAAGTATCTTCTTTAGGAGTGAATTTACAAAGCATAACCATAATTTTAAAAGTCGAAACCAGATTTTAAGACCAAAATTCATCAGTGAAAACAACTCAATCTTCAGAACCAATATCAACTTAGAACAAGACCTTCTTCTTATCCTAAAGGAAATAAAATCATTTTGACTCAGAGATTTTGCAACCTTTGTTCTTTTCCTGATCCACACCATGTGGCAATTTACATTGTTATTTAAACATATGCATTCATAGACCCTACAAACACATAGGCATATATACATGTTTTAAACAAGAATTTGAATTTAACCTTAAAACATACCCAATTATTTTTGATCATATCAACCATTTAAGACCAGTTGAAAACAATCGTATAATGGCCATATATTTAAACAGACAGACAAAACTTTTTTTATTTAGACTCAGCTGTAATTCTAAACATTACAGCAAGTGCAGTTTTCTTCCTAAATTACTGTTTGATCTGTAAGTTGCAAGCCCCCTAGGTGGGAGGAGGGAAGAAAGGAGCAAGAGGGCGTGGTGAGCTCCTGCAGCTCACTTCCCTGCTGAGCTGGCATGAGGGCAAGGGGGAGGAGTTTTTCTTCACTCTTGGCAGCCAGAGCAGCTCCTGTCATGGAGCAGCTACCGTGCCAGCCCCCCCCCCTAGCCATGTATAAGGACTTCCACCTAGCAAGCCCACAAGCCTTGCCTGCTCCCTTGTGAGCTTCACTCTAACTTACCTCCCCTGCAGGTCCTGAACCTGCCCTGCTGGGTGTGCATTGTTATTTTACAGACCTTCAAGTGCCTGAGCACTGCCAGCCCAAGCTCCAGCCCCAGCTCCATGTGTCTCCCCAGCCACCAGAAAGTATTCCCTCCTCGGCTTCCTCGGGAGGAAGAGCACACTGCTTGGTGTCCTGCCATGCAGCCGTGTGCACTCCCGGGCCGAGAACTAGTTCTAATTTTAACTGTCCTCTGTCCGAATTTTCATCAGTCCAAGTCTACAAAGAAATAGACACAGAAAAATACATACAAACATGAGAAACACAGGATTTAAATTGCTGGGGAACAGAATCTCTCTGCTGTTCCCTGTTCACAGAAAGGGGCAAGCTGAGTGTCCTACAGGATGTCCCATGGACTTGGCATTAATGACATGTCTGTCTGCCTTAATGAAACCATTCCAAGCGAGTGGCCTCGAACCACTCAGGGGACTTGAACCCCTTCTACAGATGCTCTCGAGCTAGACTATCTCTCTGTCAAAAGAGTCAGAGAGGCAACAACAACAGAAACACAAAGAATCAGGCAAGTAATCAAACAAGGACTTCCTTGTGAGTGGTACCACAGTGCTCTGATAGAACGGCTGCCTGGTGGTGGTTGTTCTCTACGAAAATCAGACAGGAGGAGGACCGTCTCAGATCCAACCTCCCAAACGGAAACTGGGGGGTCCCCCAGTTCCCAGTCAAGTGATATTCTGACATGTCTGTCTATCGCAATGACTGATCAGATGACCAAAAAGGTCCAGATAGGCGCCTAAACTGAAACAGATTGGTACCACAGAAATCTAATTGAGAGGCTGCCTCATGGCAGCCATCTCTGACAAGAAACAGATTGGTAAGACAGAAACAGACTGACCTGTTCCGAGCTTGACCTCCGAGTTCAGTCTGATGAGGGTTGGGGAAGGGGCACGCCCTTTCCCGGCCAATGCACCAAAAATGTAAGACCTGGGGTCTCACAGCTCAGGAGTTCAAGATCGTGCCCTTCCTAGAAACTCCCCCAGACCAAGACTCGTTGCAAAAGCAAGAGGTTTATTAACCATTGTACAATGGGGTCACCCCTGCCGGTCAGCAAAGAGTGGCCCCCGGGAGACAAAGGCCTTTAGGTTTTTAAAAGAAAAATTGCGGAAGATTTGAAGTTGCAGTCTTGGCAATTTAGGATTGGATGAGGAAGCTATAAAGTAAGATAATTGGTTAGTCTTAGGTGCTCAAGCTTGGCCAGTCCTGCCAAGTGTGGATGCAGCTGCAATTGAAGGTGGGGGTGGTTAGCTCATCCTTGAAGATTAGGGGCTACAGACTTTTGGCTGGAGGTCAAAAGCTACTCAGAAGAAGTCTAGGTTCGTTGCTAAAAAACACTATCTCAAAGACAAGGGTCTGGTCCTTCTTTTGCTGAGTGAAGGTCATTGCTTGCTTGCCTTTTTTTTATATCTGTCCTCACAGATAGGGTCACATTCCTCCATTCTCTGGAAAGGTACTAAGAGGCTTTAGCTTAACCTGGACCTAAAACTCAAAACTATAGGCTTTAGAAGACATATAGGTTACAAAGTTAGCCTAACCCTTTCAATACTAGCTCTGGAGAGTTAGAGGCAGGAGAATTAGCAATTCAGGAGTTGAATGCCAGCCTCTTACATAGGGAGTTAGAGGCCAGGCTGGGCTATGTGAGATCATGTCTCTAAATAAATAAACAAAACGTGAGTGTGGCAGGGTTTGGTGGCTCATGCCTGTAATCCAAACACTTGGGGTCACAGAGGCATGGCGTGTCTCTGTGAACTGAGGCCAGCCTGGGCTACAAATTGAGTCCAGGACAGCCAAGGCTATACAGAGAAGCCCTGTCTCAAAAAACAAAACAAAACAAGTGTGTACAGATGAGTTTGAGTTTGAGTCTATTCTCTTTCGTGTCTGTATACCAGTAGCAGTCCTCGTTCATCACATTTTCCTGCATTAACTGGAGCTCGTGTAACTCCAACACCAAGTTCTACATCAGACATGGAAGACAGTGTGATTCTCTATTTTTCTGTCCTCCATTACTAAGCCACATCCACTGCTGGTGGTCAGTAGATACACTGTGGTGGACCAGCTATATCCTGCTTTGCTTTCACTGCCTCCCACACATTGCCCTACCTACAATGGGGTCAGACACCCAGTGGTCTGCTGAAGACTTATGCTTGCCTGTGAGAGTCAGGGCTGGAGTCCACTACAGGCCCAGCCTCCTGTTTATCTGGGGGAAATAAAACCACAAATCAAAAAAATCCCTATTGTTGGCTTTAGATTTATCAATCTTTTCACAGCACACTAGCTCATTTCCAACCCTAAGAATGCCCTTTTCTTCTGTAATTAACTCTTTCTCTTTCTATCATTATAAACAATTTCAGGGGCTGAAGGGACGGCTCAGCAGGTAAGAGCACTGACTGCTCTTCCAGGGTCCCAGGGTTCTAGCCCAGGACCCAGAGGTGGATTCCAACTAACTGTAGCTAAGGTCCCAGGGATCCAACACTTCCCTCTGACCTCTGTGGGCACCACACATACAAATGGTGCACAGACATACACAGAATCAAAGTAGCCACATGCGTAAAATGAATAACAACAATAATACAATTTTCCCCATAGTTTAAATAATTTAATTTCCTCATGACTACAATCCCTGAAACATTTTTTTTTCTCTCACTCTCTAATCACTGGAAATGGAACCCTGGTCCTCTAAAGAGAAGTCAGTGCTCTTAACCACTGAGCTCTTAACCAATCTAAGGTTGAAACCCAGCCTTGGGGATGTGGTAAGAGAGATACTTATCTCTGCCATCTAGATTTATTTTTATTATTTTAAATTATGTATACATGTCCGTATCTGTGTGGCAGTATATGCACAGGAGTGGGTGTGCCCTTAAAAGCTACAGAAGTCAACTTCTCCTGGAGCTGGAGTTACAGATCGTTCTGCACTGAAATGGGTGCTGGGAACTGGGTACCCTGGAACCACTGAGCTGGACCACTCCGTGGGTGGAAAGATAAGTTTATTGGGGAAACAAATTGCCACTGTGCCTCCACAAATAGAGGACAGAAGCTTGGCAGCAAGTGAGTGGATTTCATATGCTGGTTGGCAGGGTGAGGGTCTTTTGCCGGGTGGCAGTGGCACACACCTGTAATCCCAGCCAGGAGAGTTAGGGCTACACAGAGAAGCTCTGTCCCAAAAAAACAAAAAAGCAAACAAACAGAAAAGGTGGGGTTCCTAACTGCGGGCTGTTAGGAACTAAATGCCCTTGCCTGAGGGAGTTGGCCTTTGGGGATAAATAAGCAAGATAGTGGTTTCTCTGGTAAACAGAAACTCACATTGCCTTTCCTTTTGACATCCCCAATGAATGCTAAATCTAGGCTTCTGTTTACTCAGTAACTACTCTGTTTACCAGGTCAGAGTCCTCCTGTTTAGGACATTGTCAACAGCACTGCCATTTTGAGGGTGTGCTTTAGACCTAACAGGAATAAAACTTAGCTCTTTTAATCACTGAAGCATTTTTCCAACCCCCTTTATCAATCAATCTATCTACTTATCTGTCTGTCTGTCTATCCATCTATTTATCTATCTATCTCTATGATTTGTCTATCTATCCAGCATCTATCTATCTATCTATCTATCTATCTATCTATCTATCTATCTATCTATCATCTATCTGTCTATCTAGCTATCATCTATCTATCTATCTATCGCTCATCTGTATTCTAGACATATTCGTAACCATGCTAATTGACACTGTATAGGAGAAGCACAATTTCCTCTTGGTCATCAGGATTGGCTAGTACTGTGACTCCCTTATTTTCCTCTTGATTCAGTGGCAGTCTTAACTTCTAGTTCAATAGGATCATTGTTGTTTCCTGTATAAACCTTGTTTCTGGACAAGCCAAGCAGTAGGTCAAATTTCTGGATGACTAATGGATCACTGTTTCTACCCCTTGATTCCTAGACCTGGCCTTTGGCTATGTAAGAAGCAGCTTCATATTTAGATGTTGATTTAAAGCATGTAAGACCTCCTAGGGAAGACTGTGTAGTTACAAGACTCTAGTGCTACAAGACACATATCCAGAAGTAAGAATACTATAGCAGGAATGAAATGACACCATTGTTAGAAGCACTTCACTTGGGCTTGCAGATGCCCGATGAGTAACTATAATCAGGACAAAAGATGGTATGTCTACTCTTATTTGGCATGCCTTTTTTTTTTTTTTTTTTTTTTTTTTTTGCCAGCTTTAAATCGGGTCAGAGTCTTTCTTGTCCGTCTCTTTACTTAACATGTTCATAGGCTCAGCAATCTGTGCAGAAGAGGAGATGGAAGATGGCAACACAGCAGGCTGACGCGTGTAGGGGCTCAGGGAGACTGTGACAGCTCAAGACATGCACAGTCGAGACACAACCCCAGCACTGACTACTTCGAGGTGCAGGAAAATCAGTTTTCTCTCAACCAACCACACCCCAAAGCTTAGAAGTAGTTGGTCAACATATAATAGCTTCCATGTTGTTTTATTTTGTTTCTTTGGTGTGTGTGCGCTTTTGTTTGTTTTGTTTTGGTGATTCGTTTAATTTTATTTTGTTTTTTTTTTGTTGTTGTTTTTAAGAGGAATTAAAAACGAAAACAAGTGGGTAGGAAATGGGTGATCTGGAAGAGAATATGATCAAAATACATAGGTTTTTGGCTGTTTTGGTTTTTCAAGACAGGGTTTCTCTGTATAGTCCTGGCTGTCCTAGTACTAGACCATGCTGGCCTCACACTCACAGAGACCCATCTGCTTCTGCCTCCTGAGTACTTGGATTAAAGGTGTTTATCACTACTGCTGGTTGATCAAACTATATTGTGTAAACAGTTTTTTAAATTAAAAAAAAGTAAATGGGGGGAACAAAACAAACTGGTGTACGGCAGAGAGAAAGCTGAGTAGGGTCCAGATTCAGTTGCTGGGAGGCTCAGGCCACCACCGGGCCACCTCTATTTGTATCAGTAAGCAAACAAATACATAGATAGTAGCCAATCACAGCGGCACATCCTTTTAATCCCAGCACTAGGAAGGCAGTGGCAGGTAGAGCTCTGTTGGGGGTTGGTCTGATGCTTGTATTTTGATGCTAATTACTGGCCCTCAAGATCTGGTTACTGCCAAGATCCTTGTTGTGTAAACCTGCCTAAAACATTATACCTGATTGATTGATTAAAGGCCTAAAACCAGGATAGGGAGAATGGGGGAGGCGTGGCTAAGGTTCTGGGCTTTGGGTGCAGGAGAATAACAGAAAAGAGACAGACAGGAAGAGAGGAGGAAGGAGGATGCCATGTTGGGTTAGCATGGAGAAGAAACCACATGGGCTGGGAGGAAGGGCTTCAATAATGTCCTGGAAAAGCCCACATGAAGAATACAAGCAAGTATTTATAAGATTATGGATAGAAGATAGTCCATCCATAATGGTTAAGGTAGAAGGCATTGGATGGGGGCTGGGAGGTGGATGGTGAGGTTATTGAGACAGTGTAGGTGAAATCTCTGCTCAGCCCAAGGTAAATAAAGCAACAATAAAATCTAACATGTGCCTGTGCCTTATTAATTGTGATAGCAGGTTAAATAATATTGCCGTGATAATCATAGGACAAATAATAATAATAAACTTTATGAACCCAACACCAATTTAATTTACTACAACAGAGCTCTATGTGTTTGAGGCCAGCCTGCTCTACATATTGAGTTCCAGGTCAGCCAGGGCTACATTCGAAAACAACACAAAATTAGTAATAAAAGGAGTGGGCTGGAGAAGTGACTATTGTTTTTTTTTTGTTTGTTTGTTTGTTTTAATAACTGATTCTTTTATTTTTTTAATTTTTTTTATTTTTAAATAATTTTATACATTCACTTGTATCCCAGCTGTAGTCCTCTCCCTCTTTCCCTCCCAATCCTCCCCAACTATTGTTATAAAGAAAGAAAATTTCAATCATTAAATTTTTCAGATTAAAGACTCAGGAGCCAGATGCTGGGATGAAGGCCTACAAGCTCAGAGAGGCAGAGAAAGCACCCAGCTGACCTTCCTACTCAGCCAACATTCCAGAAGGAAAAAGTTCTTTCTCCTCTACACTGTCTTAAATACCTTTCTTCTCCTCAGTGTTCCTCCTTTCTGTTTAATCCCTGTCCACTGGTTGCTCTTGCTCCACCTTTTGACCTATTTAATCTTGTTTACAAAAAGATCTTAGATTAAAGGTATGTGCTAGAACTGAGCCAAAACCACAAGTACTTGTTTACAATAAACAGAAAGTTATTGATCAAACACTGAGCCATACCACAATTAGAAACAGGTTTTTACAGTTCACAATCTCAAGGTTCACAATGGGATCAAATATCCTGCAACACATGTACTCCTTGCCTGCTTCAGGAAATTTTTTTCTATTACCTTAGTTCTTAACCATGCTGTCTTGATCTTTGCACTCACAGTGATGCAAACATACTGTGCTTGGTTTTAGCTGACTTGTGCCTCCAGTTTAGGACTATACTCCCAGTACTAAGCCAACAGGTATATATTAAGATTGATTATGCCAATTGTTCTCCAAAAATAATATATCAGGGTTGATTCCTTATTTGTTTAAGGATTTTAATTTATTTTTAATTTTATGTGTATGAGTATTTTGTATATGTATGCCTGGTGCTTAAGGAGTCCAGAGAGGGCATCAGATTCCCTGGTACTGAAGTTACAGAAGGTTGTGAGCTACCAAGTATGTGCTGGGATCCAAACCTAGGTCCTCTGGGAATAGTAAGTGCTCTTAAATAAGCCATTTTTCCAGCCCCTGTTGGTTTGTTTCTTTGAGATAGCATCTGAAGGTCACTCTCTGCTGTATAGGAGTTCAAGTGTAAACTTTAAACTTTTTTTTTTTTCCTCAGATGAGGGGATGAGATGAGACCTGTATCTAAGCTTTACAAATACATGTAAAGCTGGGCGCAGTGATGCACACCTGTAATCCCAGCACTCAGGGAGGCAAAGGCAGGCCTCTGTGAGTTCAAGACCAGCCTGGTCTACAAAGCCAGTCTAGGACAGCCAAGGCCACATGAAGAAATCCTGTCTGGAAAAAAACAAACCCAAACAAAACAAAACAAAACAAAACAAAACAAAAAAAGACAAATACATGTCTCAGGCTGAGCCCAGAGCATTTCTGTTTCTATCTAACTATCCCCAGGCCTAGGCTTGGATGCTTCTATGCTCCGTACAATCTAATCTTTTGCAAGCCCAGACCTTTGAAGGGTTAAGCTTCCAGGCTCCTCTGCTAACCTAGGCCTAGAAAGTTTTCAGCCTCTGAGATTTACTGCTGAATAAGCTCACCCTTTCCAGTTCTTTCTGAACACTAGCTGGCTGGTTGAGCTCAGCTGTTCTGTCTCAAAACTCTGCTCCAAGCTGACTGATTCAAACTGGCTTCTCTCCACTTCTCACTCAATTGCTCTGCTTGGAAAAACTGTCTCTGAGCTCCACAAACTGAACTGCAGGAACTCAACTACACTGCATGGCTTGCTTACCCTGATTTCTGATGCCACCCACAGCTACCTACCTAGAGCTGACACTGCTGGCTGTGGGCTCCCCCCCACCTTTTAGATTTTAATTGTTCCTTAGTCCTGCAGTGGTGGTGTATGACTTTAATCCCAGCATGTGGGAGGCAGAGGCAGGCAGAAAAATTGTTACTGCTTTTCCTTAGCTGCCACCATGATACTCTGTCCTTCCAGGGAGCTAAGGCTGCTGTTGGGGTGAGGTCCGCCCTTCATCCAGCAACTAGCACCTTGTTGGCAATCCACAACATTGCCTCAGTCTCTGAGCTTGCCTGCATCTTCTCTGCCCTCATCCTTAAAGATGAGGTGATGGTCACAGAGGATAAGATCTATGCCCTCTTTAAAGCAGCCGGTGTGTCAACGTTGAACCATTCTTGCCTGGCTTGTTTGCAAAGGCCCTGGCCAGTGTCAACATTGGGAGCCTCATCTGCAATGTAGAGGCTGGTGAACCAGTTCCAGCAGCTGGAGCTGCACCAGCAGGAGGTCCTGCGCCAGCCACCACTGCTGCCCCAGCTGAGAAGAAAGTGGAAGCAAAGAAGGAAGAATCTGAGGAGTCTGATGACATGGCTTTGGTCTTTTTGACTAAACCTCTTTTGTTAATATATCCAATAAAAAGCTGAATCTGTAAAAAAAAAAAAAAAAAAAAGTTACTTATTTGTGTGTTGTGCACTGGGGTGGGCTGGGGAGTTGGGGAGGCAGAGGGATATCAGATCACCTGGAGCTTGTGTTAAAGTCAGTTGTGAACTGCCTGATATGGGTGCTGGGAATTGAGCTCAGTTCTTTGCAATGTTCTTTGTATGTGCTCCTCACCACCGAGTCAGCTCTCCAGCCCCAAGCCCTCTCACATCAATCATGAATTAAGAATATGTCCCCTAGGCTTGCCTCCAGGCCTGTCTGGTAGAAGTATTTTTTCAGCTGAGGTTCTTTCTTCCCAGATGGCTCTAGTTTGTGTCATGTTCAAACAACTGCAAAAACTAACCAGCATACCAGTGAAGACTGAGGTTTTGAATTCAGTCCCTGGAGCCCACAGTGGAAGGAGATGACTGATTCCTGCAAGTTGTTACCTGACCTCCACATGAGTGCAGCAGCTATTTTTTTTTTCTGCCTTGGCACGGATTGATTGATAACTCAGAATCATAGATGATTCAGTTGGCCAGAGGCTTTATAAAGTATTGTGGAACTAAAAAAGAACACCTCCTTTCTCAGGATTGTATTGCTGTGAAGAGACACCATGACCATGGCAACTCTTACAAGGATACGTTTAATTGGGGCTGGCTCACAGTTCAGAGCTTTAGTCCATTATCGAAGCATGGCAGTGTGCAGGAAGACATGGTGCTGGAGAGGTAGCTGAAAGTTCTACATCTAGATTAGTAGGCAGCAGAAAGAGGGTGGGCCTGGTTTGAACATCTGAGACCTCTAACCCATCCCCAGTCACACTTTCTCCAACAAGGCCGCACCTCCTAATAGTGCCTCTCTGTATGGGGGTATGGGACCATTTTCATTTGAACCAGGACGGCTCTCTTGCGTCTAATCTGCTTTTATGAATGCAGGCATGCCCTCAGTGAACTGGGGAACATGGTTCTTAAATCTGACTGTTCATACTCTTTCTAGTGCCTTCTAAAGTAAATGTGTGTCCTTGTTCAGTTTCTTTTATTGGGGTAAGATTTAGGAAAAGGAATTAAATACCAGCTTTGTTATAAAATGCAAAGTAGCAATTGGGAAGATGGGTAAATCACATTCAGTTCTCGTTTATAACCCTAATGCTTTCCTTCCTTCCTTTCTTCCGAAATGGGGTCTCTGTGTAGTCCTGGCTATTCTGCAGTTTGCTCTGTAGACCAGGCTGGCCTCCAACTCACAGAAATCCACCTACCTCTGTCTCCCAAATGCTGGGAATAAAGGTGTGCACCATTGTACCCAGCCTTAATGCCATGACAGCAATGTGGCTTGAGTCTTTCAAAAATCCCCAGAGAGAGGTGATGGAGAGATGGCTCAGAAGGTAAAAGCACTGTCTGCTCTTCCAGAAGTCCTGAGTTTAATTCCCAGCAACCCCATGGTGGCTCACAACCATCTATAATAAGATCTGGTGCCCTCTTCTGGTAATGCAAGTGTACACATAGACACAACATTGTATACATAATAAATAATAAATCTTAAAAAAATATCCCCAGAAAGAAAACTTACCTTTGCCATTAAGCAAAGGGTATTTTTGGGCCTTTGTTGAGGTCAGGCAACAAAAAAAAAAAAAAAAAAACAAAAACCAGTGAATAAATGACAGAGGCAGGATAAAAGCCAAATAGTTGCTCAACCCATTCCCCCTCTCCCAAATGCTGTTTTAGGGACACAGTTCACTCCCTTTCTTGGTGGGACCAATACTAGAACTACCCATCACAAATCGGGAATTTGTCCTAGGTACAGGCCATTATCTTAAGGCCCTATGTCCCTCTGAATCTTTATACTTCCTCTTTGTCTGTGGCCAAAGGATTGGCCTGACACTAGATACTTCAGAACAGATTATGAACAGTATATTATTATTATACTTCAGTACAGACACATCTGTACTCTAGCACTTTGGAAAAAAGAACAAGAGGTCTAGGCTAGCCTTGGATAAATAGACACCCACACACACACCAAGAGAAAAACCCATTGAAAATGCTCAATCTGCATTTGTCAATATGAGTGTCTTGTTAGAACCAATTAGAGACAATTCCATCCTTCCACAATGTCAGTTCTACAGATCAAATACAAACTGTCAGTCTTGGTGGTAAGTGTCTTTTCCTGTGGAACCATTTCTTGGGCCCCCCTATTATTGTTTTTTTTTTTTTTTTTTTTTTTGTATAGCCTTGACTGTTTTGGACTCACTTTGTAGACCAGGCTGGGCTTGAACTCACAGAGATCCACCTGCCTCTGGCTCCCTGAGTGCTGGGACTAAAGGTGTTCGCCATCATGCCTAGTTTTTAAAAAAATATATTTTGTTTTTTTAAAGAAAGGGTTTCTCTGTATACTCTCTAACTCAGAAATCTGTCTCTGCCTCCTGAGTGCTGGGATTAAAGGCATGCATCACCACACCCAGATTTTTTTAAATTATTAATGAGAACTCGGTTGAAGTAATTAGAAAGAATCCATAAGAGAAAATTTCTATCTTATCATGGTTGTGAACACCTATAATCCCAGAACTTGGGAGGCTGAGGCAGGAGGATTACAGAATTCCAGGCCATCTAAGACAGCAAGACTCTGTTTCAAGTACACTAAAGTCACACACACACACACACACACACACACACACACAGAGAGAGAGAGAGAGAGAGAGAGAGAGAGAGAGAGAGAGAATTAATTTTTCATTCAATTATCCTTAACATATGGGCCTGCTTAGAGAGAGTAGAGCTACAGGAAGAGACAAAAAATAAAACTAACTCAGATAATTGTGAAGGCAATGGGATACTATAGTATTTCTGGGAAAGAATATTAAATTGAGTACTTTGTCCGAGCAAGTCAGACCTAGTGATTCAAATCCTGTGTTCTCTCTTTCTCTTTCTTCCCTACCTTTCTTTCTTCCTTTTCTTTCAAAGCTCCTTACCTTTTCCTCTCTCCACTCTGTATGAGGATTGAATTGCTATAGAGTTACTTACTTCTCTAATGGCTTGGAAGACCACCCATGCCCTGCTTTAGCGCATGAGGCCCTGCTCTGTCCAGGGAACGACATGCTGACCTACTAGGCCTTCTTTTCTTCATCTTTTTGCTATTCCCATCCTATCCCATATGGCTATGGGCTCACTTTTGTCAGAGAGACTAGAATGGGGAGATGGAATTCTAGACAGAAATCTTTCCCACCTACTGTGGTGTTTCTGATACTCTGTGAACTGGCAATCATCAGAGGACCATTTGACATCAGCCATCCATCCTTGACTAGCAACCAAGAGTTGTATCTGGGTGGACCGCTACCATGGCTGGTGTGAGGCCTTTTCCTCCCAAGGAGACGTTTGCAGTTTTATCTCCTCTCCTCAGACCTGACTTAAGTCCAAGGCTGAGTCATTAGGGTGGGCATGGGAATGTTTTTGTTATGTTTAAGTACAAGAAATGAAAAAAAACTCTGCTAGACTTACAGTTTGTTGGTAAATTAAAATGCATTCTCTAGGATGAAAAATCACAATGAAAACTGAGTTCTCAGCTTTATTATTTAGATTGTGATAGACTAGAGGCTGTTGGGAAGGGTGAGAATGCTGACTTAAATGATCACATATTTAATTAATTAATTAATTCATGTTTGGTTCTTGAGCAAAAATTTCATTTCAGTTTTCTCTACTCTTCCCCACCCTCTCTAGAATATAGAAAGAAAGAGGAAGCAGAGCTAGAGAGGAGGGCAGGAGACCAGAGAGACAGTTATTTGAAAGGGTGCCCTGTCTTTCTCATCAACGTTCCTTGACACATATTACTGTTTACTCCATCTAGCCGTTTCACTGCAGATCTGTAGCCTAACCACCTTCCCCCACAGACTGTACTATGTCCTAGAATAAGGCACACATTTCTGTTCAAAGCTCGCTGGGAGCAAAGTTCAGTGAATGAGGTTTGAACTTAGGTCCTCATGCATGATAGGCAAGCTTCCTACTACTGAGCTATATTGCGGGGCTGTTATTGCTCTTCTGTTTAACACAGAACTCAGTCCTGTGCCTTTCACATAGGAATCAGAGGTAGAGGGACCTCCAGAGATAAGCGAATGTAACAGTTTAACTTATAGGCAAGAGACACTGAACCATCATTCTTCCCAAATGACTGTCCTTTCATCGCAGTGACAAAGGGTAGGGCAGTTTCAGATGAACATAGTGGGGTGTCATTGATGGGCTTTGGAATTAGGGTTCAGCTTAGGTTAGAAAGCCATGGAAGTCGGTGTAGTGGCACATTCCTGAATCTCAGGACCTGGCAGGAGGTGGTGGGAGGGTCAGAAGTTCACTGGTTTCCTATGAACCTAATTCAAGGTCAGCCTGTGCTACAGGAAAAATGAAAATGATGAATGATAGCTTCATTCCCTGAGCCTGTTTCTGTTATCGAAATTATGGATAATAATATCGTCTACTTCATGAGTTATTAAGAGAATTGCTAAGGCTGGTGAAATGGTGCAGTAGACAATGACACTTGCAATGAACCCTGACCTGAGTTCAGTCCCTGGAACCTATGTGACAAAAGGAGAGAAGGGACTTCCACAAGCCATCCTCTGATCATGTCCACACATATAGAAATAAATACCCTGTAAAAAATGTGATGGGAACCTAAAATAGAACAATGACATATTTATATAAGCATGTCCTTGTATACTTATTATATAATGTTTGTACATATATATATATATATATTTACAAAAATGATCTCGCTAGATAGCTAGATATGCACCTATGGTCCCAGAGACTGAGGTAGAAGGGTCCCTTAAACTCAGAAGTTCCAGACTAACCTGAAAAACATAGAAAGATTGCTTTAAAAATATTTTTGTTTTGAAAATTGTAAGTTTTTGGTTTTGGTTTTGATTTTGAAATAGTATGTAATCCAACCTGGCCTTGAATTTCTGACCATCCTTCCTCTGCTCCTTGAGTGCTGGAATTGAAGACATGAACCTGAGGTGAGAATCCTGGAATTTTATTTTTTTAAAAAACACAGAAATATTATAAAAATATGTTTTCACTTTGATCCCAGGTGTGGGGATGTGGGGCTACTTTGGACTGTCTGAAGCATCTGACTAATTCTTGCCTCCTGCTCTAGTAGAGGTGTGGTTTTGCCAGCCGCAGATAGTTTCTGTGATTGTATGATGTTTGGAATTCTGGGAACTTCTTAGAGGGTATACAATGCTAGAGCTCCCCATATGTGGGTTTGGTGGTTGTTGGTCATTCAAGGGGGTTGGTTGTGGTTTGTGAATAGTCATGCTCAAAGAAGAAAAATTAGATTGAAGGATCTCTCTGTCTCCTCTCCTTCTTTCTCTCCTATCTAGTAATAGGAGGTGAAGCCAGGTGGATAAAGGGAGGGAAAAAGAAGAACCCACAAAGTAGAAAGACAAACTATATGAACCAACTCTCAGTTTTGTTTTGATTTTAATATAACAGACAGGCATGCTTTATGCTGCCCAGGTTGATCTCAAACTCCTAGGATCAAACAATCTTTCTTCCTCAGCCTCCCAAATAGCTCGTGTTATAGGTATGGTATCTTGCTAGGCAAAATACAATTATTAATATTAATATCATATATTTTGTTTAAAACAGTGTCTTTTTTCTTTTCTTCCTGGTCAATGAAAAAAACAAACATAGAAAGCTGCTCACTTCTAGTGGAGTCTTGGGACCACAACTACTTGAAAACCTAAGTTTTTTTTTTTTTAAGATTTATTTTTTTATTTTACATATGAGTGCTCTATTTGCATGTACATTTGCATGACAGAAGAGGGCACCAGATCTTATTATAGATGGTTGTGAGCCACCATGTGGTTGCTGGGAATTGAACTCAGGACCTCTGGAAGAGCAGACAGTGCTCTTAACCTCTGAGCCATCTCTCCAGCCCCCTAAGTTCTTTCTACAGAATTGGAAACTAAGGAACAGTTCAGTCTTCTATCCTGTGTAATTAGCATGTTGAATGAGAAATATACATACAAACATACATATACTCCTCTATTTAGGATGAGGTTATACCAGATACATCTATCATAGGTTAAAAGTATAGAATCAAAAGCAAATTTAAAGCCAGCAGTGGTGGCATGTGCCTTTAATCGCAGCAATCAAGTACATTCAATAATCTCAGTATTGGCTTCAGATACCTGTGGCTCATGTCTAATGCTTGGAGGTAGGAGCAGGAGGCTCAAGGGTGCCACGTCAGGTCAGGAGAGTTGGCTCAGTAGTGAAAAGCACTTGTTGCTCTTGCAGAGGACCCAGGTTCAATTCTTAGTGTCCAGATGGAAGCTCACAACCTATTCGACCTCAGCAACCTCACTCCCAGGGGACCTAATGCCCTCCTCTATCTCCTTGGATACCAGGCACTCACACTGTGCGCACACATAAAGGCAAGAGCCTCCAAAATAATAAAATAAATAAGTCTATAGAAATTGTCTCTTAAAAAAAAAAAAGAGTTACAAGTTATCCTCTGGTAGATAATCAAGTTTGAGGCCAGCCTGTGCTACATGAGACTCTATTAAAAACAAACAAATTATAGGTTGGTGATACGATGCAACAGGGAAAGGCACTTTCTGCCGACTGATGAAACTGAAGTTGATCCCTGGAACCCATATAGCGGAGCAAAAAACCCCAGTCTCACAGGCTGTCTTTTGAGCTATACTCATACCTGGACATATGAAGCAGTAATCCAAGCACTTGGAAGGTGAAAGCAGGAGTATCTTGAGTTTGAGGACTGTCGGGGCTACCTAGTGAGTCTGTCTTAAACAATATAAGCCAGACCACGGCCACAGAGGCCGTTAGTCCTAACTATCAGATACTCAAGAGGGAGGCAGGCATCTTTCTGTGTTCCTCCCAGCCCGGTCTACATAACAAATTCCAGGCCTCCTATGGATACACAGTAAGACCCCATCTAAAAAAATAAAAAGTAAAAAAGAAAAGGGAAACCAACAAAAGTGCACCTGATCCACATGAGCTGCAGAACAGCTTAGCTCAGCCGCACCGCACAGCGCTCACTGGGAACTGCTGCTCCCTGCCTCTGAGAGAGCCGCATCTGAGAGACCCGGACTCACAGTGTCATCCCTTTATTCCTCTTCCAGTCTCTATCACCTTCCCTTCTCTTGTCTTCCTCTTGTAGTTAAACAAATTTAGGTAGGGATGTTAGCTGTGTAAACGCACATCGTGTGAGGCACAGAAGGTTGCAGGCAGCCATGTAGGTGCTGGGAACCGAACCCATGTCCTCTGCAAGAGCAACAAGCGCTCTTAACCACGAACCATCTCTTCAGGCCCTCTGGTAGTTTTTTTTTGTTTTTTTTTTTTTTTCCCTTTCACTCTTTTCTTCCTCTTCATTTTTCTTTTGTTCGTTTATTTTTTGAGACAAGTTTTTTCTGTGTAGTCTTGGCTGTCCTAGAACTCACTCTGTAGATCAGGCTAGACTTAAGCCCACAGAGATATGCCTGCCTCTACCCCCTAAGTGCTGTGATTAAAGGCGTGCACCATTACTACCTAGCCTCTTTGATTTTTTTTTTTTTTTTGAGACAGGGTTTTGCTATGTAGCTCAGTCTGGCCTTGAACTAAATATGTATGTGTCCAAGTCTCCCCAAGTGCTGGGATTACAATGTGATAGCATATTTGGCTCTATGTGTGGTTTCTAACGAAGAGATATTAATATTATTATTAATTTTTTGAGATAGACTTTCTCTGTGTAGCCTTGGCTGTCCTGGACTCGCTTTATAGACCAGGCTGGCCTCGAACTCACATAGATCTGCCTGTCTCTGCCTCCCTGAGTGCTGGCATTACAGGCATGCGACACAATTCCCAGCTAACAAGGTCTCACTTTGTAGTCATGGTGACCTGGAACAATGTAGATCAGGCTGTCTTTGAACACGCGAGTGATCTCTCTGCCTCTATCTCCCAAGGGATAGAATTACAGGAATGTGCTATTATGTACCGTAGAACTTTCTTTATTTTTCTATTTCATTCATATTCATGCATATGTGTACTTCTTTGTGGGTGAGTGCCTGCAGAGGTCAGAACAAGGAGTCGACTTTTCCACAACTGGAGTTACAGGCCATCAACTGGGTGTACTGGGAACTAGTCAGACTCTCTGTAAGTGCTGCCAACTACTGTACCATCATGCCAGCTCCAAAGCACTTAAGATGGCTGAATTTCAGACTTACCGTGGGTGGGAGGAATACTTCTTGTTTTATTGAGGTAACTGTTACTGGATGAACCCTGGGCCCCAGATACACAAAGCCATGATAGCTTTAGCTCCCATCTTCTAGACAGGATTGAAGGGCTGAAGAGAGACTTAACCAGCAATCACTCCTAAGTGACAAAGCCTCCCTCTAATCCGCAAAGACAACTGTGTGCAGAGGTGCCTGTGCTGGGGCCTCTCTAGAACTAGCCATGCATCTTTGCTTCTGAACGTTCATCTGTACCTTTCATTAGATCCTTTATAAAATGTGTATGTGCATTTGTGAAGGTTGTGTGCATGTGTGCACTTGTGTGTTTGTGTGCATGTGTGTGCATGTGTGTGCATGTACAACTTTGGGTTGTCATTCCTCAGGAATATCATCTCCTCCTTTTAGAGGGTCTCTCATTGGCCTGGGGCTCATCAATTAGTCTAGACTTGCTAGTCAGTGAGCCCTGGTGATCCTCCTTCATCTGTTTCCACAGCATAAGAATTGCTGGTCATGAGGTAAACGCTTTACTGACTGCCCTATCTCCATAGCCCGACTCCCATAATTTCCTTTATGATAAGCTCATATATGTGAATATACTGCTACCGTTACAGCAAACAATTCAAACCTAATGAGGTGACAGAGCCATCAATGTCTAGCCAGTGGGCCAGAAGTTCTGGATGCCCAGATTTGAGGTTGACATTTAAAGCTGAGGTGGGGGACGGTGCTGGAGAGATGGCTCAGGATTTAAGAGCACTGTCTGCTCTTCCAAAGGTCCTGAGTTCAACTCCCAGAACCCACATGGTGGCTCCCAACCATCTATAATGAGATGCCCTCTTCTGGGGTGTATGCACACATGTAGACAGAGTGCTATATAAATAATAAATAAATAAATCTAAAAAAAAGGCTGAGTTGAGATAGAGTTGGGGATGAATAGCCCTTGATCTCTGAGGTTGGATTCTGACTCTATGTAGATAATGTTATAATTGAATTACATTATAGGACAACAACAAAAAGAATCATTGAGTGGGGGAAGAGATACATACACATCTGGTCAAAGAAATGTTCTGTGATGTGTTGTGTGCATAGTAGGAGAAACAAGGTATTTGGCCTAGTAGGCACAAGGTCATAGGTTTAATCCCTTGTAATGTAACAAACATACAACAAGTTTGTTTTTCTAACAGATACATGATGGGTTTTGAAAGCAGAGGGTCTCTGACTCTTTTCTTGATCTTGGGACTCTTTTCCTCTTACTGGATTATCTTGCCCAGCCTTGATTTGGGAGTTTGTGCCTAGTCTTGCTGTGTCTGTTACGCCATGTTCGGTTGGTATCCTTGGAAGGTCTGCTCTTTTCTTGGAAGAGAGGGAACTGGGAAGAGTGGAGGAGTGGAGAGGAGAAAACTGCATTTGGGATGTAGTGAAAACAAACAAAAATCAATTTACTATAAACTGGACATGGTGGCACACACCTGTAAATCCCAGCACTTAGGGTGGCAGAGGCAGGAAAATCACTGTGAGTTCGAGGCCAGCCTGGTTTACAAAGCGACTCCAGGACAGCCAAGGCTACCCAGAGAAACCCTGCCTTGACTCCCCACTCCCAACTTAATTTATTATTTGGTGAGTATGAGTGTTTTGCCTTTATATCTGTGTACCATGTGTGTGCAGTGTCTGAGGGTCAGAGAGGGTGATGGATCTCCTGAGGTTACAGACATTTGTTAGTGAATTGAAGAATTCACTAATAGAATTGAAGAACAGCCAATACTCCTAACTCCTGAGTCATTGCTCCAATTCCTAGAGTTCTTCCTCTTCCTCTTCCTTTTGCTCCTCCTCTTCTTTCTTTTACTGTCCAAGCTGCCTAGTGGCCAGGAAAGGTACAAAACTTCTCTGAGCTTTTCTTAGGGACAGTGACACCTACTACAGGGGCCATTGTACAGAGCATGTGAAAAGGTCTGTGTTTCATATCACAAACGTATGCTAGTTATCATGAAGGGGACTGATCCCCTCCACCCCCGTTCTCAAAACTTTCTTTTCTTTCCTAGTAATATGCTTTTTGTTGGTGGTGGTGGTTTTTGGAGACCAGGGTTTTTCTGTGTAGCCTTGTCTGTCCTGGAACTCCCTCTGTAGACAAGGCTGGCTTCGAACTCATAGAGATCTGCCTGGCTCTGGCTCCCAAGTGCTGGGATTAAAAGAAGGCATCACTGCCACAGAGCCCTGAAATTTTTTTTCCCTGTCTGCACTTTTTTTTTTTTAAATGTAGGGTTTCACTACACACCTTTTTAAAATTTATTTTTACATTTATTTTTATTTTATGTATATGAATGTTTTAACTGAATGTGTGTAGGTGGTAGATCCCTGGAGCTGGGGTTAAGGACAGTTGTGAGCTGCCATGTAGACACTAGGAACCAAACGTGTTTACTCTGGATGAGCAGCCAGTGCTCTTAACTGCTGAGCCATTGCTCCAGCTATGTGCTCCTCACTATATATCTTTGAACTCACTATCTATGTGGCCCAGGCTGATCTTGAACTTATTATCTATGTACCTCAGCTGGCCTCAAACCCACTAGTACTGGGATTTCAGACATGTGTTAGTACATCCAGCTCCTTTTCTGAACACTGCAATTATGGAAGTGTCAGTAAGATGTCCTGTTACTCACCTAGGAATGTCAAAGCAAGGAAACAAATGAAAGATGCCCAACTGTCCTGGTTATGTGTTCTTTGCCCTGGTTATGTGCTAGGCAAGTGCTATAACCCTGAGCTGTACCCTAGGCCAGTCCTTTCTTAAACTTTATCATTATTGGATGTGTCTAGGCACAAAAATGCATCAACCCACACCTGAAGGGGAGAGGACGGTTTTCAGAGTCAACTTCCCTTCCACCATGTGATCCAGGGAACAAATTCAAGTGGTCGGGCTTGGCTGGCAAGGACTTCACCCACTGAACAGGAGTGTGGAACACCAACATGCTCCATCTTCTTTTCCTTCCTTCCTCCCAACAGTGTATCTTGTAGCTTAGGTTGTTGTCAAATTTGCTGTGTAGTTGAGGATGAACTTGAATTCCTGATTCTCCTTCCTCCATCTCCAGAGTGCTGAGACTGTAGCCCATCACTACTGTGCTGAGCTTTTGATGCTGCTAGCAATTGAACCCGAGGCTTTGTCAACTGAGCTCTGTCCCTTAGCACCCCCTTTTGTGTGTGCTTAAAGATTTATTTTTATTCAAGTGTGTTTGTGTGAGTGTATACAGTGTCTGTAGGGGCGCCCATGGAGGTCAGAAGAGGGTGTTGGATTCCCCTGAGCTAGATTTACAGGAAGGTGTGAGTTGCATGACATTGCATTGACATTATTTGGGGGAACTGAACTCGGGTCCTCCGAAAGAGCAAGAAGCATTCTTAATAGCTGAGCCGTCCCTGCAGGCCCTGTTTCTTGTTTTTGAGACAGTGTCCCATGCAGTCTAGGCAGGTTTCAAACTTGCTGTGTAGCCATGTAGCCAAAGATAACCTTGAACTTCTGATCTTTGTGCCTCTACCTCTCAAGTGCTGGGATTACACTTCACTTCAATTAAGAAAATGCTCCTACCAGATTGGCTTGTGGTGGACTTTCTTGATTAATGCTAGATGTGGGAAGGCCTAGCTCACCAATCCTGGACTGCTGGTCCTGGGTGCTGTAAGAAAGTAGGATGAGGGGCTGGAAAAATGGCTCAGTGGTTAAGAGCTCTGGCTGTCCCTCCAGAGGAACCAAGTTCTATTCTTAGCACTCACATGGTAACTGACAACCTTCTGTGACTCCAGTTCCACAGACTCTAACGGCCTTTTCTGGTCTTCACTGGGATCACACACACAAGGTATTGACCTAAATGCAGGCAAAATACAACAAATAAAAACAAATACATCTTAAAAAAAAAAAAAAAAAGAAAGAAAGAAAGTAGTTAGGTGTGGTGGTGCAGGACTTTAATCCCAGCACTCGGGAGGCAAGGCAGGTGGATCTCTGTGCGTTCAAGGTCAGCCCGGTCTACAAAGCAAGTTCCAAGACGTCTAAGGCTATTATACAGAGAAACCAAGTTTCAAAACCGAACCAAACCAAACCAAGCCAAGCCAACAACAAACCAAACAACAAAACAAGCAGTCTGAGCAATCCAAGAAGAGAAAGCCAGTTAGCATAACTTCTTCACGGACTCTCTCGGTCCCAGCCTCGAGGTTCCAGCCCTGGCTGCCCTTTGTGATGGACTTATAAACTTAGAAGTGAAATAAATCCTTTCCTCTCCAAGCTGCTGTGGTTGTGGTGTTTTATCACAGCAACGGAAACCCTCAGACAACCATCATGCAGGCTTCCACTCTCCATAGTGTGGAGGCTTAGCTGTTTATGAAGGTTGTAGATGCCTCTACGTCCCGCTAACAGCTCTCTTCTCTCATTACCCAGTGTCAGGTCAGGCCCTGTTATTTGTGAGGCTGATCAGAGTAGCTATGCTTCAATACACTTCTTTGGTTTATGAATTATTTTGAACTGGATTTTAAATAAGATTTTACAGATGCAGAAAGAATGCATATTGTGGGGCTGGAGAGATGGCTCAGAGGTTAAGAACAATGACTTCTTTTCCAAAGGTCCTGAGTTCAATTCCCAGCAACCATATGGTGGCTCATAACCATCTGTAATGAATCTGGTGCCCTCTTCTAGAGTACAGGCATATATACAGGCAGAACACTGTAATACAATAAATAAATCTTTCTAAGAAAAAAAAAAACAAGAATGCATATTGGATCTTCCTTATCAACTGAAAAAAGACACTTTGGAGAAATGAGGATGACCTTGAATCCATTCCCCTGAGGAGAGCTTTATCACTAAGGAGGCTAGGAGTTTGCAGAGATGGATCAGCAAACAGTCCTTGCTAAAAGAACTCCTTGGTAAGGTAATAAAGATTGATAATTTACAGTTTTGAATTAATAATACAGCAAGACATGTAACTTCATGCACAGGGGCTCTAGGGTAAGTTGAGGAAATCCCTTTGAGAGACCTGGAGGTGTGGGACTCTTCAGTATTAGAGAACAGCAAGTGTGTCTGGGTACCTAACTGTGTCTGACTGTGATCAGCTGGCTGAGTTTTTTCTTTACTTGGCTATTTAGTGTCTCTTCTGTGATACACAATTCTGATATGTATAATTTACTATGAATTAGATTGTGTATGCTCCCAGATTTCTATGTTGAAGCCTTTTCACTAATACATCAAACTATGAATGATTTTTTTTGAATACAGAGCTTTTTTGTTTGTTTGTCTGTTTTTATGAGACAGGGTTCTTTGTGTAGCCTTCGCTATCTTGGAACTTGCTCTGCAGAGCAGGCTGGCCTGTAACTCACAGATCTTCCTGCCTCTGTCTTCTGTGTCCTGGGATTAAAGGTGTGCCACCACTGCCCAGCAGGCACAGCTTTTAAGTGATGATTAAGTTGCATTGAGGTTGTTGGATGCACTCTAACACAATCTGATTCATTTTCTTATTACAAGAGAAGCTTGGGTACATGTCATGGAGGACATGTACAGGGGCAGGCTATGAGACAACAATGGGAAGATGGAAACTAAGGAGCAGGCTAGACAAGAAGCCACACCTACCAACACCTTGACCTTGAACTTCTGACTTCCAGAACCGGGAAAATTTTGTTCTCATCTCTGTCTCTTTTAACTTAAACAAAACAAAACAACTTGTTTTTTTTTTTTTTTTTTTTTCTTTTTTGAGATAGTCTCTCTACATGTCTGGAACTCACTTTGTAGACCAGAGTAGTCTCAAATTCAGAGACCTGCCTACCTTTGCCTATGGAATGCTGGGATTAAAACCGCTTGACCCTGTCAAAAAACAAAACAAAACAAAACAAAAAAACACCTTCCCCTAAAAAATCCCCTATCTAAAAAGCAACCCAGGAGGCTAGAGAAATGGCTCAGTGGTCAAGGCACCAGTGGCTCTTCCAGAGTGCCTGGGTTTGATTCTCAGCACCTACATGGTGGATGACAACTGGTTGCAGGGGGCCCAGCACCCTCTTTTGTTTTCCATAGGGACTGCATGCGTGCTGTACAGACATGCAGCCAAAACACACAAAATAAAAATAAAGGTTAAAATAACAAAAAACATAAAATAAGGGCTGGCACGACAGCATAATGGCTAAATGCACATATTGTCAACCTTGAAGACCCAAGTCCTAGGACTCACGTGGTGGAAGGAGAGACATAAGTCCTGCAAGTTGTCCTCTGACCTCCACATGTGCATATGTGCACTGGACAGCTTGACTGAATGTACACATACAAAGCATGCATCATACACTTAGAGTTCACACACACAATTAAGAAAGTAAACAAAACAAACAAGCAAATAAAATTAAAAAATGAAACAAGGAGCTGGTTGTGGTGGTGCACAATTTTAATCTCAGCACTTGGGAGGAAGAGGCAGGTTGATCTTCTTGAGTTCAAAGCAGGCCTGGTCTACACAGCAAGTTCTAGGCTATACAGTGAGACTCTGTGTGAACAGAAACACAGGGACACATTATATTTACTTTTTAGTATCTATGTTGGGGCTGGGGGCTGAACTCGGAACCTTGTGTGCTGTAAGTATGCACTCAGCCACTTAGCTTTACTCCTGAGGCCACTCTGCATCTTTTTGTTTCTGAGACAGGGTCTTATATATCTCTGGCTGTCCTAGAACTTGTTATATCAACCAGGTTGGCCTTGAATCCAGAGATCCAAGTACCTCTGCCTCCTCAGTGCTGGGAATAAAAGTATGGGTCACCACACTCAGCCATATTTCAACTTTTAATTTCTTCAGGACATCATTGATTTCTGGTCTTATCCACAAGATGTGATTGTGTGTGTGATGCTCAGGGCCTGCCATATAATAGGTGAGCACCCTATCACTTGGCTATATCCTCAGCCTTGTTCTTAATTACTATCTTGTCTTGTTTAGGAGTTTCTATTTGACTTTTTCCATTATGATAGTTCTTGTGTCACAGGTCATGTGACCAGTGTTGTTATTCTGTTAACTATCAAGCATAACAATTTAATTTTTTAAATGACTTATTTATTTTTATTTATGTGCATTAGTGTTTTGCCTGCATGCATGCCTGTATGAGGGTGATCCCCTGGAGCCAGAGTTACAGACAGTTGTGAGCTGCCATGTGGGTCCTGGGAATTGAGCCTGGCTCCTCTGGAAAAGCAGCTAGTGCTCTTACTGTCTGAGCCATCTCTCCAGTCCTAACAATTTAATTTAAATACATGGGAACTGGAGAATTGCCACTGGGTATATCTGTCCATGTAATGAATTCACTGTGACGTAAACTTGGGCCAGGATTCTGCACTTGGCCTCTACTCCACTTAGCAAATGTGTGTGTGTAAATAAAATCAACTTCAACTCTGACTCTATGACTAAGAGTCTTTGAATTGCTTAGGTGGTACTGTCCTTTCTCCTTTGTTGGCAACCCCAACAAAAGGTAGTAGACTCCACTGAAGAATGAGGTTTCACTACTATATATGCTTACCACAACATCGTAGGAGGTTTCCTTCTGGAGACTTAGCCTATTTTCAGTCATTGGGTTCCAGGCCTGAAACTAGTTCCAGTCAGAAACTGGGCAGCACATCATCAGTCTTTTGATTATCTCTTCTTTTTTTTTTAATTTTTTTATTTAATTTTTATTTTATGTGTATTAGTGGGTCCTTTGGAAGAGCAGCCAGTGCTCTTAACCACTGAGCCAACTCTGCAGTCCCGATTATCTCTGTTTGAGTATCTAGGTTGAATATTTCTTTCTGGGACCCTTAGAAACATTGGGCTCTAACCCCTGAGCTCATTTTGGTAATTGCATTGGTGCTGTTTCTATTATCTTAGGTCCTACCACTCTCATTTTATCAAGGAGCCCCTGTTCTGAAAAATACAGGGGCAGCTCAGCTGAGTTTCTCAGTTATGTTAAGGCCATTGTCTCTTTTTTTCTCCTTCCTTTCCTTCCTTCCTTCCTTCCTTCCTTCCTTCCTTCCTTCCTTCCTTCTTTCTTTCTTTCTTTCTTTCTTTCTTTCTTTCTTTCTTTCTTTCTTTCTCCTTAGGACAGGGTTTCTCTGTGTAGCCTTGGATGTCCTGAACTCACTTTGTAGACTAGGCTGGCCTCAAACTCACAGAGATCTGCCTGCCGCTGCTTCCCTGAGTTCTGGAATCACAGGCATGTGTCACTGCACCTGGCATTAATGCCACTTTCATCAGGACACTCCTAAGGTTAATTGTTAAAAATTATTTTCTTGCATTTTATGTGATAGAGATTTTGCGTGCATGAATGTCTGGGTACTATTTGCATTCCTGGTACCCAAAAAGACCAGAGGAGAGCATCTCAAGTTCAACATGGTTGTTAGCCTCCCTGTGTGTGCTGGGAATTGAGATCCTGTCTCAAAATAAGCAAGCAAATAAACAAAAAACCAAATCAACAAACTTAACAGGTACACATACACCAAAGCTTTTAAAGTTAGAATGGATAACTAGAGAACATGGGTCCTCTGAGAGAACAATCAGTGTTCTTAACCCTGAGCCATTTCTGCAGATCCCTAAGGTGTTTCTTGATAAGAAATGGACACTTCGTGAGTTTTCTACAGTATATCCATCCTAACTTTCTTTACTTTTTCAAGACATGGTTTCTTTGTGTAACACATCCCTGGGTGTCGTGGATTCGCTTTGTGGACCAGGCTGGCCTCGAACTCACAGAGCCCCACCTGCCTCTGCCTCCCCCAGAGCTGGGACTAAAGGCATGTACCACCATTACCCGGCTCATTCTAACTTTCTAAGTTTTGGTGTGCATGTACATGTTTTTTTTTGGTTTGGTTTTATGTTTGTTTGCTTGCTTGCTTTGAGACAGAATTTCACTATGTTGCTTTGGCTGACCTAGAAAACACTAGCTAGAACAAGCTGACCTTGAATTCACAGACTTACTAGCCTTTGCCACCTAACTGCTGGGACTAAAGGTGAAGGCATGGGCCACCAAGCCCTATGAAGCCCCTCTCTCTCTTTCTCTCTCTCTCTCTCTCTCTCTCTCTCTCTCTCTCTCTCTCTCTCTCCATACAGGGTTTCTCTGTGTAGCACTGACTGTCCTGGATCTCTGTAGACCAGGCTGGCCTCAAATTCATTGAGATGCACTTGCCTTTGCCTCCTGAGTGCTGGGACAAAAGGCACGTATCACTTGCCAAGGATGTCCAAAAAATAAGAGAAGAGAGGAAGGGGGCAGGGAGAGAGGGAGGAAAAGAGGGAAGAGAAAAGATAAGGAAGGAAGGAGAGGGAAGGATGCTAAGACTAGAATGCTAATTGTAAAGTTTGGGCTCACACAGCAGCAAAGTGAACTCTGTTGTCCTAGTGTAGGATTAATGTATTTGCTGTATCTTTGGACAAGTTGTATATTTCACTGTCTTTCATTCAAGGAAGCCTTTTAGATCTAATAACACCATCTTGGAAACCATAAGGAAACATTTGGCACCCAACTCTGATAGGAGCAAAGCTGTAAACACCATCTGTCAGTTTTTCCTTCCAAAAGAGCCTTTCTACATTTCTGAGGTTTGTTTTTTTTTTGTTGTTGTTGTTTTTTGTTTTTCTTTTCTTTGTCAACCCCTTGTCATAGATACAAATGTTTTGGTGGACACCAGAAACAAATGAAATCATTGAGGTCTCCTGACATCCTGGGCTTGAAGAGGGGGCTTTCAGGTATTCTTGCCACCCAAGTCTTCCCAAAATGCTTCCATGTGCCCCTCAGAGATGCCAGGCTCCTCTTCTCCAAGGAAGGCATCCATATTAGGATGTGTGCCTTGTACTTTGCATGAAAGTGCCTGAGGAAGTCATACAGTGGCGGCACACACCTTTAACCCCAGGACAGAGGCAGGTGAATCTCTGTGAGCTCAAGTTTAGCCTGCTCTACAGAGTGAGTTTCTAAAACCTTGTCTTAAAAACAAACAAGCACAAGGGGAGAAGAGGGAGGGAGTGTGGGAAGGAAGGAGATGAGGGAGGGGGCTACAATCAGGATGTAAAGTGAATAAATTTATAAAAAATAAATTTAAAAAGCAAAACAAAACAAAACAAAACAAAAAACAGAAAAGAAAGTACTGGAGGACTAGACAGATGGTTTAGAGGTTAAGAGCACTGGCTGGTCTTCCAGAGGTCCTGAGTTCAATTCCCAGCACCACATGGTGGCTCCCAACCATCTATAATGAAATTTGGTGCCCTGCTCTGGCGTGCAGGTGTACATGCAGACAGAATACTGTATACATAATATCTGATGTTTTCCTAGAAACCATGTGATTATTTTATTGTAATTATGTTTTCACATATTAACTTCCATTTACACACACACACACACACACATTTATTCATTTGAGATTAGGTCTCACATGGTAGCTTAGCAGGCCTCAAAATCCCTGTGACATTCAGGTTGGCTTTAAGCTCATGGCTTCCTCCTACCTTAGCTTTCTAAGTGCTAAGATAACAAGCATATGCCAACAGACCACACTTCCTTCAATCTATCTTTTCACTTTGTGTATTGGGTATTATAGCAATGTAAAGTTTGGCTTCTGAATTCAGTATCATGATTAAACAATGCCCTTCCTTCCTTCCTTCCTTCCTTCCTTCCTTCCTTCCTTCCTTCCTTTTTCTTTCTTTCTTTCTTTCTTTCTTTCTTTCTTTCTTTCTTTCTTTCTTTCTTTCTTTCTTTCTTTCCTTCTTTCCTTCCTAGTGCAAAGCCTAGGACCTTGTTGAACACATGAGGCTGGCACTCTACCACTGAATTATATCCCTAGCCTATGATGGTTAGTTTTAAGCATTATTGGTCTAGATTAAGGAGTAACTTGGCCATCAGTTTGTCTTTTCTCTTGATGAGTGTTGGGAAGAGCCCACCACATCCTGCTTTATTTGGGGCCAGAGATCCCTGGAACCCATGTAAAGGAGGAAGGGGAGAACCAGCTCCACAAAGTTGTCCTCTCACACCCACATTCATGCCATTGCACACCCACCTTACCAATAATAATAACAGAAAATTCAGCAGCTGGGCCCCTTCCTTAGGTACTAGGGTTTTCTGCCTTATATTGAGAATTCCTTTTCCTAATTCTGAGGTCTTTGGATTTGGACAGGGCCACACTACTGGCATTGCAGGATCACTAGCCTGTAGCTGGCTTGTAGTAACACTTCTCAGCTGCCATAACAATGTTACAAACTGGTTTCCCTAATGAAGGCCCTTTCGACTATCTGTGTAAGTATTTAAGTTTCTGTAAGTTCTATGTCTCTGGAGAACCTTGACTAATATGCAAGAAAGTTCTTCCAATTTCAAGACTCAAATACAATTCTCATTTACTCTCTCTTTATTATTTTAGTTTTTAAAAATTTACACACTTATTATTTTGGTATGTTAAAGTGTCTTTATTGTAAGACACCAATAACCCAGTACTTAGGAGGGAACGGATGATATCAAGGCCATCTTCAGGTACAGAGTCTGAATCCAGCCTGGGCTAGATGAGATCATGTTGGGGAAAAAAAAAAGACACAGGGCGTAGGAGGAACTAGAAACATTTGTTTTTCTCTAGAAAAACAAGTACTTTTTTTTTTTAACTTTTCTGGAAGTAATTCATATTTGTCAGTTTCCAGGTGTGAATTTCAGTGATGATTCACACAGGGCCAGACATATTGACTAGGATCCCTGTCTTTGTCCTGTTTCTACCCCAGTTTACCTAACAGAAGCACACTTTCAGGCTCTCAGCAGCAAGGGACACCTCTAGCGCAAGGGACACCAGCTCTCACTTTCCCTACTTCCCCCTTCCTCTGTCCTTTATCCACGAGGCATCTGAAATGTTCAGAAGGACAGACAAACCCACTCTCTCTATAATCAATCATTTAGCCATCTAGCATTGATAACTCCCACTCTTATCACCATAACTCTATTAAGATACTTCCAAGGGACTGAAGAGGTGACTAAAACCCTTGATGTACAAACATGAAGATCTCCAGAACCCACACAAAAGCCATAAAAGTCAGGGAAGAATGGCACCTACCTGTAATTTCCAGCACAAGTACATTCCTGGGCAAACTGGATAACTAGCTACAATCAGTGAGCACTGAATTCAGTGAGAGAGCTTGCCTTAGTGTACAAAGTGGAAAGCTGCTGAGGAAGACACAAACCTGAAGTTTGGACCTTCACATGCACCACCCCCATGCACACATGCACACACACCAAATGTGTGCTCCTTCAACTCACTATATAGTCTAGGCTAGCCTTACATTTGTTCTTGAATATTAGGATTATATATACCATCATGCCTGACTCAAAATTTTAGTTAATATAATTTCCCATTCATTGCATCCACCTTGGGAGAGTATGGCACTCATCAAAGGCTCCAAAGTCAGCCTGTAAAGTTCCAAACTTAATCATCAGCATGGATTGTTGGCTGGGTATGGAAGTACACACTTGTAACATCAGTATTAGAGAGTTCAAAGCCAGTCTAGGCTTCCTAAGTGAGTTAAAGGCCACTATGTATCATGAAATACATAGTGAAACTGTTTCATATATATACATATGTATTATACATATATGTATATATGTACAAAATTCTTTAACTTTGCGTTTGAGTATGAAGATTTTTTTCCCCCTGTAATAAGAACAAGATTACAGGAATAAAGAAAATTTCAGAAGAAAGGATGTACATTATTATACATTATGGGTTTTTGTTTGTTTTTTATCAATTAAATTTTAAACATTTACTTTTATTTGTAGGTATGTCTGTATGTGTGTGTGCGCAACCATGCATGTGTAGGTGCCATGGAGAGGGAAAGAGGGTGTTGAATTCCCTGGAACTGGAGTTATAGGTGGATGTGGATGCTGGCAACCAAACTTGGCTCTTCTGAAAGAGCAGCAAGCAAGTCTTCTTTTTTTATTTTTTTAATTTTTATTTTATGTACATTGGTGTTTTGACTGCATATATATCTGTGTGAAGGTGTTGGATCCCCTGGAACAGGAGCTACAGACAGTTGTGAGCTGCCATGTGGGTGCTGGAGATTGAAACTTGGGTCCTCTGCAAGAGCACTCAGCGCTTTTAACCACTGAGCCATCTCTCCAGCCCCAAGCAAGTCTTTTTAATCTTCAGTCATTTCTCCATCCCCTGAATAGTATTTGTATTGATGAAAAATTATTGGAATTAATGCTTCATGCATTTCTCTGACATCCTTGCACAAGGACCATGCTAATCTTTGTATCATTCCAGTTTCAGTATATGTCCTGCCAAAGCTGGCGTTGCTTGTTTTTTTAAAAAGGATTTATTATTATTATTAGTTTTTAATTGTGTATATGTCTGTGTGTGAACATGTGAGCGCAGGTGCTTGTAGAGGCCAGAGTTGTTAGATCTCCCTGGTGCTGCATTGCAGGTGGTTGTGAGCCACCCATCCTGTGTCCTGGGAACGGAACCTGGATTTCCTGCAAGAGTAGTAGACTCTCCTAACCATGGAGCCATCTCGCCAGCTCTTGTTTGATTCTTTGTAAGGACAGGGTCTCACTATACAGTCCAGGCAGGCTGGCCTGAAATTCACAATCTTCTTGTTTCAACTTTATTTATTTATTTTTTCTGTTTGTGGCCCTGGCTGGCCTTGAACTTACTATGTTGATTAGGCTGCCATCAACCTCACAGAGATCTGCCTGCCTTTGTCTCTCAACTGCTGGGATTAAAGATATTGGGTTGGTTCTCTTGCCTCACTCAACTTTTGGAGTGCATTTACATACATGTATAATCGTGCCAGTACTAAGTGTGTTTGGTTTACAAAATGTGCTGTATTTGGCAAGTGAATTAAAGCCTATTTGTTTAAGATCAAAAATATATTACATGTGTGTATCTTACTTTGTTTGATTCCCAAGCTAATATTCTCTCCACATCTGTTTAAAAAGTTGTTTTAATTAATTATTTTTATGCTAGCATTTAAAAAGTTTAACCAGCTGAATTTATTATGTCCTTTGGCCAAATATAGGCTCTATCACTGAGCTGTACTATCAGCTTATTTTATTTATTTATTGGCAAGGGTAGAGTTTCATGCAGCTTAGGCTGGCCTTGATGTCTGATGTAGCTGAGAATAATGGAATGAGGATGCCTTAACCTCTCAAATGCTGGGAGTATAGACATTTGCCAGTCTCTTGTGCTCCAGGCAACTCTTATTTTTGTTAACAAGAGATCTCTAAGAGCCTAGATTAAACCAGGTATGGTTGTGCAACCCTTTGATCCCAGTACTCTGGAGTCAGAGGCTGGCAGATGTCTGTGAATTCGTGGACAGCCAGTACTAAATATTGCAAGTTTGAGGCCAGCCTAGACGACACAAGACCCTGTTTCAATCAAGAGAGAAAGACAGGGAGCTGGAAAAGGTGACCATTTCCTTTCTATATTGCAGAACTTTAGTGAAGCCATTCTCCTAAAGTTGCCCAAGTTCACCCTGGCTCCATCATCTAATACATTCACTTTAGTGTTTCCTCAGTGCAGAAGTCTACTGTGTGAGCCATCCATTCACTACTGCCACTTTCATTTTCGAGAGGAGCTGTGCTCCGGTCTTTCCACAAACCTATTTGCCAAATACACAAATAACCCAAAATTGACAGCTTGCTGTTCTTTGCTCACTTGGACCCCATTTCTGGAATGTAGCATCCAGAGTTAGAAGTTCCTTATCTTCCAAAGTTCAAATATCATCTTGTCTGCTGTTTAAGTTCTGGAGACAAAACACGGCTGGAAAACACGGCTGGAAAACACGGCTGGAAAAGCACAGAGGTATAATTCTCTTCTCCAAAGCACTTGATGCCAGCTAAGGATGCTTGCCCTAGGAGGCCTGGTTTGATCTCTTAACACCTATTACACAATCATTACTCTGACATTCACTAGACTTAATTCTTTCTGATCTTCTTTCTCCCATTGATTATTTATTAAATTTTAGAAAAAAAGATTAATTTAGTCGGGGCTGGAGAGTCGGCTCAGCAGTTAAGAGCACTCACTGGCTGCTCTTCCAGAGGACCCACATAGCAGCTCACAACTGTCTGTAATTCCTGTTCCAGGGGATCAGACACCCTCACACAAGTAAACATGCAGGCAAAATACCGAGTACATAAAATACAAACAAATAAATTATTAAAAAAAAGATTCACTTAATCAAATTGTAAATTCTCCATGAGCCTTTTTCCAGCAGATATCCAACACACAGAAAGCAGTGATGGCTTCGATTGAACTTCTGGTTTGAATGTACTGGATGTTAACTGAAGCAATGAAAATTGAAGAGACATTTAGAATTTCTGTTTAACCAATTTATTTATAAATTTGGATCTCGGATATACGGAACCCAGTTTGAAAACAACAAAACCCCCAAACAAATGGAGAAAGGGAGACCTAAGGAGGGTGAGACTGATCCCCAAGTCTTAGAGGTTTTCTAATTGCCAAGGAGAATTCACCGCTAAGGTGTGCCCTGGCGATCCAAGCCTCTTGCTCGGGCCCCGGGCCGCGTCCCTAACTCAGATTCTTACCCTCTCAGTAATCCCTCCTTTCTCCTCTCACTCCTATTCAGCAGAGCTGCGATTTCAGTATCAAAGATCCAGGTTCCAGGTGTCCTTCAGCTCTGGAGGCGGGATTTAGTTACGTCACTGTCGGCTCCTCCCATTGGTCCGCGCGGGTGGGGCGCAGCGTCACGACGTCAGACGCCAGGGGGGCGGAGCGACGAAGGGAAGGAGGAGGGAAGTAGGCCTTCAACATGGCGGCTGTGGTACCGGCAGTGGCTGCGGTGACAGTCCGGCCCGGGGCGGGTAGAGTGGGAAGAGGTGGTGTTCTCTTTCCCTAGGGGCAGTGGGAGCTCAGCAGGGACTGAGCCCGGGAGGCCGGGTGGCGCCAGCACCTTTCAGCTTTCGGGACGGCAGCGGCCTTCAGGTGAGGGGGCCTGTCTCTGGGGGAGGGGGAGAGGGGCGGAGTTGGAAGGTGCCGGTGCGGGGCGTCCCGGGAGGAGGGAGGCTGGGTACCCGGCACCTCGACTCCCCTCCTGAGGGAGGAAAGGGCTGAATGGAAGGCGGGAGGGAGAATGCTGGACGGCGGATGGCCACTTGGGGCGGTTCTGGGCGAAGGGTCAGAGTGACGGGACCAGAGTTGAAGGGGCGGAGGGCAGACGGGATGCGTGCACACGAGTTCGGATTAAGGGACTAAAGCTCGCTTAGAAGACCGGCTCTGTAGAGCTCGGTGGAGAAGGTCGGGGGGAGGACCCAGGCTTAGTAAAGAAGGTAGAGTGCTGGGCAGCTGAGGGCGAGCTTGGAATGTGAAGATTTGAGTTATTTGGGCTGATGAAATGAGGGAGAAGAGATCGGACCGGGGTGCGTGCTTTTGAGGCATATCTTTGGCATTGTCTGGTGTTCTAGATTCCCGCCCCCCCCTTTTTTTGGTTGTTTGTTTTCTGGGTGGAGATTACCTGGACTATCCACCTGGGTCTCAGAAAGTCTTTTGAAGCCAAGCATTTGCTCTTTACCAGCGATCCCTGACCTTTGTGTTGTTGCCTCATGTAATTGTTTTCTGACTTGAGACTTAGAAATACGATTATGTAAAAAAAATTTTTTCTGTGTTGAACTGGAGGTAGATTTTGGTACTTTTTAGACATCATAGCGTTGTAAACTCTAATTTGTCAAGTATTGCATATTCTGTCCTAATTTTCACAGATTAATGCTTCATCTGTTTTCTCAGTTCTAATTGTTAGTATTTGGGGATCTGAATAAATGTGGTGGCTGTTTCTGTTTTCTTTTAGATTTGATGATAAAACAAAGCATTTCGTTTTCATTGATACATAGCTCTTCCTAGGGGCAGAAGGTATGGCTAAGGAGTTAAGGGCACTTATTCTTGCAAAGGACCCGAGCTCAGCTGTTACTACCCTCATTGGTGCCTCACAGTCATCCATATCTCCAGCGCCAGGGGATTCAGTGCCTTCTCCTTGAGCTCCACAAGGCAGGAATGTGGCGCGCACACATATGTCATGCAGGCAAAGCGCTCATACAAATGAAATACATAAATCTAAAAACTTTTATTCTGCCCCCACTGTCCTTTTTTTTTTTTTTTTTTTAGGCAGGGTTTCTCTGTGTAGCCCTGGCTGTCCTGGAACTCTTAGTGGACCTTGAACTCAGAAGATCCACCTGCCTCTGCCTCCCCAGAGCTGGGATTAAAGGCTTACCCCCACCCCCCCCAGCTACATAGTGGATAACTATCATGCTTGTCTCATTGTGAAAAAAGTCTTAATTTGCATTTATTTTTAAAAGTAGTAAAGTATTAAAGTATATAACTATTAAACTTTCTGAAGTTTACTTTTAAACTTCTTTTTAATATTTAAAACTTTGTTCTTTATTATGATGTTTTATGTGTGTTTTTGTTTCCTTTTTTTCTTTATATGTGTGTCTTGCCTGCATGTATGTCTGTGATGTCTGTGCATCACAGACATACATGTCCTGGAACTGGAGTTTTACATAGTTGTAAGCTGCTGTGTGGGTCCTGGGGCTTGAATTTGGGTCCTTGGAAGAGGAGATAGAGCTCTTAACCTCAGAGCTTTCTCTCTAGCCCCTTCCCCCCCTTTTTTGGGGGGCCGGGGGGTGGCAGGGTCTCAGTATGTGACCTTGGCTGACTTAGAACCCTGTAAACCAGGCTGGACTCACACTCAGATCCTTTTGCCTCTTCCTGAGAGTTTGAGGACCAAAGGCACTCACTACCACACCTGGCTGGCCCTTTTCAGTTTGAGTTTGAGAAAGCAGCACCCAGTAAGCAGCACCCAATAAGCAGCACCCAATAAGCAGCACCCAATAAGCAGCACCCAATAAGCAGCACCCAATAAGCAGCACCCAGTAAGCAGCACCCAATAAGCAGCACCCAATAAGCAGCACCCAATAAGCAGCACCCAATAAGCAGCACCCAATAAGCAGCACCCAATAAGCAGCACCCAATAAGCAGCACCCAATAAGCAGCACCCAATAAGCAGCACCCAATAAGCAGCACCCAATAAGCAGCACCCAATAAGCAGCACCCAATAAGCAGCACCCAATAAGCAGCACCCAATAAGCAGCACCCAATAAGCAGCACCCAATAAGCAGCACCCAATAAGCAGCACCCAATAAGCAGCACCCAATAAGCAGCACCCAATAAGCAGCACCCAATAAGCAGCACCCAATAAGCAGCACCCAATAAGCAGCACCCAATAAGCAGCACCCAATAAGCAGCACCCAATAAGCAGCACCCAATAAGCAGCACCCAATAAGCAGCACCCAATAAGCAGCACCCAATAAGCAGTACCCAATAAGCAGCACCCAATAAGCAGCACCCAATAAGCAGCACCCAATAAGCAGCACCCAATAAGCAGCACTTAATAAGCAGCACCCAATAAGCAGTACCCAATAAGCAGCACCTAATAAGCAGTACCCAATAAGCAGCACCTAATAAGCAGTACTTAATAAGCAGCACCCAATAAGCAGCACCCAATAAGCAGTACCCAATAAGCAGCACCTAATAAGCAGTACCCAATAAGCAGCACCCAATAAGCAGTACTTAATAAGCAGCACCCAATAAGCAGCACCCAATAAGCAGTACTTAATAAGCAGCACCCAATAAGCAGCACCCAATAAGCAGCACCCAATAAGCAGCACCCAATAAGCAGCACCCAATAAGCAGCACCTAATAAGCAGCACCCAATAAGCAGCACCCAATAAGCAGCACCCAATAAGCAGTACTTAATAAGCAGCACCCAATAAGCAGCACCCAATAAGCAGCACCCAATAAGCAGCACCCAATAAGCAGTACCCAATAAGCAGTACCCAATAAGCAGCACCTAATAAGCAGCACCTAATAAGCAGCACCTAATAAGCAGCACCTAATAAGCAGCACCTAATAAGCAGCACCTAATAAGCAGCACTTAATAAGCAGCACCTAATAAGCAGCACCTAATAAGCAGCACTTAATAAGCAGCACCTAATAAGCAGTACTTAATAAGCAGCACCTAATAAGCAGCACTTAATAAGCAGCACCTAATAAGCAGTACTTAATAAGCAGCACCTAATAAGCAGCACTTAATAAGCAGCACCTAATAAGCAGTACTTAATAAGCAGCACCTAATAAGCAGCACCTAATAAGCAGTACCTAATAAGCAGTACTTAATAAGCAGCACCTAATAAGCAGCACCTAATAAGCAGTACCTAATAAGCAGTACCTAATAAGCAGCACCTAATAAGCAGTACTTAATAAGCAGTACCTAATAAGCAGTACCTAATAAGCAGTACCTAATAAGCAGTACCTAATAAGCAGTACTTAATAAGCAGTACCTAATAAGCAGTACCTAATAAGCAGTACCTAATAAGCAGTACCTAATAAGCAGTACCTAATAAGCAGTACCTAATAAGCAGTACCTAATAAGCAGTACCTAATAAGCAGTACCTAATAAGCAGTACCTAATAAGCAGTACTTAATAAGCAGTACCTAATAAGCAGTACCTAATAAGCAGTACCTAATAAGCAGTACTTAATAAGCAGTACCTAATAAGCAGTACCTAATAAGCAGTACCTAATAAGCAGTACCTAATAAGCAGCACTTAATAAGCAGTACCTAATAAGCAGTACCTAATAAGCAGTACCTAATAAGCAGTACCTAATAAGCAGCACTTAATAAGCAGTACCTAATAAGCAGTACTTAATAAGCAGTACCTAATAAGCAGTACCTAATAAGCAGCACTTAATAAGCAGTACCTAATAAGCAGTACTTAATAAGCAGTACCTAATAAGCAGTACTTAATAAGCAGTACCTAATAAGCAGTACCTAATAAGCAGCACTTAATAAGCAGTACCTAATAAGCAGTACTTAATAAGCAGTACCTAATAAGCAGTACTTAATAAGCAGTACCTAATAAGCAGTACTTAATAAGGTACATTAGTTAGGGGTCATCAGTGCTTACCATGTGCATTACTTTGACAGAAGTCACTTTGTCTTTAACCCTTTTATTTTTTATTTTTAAATTTATTTATTTATTTATTTATTTGAGAGAGGGCTTCTCTGTGTAGCCTTGACTGTCATGGAACTTGCTCTGTAGACCAGGCTGGCCTCAAACTCACAGAGATCCTCCTGCCTCTGTCTCCCCAAGTGCTGATATGGTATAACAGGTATGCATTAACCCTATTTTTAATTTTTAAAGTTAAATTAATAGCAGAAAAACCTGCTAGCGTTGGTTATGTCCTCTATTGTGTAGGTCCCGGGGATCAAACCTCTGAGGCTAAAGCAGGAGAATTGTATGTACAGGACCCACTTGGACTACATAGTGAGGCTTTACTTCCCCTCCTGTTTAAGAAAGTTGAGGGTTTCTGAAGCTTAATTGGTGATTATACATATAAATAAAGACAGTGATTTCTTTTTTTTTTTTAATGTAATTGAACCAGTTAAGTTTTTCTGTATAGTACTAGGTGTCCTGGAACTCACTTTGTAGATCAGACTGGCCTCCAACTCACAGTCATCTGCCTGCCTCTGCCTCCCTGAGTGCTGGGGTTACAGGTGTGCCAGGCTGAGAGACCCTGTCTTAAGTTCCCTTTAAGTACTTAAGTAAACAGAAGAAAACATCTCATTGTTGATCATTAATCAGGTGGCTTTCTTTAGGTAGTGTTTCTTTAATACTTTTACATTTATTTATTTGCTTATTTAGTGTGAACTGGGCATTGTGTGGAGGTGAGTGGACAGCTTGCAGGAGTTTGCGCTTTCCTTCAAGGATATGGTTTTGGGGGATTGTGCTTGGCCTGTAGCAAGTTCCTTTATCCTGCTGAGGTTAACATTGGTGGTAGGCTTTTTTTCTTTTTTAAATATATGTATGTGTGTGTCTGAGGAGTATGCACACATGAATGTGGTGCTAGAGGTGTTAGGTCTCTTGGAGCTGGAGTCTGATAGTCTTTCTTTTTAAAGATTCATTTTGATTTTTTTTTTTTTAATTATAATGATGGGTGTTTTGCGTGTATATAGGTCAGTGCAGCATGGAGTGCCTGGTTCCTCTAGAAGCCACAAAAGAGCATCAGATCTTCTTAGCCTCCACATGGGTGCTGGGAATTGAGCTTGGGTCTCCTGGAAAGGCAGCCAGTATTATTTTTTTTTTTAAGATGTATTTATTTTTATTTGCATTGGTAGTTTGCTTGCATGTATGTCTGTGAAAGTGCCAGACCCCTTGGCATTGGAGCTATCAACATACAGACAGGTATGAGCTGCCATGTGGGTGCTGGGAATTGAACCCAGGATCCTCTGGAAGAGCAGCCAGTGCTCTTAAACTGCTAAGTCATCTCTCCAGCTCCAGAACAGCTAGCGTTTCCTGTTTCAACTGCCATTATCCAGGGCTGCCCTGGTAGTTCCCATCCCCACACCCCACCCCATTTTTTGGAACAGGATTTCTGTGTGTAGTCTTGGCTGTCCTAGAACTCTCTCTGTAGACCAGAGAGATCTACCTCCCCACTGCTGGGATTAAAGGTGTGTGACATCACACTGGGTTCAGATTATAGGAGAATCTGAGTCTGAATTTGAATCTGTTCATTGTGACTGCTAATTCTGTGTGTGAATCCATTTTGCCCCTCTTAAGTAGTCACAGAATTGTTTCACTTTCCATAAAGTTTAAGCACTAATTTTAAAGTTATGCCATGTAAAACTATTTGTTCACATTGAAATAGATTAATAAATGAAAATAGTTGTTTAGAATTTTAGTCACTTAGTGATGTCATCAGTATGCTAGGAGGAAATAACCTGAATATTTTCTACCACACCTCAAACCAAAACAGGATACACTGGATAAGGACTGAAGTTTCTTTGCTTGTATTGTTTTGTTAAATTGTACCTAAGGACTAGAATTTGTATTTGGCAATAATTTGTATGTATTCTTCGAACTATATTGGTTATTATCAGTTTCTGTGTAACTATGGCCTAGCCTGGAGCTTCCTATGTAGACCAGGCTGTACTCAGACTTTCAGCTCTCCTCCTGCTGCTGCTTCTGGGACTACAGGCTGTTCCACCATGCTTTGCTCATTATCAGTCACTTCCAATGTTTGAGTCACTGCACTGGCTCATGGTAAAATCTTGTGATGGCTGAGTCAACAGCCTACCAGAGTGTGTTCAGTTGCTTCATTTTCTTCTTCAGCATTTGATATTGTGAGACTTTTAAGTTTTCTTTGTTTTGGGGAGTTTAAATGCTATCTGTTGTATAATTTTTAAGTTGGCATTTCCTTAGAGTTGATTGTTTTCATGTATTTGTTGACAGCTTGAGTTTCTGGTGGTTTTGCATTTTTTATTTGTTTTTATTTTGTATTGTTTTTCTTCTTGGTTGAGCAAGATTTCTTTATTCTGGTTATCTTTTGAGACAGTCTTGATGTAGCTCAGGCTGTTCTTTAACTCTTTATTCTTCTGCCTCCACTTCCCAGGTGCTGAGATCACAGGTGTAAACCACCACATTCAGCGTAATTTTATTTTTATTTTATTATTATCATCATTCTTTTAAAGATTTATTTATTATATATACAGTGTTTTGCCTGCATGTCAGAAGAGGGCACCAGATTTCACTATAGATGGTTGTGAGCCACCATGTGATTGCTGGGAATTTAACTCAGAGCCTTTGGAAGAGCAGCCAGCGCTCTTAACCACTGAGCCATCTCTCCAGCCCTTAATTTTATTTTATTTATTTATTTATTTTTTTAAAGATTTATTTCTTTGTTATTTATAGTGTTCTGCCTGCACACAAGAAGAGGGCACCAGATCTCATTATAGATGGCTGTGAGCCACCATGTGGTTGCTGGGAGTTGAACTCAGGACCTCTGGAAGGGCAGCCAGAGCTCCTAGTCTCTGAGCCATCTCTCCAGCCCTCTTAATTTTATTTTTAATTTATGGTTTGTGACTATCCCCTTGTATTTTATATTATCATTTTTTAGCTGTTTATGCCTTTTGGTGACAGTAACCCAGGATCTTTTTGTGTTGTTGATTTCTTAGATATTGCATGACAGCACACATTTGGAGGTTAGAGGACAAGTCATGAGAGTCAGTTTTCTTTCATGTGGATCCTGAAGTATGAACTCTGATCATCAGGGTTGGTGGCAACTGCTGAGCCATCTTGCTGGCCTTGCTGATTTTGAGATAGGGTCTGACTCCATAGGTTTGGCTGGCCTGAATTTTAGTCAGTGTACTTTTCTCAGCCCCCCCGAAGTGATGTATGGCATACAGGTGTATGCTGTCACATCACTAATTTTAATGACCTAGCTTTTCAGTCTTTTGTAAAAACAAAATTAAAAAAAATTAAAATTTAGGAAATTCTTTGTTGCTAGGCATGATATATTAAATAATTTCTTTTAATGTTGGTGCTGAGGCTTGACTTCCGGCTTGTACATGCTAGGCAGCACCCTACCACTGAGCTGCATCCCAGCCTACATGCCATTTCAATAAACACAATAGCACATCAGTATATTATGCAATTTGATATCTGAAGCCAACCTGGACTGTGTGAATCCTGTCTCAAAAGAAAAAGAAAGGCAATTTCTTGGGAATTTTGGCATTAAAGGACCAGAGAGTTGTTTTGTTTTTATTTGTGGTGGTGTTTGGTTTTATATTTATTTACTTATTTTTTGATTTCTTGTCTCTATTTTTATTTCTGTGTATGTGTCTATGTCTGTGTATGTATGCTATGTGTGTACAGGTACCTGCAGAAGAAAGAAGGGGATTTCAGATCCTGTCATGGTTTAAATGAGAATAGCCCTCATAGGCTCATATATTTGACTTCTTGCTCTCCAGCTAGTAGAACTGTTTGGAAAGGATTAGGAGGTGTGGCCTTGATGGTGTAGTGTGCCACTGGGAGCAGGGTTTGAGGTTTCAGAAGCTCATGTCATTCCCAGTTATCTTTTTCTACCTCATGCTTCTTGATCAAAATATAAGCTCTCAACCAGGCTTTCAGTGCCACACACCTGCCTGCTGCTGTGCACATCATGGACTCTAAATGCTCTGAAACTGTAAGCACCAAGTAAACAGCTTACATATAAGTTGTTATTACAGCAATAGACATGTAGTTAAGGCAGATCATATGAGGCACAAGTCACAGGCATTTGTGACCTTGACATGGGTGCTGAAAACTGAGTTCTGGTCTTTTGGAAGAACAGCAAGTGCTTTACACTTCTGAGTCATCTCTCCAGCTCCTCTTTATTTATTAACATATTTTGTGTGTATGTGTGAACGTCTGTATGGTATGTGCGCCATGCACCTGCCTTACCTGGTGCTTGAAGAGGCCAGAGGTCAAGTCCGCAGACAGTTGTGCTCCACCATGCAGGTGATTGGAACTGAATGTAGGTCCTCTGGAAGAGCAGCCTGTGCCTCATTTGATCTAGCCCTGTTTTTTTTTTTTTAAAGATTAAAAAATGATTATTTTTGTATGTGTGTGTGTGTGTGTGTGTGGTGCTTTGATTGCATGTATGTCTGTCAGAGTCCCTGGAACTAGAGTTAGACACGCAGTCTCGAGACCTGACATGTTGGTGCTGGGGATTAAACCCAGGTTCTCTGCTAATTCAGCCAGTGCTCTTAACCAGTGAGTCATCCCTCCAGCCTGTTTGTTTTTAATACAGGATCTCATGTATCCCAGGCTAGCCTAGAACTCATTCTGTATAGCAGAGAATGACCTTGAATTTCTGATCCTCTTGCCTTCACCTTCTGAATGCTGGGATTACAGGTGTGTGCTCCCACCATGCCTGGTTTTATGAGGAGATGGTGTTGGAGTTGAGGTCTTTGTACTTGCTATGTAAGCACTCTGAAGATTAAGCTACACTTCTAGTCAAAACCAGATAGTTAAAAAAAAGCTTAATTATGCGTTATATACATTTTCTAAGACTGAGACACCAATAATTTTTTATTTAATTTTTTAAAATTTTCTTGGAGACAGGGTTTTTCTATGTACCTCTGGCTGAACTGGACTCACCTTGTAGACCAGGCTGGCCTCGAACTCACACCCAACTAACACCAATCAATTTATGAATGACATGTACTTTTAAATGCTAATGTGAGCTGGGTGTGGTGGCACACACCTCTAATCCCAGTACTAAGGGTGGCAGAGGCAGGCTGATCTCTGAGTTCAAGACCAGCCTGTCTATAAATCGTGTCCAGGACAGCCAAGGCTACACAGAGAAACCCTGTCTCAAAAAAAAATGTTAATGTGAGTTGACAGTGAAAATTTTTTTTATGGGTAATATTTGATAACATTGAAAGTGCATCGCTCAGTGTAAACTGCTAGCCCTTCTGCTGAAAGAAGGCAGCTTGGATTCCCTGCAAATGGAATTACAGAAGGTTCTGAGCTACCGTGTGCATGCTGGGAGCTGAACCCAGGTACTTTACAAGAGCAAGACGTGCTCTTATTGGCTGAGCCATCTCTCCAGCCAAGAGATTGCCCATTTGGCAAGCACTAACCTGTGTGGCTTTGAGGACTTGGGTTTAAATACCCTGTGTCCAGGGAAAAGGCTAGGATGGTGTTTTGCACTCTGGGTGTGGCGGGGCACACTTGTAATCATCAGAAGTATGAAAGCCCTAGAATGGTGAAGACAGGCAAATAGATACCTAGCCCTTGCTGGTTGTTCAACCTAATTGGTAAACCCAGAGTCCCAGTTAGAGAGGCTCACGTCTCCTAAGGATTGATGTGGATATATACCTCTGGTCGCCACAGGCATATGCATCCTCTCATGCACACATGCAATGTGTGTCTTTCACCTCCATCCCCAGATTTTGTTTTTTGTTATCCTATCACTTAGTAGAATAAAGTGTATTATTCTATCACAGAAACAAACAAACCAACCCCAGTAAAGTTCCCAAGAAACGACAAATCCATTTTTCTTCCCCCCCAAAAGACCAGGGATTATTATTGTACCAGTTAGCTTCTCATCACTGTGACAAATGCCTGACATAAACAAAGCAAGAAGGATTTTCTTTGGGACTTAGTCTGCAGTGGTGTAGAACGCATGGTTGAACAGATTACAGCGTGGCTGGGAGAACAGAGAGGAATTGAATGCTTAATTGGGCTTTCTCCCTCTTCTCTTTCTGTTCAGTCCAGGCTTCTGTGGATGGGATGGTATCACTCAAATTTAGGGTGTGTCTGCATACCCCTGGGTGCTTCTCCCATGGGTGTTGTGAAGATTAACCATCCTAGTTACTTTGAAATCAGGAATTGAATACTTGATCTTGGCGAAGATCATTGTTTTGTTACTGAACAAAGACATGAACTAGAAATGATTCCATCCAAGTCTAGGACCGGTACCTAACTTAGTGATGGTTTGTTTGTTTTTGTTTTTTTGAGACAGGATTTCTCTGTGTAGCCTGGGCTGTTCTGGATTCTCTTTGTGGACCAGGCTGGTCTTGAACTCACAGAGATCCCCCTGCCTCTGCCTTCCTGAGTGCTGGGAATAAAAGTGTGTACCATCACTCCTGGCTCATACATATTTTTTAAGATTTATTTTTATTTTATGTGAGTGTTTTGCCTGCATGTATATATGTGCCATGTATGTGCCTAGTGCACATGGAGTGAGCCACAATCCATTTTGGAGTCAGGGTTTCACTGTGTAAACCAGGCTGCCTCCTAAAATCATAGGTAGCCTGCTCTGTCTTCTGAGTCCTGACATGTGCCACCATATCTGGCTCTTATTTTTGCTCAATTATGAGTTTATAAAGGTGTATATTGGGCATAGTGGTGCACACCTTTAATCCCAGCACTTGGGAGGCAGAGGCAGGTAGAACTCTGTAGAGCTCTGGCTAGAGCTACATAATGAGACCCTGTTTTGAAAAAAAAAAAGTTGAACCACTTGCATATTATATTTATTTTAATTATTGTATATGGGTATTTGATGATACATACATATGTACATGTGAGTATGGGTGCATATGCCATGGTGTATGTTTGGAAGTTAGAGAACAAATTCTGAGAGTTGATTCCCCTCTGTGACCATGCTTTTGGGGAATGGCACTCAGGTCTTTTAGAAGGTTTTCTATACGTATTTATTTTTTATAGCTTGTTGCTGGGATTTGGTGGAAACCAAATGCTGTGTGCACATTGAGACTGAGTAGAGCTACTCAGTACTCATGCAGAAATGCTACTGGCTGAATTTTGTGATCTGGGAGGACTGGAAGAGGCCTCTGTAATCTTTGGGTACACTGGGTACAGGCTGTATGTCATGATTGAGCTGGCTGTAAGTGGGCTCTGCAATCACGTGAACTAGATGTACCTTATGGTTGGTTGGGGTCATTTAGCTGCAGTTCTCTGGATTGGGCTGTTGGCAAAGCTTGGCGGGGTTTCTGGCTGAACTGGTCCAGTTTGTCTGACCAGAGCATTCAAGAGACTGGTTAAAATTTTAGGTGTAGAGTGCTAGCCTAGTATGTGCAAGGCCTTGGGTTAGATTCTAACCTGATCCTCCTAACCCTTTCCTAAGAGAAAAGGAAAGGAAAGGACATGTTTTGATGTATTGACTCTGCTACTTCTTTAATCTTGCACACTTGACAAGACAGGCCATGAACTCTTGCCTTTCTCCAACTCCTAAGAAACTCAGATCAGGTGCCAAATTCTGTGACACTCCTGTTTGGGGAAATGTATTGTCATTTTGGGGAAATGTATTGTCATCAGCAGTCTTTACTCAGGCTTTGTAAAGTGTTGTTTTGGATATTTCAAAAGGTATCTTTGGGCTGGAGAGATGACTCTGTGGTTAATTAAGAACATTTGTTGTGTTGCTGGACATGGTGGCCAGCAACTCAGGGAGGCAGAGGCAGGCGGATTGCTGTGAGTTCTAGGCTCGCCTGGTCTACAAAGTGAGTCCACGACAGCCAAGGCTGTCTCAAAAAAACAACAACAAAAACAAACCTTTGTTGCTCCTCCAGAGAACTTAAGTTCAAAGTTCAGTTCCCAGTATCCACAGCAATTCAAGCTTCAGGGGAGCTGATGCAGTCTTCTGGCTTCTGTGTGCATCTGTACATGTGTGGCACACACACATACAGACATACAGATTTTAAAATAAAAACAAAAAAATGGTATTTTGATTGGATGTGGACGTTTTCACCTCTAATTTCAGCACTTTGAAGTAAGAGACAGGAAGATTGAGTGAGGCTAGCCTGCAGTCTGTAGCACAAGACTAGCTCAGAGACCTTAGCTCAAAAACACCCCAACAGCAAAGGCCAGAGATAGATTTCAGTGCTTAGCCTGTTTCCAGTACCAGTAAGAATTATATTACACTCTTGTGGAATATCTTCATAGTTATATCTTTGGCAGCTTATCAGTGGTCATATTCTATATCGGGACAGGCCATAACTGAGCTCTTCAAGGGTTGTGCCCTGTGTAGTTAATAAAGAACTGTCACATCTCTAAGATGGCTACATCTTGCCCCTGAGTGTTTGGGTGTTTTTACTGGACCAGCAGTCACTGGGTTCTTCTTCATTCTTTTTGGTTTTTTGATACAGAGTTTCTCATAATAAGGCTGGCCTCAAAGTCACTGAGACCCACCTGCCTCTGCCTCTTCAGTGCTAGGATTAAAAGCCATCATGCTTGGCCCATTCATTTTTCTTGTTCTGAAGAAAAATATTTGATTACTTATACATCACTTTGTTTCTTTTTAGTGTTTATACATGGTTAAATGATTGATACATGTAGAAATACACACTCAATATAGAAGACCTAAAAAACAGAACAAAAAGAGAGCCGAAAGTGTGAAGCCTGGCTATGATCCCAGTGTTAGAAGAATGTCTTGTCTTTCTTTGTTTCTATAAGCATGTTGGTCTCTTTTCCAAAATTTCAGAGCTCATCAGATCTTTTTCTACAAATAAATGATGTCCATTTTCTGCTTTAGTTCTTCATAAAACAAGGATGCTTGGGAAAGATCTGAACAGTCAGTATTCTGGATGAATTGAAAGAACACAGTAATACATAAAGAGCTTACTAGGGCCACTGAAATGCTTCCTGCACGAATCAGTGTGCTGTGTTGACCTCTTTCATTGGCTTTTCATCTTCAGCCAGATATGCTGATATGCACAGCCTTTAATAATGAGGTCTAGTTTTTAAATACAGAGCTTGTGGACAGTGATAAATTATGGAAGTAGTATCCGGCTAATTATTAGACTTAAACAGACTAAAATCAGACCTGATAAACTTAGTCTTCATAAACATGTTTTTAACAAACAAAATCAAGATTCTGATACATTCAACTAAAAATGTACGTTTGTGTGTATAGGTAGACCAGTTTAGTGGTTAGGCAGAGTGCATAAAGATTTTTCTTTTGCAAGTTAACTTCAGTTTATCCTTTATTAAATTCTACCTGTATGATAGGCAGTTTATAAAATAATTTTGTAAGGGCTGGGAATGTACCTTAGTTGGTAGAGTGCTTTCTTGGCAGGCATGAAGTTCTGGATTTGATCCCATCACCTCAGAAACTTGGCATGGTTTACACATCTGTCATCCCAGCACTGAAGTGTGGGTAGCAGGAGCAGGATTTCAGGTTCATCCTCAGCTATATAGCTAGTTTGAAGCTAGCTTGGAGCTAGCTTCTCTGACCTCCAGATAAGCATTGTAGGCTTATCTGTTACACACATGGGTGTGTAACATACACAGCAATAAAATAATTTCTCCTTTCTTGGGCTTTCTTTTGGAGGACTTTGGGAGTGAGAAGTGAAGACTGGGTCTTGAAACATTAGTATTTTTTTTGTCTCTTACTGTTTATATTGTCTCAAGGCATTAGTGCCTAAGAAACCTTTCCTTCTTTTTCAGATTCTAAATGGCTTCTAAGAAGTTGGGGACAGATTTTCATGGTAAGTGTTAAATATTATGGTTGAAGCTATGATTTGATCGGAGAATTTAATTTAGTATTTTGTTGTTGTTTTTTTTTTTATTGTGAAAAGCCTGAGTAAACAAAGTTGTGCAAAACACAGCATATGCATCTCAGGGGCTTCAGTAATTTAGAAGTGGCTAAACTATGGTCTTGAGAGTCTTGCTGGGTTTGTGCCTAGTCACTAAAGCTGCACACGGGCTGGCCTCTTGTTCTCAGCATTATTCCTTTTTTTTGTTTATGGTTGTAGGTCTCCCCTTCTGGGTGGATGGACTTTCTAAGCCTTTTGTTAATGCTGTATGTTTTTTGTCCTGATCTGCCCCCCCCCAAAAAAAAAAGGAGTTTACGGTGTATCAGTCTGAGTAGCGATTAGTGTCACACTTGAACTAATAGTTTTGCTTGATTTTTCCTCCTCTCATCTTCCCCCTTCTTGCCCTGAATGTGTGTATGTGTGTGTTTTTCTGGGTGTTGAACCCATGGCCTTTTTTTTTTTTTAATGATTTATTTACTTCATGTACGTTGGTGTTTTACCTGCATGCATGTCTGTGTGAAGAGTGTTGGACTTCCTAGAACTAGAGTTACAGTGTGAGCTGCCATGTGGATGCTGGGAATTGAACCTGGGTCCTTCCTTGGGAAGAACAGCTAGTGCTCTTAGCTGCTGAGCCATCTCTTCATTTTTTTATTCATTCATTCACTTATTTATTTATTTATTTATTTATTTCTTTATTTCTTTTGCAGATGAAAGCTTGAGCTTCAGGCTAGACTGCCGTATTACCTAGACCCTGTCTCACAAAAATGAAAAACAAAACAAAACAAAAAAGACAGTAAAAGAAACAAAATCCAAAAATTATCCCCAAACTAATTTTTACTTTTGAGACACAGAATATTTCTATACTTGCCTCTACCTCCTGAGTGTTGGGATGTCGGTCACCAAACTAAATTTTATTATTTGCACCTGCAGGGAATTTAGATATGTAAATTAAAATTAGACCATCTTTTCATTCAGTAGGCAGTTATATCTAGAAAGATCCAAGCAGTCCATATTTTTGTATAACTGATTTTCCATTTTAAAACCTGTGCATTGGGGGCTGGGGAGCTGATTCAGCAGTTAAGACAAGTTAAGACAGTGTATAGTCTTCAGAGGAGGTGGGTTCAGTTCCTAGCAGCCACATCTGCCTACCTTTTGAGGATCCTCTGTCTCTCGTCTCTTTTGATACCCCCACCAGTGTGGCATATACAGTTTACATGATGTATATATGTGATTTTATAAATTTGCATCATTATGGTAGTGGTCCCCTAGACTGTATAGCAGTCTTTGCTCATGTGCTCTAACTGAGCTGCAAGGCTCAGCTGTGTCAGAGGTGCGGCAGTTGCTCTGCTTTTAGCTTGCTTGCATACTTTATGAAACATCTTTGAAAGTTTGAATTGCCACACATACACATGTAACTTGCATAATACTGTGCTTGGTCCTGTGGTGTGATATCACTGAAGCTCTGCAGTTAGCAGTAGGTAGTTCAGGTGGAGCTTTTCCAGGTGTACTGTCTTGTTGGGTGCTTTCCAGCATTCGGTTAAAGGTAGAAGAACACATTTGACTTGCCTTTGGTTACTTTTGTCTTTTGTCTTTTTTTTTTTTTTTTTTGGATTTGTTCTTGAAAACAAGGTCTAGCCTCTGTAGTCTTGGCTAGCCTGGAATTTGCTGTATTCACCAGGCTGGCCTAGAACTTACAGAGATCCACCTACCCTAGCTTCCTAAGTGCTGGGATTAAAGTTATGTGCCACTACATGTTAATTTTATTTAATAATAATAATAATATTATTATTATTATTATTACTACTACTGTGTGCGTATGTGGGCACATGACATGTGTGGGGGTTCGTTCTCTTATTCTACCACATGAGTTCAGGGGGTTGTGGTAGCAAAGCAATTTTTCCCTCTGAGCCATTCTCTGGCCCTTACCTAACATTTTAACTGTGCCTCCCTGTCTGTCTGTCTCTGCCTGCCTGCCTCTCTTTTTCTGTGTGTGTTTTTATGTATGTGTAGCCCAGAGGTCAACATTAGGTGCCCTCCTCTACTGCTCGCCACCTTATTTTTAGATAGGGTCTCTCACTAAGACTGAGAGTAATGGAGACTTCAGGAGCCTCCTGTCTCTACCTTCTGGTTTTTTTAAGTGAGAACTGGAGGTTTAAAACCAGATTCTTATGCCTGCACAGAAAGTACTTTATTCACTGAGTCATTTCCCCAGTTCTTAAAGATTTTTGTAAAATAATTTCTCAATTTTTTGTTAAGTGGTTGAACTGATGGATGAGTTGCTCATGGATAATGAGGGTTTTGCTTCTCAGTGTATGTGTGTGTGTGCTACAAATATTTTTATTAATTCTTAGAGAATTTCACGCAATTTAGGTTCATCATATTCCTTCCCTACTTTTTCTCTTAACTCCTTCCAGATCCATCCCCACTCTTAAACCTCCAACTTTGTATCTTTTTTAAATAGCCCGGTCCACTTTGTCCTGCTCATATACTCCTGACTGTAGAATATACTTACTTGCCAAGGAAACACCTTCAAGAACTGATTCTTCCTTCTCCTAAAGATAGCAACTGTCCATAAGTCCCCTGCTAGGGATGGGGGCTCATAAACCCATCCCCCTCCATGCTAGAATGTTGACTGGCTTGTGTATGTTTCTAAGAACAGCTTACTAAGCACTGTTCTGTGGAGCTAGGCATGCCTGCAAACCTAGATCTCAGAGCAGAGGCAAGAGGCTCTCAGATTAGAGGCCAGTCATTATGTAACACAGATTCAACAACAACAACAACAAAATGACCCTCGTAGCTATTTTCATATACAATATGATATTGTTAGCTCTAAAGAATTTATCTTGTACAATCAAAGCTTTATGCACTTTAACTGTCATCTACCATGATACTTCCCTTCTAAGGGCAAGCCAGCTAGTTTTTAGAGAAGTGCTTTTCTCTTGAATTCTATTAAAAGACAAATACTTTTCCTGCTGAATGATAGATAGACATTTTGTTTCTGTTTATGAGCTGTGATTGCTTTATAATTTAGTGTGGGAAAGGTAGCTATCATTGTAATTGTGATTCTAGTGTGTATAATTTTCTGTTGGCAAGCCAAAATGCTATTGCCTTTTTCTGGTGGGGGGACATCTGGTATGTTTCTGTGACTTTGTCCAGAATCTGAAAAATTTACCTTTTATCTTATATGAATGCTCTGTTAAACAGTACTTTTATAGTTGGGCATGGAGTTGCACTATAATAACCCCAGAACTTGTGAAATGAATACATCAGGATTGTGAATTCATGGGTATCTTCTGTTGTACAGCTCTTTCACCACCACCCCCCCCAAAAAAAAAAAAGAAAAAAAAGAAAGTAGCAGGGTATGGTGGTGCATTCCTGTAGTCTCAGCATTCAGATAAGGCAGAAGGATCAGGGTCAGAAGGCTAGGATATGCTAAGAGAGACAGAAAGAACTCAAAACCAGCCTGGGTTCCACAAGACCCTGTGTTAGGTGGGCTGGGTGGGCAGGAGAGATGGCTCAGCAGTTAAGAGCACGGCTGCTCTTACAGAGGACCCACATTTAATTTTCAGGATCCACCTGGCAGCCGCAACCTACTATAATGCAAGTTCCAGGTGATCAGATGCTGGCTTGTAGTCTTGTTTGGTTACTAGGCAGGCATGTGGCATACATATAATAATATTCAAGTTAAACACACACATAAAAGAAAATATTGGTTTTGGTTTTGGTTTGTTTTGGAGATAGGGTCTCACTGGGTAGCCCTGGCAGTCCTGTAACTCACTATGTAGACCAGGCTAGCTTTGAGCACACTGAGATTGGCCTGCCTCTGTCTCCCAAGTGCTGGGATTAAAGGTGTCTGCTACCATACCCAGCAAAAAGAAGCCTTTTTTTGAAAAGCAACAACAAACAAAACCCACCAAATCAACCAAGCAAAAAGGTGCTTTTGTTGGGAGTGAGTGTGCTGCCACATGCCTTGGTGTAGTTCAAGACCAAGAACCTTGCTATATAGCAGATTTGAGGCCAGCCTACATTGTCTCAAAGGTCAAATGACTAAAACTCCTTTCCCATAACTATCTTGTCTTTTTTTTTTCTTTGAAAGCTCATTTGCATTTTAATAGGTATTAATCACTTATAAGTTGGTAGGGGTAAAAGTTGAATCCAAAAGAAAAAAAAAAATTTTTTTCTCAATTCAGGATCTCACTATATAACTGTGCTGTCCTAGAACTCACTGAAATCTGCCTGACTCTGCTTCCCAAGTACTGCCTTAAAATTTTCTCTCTCTCTCTCTCTCTCTCTCTCTCTCTCTCTCTCTCATATACACTCTTTCTTTTGGTTTCTTAAGCCAGGGTTTCTTAGGGTTGGAGATATGGTTCAGCACTTGCTGCTCTTCTAGAAGACCCAGGCTCATTTACTAGCATTCATGTGGCAGCTCACAACTATTTTTAAGTCCAGTTCCAGGGATTCAGTGCCCACTCCCGACCTCACTGGGCCCTGCATGCACAGCTACATAGCATGCAGGCAAAAATCCATATACATAAAATAATAAAATAAAAATAATTTTGAGAAAGAAAATTACTCATGAGACATGAAGCTGTCTTTAGACAAGAGAAAGCTATAGCTGCTACACACGTGACCACATACACCCTTGAACCTAGAGTCAATATATATGTATACATATGTATATATGTACATACATGCATGCATACATACACATACATAGTCAGGGTTTCTCTGTGTAGCCCTGGCTGTCCTGTACTCACTTTGTAGACCAGGCTGACCTTGAACTCACAGAGATCCGCCTGCCTCTGCCTCCCGAGTGCTGGGATCACAGCTGTGCTTCAGGACTGCCCAGCAGAGCTGTCTCTTTATTTGCTCTTCACTAACTGAACAAGTCTTACTGGTGGATGGGAGCTACAGGCATGAACATTTCCCCATTATTTAGGAATTCTTGATCAATTCTTAATGGTGAAAATAAGGAAACAGAATATTCAACAAAACATAAGGGCAGTGTTGACTGAACAGGCATGTGTATATATATGTGTGTGTATATATATATGAGTGTGTGTGTGTGTGTGTGTGTGTGTGTATTTGTGTGGTAAACATATGTGTACATGTGGAAACCACAGGACAGCCTTGGTTCCTTAGGTGCTGTCCACCTTGTTGTTTGAGACAAGGTCTGTCGCTGGCCTGGAGCTCAACCAAGTGCACTAGGCTGGGTGGCCCTCAAGCCTCAGGGATCTGGATATCTTTGCCTCCCCAGGGCTTAGATTACAATGTGCCCCACCGCTTCTGGCTTTATTATATTGGTTCTTAGCATGAGATTCAGGTCCTTAAGCTTTCAATATAAACACTTCCTCACTGAAAATCTCCTCAGCCCCCTTCCTTCCCTTTCCCTTTCCCTTTCCCTTTCCCTTTCCCTTTCCCTTTCCCTTTCCCTTTCCCTTTCCCTTTCCCTTTCCCTTCCGCTTCCCCTTCCCCTTCCCCCTTCCCTTCCCCTTCCCCTTTCCATTTCCCCTTTCCCCTTTCCTTTCCTCCCCCTTCCCCTTCCTTCCCCTTCCCTGTTCAGACTAGTCTCTAACTTAAAATATTTCTATCTTAGCATTGCAGTAGCTGAGATTAAAGTTTTCACCCTGACACTCTTATCTACTCATTTTTTCATTCTTCGTGTTTTTGAGACCGGGTTTCTCTGAATAGCCCTGGCTGTCCTAGACCAGGGTGACCTGGAGAACTGCATGCCTCTGACTTATGAGTGCTGGGATTAAAGGCCTTTATTACCATCTCTGCCTTGCAGTTGTATTTATTTTTAAAGGATGATAAATTACCTAAGTAAATAATCGTGGGGATGAAATAGGCATTGCCAGTTGGGAAAGCAGCACATATAGAAGTATATGACCATATTTGGGATATTTCTAGAATAATAATCATACTACAGAGAGAGTATATTGACCCTAGTGTGGTTTTAATTTCTACATGTCTGAGAAGTAGTTCAAACATTTTCACTAGGATTAGAAGGTGATGGAAGAGACTCCGTCCAACAGTGGGAACAAGGATGTTCTTCCTGATAAGAAGATTTATTGTATTTATGTGTGTGCATGTTTGCCTGCATGAGTTTATGTGTGTACAAGAACCATTGCAGGTAAGAAGAGTCATCAGATATCCTGAAACTGGAGTTACAGATAGTTGACAACCACGGTGTGGGTGCTGGGAACTGAACCAGGTCCCCTGAAAGAGCAATAAGCAATCTTAAGCACTGACCCATCTCCCCAGCTCCAGTAGAAAAAAAATTATCTTGGTGAGTCTTCAGATCTACGTTTTTTTTTTTTTTAGAATGAAAAAAGTTTGTATGGAATTTGTGCTCCCAAGCACCCAGGAAAATAAGGCATTTATGAGGCCCAGAAGTAAGCCTTGTTTTACTGGGTGTTAGTATTGAAAAAGTAAAACTTTATCAGTTATGTTTTATTGTTTGAAGGTAAATTCTGCCAGTTCTGCCAGTAAATTAGTTCACTAGAATTGGTCCAGAAAGAAAAGATGACACAGCTGGAAGCATGGTAAAGAGCGCTGTGTAAGACACTACCTTTCTGACCTTTTGGCGAGTGGCCATGTCCCGGCCTTTGGCGCACTTCAGTTATAATAGGCAGAGGACCGTTAGGGAGTTAAAGGCGTTGAGCTGTTCATGGCTTAAGTGTTTTGACAGTTCTGACCAGATTTCCATGATCTTGTCTGATTGTTCTTATCTCTACTAAGTGCCACACTGCTTAGCTGTTTCCACATGGGGACGGGTTGAGGATACAGCTCACTGGTTGAATGCTTCATGAATCTGAGATGTGGTCATGGGCTTCCTTCTCCAGTACTGGGGGTGTGGTGGAAATGAGCCTACTTATTCTGGAAAGTAGTAGTGCTTTTATTTTTTGTGTTAAAAAAGCAGTTGTTTCCCTCGTATCCATCCCCTAACCAAAAGGAAAGAAAAAAGTTTGTAGAGAACTCCAAATCAGTCTCTCCTGTTGTGAGGAGTCTGCCGTCAGTTCAGCTGCCTCACTGTGGCAGCCACCGCTGTAGGTTTTGAGAGAACAAGCTAGGCGTAGTGGCACACATTGCAGCCACAGCTACCTGAGGACAGAGGAGGTCGTGGTGAGCGCAGGGCCGCTGAGCGCTGTTTTCAGCACCTTAGCTCCCAGACAAACACAACAACACAAACAAAAATGCTTTTGAAACTACATCTTCAGATGAGATAGAGTTAAACTGACTTGGCTGCAAGGAGCTTACATTTAAGACAGACAGACATAGTATGTTAGAAGATAATAGTTACTGTTCAGCCAACTCAGGCAGTGAGTAGTGTGGTCGGCAGTCATTTTCTGTAGGGTGCTGAGCTTAACCCTGGCTGAGAAAGTACATTAGAGCAGAGTTGAAGAAGCGAAAGAGTGAGTAGTCCTATGAATCCAAGGGAAGAGCATTCCAGATGAACAGCCAGTAGGGGACGTTTTGAGGCAGATTTGAGCTTGACATCATTGCAAACAGAGGTCACTGTGACTTAGGGCAGTAAGCCTAAGGACAGTTGTTAGGAGATGTGGACAGAGTCAGCCTGCTGTGAGTACTTTTTTTTTTGAGACAGAGTTTCTCTATGTAGCTTTGGCTGCCCTGGAACTTGCTTTGTAGACCAGGCTAGCCTCAAACTCCCAGAGATCCTCCTGCCTCTGCCTCCCAAGTGCTGGGATTAATAAAGGTGTGTGCCACCGCCACCCGGTGAGTACTTTAGATTTTGCATTGAGTGTAATTGAAAACAAACCCTGACAGTGAAGTGGACTGAGTAGGATTTTTAAAGGTTTTGTGTCAGGAGTAGGAAGCTGTTGGAGAAGGGTAGCGTAAGTAAATGTGTGTCCACTAAGCTTAAGAGCATAGCAAAATTAATATTAAGGTTATTTGCTGATGTTTTCACTTTATTTTTCTTTATTTATTTTTATTATAGGGACTTTCAGTTACCTTGATGATGTCCCATTTAAAATAGGAGACAAATTCAAGACACCAGCTAAAGTGGGTCTTCCTATTGGCTTCTCCTTGCCCGACTGTGTACAGGTTGTGAAAGAGGTACAGGTAAGTGGTGAATTCTAGTTAATGTTCAGTGCATTAAAGGCTTGAGAAAGCTACGTCCCTTAGTTTTACCCTGCTGCTTTTGTTAATGCCAACTTTACAATGGTACCTGCACTTCTATCTCTATGTTTTACACATGTATAAGTTTTGTTTAACCTGTTTGATTATATATCTCTGGGTTTCTGTGCCTTGCACAAAACAAAACAAATCCTAATAACCCATCTTTTTTTTTTTTTTTTCTTAAGAATTATTTATTTTACATATGAGTAAAATGAGCTTTATCTATAGGTCACTTGAATGCCCAAAGAGGGGCTCAGGTCCCAGTATTATAGATAGTTGTGAGCTACCATGTGGTTGCTGGGAATTGAACTCAGAACTTCTGGAAGAGCAGACCAACCACTTAACCACTGAGCCGTCCATCTCTCCAGCAGCGAATTGCCCATCTTACTTACTCACCTCTTTCCCGTGTTGACGTCCTTGTTGTCGTCTCAGTCAGCGATGTTACATAAGGTTTTTCTTTTGCTATGCCTCACACTTCTTTTCAGCTCTGCCTTAGTTTTCATCTAGGCTGTTAGAGTTGCCTCTTTAATTGGCTCTGCTTGCAGTGTTTTCCACATCATTTCTAAAATAATGATTTGGAGGCGGGCGTTGAAACGGGGCTTCTGTGTGTAGCTCTGGCTGTCCTGGACTCACTCGTAGACCAGACTGGCTTCAAACACACAGAGATCTGCCTGCCTCTGCCTCCCGAGTGTTGGCATTAAAGGCGTTTGCCATCGTGCCTGAATCTAGAATAATGAGTTTAAGGGTTTAGAATTATTCAAAATAACTCAATTTATAACTCTATTATTATTAAGTCAAGCATAGACAAATCAGATTTTGGCAGTGCACATTAGCCCATCCCCATGTTCCAAGTCATCAGGAGTTTGTTGAATATGGTTTGTACGTTACTACTTATACCTGGGTTTCCCCATGAGTTGTGTCTATATGGACTAGTCTCTGACTGTACAGAAAGCTGTCAATCTGTTAGGACTGTACCTAAATGTTTACCAGGGCTGCTTTCCCAATCCTGCCATCTTTAGAGGTCTACAAATACATGAAATTACTTCTTGAAAGCAGCAAAATCTGAGTGTTACTTTCTTCAGTGTGCACTTATCAACTGCCTGCTTGTGGGAGGTGTTCGTTTGGGGATTGAGGAGAGGGACCTCCTCAGTGCCATCAAGATGCTTATAGCTTAAGGTGTTAGAAAGCCAGAAGAGCACAGGGAGACAAACTTCCTGCTGTAATGTCAGACGGCCTTAAAGCTATACCTTGCTGGAAAGGAAGTTTTGTTTCTGGGGACTCACTAGGGCATCAACATGTCACTTAAGAAGCATTTTGTCTTGTGCAGTCTGTGTTCGGGAGACCTCATTTGCTTGTGTCAATAGCCTAAGTCACCCTTTCAAGCTATCTACTTCAGTGGGTTTTGTTTGTTTGGTTTTTTGAGACAGGGTTTCTCTGTGTAACACTTGCTGTACTGAATTCATTCTGTAGACCAGGCTGGCCTCAAACTCATGGAGATCCACCTGCCTCTGCCTCCCAAGTGCTGGGACTGAAGATGTGGCCACCACCACCCAGCCTGGTTTAAATATATTCATGTTGTGTAAATTTCATGCTGTGTAATTCTAGAACATTTTATTTCTCCCACTTGGAAAAGAAACCCACTGTGGCCTTTGTGACAGGTGTATTTAATTTAGATTTTTGTAATTGGAATTTTAGGCTAGAATCCTGATCTGGAGGTTCCCAGTGAATCAGGTCTAGCCATTTGTCCCAAAAGGCCAGCCAAAGAGACAAATGGTGGTGAAGACATGAATGGAATGTGTTTTCAGGGCAGGGACTTGGCAGTCTAGTCACTAAAGCCCGAGTATCCCAAGAGGCTGATAGCCACCCTGACTCTGTAGTCTAAGCTGTGCCTTGCTCTGGCTGAGCATTAATTATTTCTGAGTTAGGGCTTTATGCTGAAAAAAGTTGGGGCTGGACATACAAAGTTATGTCTCTCCTCCTCCTGAGTGCCTCTTTTTCTCCTAACTCAGTGTCTTTATAATAAAATGTTCAGCTCTGCTTTTAAAAAAGAAAGAAAGCAAAAGAAAGAGAAAAGTTGCTGCTGCCTGGGATGGCAGTTTTAACTTTTGGAACAAGATGTTTATATATTAGATTTATTATTATTGGATCCAAGTGAGTGTAAGAGAGACTGCTATAGAAAAAGTACCAGTTCACACTTGTTTTTCTTTTAGTTACTTGTCAGACACCTACAGACCCAAACGAAGAGCCAGTGCTTTTAAATAAAACCAACTTCTAAAGTCCCTGTTACATTTTGTCAGAATATAGTGTGCTATTACTATGGGCCCAGTAGTATTTCTCTTGTGTGAGTATACCACATTTTATGTATACATGAAACAGTAGACATTTTGGTAGTTTCTGCTTTTGACTATTAGGACCAGTATTGCTACGAAGACTTATATGCAGGTTTTCCCTGTGTTTTTCATTCTTCTAGGTGTATGTGCAAAGGTAGAATCGCTGGGCCTTACCATAACTACCTTTAGAGGAACTACCAGATGATATTCCAAAGTGACTCACTGTGTCATTTGTGTTCCCACTAGCACTGAAGGTGTATTTCAGTTTCAGACTGTGGTATTAACTGTCTTTGTCATTATGTACTTCTTTGTGGATGAGAAGTTGTATCTTGTAACTTTGATTTGCATTTTCCTAATGTTACTAATGATGCTAAGCATCTTAAGTAGTTTTGATTGATACTCTTTATTTATTTATTTTTTTCCCATTGGGCCAGAAGGTGGATTTTACCTTATATACTTTCCTTGCTCCATTTTCCTGATAATTTTTTTATTGGTTATCATAACTAGTCATTAAATACCTTTCTTTGTTTGCAGTCCTAGTAACAACATCATTTAAAAAACCCCGAAAAACAAAGAGCTGGGGATGTAGCTCAGTGTTAGCATGTGTGCCTTACATGTGTGAAGCCTTGGGTTTATCTCTGCTACTGCACACAGGTGCACACATAGGCATACATACATGTACACACACTTGAAAAAATAGTACCAAGAGGGGTGATGAAGTCCCATAGGCTTGGGAATCTGAGGCAGGAGGATCACTTCATATAGGAGTTTGAGGCCACCATAGCAACACAGAGAGACACCTGTTATTATTTACTTCCTTATTGCTGGCAGAATCCCTGATAGGAAAGTATTTTTTTGGGTTGTGACTGAAGAAATCATCTATCATGGCAGTGGAGGGCATGCTGGTGACACCGGGTTTTGTCTGCTGCAACATGAGTATGAGGTAACTAGTCACATTGAAAAGTCACATAGGGGACAGAGCGCAAACTAAACCCTCAGCCTCTGAGCCCCATCCCTTCAGTCAGGTCCCACCTCCTAAAAGCTTCACAACCTCCCAAGTCAGGAACATTAGCTAGGGACCAGCTGTTGAAGCCCGTGAGCCTATCAGATAGGCTTCACATTTAAACCTTCATGTTCTACTCCTGGGCCCCATAGGCTTATCCTTCAAAGCCTTCCCCAGTCACCTCCTCCTTCCAGCCAGGCCCCACCAACTAAAGGTCCACAGCTTTCTCAAGCAGCCCCAGTGCTGGGGCCAGGTGCTAAGTCACATGTGTTCATAGCAGTGCAGATCTAAAAGAAAAAGAGTAAAGCATTTACCTATACCTTGTTTCTCATTTTTTTTATGACTCACTGATGTAATCAGAAATTTGTTTTGAGTTTCAAGTTTTTGCCACCTGAGATTTTGCTGGGCTCCTTCTTTGGCCAGCAAGAAGAACTGATAAATACTTAGGATCATGCTTGGAGCACTCACTAACTGAGGAGGGGAGCTGGGGTCTGATATGCCTACGCAAACCACTTAGACCAGGGTGTTTTTTTTTTTTTTTTCTCTTTACATTTTTTTTTTTTTTGCTTCCTTGCTTTATTTTTTGTTTGTTTTTTAAATTTAGCTATGTACCCCTGGTTGACCTGGAATTCATTCTCTGCTGGCCTTGAACCTGCAGAGATCTGCCTACCTCTCTCTCTGTCTTCTGACTATTTTGAATTTTTTGAGACAGAATCTCATGCATCTAATTCTGTCAAATTAAACTCTGTAGCTGAAGGTGATGAGGACATATGCCTGCCACTGCCTCATGGGTGCTGAGATTGAGCCGTTAGGTCCTATTTTAAATGCTGTGCTTTCAAATTACTAACTAACCAGTGGGTCCCAGCACTCAGTAGCAGAGGCAGATGGACAGCTAAGGCTACATAATAAGAGATAAAATCTATCAGCGTGAATCAGTAAACATAGATTGCATCTGGGGCCCAGGAAACTTCACGTGGATGTTGTGGCCACAGTAGTGCAGGGCAGTCCTTAGTGTCTGTGGTTTTAACAGATTCTGCTGTTGTTCTTTCATGGGCAGACATTGTACAGTAGCCACACAGATGTTAAGTTTCAAAGGCTCCAGTTCTGCACTTAATACTTGGTTGTGAGATTGTTACAAAGATCAAATAAAATACTTCCTTAATTTGTGTTTCTCTAACAAAAAGCCGTGTGGTTTACACGGAAAGGAAGTTTATTGTGTTCACAGTTTTGGAGGTTGAAAACCTAAGACTGGATAGTGTCATAGTCAGAATATAACCTTGTGGAGAAGTGAATAGGAAACTGGCTGCCAGTAGAAGGAAGTGTGTCAGCAAGGAAAGGCCATGTGCTAAAGCAGGAAAAAGTGATGCTTGAATAGATGCCAGATTCTCTTTCTTTTTTGCTTAAAAAGAGTTGTGGGCCAGTAAAGTGGCTCATGATGTAAAGGTGCTGGCTCTCAAGCAGATGACCTGAATCCAGTTCCTGGGACCCATATGGCAGAAGGAGAGAACCAAGTTCTTAGTTGTCCTCTGACCTCCATCTATGCCTCATTGCACATGCATCTTTCTGTTAATATAACTAAAGAAAAGGAGAGGGTTTATTTAAAAGATGGTTCTATTTTTGAGCCCAGGCTAGCCTCTAATTTGTCATCCTACTGTCTCAGCTTCCCGAGTTGCTGGGATTTTAAGCATGAACCACTAGACCTGGTTTAGATTTTATTTTCCTAATTTGTTCTCTGGAAGTTCTGAAAGACTGAGCAATACTTCCTACAGAAAATGCACTGCTTTCTGCTGTCCACTAGGCCTACTTCTCAGCAGCCCTTCTATCTCAACAGTGTCACATTGGGGATCGGTAATCCTAGGGACCTGGCCATATCCAAACCACAGCATTCCCTCACTATCTGTGGGATGTGTTCTATAACCTCTAGAGGGTGCCTAAGACCTCAGGTAGTGTCAAGCTCCATCTATGAGCATGGTTGTGTCCCTACAGGTATGCTAGCTGCTGGGTGTCACACATGGTGTGGATGTGCCGAACACGCCAGATTTTTATCACACTATCCAGAATGTCATATGATTTTAAAGATGTTTTTTTTCCTTTTAGAGTTATACACACACACACATACACACACACACACACACATTTGCTTGCATGTATGTGTACCACATATGTGCTTGTTACAGAGGATGTCAGATCTCTTCGAATTAGAGTTAAGGATAGTTGCTGGGCATGGTGGCACACGCCTTTAATCCCAGCACTCAGGAGGCAGACATAGGTAGGTTTCTGTGAGTTGGAGGCTAGCCTGGTCTAAGGGGAAACCTCTATTAAGTTGACAGTGCTTATCTCAACTACTCCATATTGTACTGTTGTGTTGGTTCTCTCTCTTACACACACACACACACACACACACACACACACACACACACACATGGTCTCTACCCCAGATTGTCCTCAAACTCTCTGAATAGAAGAGGTTGATGTTGAACTTCTGTTGCTCCTGCCTGCAGGGATTACAGGCATGTACCACCATGTCTGGATCATGTAATGCTAGGGATCAAATCTAGTGCCTTTGTGAAAGGCAAGCCTCCTGCCACTTTAGCTCTCAAAATACATGCTTACTGAAAAACCTTGTTTATTTTCCATGAATTCTACATTACTTTGATAATTAAAAAACCATAAACAAGCAGGTCTACTAGGAATGGTGATATACACCTTTAATCTAGCAGTCAGGAAGACAGAGGCAGGTGGATGATGTGAGTTCAAGGCCATCCTGGTCTACAGAACGTGTTCAGGACAGCCAAAGCTACACAGAGAAACCCTGTTTCAAAAAAAAAAAAAAAAAAAAAAAAAAAGAAACAAGCCAAACCAACCAACCAACAACAAAAACAAAAAAACAAAAATAACCCAAACCAAACAGGTCCAGTAATTTGGCTCAGTTGGTAGAGTATTTGCCTAGTATCTGTGAAACCATGTGTTTGAACATAAAAACTGACTGTAATTACACCTGTAATCTCAAAACTGGGGAGATGAAGGTAGGAGGATCTACTCAAAAATTAAACCAAAACAACTCCAGAATCTCAGTAAAAGTGTTCTAGAAAATGGAAGATATTTCTAATTCTTAGAGTGAAAATTTGGGAGATGTGCGTGTGTGAGTAGTGGTAAGTTGGCTTATTAGAACTTGGTTTTCCTCAATGAGAAATTACATATAGGAGGGCAAGGTGGCGAGGCTAAGACTAAGCTACACAGTAAGCTTTTGTGTAGAGTACTCAGTAGGACTTATGTGATATGTTAATGTGATCGTCACATGCTCTAGCATCATGGGGGAGCCTGTCAGGGTTATCCGAGTTAGCTGAGGTAGGGCCGGCTCTGGATATGTGGATGGTACCTTCCCATGTGCTGGGTCCTGGACTAATTAAAAGGGTCCAGTTAGCAGAGAACTGGCATTTGTCTCTGGCTTTTCCCTGCAAGTGAAGTAAGAGCAACTTCCTGCAGCTCCTGCCATTGTGCCCTCAAACTGTGAACAGAGATAACTTCCTTCTTTGTTTCTGTCGGGTATTTTGTACAGCAAGGAGAGAAGCAACTATTGTCCCTTCAAAAAAAGTTAAAAAAGACAGCTGTTGGGTGTTTCCCGTTAGAAGCTGCATAGCTTTTGCCATGGCTGCTGTCTCCCTTTTGTTCTTGGTGAACAGAAAACACAGTGCATTCCCAGCTCCTACTGCCACCTCTGCAGAGCACAGCTACTGTGGCTGGGAGCGAATTTTTGGTGGCTGTGCATTTAGGCAGGTTTTTATTTTTTATTTTTTCTCCTTTCTATTCTGTAATGTTCTCTTAGCATGTTAGACTCTGCCAGTGTCTTTAACGTGCTGTAGGATTTTGTTTTATTTTTTCCTATGTAAGTTTTGGTATGTATATTTTTAAGTGTGGAAATGAGATTAAGATTTTATTAAGAACTGTAAAGTTTATTTTAGATAGGATTTCATAGAGTTCAGCTGCCCTTGAACTCCTGATCCTCCTGCTTGCACTTCCCAAATACTGGGGTATTGTTTAAAGTCTAGAGTATATAGATAGCCACCTCCCCAGGATCTTCATCTCCTCTGCCACAGAGTGGTCACCCAGTCTCCTGTCTCTTTCCCTCAATGTCTAGTAGTCCAGTCTGGTCTCAAATTGTGATCCTCCTGCCTCTGTCATCCACATAGGCTGTTATGTTTGGCTTTTGCCTCCCCACCCTGCCCATTTTCTGTTTTGGAAGCAGAGGAAGGAGGCTTATTAAGTGTGCCTCGGAAAAAGGAACAGAAGCAGACAAAAGGGCCTAGTGAGTCTACATTCACTGGAAAGTAGATGGCGTCATGGTTGAGTGTATCCTTGTGCAAGGCCATGCTGATCTTGTCCCAGTTCTAGCATGTGCAGTGCCATGCCAAGCACCAGGTTATTAAGTCTGCAGTGTGTTCATTACCTCTCATAGTGGAGTAAGAGCATAGAATCTGACTGACTACCTGGCTTTAGAGCCAGGCTCCAGTACTTGCTGGCTTCAGGACTATGGGCATGACCTTTTGTAAAGTAGGGATAATGAGAATTACTAAGGAGTTTTAGCTAATCTAGAGAGTTAACCCATGAAAGGTGCTTATGGGCCAATGATAAAGTACTTACCATGTGCAAGTCCCTGGGTTCCGGCCCCCAGTTGCGTTAAAGCAAAACAGTTCTTTGATGTTACCTTTGAGCTGATCTTTCAGTGTTAGGAGCTCTGTAGGATATTGTACTGTATAATAGAGACCCAGAGATAGTCTGTGGGGTTGCTGCTTATAGGAGGAAGGAAGTACACCAGTAGATGACTGATAGAGCGAGTGCCTGCAATTTTAGAAGAACAGATGGGACATCAGGATAGGGTCCTTGAGTGTGTGGCTTACCTTTTCCCCTGGCCATGTAGAATTAGGGAGGGGAAAAGCCAGAGGGAAGAGAAGCCAAAGATGTGGCAAATTCCCTTTGGTCTGTTATGTAGGGTCAATTTATAGACCTAATCTGGTTTGGACAGTGGCGGCCTCATGCTCCTCAGAGAGGTCAGCCATGTGTTGAAGTGCTGCCTCCTATACTTCACTTACACAGCACTGAGTTGGGTCGGGAGAGCAGCCCCTGGGCTCACACCTCCTCTCTCTGCTGTATCTCTGCAGTATGACTTCTCCTTGGAAAAGAAAACGATTGAGTGGGCCGAAGATATTAAGCTAATCCAAGAAGCTCAGCGAGAAGCAGAGCGGAAGGCCGAGGATGCAGAAGCTAAAGTGAATTCTAAGAGTGGCCCAGAGGGTGACAGCAAAATGAGCTTCTCCAAGATTCACAGTACAGCCACAATGCCGCCTCCTATTAACCCCATCCTTGCCAGCTTACAGCACAATAGCATCCTCACTCCAACTCGGGTCAGCAGTAGTACTACAAAGCAGAAAGTTCTCAGCCCTCCCCACACAAAGGCAGATTTCAATCCTGCTGACTTTGAGTGTGAAGAGGACCCGTTTGATAATCTGGAGTTAAAAACCATTGATGAGAAAGAAGAGCTGAGAAACATTCTGGTAGGATCAACTGGACCCATAATGGCTCAGCTACTGGACAGTAGCTCACCCAGAGGGAGCTCGGGCTCTGTATTACAGGATGAGGAGGTCTTGGCATCCTTGGAGCAGGCAACCTTAGATTTCAAGCCTCTTCATAAACCCAATGGCTTTATAACTTTACCACAGTTGGGCAACTGTGAAAAGATGTCGCTGTCTTCCAAAGTGTCCCTTCCCCCTATCCCTACAGTAAGCAATATCAAATCTCTGTCCTTCCCCAAACTTGACTCTGATGACAGCAATCAGAAGACAGTTAAGCTTGCGAGCACTTTCCATAGCACATCCTGCCTACGAAGTGGCGCGTCTCGGAATTTCCTGAAGCCTTCCACCCAAAGCAGTGCCAGTGAGCTCAATGGGGACCACACTCTTGGGCTTTCAGCTTTGAACTTGAACAGTGGCACACAGGTGCCAACCCTGACAGCCTCCCAGATGCCTTCCCTGTCTGTCTTGTCTGTGTGTACAGAAGAACCATCACCTCCAAATACATGTCCCACAGTAAGTTTTCAGTCCTAACTTACATTGCCTCAGTGGTCCCAGTTACCAGGACCCCCTCCTCCACGAGACTTAGTTTTTGATATGGCACTGGAGAGTGGCTTTGTTATCTGATAGGTAGATTTGGTTTTATTTTCTGGAGGACTAGGATTATTATATTTGAACCTATTGAATATTTATTTTTGGTTCTTCAGTGCTCGGGATCAAACCCAGGACCTCTCCACTCTGCTGAAAGCTGGCTAATGTTCACCTCTCTGCATCTTTAGGGTTTTCTTTGCAAATATAAGGGATAACACAACCCTTGTGAATGGCATTTCTCTGTCTAATCTTGTGTCTTTTTAGTGAGGCTAAGGTCAAAATGGGTTTCTTGTTTTTGTCTTATTGATGGTTTTAGGTGAGATAGGATCTTACTGTATGGCCTAGATCTCTTACCTCCACCCCTTGAGTGATGGGATTACGGGTGTGCATCCCTGTGCCTGGCTGTTCTGTTGTTGGCTCTCTAGTACCCATTTTCTTTCTAAGCTTGCAGATGCTCCTTGTTACCCTTTCCTACCGTAGCTTCCGCATAATCGCTTTACCCTGCTTTTGTGTATTTGTTTTTGTATTTTATCATGAGTTGACTCATTTGGATTTACATTTCGTCAGGCCACATGGTTCATAGTTACTGGTAGAAATCTGTTATTTAAAGTCTATAGATGATACTCGTGTGACTGTTTTTTTTTATCCTGTCAACAGTATGCGTTGGGCAATCTTAAAAGGGTCGAGGGAAGGCTGTACTAATTAGGATTGATTGATGAAGATTACAAGTCTTCTCATCTTGAAGAAAATCTAGTTTTGCTACACAAAATGTTGGCAAACAGGGCAGTTTTATTTGACCCATACGATAAGCTTAGTTCCCGGTATGGTGCTGCAGCCCCAGAACAACATAGTTCTGCATCCGAGGCTCTTGCTGCACTGGCTCGTAGATGGTTTTAAATGACAGAATGTGAGGAGACTGTTTAAAGCCAGAAAGGAGGCTAGTTGTATTGATACAAGACAACAAGCATTGTGTTAGCCAGTTGAGAGACAAGATCCTGCCTGCCTTTCCAGCTCACCACTCTGGCAGCAGCATTCTGGTGAGTGACTCCACTGTCCAAGAGCTCCTGGCCTGTAAACGTGCAGGCAAACCTGACAGACTGCTGATTGTCATTTCTTCTTGGAATGGGCTGTATCTGAATTCTTCCTGGTCAGTACTGCATTTCCTTTCTTGACATATTAGATCCTGTAGGTAAATGAAAAGCACCCTGGAAAGATGGGGGTTGCTCAGCCAGTAATCAGCCAGATAAATCTTTAGAGACCAAAACCAGAGAAATAACAGCGGAGCTCTTTCTCTGCTGGAATCGTTTGTCTAGCCTGACTGGGTGGCGTCATCTCAGGGTCAGAAGAGGTCTGTGTCTTGGTGAGCCCGCTGCTTTCAGTTCGTAGCTATGAGCAGTTGGAGTTGTGGTGTTGCGTTAAGGGAGTCATGCTCCTCTTCCTTGGGAACAAAGCCTTGTTCCCATCTTGGCCTTTGTAGTGGGAGCCCTTAGTGAGAGAAGCACTTCTCTCCAGGATCATAGTGCCCAAGGCAGGGAAAGCGAATGGTGCACTCCCTCAAATGGGAATGTTAGCAGGACTGTGTCTGGAATCAGGCTCTTACTGTCTTAGATGTTTTGTTTTGAGACAGAGTCTGTCTCTCTTTCTCTCTCTCTGCCTGCCTGTCTGTCTCTCTCTCTCTCTTTGGTTTTTCAAGATAGGGTTTCTCTGTGTAGCCCTGGCTGTCCTGGCTTTTTTTTTTTTTTTTTTTATAGACCAGGCTGGCCTCGAACTCAAGGAGATCTGGCTGCCTCTGTCTCCTGAGTGCTGGGATTAAAGGTGTACCACCACAGCCTGGCTTATTTATTTACTTATTTATTTATGAAGGTGGGAACTTATGTGTAGCACTAGCTGGCTTAGAACTCACAATATAGATCAGGCTGTCCTAGATCTTACAGAGATCCACCTGTCTCTGCCCTCCCAGTGCTGGGATTAAAGGTGTGCACTAGTAAACTGGTAAGTCCATGAGTTTTGAGATCAGTTTGGGCAAAATGTCCAGGGGCCATCTGTCTCTGAAAGAATTAAAACCAACTAGTAACCAAAGAAGGTTTATGTTAAAAATAGCTCTTTACTTCTCCTGATTCTCCAGCTTTGTTTCTATTTGTTGGGTTTTTTGAACTTCTTCTGCTCTTTCCCTCATCCCTTCATTTCTTCCTGATGGGATGGAGGAGGGACTTGGTTCAAATATGCTGCCCAGGTTCCCCCTAGATTCCAGTGATCTCCATGCCTTCACTTCTCCAGTTGCTGGAATGTCGTTATACTCACCATTGTGTCTGCTTCTTCAATAAACTACTCCTGCTCAGGTTTAGAATCTCTACTATCTCTTATAGCTGGGGGCTGTGTGTGTGTGTGTTCGAGGTAGGGTTTCATTGCTTAGTCCACTCATTATAGCTCAGGCTATCCTTTATCTTTCTGTGTGTACATGTGGTTGCGTGGAGGACCTAAGTTGATGTTGGGTATCTTCTTCAGTCATCTTTTGTTGTACCTGAAGTTTGCTGATGAGGAAGCCAAGAGATCCTCCCATTCTTGTCTCCAGCACTGGACTCTAAGGATAGCCCTGTTATGTCATCTTTCCAGCCCAGTCCTTGATGTGCTTCAGCCTCCTGAATGCTGGGATGACAGCTGCTGGGGACCCAGCCCAGGGTTCTCTGCACGCCGAGTGCTTTGCCAGCTTAGCTACAGCCACAACCTGTATAACTTCTTTTGTTTTTAAACATTAAAAAAAAAAAAAAAAAGCTTGGCGCAGTGGTGCCTGTGATCGCAGCACTCAGGGAGGCAGAGGCAGGCAGATCTCTGTGAATTCGAGGCCAGCCTGGTCTACAGAATGAGTCCAGGATAGCTAGGACTATACAGAAAAACCTTGTCTCAAAAAATAACAACAACAACAAAAACAAACCAACTTTTTTTTTTAAATCTCATTTACTTTCTGTGTGTAGCCATAGCACACAGGTAGAGGTCAGAAGAAAACTTTGGGGGCTGGTTCTTCTGTCTTTCCACAATATGATTTCTAGGGGGTCAGAAGATGGTCAGGCTTTGTGGCAAGTACCCTAACTCAGCCATCTCCAGGCCCCTTTTAAAAGACTGCTTTATTTTTATGAGTGTTTACCTGCATGTGTGTGTGTGTGTGTGTGTGTGTGTGTGTGTGTGTGTGTGTGTACACCATGTGTATGCCCGGCGCTTGAGGGCACCAAGAGTGTGTTGGATCCCAAGGAACCAAAATTACAGATAGTTTTGAGCTGCCATGTGGGTGCTGGGAAGCAAACCCGAGTCTTCTGCAAGCGCACTTAACTGCAGAGCCACCTCCAGCCTCTCTTAAGTCCCACTGATTGTAGCATTGCAGAGGTGCTCTGAGGTTGATCTTCTTCACTCCCACTTCTACATATCTGGAAAGTTTGAAAGTTACTAGTGACATGTCTTATTTTGTTGGGCCCTCTGCATCTTTACAAACTGAGGATCAACTCCATTTTTAGTCATTGAAAGTGAAAATTCCAGTTTATGCTTGCCAATAACTACATTGTATCTTTCTGTGGAAAAATTTGCTAATGACATACAACTGACAATGCAGTAATGGTGTTGTGTCTCAATCTGAGGGTATAGCACACTGCACACACACATACCCCCATATTAATCATAATTATTACCTCAATGAATGACTTGAAACACTATTATAATCTTGACAAGGGATCCTTTGTTTGTTTAAAAGACAGGGTTTCTTTGTGTATCCTTGGCTATCCTGGACTCACTTTGTAGACCAGGCTGGCCCCAAATTCAGAGAGATCTGCCTGCCTCTGCCTCCCCAAATGCTGGGATTACAGGCCTGTGCCACCGCACCCAGCTTTTTTTATTTACAGTCTTGCCATGTAGCCCAGGCTGTCTTCAATTTGAGGATCCTTCTCCTTCCTAACTACCAGTAATAAGGCATTTTTTTTAAGATTTATTATTTATTCAGCATTCTGCCTGCATGGGTGAAGATGGCAGAAGATCTCATTATAGATGGTTGTGAGCCACCATGTGATTGCTGGGAATTGAACTCAGGACCTTTGGAAGAACAGCCAGTGTTCTTAATCTCTGAGCCATCTCTCCATCCCAATAAGGGATCCTTTTAAGCACTGTCCATTTGGGGTCTTCTTAATTAGTATGTTGGCTGTTTGGTTAATAAAACACTATGTGAAGGAGTCATTTGTCTCTGTTTAAGCAAAGTATTCTCAGTCACAATATTTATAATAAAGGAAAGGATACTTTCCTTAGTTCTAGTATTTAAAATCCTATGCATTGAGCTGGAGAGATGGCTCAGTGGTTAAGAGAACTTTTTGCTCTTACAGAGGACCCAGGTTTGGTTCCCAGCCCCTACATAATGGCTAATAACCATATGTAACTCCTGTTCCTAATCTCACAACCTCTTTTGGGCAGTCAGCAGTCATGCACATAGTATACCTATATAGATGCAGGTAAACATATACAGAAAAATAAATGTAAAAATATTTTGGTTTTGGCATGGTGGTATATACCTTTAATCTGAGCACACTGAAAGCAGAGGCAGGCAGATCTGCATTGGAAACCAGATTGATCTAACTAGAACTCTAGGCCTACATAGTGAGAACCTATCTTTAAAACAAAACTACTTAATAGTTATATGACTTTATTATTATAATACCTTGTTGGCTATTTACATTATCCCTAATATTTATTACAAATGATGTTAAAGTGAATACATATGTTTTATGTATAGGAGAGTTTTGCCTACATGTTTGTATGCTGCTTGCATGCCTAGCATCTGTGGAGTTCCGAAGGTGTTAGATCCCCTGGATCTGCAATTATGGATAGTTGTGAACTATCATGTGGTGCTGGGAACTGAGTCCTGGTCTTCTCCAAGAGCAACGAGTGCTCCGAACTGCTGAGACATCTCTCCAACTCACAACTTAGCAACTTAGTGTCCCCACAGTGTAAGTCCCTAGAGGTATAGAACTAGATCAAAGAATTTTACCAGGCTTTCCATACAGCCACACTTACCTGAAGGGTACACAGAACATATCTGACAGGTGTTAGAGGGCAGCTCACAATCCAGAAGCACTTTCTACAAGTGTTTTTAATTGGAAACACATGTCTACATTCCAGCAGGTGCTCAGGGATCTCTTTAAAGGGAGAGGCACATACAGTAGAATAGTCCTGGCTTCTTGGCTGGGCTCATGTGAAAGCTGCCATTACTTTTTCAGAAGCTGGGGCTGGAGAGATGGCTCAGTGATTAAGAGCACTGGCCGATCTTCCAAAAGTCCCGAGTTCAATTCCCAGCACCCACATGGTGGCTCACTACCAGAAGAGGTCTGGTGACCTCTTCTGGTGTGTAGGCATGCAGGCAGAGTGATGTATAAATAATAAATCTTTGAAAAAAACAAAACAACTTTTTCAGGAGCTGGCATCTTGAGACCACACAGAGCCTACTTCTGAGTAGTAGTATAATCTTGAGTCTGCAAAGTGGTTAGATTGCTTTGTTGAAGAGCTTCTGCTCTTCCATGGCTGCTATTGTCTGCGTGAAGCCTCTGGGAATGGACTGCTTAAAGTATCTTGTAGGTGATAGTTGGATGGAAGCTGCCAGTCTATAGGTCTGTGGTCTTCCTGGCTTTCCTCAGCCAAGTTTGAGAACTTGGGGTTGTAGCAGAACTTGTTTTATGACAGAGGACTGACTTCTCCTTACTTTACCAATAATAGAGAACAAGGAAAAATACAGAATGTTTTTTTGGGCACTTGGGAGCTGAGCCACTCTAAACAGCTTGTGATTTTGTGAATGGGTCCTTTGGCCTGGCAATGAGCTGAGCTGCCTTTGTATCTTAGGCTTCATTAGCACAGTACACATAACCAGTAAGATGAGGACGAGGTGCTCCAGTGTTGGCGAGCTAGCTGCTGTACCGGTGCGCTAGATTGGCCAGGAGTCCAGCTTAGTGTGGCTAATATTCCCTGCATCTTGGCTGCAAAGGACAACAGCTTTAGCAGGGATGAAGCAGAGTATGTGGTGTGGGCCAGAGGTAAGTGCTCTCAAAGTCATGAGGCCCTGAGATAGCCATGCATGGAAAGTCCAGAGCAGTGAGAGGCAGGAGTGAGACTAGGACAATAGGTTCCAGAGTGGTAAGGTCTGATGTGAGTGAATCTTAAGGATTCTGAGGCACTGAGTTGTGAAAAGGTTAATGGAATGCCAAAGAGAAGTCTGCACAGCCTGCTCCAACATTATAGGTTCACACCTGGAACTGATGTTTAAGTCATGGGGATCAGAGCATGTGCTGTTCTGAGCACGCAAGGCTGGGGGAGGGCTCCATGGATTGCAGGTATTACCCAGCTTTTCTCCTTGGTTGGTACTTGGTACCTCTCTTTTCCTCCCCACAATGCCTGGCCAGCAACCTAGGCTTCAGCTCATCTTGCTTTGATCTTGTTTTTCTATTGCCAGGTAACCCCTCTAAATTTCTCAGTGTCACAAGTGCCCAACATGCCTAGCTGTCCCCAGGCCTATTTGGAACTGCAGGCATTGTCTCCAAGTGAGCGGCGATGTGTTGAGACAGTAGTCAACATGGGCTACTCCTATGATTGTGTCCTGAGAGCCATGAAGAAGAAAGGAGAGAATATTGAGCAGGTGAGTGGCTGGTCTGCAAAGGTGTAGGTGGAGGAGCATGGTGGCCTCAAGTCAGGGCTGCGATCTGTTGGTCCTGCAACTCCAGCCTCCTTGCCTGTGGGTTTATGGGGACTTGGGGTATTATCGGGAAAGGCAGAAGTTCTGCAGTAGTACTTCTTTGAGCATTACTTGGAGACAGTGTGGGGGAGAAATCCTGGGGGTGGGTGCTGGAGCTGTTCTGTCATCAGCCACTCCACTGTCCCTCAGAGAGGACAAAACTGAGCACATGGTTGGTTACATGTCTCAATCTGGACGCCTTTTTCTTTTGAGATAGTCTTGTGTAGCCCAGGCTGCTCAGAAGTGAGGTAGCTGAGGCTGACATTGGTCTCATGATCCTTCTGAGCCCTGGCATTATAGATGTAGTCTTCTACTTGTGGCTAACCTCCAGAAACTTTTGTCAAGGCTTCGCAGGAAGTTCTGACTAGCATGCTAGTTTTCTGCCTTGGGGACATTTTGTGACATGTGCTATCATTCTGCTCTGGCTCTTGAGCTGATACTTTTGAGAGTTGACTCAGCTGTGACAGCACCTCCTTTGGGAAGTGGTTGCTCATTTCTAGAAGGGTTTACCAAGTAATTAGTGAGTATGCTCTGCTAGACATGTTCAAGGCACAACTGTAGCCTTGTCCAGGATCTGATGGCCGGGGAGGGACAGGGAGTTGACTTCACACACATGGTCTAGAATTCTCAGCAAAGAGGAGTGGCAGCAGGAGCTGAAACCACGTTTCTTTTCTTAGATTCTCGACTATCTCTTTGTACATGGACAGCTTTGTGAGAAGGGCTTTGACCCTCTTTTAGTGGAAGAGGCTCTTGAAATGCACCAGTGTTCAGAAGAAAAGGTAGGAACAGCAACAAAACTGTCTGCCCTGGTGTTCTCCTCGGGCCAGGCACCCCTCCTCCCCTTGACCAGTGACTGCAGTCAAAGAATCTCCATGTCCAGACAAGACGAGTCCTGCATTTGGTATAGATGGAGTAGAGTAGAATCCCATTGATGAGAAGGGAAATTTGAGTTGGGCTAAAAACCAGGCTTTTAGATGGCTGGGACCATTGCTAGTCTTTATGCCTTTCCTTCTATCTAGAATCTTTAGGGGTTCAACATTTTGTCTTTGTGAGAGTGTTCATGTGGGCCATGGGACTCTTTAGGAGATCAGTGAGTTGGGGCTGGGCTTCACAGCCACCTCTGCTTGCTAGGGAACCTTGGAGAGACCCCGAGACTCTGAGTGAAGGATACAGGTGTCGTCGCTGCCCTTCCCCCTCCCCCCGCCCCTGCCTTGCAGTGTGTGGCTGGATCCTTTTTTGGTAAAATTTTGTTCTCCTTTTTCTTATAGATGTTGGAGTTTCTTCAGCTAATGAGCAAATTTAAGGAAATGGGCTTTGAACTGAAAGACATTAAGGAAGTTTTGCTATTACACAACAATGACCAAGACAATGCTCTGGAAGACCTCATGGCCCGGGCTGCAGCCAGCTGAGACCAGGCCCCGCCACGGCCCTGCCACGGCCTCACCAGCCCCAGGAGGCCCTGCATAGCTCCCTTGGGGGAAGAAAGACATGCTTGCAGACTTTCTTTGGGGTTAGAAGGTCAGGTGTGGAGTGACACTTGTTAGTCTGTGAGCCCAGACTTGAGCTGTGAGGAAGGGAGGAAGATTTGGGCACACAATGCCCTATTCAATATTAAACATACCTGTACATTGAGAAGTGTCCTTCCCACCTTGGCCTTTTAGAAAGAAAACTTGGATCTTTCTGGGTCTCTGATGGTCTGGTTTCCGAGGAGTGGGAGGAGCAGGAGGGGCAGATGGCTGCTGCTTTGGGGCAAGGTGCTTTGCTCTCTGTGGCATAGTGGGCTCTGACCCAAATTGAATGCAGGTGAGAGGTTCTTCCGGGGTACCTTCCCCAAAGCCCTTAGTGCTACACTGGTTCTGGAATGTCTCTACGGTACAAAAGATGCACTTTTCCTCACGGGGCAAAGTCTGCCTCTTCTGCCAGGCAGTGAACCATGTGCCCCTGTTCAGACTGTTTATTATTATTAATTATTATTATTTTTGGCTTAGACCATAATCCTCTGCTGCCGAGGGTATTGGAGCCCCTGTGCTAGGAAGCTCTTGTCAGTTTGAGTAACCCTTGGCCCCTTCCCAGCACACTGGTGAGAAAAAGGCCATGACTTGTCACTCAGCACTACCCCAGTTCTTGAATGGCCTCCTCCAGCCCTACTTTAGGATGACACAATGAGTAACTTAGGCATAGAAACCAGTCTCTTTTGTTTGTATTATGTTTTACTCCATTAAAGATTTAAATACAAAGGATATAATACAGTCTTGAATCAAAAGTAATTTGCTAACTATTTTGATTCTTCAGAGAACTAATAATAAAAATCTAAAAGGTATGTCGTGCTGGCTTAACCTCTTTATTTTGAAATCCGGTTTGACTCAGGTAGGTGGCACAGTCTTTTCTGGCCTAGTATAGAACCTAGACTTTGCCCTACATCTCAGTACACTCTTCCCACTGTAGGGCCCGGAAGCTGGCCATCCTGTCCTCTCTGGTTTGCAAATACAGATACAAAGATCCCTTTAAACCTGATCTAGGGTAGGCTCTAGACCATGGCTGTATGCCTTCTTGCCATACAAGTGGAGAAGGAAGGGGCAAATAGGCCTCAACGTAGCCTTCAAAAGATGCAAAGTTCCTTTGCCTGTGAACACCACCTTGTGCAGTCACAGGCATGGCTGAAGTGCTTCCCCACTCGTAGTAGCACTGCTGTAGCTGACAACTCATCCCTAAAGCTTCTCTGGTCCTCACCCTTAGAATCCCACATCCTTTTGGCTGGGGTGAGAGATGCCATACAGCCTTAAGCTAGGAACAGACTGCCCTCTGGTGGTCAGTTCAAGCATGTACCTGTGGCTGACTGTAGAGCCTTTCAGCCCTTTTGGATTTAGCCTTTGGCCTTTTAAATAGAGCCAGATCTAACTATACATAGTCCAGGCTGGCTTTGAACTCATTCTGCCTCAGCCCCCCAAGTGCTGGAATTACATGTGAGCCATGTCATACCTGACTTATCTTGACCTTAAATTCATGTGGTAATGGCTTCAGGGCCCAGGCTGTGAATCATGAATCTTAGGTTACGTCAGGGGGACCTACAAAACTAGTAGGCTCTTTGTTTTTCTTCGGGTTCCTTATGTTAAAAAAGATGGTACAGGAGATGGGAGGATAGTTCTCTTCGGGTTCCTTATGTTAAAAAAGGTGGTACAGGAGATGGTAGGATAGTTAAGTGCAAGTACGAAAGTGTGGTTTTATTTCTAGCACCCATGCAGAGAGCCTGGAGCAGAGATGGTGAAGTAGAGACGGGGATCAATGGTGAGACACCTGTTTTCAGAAACATCAGAGAATGACTGAGGGACCCTGAAAACACTTGGCCTACGTGGTAACACAGCCAGAACTCACTTGAAGGGTTAACTGATTGTAGGCTCAGTGCCAGGACACCCACAGCAAAGGCCCTCGAGTGTTGCTGCCCAGCGGCACTGCTCTGGAAGATTCCAGCCAAGGCAACGGACTTGCCTGAGATGCTCCAGCTTGCCTAATCATTCAGAGGCACTGGGTGTGAGGAGTCACTGACGGAGTTAGGATCTGTCACAAGAACTATGAGGCACAGTCCATGCTGTTTTAGCAAAAAGTGAAGAAAATGTACTGCTATCCACACCCTCAAAGCTGGATTGCAGGGAAGGAACTGTAAACATAAAGCCTACCTCACACCCAGTTACTCTGAAGATATCGAAACTTGTTCACTCTGTATTTTCCAAAACTAAATCTCCACTCTCTGCAGGGGAGGAGCTCATCTGAATACAGAAAGGCATACATGGAAGCAATAAAGGCTGGTGTGGTCCCTGATCTCTGCTCTCAGGTTACCACTTAGGAACATGTACAGAGTCATTACACCAAGAATGTTCCCACAGACACAGCTTAGCAAAGCCCCAGATAGAAGGAGACACGAAGGTCTGCAGCCTGGTCCTTTTGTGCAGGTGTCCCTGTGGTGGAACTGACTGATGATGAGGGTAGTCCCCACGTACAGGGACCACCCAAGGCCATGGATGGCTAGGGTGAGACCAGGGAGTGGCTGTTTGTAGGAAGGCCCTGGCAGAGCCTCTTTCAGCTCCAGAGAGCACAGTAGTGTCCCCAGAGTGAGGCCTTCCTCTAAGATACCACAGGTCTGTCAGAGGATGCAGCAGGCCTGCGGCTGGTGAGGAAGAGCTGCAGCTGGCTTCTCAGGCTCTTGATGCAGTTGGACTTCAAAGCCATGATTTCATCCAGCTGGGTCACAAAATCTTCAAAATCCTGAAAAGAAACAAGACACCTTGGAGTTTTTTTCTTTTGATGGACCTCTGCCAGATCATCTTTTCTAGTCTTTTTGTTTTTCAAGTTTTGTTTTGTTTAGTGTATATGCATGTTTTGCTGACACACTACTGGTGTGCCTGGAATTTGGAAGAGGACGTCAGATCTCCTGGGACTGGAGTTCTAGAAGGTTGTGAGTAACCATGTGGATGCTGGGAACCAAACCTGGGTCTTCTACAAGAGCAACAAGTGTTCTTAACTACAGAGCCTTCTCTCTAGCCCCCTAGTACACTTTGAAAGAACATTTCAGAATCCAAGTCCCTCCTCCCAGGGGAAAACTTACAAGTTTCTATGGCTTTGGGTGAGGACCCTTCTCTGCATTGGAGACACCATATAAGTGGAAGCTGTACTCTGAAAAGGGGTGCTCGCAATGCTTTGATTCTGCAGGCTGTAAGCAGCAGGATGGTTGCCACTCCAGGAATCATACGAAGGGGCCTCAGCAAACCTTTAGGAAGTAGAATGCCCAAGGACAGTTTGGAAGCCATTTAGCTTGGGAGTGAGCAGTGTAGCACTATCTCCTAACTCTACCCAGACCCCCTGAGGGCCACAAGGCCTCAGGGGTTAGTGCACAACAGCAGAACTTTGATACACACGCCATTGCAAACAGATGATTAACTGTTGATAGCCCACATGTCTGTCCAGTGCTACTTACATGAGAATCCATCTGGGTCATTAAGGTCTCCTCCTTGAAGTCCAGCTTAGCCATTTCATCCAGCTGTTCTTGGTGTGCACGGATGATCACCTGCCTGGGGACATGGGGAAGAAAGTGACCCTTCTGGTTTCCCATACTTGGGAGCTTTTGGAAACTGAGCCTCATTCTCCAATTAGGAGCTGCCTCTTCCCAGGACAGTAATGCCAGCTGTCTGCTACGTGCTCCCTGTTCTGTTCTGAGAATTAGTCAAGGGGTTAGGGAGTACCCACAAGTCACAGGAAGCTGTCCCTGCCTCCCTAGCTGCTTCACAGGGGCTGCCCGTTTCCCATGGCTTCCTTGAGAAAAAGCAGTGACAACTGGCATATTTGGTACAAGGCCTTACCTTCTTGTGGTGGGTCCAAGACCAAAGCAGGTCGGGGCTAAAAGCTGAATAATCGACTTGGTTGGACCGTACTGACTAGTATAGAGAGCACCACACAGAGGAGTAAGTGCCCACTAAAGAGGCAAGCTCCTCCTTGTGCAAGACCCTGTTATTACAGTAAACTGGAAAGGACATGGGTTAAGACAAAGTTCAGCATACTGTGCCTGCTCCGGTGTGAGTGGACAAAGTGACCCCGACGCCTTGAGAGAACAGCTGGAGACAAAAGGAGAGTCTGAGTCTAAACACCCGGAGATTGGCCTGCTCTTGAGCCACGAGACGTCCTCACTGTAACAGGGCTTGATGGAGTCTGTGGTGGAAACAAGCTCCTGCCAACTAACCCCTGTAGGATGCTTTCTCTCCTGGGTCCAGGAATGGCCAACTCCAGCATGTATGATGGAGAAGGGCTTTCTTGGGAATGCCAAGGAGGCCCCCGGTTCAGTCTCTTCAGCATTGTCATCATATGGCTCACCACCCACGTGATTCTGGACCAAGAGTGCATGTCTTCTGCTCTGGCAGGCCTCCCTATTGGGTGGTTTGTCAGGTGAATGCTGATGGATTGGTGACGGGGACAGAGCTGGAAGATCACCACTAGGCCGATTGTCAGGGGGAGATGAGGACAGCCACAGGCGTGCAGTTACTGAAGACACTGGCAAGGTAGCCTCTTGATTGTAAGATGACACTGTGTGTCCCACTGCAGGCCCTCCTATGATCTCAGCCATGAGACCACAGTTAGCTCTATCCTGCTCCAAGGAAGATGGGTCCTCAGGATTGGGAGTCTCCAGGAGGGACACAGTGAGAGGAGCCATGAGTCCAGAAGCATTTGCAGAATACCTATGTACGTGCTCTCTAGAGTCTTCTTGGAAAGGAGCACTGCTGTTCGCTGTTCCTGGAGTCTGAGTCACTCTGTCTTCACTGGCCTCTCTCAGTGGTGTGGAGATCCTGTCTCGTCGTGGAGACTCTGGGGATCCTGAAACTGCCATGTGGGATAATGGGAAAGAGAGCCCATTTTCTGGAGATGGCAAGCTGCCCTCAGTCTGTCCAGGAACCTCGCTTCTGAAGCCCTCCAGTCTCATGTCAAAGGCTTGAGCTTCACCTGTTTCTTGGTGATGCACAAAATCTTCCTGTGCAGAGGAAGGTTTCTGGGCCCACTTGTCCTTGGGAGAAGGCCCTGTGGAGGCACAGTCTTTCTCCTGACTGCAGTCTGAGCACACCATACTTGGACTGTGGCTTTGACTGAGTGCACCTCTTCTGTGGCTGATGATGGGGCCCTTGGAATACACCCAACTGTCAGCTGACCTCTTCTCATCACCATCCATTTTAGAGCTGAAAAGCAAACATTGCCTTTCAGCCTCCTTTTCCTCAAGGCTGTGCTCCCTGTCCTGATGAAGGAAAAAGGAATTCTTCTCCAAGTTGCTTTTCTGCTTCATGGTTGGCTGAGTGGAGACATGTGAAAACGAGTCCTCACTGAAATCACTATCATCAAGATCCTCAGCCGGGGCTGCAGGATGACTCTCAAGATTAGAGTGGAGTGGAGCACCAGTCTCGTTTTGGAGCCGACCTTCTGAGGGCCCCCTATGCTGGCATAAAAGCCTTTCCAGTGGTTGGTATTTTAGCTTCTGCTTGAGGAGGGGTGGCTGCTGGAACTGCTGGTGGTAAAATCGCAAATGTTCTTCCCTTTCCTTCTGCTGGGGAAAGGGATTTGTCCAAGCTTCAGGGGCAAGCCTGGCAGGTGCACCCACCTTGCTGTCCTGACTGGCTACTAAGTGGTGGCTGTTGCCAAGGAGCCGCGCTCGGGAGAGTAGCTGCTTCTGCACTGGCTGCACTGCCTGTACCTTCTTCCCTCTGGTGGGCGGCCTGGCATGCAGCAGGCCTTCTCTTGGCCTGGAGGCCCTGCCCTCCCACCCAACAGCAATCTTGTTGCCAATGTGACTTTTCTCAGAGCACAAGGGTCCTGACTCTGCTTCCTTTTTGATTAAAAGGCCAGATCTCATGGCCCCTTTGCAAGGGCTAGCCTTCATGTCCCACTCTGGGGTGGGCCTTCCTCGGGAGCTACTCCATTTACCAGGAGTTTTAGGCCCAGAGGTGAAGGGGATGTTGGCAGCATGGCTGGCCAAAGGTTGGGCTTTAACTCTTGTAGGGCCTGGGACCACATGAAGCCCCAGTTTAACTTTTTTGGGGGAGCACTTGTCCCCTGCCAGGGCAACAGGGAAGCTCTGAATTCGTTTTGGAGAAGAGTTTCCAGATGTCAGATTTTGACTGGCAGCTGAAGCACACTTGACACCTTTCTTTAGTTCCTTCACCCTATAAATAACCATTTAACATTAAGTCAGTATTTGTCTGTATCTAGGACTCCTTTCCTCTAGTTTCCAGGGAATCAAAAAACAACAAATACTCATTCTGAGCCTGCCCTGGGTCCTGAAAACAGGCCAACTCAGGAATTCATGTCTACTCTTCACCCACAGCCCCACAGAGTCCTGTTGTCCTGCAAACAACACCCTGACAGGCTTCTCTGGGAAGGTGAACTGCGCAGTTCAGAAACCATCAGATTGTGCTAGTCCCACTAGAGCAAAGGTGACACGGATTTTCAGAAGCCCCTAACCTAGCACTGCTGACACCCTATACTAGGTACAATTCTTCCTTATAGAGGTTCTGTGTATCGGACAGTTAGTAACATCTGTGGCTTTTACCCACGAGATGCCAGTAGCACCTTTTCCCAGTCATGATAATCAAAACTGTTCTTCCTTCCTGGGGGCTGGAGAGGTGGCTCAGAAGTTAAGAGCACTGGCTGCTTTTGCACAGGACCCACCAGGTTTGGTTCCCAGAAGCCATATTGTGGCTCACAACTCTCTGTAACTGCAGTTTCAGGTAATCTGATGCTTCTGTTCTACTCGCACCAGGCACATACATACATGCATACAGGCAAAACATTCATATACATAAAATGATCTGAAACATTTAAAAAAATGTTCTGTAAGAGAACTAACTATAAGTAGAAATGGGAGTGATGCTGACAGATACCAAAGGCCCTTCAGAGAGAAGCCAGAGCAAGCGATTAATGGGTGGCAGCTTTAAGACCAGCAAGATGGCTCCGTGGGTTAAGGTACTTGCTGGCCAAGTGTGAAGATCTGAGTTTGACCTGTGATTCATATGGTAGAAGGCACTGACAGAAGTCCTCTGACATCCACACGTCCCCATACCCACTGTCCCTGAAAGTTTTCTTAAAGAGGTGCTTCCTCAGCCACCAACTTTTAATAAATCTTTGGAAAGCTCCTATCCTTGCCTATTCTTCTCTGGGTCACTATCTTTCTTGACATGTCCAGATTGGTCCTTTCTGGACCTACATGCTAAGGTCAGCAGAAAGCTTCCTGAGCCTACACCAGGTTAATACTACTGACGGCATCTATCCCTGAAGGGTTACACACATCCTTCTTTTGGCACACACACAAAAGGAGGGTTCATTAGGTCATAGTTTTCAAAATGCTAGTGTCGTAGCTCGAGAAGAACGGTGTGGAGTTCACTGTCAGATCACTGTTTTTTGAGAGGGATGTGCACAAACACATGTGGCCTGTTCACACAATCTGACAGCCTATTTTCTTTCTTCCATGTGGCCTTGAACTCAGAGATCCACTGCCTCTGCCATCACTGCCTAGCACAACCTGACATCCTATAACTAACTTACCGGTCAGCATAGCGCAAGGTATTTAATGTATACTCCGTGGCAATGTGACTTGGTGAGATGTTGGCGATCATGCAAGTTTTGGCATTGCCAATGAAAGAGTCCTTCAGGACCTGTCCAAACCAGGAAACAGGGCAATGAACAAAGGGTATATTGACTATTTAAGTGTGAAGATGCTGGCTATAGCTTGCTCTATTAACAAAAAACATTTTATAAAAGAAGAAATACATTAGACTGGAGAGATGGCTCAGTGGTTAAGAGCACTGGCTGCAGGAGGTAGAGGCAGGAGTTCAAGGCCAGCCTGGTCTACAAAGGGAGTCCAGGATAGCTACACAGAGAAACCTTGTTTTAAAAAACAAAGAGACAAACACACACACAAACAGAGCACTGGCTGCTCTGTAAGAGGACCTCCGTTCAGTTCCTAGCATCCTATGGTTGTTCACAACCATCTGTAACTCCTGAGGCCTTCTTCTGGTCCGTGTGGGGTGCAAACACACACATAAGACATACATATGAATTTAAAAAGGAAGAAGAAATACAACCAACCAATAAGCAAAGCAGAAGTATTCAGAGAAACAAACTGACAGGAAACCAGCATCTGTGGTGCTGAGGAGGTTGCTTAGGAGAGAGAACTTGGCAAGCATGAGGACAGGAGTCAAACTCCTCCCTCATGTAAGAAACTAGGTATAGTCGTGAGCACCTATAGCTCAGGGCTGCAGGAGAGTCGAGATGGCAAGGTGGGTGGAGCTTGTTGACACCAGCCTAGCTCCAAGACCCAATCTTGTTCCAAGGGGAAAAGGTGGACTGACAGATCAGGATACTTGAGGTCTTCTTCTGGCCTGTGTGTACATGGATGAATATACGCACAATTCATGCTCATATACAACCCCTGCTCACATACAAATATGAAATAAAAAGTCTTAAGATGAAAAATGAACATTTTGTATATAAAACTAAGAAAGTCTAGTAACACTTTGCCCAGTATGTGTTTGTCTGGAAGAGGGAACTTCCCTACACTCCTGTGACAGTTAACTTCAGTTGTCAACTCAAAGATGTTAAGGTATGTTTCACCTTCTACTATTCTTTTTCCAAGGAGAGATAAGGTCTTACTATGTAGCCCTGGCTTGCCTGAAACTCACTACCAGGCTGGCCTTGAACTCACAGAAACCTGCCTGCCTCTGCCTTCCGAATGCTAGGACTAGAGGCATGTGCTACTATATCTGGCTGTACTTTACATTATGTGTATTGTTGAGATTATTCTTTTTAAAAGTAGAAGCATACTTTCTGGGAATGAGAACTGATATAAAAACAAAAAGTTAGGGCTGGAGAGATGGCGTAGTGGTTAAGAGCACTGGCTACTCTTCCAAAGGTCCCGAGTTCAATTCCCAGCAACCACATGGTGGCTCACAACCAACTATAATGAGACCTGGTGCCCTCTTCTGGTGTGCAGACATACATGCAGGCAGAACACTGTATTAAAAATAAATCTTCAAAAACAAAAAGTTAAATGGCAGAGTCAGGAATGGTATATTGGGTCTCTGGTTGAAATCTGGTTTCAATAAAAACACTCAGGGCTTGGAAAGATGGTTCAGTGATCAAGAATGCTTCTAGCTCTTCCAAAGGATCCAAGTTCAGTTCCCAGCACCCAATCAGGTGGTTCATAACCATCTGTAACTCCTGCTACAGGGGATCAAATGACCTCTTTTAGACTCTGAGCACCTGCACTCACTCCAGTACATTCCCACATATACACACACATATACACAGACCTGAGAAGTTATATTCAAGCTGGGCAAAGTAGTGCACGCCTGTGACCCCAGCACTCTAGGAAGCAGAGGCAGGCAGATGGCTGTGAGTTGGAGGCCAGCCTCGTCTACCAAGCAAGTCCAAGTCTAAGACAGAGAAATCCTGTCTCCAAAAACCAACCCCCACCAAAAAAAAAAAAAAAGTTATATTTAGTCCAGAGATCACTAATTTTGAGTAAGGTGGAGCTACAGAACCTAACCAAGTTCTTCCTTCCTGGCTTCTGTATGGACAGGACCCAGTACTGAAAGAAGCTCATGACAGCACAACTACTTCCACGTCTCTTTCTTCCTAGGCAAATCTTTCTCTAGGCTGCTCCTCTGTAGCCAATAAAGAGCCGGTCATTTCCCAGACAACAAAAGAAAAATGTTCCTATGTTTCTATTATTTAGAGTAAACAGGATGGCCTGGTAATGCAGGCCTATAATCCTAGATGCTCAGAAGACTGAGGCAGGAAGATAACAAGTTCAAGACTTGTCTCTATCACCAAGTGAATTCAAGGTCTAGCTGTACAATTTAAGGAGACTTTTATCTCAAAACAAAAATTTAACCTGGGGATCTATATCCCTGGGATATAGCACTTGCCTAGAATGTGAGGGCTCAGGCCTTAGCCCCTGCCCCCAGAACAGTTACAGCTAATATTTGTGCATTTTTTTTACATAGTGTTTTGCTGTTGTTGAGGTGGGTGAGGTCCTGATCAGTTGTCCAGGTTGGACTCAAAATTCCTGGCTAAAGCAATCCTCCTGTCTTTCTCTCCTGCGTAGCTGGGTTGACAGTCATAAACAACCATGTCAACTTCCTCCCCACACCCTACACTGCACAGTTTTAAAACTATAAAGATAGTAAATGGTCAACTTATATATGCTCCTATAACATAGAAAGTTAATTTGTAGTTGCATTCATACTTGTATACTATATTTACCTTTAAGCTTTCTTTGTGTAGATAAAAATGCTTTAAACAACACAGGCAACAGAGCTTTTTTTTTTTTTTTTTACATGTAACACAGTCCTGTCATCTTTTCCAATTTCATGTGTAGAGAGCCTGAAGTCATTACCTGTTTGAACAGAAGCTCTAAGTTCTATAGCCATGACTGCACCAAGCATGGTTCCTCCCCCAGTGTTGAGGATTAAATGTAGGATGTGGTACATATCAGGCAAGTGATCTATGATCCTGGCCTATTCCCCATTGTTTAGACAGACAGGATCTCATTGTGTTGCTCAGGCTGATCTCCAATGTATGGGCTCAAGCAATCCTTCTGCCTCAGCCCAAGTTGCTGGGAACAGACACCAGCATATCCAACAATTTATGCTTTTAGAGATGTAGTCTTGCTATGCTATCCAGGCTAGTCTTGAATTCCTGGTTCATGTGATCCTCCTGCCTCAGCTTCCTGAGTAGCTGGACTTCAGGAAAATGTACCACATCCACAGTAAGAATCTTTACACTGGAAGAATACAGAAAGGTGCTTAATCTGAGAAGGGAGACTTAATTAAGGGTTTCTCAGATCAGATTTGCCTGTGGACGATTGTCTTGTTAACGGAGGTAGGAGAGACCCAGGTACATGAGCTGCACCAGTCCCTGTCAGGTGGTCCTCGGCTGGATAGGAAAACTTGCCTAAGCAGCTGGGGAGAGCCAGTAAGTAGCATTACTTCATGATTCCTGCTTCAAGTTCTTGGATGCCATTACTAAGAGCTCGGAGTGCTGGTTGGCATATTTTATCACAGCAACAGAACGAAACTAGAACAGGTGGTCACAAGGAGAACATGGCTGCCTTCTTAGGAGTATAGCTGCCCTGGTGGCACAGATATCTCTGCCTGAGTACACTGACAGCTCCTGGAGGGAAAATGATACCTAAGTTCTTTTCTCCCCAGTATATTTTAGCATCATGTCTTGTTAGTAGTGGATACTTGACTAAATTAACAACTTAATGGAGGAAGAAACAATGAATGAACCAAAACAAATTCAAGGCTTTTGTTTAACTTTACCTGAGTCAGTTTGCTCTGCCTGAAAGGTGTATGGGTATGTTCCTGGTCCAATGCTCGGATACATTCTTTCAGCTGTAAAGTGGGAGAGTACAAGACCCATCAATATGACACTAAAGTGAGGGACAGTCAGATGCTACATTTATAAGTTTCTTTTTCTTTAAAGTATATTTTTTATTTAATGTATATGAGTATTTTGCCTATACACACACTGGTGTGGGGAGTAATCCAGAGCAAGAGTGAGGTTGAGATGTCCAAACCCAAAAAATCTCATCCTGATATCAGCAAGAGTAGGATTGCTTTCTCATGTCTTGGGGCATGAGGCCTGTAGGAATATTCCCACCTCTGCCACCCTTGAGGTAGTCATATAACCACCCTTGAGGTAGTCATATAACCACCCTTGAGGCAGTCTGGAAGTTTGGTCAGATTTCAGGCTAAACTTCCCCTCTCCTTATAAAGACATGTCCAGCAAGCACTTGGAATTCCTCTTCATGCAAATGAAGCATTGCCAGCACCTCGGCCACTGCCAACAATATACACTCACCCTGGAGACCCCACCCACTCCCCAAGGTTTATAGAGCCCTCACTCCCCTTCAATAAAGAATGTTTCACTGAAAACCATCACTAGAGAAGGCTGTGTTTCTCTCACTCAATGCTGACTGGGATCCTGCTTCACCCACCTGCCCAGCTAAACTTCATTCCCTCAGTCCAGCCTGGTATGCAATGGTGCCTGGTCACCCCAAGGGGAAAAGTGGACCTGGGGCAGCTGGTGCACCGTGTGTGTCTGTCTAGTGCCCACACAGGCCAGAAGAAGGCATTGGATCTCCTGGGACTGGAGGTATAGAGCCACCATATGGGTGTTGGGAATGGAACCCTAATCCTCTGGAAGAGCAGCCAGTGCTCCTAACTTGTGAGCTGTCTCTCCAGGCCTGGAAGGTTAGTTTTCTTAATTAAAGCAGAATCAGCAGCTAGGAGTGCTGGCTGCTCTTCCAGAGGAGAGAGTGTGGTTCCTAGCACCCCAATGGGCAGCTCATAACCACTTGTTAGCTCCATGCAGCTTCAGGGGATCTAATACCCTCTTCTGGCCTCTGCAAACACCCAAACACATGTGGCATACAGACATCACAAACAGACAAAGAGAGAAAAGCAAAGCTCAAGATTGTGTAAAATCAAACAGACAAACAAAACACAGGCAAGAATGGAAAAACACCATCCTGCCTTATCTTGCTAAGGATCCAAAACTTAGAGGCTGTGATCCTACATTAGCTCTGAGTCTGTAATGAGACTGATGAACCCAGGAAGCCACCCTCTGGTCCTGGGTCCAAGCTTATGCACTGGCAATCCTAGCTTACCTGTTCTTCCTTTCTTCACAACTACAGATATGCTCAGGTAGACAACACACCTAAGCTACTTCTCTCTCCCCCTCATCCATGTATATGGGTGTAATTATAGGTATATAGGTATAAATTCAAGATTTGGATATAAACTGATTGGTGCACATGTGAAGGTCAGAGAACAACTCTGTGGAGCCAATTCTTTCTCTCACCATTACATGGGTTCCACAGACTGAGCACATGTCAGGCTTTTGTGGCATGTGAGGGTCATCTCATAGTCCTTACCATCTCATTTTAAAGAGGAGAAATTGTGGCAAGGGAGTGTTGTCTGGTCCTGGGTGGGCTGTACTTTATGGCTATCAGAGTCACACACTTTTGGTCAGAGGCCGTGAGTACTTGACCAGTTCACTGAAGCCATCTGCACCTGGAACCTCACCTATAAGGGTCAGAGTACTTTGACTGGCAATACAGAAACACTAAAAGTACGCTGAATGGCTGGTGGAATAAATGATGCTTACATTATTTTACTTAACCTATTATATACTATCCCAAGTATTACTTTGGGATACAACAAATATGAAAATATATTACTGAAACATTTTATATGCTTTTCTGATACAAATTTTCAAAATCCTGTATTTTACTTTAGAGACATCTTCAGTAAGACTAGTTACACTGGGGCCCATATACACATATAGTAATAATAAAATAAAGTAATCCATCTTATGGAAAGGACGGGACTGCTTACACTCTTAAGTTTTTGTATTTATTTATTCTGTGTGTATGTGTATGTGGTGACATGTGTGTCACAGTGCACAATGTGGAGTCAGCTTGTATGAGTTGCTATCTTTCCACTACATGGGTCTTAGAGATCAGACCCTGGATGTCAGGCGAGGCAGCAAGTACTTTTACTAGCTAAGCGTGTCTGGCCTTGGCTAAGTTTTTCAACTGCTGATAACTGTTGAAGCTGAGTGACAAGCATCTGAAAGATACACTACTCACTTTCTATATTTGTATCCTTGAAGTATAGTTTAAATTTTAGGGAGTAGGAAAAAAGCTTTCTCAGCCATTTAGCAATTGCAGAAACATTTCTCTTTCTAACTGGTAGAGATTGGGGAAAAGAGGCAGGGGAAGAAGAAGAGCAGCCCCGTGCTGTGGAGAGGCTTCCTGGACCTGCAGTCTAGCTCAGGACTTCCACTGTCAAATGAGAATGTGTGTGCTGCCCTTCTGATTCTACCCAGCCTTACTGACTGGCTTCATGTTGGGGCAGAATCTCTCAAAATAGGGACTTTTAGATCAGAGCAACTCACAGCCAAAAGACTCTGGTTTATTTCTGCGCCTTCCATCTTGGTCTGTCGGTCTGAGTCCCTGGCATCTGCTGCTCTCTCACTCCCAGCCAAATCAATGAAAGAGATCCTAGAAAAAAGACACAGCAGAAATGACTTCTTTGGGGCTTTGGTTTATTTCCCTATTAGCTGACACTTTGTAACCTCAGAAAGAAATGGAGCACAGCTCATCCTCAGGGAAGAAAAGACATTATTGTTAGCTTTCCAAAAACATCACAAGGTCCTCAAGTGTCAGCTGGAGCTGGGACTGTTCACTTACACTTCAATTGGCTTTATGCATTTGTGGGAAAGTATGACTGAAGTTAATAAAGCATTTCCCCACAAGGCCTGGTGACTATAATGCAGATCAGTTAGATAATTAAACATAAAGTTTTATTGGCTGTTTTCTAACAAGAAAGGATGAAAAAGAAGAGAATGACTCATTACTCAGAGGTGGGACAGGCTCATCCATCAGCATGGCAGAGTTTGCTACGATAGCACCAGGGAAGCAATGAATGCATCCAATTGTCTTATGTCTTCTTTCAAGAAGAATGGGTTCCACCACCCCCATTTATGGCCTGCATGTTCTCCAAGATGCATTCCTTGCGGTTTCTCTGCTGATACTGTGTTTCACGTTAGAAGCAATCAATGTCTGTTTTAAAACCTTCGGGTTGACCAACAATAGGTCATTACTTCATGATTAATCAGTTGATGGCACTTTATACAATGACTTATTTCAGGGCTAACAGTACTGCTCTATACCCCTGCAATGAAGACAGGGTGTCCTGTGTTGAGCATGTATATTTCAAAGTCACATATGGAAAGGTTATAGATAATCCAATTCTCCACATAGGTGCAGCTCACCTGCCAAATGTGCTCTTGGCTGAATCTTTGATCTGGATTTGTATGATAGCATGGGAGCGGGAGGAGTCTGCGTTGACGCCAGTGGCCCCAGTGCTGCGTTCCTTACTGCCCTTTAAGATCACCTGAAAATAAAACCCAAAGCATGACTTCCTCTGGGAGAAAACAAAGTCCTGTGGCTCTGGAAAGTTAGCAAGCAGCAGAGACCAGGCATATAATTTTGTTAACATACTGCAGTTTTCCACTTCCAGGTGGAAGGCTGCCCAGACATTAAACTAAACAGAGTAAGTAGCAACAGCAGTGAGAACAATGTAGAATACTAATCTGGTGGGAGAACATTCAATGGCTTAAAAGCTAATTTACTTCTAAATCTTACGCACTCTTTTTAATATCTTTGATGGATCTAACTGTTGGTATAATGTTCTTTTGGAATATATACACCTTACCCTTGTTCATTCAAATGCTGATTTCTGTCCCCCAACTCTCTGGTTTCAATCCAGATATTGCATTGTGATACTTATTCTAAGCATCCTGTCTCAACTTTGTGTAAACAGGCCAAAATAAAGCAACTAGCCACAATGTTGAACAATGGGAGGAGCCAGAGGGCAGGAAATGAGTTCGAGTAGAGAGAGGAGAGCTGAGTGGGAGAAGATCTTGGAACTACGTGGAGAATGAACCAGACCTAAGATTTCACAAAAAGCAAGTATAATGGGTAAAATCTAAATGTTAGGGAACTATGAGGGCTTGGAGGTTTAAGAGAGAGAGTAACTATTGCCCAGCATTGTATTCTAGGTTAACTAAATAAACCCAGTCTCTGTGTGGTGATTTGGTTATACAGCTGTTTAGGATTAACAGAAGATATATCAATAGTAAATATTAATTGTCACATACAACATAAAAACTCTAAAACTAACTGAGAGATAAAAGAAAAATGTCTCTAGCCAGAACTCCAACAATACTTGGCCAATAAATCCTTGGCTGTAATATCCTACAACACTCAATGGCTTAAGAGCTAATTTACTTCTAAATCTTATGCATTCTTTTTAATAACTTTGATGGATCTAACCTAACTAAGATTCCCTAGGGCAAAACTTGGCTCTCAAGCAAGGTCTCACAGCATTCATCTATCTTAGTAACTAAAGCAAAGAACAGAAATATACCTCACAGAATGACTGATCACATCCACCTGCTCTACCAGGATGCAGGCAGGAAAGAGGCCAAGCCTGACATTCAGGAACAAGGAAGTGAGTTATGTCATGTGCCTAAAAAGTCATCAACTCTAGTACTCACTTAGCCCTGTCTGGGAGTCAAGACTAACTGGGATCTTTTGGCCACAAAGGAGGGGATGAGGAGAGAAGCCTCAGACCCCAGCCTCCAAGCAATAAAAATATAATCATAAATGAGCATATCACTCCCCAGTCTCCCAGAATTTTTATTTGTGTCATATAGAACACAGTCATGTTTTCCAAATTAAGAGACCAAATATAGAACCAAACTCAACAACAAGCTTCAAAATATCTTACCAAGCAGGGGCAGGTGTTTTATTTTCACAAACCAACCAACCAACCAACCAACCAACCTCAAAATAAGTTCTGGCCAGGTGTGATGGCACACACCTTTAATCCCAGCACTCAGGAGGCAGAGACAGGTGGATCTCTGTGAGTTGAAGGCCAGGCTGGTCTACAGAAGTCCATGGCAGCCAGGGCTACAAGGAAAAACCCTGTCTCAACAAACAAACAAACAAACAAACAAACAAACGAAAAGTTCTGGGCTGAGAATGTAGCTCAGTTGGTAGGGTTGGTAGAGTGCCTGTCCAGCATGTACAAAACCCTGGATTTGCTCTCCAGTGCTGCATACAGCTGTAGACCTATTCCTTCAGAGGTGAAGGTCGGAAGATCAGGCAGTTTAAGGTCATCCTAGGCTACAAAGCAAACTTAATCAAACGCAGCCTGCTTGAGGCCCTGTCTCAAAACCAAAACCAAAAAGAATTTCTCACTCTTAGTCCCAGCACTCAGGAGGCAGAGGCAGTAAGATTTCTATGAGTTCAAGGATAGCCTGTTCTACAGAGTGAGTGTCAGAGTAGTCAGGGCTACATAGTGAGACCATGCTTTGAGACCATGCTTCAAAAAAACAAAACAAAGCAAAAAACAAACAAACAAAACACACACACACACACACACACACACACACACACACACCAAAATAGTTTGGAGATGAATGAGACAAAAGTCCTAGAATGCTGTAAGCAGAGAATTTACAACATAATTTTGGTGGAGTTCAGAGGAACAGAATGCTGACAGGAATGTAGACAGTAAAGACTGTCGCACAAATTTCAGATGAGAACAAAGACACTACTGGGATAGGACTAGCGGCCATTCATATTATATTTTGGTAAAGAATTTGCCTATATTTTCCCATGAAATAGGTGGTTGTGCACTGCCATGTGGGTGCTGAGAACTGAACCTGGGCCCTGTGCAAAAGCAGCCATTGCCCTTAACACTGAACTGACTGCTTCCTTTTGAATTTATAGAAACTTAAAGAGTTTATCTTTAGTCTCAGGAGAGAGAATAAATTTTGGTTCTGGAATGAACTGTTAAGATTTGGGGTCCAAACCAGGCATGGTGGTACACACCTGTAATCCCAGAATTCTGGGAGGCTGAGGCAGGTAGATCTTTGTGAATTTGAGGCCAGGCTGGTCTACAAAATGAGGTTAGGACAGTCAGGGCTACACAGAGAAACCCTGTCTCAAAAAAAAAAAAAAAAAAAAAAAAAAAGAAAGAAAACAAAAAAACAAAAACAAAGGGTAAATTTTGGGGGTTTCCTGGGGAGATAAAAACGTCTGTATATGAAACAGCCACAAGCCGTTGGAAGTAGAGCAGAATGCTATGATTTGAATAGGAAATGTTCCCAAGAGCTCTCCAGGTGGTGGAGTTATTTTGGGAGTTTATAGGGACTTCAGGAGGCGGAGTCAGGTCAATGGGAATATGTCCTTTGAGTCTGTTATTCCTGGCCACTTTCTGCCTCTGCTTCTGGTTTCTGTCCCTAGTGGCATAAACATCTGTTCTTTGCCATTTTTTTGCCATGGTTTTGCCCAGGTTTATGGGACAAGTGACCACAAACTGAACCCTATGAAACCTTGAGCTGAAAGAACCTTCTATCTTCAAGATATTTTGTCACAGAAATGAGAATAACTAAGACATTATTTAAATCACCTAGTTTATAGCTTGCTAAAATATATTGTTCTATTTTTATTTTTTTAAGGTTGTGTGTGTGTTAGTTATATGTATGCATAGGTGTGTTTGCCCATGCAAGTGTGCAAGGAAGTCAGACATCAGAATGTTTTTCTTCATATATTTTCTTATCTATTATTTATTTGAGAAAGGTCTCACTGTGTAGCCCTAGCTGATTTAGAACTTGTTATGTAGACCAGGCTGGCCTTGAACTCACAAAGATCTGCCTGCCTCTGCCTCAGTGCTGGGATGAAAGAGATGTGTCCCCAAGATTGATCATCTGTTTTTGTTGTCATTGTTTGTTTTAAACAAGGTCTTGCTATATAGCCTAGCCTAATCTAGACTTGCCCAGGCTAGCACCAAACTCATATTCCTTCTGCCTCAACCTCTCAAGCACTAGGATTATAGACACACACTTGGTTTGCTGGGTGCCATTCATCGTAGAAAACTTGCTCAGCACTCTCATGATCTTAGGTTCAATCTGCAGTATCGGGAGAGGGATGGTACTCAAGAGGTGACTCAAGAGGCAGAAATAGGAGGATTGCCAAAAGGAAGAACAACCTGGTCAGCATGTTGGGTTCCAGGTCAGCTGAGGCTATATAGTAAGAGCTATTTAACACCACAGAGAACTAAAAAGATGTAGATGTAGAGCACACAGTATGATCAGGACACGGTAAGTTCATGGCAGCAATTTTTCAAAGACAGAAAGAACTGACACCTGTACGTAAATTTCCAAAACTGTTGTTTTCCTCAGAATTTCATGGGAATATAGTTCTATCAACTATCAGAGATGCCACAGGTTCCTCAGTACACATCTAAAAGAGGAGGAGGAAACGAAGAATGGGAAAGGGAAGGAGAGCCAGAGCCCCCAGCTTTATCTGGTCAAGAGACTGTAACACTGAGCTTCCTGCCAAATGCCAAAGCACCACAGCACTTGAATGGTTAGTGCTGTGCAGGCGACCTTTGCCCTGATATGCAGGGGCACTGTGCACAGACAGTCCCTAAGAGGACCTGCTACTCTTGAAGACAAGCAAGTGTGGTTCTGAGCTGCCATACCAAGGGGGAGGTGGGGCTACAACCCCTGTAACTGCATCTTCAGCATACATGACACTTTCTGGCCTCTGGGAGCATCTGCACACATTGGCACACATTCACACAAATACAAACATATGCACAAATAAAAATAAATTTAAAAAGCTACTAGAATTATGTGAGACAGGAAATCTCTAATGGACTGACCAACAAGAAAAACAAAACACAAAAAAACTTGAGTGGACTGGAGAGGGCTAGGCACATGTTTGCTCTTGCCAAGTCTCAGTTCCATCACATACACACATGGAGGCAAACACTGACACTAAATAGATAAATAAATATAAACAAAGTTTTTAAAGAATAATAATAATAAAAAAATCTTGAACCCAAATTTGAGTGATAGTTCTTCATAAATGCAGAACACCGGTGAGTACAGGCAGTCAGTCAGTCATGGATTTTCAAGAATGGAAAATCCTGTTTGAAAAATGAAGCTGCCAGTTGTACAGGCAATGTCAGGTGGCCATGCTGGAATGCCCCTGAAGGTTATCTGAGGGAAACACTTGAAGATGACACTTTAACAAACACAGAGGTGAAACCTAAGTAGGTATCAAAGCTGACATCTGAGAGAGTGTAGGTGTGACACTGAAGTAAGCAAGTGTTGCTGTTGCAAGTCAATAAATGTTCATGTCAGATATCCATAAGTTATGTTAACTTTCTACCTTGATCTCTGATGTCTTCCTGATTGTAGTTTTGTAGACTTTGGGGATCAATCAATGGCAATACAGCAATAACAAGCTAAAAATGAAAACCTTCAGACTTTTTAAAGGAACAATACTTTAGGATAAGACAATGCCATGTACTTTCCCAAGAGAGGGTCACGTGACTCAGACTGGCCCTTACGCTCAGTTGTGGGACTGGTAGTGTGGTGCAGTGGCAGAGTGCTTGCTTAGCAGGTGGGAGGCCACGGTTTTGATCTGCAGCACATAGAGAAAGCAGCGCAGCTGGGACTCCAAGGAAAAGGTGTTTGTTTCTTTTCCATCAGAGACTCTCAAGGACTAGGGTGACTAGTCTAGAAGACTACTGTGAATCCATGGGTAAGAAACATTTTCTTCCTGACTCCATAGCAGAGGGCACTCTGGGCAGCTTGAGAATATCCAGAGTCCCTACCCCTTGTGTTCTGAACCTGGCTTTGTAATCACCAGAAAGGGGCTCTTAGGTGATTTGCTACAATAGCCACACAGATCTGTCTTCAGATTTTAGATCCCAAGACACTTGGCACATAAATGTGTAATCTCGACCCTCATAGATAAGCCAAACCTACTTATTTTTCTTGGGAAAAACAAATTCAGAAACTAAGATATTACTAATCATTAGTCACCATTTCACACAATCTATTTTTAAGATTTATTTTTATTTTTAATTATATATATCTGTGTGGGTATGTACACTTGAGAACAGGTGCCCAGGGAGGCCCAAGGTGTTGGAGTTACAAGTAGTTGTGAGCTGTTCAGTGGCGGTGCTGGGAACCAAATTCAGGTCTTCTACAAGAACAGTAAATGCTCTTTTTTTGCAGGGGTGGAGGTTGAGACAGGATTTCTCTGTAGCTTTGGCTGTCCTAAACTCTCTTTGTAGACCAGGCTGGCCTTGAACTCACAGTGATCTGCCTGCCTCTGCCTCCACAAGTGCTGGGCAGTAAATGCTCTTAACTGTTGAACCATCTCTCTAGCTCCAATACAACCAAGTGTCCCATCAACTCCCCTCTCCTTCTTTCACTATATAGTTTAGATTAGCCTGGCTTCTGATCCTCCTGTCTCAGCTTCTAGGATTACAGGCATGAGCTACCATTACTGGCAATTCTTAATACTTTTGTTACTTAATAATACTTTCTTAGGAAATAATACTTAGGGGCTAGAGAGATGGCTCAGACATTAAGACCACTGGCTGCTCTTCCAAAGGTCCTGAGTTCAATTCCTAGCAACCACATGGTGGCTCATAGCCATCTAAAATGAGATCTGGTGCCCTCTTCCGGACTGCAGGCAGAACACTGTGTATATAATAAATATATAAATCTTTTAAAAATACTTAATACTTTCTTCAGAAAAACCGGCCCCTAATAATTTACTATAAATAGTGAAATACAGTGGAAAGGGTGTTGCTTCTGGCCCTTGGCTCTCTGACCACCAGTTTCCAACTGTAGCTTTAGTTTGCTCATCTGGAAGATGAGCTTTATAATATGTATCTTAATTAAATCACAAGGTATTTGGAAAAAAAAAAAACAACAACAACCCACCAGCCAAATATTTGTTAGCAAGTTAAGTGTTCAGTAGACACTTGTGGTTAAAATTAAAATATAATGAAAGCTGGGAGTGGTGGTAAACGTATTTAACCTCAGCACTTAGCAGACAGAAGAAGGCAGATATAAGGCCAGCCTGGTCTACATAGAGAGCTCCAAAACAAACAAACAAACAAAAACAAACAGCTATGTGTGGTGGTTTATTCCTGTACTCATTTCTCTTGAGGTTGAGACATGAGGATAAGAAGTTCAAGGCCATACTTGTTCCAAGCCAGCCTGAGCTACAAAGGGAAGGGGGAAGGGGGAAGGGGAAAAGCAGAGTGTTGGCAGAGTGGGTAAGCTCTGGGTCTGACCCCCAGCATCGACCAGATCCCCCAAAAAAAGCCAGGCTAAGGATCATTAGAAGAAGGTTCACTAGAAAGATGTTTATACATAAATCAATAAATGACTGCTGAGCAAGCAAAAAACAACCACTGATTAACAGTGGATATCACAGAGTCAGTGTTTAGTAAAAAGGCTCTTATTTTTATATATTTCTGTAATGCTTAACAAAGAACAAATATTACTTTTGTTATAACCAATGGCTATAACATTTTAACAAAGAAGCAGACTTCCAAAATTCTTTTGGAGGCATACACAAAAACTAATAAGATGAACTGCCTTGGGAAAAAAGGGAATGGGAAGAGAATTTCCCATTTCTTTGAATTTTGAGAGCATGTGAAATAATTGCTTATTAAAATTTTATTTAAAATAAGAACCCTTGCCTTTAGCAGCTTTCTCATAAGCACACTGCCACAGAAAGTATAATAGCAGCCTTTGAAGCTTTGATACTCTTTGGACCCAAGAGCATCTTTGCCATGAATTCATTTCTGCCACATGCCCTACCTACCACTCTACGGCACTGTGGAGAAAAAAGCTATTTTTGTAAGCTGCCTCACACTTCACGTATGTGCAGCAGGGCCTTGCCCTCTGCTTCCATCTCAACCACCCCACTTGCTAGGAAGAAAATGAAATGTTTTTCCTGGGCTGCGGCTGCTCTGGGGTAGGAGGGGGGATTACCTGTAAGAGGGGCTCCACACTATCCACCTGGAGCTCTTGAAGGCCAGCTATCTGCACCACATGCTTGCTATCTTCTCTTGCGAAGAGGCTGCAGATGCAAAAATGTACTTGGTTTGACACTGGGTGTATCTTACCTTCTCCAGACAGTCTATTCCCATTACATAGTGGTTTTGCAATTTGGATGGGATGGATATGCTTCCCCTCCCCAAATCTACCTCCCTCATGCCAACTTCAGACTACCGAGGTGGTCCTTCTACATAAATCAGTATCTTTGACTAAAACCAAAGCAATGAGCAGAAAACTCCAATGTATTCCGATCCCTGCATGGCACAATCCTGGCTAGTAACTAGGGTAGTAGTGGACATGGGATCTGATCACACTCAAGTTGTGGTCTCTTGAAGAGAAAGCATGAGGTCCTGGTTGCAGCAGCAGCCACTTTGTATCTACAAAGAACTAGCTTCAGTATGGAACCAACAAACAGAGGTAGCACAGAGAGATGCATCATTACTTCTGAGTGATGGAGCAGAATATTTCTGAAGCCTTCCAATTTATCTGAGCCAATGATTTCCCTAAGTAAGGACAGTAGGAGTGGTTTTTTTTTTTTTTTTTTTTTTTTAATTTGTAAGAGAAAAAGTCCTGATGTATTTTTGTTTTGAGACAGGATCTCACTATATAACTCAAGTTGGTCTCCAACTTGTGATCCTCTTGCCTTAGCCTCCTATGTCCTTAGAGTAGAGCCATGTGCCAATGTTTCACTCTGGTACCTAGACCTGCAAAGAGGGTGACAAATGATTACAGACTGCCATTAACATTAAATCAGGTGTACCAAAAACAGGTATTAAATCTGCTCAATATTCTAAAATTATTTTTACCCTTTAGTAAGATACTAATTAAAGTTAAGAATGAAATTTTAAAAAATATTTATATATTTATTTTATGTATATGAGTGCCCTTTCTGCATGTACACTTGCACACCAGAAAAGGGCATCAGATTTCATTGTAGATGGTTGTGAGCCACCATGTGGTTGCTGTGAACTGAACTCGGCATCTCTAGAAAAGCAGACAGCACTCTTAACCACTGAACCATCTCTCTAACCCCTGAAATTCTATTCTGTAGTTCAGAGAAAGAGAGATATTGAAAGAGACTGAATTACTTTCTCAAAATAAAAAGGGGTGGAGGTGTGTGAGGCAGATGTATCTCTATGCATTAAAGGCCTGCTTGGTCTACATAGTGTGTTCTAGGCCAGCCAGGGATATATAGTGAGACACTGCCTGAAAAACAAAAACAAACTTTTTTTTCTCAATTTAAGCTTCATTGCAAATTTCCAAACTTTACAGAATAATAAGAGGAAAACTGTCTTGCCAATGTCCATGACCTTTCAGAAAAGAGTTACCAAAATACTCGTGCTTCTGAAATAAAAGAAGCCAATCCACCTCATATCACTCCCCAACGTGCCACGTGGACTTGGGCTCTGAGCTGTTCACCACAGAAAGGTTCAAGAATTACATTTCTGGAGCTGAAGAAATGGCTCAGTGGTTAAGAGCACGAACTGTTTTTGCAGGGGACTCAGGTTCAGTTCTGAGCACCCATGTCAGACAGTTCATAACTGCCTGTAACTCCAGTTCTAGGGTATCTGATTCCCTCTAGCCTCTGTGTATATCTGCATACACAGTGCATATAAACTCATACAGGTATACACACAAACATACATAAAAGTAATCTTTCTGGAGCTGGCTCAGTGGTCAAGATCACTTGCTGATCTTCCAGAGGAGCCAAATTTGAATCCTAGAAATCATTTGGGTGACTCCCAACTACCTGTAACTTCAACTCCTCTTCTACTCTCTGTGGGCATCTTTACATATGTGAGAGACAAGCATACACATAAATAAAAATATTTTTCGAGACAGGGTTTTTCTGTCTTAGCCTTGGCTGTTCTGGACTCATTCTTTGGACCAGGATGGCCTCCAACCCACAGAGATCTGCCTGCTTCTGCTTCCCCAAGTGTTGGGATTACAGGCGTGTGGCACCATGCACAGTTTAATAAAAATATTTTAAAAGAATTATATTTTTATCCCTTTTTAGGTAAGTCTATGAAAACAAACTTATTTTCTGCACTTAGGAATTTACTTACAAATCCTTAAACTTTATTTTCTAGTTTAAGAAGCAAATTTAAGCTGGGCATAGTGGCACATGTCTTTAGTTGTAGCATTTGGGAGGCAGGCAGATTGCTAAATTTGAGCCTAACCTGGTCTACAAAGTGAGTTCCAGGCCAGCTAGGGCCACCCAAAGAAACTGTCTCGAACTTCCCTGTAGCCCTCCCACCCCCCACCCAAAAGAAGCAGCAGCAAATTCAGCATTTAGGGCTTACAAGAACCCACATTATACCATGTGGGTTTCAGAGATTAAACCCAGACTGTCAGGCTTAGTAGCAGGTACCTTCACCAACTAAACCATCTCATTAGTCCTTTTCAGCTTAGGGTTTTTTGTTTGTTTGTTTAAAACAATAACAACAAAGTCTTAGTCTACAGCCCAGAGTAGCTTAGAACTCACTATACAGGCCAGGATAGCCTCAAGCTTGCAGTGGCTCTCACGCCTCTGCTTTCCAAGCACTAGGATTACAGATACGTGCTGCCATACCTGTCTTGCAAAATATCTTTATTCAAAAACATCAAAGTAAAGTATAATAGTAAATACATAAAGGAGTATCATCAGGGACAGACTTTTACAGAAGCTCAGAAAGGTAGAGAAAAAATAGAACATATTAGGTTATCAGCCAGAGCTACAAAACAAACAGGGCCTACAGGACAGGACACTTAGAGTAAGTGTGGGTCTTCCATAGTATATTAGTTAGGGATGCTGTTGCTATGATAAAACGCCATGACCAAAGTAACTTGGGGAGAAAAGGGCTTATTTCACTCACAATTCATGATAAAAAGTAGTGAGGGCAGGAACTCAGACAGGGCAGGAACCTAGAGGCAGGAGCTGAAGCAGAGGCCATGGAGGAGTGCTGTTTACTGGTTTGCTTAGCCTGCTTTCTAAGAAAATGCCGGATAGGCTTGCTTACAGCCCAATCTTATAGAGGCATTTTCTTCACTGAGGTTCCCTCTTCTCAGATGACTTTGGCTTATTAATTTGACATAAAGCTATACAGCATACATAGTAAGCCTCAAAAAAAGCTTCAAGGACTAAGATGGCTCAGCACACAGCATAAAATGTAATAAAAGATTTTTCAAAAAAGGCTTTCAAACAATAAGTGTATTCTCATCTTTTGTTTACTACTGAAGAATACAAATATAGGATGATAGAGAGGTGGCTCAGAGGTTAAGAGCACTGGCTGCTTTTCCAAAGGTCCTGAGTTCAATTCCCACCAACAACATGATGGCTCACAACCATCTATAATGAGATATTGTGCCCCTTTCTGGCATGCAGACATACATGCAGACATACATGTATACATAATAAATAAATCTTTAAAAAAAGAACACAAATATATGGGGTGATAATATGAATAATTCATTGTAGAACTACATTTGGAAACAGCTGGATATCCTCTTTTCATAAAAAGAAACATGTGAGCACACACACATACACAGTGAGCACCACATGTGCAAGAGTGGCTTTTACTTAAAGAAGTAGGCATTAGGACTACAAAGAGCCTATGGGGGATTAGGAGGTGACACAAAGTCTCACTGTGTAGTCCAGGCCGCCTTTGTACTTTTGATCCTCTTATCTCAACCTGCTGAATGCTGGCATTACAGCTCTGTGTCATCATGCCTGGGAAAGGCAAGCTTCTTTCTTTCCTTTTCTTCTTTCCTTTTTTTCCTTTCCTTTCTTTCATTTTCATACTGAAGATTGGCACATGCTAGCTACATCCTCAACTTGGAAAGGACTTTTAGTGAGAGTGCCAGGGGTTGAAAGAAAAGCCACAGATGAGCTAGATGGAGGCTTAAACACCATTACAAAGATGGTGAATGAGAAAAGTACCCTGAGTAATACTGCCTTTCACTGGACAGTTATGTGTCTTAGACACTTTGTACTTCCTCTCAGCAGTGACACACCTGCAAACCTTTTTGTTGGAATGGTCAACAGTGCAATGATCGGTCTAAGCCTACCTGCTGGCTTCTTCAGTTATGCTGAGGTGCCCTCCCTGCCGGAGCCTTTCCTATCCTGGTCTGCCTGCCAGACAGGAACTGTTCCCATCCCCTATCCCACTGCGGTCCCCAGCACGTGAACTGAACGCATGTTTAAGTTTAGTGTGTTCTGTTGTGACAGGCCTTTACCTCCCTCCCACCTTTCCATTTTCCAGCTGGTGGATCCTTCACAGCTTTGTTGCCAGATATTCAGTCTAAGTTCCTTGCTCCTACAAAATAAAGCGTTCTTTCAGGGGCGTGTGCAAAGTCACACTGACACACGTCTACGTTACTTTTATGTTCTAAGTGCAATAAGCTGAAGCCTGAAAACAGTAAAAAGTTGACGGTGGGTAGGTGAAACGGCTTATGCAACCAAGCCTGACAATCTGAGTTCCATCCCTTAGACCAATGGTTCTCAACCTGTGGACTGTGACCCTTTTGGGAGGTGTGTGTCAAATCACTCCTTCACAGCTAAGACCATTGGAAAACACAGATATTTACATTACAATTCATAACAGTAGCAAAATTATAGTCATGAAGTAGTAAAAAAATAATTTTATGGTTGGGGGGGTCACCCTAACATGAGGAACTAGGGTCACAGCATTAGGAAGGTTGAGAACCACTGCCTTAGACCCACATGGTAGAGAAATGATTCCCACAAGTTGTTGTTTGACCTCCACATGCCCATCATGGAACATACACATACATACAAAAATGTTCACAAAATAAAGGAATTAAAAAATGTAATTTAGGAGCACTGGCTGCTCTTCTCAGGTTCAATTTCTAGCACTCACATGATAGCTAACCACTGTCTGTAACTCCAGTTTCAGGGATTCTGATGCCTTCTTCTGGCCTCCATAGGCACCAAGCATGCATCTAGTACACAGACATGCATGTAGGCAAAACACCTGCATGCATATTTTTAAAAAGTTGAATGTGAACAAAAGACTTCTGTCCAGTTCAGAAAACTGTCATTAAGTTTATACTGAAATTATTTAAAGGGAAAATATTTAAATATTAAATATTTAAATGTTGATTTTTTTAAACCTTTTAAAAAAAGATTATTTATACAGTATTTTGCAGTGTGCCTACAGGCCAGAAAAGGGCACCAGATCTCATTATAGATGGTTATGAGCCATCTATAATGGGAGTTGAACTGGGAGTTGCACTAAGGACCTTTGGTCGCTCTCTTACACTCTCTCTCTTACACTCTTACTCGCTCTTACTTTCTCTTTTTCTCTCTCTTACAGTCTCTTTCTCTTTCTCTCTCTCTGAGGACGCCCCCTTCCCTTTCCCTTTTCTTTCTCTCTCCCCACCATATCCTGCTTCCCACTCCCTCCTTACCCTGCTAATAAACCTCCTGCAGAGAATATCGGTTTACCAGCCTCATATTTCTTTAAATAAATAACAATGATGCGCTGGTTAGGATTGTGATCCCCTAGATTTGCTAGGAACCCTTTCTTGGACTCTGGACAGGAGGGTTACAACCGATTTTCTCTGCATTATGCCCAAAACCCGAGCCCCAGTGTAAAGCATCAGCTTGCTCGGGTGCGCAGACCCCTGGGGCTGTGGTCGCACAGCCGCTGCTCGGTGCTCTCTGATTTCCCAGGCTGCTTCCCCTCTCCCCACGCTTGGGACTGGGTGCCCTTGCTTCAATCTGTCAGAGCCACGGCTATGCAGTCCAGGTCCCTCAGCAGTGGCTCCTATGGTGAAGGCCAGCCCCACCCCAGCTTGGATCTCTGTGCTGTCTGCAGTGGATAGCTACTCTACCCGGGTCCCCTGGGGGGAGGCGAGCCAAAAGGGACCCTGTGTGTTTGCTATTCTGGCACCGAGCCTGGGACATTCACACGGAGCTAAAATCAACCTTAAAAGCTTGGCGAGCTGCTCTGGGTAGGACAGTTCTAAAAAACCAGCACAGCCGGGGAAACTTAAAATTTCCAGTGAGATTTCAGATGCCATGTTTGTTTTGGGAGGAAATGGGCGGAACCATGGCTTTACCGTAGACTTTCATGTGGTGTCGCCACCATCTTAGGTTTGGGCAAAGAGGCCCCACCTCCCACACACCCAGCCCTCTCTCCATGAGCTCCCCCCCTTCCGAAGCTGCTTTTCCATGCTTTCTTCTATTTCCAAGCTCTCTCTTCCTGATTTCTATACACTCTACTCTTATATTTTAAAATGCTTTTCTTAAATTCCTTATCTAACGCTTTATATAATTTATATAGTTTTCTCATTGGGTTTGCATTTATAAGTCTTAATCATAATTAACTGTTTATCTTATCTTTTAGACTAGGCCACAGCAACGAGCCTCATTTCAGCTTGGTATGGATTTTTATAAAAATTCAAAGTTACATTTTACTATCTTATGATTCAACCCTGCTTCAAAAGAAATTTTATATAATAATAAAATTTCAAAGTTATAAATATCTATTCAGATTAAGTTGGTTTAAAATATAAGACTTACTGTCTCCTACTATGTGTTGCTCAAATATAATTTTAAGATCGCTTTAAACTGTTCTCAGTTCATTGTTACATACAAATTGTTTACCAATATTCTAAATTAAGATCTATTGATTTTACAGGTATTTATTTATGTTAAAACTGGGACAATTTAATACATCTCTACTATCAAAAGCTTAAAATATGCTTGGTTAATTTTAAAATTTGGTTTATACCGTTCTGCTAAATTGTCGATTTTAAACTTATAGCTCAGGGGTTCGTTATTATGTACAAGTTGTTTACCAATATTCTAAATTAAGATCTATTAATTTTTAAAAATATATTTATATTAAAACTGGGTCAATTTACTACATCTCTGATATCAAAAGGTTAATATAAGCTTGGTCTTGTTCTCTAAAAATGATATTAATCTGTAGTATTGCCTTAGCTATAAACTTTTATATATTAATCATACAAAAACTCTTATGCTCTCACTTTAATAAATTATATTCATGACTTTTAAGATTCTAACTTAGCAAGGACAAAACCTAAAGTCCTAATATTTAATGGTTAACAAATGCAGGTTAATAGTCATTTCATAAAATACATATTTATAGTCCTGCAGATGCAAACATCGTCTCACTGCAATTTTTAATAAACAGCTGAGGATGGTCATTGAGTCTCCATATAGGAGTTGGTAAAAACAGCCATCCTGAAGGGCTCTAAACCTAGACCTAGCTGTGTTCGTAAGCTCCTGGTGTTCCTGCAAAAACACAAGGTGTTTGCATAGCCAAAAAGTCCGTTCTGTCAGGTGATGTGTTCAAATGCAGCCAAATGGATACTGATCCTGCTGCTGACACACCAAAGCTGGCTGCTGGCAAACTGGCCTCTGGAAGTCAAAATGCTCCCAAGCAGGCTTGTCCTCTGTGCCCAGCCATGGAGGTTCAACCAGCACAAGAGCACAGACACTTCCAGTCTTCTAACTCGTTGGCCTGGCGGAGGATAGGTGGCTCCTCAACTTAGCAACCTCCACAGCTCTCGCACAGGTCTGTTTTTGACCTCAGAATGAGGTCCCACAGACATACTGCCAACTTCTGTGTTGGGAGACTTCAGGTGCCTTCCCAGTTCTCTTCATATGCAGGAGACCAGGCCGTAAGCCTAAGTCCTAGAGCTGCTACTTTCAGGCCTAGACACAGTCCAGACTCAAGAAACAGGCCTAAATGAAACCTTTTACCATCTCTTTAGCTAAAGGACAATAAATGCTCATAGCAGTTTCAACTATGTCTCATGTAAATAACTAAATACAAAGGTCCCTTTCAAAAAACATATTTGAGAGATGTCTTAAGGTTAATAAATAAAAGTTATACATGTTTGACAGTCTAAAAATGTGTCTTAAGGTTGGTAATGCAACTTATAAATGTTTGAGGGTCTAAAAAAATGTTTTAAGGTTGATAAATGCAAATTATAAAGGTTACAAAGTCTAAGGTGATTTAAGGTATCTTAAATAGGTAAAAAGGCTTAATACTTCTTCCTGTTGTTATGCTACTGTTGTATTGACTGTCCAGAGTTTTGGCCTTTATTAATAGGGCTCTAATTTATTAATCTAACTCTGATACAAAAACATTCCACTATACCACTATTCCACTATTATGGTTCTAAGCTCAAGATTGTAAGCCTCCATAATGTGTATGCTTATACTAAAAGTTAAGATCAAGTGAGTTTCCTTTTTACTTCATAAAAGGCTTTTGCCTTTTCAGAGTTCACCTTAAAAAATACTTATGCTATTAACACAAATATGTATGTCTACTGCTTTTTCTACAATGTATATTTCAATGCAGAGTACAATTGTTATATTAACGTGTCTTAAAGTTTTATCTCCTTCTTAAAACTTAAAAGTAATTCTTGTAAGCTGCAAAAAGTCCACCTAAATCCACCTCTCAGGTCAATTGGACTCCAGATAAGTACTGCACTTATTGCCTATCTCAAAAGGTGGGACTCCTCCCCTTTCCCTGGTTTTGGGACTTCCTTCCCTGGCAACCAGACTGCTATTTACTGCATGCAACACTGGCTGGATTGGTGAGTTCTCCTTATTGACCAGCCACTAGATTGGTGAGTTCACTCCATTTTCTCAGCATAAATGCCTCTCTTGGTAGGGGAAGCTTGACCGAAGAGCTCTGGCAACTTCGTACTATCTTTTGAGATGGAGGGACCCCTCCCAGCCGTAGCCTTAACTGTCTAGGTTAAGGCTCTATGCTGACCTCCATTTTAGGGCCACACTCTCCCTTGGGCGGTATGTCCCCTCTCGCACACAGTTCCTTCTCTTCCTCGCTTGCTTGCACACTCGCTCACTCATGGGAAGGTCCGCACTTGCACACGGTTCCTTCTCCCCCTCTCTCGTTCGCTTGTGGGAAGACCTAGCGCTAGGCAGTCGTATGCTCTCGGCCATGCCACTGGGCACCGTGCCCTGGTCTCTGGCCAAGAGCTGATGAGCTATTGGACCAGGCAGGACCCCTCTCGCTTGGAGTCACACCTTCCCTTGGGACGCCTCTGGAAGGTCTTCTTTGTCCCCAATGGGAGATGCCCAGATGCCCGTCCTTCCAGATAGGATAGCCTCTGGAGAATTTCAGGTTTCCACACCTAGTGCCAAGCTGGCACCAGGGCCTCTAAGTTTACACTCTTCTGTAACCAAACCTCACCTCAGTGACAAAGCCTTCTTTAAATATTGCCAGTGATTGGATAAATAAAGGTCCCTCCAGGTAGACAGAGGTTCCCATGTACAAGCCTCATCGATCCAAACCTTTCAATGTATACCTACAGGATTTTTCTCCATACTCAACTTTATCTTTTGTCTATATATGTGTTTCAATGTCCTGCCAGACACAGATGTTTCCTATAGCCACAACAGTGCCAAAGCAGCTACAGGTGTTCAACTATGACCTCACGGACTTCCAAAAAGCTGCAGGTGTTCAGCTCTGACCTCACAGACTTCCAACAAGCTGGACCTGCACCTTCCCTCCCAGCCATGGATGTTCTTGCAGACCCTGGAAAGCATCAAAGCAGCCTATTCTTCCTGGACTTGGCCAACATTTCAGCCTTTTGACCTCCCTACAGCCCCCCTCCCAGTGTCAGCAGGAAGTAGCCAGAGGAGAATCTACACCCTTTATTCACTTTTTGTTGTTAACAAAAGGCTGAAGCGGTGTGCTTCAGGACCAGGACAGGCGGCTCCAGGTTCTCCCAGTGTTCCCCAGTCCCTACCTGCTGCCTTGCATGGCTGGCAACTCTCTCTATTGATAACCCTCTACCCTAAATTTTCTAGGGCAGAGGGTTCTTTTACTCTTGACCTTGCAATCTGACCATTTTGTTGCTATAATTCTTCTCTCTCTCATCCTCTTGCATGACAACCAAGAGCTGCTTCCAATGAGCCTAAATTTATATACTTTAACTTACCTTTTAAAAAGCCTAAGCTCCCCATTTTTAATTATAGAAAAAGGGAGGAATGTTAGTATTTTCGAACACAACCTGCTCCTATGATGTCATCATCACATGGAAGGCGTGGTTACCTTCCCCCTTAAAGGGCTAATCCCGACACGTGGTCGCTCTCTTACACTCTTTCTCTTACACTCTTACTCACTCTTACTTTCTCTTTTTCTCTCTCTTACAGTCTCTTTCTCTTTCTCTCTCTCTGAGGACGCCCCCTTCCACTTCCCTTTTCTTTCTCTCTCCCCACCATGTCCTGCTTCTCACTCCCTCCTTACCCTGCTAATAAACCTCCTGCAGAGAATATCGGTTTACCAGCCTCATATTTCTTTAAATAAATAACACCCAGCCCCAGCGCTGAAAAGATATTAATGAATGGCTAATTTACAATTTTCTCTAGCTGGATTAAGTTTAAAAAAAAAAATAAGTATCCAAGCTAGGCATAATGGCAAAAGTGTTTAATTCCATCACTTGGGAAGCTGAGTCAGGATGATCACAAGTTCAAGGCTACCCAGGGAAAAACAGCAAATTCTATACTAGAGAGGACTAGATAGACAGTCTCAAAAGAGAAAAAGGAAGTAAGGGAAGAAAGGATATTCCATGCAAGAGACTGTCATTTCGCATGAAAATTATGTGCTCAAAGTGGCCCTGTGGAGCACTGGCTCAGACACTAACATACAGACCAACAACTTGTCGCTTGTATCTAGTACCGTTTTCTTCTATTCAGGAGGTCATACAGTTGTCCACAGTAGATCTCGTAGAAGCTGATCCACACAAACAGGTTCCTTCTTGACTGGGACACTCTGAGCTGCCTAAAGATATCTCTGGCAGCCAGAGCATACAATCCCGGGTTTTGGTGAGTTCCTATCATGGTATAGGTTTTCCCAGCACCTGTCTGTCCATATGCGAAGCAAGTGGCATTGCCTCTGGGGGAAGAATAAATAGAATTATTTATAAATATAAAAAGAAATGATAATTTTCATAGAAATATTTAAATGACAAATCAGGAAGGAAAAGAATTTTTGAAGAAATTTAGCTTATAATTCTTTAAGGAGAGGAAGGCTTTATAGTATAAACACACAAAGTAAAATCATCCTCGAAACAATATGTTTTCTCTTTTTTTAATTTTAAAAAATTTAATCACTTCACACCTTGATTCCGGCCCCTTAAGATGTGTTTTCTTAAAGGAATTACTTTACAGAACTGACAATACTACATGAGACAACTGTTGAGTATAAGGCAATAAGAGAACTTGGAAGAACACTTGATCTAGAGATACAGCTCAGTTGATACAATGCTTGCCTTACATAGAGGAGGCAATGAGTTCGCTCCCAGCACACACCCACACGTGCACACAGAGAACAGCAAGCACTTCCCAAGTCTATTGCACACAAGATGCTTAGATGTACCGTGGAGTCTTTGTGTCTTCTCTGCTTTTGTGGTCACGCTGCGCTTTGGTTGTGTTGTGGCAGCTCTCACGGGAGCTTGTCATGTAGACTGAGCTCGAACTTGTGTTTATTTCCTCACCTCAGCCTCCCAAGTGCTTTGAGATGCCAAAGTTCAAGCTAAATACAACCATTTACATTTTTTATTCTGAAGACACTGATGAAACTAAACTATTGAGAGCTCTTAGCTTTCCAGGAAACAGAGAAACAGTATCTCCAGTGTAAAAGGAAATTTTGTTGTAAATTTCTCAATGTTTGGTAAACCCTATGAATCCAGGAGTCTAATTATGTTCATTAGGTTACAACATAAATTCATATTTAATTCAAAAGAACTGGAAAAGCACTCATGTATTAGTAAAGGAACACAGCGTGTGGAGAATACAAAACTAAAAGTAAGAGAAGCAATCATTCTGTCTCACCCGTTGAAAATATGCTGAATGAGTGGGTGAGCAGTCTTCAGGTATACATCTTGATTGTTGCATGCCTCACCGAAGACTTCATCAAAATAAAAAACATGCTGAAAAATAAACTTGATTTTTATAGAAATACACTTGCATTTTCACCACCACTATTTCTAAGTACATTTGTAAGCAATAGTAACTGACTGAAACTCAGAAAAATGAATAACCAGTAACTGTTAAATGACAGTCTTTGCCTGCTTTACACCTATCCTTACATGTTCTTTTTTTAAAAAAAAAAAGATTATGTATATATATAACACATATATAATAACATATATATAAAAACACACATAGTGTTTTGCCTGCATCTTGCACACCAAAAGAGGGTACAAGATATCATTCTAGATGGTTGTGAGCCACCATGTTGTTGGTGGGAACTGAACTCAGGACCTTTGGAAGAGCAGTCAGTGTTCTTGACCTCTGAGCCACCTCTCCAGCCCCTTTTGTTCTCTATTAAGGGCGTAAATTAATAAAAGAGTAAACCAATCCTCTTGGGTCTGAGAGAGGAAATGGATTATCTTATAGATCTGGCAAACCCAATATATATGAAAATTTGTGTCAATTATAGGGCTCAACTTCCGTTTTGTAGGTTACATAGCTTAAATTGTAGTTCCACAAAAATTAACTGTTGCTGGTAGATGTATACTGTAAAAGGAGCTTGAAGGAGCCCAAAGATAAAGACATGAACTTACCCAACTCCTAGGTTCTGGGAACGCAAGAGGAAGGATAGATGGGATAAAGGCATATGCACCCTGATAGTTGTACTGTGTCCCACCTTCAGTGTTTCCTGATACTGTGAGTTGGAGTTAAGTACCTAGCTATAGGGAAAGTCACAATTTTGTTTTAAATAATGAATCTGTTTGATTATTGTTAGAATTATTACTGCTAGAATTATGTCAGTGTATACCACCTGCCTGGTTTATGTGATGCCATGGATTAAACCCAGGGTTTCTTGTATGTCATGCATGCACTTTACCAATGCAGTTGCAATCCAAGCCCTATTTTTATTTTAACCATGATTTTTTTGAGCAGTTTTAGAAAAACTGAATAGAAAATAGAGTTTCTGTATAACCCGCTCCTCAAGTTCTTTCCAGTAAAGATGTGCAAAGTAGAGAAGGGAAGATGTAACTCAATGGAAAAACATTTACTCTGATTGGGAAAGATATGAAAAAGACTACTGAGACTGGCTGTGGCACTGTAAAAGGTGGAGATGGAAGGATGGAGGAAGAGAAAGGGGAAGTATAAGAAAAAGGTCAAAGAAAGAAAACACAAGGAATCAATTGTTTCTGCATAGTAAACAGCACACATACAGTATGACTGAAATATACAGCTCTGGTAAGTGGAAGAGGGAGACAAGCTGAAATAGTGAGTTAGGACTACGTGGTAGAAGTCTTGAGACATCAACCTTAAAGGAATTAGCAGAAACAATGAGGATAAAGTAAAGAGTTTTGCAATGGAGTATAATCTAAGTCATTTCACTAGAAGATCTGAGTTTACAATGTGACTAGATAGTGAGTGGACTCCAGTCATTCATTTGGGAAGTAAGAAGAGTCAAAATAGGTGATGACAGTGGATGAAAAATGGCAAATGACTAGATATGACAAAAAGGGCTACAAATAAAAAAATCTGGGGATTCTGGAAAAAGAGGTAAGAGACCTTATCATTCTGGGTCTGCAAAGCAATAATTCAATAACAATAATTTTTGCATAATTTAGAGGCTTACCATTATAGTAACATAACTAACTAAACCTGAGTAAGAAAGCTTGGTAAACTGGGCTTGGTTGTGCCATGCCTGTAATCCCAGCACTGTGGAGGCAGAGGCAGGCAGATCTCTTGTGATTTCCAGGCCAGCCTGGTCTACAGTATAAGTCCAGGACAGCCAAGTCTACACAGAAAAAGCCTGTCATAAAAACAACAACAACAACACAAAAACAAAAAAACAAAAACAAAAACAAAAAAAACAACACAAAAGGAAAGTTTAGTAATTTCAAGCTGACTATAGCAGAATGACAGTTAATACACAATGGGTGAGATTAAGGTCCTATCTTCTGCCACATTTTGAAGTTGCTCTAAATATTTACTAAAGATAATTGTATAACCAGATCCAGATCCAGATCTAGAAAACTGGACTTTGGCAAATTTAATTTGGCTCATTCTGCCCCAGGTTCAATTATCTTTTATGTACTATGACATTACAATAAAATGGAAGTTAGGTCATCTGAGATGAAACTGAGACCACATAGCCGAGTTTAACATTTATAAAGTCACCAAACATTAGAAAGTTGAGGATGAACCTAGAGAACGATAAAAAGCTCAGGGCTGGCTTTGTATCAGTTCGGAGAATGCTTGCCTAACGTGCATAAAACTCTAGAGTTCAGTTCCTAGCGTCCAGTAAAAGCAGGAGTTGCTGCACATTCCTACTATCCCAGCACTTGGGAGGTGGAAACAGGATCAGTTTAGGGTCACACTGGCTACACAACCAGTTCAAGACCACCATAAATGTGTGTGCATGGGGTGCAGGTGAGGAGGAATTGTAGACATGTAAATGTGGATACAGAGGCCAGAGGAAGATATCAGTTGTCTTCACCTTCTTGGCTTGAGAAGAATTTACACTGAACTAAGAGCTTGCTGCTTCTAGGCTGGCTGAACAACAAGCTGCTGGGGCCTGCAACTACTGAACCAGTGAAGGGTTATGAACAGTCATGCCCTGCTTTCTACTCAGGTCCTCAGGCTTGCACAGCAAGCACACTAACTACTCATCTCCCTGGCTTCCACTGTAACATTTTTTAGCATCTACATTTTTTTTTTTTATTGCATGTGCATTGGTGTGAGAGCACTGGATCTTCTTTTTTTTTTTAAATTTATTTATTATTTACACATTATTCTGCCTGCATGTGTGCCTGCACGCCAGAAGAGGGCACAGGATTGCATTTGTACATGGCTGTAAGCCACCATGTGGTTGCTGGGAATTGAACTCAGGGCTTTGGAAGAACAGCCAGTGCTCTTAACCTCTGAGTCATCTCTCTAGCCCCACATTAATCTTCTTGAATTGGAGTCACTGACAGCTATGAGCTTCCTTGTGGGTCCTTTGAAAGAGCAGCTAGTGCTCTTAACCAACTCTCCATCTCTCCAGCTCCTTGTTTGTTGATTTGTGTGTTTGATAATTTTTAATCAGTACAGAAAATAATAGTTTTATTATGACATTTTTCAACATACTTTTTTCTTAAATGAAAAGTTATATTTGAATTTAAATATCCAAAGATTGTGAATGACTTAAATTCAGAGAGGAACAAACTCCTATGTAGGAGTAGAAACCTGAATTTGCTTCCAACTGAAAACAGTTTGTTACACAGCAGAGGAACAAACAACTCATTGTGAATAAAATTTTGCTGGGAGAAGGAAAAGCCATAACCATGTGAAATGTCAACCATATCATTTTCTGTATTCTCTTCCCTTTTTCTTTTCCCATCTCTCTGTTTCCACCTCTACTAGGCACCTTTGTTTTCATGCCGTCTCCCCTTTCCTTAAAAACCTCTTTTCCCCAGCTCACGGGCCCCTTTAGTTCTATCTACCTCCATAACACACATATAAAAATTAAAAGCTGGGCTGGGGAGATGGCTTAGAGGTTAAGAGCACTGACTTCTCTTCTAAAGGTCCTGAGTTCAATTCCCACCAACAACATGGTGGCTCACAGCCGTTTATAATGGGATCTGATACCCTCTTCTGGCCTGCAGGCCCACATGAAGGCAGAACACTAAATACAAAATAAATAAACAAACAAATCTTTAAAAAATGTATAATAAAGGCTAAGATGTGCATATAAGAGAGAAGATGCTACGCTCGCTTCGGTAGCACACGCTAAATTTAGAGGGAGAATATGTATGTTCTATTACTTGTCTTTCTGAGTCAGGGTTACTACATTAATATATTTTCCTGATCCATTAATTCCCCTGCTTTTACAGTTAAATGAGACCAAAGGAAGCGATTAAACTATACCTATTCAACATGTATCTTATCTTTGTACATAAAAAATCAATATAAAATGACACAAATTATCTGGGAATGGTGGAATATGCCTTTAATGCCAGCACTGGGAGGCAGAGGCAAATGGATTTTTTTTTAAATTCAATTTACATCTTGGTCAAGGCCTCTCTCTCCTCTCCTCACAGTCTTTCCCTTCTTCCCTCCCACATTTCCCCTCCCCTGTTGCTGGGAGAGCCCCAGCTCATCTATTCACATGAGGACTGAGTTCATCTTCCTCCCCTGTGGCCGGGTAGGGCAATCCCATTGGGGGAAGTGATCAAAAAGCAGGCAATATAGTCCATGTCAGAGGTATCCCCTACTCCCTTAACTAGTGGGCCCACATGAAGCCTCAGATGCCCAATGGCTACTTATAAGTAGGGGACCGAGGTCCAGGTGGATCTCTTTGAGTTTAAGACCAGCCTGGTCTATATAGTGAATTCTAGGACTGCCATGGCCATATAGAGAGCCTGTCTCAAAAAAAGAGCACAAACTATTGATAATTGAAATGTGGAAAACAGAAAGAAAATCAAACTCTTTTGAATCTTTGTACTCAGAGATAGTTAGTCCCTGTTAACTTTTTGAACTATATAGTACAATTCTTTTCCATTTAAATAATTGGAACTAAGCCAGGAATGGTGGCACACATACACAATTCCAACACTGGAGACACTGAGGCAGGAGGATCACAAGTTTAAAAAATCAGCAAACCAACTAACCAGGGCCAGGCATGGTGGCACATGTTTTTTAATTCCAGCACTTGGAGGGGAGAAGCAAGCAGATCTCTGTGAGTGGGAGGCCAGTTTGCTCTACACAGTGAGTTCTAGTCCAGCCAGGGTTACAAGGTGAGATCCTGTCATGCTACCTACCCAAAAAACCCAACCAATGAACTACAAGAAGTGCTTTTATGGAGAAGAGCATGTGTTCCTTTTTGTCTCATGAAGTTAAAACTATAGCCCTGTCAGACATGATGGCACACACCTTTAATCCCAGCACTTGGGAGGTAGAGGCAGGTGGATCTTGTAAGTTCCAAGCCATCCAGGGTTATATAATGAGACTCTGTACTAACAAACAAGCACTAAAATAAAAATGAAACAAAAATATAGGTCTGTATTCTGTGATGCTCAAGGAAGCCAGAAGAGGGTGTTGGATCTCCTGGAACTGGACTTAAATGACAGTTGTGAGGTGCCTAACACAGCTACTGGGTCAGAACACAAATCCACCGGAAGAGCACTGAGTGATCTTAATCACTGAGCCAACTCTAGAACCCTGTAGAAATTTAAAAGAACTAGCTAAGCATGGCAGAATGTTGCCAGGCCAAGAGGATCACAAGTATATAGCTTTGGCTTCAAAGGAAATTCTAAGCCAGCAGACTAGGTAGTGATACATCATCTCAATAAATATATACATAAACAAATTTTTTTTTCAAATTGGAAAGTAGGGTAGACCTTAGAATGCAGTTTAGTGGTAAAGTATTTCCCTAGCATAGGTGAGACTCTGAACTGAATTTCCAGAATTTCATGGAGGGTGGAATGTAAAAGTAAAGCAAAACAAAAGACGAAAGAAAGAAAATAGAACAAAAGGAAATAATTTAGAAAGGAAAATAATTATTTTTGTTTTTCAGTTATTGTGCTTATATAAAATTTTTAATGGGTAAGTGGTGGACATACTTAAATTAGATAGGATATTTAACAACATATATAAACATTGTTTTACTCCCTGAGCAAGTTTCAAATAAAACCTAGAGAACTAGGTTCACTTTCATTTAGCATCAAGTTCGATACAGAATTCTCTTTAAGAAGGGAGAGAAGGTAACTCCTTCCAATATTTTTATATCATAGCATTGACAAGTAAGGACTCTGACCTATGAGAGCAGAGGTCCAAAGTTCAACAGCAGAGACAATTTGGGGCAATTTATGGATATTCAATAAATATTGATCAATGGCAATGACAGAGGAGTAAGGTTATTGTGTTTCAGGGTAATGGAAAAATACAAATGATCTATGATGCCTACTGGAGGGAATTACTGTGATTGAAGCATCATTAAGGAAGCGTTGGGTAGAGAGTGATTGGACAGAGCTATCACTATGGCTATAGTAGCCATGAAACTAACTAGCCTTACAACTAATTAATTGGCCATTTAGACTATCTTCAAAGTAAGTATCTCCCACTAAAACCTAATAGATTGTGCATTGATCAACAATCAATGAAGCTGTTAAAATGACTGGGTTGGCTATACAGTGCCCTAGTAATTTATTGCCCATAGAAAGACTATTAGATTACTCTAAATGCCACTGTGAAACTCAATTTTTGGTAGAACAATGCAAGTCTGAAAGAAGGGGTGAATTTCAACAATCTGACTTTAGTGTGAAAGGATTTACTGCGACAGAATAATATTGCAGCTGACTAAGGTGAATTGCTAGCATAGCCCATTAATCACCACATTTTTTCTTGTTACCAGTCACTGGGCTTTGCAAGAAGATAAGAGCAAGACTGAATGTTCAATATGGATCTTTATGAAGGCAGACTCTTTGAAGGAGAGACTAAGATTCAGACTAACAAACTCTGGGTCCCAAAATCTTTGCCTGTATGGACACATGTATACGCCTCTGCGTGCACACGTGAAGGCCTGAGACTGATGTTGGGTGTCTTTCTCTATCACTCTGAATCTCACTTTTTGAAACAGAATCTTTCACTAAACGTGAGCTCAGCAATTGGCTAGACTGTGCAGAAAGCCTGCCTCTTGTCTCCACCTCCCAGTGCTGGGGTTCCAGCCACAATACCCAGCTTCCTATGTGGGTGACAGGTCTGAGCTCAGCTCCTTATGCTTGTGCACCACTTCCTTAGCTCCTCAGATTCCAAAATTGTAACATACTATGGATTATATGACTTTCTCTCATTTGTGGGATTTGTTGCTTCTCTATGAGAGCTCGTACATGGGTACTTTGGTAGCTTAGAATAAGTTCTTTTCAACACCAAATTTTTTTCATAGACTGAAATTTTTTATGTGCCTGAGCAGTATTTTATTAAACCCTTACATGTTAAATGTAAAACATATCCCTAATAACAAAAATATACTAGCCATAATTAAATACAAGACTCATATTTAAGAGCTGGGCATAGTGGTATACACCTGTAACAGCACTCAGAATGATCAATCAGAAAAGTCATGAATTCTAGGCTAGGTTGGGCTATACAGCAAGATTCAGGCCAGCCTGGAATATAGACTCATACCCTGCCTCAACAAAACTCACAATCAGCAGAATGAGAAGCTGACATTGCCTGCTGAGCCCAAAAAACACATGCCTGGAATCCCAGTACTCGGAAGACAGAGGCAAGCAGACAGTGCAAATTCAATCAGGCATGGTATGCCTAGCAAATTCTTGAACAACCAGCTCGATGTTGTGAGATTTTGTTTAAAAAACAAACAAGAGCTTGGTTGGCACATACTTTTAATCCCAGCATCAGGGAGGAAGAGTCAGGCAGATCTTTGTGAGTCAAGGCCAGCCTGGGCTACACAGCAAGTTCCAGGCCAGCCAGAGCTACACAGTGATATCCTGTCTCAAAAACAGACAATAGAAAGAAACATAAGAGCAACTGGACAGAGGTAGTGCACACCTATAATCCCAACATTAAGAAGGCAGAGGCAGGAGGATCTCTAAGTCCAAGGCCTGCCTGTTCTATAGAGCGAGTTCACGGACATCCATGGCTACACAGAGAAAACCCTGTCTTGAAAACAACAAAAATAAAAAGAAACCAAAAAGTTCACACTGCAAGATGCAGGTAAAAAAGGAGACCAAGTATGCAACCATCACTCGCAGCAATTTGTCATCAATAAGTACTTATTTAAATTCTTTTAATTCTTCTCTATACCCTTGATTTTGCTAAATATGTATAATTAGAATCACATAAACATGCTAAGTGAATATATATAGTAGAGCGTCACTGCATAATACAGAAATCACGTTTTTGCAACCATGTATATCATAATTGCACTACATTTTTTAAAAAAAATAATGAATGCTCAAGGTATCAATAACCTAGGATAAAAATGAAAAGCTGGGCACAGTGGCACATGCCATTAGTCCCAGCATTCAGGAAACAGAGGTAGCTGGATCTCTTTGAGTTCTATTTGGGGTGAGATCCTAACTCTAAACAAACACACACACATTAAGGAAATCAACACCTGAACCAGAAGCTGGATTTTAGAAGAACCCATTAAACATAAAGCAGAAACTGACATACTTGATATTAGGTTAAAACACAGTAAGTGAAAGACCCTACCTGAAGAATATATTGTGTGAGGTCAACAGCTTCTTTTTTCTCATGTACAAGGAGAGTTTCTTTATCTTCTACAGTAATGACATTGACTTCCCCACGACGTATTTCCCTTACACCTAAAGGCCGTTTTCGAACACAAACTCTGATTTTCTCCATTTCGGTCCAAGGATTTTCTGAGGTGATCTGTCTGATAAATGTTTACAAATATACTTTAATTTTTAATTAAAGGATTCAATTACTTAAATAGTCAAAGTCAGTACATGTTGAGTATGTTTAATATAATGTTTTTTTTTATTTGTTTGGTTTATTGGTTTTGTTTTTGAGACAGGGTTTTGAGACAGGTTTTGTTTTTGAGACAGGTTTTGTATTTGAGACTTTGTAGCTCAAGCTGATCTAGAACTTGTTGCCCATGCTGGCCCTGACTTTATACCCTAGCCTACCAAGTGTTGGGATTACAGGTATGTACCACCGAACCCAAGTTTTGAGATAGGTATCAATACTGTTGTGCAGGCTAGCCTGGAGCTCATCCACCTCTGGCCTCCACCTCCCACATGCTGGGATTATAGGCCCATGACGCCTGTATGTCAAGTTCATTTAAACAATGCCACATTAAATGTCAGCAATGAAAAAAAGTTTTACTGGCAAACCTTTGGTTTCCATCTCTGACCAAGGAGGAGGAGGAGAAGGAAGGGGAAGAAGAGGAAGAGGAGGAGGCTAATAACTAAACTCTCAGTTATTCTAGCTCAAAGACTTGTATGTTCGGATTCTAAATGTGGTCTCCTGGTGCTTTTTGTGCTCCCCAAAATCTAGTTGGTTATTCATCAAGACTTATCCATATTCTGTTACTAAGACTCCAAGGCCTTTCCAAAACCCAAACCTATATCTCTTGTTCCCTTTCACTCTAATTCTTGCACTCTTAGCATTTTCTTGACCATTAATCTAAAGTTTTGCTTAGTGTGTGTGCGTATTTTGAGATGGAGTCTCTTGTAAAGCAGGCTGAGTCACAGGCATATGCCACCAGACCAAGTTTATCAGATGCTGGGGAGTAAACCCAAGGTTTAGCGCATGCCAAGTAAGCACTGTACCAATCGAAGGACATCCCCAAACCCTACACCCAACCCCCTTTAATCCTATTGGTTTACTAAGTCTCAAATTAGGTGGTGGGTCTCAATGTACTTTACCTCCTATTCCTCATAGACATACGCAGCCCCTCCTGGAGTCCTGCTCCTTTTTCTTTCTTTCCTTGTGCCCGTGTGTGTGCATGTACATGTATGGAGGCCAGGAGACAACCTTAGGTGTGGTTTCTCCTCAAGCTCTGTCCTCCTTGTTTTCTGAGACAGAATTTTTCACTGGGATCTAGGGCAAGCATCAAGGACCCAGCTGTCTCAACCTCGTCAGTGCTGAGATTACAGGCGTGCACCACACAGGCTTCTTCATTGTGCTGGGATTGCACTTGGCCCTATGCCTGCATGGCCAGCTTTTCATCAGCTGAGCTATCCCCACAGCCCTGCTTCCTTCTTTTTGCCCCACCCTGATATGAATTCATTCATTTGTTAGAATATAGCCATTTTTCTCTTCTCTGAAGACTTTTATAAATGTTCCTGTCTACTGCTGACTCGATCTTCTATTCAATGCACTCTTTCACTGGCTTCAGTGAACTATTCAACACCCAGCATCTGATTTAGGGACACAAAATTCACGAGGTTCATTTGCTGAGTCTCATGTGTTATGAACCAACCACTTACATAGAAACTCTCTAAAACTAGGTTGTTTAAAAAAAAAAAAAAAAAAGATCCATTTCCCTTCTGAAAATAAGAGTTTTGAAAGCAGAAATTTTTTTTATAGGATTAATAGTTTTGGTGTATATAAAAGAATACATTAGCAATAATTCCCTCCCATACAACTTTAAAATTTATTTGACAGTCCCTTACAAAACTTTTTTGTTTTGTTTTTCTAGACAGGGTTTCTCTGTGTTGTCCTGGCTGTCCTGAACTCATTTTGTAGATCAGGCTGGCTTTGAACTCACAGAGATCTGCCTGCCTCTGCCTCCCAGAGTTCTGGGATTACAGGCATGTGTCTGGCTCTTTACAAAAATTTTAATAAAATTTTTAATAAAATTTTAATAAAATTAAAATAAAAATAAAAATTTTAATAAAATTTAATAGATTTTACAAAAATTTAATACAAAATGATATAGTGATATGATTCTTCAAATAAATTCTGATGTTTCTGAGCCTACCAACTGGCTGGAAAATTATTTTTTTTGCCAGGGTCCAAATTAGTTTTTACAACAAACCAACAAAATTTCCAATACTCATAGTGCATGACTTTAGGTCATCTTAAAGCACATCTTACTATTTCAATGCAGATATGAGCTGCATCACTTGAAGGCTTGACGATGAGCACATGGGGTTTACTGTTCTCTTCCGCATATGTGCTTAAGTTTTCACAAGATGAAAGAGAATATTTTAACCCATTATTTTGGAACCTAGTTTACTTTTTGGTTTATATTATTATCTGTTCCTTTATAAAATCTTTTTGTTGTTGTTGTTTTATGTTTTACTCTAATCCACTATTTTAATAAGGCCTTGGGGTCAAAATCTTTAGATGTTTGGCACTGATAACCTAATCATAGGAAGCTAATCAATGAGGACAAAATTGCTTAGTCCTTTTATGTTTATTTGTTAGGCTTTCAGACAAGGAAGGTCTTGCAGTGTGGCTTGAGCCCCCACAGTGCTAGGTTATATGTGCACTGTGCCCAGCTAGTCGTTTTTAGAGTTGTGTAGGGATTCCAGGATGAGTCACATGGACAAAAGGCCTCCTTAGTTTTTTAAGTTCAAAAGGCAAAGAGGAAAGTTTCCAAGTGGGTACCTTCTGGTTCATTGGTTTTGAGATAGGATCTTTCTATGTGGCCAAGGCTAGCTGTCTGTCTTGCCTGAGTTCTGGGTTTGCTGTGTGCCTGGCACAAATGATTAAATTTGTCCATCATCTCTTACCTTACCCCTTAACATCTAAGAGCCTCCAGACATCTTAATTATCATCATACCAGACATCACAGCTATTACTTAATATTCGTAAAACAAATGTCTTATTATTTTAAATATTAAGCGGCAATACTTAAATTAAAATATACATTCTAAGTCATGATATGTTAAGCAGTGAAAAGTAGTATTTTATAAATAATTCTAATTTATATTTTTATGTGTTGTTCAATAAAAGACAAAAACAGTAAAACAAAGAAAGTTTTTCTTTTACCTTTCATATTTACAATCTATGATTAAAAGAAGAAAAATATTTCTAAATCCTCTGTGCTCTGCTAGGACAAGTATTTCAAATTATTATAGGTACTTTCACCTAATCCCAGTACTCAGGAGGCAGGGGCAGGCTGATCTCTGTGAGTTCAAGACCAGCCTGGTCTACAAAATGAGTTCTAGAACAGCCAGGTCTGTTATACAGAGGAACCCTATCTTAAAAAACAAACAAACAAATAACAAACAAACAGAAGAATGATTTTTATTTTCCCATAACTCATATATATTACTTTCATAATAACATAACAAATAATATATTTTAAAAGAACATTTTATTATATCATTCTTAGCACTGGGGATTACTCAGTATTTCACCTTTCAGGGACCTCATTTAAAATTCTATCTTGAAGAACTGGGTGAAAATAGCTTATTGTTATTCTGGCTCAAAACATCTAATTGCCATCAAAAGCTGTTATTCTTTGTAATCACCAAAAATTGTATGTTTTTCTAGGGCTGGATTTAAAAAAGAAAATTGCAGTCAAAATCAGGATCCTGTCTCAATGTGTGCATATGACCAAGTGCTCAAGGAGCTACCCGGTTTACTGCTTGCTCTCTGGCCTCATGGAGGGTACAGGTCACCTAGCTAGTATGAGTTTGAAGTCCTTTAAAAAAATCCTGTGGAGTAAGTGATTTTTTTTCCAATGTAGAAGGCAGATTAACTGCTTTGATGAATATACTAGGTGTACCGTAAGTAATAGTAATAGGTCTGCTAGAGGATTACAGCAGACCCCGATAAGCAGCAGCTGTTTGACGTACATCAGCTTTTCGCCATCTGAAAAGTTCTAGTTCCTCATTAATCTGCTTCTATGCACTTACTGTAATTATTAATGCAAAACTTGCTAACCATCATTCATATGTTACAGTCATTTACTAAGAATTAGGAGTATTTGGACTCCTCTAGTGATGAAGGAAAGATGTCGTCCCCCACCTCTCCCAAAAAAGTAAAAATAATTACCTGGCAGAGGAATGAGGGATTCCATAGTTATACCCTGGAACAGGCAAGACTCTTTGAATAACGGGACTATCACAATTTCCTAGTTTGGGAGAAAAGTAATCTGATGAAAAGAGAGCACAGCTAGTTTCCGTCTGCATACAAGCATCAGCAGCAGAAGCACTCGAGGGTCTCAGCTTTTGCTGGCACTGGGAGTCATCTGATAGCGCGTGTCCCAGTACTTTCAGGTAAGTGGACTTCTGCTCATCTACAGACAAGTCTGATAAACTGCACATTTCATTGCTGGCCATTCTGTCTTTGCTGTCAGCAGGAGAATCAAAGTGCAGTTGTCTTCGGGGGCCCGATCTGAATTCCTGAGGTTTAGTGTATAGGCTGCTTCCCTGAAGAGGGTGCTCTGGGCTACTGACAGCTTTGTCTTCCTCCTGCATAGTCTTAACGATTTCGATAAGTTGGAAAAGACGTTTGCGGTCGCTCATGCCATGGACCCCCAATCTGGAGTAGTCCTTCATTGTGACTTTGGCTAAGTCATCAATTTCCTGAAGGCCAAGTGCAGTAAAATGAGGATAATACTGTGCAAGCTCAGCTTCACAAAGACACTCATACAACCAGGATGCCATTTCCTGACCAGCTTTAGACGAACTCTGAAGAAAAAGAGGAGAAGCTATCCATCCAGAATAAACAGATTATATTCCTTTATAAACTAAAACAGATATGCAGATAAGTGTTTATCACCTCAATCATCTTCTGAAATGATTAAACAGCATAGTTCATAAGCAAAGCTGTTGTATATATAGCATATGACTTAACAGTTGTAATTTGCTCACCTGTCTAATGAAAAGATTTCCTAAGTATATATTTAAGTAAATACATGGACACAGACATAACAGAAACCACTTACTTATTGCTTCAGAGTTCCTTCTAACTTTGCAGTGTCTGTTTAACACATGTAATACACTGCTGAAACTTTTTTCCCCAACCACTGATTGTAGCAGGACTAAATTTAGATGTTCAACTTAATGGCAAGGCACGCTGCACACCTGTTTCCTATGATTAATGAACAAAAGCTAAGAACTCTTTCAGAATAAAAAGCAAAATAAAATAGCAACCACAAGGATTATAAACTAACACAGCTCAGAGAAAATTGCATTTTTATCTGTTGTGTATTAGTAAATAAGACAGAAGTACTTGGAAAGGGGCACGGTGGAGATGAGGGAGGGAGGGAGGGAGGGACTGGGAGGGAATGAGGGATCGGGACACGGCTGGGATACAGAGTTAATAAAATGTAACTGATAAAAAAAAATAAAAGAAAAAAAAATAAGAAAAAAAAAAAAAAAGACAGAAGTAAAAACAACCAATTCAGAATCAACTCATTAAGTATTTCAGATAATTCTAAAAGGTGATCATGTCTACCTGAATAGAATATCAATCAAATAAATTTCCTACGAAATTAATACTGTGGTCACAAATCAAAGAACACATTAAAACACTTTAAACACCACACACTAACAAGTGATGTGGTAATAACACAAAATCTTTGTCTATTATAAGCCAGAACTCTAAATAGTTCTCCATTATTCCTGTTAATCAAACTCAAGTTCCTAAAAATATTAAAAATAACTTTAAATTGAATTTTAAAGTATTTCAGCAATATTTTAAATGTGTGTGTGTGCCCACAAACTGCATTTGTGCTCTGAAGCTAGAAAGGGTGTTGGATCCCCTGGTGCTAGAGTGTTAAAACTTGAACATGAGTCCTCTGGAAAAACAGTACATTTGTTAATCACTGAGCCGTCTCCCTCTGTTTTTTTTTCTATAGCCTGTATAGCCTAGGCTGGTCTGGAATTTACTCTGCAGCCCAGGCTGGCCTCAAACTTGTGGTAATCTTACTACATTGGCCTCCCAATCACTATGACTACAAACATGAGCCACCACGCCCAGCTTTCTAAAAAATATGTATACTTTAAATTATTATTTATCTATTTTATGTGTATGAGTGTTTTGTCTGCATGCATGTCTGTGCAGCACATGTATGCCTGATGCCCACAGAGGCTAGAAGAAAGCAATGCAACCCTTCGGACTGAAGTTACAGACTAGAGTTGTGAACTGCCAATGTGGGTGCTGGGAATCGAAACCAGGTCCTCTGCAAGAGCAGCCAATTCTCTTAACTACGGGGGTCATCTCTCCAGCCCCTTATATTTTCTTTTCAAAATGGTTTTACCCTTTAGAGTTTTCAAAACTCAATCAGTTATTGGAAAATGCTTTTATTTTTATTTCTTTTGTCCTTTCTAAGAGAAACTGTGTGTGTGTGTGTGTGTGTGTGTGTGTGTGTGTGTGTGTGTTTAAGAACAGGATAACGAGGAAAACCAAGGAGCTTTGAATAGATTTGGAGAATACTAAATATTTAGGCAAAACAAAAGACCAAAGGGTCTCAGTAACACACCCAAACTGACCCTGACATCATCTGTTAGTGGTAGGTTTCCCCTCTGCAAAAGCCCACAAAACTTTTGCAGTCCTTCCATCAAGGGTGGAGGATATTTCTGCTCCCATTGCATCTAGAATGGCCTTCTAACTTCTTTTGAACAATAGAATATGGTGAAATAGACTGCCATGCCTAGGTCTAGAGGACCATCATAGCTTCTACTGCTGTTAGATTTTTCTTCTGCAACATGAAGAAGTCTAGCCAACAGCCAGAGTATCACACACTACCACTACTACTTTGATGGCCAAAACCCAGATATGCAAAAGAAACCATCTTACGATGATCCAACTGGAGGGATGCCAGTGGTACCCAATCTTCCTAGTGCTGTGACCCTTTCATACAGTTCCTCATGTTGTGGTGACCCCAGCCATAAAATTATTTTCATTGCTACTTCATAACTGTATTCTTGCTACAGTTATGAAGCAAGATTGTAATATAAATATCTGTGTTTTCCGATGGTCTTAGGTGACCCCTGTGAAAAGGTCATTGACCTCCAAAGGGGTTGTGACCCTACAGGTTGAGAACTACTGTACTAGATGATCATAGCCACAGAAATGACTACAGGTAAGATTAAAAACTCCAAACTAAGCTTGGCCCAAATCACTGATTCACAGGGCTTTAAAGCAGATAATAGGACAGTTGCTTTAAGCCACCAAATTTGGGGCTAGGTCATTATGTAACAGTGATTACAATTTCACTTCTGAGACTTTGACTTTTTTGTTAAGATTTCATACTGCAAAATTTGGAACTCTTTTAGGTTCACAGAAAAACTGAGTAGAAGGTAGCCTGTCTCACACATGTACTTTTTTTTTTTAAGATTTATTTATTATGTATACAGTGCTCTATCTGCATGTATACCTGCATACCAGAAGAGGGCACAGATGTCATTGTAGATGGTTGTGAGCTACCATGTGGCTGCTGGGAATTGAACTCAGGACCTCTGGAAGCACAGCCAATGCTCTTAAGCACTGAGTCATCTCTCCAGTCCCACACATATACTCTTTTCCCCACTAACTGATAAAGGATTATTACAAAGTCTACAGCTTACATTAGAGTTCTTATCTAGAGCTACAGAACTTGTGAATTTGGATAAACACTTCCTGTATTCTTTATTCGAGTAAAACACGAAATAGTTTGACTGCCCTAAAAATCCTGTGCTTTGTCTACTTACACTTTCCACCCATCTATACAATGGAAACTAATGATCTCTCTGTCTGGAGCAGATGGGGAGCCTGGCAAGGTCTCAGTGTGTAGCCCTGGCTGTCCTGGAACCCACTATTGTAGACCAGGCTGGCCGCCAACTCACAGAGGATCTGCCTGCCACTGCCTCCCCAGGTATTGGGATCAGAGACATATAGCACCATACCTGGCCCAATGATCTATTTACTGCCTATACAGTGCCTTCTCCAGAACGTCATCGCGTTGGAAGCATGCAGCATGTTAACTTTTAGACTGGCTCTTTCATTTCATAATTTAAATTTCCTCCAAGTCTTCTTATGGCTTGTTAATTTGTTTTCTTTTTCTTTTTCCTCATGGTTAAAATCCATTCCACATGTGAATGTGCTCCAGTTTATTTATTTGTTCACCTAATGAAGGACATCTTGGATGCTTACAGTTTGGGCAATTATGAATTAAGCTTCTATAAACATCTATGCAGTTTTTATGTGACAGTTTTCAACTCCTTTATGTAAATACCAAGGTGCATAATTTCTACACTGTATGGTAAAGCATGCTTAGTTTTTATGAAATGCCAAACTATCTCCTAAAGTGGCTATTTTCATTCCTACCAGAAATGAATGAGAATACTAGTTGTTTCTCACCACCTGTCATTATGTGTGTGCTACTACTCCCATCCTTTCAAGATAGCTCAAGAGCTTTTCCCCAAAACCAGATTTTCATCTCTAGATTTTTTTCTATTATTTTACTCCCAAGCACCTTACATAGTAGTAAAACTAAAAATACCAACCCCTTATTACCACCTTTTTTTTTTTTTAAACCTAGCAGGACACTTTATTTTTCTATCATGAAGGAGATGAGCCCTCCTAGGAACACTTTGTACTTCAGAAACCATCTTGTATTCAGTGAGCATTTAATACATACCAAACACTGTTCTGGGCATTATATTTGTTCATCACTATACTATAAAGGACATGTGTAACAAGTTACAATCACAATGTTTCAGAAACTCACTCTTCTCAACTGCGAATGAGGAATGCCACAGAAACTGGCCATCTGAAATCCCAACACTGAGGCAAGGGAAATCACTGCAAGTTCAAGGCTCTATGTGTGGGACTGTAACCTCAGTACTGGGGAGATGCAAACAGGAGGCTCTCTGGAACTCACTGGCTAGCCAGACTCAAAGATCCTGTGCCAAGCTCAGTAAGTTGTCTCAAAAAATAAATGTAAGAAATTAGGAGAACAACTGAAGGAGACATTCAATATTGACTTCATGTGTACACGTACCTCTTTTGGAAGTGTAATCCAAGCACTATAATCCAAGCACTCAGGAGGGCGAGAGAACTGCCTTGAGTTAGAGATCAGCCCTGGCAACAAAGCTACATACAAAGCTTGAGGTCAGTTTGGATTACATAATGACACCTTGCCTCAAGATACTGGAGAGAGAGGGGGGGGGAAAAAGGCAAGAGAGTCCCTAAATTCTTCAGATTGAATAAGGAAATACCTGTAAGTGTTGAGGGATGGAGCTGAGTTTATCATGCTTAACTAACATGGATAAAGCGTAGGTTTTCTCCTAAGCACTGCAAAACTCTATAATAATTCCAGCACTTGTGAGATAGAGGCTGGCAGATCAGAAGTTCAAGACACTCTTGGTAACAGAGCAAGTCTGAAGCCTGCCTGAGTGACAAACAGCATAATGGCTCATTCAGTGTTCCATGTTGAGAAAGTATTGGCAGTTACTGCCACTGCTACTGTTATTTCTATATTTCTCCTATCTTCACCACCTAGCATTTAAGAATAGAGTGCCTTCAGTATTTTGGCTTAAGCAAATTCTAAGCAGCTGCATTCTCTCCTCGGATCAGCTAGCCCTTGGGAACAGACAGCAAATACTACGCACAGGCTGCACAAAATTCTGTAGTTTGCACATCAGTTCCCTTGGTGCCAAACTAAACATTTCCCAGTTCAACCCTGATAGTCACAAGCCTCCGCTGCTTCCTAATAAGTAAATGAGAGTAAAAGAGTAATTTTGAAACACTTGTATAACCTATGTCATGGGAAGAGAAAAATCTATAATGATTTTTAAAAAGCTGTAACTTGAACATGCAGATTAAAGTAGCCAGGGACATTCTTCTAACACAGCTGCAGCCTTCCTACTTTTCCGGGCAGCACAGATAGCCTATGTTCCTTTGTTTTCAAATTCAACATGCTTCTCTATAATTGTATTCCATTTTACAAAGTTTCATCCCCGCCTTTAACTCCTGAAATAACATCAGACTTGCTACTGCAACTTCAAACAAGAAAACATTTGAACTCTACTACTGAGCCACAAAACAAAACAAAAGGACAAACTTCCATTTGGGGGAAGAGATGCATTAAAAATTTTACCCAGATGATAGTTTACTGATTTATCTCTGTCAAAAGACAATGCAAAGGCTGTGGAAGGACATCAGCAGAGTACATGCTCAGAGTGAACAAGGCCCTGGGTTCTGAAGATGCAGAGTTCAGATCCTAGCACCCACACAACAAACTTGGCTACCTGTAAATGCCTGTAATTTTAGTTTTAAGGCACCTGATGTCTTCTGGTCTCTGCTCACCACAGGTGTATGCACACACATAAATATGTACACATGTCATAATATGTGTACACAGAAGCAGACTATTACATAGCAATGTGTTGGTAGCTACTGTCTTTCCTATTGTGATTTGTCTGTATCACTCACACAGATGCATAAACACAAATAAAATGAATTTTTATAAGCCAATTCACTACCCAGAAGTTCTAACTCTAGAAACATCCTAATGCTAGTGTGTACAAACACAAAATGACAGAAGTACAAAGTCATTATATCATTACTATTGGTAATAGCAAAGGAACAGGAACTAGTTAAATAAATTACAGTTGTCTTTCAAGTGGAACAAAACTATGAAGCAATTACTTAACTAAACTCTCCAATATTTATTGAAGAAAAAGAAAGCTTTCCAATATATTGCTAAGTGCAAAAAGCAGGGTACAGAATAGCTCATAAAGGCATCATTTGTTAAAGATAAAATTAGCTGATCCAAAGTAGTCTGTATCTTTGCTTATCAGCCATAAGACACCCTTGGCAGATTGCATGAGTAATGACAGCGGTCTCTTGCGTGGAGGGCAACGGGCAGTACTAGTGGGCAATCAAGGAAGTAGACTATTACATAGCAATAAATGTTGGTAGCTATTGTCTTTCCTATTTGTGTTTGAATTTCACTGATGTTTCCATCACCCAAGCAAGACCTAGAACACTGTTCTGCTGTGCTTGTGTTTAATCTCAAAACTATGTGACCATTTAAAAATTCTTATGTGTATTACTATTTTGCTTGTATGTATATCTGTGCATCATATGTCTGTGTGATGCTCCTAGAGCTCAAAAAAGGTCATTGGACCCCTGGAACCAAAGTTACAGACAGTTGTGAGCCACCATGTGGGTGCTGGGAACTGAACTTTAGACTTCACAAAAGCAGTGAGTGCTCTTTAATCACAGAGCTATCGCTCCACCTCCATGAGCCTATTATTAATTAAAAACAAACAAACATATTTCAGGACTGGAGAGATGGCTCAGTAGGTAAAGCACTTGCTGTATAGAAGTATGGAGACCTGAGTTTGGGTCTTCAGCACCCATATAAAAACTAGGTGTGAGGCTGGTTGCGATGGTGTACACCTGTAATCCCAGCACTCTGGGAGGCAGAGTCAGGTGGATCTCTGTGAGTTCGAGGCCAGCCTAGTCTACAAAGTAATTCCAGGACAGGCAAGGCTACACCGAGAAACACTGTCTTGAAAAACAAAAACAAAAATGAAACAAACAAACTAGGTGTGACAGAACATGTCTGTAATCCCTGGGGAACAAAGACAGGAGGATCCTCAATGCTTGCTGGCCAGCCAGCCACGGTGAGCTCCAGTCTGTCTCAAAAACTATGGTGGAGAGATAGCAACATGGTTCAGTGGTGAGAGAAGAGAATCAATCTCAGTCCTTTGACTTACACATATACAATGTGCAGCATACATATCTACACACAAAATAAATTAAAATGTAATAAAAATATAAAAACATAAAAGCACAGAGTATTTTTATTTTAAGATGTCAAATATGATAGACCTTCATTTTAAATAACTGCCAAGTAAATCAAAGAGTACTAACTCATATAGATTACTAAATTAGCAGGAAAAAAACAAGCATCTGGCCCAGCTCAGCTAAGAACCCAAGAAGAAGATGTGATATGTCAAATTATTTCACAACTATGGGTCTTGGGTTTTAGGGTTTTCTGCAATGTTAGAGAGCAAACCAGAGCCTTATATGGCCTTACTAATGTTAGGCAAGCATTCTAACACTCAGCTTTCCAGATGCCTCTTAACTTTTTACACTTAAAACTTCACACATGAAATCAGGTATCTAATATATCATATAACATATTCAAATATATTTGTGATAGATTCTGTACAGCACCTACGAGGTGCTTGGTATAACCAGCACAGTGAATATCTACAGCATTTTTAATCCCAGCAAGCAGAGGCAAGAGGCAAGAAGGCAGAGGCAAGCAGATCTCTTTATTGAGTTTAAGGCCAGTGTATCTCTGTGAATTTGAGATCAGCGTACTCTACAAAGAGCCCAGGACAGCCAGGGCTACTACAGAGGCCTGCCTCTGCCTCCCTGAGTGCTGGGAATACCGGTGTGTGCCACCACACCTGGCTTTTCTCAAATATTTCAAAGTAAATTGCAGATATGCCATTTCATCTGTAAATCTATTTTAAGTGAAAATGTTTATATACCATCATTATATATGAGTTATTATAGTTAGTGAAATTTAAAATGATTGTTTTCTTATACTCAGTCTATAGCTGAGAGACCAAAGAATTGAAAATTGGTTTTAGGGGGGTTGGTTTGGGGTCTGGAGCACAAGCCTGAACAAAGGCCAGCCAGGTGGAGACATGTCCAGCCACCTGCAGGGAGGAACTAGCCTTACAGCATTCTTTTCCTGCTCCCTAGAGATATAATTGCTAGGAAACTGCCCAGATGGCCAGGCCAGAACCCTTTATGATCTTGGTGCCTAAAGTAAACCAATCATTTCAAAAGTCAATTTCTCCTATCCAATCATGTAACGCCAAAGCACGTAACACGCTGCTTGTGGTTTTGCCCTTTAAAAACCTTGTTCCCCTAGACCATGGGGCCTCACTCCTCCTCTTCACCAGGGAGGCTGCTACGACCCGGGCTCGAGCTTGTAATAAAAAGATCCTCATGTGTTCTGCAACGGACTCGACTTCTGGAGGTCTTTTGGGGATCTCGAGATCTGGGTACAACATAGCCTTATTTCCCCAATTACCACAAAAATTTTTATCAACTTTTTGTTTGAGTCAGGGTTTCTCTATGTAGTCCCTGGTGCCCTTCACTATATGGACCTTGGCCTTAAAGCGATCCCCTGCCTCTGCCTCCAGATAGTTGAGGTTAAAGGTTTAAGACACCATGCCCAGCTCAAATATTTTTTGAGTATGTACTTTAAAATATCTTTTAAAATTTGTATTTATTATGTGAGTGTGTGAGTGTGTGTGTGTGTGTGCGCGCATGTGAGTGTGGGGGCACATGCAATGCTATGCATGTGGAGGTCAGAATGTGGGAGGACATTCAGAGGACAAAATGTGGGAGTCAGTTCTCCACCTTGGGCTCCAGGATCAAAATCAAGTAGCCAGACTTTTGTGGCAAAAGTTTCTACCTAATAAACTATCTTGCTGACTCTAAAATATCTTTTTACAAAATTATATTTTGTTCAAACCAGAATCCAAATGAGTTCCACACACTTGATTATTATGCTTAAGTCTTTTTGTTCTTCCTTGTAAGGCACTTCCATATCCCCTCCTCCAACAAAAACTTTACCCCCTTTTTCTTTCTGTTCCTTAGACTTTTTTAAATTAAATTTTTATTTTTTATATTAATTACAGTTTATTCACTTTGTATCCCAGCTGTAGCCCTCTCTCTCATTCCCTCCAAAAGGACTAGCCTATCTTTTTTTTTATCTTTTTGTTTTGTTTTATTTGTTTTTATGTTTTTTGAGACAGGGTTTCTCTGTGTAGTCTTGGTTGTACTGGACTCACTTTGTAGACCAGGCTGGCCTTGAACTCACAGCAATCTGCCTGCCTCTGTCTCCCTGAGTACTAGGATTACAGTAGTGTGCCACTGTGGCAGGCTCAGACTTCTTATAAAAAGAAAAAGTAGCTGGGTGGAGATGGGGCATACCTTTAATCCCAGCACACGGGAGGTAGAGGCAAGCAGAATTCTTTAAGGCCAGCCTGGTCTACAGAGAGAGTTCCAGGCCAGGGTTACACGGAGAAATCCTATCTTGAAAAAAACAAAAAGGAAAAGAAAAGTATGTAGCTCAATACTAAAGAAATTACTCACTGCTTATTTGAAATTCAAACTGACTTTTGTTTGGTCTAAATCTGGCAACACTACATTAGGAGCAGCATCTACATTTCTGGAAAAATGTTCTGTGGTGTTTTTCAGCACATGTTCATGCACATTGCCGCAGAACATCCGCAAATGTCTGTGAGGACTGCAGCCTGCTCCCCTTGCTGAGAGATTCTCTCTTTAAATTAACACAGAGGTTTCATTCATTGGTGATCAATACCTCCTCACTTATTTCTTTAGGAGTTGCAAACTGGTCATTTTCTGATCCTATCTTTCTTTAGGGAATTCTCCTTAGACAGCCTTTCTGGGAACTACAGAGCTAGCTCAGCAGCTCCATGCACTTTTGCTATTGATGAAAAGAAAGAACCACTCCCACAACTGTCCTCTCACTTCCACATGCAGTACTGATGTGTACATGTCCACACACACACTCAACATGAAATAAATATTTAACAATTGTTTTCTTAATTGTAAAGGTCAACATGGTGCTTGTCACTTAGGCGTGGTGCCTGATCTGAATTTTGTCTGCAGAACCAACATAAAGAGCCAAGTGAGGCCTTAGGTGAAGACAGGAAAGTCATCTGCAAGCCAGAGGGCTCTTGCAGCATAACAGAAACAAGACAGACACTGCTTCAACAATTAGGACAGTGAGAACCGACTCCAGAAAGTTGTCCTATGACCTCTACACCCAAGTTATGACACTCATACACATGTACACATAAAAAAGTGCAAACAAGATAGTCCTACTAATCATTCCTTTTTAAAATTTTTACTTACTTAGCTGTTTTTTGTTTTATTTTGTTTTTTTGAGACAGGGTTTCACTGTGTAGCTCTGGCTATTCTGGAACTCACTAGATTAACCTTGAACTCAGAGATCAACCTGCTTCTGCCTGCTGGGATTAAAGGAATGTGCCGTTATACCCAGCTCAATGATTCCTTAAAGTTCCTATTTTTATTTTTATTTTATGTATACATTACATATGTGTCTGGTACCTTTGGGAGGCCAGAGGAAGGTGTTGGGTTTCTAGGAACTACAGCCACAGCCTTTGTACGATGACTCAAGAGTAGCAAGCAAGTCTTAAGGGCTAAGTCTTATCTCCACTCCTAGCCCCCAACAGCCCCCAATTGACCTCCACAGTCAATTCTGTCCTCTATCCTAGCCCCAGGCAGTCACTGACCTGTTTTCTGTCATTAGAAATGGGTTTCTATTTTTTTTTTTAGCAGTTTTCATAAAATAAAATCAGGTAGTTGAAATATAAATTTTTAATTTTAAAAAATATTTTGATTTTCTAAGACAAGATACATAGTTCAACTGACTTGAAACTTGCTATTGAGGCTGGAGAAATAGATTTACTGTTACAAGTACTTTTTTTTTTTTGAGACAGGAACTTTCTGTTATGTATCGCTGGTTGTCCAGACCAGGCTGGCCTTGAACCCAGAGATCCACCTGCCTCTGGCTCCCAGGTGCTGTCATTAAGGTGTGCACCACCATGTCTGACTTGTTCTTATAGAGGATGGGGTTCAATTCCAGCACCCACATGGTGGTTCACAACCATCTGTGACTCCAGTTGTAGGGCATCCAATGCTCTCTTCTTACTTCCGTGGGCACCAAGCACACACATGGCACATATGCATGTAAAACATCCATACATTAAAAAACAACAAACCAAACCAATCAAAAAAAACCCAAGAACTTACTCTATAGCCCAGAAGGCCTCAAACTAGAAAACCTACCTCACAGCTGTCTGTCATTCCAAGAGCCTACAGCCTCACACAGACACACAAGAGGCTAAACACCAGTGCACACAAAGTAAAAACAAACTAGAGAGAGAGAAAGGGAGAGAGCGAATTGGCACAAAGGAAATAAAGAAAAGGGGGATGGGAAGGTCACTTGAATCATTTAAATTCCAAGACTGTAATAAGGCCTTTGTGTAAACTAAAACTTAACTAGGTTGTGAGGGAGGATCTGAAACATTTGTGTAAAGTTTTAAAAGGCAAGGGAGATCAAAAGATTTTAATTTATTAGCCAACAACATTCTACAGTGTTTAACAGGAAGAGAAATACTTAATGTTTCTTATGCTCCCAAGTATAAATACGTGCCCCCAGGTCTAGCCAATCATTATTTTACAATTATACAACATGAATACTAAGCAGAGATTTTTCTATTTTGTTGAAACTTTACTAACTTTGAAAACAAGTTGAAATAATCATATTGTTTTTCATATCTGTTTTTATATTGAACTTGAATAAATGCTAGTAAAAAAGAAACTTCTGAGCATTTACACAATAAAACTATGGCAATCTTAAAAAAACAAAAGCAAAACAACAAACAAACAAACAAAAAACCCCCAAGCTTGTGAAACAAATACACATGTACTTAATGACTTAGAAAAAGTCATCTGTTCAAAACCAGACAGAACGGATATTTGCTAAGAGTTTTATCTGGCTTCACACAGGGACAAATCAGTATCATGAACCCTAACAGTAAGTATCAAAATTTCAAAAGTGTAACTATCAGACTCTAATATTGCCTTCTTGTATGTTTCAAGATTATTTGTTGTTTCTTATAGAACTCTTTAACCACTATAAAGAAATGAAAAACTAAATCTAAGGTCTATGTAATGCTCTTTGTCAGTCAGAAAAATGAGTAATGATGGCCCAGTTCTAAAGCATTCACATTTTTCTTTAATTATTTCATGCACCATCCCAAATACTTCAGTTATCCAATAAGGAAAAACAATCAACAAAGGACTCTAGGATAGCATTAAATCTTAACTTTATTGACATGGACTTCTCACTCTATAAAACACATATTTAAGGTATAAAATTTAATAATTCTTACTATATTCAGATGTATATAACCATCTATCACAATTCAACTTTAGAACATTTTTATTGCACATAAACACACACACACACACACACACACACACACACACACCTACCATTAAATTTTAAAGAAAGAGCTCTCCTAAAAGATTCAATTCCATAATTACTGAAAATAAAATTAACTAACCATGGGGAGTTCAAGGTTATCCTCCACTATAAAGCAAGGTGGAAACCAGCTTTCTAGACCAGCTTGTGCTTTGCGAATGCCTGTCTCAAAATATAAAACAAAATAGGAAAACAAAAACCAACCACAGTCACCGAGCAGTGGTGGCTCACACCTTTAATCCCAGCACTCAGGAGGCAGAGGCAGGTGGATCTCTGTGAGTTTGAGGTCAGCCTGCAGAGTAAGTTCTAGGACAGCTAGGGCTATACAGAGAAACCCTGTCTTAAAAATACCAAACCAAACCAAAACAAAAAAACCTAAAAACCCAATCAACTCAAACAAAAGAGAACACACATACGAAATACATCTCTACAGTTACAAATAGAGAATGAAAATCTCAAAATATTTAGATAAATTAGAAAGGCAAAGTGTGCATGTTCTAGGTAGCCACAGTGACAATGGTTATCCTGGGCTAAAGGTGCTAACCCCCAAGCCTGACAACAGAGCTGGAGTCCCCAGAACCGCTCCCTTCCTAAAACAACTCCCTCAAATTGTCCTCTGACCTCCACATATGAGTGGGTGTTTGTACTCACTGGTGCATCCCACACACAAATACACAAAAGTTAAAATCAACAAACAGACACAATATAAACCTAACATTCTCAATCACTTTTCATAAAAATGTTTCTGTACCTCAGGTTAAGTACTAGATTCCGAACAACACACAAGAAATTCCATATTCCAAGAGGCAAAATAAAGAGTAAAGACTAGAGTATGCGCTTCCCTCTATAAGAGCACCAGTTACTTCAAACTCCAGGGATGATCCTATCTATAGATGGCTGAGCCTACAACAGAAAAAGGATGGAGACAGCTGCTTAAAGCAACAGCTGCAGAAGAGGAACAGATGACACTCAGTGCAATTCCCGGGGCCAGGTGTGGGTTTGACACTAACTTGTGAGTTACAGCCATATTACTTAAAAAACAAAACAAAACAACAACAAAAAACCCAACTTTGCAATTATTTCTGTTTGTAACTAAAACAAAACAAAAACCAGGTCACTTATGGTTAACTATAAATACAATTTAAGTACCCTCTTAATAGGTTTACTAAGTTTTTAAGTTTGGTGGTAAGCACCTAAAAAAACAACACAATTGATGAACCAGTCATCTTAACTCAACACAGGTATACTACTCTCTAAATAAAGATTTAATTCTGGATGAGCTCCCAAGGATAGGTAGTAACCAATGCTGAGTTAAAATTTTGCTCTACTTCAATCTCAGAAAGTTGTCACTTAAAGATTTTTTGCCAGTTTGCAGACATAAAACCATGTAAAAAAAAAATCATATCTCATATGTTACCTAAAAAAATAATGGCTACAAAGCAGTCTAAATTTCCAAGCTGGCTCAGCAGTGGTGGTACATGCATTTAGTCCTAGCGCAGAGGAGGCAGAGACAGGTGAATCTCTGAGTTTGAGGCCAGTCTGGTCTACAGAGTGAACTCCAGGACAGCCAGGGCTACACAGAGAAACCCTGTCTTGAAAAACCAAGATAAATAAATAAATAAATTTCCAAGCTGATACATGATTTCAGTCAGGGCTAAACCCTTTAGAAACATTTGCCCCTATGGAATCAGGCATCACCTATAAAGGAATAATGTTGAGAAAGCCACAATTTAGAAATAACTTCACCAGGGCATGGTGGTGCACACCGTTAGTCCCAGCACTCTGCCCAGCAGCAGATCTTTGTGACTTTGACACTGGCCTGGTGTACAGAGTGAGTTCCATGACAGCCAGGGCTGTTATACAGAGAAACCTTGCCTCTAAAAACCAAACTTAAAATTAATTAAATATATAAATAAATAAAAATAACCTCATTCATTGTAAACTAACTAATTAACATGTAATGGTGCTATCCAATTAATCTTACATTTTTTTGCAAATGGATAGAATGAGGAATAATTTTATTTATTCAAAACAACTATAGTCTTTCTTTTAGTCTGCTAAAAGAAAGAATGGATATCTATATACTGGCCACACTAATTTATGCCAGCAGTTTTTGGTTGTTTGGTTGGGGTTTTGTTTGTTTGTTTGTTTTCAAGACAGGGTTTCTCTGGGTAGCCTTGACTGCCTTGGACTTCGAGGCTGCCCTCAAGAATTAAAAAAAAAAAAAAAAGAATTCAGAGATCCACCTACCTCTGCCTCCAGAGTGCTGGGATTAAAGGAGTGTTCCTGGGCAGAACCATTTATCTGTCAACATAACAGATAGCTACCTAAAAAAAAAAAAAAAAAGATTACAACAGATACAATACAGCTTTGCTCCTCTTTGCTGGTAAAAATTTGAGCAAGTAATTGTGGCCTGGATACAATGCACTATTCCAGATACTAGTTAAATACTAGTATTATGCAATATTTTTAAATACTAGTAAGACTTAAAGAAGATAACAAGGAGGACCCAAGGAGGATTGCTTAAATCTCACTCAGGAGGGTTTAAAATAGACAGGTGAAGTGGCTGAAGAGAGGGAACAAGGCAGAAGCCTAGCATAACTGTCTTCTGAGAGGCTCCACCTACCAGTGGATGTAAACAGATGCTGAGTTTCACAGCCAAACATTGGGCGAAGCGTAGAGAGTCTTGTGGAAAAGCGGGGGGGGGGGGGGGGGGGGGGGGAGTGAGCAGGGAAGGAGAAGGACAAAAGGACCTGGAGGTGCTAGTAGCTTCACAAGACAACCACCACAGCCAACTAACCAAGGCCCAGAGGGGCTGTGGAGACTGAAGCACCAACTAAAGACCATATAGAGAGTGGACCTAGGCCCCCTACAAAGATGTAGCAGATGGGCAGCTCAGGCTTCATGTGGGTCCCCTGGTAAGAGGAGGGGGCCTGTCTCTGGCATGTACTCTGTTGCCTTCTTTCTGATCACTCCCCCTGGTAAGGCCTCGCCAGGTCACAGGGGAAGAGGACTCCATTAATCCTGAGGTGACTTAATGAGCTGGGGTGGGTAGGTGGACTCTGAGGAATAGTGGAGAGGGAAGGGGAAAGAGGTAGGGAGGGTGGGGCCAGGAGGAGAGGAGGGAGAAGGCTATGATTGGGATGTAAAGTCAATAAATTAATTAATTAAAATTTAAAAAATAGACAATCACTTTTTTTTTTTTTAAAACAGGGTCTCATTTGGCCCAACTGGCCTTAAATTCTGAGAGCCCAGGATGACCCTGAACTTTGGATCTGCCTATTTCCACTTCTCAAGTGCTAAGCATTTAGGACCATGACTCCTTTTATGTGGTGCTAGGGACAGAACATTTCATGAATGCTGAATGAGCACTCTACCAATTGAGCTCTATCTTCAACTGAAAGGAACAGGCCTGAGCCCCCAATAAAAAAAATCAGTCCCAGGAACTAGGCCATGGGTTACCAATTCCAGAAACAAGACAATAAAATCCCCTATCCAAGGAACAGCTTGAGGATTACCACAAGAATGAGAAGGTATCTTATCTCAGGGTGGGGCATCTGTGCTGGGCAGCCAACCAACCTTGTAGAACATACATGGCACAGAAAATACCTAACATTCCTGAGGTCTATGGATAACTCGCTCAATGTTAGTTATAGTTAGCCGTCACTTTGTAACAAGCTTGCCTTTGCTGAATATCACCCAAATATGTAACTGCTAAGCTGGTTCCTGGTGACTTTTGGGTGATCTTGTTTAGATCTAGTACCTGGTGACCTTTGGGAGTGTCAGGTCTGATTCTCTCAGCTGGTGCTTATAACTGGGCAAAGAGGACAGGAAGGCAGGACTTAGAATCGAGTGTGTGGGCTGTCTCAAAAGAGAGCAGGAGGAAGAAAGAAGGTGAAGGAGTTTGTCATTAGATGGCATGGACCAGGAGCACGTGACCAAGAGAAGTTTTCCATAAGAACATACTGATGGAGCAGAGTCTGCCTGGGAGTCATCAGATTGGCAAGTGATGGGCATTTCTGTAGGTTTTAAAGGTAGTAGGAATAGAACAGCTCAGAACCTGTCCAGCATAGTGCCTACAGCTTAATAAAAAAGTGTTTTGGTGTTTACTTGGGAACTAATATGAAAAAGGTGTGGTAGACACCTTCCAATAGATACCAGAAGAACAAACTATGCCCCCAGAAAAATAATTTTTGATCTAGTACACCCTTTTAATGCCAGCAATAGAGAAGCAGAGGTGGGCAGATCTCTAAATTCAAGTACAGCCTGTTCTACAGAGTGAGCTCCAGGACAACCAGGGTACACAGACAAACTCTGTCTCATAGTCTGTTCCTCTGCTGAACTGTTCTTTGGGGTTGAAGAGGTGGGTGATGGTACCATGGATTAAGAAAGATATTAGGTCCTTCCTCTCCTTTAACACTGAGTCTACAACTATGACTCCTGCTGCTGCAATCAGCATTACTATCATTACACAACTGTTTGTTTGGAAGGTAGCTCAGTAGTAAAGCACTTGCCAAGCATGCTCACAGCCCTCAGCTCCATCCCTAGTACTACAGGACTAGGTCTTGGCCATGCTGTTATACAGGCTGACTTCAAACTCTTGGATTAGGATAATTCTCCTGTTTCAGCTTTCGAGCAGCTGATGCTAACATACAGGCAGTCCCACTAGCCTGCCTTTCAGGGGCCTAGAAACCTCTGATATCATCATTTGATGCCAGTCAAAAGGACCTGCCACCACCCCATGGTCTCTTACTCTCTTACACTCTCTCTTGGTCTCTGTCTTTCTCTCTTTGTCATGGGTTTACTCCTCTTTCTCCCTAGCTCCTCTTTCTCTCCCCCCCCCTTTTGTACAATAAATCTCTTTATATCAGACCTGTTGTGTGGCATATTCATTATTATTCTAACAGTTGGTACTACAGTGTGTGTGTGTGTGTGTGTGTGTGTGTGTGTGTGTGTGTGTTTTGGACCAGGGTCTTATGTAGCCCTGATGGCCTGGAACTCACTATATAGACCAAATTGGCCTTGAATGCACAAGAGACCCATCTGCCTCTGTTTCAGGAGTGCTGGGACTAAAGGTGTGCACTGCCACACTCCCAGCCTCATTTAACAAAACTTGTTAAGGACCTCCTAGGGGTACAGAAAGTTGGAACAAGTTTGCTAAGTCTACAGGGAGAAACTGGATCAACAGATCACGATGAGGAACAGGTATGAGAAAAGTTCAGACCTTCACAATGCACATAGGAAAACAGCAACCTGGAGAAACTGCCATTTCTTCTACACGGGAAGGTAAGAAAATCAGAACAGGGCTGACTGCTTACCAGAACCCACTGTAGGTGGTTCACAGTCATGTGTATCTCTAGCTCCCAAGAGATTTGATGCCTCTTCTGGCTTCCATGAACCCTTCACAAGTATGCATATACTCACTGATACATATACACATATAAAAAGTAAGTCCATGCCAGGCATTGATGGCTCACACCTTTTTTTTTCTTTTCTTTTAAGATTTAGTCACTTATTTATTTATTATATGAATGTTCTACCTGCATGTACACCTGCATGACAGAAGAGGGCATCATTATAGATGGTTGTGAGCCACCATGTGATTGCTGGGAATTGAACGACCTCTGGAAGAGCAGCCAATGCTCTTAACTGCTGAGCCATCTCTCCAGCCCTGATGGTTCACACCTTCAATCTCAGCACTTGTGAGGCAGAGGCAGGTGGATCTCTGTGAGTTAGAGCCCAGCCTGGTCTACACTGAGTTCTAGGATAGTCAAGTCTAATCCTGTCTCAAAAACAAACCAAACAAAACTTAAAAGAGAATAATGAATTAATGTATGTATGCTAGTTGTCAGCTTACTTTCTCCACTTACACTAGCCAGGACTCCCTGCCTAGGGAATGCTGTCACCTACAGTGAGGTCTTTCCACCTCGATTAATACAATCCATAGACATCACCTTCTTCCAGGTGATTCTGGGTTTTGTCAAGTTGACAATTAACACTAAACATCACAATACCCAAACCACAACAGCTGCTATACTTGACATTTTATTGTTGTTGATTTTCAAGACAAGATTTCTCTGTGCAGTCCTGGCAGTCCTAGAATTCACTCTGTAGACCAGGTTAGCCTTGAACTCCAAGATCCTCCTGGCTCTGCTTCCCAAGTGCTGGGATTAAAGGTGTGAGCCACCACTGCCTGGCAACATTTTTAAACTTTTCATTAAAGTTAACTCTAAATATGAATTTCATATAAGAAAGAATAATCAGCAATAATACTGTGAATATACAGGCTACAAGTCAACAACGAAATAGTCTTGTAAATACAATAGGATTATGGATACTTGATGAATGGACAGAGGCTGAAGAGAATGGCCACAAAAATCTCTCTGTACAATATAAATAGAATGAAAAAATGTTTTAAAGGCTGGCAAGAGGGCTCAACAGATAAGGGCACTTTCTGCTAAGCCTGATGACATGAGTAAATCGCCAGGAACCACACTTTAGAAGAGAACCTACTACCCAAGAGCTGTCCTCTGATCACACAGACACAAACAACAATAATTAATAATAAATATTTTAAAACATTTCCAAGCTGCGTGTGCTGGCTTATATTTATAATCCCAGCACTTGAAACGCTGGGACAGAAGGCTTATTGCATGCTCCAGGACAGCCTGGACTACAATGTAAAATGCTATCCCCCCCCAAAAAAAAAAAATTGGGGCTGGAGAGATTGCTTAGCACTTAAAAGAGCACTAGCTGTTTTTTTCAAAGGACCAGAGTTCTATTCCCAGCACCCACATGGTGCCTCACAACTGTCGGTAACTACAATTCTAGGGGATCCAATACCCTCTTTTGGCCTCCCTTCATACCACACACACAAAAGTGCACATACATCATACACGGGCAAACACTCATACACATAAAATTTAAAAAAGAAAACTCAAGCAAGGGCCAAGGAGATGGGTTGGTAGGTAAATGAACATAATCCATAAGCCGAATGACCCTTGTTCAATGCCCAGAACTCGCATAAAGGTCATATGTGGTAGTGTACATCTGTAACCCCAGCATTCCTATGGAGAAATGGGGGATAGGGGTTGCTGGGGAGAGGGAAATGACAGGAATAGCCTGGAGTGTGCAGTGCGGCAGCAAGAACAAGCCGCCTCCACAAATGGAAAATGAGGACCAACTCCTCAAAGCTATCCTCTGCCCTGAATTCACTTGAGTGATGTGTCACACACACAAATAACGCAAGTGAAAGAACTCAAACTCAAATAAGAGATTACAGATAAAATGTGACAAGCGTTATAGGTCACTAAATAATGAGGAAATCCTCTGGCATATTACAACAGAATGGTCTGTGTTAAGTAAATTACGTTTGGGGGTCTGATAAGAGGTACTAGTAGACCAGACTACAATGTTCGGAGAGTTGTAGCAACAACCAATTCACGATTTTACCTTCCACAAAACGTGCTAATTTAGCCAATATTTGTGAGGCCTGTGTAACCCCATTTCTGAAAAAGAAACTCCATCTTAAGGGTAAATGACCTGCGCATAAACTCCACTTTCAAAACGGGGGAAAACCCACAAAATGTGCTTCGAGCACTTACCTCTGGTAATATTTAACCCCTAGCAACCGCTAATCAGTGAACACCTTAAGTTTACCCAGGTGTTCTTTACAATAGGGTAAGTAAAACAATTACGGTTTGGCCCTCCGGACACCCAATATTTGCTAAATGTCAATCAATCATTAAACTGCTAAGCTGGAATTCCCGAACCTTGATGTAACCCTAAATAAAAACCCTCCTCTTCTGAGCTCTGGGCTCTACACGGCTGGGTCGGTGACTCAGAGCTGGAGCTTTTAACAAAGACCCCACTGTGTTTGCATCGGAATCGGCTCCTGGTGGTCTCTGTGGTCCGCGAGACTTGGCGTAACACGTTAAAAGTTTAGGCTCTTTGGCATATGACATTAGGGTGACCTTTCTCTTCCACCTGCCCCAAATCGTGTTTGAATGGAACAAGGCATGAAAGATAATCGAATCTATTTGTAGTGAGTTAAATTCAACTGAACAAATCTGTGTTATCTCGTTTTATCTCAGAGTTCAAGATTATGAGAAAAAGGAGAACGAGCTTTCCGGAAGTACGGACAACAATCCAGAGTCGAATAGAAGCGCTCTGTTTCAAAGGCAAGAGGGCTCCGGGGACTCAGAAAAGTCCCAAGAACGGTGGTGTTCGAGACAGTTGCTGAAGAAACCCTGGAAAGGAAGATGAAACGTGGGACAGTGCGTGAACCGGAGAAACGGAAGACGCCCAGTTCTCGCCGCCCCGCACACACGCGCCGCTCCGGGGAGAGGCGCACTCTCTCCCGCGCAGGCGCAGAGCCCGCGCCGAAGCCACCGTTCCTCACCTCAGGGCCTGACGGCCTCCTCCTCAGTCAGCTTCCTCGGCGGGCAAGAGAATTAACGCCGCCGGGAGAAAGCCCTAAGGCCGGGCTACCTGAGGGTCCGGTCAACTAGCCTCCCGGGCCGGCCAGGCCACGTCCCCATGGCAACGCCGCCACGCACCAGTTCGAACGCGCGCGCCGACGCCGGCCCGCCTGCCGGCCAATGGCCGTTCGGAGTGCCCGCCGTCGTTGGCCGCCTTCTCCTCTAAAGGGCCAATTGGGGATCCGAGGGGACGGGGGGCGGAACCCCCCGGTCCATCCTTCTACCAATGGTTCCGTTTGTACGGTCTCGCGACGCTCCCAGCCAGAGAACCCCGCCTCGGAGGAGGGCCGAAGCTCTGTGAGGCCCAGTTCTGTGGCTCGCCGGAGGCCCGGCCGGGCTGCTCGGATTGGCTGGCGCGCTGCGCCGTCCAGGCGCCGCCTCCTGCCTCTGACCTGCGGCGAGTGCGGTGGGCACGGGGCCTCCGGTGCTGTGCGCCTGGCGTGTTGCTGAGTGCTCCAAGCCGGTAAGGAGGCGAGCGTGGGCCAGATCCCACCCACTTGCAGCACCTCGGGTTCATCTCTCTGTACCGGAGAAGAAAGGGTTCAGTGGTTCTGTTCTCCCCACCCTCTGAGTGTTGACGGCATGAGTCGGAAGAATCCTAGAGCCACAGGGGCTCAAATTTGGGGTTTAGCGGGCCGGTCGTGTCTTGTATTTAGGCTTCAATATTGCTTTATTATCGATTTAGCCCTGCCTGCAACCCAAGAGATCTTACCTTTTAAATTTTACTTGTTTCTTAAAAACTTACATGTATGTGTGTGCCTCGTGAGTTTATGCCCATCACGTGCGTGCAGTTGCTCTCCGAGGTCAGAAGAACGAGCCACCTGATAATAGGTTCCCGGGAACCGAACCCTAGGCCTTTGAAACAGTGGCAGGTACTCTTAACTACCTAGCCGATTCTTCAGCCCCAAAAGATTTTATTTTTTTCTATTTCCGCTATTGATTGAGTGAATGCTGAGACAGTTACAAGACTCCCACCTTAAGAAAATAAAGACGGAGAAAAATCAAGTTGCAAAATATTTAATATCCAGTGGAGATTAAGATGAGGAATGTTAGAAGTTTAGAATGCTTTCGTTTGAATAACTACCAAAAATATTTCTGAACCATAGTTTTTTTCCTTTTCTGAAAAGTGTTAGCAATGCCTCAACGCGTTGCAAAGAAGACTAAGTGAAGAAAAATGTATGAAGGTAAAGTGGTACAATGCCAGGATGTAATAATTTCTCAGTTAAAAAGGTATCGCCAGCATATTGAGAGCAAATAACACTAGCCAGTATGGAGCAGCTCTACAGTGTATACACTCATTCTCCTTTTGGTTCAGAAATTGCCCATTCAGGGGCTTGCAGATGCTCAGCTGTTAGGAGCCCTTCCAGAGAACCTGAAGTTCAGTTCCAGCACCAATGTCAAGTTCACAACTGCCTCTAACTCCAGCTCCAGGGGATTCGACAGGCCTCTTCTGGCCTCTGGATACTCACAGACACACAGACATAAACAAAAATAAATCATTATGGTGGCACACACTTTGTAATCCCAGCACTGAGGGAGGCAGAAACCGGTGGATCTCTGTGAGTTCGAGGCCAGCCTGGTCTACAAAGTAAGTCCAGGACAGCCAAGGCTATACAGAAACCCTATCTCCAGAAGCCATAAATAAATAAATGTAAGTCTTACTAATAGAAAATAAATTCAGTATTCAAAAGAGGGAGAAAAAAGGAATTAATCTTGTTGATCTTTATAAATTACTAATACTTAGTGTTAATCAGTGTTTTGCAGAAAATATAAAAATGTCTCGACTCTCCAGGATTGTTGGAGCACACAAGTTCCAGCACGTGGAAGACAGAGGCAGGAGGATTTCTATGAGTTCGAAGCAAGTTTTAGGACAGCCAGCACTACACAGAAAGAAACCCTGTAACCAAAACAAAAAATAATTATTGATTCAGTTAGTAAGAGTTGAGTGCCAGTATAGAGAAGAATTTATATGATATACAAGATAATACTGACATGTATTCAGTACCTCTCAGTGTCAGGCCCTGTATACACGTGCTTTATTTTAAACTCAACAATGAAGAAGAGGTGTTAGAGTCTTTGCAAGTGATGAAGTATGTTTTTTCAGGTAACAACTTGAAGTTAGTAGCTTGAGTTCAGTTCCAGCACCAGTGTCAAGTGGGGATCAATGGTCCTCTTCTGACCTCTTCAGGTACTCATGCATTGCTGGCAGACACACAGACATAAACAAAAATAAATCATTAAATAATCAGTAGCAGTATCAACCATACTTTCTGTGTTGTATTGTACTGTTTTGAACTTAAAGAGGGTGACAATATTGGAATGCCAGATTGAAAAGATGGTTAGATAGGCACAGTTAGCCAAATTCAAGGGAAGTGGCTTGTCTTAGGGTTGCTGTGGTGAAACACTTTGGTCAAAGCAGCTTGGGGAAGAAAAGGGTTTTTTTTTTTTTTTTTTTTGGCTTACTCTTCCACATAACTGTTCATCATCAAAATAAGTCAAGACAGGAATTCAAACCAGGTTGGAATCTGGAGACAAGAACTGATGCAGGGGCAATGAAGGAGCATTGCTTAGTATTTGCTCCCTGTGGCCTGCTCAGCTGCTTTCTTGTAGAGCCCAGGACCACCAGTGCAGGGGATGGTCCCTCCCACAATGGGCTGGGCACTTCCACATCAGTCACTAATTAAGAAAATGCCCTAAAGATTTGCCTACAGCCCAGTCTTATGAAAGCATTTTCTCATCTGAGGCTCCCTCTCCAGGGAGTATAGCTTGTGGTCATTTTGTCATAAAACTAGTTAACACCTGGGTTGTTGGAATATTTATGTTGAAAACAATTCTTTTTATGATAGAAAATGTCTAGTTCTGAAAATGAATGGGATGAGATATTACTAAACTTTAGACCCAGTTTCCATTTATCTTGTGAGTATAGGATTTCAAATTCAACATGATGCAAAAGGAAATGGGTAACTACTTCCTCTTTCATCCAGTTACCCAAATCAAACACCTCTTCCAGTTCCCTTGAACTCTCTCATTTAAACAATGAAACATCGACTTTGTTAACATTACCTGAAGTATCTCATACACACCCCTATCTTCTTTCTCATAGGCTTTCTCTTAATCTACTTTCCTGTTACTTACTAATGGTTGAAATAAACCTAGCTCAGCGGATAAGAGCACTGACTGCGCTTCCAGAGGACCAGGGTTCAATTCCTAGCACCCACACATGGCAGCTCACAACTGTCTAACTCCAATTCTAGGGAATCTGACACCCTCACACCAATGCATATATATGTATACAGACATATACATAAGCATTGTTTTATATATATATATATATATATATATATATATATATATGCACACACACATATGCTTGTAACGGGTCTTTTTTTTTTTTTTACTTTTGCATTTTTTACAGTTTATGCACTTTGTATCCCCCCTGTACCTCCCTCCCAATTCCACCCTCCCTCTTCCCCACCTGTGTCCCTGTCCCAGTCCACTGATAGGGCAGGTCCTCATCCCCTTCCCTCTGATCCTACTCTATCAGGTCTTATCAGGAGTGGCTGCATTGTCATCTTCTGTGGCCTGGTAAGGCTGCTCCCCCCTCGGGGGGAGGTGATCAAAGAGCAGGCCAATCAGTTCATGTCAGAGACAGTCCCTGTCCCCATTACTATGGAGGCCACTTGGATACTGTACTGCCATAGGCTACTTCTGTGCAGGGGTTGCAGGCCATCTCCATGAGTGGTCCTTGGCTGGAGTATCAGTTTCAGAAAAGACCCCTGTGCCCAGAATTTTAGGATCTGTTGCTGTCCTTGTGGAGCTCCTGTCCTCTCCAGGTCTTACTATCTCCCACTTCTCTCATAAGATTCCTTGTACTCTGCCCAAAGTTTGGCTATGAGTCTCAACATCTGCCTCCATACCCCCTGCCTCTCAGAGGCCTCTGTGGTAGGCTCCTGACCTGTTCCTTGTTTTCTCCCTCCTCCGATATCCATCCTCTTTGTCTTTCTGAATGGGGATTGAGCATCTTAGCCAGAGTCCTCCTTCCTGATTAGCTTCCTTAGGTATTTTAGTATGTTTATCCTATATTATATGTCTAGTATCCACTTAGGAGTATATACCCTGTGTGTCTTTTTGCTTCTGGGATACCTCACTCAGGGTGATCTTTTCCAGTTCCCACCATTTACCTACAAATTTCATGATTTCCTTGTTTTTTTAATCACTGAGTAATATTCCATTCTGTAGATGTACCACAATTTCTGTATCCATTCCTCAACTGAGGGGCATCTGGGCTGTTTCCCAGCTTCTGGCTATTACAAATAAAGCTGCTACAAACATGGTTGAGCAGATGTCCTTGTTGTATACTTGAGCATCTTTTGGATATATGCTTAGCAGTATAGCTGGATCTTGAGGAAGCACTAGTAACAGGTCTTTTTGCCAGTAGTGTTCTCTTCTAATTTGTTTTCACATTGCTTACTGCCAAAATGCTTTTTATGGTGTCAATCTGACCAAAATACACTCCACCTAAAACCAGTATTCCTTATTGTCTACAGGATATAAATTAAGCCAGGCATAGTAGCATGTCTTTAATCCCAGAATTCCAGAGGCAGAGGCAGAGAGATCACTGAGTTTGAAGCCAGCCTGATTTACACAGAAAGTTCTGGGTCAGCAAGGCCTACATAGTGAGACTGTGTCTAAAAATAAAATAAATAAATAAAAACAATACCGACTAAGCTGCTTCCCAATGGAATGTGTGTGAGATCTTTGCACATACTCCCTCTTTGGCCTAGAGTACCTCCTTGGCTCCACCTTCATACTACCTGGTAAATCTTTATAATGGAGCTCCAGACATAGCTCAGTCTAGACATAAAGTTTATGCTGTTGGAGCATGAGGATCTAAGTTTGACCCTCACCCAGGTAGAAAACACTTGTGCATGCACATCCTTACAGGGTAGCCCTTTGACCTAAGGATCTTTTTTCTGTCTTATATACATCCCTATGATTAGAAAACACTTTGTAACATCTGTTTGAATGCCTTTTGCTTTCATTAGGCTATGAACCTCTATAAAGCAAGAGATTTGTAGTGCTCTATTTCAGATTTCCCCTTCAGTTCTACTGTACAGGACATACTCTGGCAGACAACACATGAATAAAGGAAATCCCTCTGTAGGCTCCAATATTAGAATCACTTGCTTTCCATAGCTGAACAGCAGATGGCACTAAAAGGCCACAGAACAAAATTATCCCGAGAAATATTTTTTTTCCCCAATCTTGTATGACTTTGGTTTGATCCTGGATGCCAGTATGTCATTACTGATTTAAAGGAAAAAAACAAACAAACAAACACAAAACCTCAGCAAAGACAGCAAAATGATTCAGCAGCTTGACCTCCCAGAGAAGGGAGTGGCAGATGCCCAGAGAAAGGTGTAGTTGAAGGAACATTTTCTCTGTTTTCCTTATTTCTTCTTTTATTATTGTTAAAAAAAAAAAAGCTATCATAGATGGATGCCTTATTGTTCTTCTGAAAACAAAAAAGGAAGCTAGAGCATTGCAGAGGCCTTTGTGATGTGGGCAGTGAGAGCAGAGTCACATGGAGCTGCTTATAAGCAAGCAGAGTTGGTCTTCCTCCTCACTGGCCTGTGCAAATTTTCTAGACACCAGGTTTAGACAAAACATGTGGTTTTAGGTTCCTGTTTCTCAAAAAAAAACAGCAGTGGGGTCTTGGACACCCTTGTCAAAAAGGCACTTTTAGGAGCCTCAGGCTACACTTTCTCCACCTGAGTTGGCTTTGGTTACAAGACCAATGTCTGCCCTGCCTAAAACCTGTTCAGCAGAAAAGTTTCCAGCCAGACATCCTAAACAGTCTCCAGATGAGTATAGATTAAAGACTAAGGGGCTTTAGAACCGGTGGTGATTTTATTAATCATGTGTGCATGCTTTTAGAGCCATGTGTGCCCTGAAACCTATTTCACGATAAGCAGAGCTGTTAAAGGTTAAAAAAAAAAAAATTACAAGCTTTGGAGTTAGATTTCTTTGAATTCAAATCCATATTACCCACCATCTATGCCTCTGGTCAAGTCTTTTAATCTTTATGTTTATCTTGCTTTTTTGAGACAGGACTTATATGGCCCTGAAAGACTTCAAATTTATGTGCTGTGAAAGCTGATCTTGATACCCTAATTCTCCTGCCTCTCTGCCTTCTAAGTACTAAGATGACAGGTGAAGGTGCAGGTCACTAAGCCTGGCTTAACTTTTTTTCAGCTTTGAGAAGGCACATTAGCATGGGCCTTTGTATTCACTCAAGGCAAAGAAGGTGGATCTCTGAGTTCAAGACCAGCCAGGTCTACAGATCTTCTGAGCTATACAGTGAGAGCCTGTTTTAAAATCTCGGTTTCCTCATAAACTAAAATGGGTCTTAAAGGATTGTTTTTTGACCTTGTTTGTTTGAGACAGGATCTTTTAACACAAGATTCTCCTGCTTCAGTCTCTGAATGCTAGAATTATAGTTGTGTGCCTGGCCTTAAACAACTTTAGTTGTCAAAAACTTTGCATGGTGCAGGTGACACAATATTGATACTTGACAGCATGATGGCTGGAAACACTATGCTTTAAGGGATTGAGACCATCAGAAATGTGAGGAGGATTTAGAGAATTTGTTAGGTAAAGGCTGAAAGTGTAGCTCCAGTGGAGAGCACTTACCTCAGATGTGTGAAGTTTGAGTTCCATCTCTGACCCCACAAAACAAAGCAAATAAAAAAATGTGTTTGTAAGAGCTTTTGGAGGTAACTGTTTACACAACATTCTTGATTAATTTGATGAATATGTTGAACTATGGCAGCATAGCCATTTATTTGTAAATTGTTTATTTTTTTCCAATTTGGAACTGAATCTCCTGAGCTGTGAGGAAATTCTGTCTGTGGAGAAAGCCAAGAACATTTTCCCTTAACTTCTGGAACCTTCTGATGACATTGAGGGTTTTTGGTTGTTGTTTTTTTCCCCCTCACCACCACAGGCACTCTGCCACTTTTCTGAAGTGTGAATTGCCTGCTGTCAGCCTGGAGTTCTCACCTCCGCAATCCTGGCTGCAGGCATATTTGCATATTGGATGCTGTTCTTTAACCCCCTGAGGTTTGAATCCACTTGGAGAATGTATGAGAGCTAAATAGTTTCAAGCCCCTAGATAGTTTCAGCTTCCTCTTCTCCAGAAAACAGAAAACCAACAATAGCTCCATTGACTTTTATGCAAATGGTGCTCTTCAAGAAAACACTGGGCTGTTTCCCAGAGTGGGAGGCAGGGAAAGAGTTCTGTTGAGTCAATGAACATCTGTTAAGAGATGCTGAGCTGGGTCCCAAGCTTTCCAGCCAGAGGTACCAACAGAGATTTACCTTACAAGGGATGCATACATAAAGTGGCTGTGTCACTTCAGTAATACTGGAACTATGTTTCCCAGAATTCCCCTTTAAACATTTTATAATTTTGTGTGTCTGACTGTTTTGCTGACATGTATGTCTGTGTAATACATGCATGCCTGGTGCCCAAGGAACTGGGGAGCCTCCAGTGGATGTTGGGAATCAAACCTGGGTGCTTTCCAAGAGCAAGTGCTCTTAACTAATGAGCCAACTCAACAGCCCTGGACTTCCCTCTTAGTGGCTTTAGCTCACTACTGACCATGACAAAGTTTTGCTTAGGACAGAGAAAGCTGGAGAGAAAGAGCAGCCAGTATGCTGTAAAGCACAGAGTTGTCATGGTTGCAGTATATATATTTAATACCAGTCTGTTGGTTCACCTTGCTGATGAAGGACAGTGTCCAGGGCTGCAGAAATCTCAGCTCAGATGGAATCCCCCCCTTAGCTCCTTTGCATCTGTGGTCAGATGGCATTCATCTGTGGAAGGTTCTGGTTTTACCTGCTGATCACCTGTGTCACCAAGTCTAGAAACAATAAAAGGAAGTCTAGAGTTGTAGTTTATCTTCATAAGTTCCAGCTGTCTTCCCAGGTCTCAGTTTGCTCTCACAGTTTAGTTTTGTCCTTTCTCTCTTCTACCTCATATCCAACCCTACCCCAATACTGCTAATATTATTAGTCTTTAGGCCCAACAGCAGATGTGGAAACTTGCATGGGTTTCTCTGCTAGTTTCCAAAAAACACAAAATAGAATCCAGAACTGGACAAGTTTGTGCAGATTCAAGTCCTCTTGAATTTTTGAGATCCTCTCAAAATTGAGATTCTGAACTACATAATGAGCTCAAGACCAAGCATGAACTATACATTAAATCCTGTCAAAGAAAAACCAAGGGCTAGGAATGTAGCTTAGTGGTTAGAGTACTTGCCTAGTATGCACAGATTCCAGTGTTGGATCGCAGCAGCACACATGCACTCCTTATTATAAGTTTCTGAGAGTCAGAGCTTTCTCTGATTGAGTCTTATCGTATAGATGATATATGGAGTTATGTCAAGCCAGAAGACTTCATAGAAAGATGATACCTGAGTTTCTTCAAAAGTTAAAAGTAGGGGCCAGCAACATGACTTAGGTAAAGTCCTGGCTGTATGCGGTTGACAATGAGTTCCATCAATAGAACATATAAAGATAGAATTCCACACATGTGCCATGTCATGTCTATGCGACACACAGTAATAATAGCTGTAAATAAAAAATAATTTTTAAAAGGATAAGTAGGGAGACTTGTGGCTGTGCTTCTAGTGTGTAGCAGCTTAAGCCTGGCAATGGGGGGAGGGGGAGAGGAAGAGGTGTTCTCTCTTAACAGGAGCATTGTCTTCTCTTCAAGTCTAGCATACATGGAGTGAGCATCTGTTCTTACCTGTTCTGATCAGACTGTAGGCCATACTGTTTCTTCAGTGTGGCCTCTTTACACACTGCTAGAATGTACCTTTTCTACTATCTCCCATTCCTCTCCAAAGGAAAAAGAGAGCCTTTCCTCTCTTCTGTGGGTCTACATGGCCACCCAAGGCCATTCTTATTCTTATTCTTCGTGAAGCCATCTTTTTTTTCTCATGCTCTATGCGGTGGTAGTGGTGAGGAGAGATATATTGGGGCTTCCTGTTTTAGCAAGGGCAATATCCTCTCTAGTCTTAGATTCCCAAGCTTACGTAGGGCTCCAACATTCATTCATTATATGGGGCTTTTCAAGATGCAAGAGGAAGATACCCTATATTGATTACCTTCTAATCATCCTTGTAGGAAGCACATAGAATCAGCAAGCCTGTTTCTACATGAACTCTGACCAGTGATTAAAGTCCTTGTTCAGTAGTTCTGAAGTAGCAAGGTGTTCCTGCAGCTTCCAGAATGGGGATGTTCTCAGCATAAATAAGCAGTCAGGAAAATAGGTTTTGGAAAAGCCTATGTACTACTACTTTACATATGAATTTTTTAACTTAAAAAAGGTCTCATTATACATATTCTGTTCTATACTTTCTTCGATTAATATATCAAAAAAATTTTCCTACAGCCAGAACATTTGGTTCTACCCCCACCGTTTTTGTTTTTTTTTTTTTTTCCAAGACAGGATTTCTCTGTATACCAGCCCTGGCTAGTCCTGGCTGTACTGGTCTTTTGTAGACAAGGCTGGCCAGAGATCAATCCGCCTCTGCCTCCCAAGTGCTGGTGTTAAAGGTGTGTGCCACGATACCTGACAGTTTTACCCCATTTTTAATGGTCTGTGTGTGTCACAAAGATATATGTGTATACTGAAATGTAACCATTCCCAAACCAATGGATATTTTTTGTGCATTAAAAAAGTAGATTTATAGAAATCCTCTCTCCAAAAACATAGATTTTTTTTATTACTTTCAATTATTTGTCAATGAAGTGCTCACAGATGCCAGAGGAATGTAGTTCTCTGAAAATCTGGAGTTCAGGTGGTTGTGAGCTGCCCAGAGTTGATGCTGGGAACCAAACTTGGGTCTTCTACAGAGTGTTATGTACTCTTAACTGCTGAGCCATCTGTTCATCCCCCTTTTAGATATTATAAGATTTTTTTATGAATATCTTGTGTGTGCATCTTGTGTATTTTGTTTTGTTTTTTAATGGCATCAGTTAGCCTAGGCTGGCCTTTACTTCACTACATAGCTGAGGATGACCTTGACCTTGTGATGCTCTTTTTTATTTTGGTTTTTTTGAGACAGGGTTTCTTTGTGTAACCCTGGCTAACCTGGAACTCACTCTGTAGACCAGGTTGGCCTTGAACTGAGAGATCCACCTGCCTCTGCCTTCCGAGTGTTGGGATTAAAGGCCTTCGCCACCACCACCTGGCCCTCATGAGTCTCCTGCCCCCACCTCCCAAGTATTGAGATTACAGATGGGAGTCACCTTGTCTAAGTTTCATGTGTGCAGGATCTCACTGGCTGGCCTAGAACTCACTATGTATACCAGGCTGGCCTCAAGCTCACAAAGCTCTAGAGTTCTGAGATTAAAGATGTATACTAGCACACCTATATACATTTCTAATCCTTAAGAACTTCCTACCCACCTGTTTAGCATGATTTGGGTATCCAAGTTTGTAACTTGGCGATAAAGTACTTGTTTAATATATGCATGAGGCGTTCATTTTGATCCTAACCACGGAGAGAGAGAGAGACACACACAGAGAGAGAGAAACACAGACATACACACACAGAGAGAAAGAGACACACACACACAGAGATAGAGAGAAGCTATTCTTCTCTAAAATAGCAGCCCTGGGAATTGCTCTAGAAGAGATCTTTGGGCCTGACTTTTACTTTATGCCTTTGCTGAAAGTGCCTCCTTTTATTGATTATTTAAGGCAAGGTTTTGCTATGTAGCCTAGGCTGGCCTCAGATTTTCAGTGATCCTCCAGCCACAGCCACCCTAGTGCTGGGATCACAAGACTGCCCATCTTGATGGAACAAGGAAATGTAGCAGGTGGCTTTCTTTTGGTCCTGCCATTCCACTATAGGACCTTTGTCCAGGTGTTAACGTCCATCTGAGCCACCTTCTCTGTCCCTCTACCCCCACTTGAAGACTTACCTTTTGACTCTTGCTTCTCTGCTCCAACATTTCTTCCTGTAATCCCTCAAAGGAGGTCTGGTTTTTGGCTATCACATGGTTTTCGTTGTTGTTTTGTTTTTTGTATTTTTATTTATTTATTATGTATACAATGTTCTGTCTGTATGTAGAACTGCACTCCAGAAGAGGGCACCATGTGGTTGCTGGGAATTGAACTCATGACCTCTGGAAGCGCAGACAGTGCTCTTAGCCTCTGAGCCATCTCTCCAGCCCCGGCTATCACATGTTTTTCCTTTAGGACCTGTAGCGTATTAGCAGGTCAGGGGTGGGGGGTGGGATTATCAACTTTTCTAGTGTTGATTCTTTACATGGGCTGTCAGGCTTGTGCAACAAGCACTTTACCCTTTGGTTTCCCCTTAAGCCATCTCAGCGGCCCCCTTCCAGACATTACTCTACACATACAGAAATCTATTGAGTTTTTAGTGTGTGCCAGGCGCTATGCTAACACAGTATGGAATTAATCACTGTTAGGCACATACTTTGAGAACTCTGGAGACAGAGGCAGGTGGAACTCTGTGAATTTGAGGTCAGCCAGGGCTACATTAGTGAGACCCTCCCTCTCTCCCATCTCGAGAAATAAAGGGAGAAAGGAAAGAGGAGAACTAAATGATGACTGTTGGAGTTTGGTCTGATGCTAGTTACCGGCCCTCTGTGTAAACCTAAGTCATAGTACCTGATTGACTGATTAAACAGCCTATGCCTGGGCAGGACAGAATGGGGTGGGTGTGACTAAGGTTCCTGAGCTTTGGAGACACCCACAAGGAATCATAGGAAGAATAGACAGACAGGGAGGAGAAAGAAGGACGCCAGGATGGGTTAGCCTGGAAAAGAAACCACGTGGGCAAGAAGAAGGGACTCCAGTAATGGTGTGAAAAGGCCCAGATGAAAAATACAAGCAAGTGTTTATAAGATTATGGATGGAAGATAGGATGGTCAAGGAGAATGGCATTGGATGGGGGCTAGGAGATGGATGGTGAAGTGATTCTGTTCTGCCCAGTTCATGAACCCCAAAAGACCAGGAATAAACCTCATGTATTTACAGTGGAGTCTGTAAATACATGAGGTTCTTTTTATTACAAATTACAAGCTGCAGCTTGGGCCCACATCTCCCCACCACCAAAGCGGTGGGAGCCAAGAGCCCCATACTCAGGTTAGTTGGGTGATTTAAAGATTCTGGTCCCTCCCAGCATTCCCAAGGCAGGGGCAATTCTTGCCTGGCAAGTATCAAAATGCTACATTTTGAATTGATTGGCTACAGGAAGGTCCCCAAACCATTAATGACCCCAGGACATTAATTGATTGGCTATAGGAAGGTCCCTCCCTAGGGAGATGGGCCAGTTTCCTAGCAACTGTATCTCTAGTGGGTGGGGAAAGAATGCAGTAAAGCAGTTCTTCCCCTCAGGGCATTCCTGAACTTCTCCACTCAGCTAGCCTTAGTTCAGGCCTTAAACTTTAATAATAACTGCTGATTTTTAATCTTTTGGTCTCTCAATTCAGACAGTGTAGGTAGGTATATCTGCCCAGCCCAAGGTAAATAAGGCAATTATAAAATCTAACAGGTTTCTGTGTCTTATTATTTGTGATAGTGGGTTAGATAATACCACCGTGATAATCATAGAAATAATAATAAACATTTTATAGCCTAACACCCATTTTACCTTAATTTACTACAGCAGATGACCATGAGGTCCTCATAGTTACCTCTTCAGGTGGAACTGTCATTTTCCACAGCTATTGTCAGGGCCGAACTCAAATCTAGGCCCCAGTTTCATGCTGAGAATGATAGTGGTAGTTTGCCTCTGCTGCTTTTCATTTGGGCCGTATGCATATATGACTTTTACTAGACATGGATGTGAGTCTGAAAATGAACAAAAGTACCAGACTACCTAAGTGACCCCACTAAGTCATGAGAAAAAAATGTTATTAGAGTCTTTGCTTTAAGGTCTCAGGATATAGGCTGAGGGAAATGGGATTGTGAGTTTGATTATAATACTTAACATTGCATTTCTCTCTTGAGTAGCATCTGTTCTGTTTCAGTGAATTTGTTTCTGAGTCTCTGTGGTCTCATAACATATACACACAAGCCCAGAGTTTTACAGAGACTTGGGGTAGAGACCTCTTGATTAGGGTATTTACCAGGGTCCTGTAGTTGCACACAAAGATTTCTTTCTAATTCCTATCTGTATTAGCTAGGTTTCTATTGCTGTGGTAGACCACCATAACCAAGAGCAGCTTGAGAGGGAAAGAGTTTATTTCAGCTTATGGCATATAGTTCATAATGCAGTGAAGTCAAGGCAGGAACCTAGAGGCGGAAGCTGAAGCAGAGACCATGGAGGAACGCTGCTTACTGACTTTCCCCTGGCTTGTTCAACCTGCTTTGTTGTTTGTTTGTTTGTTTGTGTTTATATTTATTTACAGAGACAGGGTTTCTCTGTAGCACTGGCTGTCCTGGAACTGGCTCTGTAGTCCAGATTGTCCTCCAGGATTCAGAGAGTACCAGCTGCCTCTGTCTCTCCTCCTGAATTTGAAGGATTTAAAGGCATGTGCTCCCATGCTTGGCTGTTCAGCCTGCTTTCTTATACAACCCAATTTCACCTGTGTGGGGAGACACCTCCTCCAGTGTGTCGGGTCTTCCCTCATCAACTGTTAATAAAGAAAATGCTCCATAGGCTTGCCTCCAGGCCAATCTTATGGAGGCATTTTCTCAACTCTTAGATAACTAGCTCATGTCATGTTGACAAACAACAACTAACCTCCATTCCTTAACATGCTGTCTTCTCCTGTGGACTGTGAGATCACTGTTAGCCAGTCCTTGCTACCCATGCACCATGAGTGAATTTTCCTGTTTTTTATAGCTTCCCAGTGTTTCACATCTTTTTTAACTTCATAGATAGATCATGGCCCTGAGGGCATGTGGCTTGATCATCTTCCGAAGACACCTCATTCCCAAGATGGACAACAGTACAATTGAGTTTCTGCTGCTGCAGGCATCAGATGGCATTCATCACTGGACCCCTCCCAAAGGTGCAGTGACAGAGGGGTTGGTTTTGGGGTAGATGCCAAGCTTGGCTCAGGAATCCACCCTGCCAGGCCCCTATAGGACTTGCTTTCCATTGACTGTACAGCAGGAGAGGTGGGAAAGGCGGTAACACTCAATCCTGTCTACATATAAAGTCTGCAGGCCAGCCCAGAGCTAGAAATAGAATTCTGTGACTGACCCAAGGCAGACATAACACCTGGTGTTTTTATATCACTGGCCTGTGCTCTAGCTCATGAATGCCTAGACAGAAGAAGAGCCATTGAGCTGGGAATGTTGAAGTTGAGTAATGGCTGGGCTACGTGCGTATTTGATCAAGTTCCTTTGCTTCTTTGTTTAGTGTTCCCTTCACTGGGATTTTCTTTTGTGGACCACATATCCAGGGAGTATGACTTCTGGAGTTGTTAGAAGCACAGAGAAGCTGGGTTTCCTGATCTTAAGTCATCTGGAAGGGTAACAATGAGAGGGTCTTCAGCCCAAGAGGCTATGAAGATCACAGAGGCCTTGAGGTTGTAGCCTCAGCAGCCACCTTTTTCCTGGGTTCCTCTCTTAGAACCCAGGATAGAGCTAGTCAGGGATTCAGAAGGCAGAACAGCGAAGACCAGTGGTCTGGAGTCGTAGACGTGGCTAAGAGGTGTTTGTAAGCAGGTTAGTTTTCATCCACTAGCATTCTGGATGCTATCTTACAGGTACAAAATATTCCCTCAGATGTTCCTAAAAGAGAAGGCGGACTACATAGGAAGCAGTGAACTCAGTGACTGTTCCTTGAGGAGCCTGAACCCATTTGAGCATGCACTTTCATAACTGTGAAGCCCACACCCATGCTGTTGGGTGTGTTTTACTTTTTCTGAAAGCCTCTTTTTCTGTTAATCCTCAGGCTACCAGGCAGTGGTGGTGCACACCTTTAATCCCAGCACTTGGGAGGCAGAGGCAGTTGAATCTTTTGAGTTTGAGGCCAGTCTGGTTTACAGAGCAAGTTCCAGGACAGTCAGGGCTATACAGAGAAACCCTTACTTGGGTGGGTGGGTGAGGGGAGAACAACAATACAAAACAGCAAACAAAAAACCCAAAACAGAACAACAAACAAACCTCATGCTTACACTTATATTAACATATCTTTATTAAATCCAACTCTGCCTCAGACAGGGATGGTGTGGGGTGATGTAGCTATCCTTGACTGAAGCCATCATGATTTGTCCCAGTGAGCAAGAACTGATTGGCTCTGACAATTGCTGGGATGAGGACCCAAGGTAAACAGCAGATAAAAACAGAATAGGATGAGGAGGCACAGACAGATATCTGAGATTGGGAGAAAACAAAGCAGGAATGTTTGCACATTTGAGTTGCACAGGAAAGAACAAGGTAGCACAGAGGTGTCACAAGTACTATACATAGGAATGTTCACACTGTCTCCTAATCACCGGAGTCGCACTGCTGGATCTCTCACGGGATGTCAGAGGGCCTCTTTCTCATCAGCTCCTTCTTTGGCCTGGGATGAAATTATCCTGCTAGCATTAGGCAGCAAACTAAATGTTCCTGGGAGTGGTGTACTTAGATTCGCAGATGGCTGGGAGGAGGGTGATCCTAAATTGGTGTCTCCTGTCATCACCTATTGTAAGGGTCCGAGGATTTGGGAAGTAATCCACTATGAAAACCAAGTTTGAGCCAACAAAAAGTATCTTTATTCAAAAGCTGATATATCAGGGATCCAAACCCTACCCTCAGAGCGCAACTTTTGAGGCAGAAAACCCACAAATTAGGTGGAGGTTGTGGCATACAGTCACACACGTGCATACATTGTGTGTTTCAACATGTTTCACACCTTGTATCTTAAGTGGGTATATATGTCAAGTATCTCAAATGACTTTCTTGATAGTATGGCCTAGGTCAAGGACAGCCAATCAGAGCTCATTCAGCCACTGCTAGGTTTTGGTCCTTGCCGGGTGCTAACCAACAAAGCACAGGGTGAGACATTGTCATGCAGGTACATGTGGGACATTTGACTCTGAAAGCTGTTTCTGAGAATTTAGCTTAGTACAAGATGGAGATTATATACATATACATAAATAACTAAAGAGGCTCCAACACAGTGTCCCTCCTACTTTTCCTCAATACGTTATCAATGTGTCTTTGTGCACACTATAGGAAGTGTGCAAAAAGACTTTCCCTAGAAGTGGGACTAGATGGATTCCTTAAGTGCTAAGTTCCTATTTTCCACTCAGCAGCCTCTAGACCACTATGCAGACTCCTGGGAGATAGAGTACCTAGTAAATAGCTCCACCTCCAGGCTAAGAAGGGGACAGTTGTCAATTCCTGCTCCCCATGAGCTTCTCAACCAGCAGGGGCCCCTTAGCAACATGCCAGAGCCAGGAGTAGACACAGTTTACCAGAACCCTCTCAATGCTTCTGGGCCCTTCTGGGACACTAAGAATTTGTGGGAAAGGCCTAGGTAAAAATGGGGGCCACTACAGCCTGCAGAGCCTCATGTTCTGCTGCAACAGTTTCTTGGCAGCTGTCTACTTGGATTTGGGTCTTGCCAACACATTTTCTTAGTACTGGCTCTTGGCTTGTCCCTATTCTTAAGTTCCCATTAGGACTTTCCCTGTGAATCTGAAATCTGGCCTTGCTCAGTCAGGAAGATGAAAACAATTTGAAAAAGCCTTGATGGCTACTTGGAAACAGCTGCTGGTGCAGCAATGCAGGGTTTGCGCCTGTTAACTGCAGAGCACTGAGTCCCCACTGGAATTTTCAGCTAGCCCCCACTCTGCAAGAGAGTGTGCCCCTCCTTGGAAGAATTACTTTAAGATCTCCAAGAGAAAAGTAGTCCCTGTGCCTAATAGAGGGAGGCAACTTAAAAGAATAGGGAAGCCGAGATCTGAGGAGATCTGGCTCAATACCTGAAGGCAGTAACTATTCTGGGATGGGGAAATAGCTTAGGGGAGGAGCGCCTACCTCCCAAGCCCTGAGCCCCATACTTAGCACTGAAGAGACTGGAAGCAGCATCTCAGTTTGACCTGCCAGACACATTTGTCTCACTTTCTACGAAGATGGAGTAAGGAAAGGGGATGTCACAGGCCCTGAGAAACAGACAGTGTCTGCCTTGTATCTCTTCCTACGCATTTTAGGATATTGACCATCTCCAGACTTCCTGTAGCCCAGGACTCCTAGGAAGTCACTAAAGACGGCATCTTTATATCATCTGTCCTGGAAGAGCTCAGCTTCAGTTACTACTGAAGATTTATTTATTTTCTTCTATCCAGGCCATGTGGACCCTGGAGAGAATGACTTAGAAGCAGCCCTGCGAGAGACTCAGGAGGAAACAGGCATAGCAGCGAGCCAACTGACCATCATTGAGGGCTTCAGAAGGGAGCTCAGTTATGTGGCCAGGGAGAAGCCTAAAACAGTCATTTACTGGCTGGCAGAGGTGAAAGACTACGATGTAGAGATCTGCCTCTCCCACGAGCATCAGGCCTACCGCTGGCTAGGGCTGGACGAGGCCTGCCAGCTGGCTCAGTTCAAGGATATGAAGGCAACGCTCCAAGAGGGACACCAGTTTCTCTGCTCTGCACCGGCCTGAGCCAACCAGAACAATTGCTTCTGTTGTATCCTTAAGGGTTTTTCTGATATGAACCCATTCTCTCATCCAGGAAATGATGTGCTGGTCTTTAGCTTGTTACAGCTAAGAGCAGATAGGTTGGTGATGTTAAAACTAACTCGGCACTCTCAGGTGAGTGCAGAGAAGCCCTGGATTCAATCCCTAGCATAGAAGATAATTACTTTTAAAATAAGAACAAGCAAGAGTTTTAGGAAGTTAATAAGCAAAGGAGGGGTAAATATTTAAAATGTTAGCCCCAGGAATCATCCTTGTACTTTATAAATAAACTTCAAGCTGCTTACATGCCCTTTTATCCTGTGTTTATTTCTTGGACTTATGCCATTGGTTAAAGAAAAGGAAACTGAAGTGAATCAGAACTCTAGATTTAATCAGAGGAAACCCCTAGACCACTCAGCCAGTCTGACTTGTAGAAACCAGAGGAAATGCTATGTTCAAACATTGTACCCCAGAAAGCTAAGGGCTAGGGAATGAGACTGGAAGAAACCCAGAATGTCTAGGGTAACGCTTCTGCTTCTGCAACTCCAGATACCTACTTCCCCACACACAGACCCATATAACTGGGATTTCCAAGCCAGCAGATCTGGAGTGCAGATATCTCTCCAGCACCCATATATTTTGTAGGAAATATTTAAGATCCAAAACTTGGGGCTGCCTGGGCCAAAACAGGTGGGGAACAGGCAACCCTGGATCTCAGGTTAGTAGCACATGGACCCTTACCTCTTTTTTATTTTTTTTTTTAATTTATTTGTTATGTGTCTGCATGTACACCTGCACGCCAGAAGAGGGCACCAGATCCCAGTATAGATGGTTGTGAGCCACCATGTGGTTGCTGGGAATTGAACTCAAGACCTTTGGAAAAGCAGCAAGTGCTCTTAATCTCTGAACCATCTCTCCAGCCTGGACCCTCACATCTTATCCCAGCCTGTCTCCCAGAGTAATGAGCCTTGTCAGCATGGTTGAGGTAGAGAATGAAGCAAGCCCAAGCTCACAGGCTCTGCCCAGGTCATGGCATTACACATGTGCCTTTCACCAGAATTTCCCCATGTTCAGCAGACATTTCACCCTGACCTCTGCTGCCTATCGGCTTTCTCTGAGGTGTGAGAGTTTGGTCTCAGCCTTGCTACTAGGGCTCAAGGAAGGCTGAGGCAGGTGTTAGATCTTAGAGCCCTTCCAGAAGCTGTTAGCAGCCAGATTCATGTGGATTTTATTAGGGGACTGTTGCAGAAGGTTGGAGGGATAGGGGCATTGGCAAAGGTCAGCACAGATTACCAGAGTCAAGAACACCCAAAGGAAGGGGAGCAAAGTCTCCTTGTCTTAAGCAGGCTTCCAGATGTGTTTCCAGTCACTGGCTCAGCAGACAGGGCAGGAATGAACAGATCTTGGAGGACAGCCAAGGACCTAAATGGTTCGCTCCTCACCCCTTTGAGCAGCACTCTCCAGAGGAGGCCTGCTGCAGGAAGTTTTTGGAGCTTAACCTTCTCTTTCAGGCCAGCAGGGACTATATCCCACTGATTTAATAATTGCCTGCTGGACAGTGGTGCCAAACCACAGACAGGCTGCCTCCTAGCAAGGACTGGCCGGTCAATCCTGGGCTCTTAGAATGGGAAGCTGGACTCTGAAGTTTCTAAAACCTAATACATCAAAGTTGGAAGGGACTGAAAATGGCCTGATTTTGCTGTTTATATTTATTGCATAGGGGAAATTTATGATGCCTGCCATGGCCTCATATGCCTGTAGAAGCTCAGCACTTCAGAGGCTGAGGCAGGAGGCTTGTTGAGACTACAAGACCAGCCTGAGCTACAAGAAGCAAAAACGGGCTTGAGAGATGGCTTGGTGGTTCAGAGCACTGCCTGCATTTCCAGAGGACATGGGTTTGATTTCCAGTGCCCACAAGGTGGCTCACAACCATTTGTAATTCTGGTTCCAAAGGACCCGATATTCTTTTCTGGTCATGGCATGCACATGGTACACATGGTACATTCATGTAGGCAAAATGCCTATACACATAAAGTAATTTTTTAATCTTAAAGAAACTAAACAGAAGGAGCAGTCACAGAGTAAGAAGAAAGCAGGGAGGGAGAGGAGGAGAAGGAGGAAGAAGGAACAGAATGGCCTCGGTTCTGGAAGCTGTCTGTACTGGGGAAGCTTTGAGACCAGGGTGCCACAGGGAAGACTCTCTAGAATACAGAGGCAGCTGAGACAGCTCAGTAGGTAAAAGTGCTTCCTGTGCGTACCTGACAACCTGAGTTTGATACCCAGGTCCCATGGGGATGACAAGAACCGAGTCCTAAAACTTGTCCTCTGACTTCTTCACTTTCTGTGGCATGCACATGCTCACACTGAACATGTCCTCATCATCAATTAGGATGTCTTACAGTCTTGGAGACACTCTTCTGGTTCTTACAGGGTGTTCCATTAAACCATAGATACAGAGGGCTGGAGAGAAGGCTTAGTGGTTAAAAGAACCTGTTGCTCATGCAAAGGACCTGAGTTCCATCCCCAGCACCTCCAAGGTAGCTCATAACCTGATAAGTAAAGTTCCAGGTGATCTGATGCCCTCTGCTGACTTCCATGGGCACCAGGCACACAGGTGGTATGCACGCGGCACACATATACATGCAGGCAAAACACTCAGATACATAAAATAAACATGGGTACAAACCAGCCATGGCAGCATGTTTCTGTGATCTCAGTGGCCGCCTGGGGTCTTACAGAGCCAGGCTTTCAGCTGCTCTTCATAGCTCCTTCGTACTCTCACCATCTGTGTGTTGACCCCAAGGAAACAATTATCAGAAGAAAGCTGGTCTCTCCTTAAACACTCCTGGTTCTTCAGCTGACCAGAAGCACAAGTCCCTGATTCAATGAGTGGTCCCCATAGGAGCCCTCAACCTTCCCTCTGAGACTTCACAAGCCAGACCTCCACCATTGGCCCGGCTCTCAGCGTTATCTTCTTTGTTCCCACATCTTATGGTTATGATGAAATGCCACAACCAAAAGCAAGCTGTGGGCTTACACTTCCATATTGTGGTCCATCACTGAAGGAAGCCAGAGCAGGAACTCAGAGTGGGAACCTGGAAGCAGGAGCTGGTGCAGAGGCCACAGAGGGGTGCTGCTTATTGGCCTGCTCCTCATGGCCTGCTCAGGCTGTTTTCTTGCAGAATCCAGGCCGACCCTCATCAATCACTAATTAAGAAAATGCCCTACAGATGAATTTTTTTTTTTCCTGAGACAGGGTTTCTCTGTATAACCCTGGCTGTCCTGAACTTACTTTGTAGACCAGGCTGGCCTAGAACTCACAGAGATCTGCTTGCCTCTGCCTCCCTGATTGCTTGGGATCAAAGGTGTGTGCCACCGTGTGTGCCACCTAAGCTGGATCTTGTAGAGACCTTTTCTCAGTTGAGGTTCCCTCTTCTCAGATAACTTGAGCTTGTGTCAAGTTGACCTGAAGTTAGCCAGCACACCATAATAGCTCTGAACACACTGACTTTTCCAGCCCAGGGTTCCAGATTCTTCCACTGGATCAGAGGACAGATGAAGAGTCCTCCCTAATGTCTCAAGAGAGCTTGATTTGGGGAGAGCTTTAAAGAGAACCATCCTCTCTCTCATCATTTTTGTCATGTCTAGGGCTCCTAAAGTTATGCCTCCTTCAAAAGTTTCCCTAAGATGCTCCTAGAATCTCTGGATTCCATTCCTCTTAAGCTACTTCCTCATCCTCAAACTCATGTTGCCTATTAGAAAGTTGCTTCTTTCTTATCTCTACCTTGTTATAATGCTCCACCATTAGCTCAGGGACACCCCCAGACTTTCTTCCAACATACTCAATTCACTTAGCCTCTGGCCCAGGCCTTTTCCTCCCTCCTCTCACATATTCTGTATCTGAGACATCCTTGTGAGGCAAAGGCATAGGACTGAGGAGTGTGGCTAGTGGTGTCTGGAGATATATCTGCTGGTACCATTTTGCTATGTGATCTTTGGAAGCCTCACACTCTCCAGCTTCATTTTCCTTGTGCTGTGCAGCAGATGATAACAATGACAAACACTAGGCTGGGAGACTAAAGTCAACGTGGCTGTTTATGAAACCGGATGTCCTGGAGCTCCTTTTTATTCTTTTAGTTGGAGGTCCATCTAGACAATGTTGCTTGACTCTGATCTCTTGAATGCCAGAGAGGATTGGAGGGATAAGTGTGAAAATGGCCCAGCACTCCGGGAGACAGAGGCAGACAGATCTATGTGAGTTTAAGGCCAGTCTTGAACTTAGAAAGGAGTTCCAGGACAAGCAAGGCTGTTAACCAGAGAAACCCTGTCTTGAAAAAAATAAAAATGGGGGTGGGGGGGTGGGGAAGAGGAAGATTCAAGTCAGTTATTCCTGAACATCAGATCAAGCTTCATGCAGAAACAGTGGGTGAAATGTTCTGGCTGTAAGGGTAAAGTAATAACAGGCGAAAGGCTAGCACCAGCTTCCTGGTCTGTCTTTATTCGGTACTTAGGCTGACCTTGAATTTAATGGGATTCTTCTGCCTGCATATTCAGAGTGCTAGGATTTACAGCATATGCCACTATTAGGCCCAACATGAGCCTAATTTCGAGAAGGAATGAAGAGAACTCAGGAGACGGGTCTCGATGCAAAATCACAAGAGGTTTATTTTGACCATTGCACAATGGGGTCACCCTTGCTGGTGTCTCCCAGTGCCAGCAAGGAGTGGCACTGGGAGACAAAGGCCTTGAGTTTTTAAAAGACAAAGTGCGGGAATTTTGAGGTTGCAGTCTTGGCAATTCAGGATTGGATGAGGAAGCTATAAAGTAAGATAATTGGTTAGTCTTAGATGCTCAAGCTTGGCCAGTCCTGCCAAGTGTGGATGCAGCTGCAATTAAAGGTGGGGGTGGTTAGCTCATCCTTGAAGATTGGGGCTGAGGGCTTTTGGCTGGAGATCAGGGTCTACTCAGAAGAAGGATTGAGGCCATCTAGGTTGGTTGCTAAGAAACACTATCTCAAAGACAAGGGTCTGGTCCTTCTTTTTGCTGAGTGAAGGTCATTGCTTGCTTGCTTTTTTATATTTGTCCTCACAGATAGGGTCACATTCCTTCGTTCTCTGGAAAGGTACTAAGAGGCTTTAGCTTAACCTGGACCTAAAACTCAAAACTATAGGCTTTAGAAGACATATAGGTTACAAAGTTAGTCTGATCCTTTCACCACCACACCTGGATTGGAGGCTTTTAAAAAAAACATTGCGACATAATTTATATATAACAGTACTTTTTTTTTTTTTTTTTTCCCTAAGACAGAGAAGGTCTCATCACAAAGCTCTGGTTGTCCTGGAACTCACTCTGTAGAGCAGGCTGGCTTTGAATTCACAGAGTTCTACCTGCCTCTACCTTCCAAGTGTTGGGATTAAAGGCATGCACCACCATGGGCAGTACATCATTTTAAAAAATATAATTTAGTAGTTTTTCTTTATTCACAAAGCTATGTAATTATCACCCCACACCTTAATTTTAGAAGATTCTCAATACTCAACTGCCATATACCTCTTAGCAATCATTCTTGTTTCTTCTTGGTCACCACATACCCCACTTTCTGCATATAGATTTCCCCATTCTCAGCAGCTTATATAGCTGGAATCCTGCAACCTGACATATTGCTGCACACCAGTAACCCCAGAACTTGGGAGGTGCAGGCAGAAGGATCAGAGTTCAAGGTCATCCTCAGCCCCTAGAAAGTCAGCCTGGGCTACTGGAGGTTCCATCTCAAGAAAACAGTAAGTACATAAGTTGACTCATACTGTATATGGCTTTTGTACCTTGCTTCTTTCATTAGGCGTGTTTTCAAGTTATACTCATGTATCATTTCCTCAATCCGCTTTTATGATAATTGCTTTGTTGAAATCTAACAACCTGTCTGAAAAAAAAAGAAAAAGAAATAGAATCCGTATACCAAATGAAACACCCATTTTAAAGTGTACATTTGAATGGTTTTAATATATTAATAGAGTTATGAAATTACAATTTTAGAACATTTTAATCACCCCTCAAAAAAAAAGAAAAACAAAAAGAACAAAAACATGTTGGAGACAATGTCACACTAAATTGCCCAGACTGATGGTGAACTCACTGGAACCCAGGCAGGTACTGATGTGTGGTCCTTCTGCCTCCTCCTAAGGAGCTGGGGTTACAGACCTTCATCACCAGGACCAGTTCTTCTAGGAGTTTAGATTTCCATTGTATTTAGGCATATGGCACATTTTGAATTATTATTTTATGTGATAGGAAGTAGAGGACCCAACACCAATCATACTTTGCTTGTGAGTATTCTGCTGTTGTGGTGCCAGTTGTTAATAAGATGATTCCTGATCTTTTCAGGCAGGTGTGGTGGCACACCCCTTTAATGCCAGCACTTGAGAGGCAGAGACAGATGGATCTCCGGGACTTCCAGGCCAGTCTGTCCAGCACAGGGAGCTCCAGGGCAGCCAGGCCTACATAATAGAGAGACTCTGTCAACAGAGAGAGAGAGAGAGAGAGAGAGAGAGAGAGATTCTTGGGCAATGTATCCCCTAGTTCAGCCTTCGGCTCCTTTCAAGATACTAAACTATTCTCTAAAATAAATAAATAACAACAATAAACAGATCTGCAGGGTGTGGTGGCACATGTTTTTAACCCCAGCACTAGAAAGGCTTAGGCAGGCAGAGCTCTGTTTGAAGTCAGCCTGGCCTACAAAGTGAGTAAGGGCCACACAGTGAGACCTTGTCTTCAAACAAACAAACAGATTTTTTTTTTTTAATGTGTGTCTGTATGGGCGAATGCTATGTGTATGCAGGTATTAACAGAGACACGAAGAGGGAATCACAAGCAGTTGTGAACCACCTGACATGGGTACTGGGAACCAAACCCCTGTCCTTTGGGTGAATAGCAAGAGCTCTTAACTGCCAAGCTTTCTCTCCAGACTGAAACCCTCCACCCAAACCATTCTTTGAAAAAGAATAAAAGAAAGATGATCCCTGAGCTGGGACTGTAGCTCATATAGTTCAGTGGTAGAACGTTTGCTTGGCATACAGGAGACTCAGTGCCATGCGCACACACACAGATTGTTTGACCATGCATGCAAGGTGACTGCTGAGTTCTCAAACCCATTCCACTGAGCTCATCCACTGAGCTACATCTTTTTCCTTTTTAAAAATCTATATTGCGCTTTGCCTCTGTGCACCTGTGCACACGGTGGGTACTTACAGCCTTGAGAGGCCAGAAGGCATCAAGACACCTTGAACTGGAGTGACAGATGCTCATGATCCGTGAACTAGCTCTTCTGAAAGAGCTGCTCTTAGTCTCTGAATTATCACCCTCATTTTTTCAATTAAAAAAAAATTCTATTGTGTGTGCCTGCGTGCACGGGGCAGGTGTGTGCGGGCGGGTGGGTGTGCATGCGTGCGTGGCGTTCAGGTTGGGAGCAGGGGGCAGGTGTTGTGCAGTGGCCACTTGCAGGGCAGAGGCAACTTTGTGGAGTTAGTTCTCCTTTCCACCCTTATGCGGCTCCTAGCCATTGCCTGAGTTGTCAGCTTGCAGAGCACACACACACTTTACCCAGTGAGGTAACAGCTCACCATCCCTGTATCATATGTCTTTTTGTATAGCTTTACATTTCTTTGGCTAATTCCTTTAAAAAATATTTTAAGCCCGGCATAATAGCTCATGCCTCTAATATCAGCACCTGAGTGTCTGAGGCAGGATAACTGGTTCAGTTTCAAGGCTAGCACGGAATATATAGTGTCTGAGGTCAGCCTGTGGTACAGTATGAAAACCTGTCTAAAAAAAAAAAAGCCAAGTGTGGTGGAGTGCAGGAGGAGGAGTTAATTCAAGGCCATTCTCAGTCATATAGTGAGTCTGAGGCCTGTCTGGGCTACATGATCACCTGTCTCAAAAACTTAGAATAACAATTTTAAAAGAAACTAAATTGAGTTTTGCCTTTGATTTTTCTAAGAAACGTAAACAAAAAAGCACAACTTGATAAAATAATGTTTTGAGGTAGGCACTTTAAGCCTCACACTGCACAGAGTCTATAAAGTTCTATTCTAGTTTCCAAGCCATGCCTGGAAAATGTCGGGTCCAGGTAGAATTGTCAGTTGTCAGGATGAAGGCACAACTTAATGGAGTATTTAAAAGCAGACTTTAAACATAATAGGATGGAAAAGCTAATCCTAGGCCTGAAAAGGGGAGAGGGAATCCTAAGTAGAACAGATCCTCTGGACCTGAACAAACTGAACTGACTCAGGCCTGTCCCATAAGGACTAGGATGTTTAGGAAGCGGCCCTTATCTCTTTTCATATCTCAGGCACAAAGAAGAATGTTCATGAGAGGACCAACCTTTTCTCATGGTCTGCAGGCAGTGGAGAGGCTTGAGGCTTACCTCCATGATTTTACACATGGTTTTACCTGTCAAAGGACAGAAAGAAGGGAAAGCTTCAATATCTTCTTCAATGTGGGGCCTTCAAAAGTCTAGAGCAGGAACTCCTGGAAGCTTTCCCCAGTAACCATCCATCCTAGTACCCAAAGGAGCTCCTTCTGGAACCCCCTGTTTTGTTTCCTTGATTCCACCTCCTCCACCTATAATGAAGAAGCAACTGACAGACTTAACCCTACAAGGTTTCCTACTAAGTTTTCCTTTCCTAGGGCACAGAGGCTCCAGGAAATCAAAATGTCCTCTTGATCTTGAAAGTGGCTTCTGTTTTCACAGAAGGAATTCGTTTGCTGAATGGAAGACCTAAAGTAGTGAGATTATAACAGAAATTCCTGTTCAGGTGCCCATGGTGCAGGCCTCCTGTCCAACAGGCTGAACAGTCTCAGCCATTGGCCTGACCCAGGCTTCTACTGGTTGAGGGCTAGAAGGTGGTGGCAGCTTCCTCCTGCTGTCTCCTGGAAGAGGCCATGATATAGGTAGGCAGTCAGAACTTGGACTATTTGTATACAACCCTCATCCCACTCATGACTGTGTAACCTGCAGTGGGAAAGCCACCTAGGAGGGGAAGAATAGTCCAAAACCTCGGAGCACCAGGGTTCAACTTCCCTGTCCTCTGGACTGGGAACACCCAGGAACAGGGCCTCCTTCTGAGTCTTTTCCATATCTCCTCCCAGGCCACTTAGAGCAAGCTCAGGAATTGCCACCTAAAGCTGAATAGCTCCCCTCTTATCAAGCTGCTGGGAAGATCTTTGGGCTTGCTGAAGTAAATGATTAGCTTTAAGATTATGTACCCTGTGAGGGTTGTCATTAGAAACCCTTGGAGCCAAACGATGGAAGAAAAGGTGACTACCCAGCTGCCCCTGCATTTTCCTTCAAGGCTAAGCCTGAGCAAACCTCTCCTGTCAAGGGATAGTTGTGTAATTGTCCGCAGAACACAGGAAGTGTTTCTTCAAATGCTTTTCAAAATCTACTGGATGTGCCTAAGTATATGGGCAAAAACAGAAGAGTGAGAGGAGCAGATCTTTGCAGGCTTGGATACCAGAGCCTGGATCGACACCCAGAAAGGGACACAACTGACCTTTGCATAGCATTCCTTGACTGCCATGTAGGTTGGACAAGATCAGACTTGTTCTGGATAGTCTGGTCCTAGACATACTGTGTGGCTTAGACCAGTGGAATGTGGCTGACAAGGTCTGATGTGGGGAATGCTGCCCGAGTCTTAGAGGCCAGACCAGGGATCCTAATAAATCTGACTCCAAAACAGAAAGGAAAAACGGGGAAAGGAACGTTAATCAGGATAACTATACCAGGAAGACAAGGGGGCCAGTGTCCTCAGCCCTGGCCTTAGAGGTGCTCACAGGTGCTCCCAGCTTACACAGGGCAGGACAAGGAGCATGTACTCATCAGCCCTGGTCAAACTGAGGTCGTGCTCTCAGGATTGGTCTGGCAGGCCTTGTTCAGTTGCTTGGGAGTAGGGGAAGTTTTGATCCTTGTCACGGATGTTTATCCAAGGGCTCTGTTGCTCCTGGAATCCAATAGACTGCAAGAAAATAGGTGCAAAATGGAGGCATCTTCTGAGCTTTTGTTATGCTTTATAGTTAACCCGCTGGGCACCTGGAGAACCAAGTAAAGAGCCAGTGCTTTGTTCAACAGTACCCAGAGGAAGAAGAGGCCAACGATCAGAAAATGCTTGCCCTGGATTCAAGATATCAGAGATACTGTACTCACAAGTCAGGGAATGGTGGCCAAAATTTTCTCAGAAAACCTACTTGGCTAAAGCTCAACCCATTCATACTCCATCCCCAAGTCCCCTTCAGTGACCATACAGGCCCTCCCCTCCTGATTGCTGCATGTCATGCCCACCAACACACATACAACAGCCTAGGTGCAGAGAAGACCGCTGAACTGTTGCTACAAGGCTGCTGGAGGCCTTTTAAAGCAACGCTAGGTGTCCCAGATCCAATGGATGGTGACTGAGACAAATCCAGACTGCACAGAGGTAATGGCAGGGATGGAGAGCAGGACAAGGCCAGAAGGGGCTGAAGCGATGGTTCAGCAGTTAAGAGCGTTTTTGCTCTTACAGGGAACCTTGGTTTGGTTCCCAGCACCTACATGGCAGCTCACAGCCATCCATAACTCCAGTTCTAGGGGATCTGATGCCCTTTTCTGACCGTCACAAGTGTATGCATGCGGTACATAATACAGTCATGTATAAAATAACTATTTATTTACTTCTATTATTTATTTATTGTTTTTTTTTTTTTGTTTGTTCGTTTTTTTGAGACATGGTTTCTCTGTGTAGTCTTGGCTGCCTTAGGCTTACTTTGTAGACCAGGATGGCCCCAAACTCAGAGCGACACTTGCTTCTGCCATCTTGAGTGCTGGGATCAAAAGTGTATACTACCTCGCCCGGATAAAATAAGTCTTTTAAAACCCCAGAAAAATCCTTGTTTTTAAGTAAGAAAACAACAAACACTACTACAACAGTTATCTTTTATTGAGCACCTATTTTGTGCCAGGCACTTTACATACATCTGTGCTTATCTTGACCATAGAGGTAGGCCTTATCATCACTTATGTAGAAAAAAACTGAGTCTCAGTGGTGTTAAGCAGCTGGTTGACAAATGAAGACTGGGGACGGAGCTCACTGCAAGAGTGCTTGCTTGGGGCTCTGGGTTCTATCTTCAACATTGCAAGAAAAACTGAAAAAGAATTGGCATTGGAGATGGGTGTCTGTGAGAGCCCTGAAGCTTTCATCCGGTACTTTACACCCAGAGGAAATGAAGGATTTGGAATGCAGGCCCTGTCATCAGAGCCGCTGAGGGAAGCTAGAGCTCCACCTTGTTGCCCACCTCCTTTGTCTGACACTCCTCCAGACTTAGTTGGGAAAAACTCCCCATGGCTAGAGGTGACCTTACAACAGAATTGCTGGGATGAAAGACCTTCCCCCACATGTGTGTTGGGAGTCAGTCAGTGTGTAGTGTCTTTCATATGCCAAGCACATCACTGCCAGGATAACAATATGGCTCCCCCTTAGGACATACTTGAAAGCATATGTACAGTGAGACAGCTAAATAATCTTAAAGGGCCGTTTATTTCCTACGTTCTCTCCTTTTACAACATGATTTTGGGATTGAACTCAGGTTGTCAGGCTTGCCAGTAAGTAAGTGCCTTCCTACTGAGTCAGCTCCTTAGAGTTAGAAACACGAAGCTTTGAACTCTTAGGCTGGGCCTGGCATCTTCTTGGGGAAACTCCCTGGGAAGGGCTTAGCTCAGCTACCAGAGCCCTGAGTTCACCCCACACCCTCATCTAGGTTTCTTTAGTTAGTCTCAGAGGCATTCCATTCATCCTGGAAATTCAGAGAGCCATAGTGAGTACCTCTCTCTGTGTGTGACATGAGTATGTGTACACACATGCACACACACAGACACAGGTTTTTGAATTAAGGCATTGAGTCCAGCCACATCTGGCCCAGGGCTGGGTCCAAAGTTGAGTCCAGTATGTACACAAACAGGTTAGTGCAGTGTTAGTCTCTTCACAAACAGAGACAATTAGTACAGGCTCAGCTCAGCTCTCCTACTGCTTGGGAAGAAGCCTTTAGCTTCATTGAAGGCTGGCCAAACGCAACATCTGTATCTTTTCTTCTCCAGATGGAGTGGGACCAGGTCACTCACTGTTCAGGTGTGTGCTGTGAACTCATGGCCTGGCTGCTGTCTTTTTCATCTTTTGAGACAGGGTTTCTCTGTGTAGGCCTGGCTGTCCTGGACCTTGCTCTGTAGACCAGGCTGGTCCTGAACTCACAGAAAACTGCTTGCCTCTGCCTCCTCAGTGCTGGAACTAAAGGTGTGTGCCACCACAGCACACCTTAAAGGTACACTTTTTTAATATGGTAGAAAACTATTTCAGAACTTTTAAAGAGAATCATTTCCTTATTTCAGTGGACAAAGATGGCTACAAAGGGCAGGGAGAGGAGAGGTTTCTCTTTCTCTGTGTAGCCTTGGATGGCCTGGGCATGAGTAGACTGGGCTGACCTAGAACTCACGGAGATCCACCTGCCTCTCTCTACCTCTCAGAGTGCTGGGAGTACAGGCGTGTGCCACCGCGCCCGACTTTCTCTGTGCTTTTAAAACCAGGCTCTGTGTAGGAAAGACCAGACCTTTGTCCTCTGAGTTCTCTGGCTTCCATCCAGGGAGGAGGGTTTGTGTAGCGTGGAGTGCGTGTGCAGGTAAGAAGGGGCTCTTAGGATTGTGCGCGGGTACAGGAGGAGGTTGTTTCAGTACCTCCTCTCCCACGTCTCACCTACAGCTGTGAGCTGGAGTGCTTTTAAGCCAGTTGCCCACTTCCTAGGTAGTATAGAGGTAGGGGCTTCCTGAAGGTTCACCACGGTGGAGGGTTGCAAGTCTGTATGAAGGCTGGGAGTAGGGCTGCGGGATTCCTGGGTTCTGAGCTGGGTCAGGATGCCCAGGTGAAATAGGCGACCTCATCCAGGTCGACAGGGTAATCCGTGAGTAGCACTGGCGTCTTGTCAAAAAGCTCCCCCTTGTAGCTGCGCCACTTGCCGGCGGGCAGGTAGACGTCACGCTCCTGCTTCCCAGGCTCCAGCACCGGTGCCACCAACAGCGTGTCCCCGATAAGGAACTGGGAGTCGATGCGGTGTGCCGTCTCGTCCCCCGGCGCGATCCACCACAGGGGGCGCACGATAGGGTCGCCGGTGTCGGTGACCTCCCCAGCAAGCTCGAGCAGCAGGGGCGCCACGAGCGAGGCACGGAGCGCCATGAACTTGTGCGCGATGGCTACCACTTCTGCGTCGTACTGCCAGGGCGGGATTGAGAACTGCACGGCAGGCATGAAGGCGGCCACCTCCAGCCAGCGCACGTAGAGCTCGCGCTCGGGCCCCGGCCCGTCCTGGCGGCCGGCTGTGCGCTCCGGCACCGCGTTGCCACCCACCATATCGGGCAGGATGAACGGATAGCCCAGCATACTGACGGTGAGCACCGCAGGGATCAGAGAGCGCAGTCCCAGATCATAGCCCCACACCGAGTCGCGGTCCACCAGGCGGAAGAAGCAGGAGATGTTCTGGGACTGGTACCCTACGCGGACCTCGGCCAGAGAGAAGAAAGGCAGCGCCATCTCCGTGTACCGCCGGCTCCACACGCTGGGGTCGGACAGAGGCCGGTAGGTGCTGAAGTCCCGGGGCAGGTAGCTGACCTCTCCCGCGTCGAACTTGAAGGAGGCCACGCCGTAGCGGGCCCGCAGGCGCCGCAGGTGCCCCTGGAACCAGTCCCGGGCCTCCGGGCGCGTGAAGTCCAACACAGCGCCGATGCCGTTCCACCAGCGCACCAGCGCGGGCAGCCGGCCGCTGGGCTCGCGCACGAACAGCTCGCGCTCCACGCCCTCGCCGAAGCGCGACGAGTTGTAGTTGATGAACGGATGCACCCAAAGGGTGACGCGGAAGCCAGCATCCTGCAGGCGCTGGAACATGGCGGTGGCGTTGGGGAACTTGCCCTCATCGAAATCGAAGTCGCCGTAGGCGGGCGTGTACATGTCATCGATCTCCAGGTGGCTGCTGTTGAAGCGGTGCTGGCGGATCTGCTGGGCGAACTGCAGCACCTTGTTCTGGTCCACGGTGCGCCCGTACAGCGCCCATGTGGACCAGATGGGGTCTCGGAAGGCCTCTGACGCCGGGACCCTGGACGGCTTGTTGAAGTAACGCCGAACCATGTACTTGTGGATGGATGTGACATCGGAGCCCACGCACACGCGATAGCTGAGCTCCAGCACCGCAGGGCGGCCAGCGGGCGGCTTGTAAGACGTGTCGTGGTAGCGTGCCTGCAGTCGCATGGACCGCTCCGTGCTGTTCCAGCCCAGGTGGAAGGGCACTGAGTCATTGACCTTGATGGCGGCGGCGCGGGAAGATAGCCAGTAGCGCTCGAGGATGCCCCCGAATGCCGCCTCAGAAGAGTAGACGTCGCTCGTGACGAATGGCTGCGGTTCCTGCTGGCCCTCCAGGTGGATGGGCCAGTGTTGGGTCCTCATCTCTGCACCGCCATACCAGTGCGCTGCGGCATCTCCCAGAAACATCGCGTGCTCCACAGCAGGCCCCGGGGCAGCCTCCTCCCAGCGCACGCGGTAGCACATGACAGTGTCCTTGGGTCGCACAGTCTGGATGAAAAAGTGCAACGGGCGCCCATCGGCTGTTCGGGAGCAGCCGAGCCGGGCACCCTCCCGGCTGCAGGAGTCAAGGTCCAGGGCGCCTGAACGGAAGGCCAAGCGGAAGACTTGCTCACCCTTCTGGTTCCGGATGGAGAAGCCGCCACGGTTCAGGTCCAGCAGCTCTGCGCGCAGGCGTTCGGCTTTGCGCAGTGAAGCGCTGTAGTAGCACCAGGCCACGACTGCCGCCAGCACCAGCATCAGTCCCAGCACGGCGGAGCCCAGCAGAGGCCTCAGCTCTTTGGTGGGCTTGGGTTTGGTGGGTGAGAAATTGTCAGGCAGGAAAGTGTACATGGCTGCTGCTGGGGTAACTCCGAGGCCTGTGGGACCTGGTGGCTACTAGGCCGGCGTCGGGGGCAGGCCTGGCTCTTCTGAAGGTTCTGGCGCATCAGTTCCTAGCCAGGGAAAGAACCGCCACACCAGGGCCATCTGAATCTGTCCTGCTGGAGTCTGCAAGGGGGAGAGAGCGGAAACTGAACCTCCACCCCATTTCCATTACTGCAGCCTAGAAGAGGGGCTCAGGGGCTTGACAACCGGCAAAGGCAAGGCAAAGGTTCAGGAAAGTCAGTGTCCTACCCTCCCTTCTCTCAGGACCCACTGCTTGCCACATAGGTGAGAACTCTATGAATGGATAGAGCCATGGGAATGAGAGGGAGAAACAAAGGCAGAGAAGCAAGGCACCGTCCAGGGTCACAGGAGCAGCCAGGCCCCGGAAGAAGTCTGAAGAGGCCCTGGCTGAAGAGGGGGGCTTACTCTACCACATGTAAGGCTGTGGTAAGACAGGGCAAGGGATGCAGCCAATTCCTTGAGGCCTTTAGCAGTAGGCTGGCTCACCTGCCTCTAGAGAGGCAAGGACAAGAGGGAAGGAAACAGCTTGGTCATGGAATCTGAGCTTGAGTCCAGCCAGGTGGAGATGTGGAAATTAAAGAAGACATCCAAAGCCACATTCAGTCACAGAGACTGGTTTGGAAGAAGGTAGGTCTGGGGTCCAACATTAGGGCTGGGTCAGGAGCTTGGTGAAGGAGCTTGCTTTTTCTTAGAGTTTAGAACTTAAAACTCTTCCTGGCTCGAAGCCATCTACCATGAGTCTATTTCTCTGCCCATGTTTCTTCTCTGCTCCCAGAAGAGAAACTGTGAGCTTTGCAGTCAAAGCCCAAGGCATGATATGCTTGCAGCCACTTTTCTATGCAGCCCAGAAAGGTGGCCCTGGATTTGTGCTCCCCTGCCCTGACCTCTGGATGGCCAGGATTACAACACATTGGAGCTCAGCTATGTTTTTTATTCCATTTCCAGCCAGGCCTATTCAGAGACACCAAGCTCATTCCCTCCCTCACCTAAATCCTCAGGTCGCCTGCTTCGGTAGATTTCAGCCATCTAGCTTGATAGCGTCTCCTCTGCCCACCTGCTCTTCAGGCAGCAGATGCCCACCTCCACATATAAATGTCCACACAGGGTATGCTAGACACTGAAATATGCCTGCAGGAAAACTTAGATTTGGAGGAAGGTTTGTCTTAACTAGCTGAAGAGATTCCTGTCTCAACCCTCAGGGCAGAGTCCAACAAAGAAACAGCACCTGCCAGGTGTACACACAGGCACTGCCAGTCAGTGGGTTGCCTAACTCCCCAGGTGGGGGAAGGAGAGAGAGAGACTGGCAGATGATAATAGTCACTTCTCAGATGCCAGCGTCTGTCTGTCTCCAGTGACTTCCAAGGTGATAAACTATCAGGCTCTTCTACTCTTTGTGCTCCCATGTAGAATCTGTCAGCAATGGCAGGTGCAGGGGCTGGAGAGATGGCTCAGCAGCTAACAGTACTTAACTTCCAAAGGAGCTAGAGTTCCAATCCCAGCAACCACATGGCTGCTCACAATTTTCTGTAACTTCCAATGCCCTTTTCTGGCTGCTGCAGGCACCAGGCACACACATACATGCAGGCAAAATACACACTCAAAATAAAAATAAATACATCTTTTTGGGAGGCAGAGGCAGGCAAATCTCTGTGAGTTTGAGGCTGGCCTGGTATACAAAATGAGCCCAGGACAGCCAGGACTATACAGAGAAACCTGTCTCAAAAAAAAAAAAAAAAAAAAAAAAAAAAAAAAAGAATAAATGAATCTTAAAAAAAAAATGTCAGGGGGAGATGGAGAGGTGGCTGAGTAGGTAAGAGCACTGGCTGCTCTTCCAGATGGACCCAGGTTCAATTCCCAGCAACCATACAGCAGCTCACAACTGTAATGCCAGTTCCAGGGGATCTGACACCCTCACACAAACATTCACGCAGGCAAAACACCAATGTACATACAATAAAAATAATTAAAAACAGAATTTCAGGGCTGAAGAGATGGCTCAATGGTTAAGAGCACTGTCTGCCCCTCCAGAGGTCCTGAGTTCAATTCCCAGCGACCACAGGGTGGCTTACAACCATCTATACTGATACCTTCTTCTGTCCAGTAGGTGTACATGCAGATAGAACACTCATATACATAAAATAAACAAAGAAAGAAAGCATGTCAGGTGCTCAGCACCACTCTTATCCCTCTCTTACTCTCCCCACAGCTCCATCATCTCTCAGGTCACACCCCAGACCCAGTCTGGAACAGCCTATTCCTCTCTGACTACACAGTTTCGATCTCTGAGCCTTTTGTTGGCAGCGGTGTCCTTCACTGACCCTCCCCCAAGAAGACTGTAGGGCCGAGCCTGACTCGCTCTTCGCTCGGTACAGCCAAGGCCCCTTTCTAGGGTTAAGAGCGAGTTTGATTCTGAATAGGAAAGACTCCCCCAGCCTCAAAACTTACATTTCAAGTTGGCCTCATGACTCCTGGAGTCCCGAAAAGCTCACCTGCCACAAAAGCCCTTTCACCACTCAGGTAGAGACCCGTTAGGTTCTGAAGGACAGGAGCCCACAGGCTTACATGCCCACTTTGTTGGGGGCTCTCTATGTTTTTCCACAAGAGCCCACAGCATCCGATACCAGTGGCACCGCCAGCTGCTGTTATCAGTATCCATTTTACAGATGGGAAAACGGGCTGTTCAGAAGTCATTCACGTAGCAAGTTTGCAGGAATCCAGACATCCTGCCTCCATCTTCCATACGGAGCGATGGGCGTGCACAGCTGAGGCCTGTCATTTCCAGGGCTGCTGCTGCGACTTCTGCTTGCCGCAGGCAAATCAGGACGATTTTAGGGGTGCAAAAGGGGCAATTTAACGGCATCTGGTATTGCAACTACGGGAGAGAAGGAACTCTGTGGCTCCAGTCTTAGTGTCCAAGACCCCTGTAATCTGTCGCGTCTGCCATCCGGCCAACCACGGCTAAGGCTTGCAGGTGGGACCTACCGAGCGGGCCTGTACGGCTCAGCCTAGGACGCCCCTTCCTGCTCACTCCACACTCAACCTCAGCCTTGGCTGCCAGCCTCTAGCCTACAGTTTAAGGGGGAGGGCCCAGCTCAGCTCAGCTGAGCCACTCGAGGCAGCGTCCTTTGTCGGACACAGTTGGGAAGGGAGTGGAAATGTCAAAGGCAATTCGATCCTGCCCTCTCCCTCCCCTGCTGGGGCAGGATCCACAAGGATCAAGTGACCGCACTAACACGGCCTGGAATACTTCCCCAGCCACCCGTGGCGCCACACCCGACACGGTCCAAAGGGGCAGAGGAAGGTCAAGGGACCCGTCACCGCTGCTGGAAAGATCTGGCCCGAGGAGAGGCTCAGGTGTCCAGGGTCGCTCTGCCAACTAGAGAAAGTTCAGGAACTGCGCTCCTGAGGCAGCGCACCCCCCCCTTCTTAGGGCTCCAAAGGGCTCCCATTGGGCTCACTCACCGCAGTGACCACCACACGGAAGAAGAGGAGAAGGGCTCATCTGGCCGAGCCTCTCTCCACGAGAGCAGGACTTCAGCAGCCACAGCCCTGCGGGGTGCTGACTGGGCAGGGCACCGCGGAGCCCCGCCTTGCGCCCCGCCCTCGGCCACGCCCAGACGCCCAATGTGGGCTTAGGCCTGGGACTCCAGCCCCTCCCCCACAGCCTCTGCGTGCCTAGCGAAGACTTTCTTCTAACCGTCCCCAGCTCCGCCCTTTGGGCCCGCCTCTAGATTGGTGCCTCGTAGTTCCACCTCCCGCCTCAGGCACCGCCCTTGACATGCCGTAGCTAGACCGGCTCATCCCCAGGCGTTATGGGAGATGTAGTTCTGAAGAAAGAAGTAGTCGCTGAATGTTGGGGTTTTGGCAGCTCCAGGCTAGGTTTGCTGTGTGTATGAGAGCACCACAAGGTGAGGAGGCAGAGGCAGCCGTGGTGGTTTCAATAAGAATGGCTCCCATAGGCTCATATATTTGAATGCTTAGGCGCTGGGCATGGCACTGTTTGAAAGGATTACAAGAATTAGGAGGTCATGGTCTTGAAGTAAGCGTGACCCTGCTGGAGGAAGTGTGTCACTGGCGGTGGGCTTTGAGGTTTCAAAAGCCCATTCCAGGTCCAGAGTCCTCTGGCTGTAGATAGAACGTAGAACTCCCAGCTACTTCCCCAGCACCTGCCTGCCTGCCGCCCTTCTCTCTACCAACTAAGCGCTTCCGATCAATGCCTTCTTTATGAGATGCCATGGTCACAGAAACAGGGCTAGGACACAAATCTTTGGGAATCCATTCCCTCTCGGTTTGGGCAGCTGGATACTTTTAACTACAAGGCTGGAGAGATGGTAAGCCGGTAAAAGGAGCTTGCCAAACCAAGTTCAAGAAGAAGACAGACTCCCACAAGCTGGCCTCTCTGTCACACAGCACACGCGATGTAAGCACAGTTTTCATGGTTCTGAGATGACCAGTGCTCCCATTTCCTATTGATGACAGCCGGGGTAAGAGCTCCACAGAGAGGCCTTGGAGACCCAGACACCCTGTGTTCCAAGCTGCCAGTGCTCACAGGACAGATCAGAAATGTCTCCGTTTCTGCCCAGTATTCTGCAATGCCCACTCCCCACCCCTAGAGGAATGTGTACCTCCTTCCATTAGTGACAGCCTTTAGTTAGAAATGCCTGTGCTGTGCCATACCCTCTCCCCTAAAGCAAGCACTGTGCAAGAGTGATGAGCACACTAATCCCTGGGGGTTCCCGAACAGCCACCTGTGGCCTCCCTTGAGGGGCAGAGCAAATCTATTACAACCTGAGGGTTTTTGATTGTTAGATCTTCCAAACTTATGTTGTGTAGCTCTTAGACCTGGTTGGGGGAGGGCTGTCAAGGTGTCTGAGCAGAGAGCATCCAGGAGGCTCTAACAAGACACCTGGGATCTGAAATGTGAGAGGAATCTGTGGGTGTAACGGGAACATGTCGGCCAGAGGGTCTTCAAGTAGACACACGTGGCCAGCTGGACTCCGGGGTGTGCTGCGGTGACTGGGGAGGGGCGTGCACCTCCAGATCTTTCTAGGTAAGGACACAGGAAGCAGTCTTTGTGGCGAAGAGTTTATTGTTCCACCTCTTCCCTTGGCCTGGTCAAAGGTTTACCAGGAATGGTAGACAGGATAGGTCTCAGACACAAACTCAGGATGAACGACATAGTTGTTTCTCTGGGGACCACCAGTCTTCTTAAAGTGACTTGTGTCCCATCTACAAGGAGAAACGAATCTGTCTGCATTTCTTAACACTAACCTCATCCTAGCATTTTATCTCTGACACTGACTGCACACTGGCTTCAAGCTCTACCGCTGAATTCCTGATACTCAAGCCATAACTTCCAACCCTGACTTCTTACCCCTTATATAAAGCCTCAACCCAACTCCCTTGAGTCTAGATCTGCTGCCAACTCAGTCCCTCAAGGCTGGCCTCTCTGCGGTTTTCTGGTTTCTAGCAACCATTGACTTCCCACGGCACCAAGCGCCCTCTGGCTTTAATTTCCTGTCTGTGCACAGCAACAAGCATTTACCACCCCAACTAGTCTCCTGGGCTACCCCCACTAAAGGAATTGCTTCCAGCACGCAAGCACCTGCGCCAAACTTACCTAAGGTTGGGAAATGGGTAATATGATGGCAGGGGAGTTGTAAAAGCACATTGCATTCCGGGCCGGGGACCGCAGGTTGAGACCCCCCTAGTGATGGAAAAACAGCAAAGAGAGGGCCAGGTTTTTTATATCCTCATAGGACCTCCCAGACCAGGAACCTGGATACAGTATCCGTCCATCGGTTCCTTCCTTGCCCTTCATAAACCCCACTACAGCACAGCCTCTAGGAAGCTCCAGGAAATCCCCTCCCCATCAAAGCCTGGTTTTTGCCAGGACTCCGGGGAGGATCAGACATAGTCTTTAGGATCCAGCATCTCCCCATCCACGTTTCCGCAAGACAGCGACTTCTTCAGTGCCAAGAAGTAGGCAGGGTTTCTAGGCTTAAGAGGTTCAGCCTTTCCCACACCCCGACCTCTTCTGAGGAAAAGACACGATCTTTGGCAATAAATCAGGCTTGAGGAAGAGCAGGGGATCATCACAGGATTAGGGACAGGTCTCATGAGTCGCAGACTTGAAAGTTCCCTACCAGGCTCCACCCGTATTGTCCCGCTGCGGCGGACAAAGGCTGGAGGCCGTGCTCCTCTAGGGCTCAGCTTTAACACTCAAGGAAGCCAAGGATCCGGTGGGAAAGCAGTGACCGCCTCCTTGCCCCCCGCGATGACTGCCCACTACTGATGGTGTGCCCCAGGCTCGGGCTCAGAGAACATTCTGCAGGCTAGAACCTCTGCCTCCAGACCCAGGGATTCATTCAGTACAGGCCAGAGGGCCGTGAGTGTAAGGAAAGGGTGAGACTGGTGTGAGGGGTTTGAAATCCTCTTAAACTGTTTTTGCAGAATCTCCAGAACACAAACACTTGTCATGTTGACCGTGAGCACGGTTGAAAAGGACGGGACTGAGAACTTGGGAGGAACTTTCGTGCTGGTTCTCTGTCTTAGCTGTTCGCTTGTGCCCTGGGGCCCTGCAAGCAGGCAGAAGCCGATGGGGGCCTGGGCATGGAAACAACAGGGTTAGAGTGAGGCAGGATGCGGGGACCGCAACCGAGCCGGGCAGGACTCCAAGGGCTGGGGCACTTTTGTGGGTGGAGCCCGGCCTAGGCGGGGAAATCCCTGCGAACCTTACAGTCGGTAGCTCAGGGCAGAGAGGCCGCAGGTGGCGTTCTGCGCTGGGCTCCGCGGTGCCGCAGCAGTCCATCCCGCGCAGACAGTAGTGGCGGCCGCAGCAAGCGCTTCCGTATCCCTGGAACGGCAGGCGGCCTCGCAGACGGTCCATGCACCCGCAGCGGGGCGCAATCTGTGGCAGCGTCCGGTTCCGGGACAGCGAGTTCAGCATGTTCACCACCACCTCGCGCTCTGAGCCCAGAGAGTCCAGGACATCCAAAGACAGTGTCGGGGGGTGGGGTGGGGGAGCAGGGTTAGAGCCAGAGGCGGAGACGAAAACGGGGACAGAGCCTCCGGACCCCCTCCCCCATCCTGCACTCTGGCTTCCTCCTTCACACTCAGCCATCCTCTTCACTGCAAGGTTTACCGTAGGCGTTGAGGCGCTCCGGCTTAGGAGGGTACTCCAGCGGCATTTCTTTTCCTTTCACTACTGTCTCCACCCTGGCATCCTGGAAGTGGCACACGTGCTGCCTTAAGCTCTGACGGGAAGCAGTTGCTCCCGCGCCTTCTCTTGGTGTGTGTGTGAATGTCGTCCCAGAATACCCAGACTGTCTTTAGGCGGCCCCCTATTCTCCCGGGTTGTTTGGAGTTGTTGCTGGGCAACACATTTGCTCCACCTACACGGGGCAGGCGAGGGTGAGGATACGAGAAGCCACCTCAGAGGTGAGGGGTAGAGTGTTTTAGCCTGGGACTCTGACAGACCTACTTTAGCATTTACCTATGTGCCATTTGCGTCTGCACGTCCCTAACGTGGGGAGGGGGTATGGTTAATACTGCTTATCTGTCAGAATCGCTTGGGGAACGTGTGTGTGTGTGTGTGTGTGTGTGTGTGTGTGTGTGTGTGTAGAATCCAATTCACGAAAAGGTTCTGTTTCAAAGGCGTTCAGTCCCCTCTCTGCCTACATTGAGCTAGGCTGGTCTGGATTTGGGTCTGCCTCACATTCCCTGAGAAAGGTCTGGGCTTCACCAGGGCCCCCATTACCTCTGAAGGCTCTGTATTTAGTTCTTCTCCTCATCTTTGTTCCCATCACAAAGGAGGGCAAGGCGGGGCAGGAAGGACCTAGCTCATTACTGACTCAAGTGCATCACTGAAGTCACAGATCAGATGAGGCAAGCTTCAGAAGAGTCAAGGAGTGCAACTAGCCTTGACACCACCAAGCTGGGTCAGAGACTGCACCTCAGGAGTCTATCACAGCTCAACTCCAGGCCTCCACTGTCAGCTAAAAAACAGAACAGCCTAGTTCATAGATGGGGAAAAGTCACGGCAGTGTGGAGACGGTGTGTGTGTGTGTGTGTGTGTGTGTGTGTGTGTGTGTGTGTGGTGGGAGGCACAGATGGTTACCTTAGGCAGCGGGGGAAGACAGGTGGTGTACTTGTTCCAGTAGTTGTTGTGTGGACCTGTCATCCATGGGTTGTACCAGTCATTGTCCAGGTAGCTTGTACAGCAATCGTCCTCTTCATCATAAGAGTGGAGATTGTCAGATAGGGTCACTGCTCAGGCCATCCAGAGCCTGGGGCCTTCTATATATATCCTCTCTGATCTCTGTCACAAAGCTGACCCTCACTGACCCCAGTTCTCAAGTCCAGACTTGCAGACCCCTACTATTTATTTACTCATTTTGGAGACAGGCTCTTACTAGATAGTCAGAAATTCTGTATAGCCCAGGATAGCCTCAGTCTGTCTATCCTCCTGTCTCCCCTGCCTAGCACTGGGACTACAGACCAGAAACACCATGCCCTACCCACCACCAACACTACTATTTTTTTTTCCATTGGGTTGCAGATCATGCCTCACCTAAGGGACACCTTTGAGTAAGGTTTGGATCCATTGGGCTATTAGATTTCACCCTGGCTACACCCTTTTTGAATCAGCTAGCCTGGAAATGGGGCTTCCCCTCTCTCTACCATTATCTGGGCCTCAAGGTCTGCCTGTTCGACCTTAAAATTACTTGAATCTCTCCCTTCTTCCTCTATGATTTCATTCCTTTGCCCTTGTGTTGCCTTCACTGGGAGACAAAAATACTGTCATGGTTAGCAGGATATGCTCTGGGCACAGTGCCTGGCTTCAGGTTTCAGCACTGCAGGGCAGAGAAGTGTGAGGTTGTTGTGAGGTCTAGATGAGTAACCTACACAAACACAGAAGAATGCTGAACACAGTGGAGGCAGAAGGATTGCTTTGGGTTCAAGGGCACTCTGGACTATATGATATCCTGACTAAAAACACCAAAACAAAGAAACAAAAAGCCTTGACAGTCCTGAGGAGGTGGAGGCAGAAGGATCAACAGTTTAAGGTCCTTCTTGGGTACAAATTAAGTTGAAGGCCAGCTCTGGGCTACATGAGAAACCCCGTCTGAAGGGCCTAAAGAAGGGGTGGGTAAGTAAAAGGAAGAAAGGAGGAGGAAAAGAATACATAGGAAGCTATTCTGATTAGCCTACTAGTACCCTTCTCCATCTTTGAGATCCTGCGATCGAACATCATCATAAATTTAAGATACTTTTCCACAAGTGAACCTTAACCAAGATACTATTCTAGTTAAAAACCGTGTTCATATTTCCCCATCTATTAACCCTGTCCTACAAGACCCTCTATGGTCCATTGCCCTAAAGTCTAAAGACAGACAGGATGAGAGACAGGATGATGAAGAACTTTGGCCTAATGGTACACTCCTGTAATCCCAGCATTTGTGGGGCTTAGGTTGAAGGGTCACCAACAGACTGGGTGACATTGTATATTTTAGGTTAGCTGGGCTACAGAAACACTCAGTGGGTAAAGGCATTTGCTATCAAACCTGATAACCTGAGTTCAGTCCTCAGGACTCACGTCATAGAAGGGGAGAACTGGTCCCACAAGGTTGGCCTCTAACCTCTGCATATGGGCTGTGACATGGGCTTATCACACCCCCCCATACACACATGCAAAATTAGTAAATATAAAAGTGTTTCTAGTGTCTGGGTATGGTGGCACAGCTCCTATAGTAGAGGCCTCTCAGGAGGCAGAGGCAGGCAGATCTCTATGGGATCTAGGCCACACTAGTCTACATAGCAACTCTGTGCTGCCAACGATATAAAGTGACACACTGTCTCAAAACAAAATAACAAAAGTAACCCAAAATCTTATAAAACCATAAAAGTGCAAGAAAAATAGCTGTAAGAGAGAAGGGAAGGAATGCTAACATTTGTTGTTCTAAACCAGGGAATTTGACATACTGAATTTGAGCTGTTTGAATATCCAGGTCAAAGCACAAGAGACTGGGATGGTAGTGAGAGGTCAAGGCCTGAAAGATTTTTGATTATCAAAATTAAAGCCATGGGGCTGGAGAGGTGGCCTGAACTAGCTCTTTCAGAGGACCTGTGTTCAATTCCCAGCACCCACAGCTCACAGCTGTCTGTAACTCCAGTTCCTGGGGATACAACAACCCCACACAGACATATATGCAGTCAAAACACCAGTGCAGTCATGACAATATGCAGTCATGCACAGGGAGATAAAGAAAATTTAAAAAGTAACTAAGCTGGGTGTGGAGGTGAAGGCCTTCAACTCCAGCACTCGGGATGGCCAGGGTTAACATACCCTGATTAGAGAAACCAAAACCAACCAACCAACCAAATAGGAAACGTAATTAAAGCCATGGCTGGGTCACTTAAAATGGCCTTAAGGGGAAGAGTAGAGATGATGGCTCTGGATCACACCCCGAGGAAGCTCACATTTCCACTGTGAGTGTACAAGGCCCAGAGAAGCTAAGAAAGGAGGTGCTTTCTGGGAGAGTGATCAGAAGAGTTAAGTACAGGATTTGTTTCAGAGGGTAAATGCCAAGAGTTCCCATGGATGTGATAATTACACACCACTGCAGCTTCAGTGTCCTCGACCCCCAGCATAAACTTGGAGTTACCACTTCATTCAACAAATATTTATGAAGGTGCATATGGAGCCCTATGGTGGAGGGGGTTACAGCTATGAATAAGACATGTTTTGTCTTTAAATGGACAGGCAGACAGATCATAAACATTTACCAAAGGACAAAGGCAATTTTTAATAAAGGATATGGGTATAGACTATGTTTCTGTGAAAGAGAAGAATAAAAGAAACATTTTAGGCAGAAATAACATATTCCCAGGTTATAGAGGGAAATATATAAAGACAGAGAAAGCCACTGGAAAGGGGTTGCTAAGAGGACAGGGGATAGAGAGGTTGATTAGGGAAGCGGTCCAAGTCACGAGAAGACCAGGATGGAGAAAAGGATCCACATTGAGTTCAAGTTGAGGGTCACTGCTGGGGTCATTTCTAAGGTCAAAGTTAAAAAGAGGGTGGCCCTACCTTCATCTTCAGAAAGCCAGTATCTCTCAGGTAAGTAGGGGTGGCCTGATAGGGAATGCTTGTGGGTATACTCCTGTGCAGCACATTTGGCCATCTTCTGCAGGGCCTCAGGGTCCACATGGCGATGCATACTCTGAGTCAGGCCCTGAGCAGAGGGAGAGAGGAAAAGTGGCTAGGTGCAGGAAGATCCGAAGCCTCGGGACCTTGCTGAAGTCATCCTAGTCTTTCTTCAAAAGGTCAGCCTGGCTGGATTCCCACCTACCCCTAGTACATGAGGGGTAGATTCCCATGTCACACTGGTCCTTATGCATAGACCTACTTTTGTTTTAATTTTAATTTTCTGTTTATGAGTGTTTTGTCTACATGTATATGTGTGTGTGCGAGATTACACACACACACACACACACACACACACACACACACACACACACACATAATCAGGCATGCAGTGCCTGAATAGGCCAGAAGAGGACACCAGAACCCTGAATCCTGGAGTTACAGACATTTGTGGGGAGCCATATGGGTGGTGGGAACTGAACCTAAATCCTCTGTAAGAGCAGCCAGTGCTCTAACCACTGAGCCATCTCTGCAGTGCTCAGACCTGTTTTTAACTATTTTATTGCCCCCCTTTTTTTTAAGATTTATTTATTTTATGTATATGAGTGCTCTGTCTCCATGTACACCTGCACGCCAGAAGAGGTATGCAGTATAGATGGTTGTGAGACACCATGTGGAATTGAACTCAGGACCTCTAGAAGAGCAGACAGTGTTCGTAACTACTGAGCCATCTTTCTAGCCCCCTTCCCTTTTTTCTTGTTTACTTGTTTTCTCATCTAAAGTTGACACTTGGAATCAGGGTCTGGTTGATGTCATTTCTGCTGTTTCCTGGCTGGGAGGGAGCTTCCAAAGGTAAAAGATGTGTCTCTTCTGGACTGTGCACTCACTGGTGAGTCCCCTCTACAGGGCCAGTGGACATACCCTGGAGCTTCAGGAAAGGCTGGACTTCTTGGATAGGGAGGGCCTCTGGGACTTTGAAGCCAAAGGCTGGCTTGCTAGAATACCTGCTTTAAAATGTAATATCCTGTCTCTAGTCAGACCTTGCTTCTGTTGTGGCCCATACTCTGACACCAGTATTATTACCTTTGACCTTGAGATTCACTTTGCTCTGATCCTCATCCAGCCTTGATATTTCTCCTGTGCGTATTCTGGACTCAGGGCCCCTCTACTTATTGATGCTCACCTCACCTCAGCCCATCACTCCTTGTTTGAACAGGAAACTCAAACAACATTCTTTGGGGAGTCCCCTTGTCTTCAGCTGAGGGCAGAATGCCAAAGAAAATGTAGGTTTCATGGATTTCTATAAACAGCCAATCTGAGAAGGTAGCTGAGGCTACTTATACTTGATTCTGTGATTTCAAGGGTAAAAGGCTTTTTGTGTGTGTGGCTGATGGCTGGTTGCTCGGAGAAAAAAATCCTTAGTTCATGACCTCCTGGGATAACATGTGCCTAGCTGATGTTGTCCTGCCTTATCTGGCACAGCAACACTCGAATGCTGAGTGAGAGCTGTTTGTGCAAGGGTGCTAATGTTCAGCACTTCCGTGAGCTTCACATACACAGAATCTAGCTACACTTAAATATACACACGTGTTCATCCATATATGCACATAATAAGCACACTGAACACTCAGGTATACATGCACCAGCTATCAGTAAAACGTCTGCTAGGCAAGCATGGAAACCCAAATTTACAGCACAACTGTGAAAAGGCCAGGAGCCGTAAAAGCATGCCTACAGTGTCTACACTGGGGGCAGGGAGCAGAGACAGGCAGTTCCCTGCAGCTCACCAGCCAGGAAGACCAGGTGCATCTCTGAGTTCCATGTTCTGCTAAAGACCCCATCTCAAACAAACAAACAAACAAAACAGCAACAAAACAAAACAACAACAAAAACCCAAAGAGCATGCTGGAGAGATGGCTCAGTAGTAAAGATCACGTGTTCTTGCAGAGGGCCTGGGCTCGCTTCCCAGCACCAGTTCCAGGGGATCTGACACTCTTCTTACTTCCATGGGCACCAGGCATGTGCATGGTGGGCAGACATACATGTAAGCAAAACATTAAAAAAAAAAAAGCAATTAAAGGAGGCCCCTGCCTGACTCCCCCCATATGCAGACACACATATACACACACAGAGGGAGAAGGGAGAGAGGGAGGAAGGGAGGGACACAGAGATGGAAAGAGAGGGCACGCACATTTAGAAGAACTCACAGACTTCATCCATTTTTGTGTTAGATACTTTCCTAAGATGTTGGTGATCTTCCACCCTGTTCATAAATAGAAAACTGAAAAGCTTGTGTCTGAAGTCTTGAGTAATGTTGCCAACTGCCAGCACCACTGCTAGGCTGGCTGGGCTGTTGCTTGCAGACTCTACCACCAGCACCCTCACACCTCGCCCCTAGTGGGGATCCAATTCTTTGGAAAGGCTCCTTTAATCTTTGGCCTAAGGTAATGGCCTGGCTGCCAGCACAGAAGAGGGGACTTCAACAGTCAGTGTATGGATGCTCATCTGCCTTCAAGATTCTTGCCAAGGGGGAAAAAAGGCCCTGTGGCTTTTTCAGAGCCAGGAAGTCACCCTGAGGCAAGGGATAGAAATGATTAGTAGGTTTAACTGCTTCTTAAATGACTTTCAAATAATCCTTATTTTAGTCTTGGTCCTGCTGCCCCACCTTCAGTTTCAGAGAACCAGAACTTCCAGTCCCTAAGCTTTTTTGAATTCTGTGTCCTAAGCTAAATGGTATCAGGCATCCCATGGCTTGCTTCCCATCCGTCTCTCAGATGTGCTAGGTCAGTTACTGCTCTGTCACGTTTTCCTCTTGCCAGGTTTTCCTTGTCCTTTCTCACCATCCTTGTGACTCTGGATCTCAAGTATCCACTTACTGTAGCTTCAGGCAGGGGTCAGGATGCATGTGTGTTCAATCTTAACCCAGAGGACTATCCCTCTGTATGTATTCTGTATGCTAATCAGTTACATGTTGCAAATCTCTCAGTTTGTGGCTTTTTTTCTTTAATTTTCTTTATGGCTTCTTTGATGAACAGAAGTTTTTAATTTAAACCAGTTGAATTATTAATGTTTGATGGTTAATGCCTTTTTATGACGAAAGGAATCAAACCCAAAGCTATACAGTATTACTTTCTATATTTAATCTGCCAGGAATTTCATTTTGGGTGTGGTGTAAGTTAGGTATTAATTTTATTTTTATCCATATGAATAACTGGCTGTCTCACTAGCAGCCACCCTAAGCCTGATGAATCTTTTTCCATAGCTTTACTGTCAACCACTTTTGCTGAATATTGTTTCCATGTATGCTCTTCATAGATGGTATGTTTATTCATCTATGGCTTTCTATAACTTTGTAATTAATATATGTAATTCATATCTATTTGGGAAATTCTTTATGTGTGTGTGCAACTGCACATGTATGGACATTTGTGCAAAAGCCCAAGATCAGGTCAAAGTCCAGTGTCTTCCTCTATCACTCTCTGCCTTATTTTTGAGGCAGGGTCTCTCACTGGACCCAGAGCTCACTCACCAAGGATGAGTAGCCAGAAAGCCCCAGGACTCCTTCAGTCTGTGCTTCTCCAGCCCTGGGGTTACAGGAGCGGGTCACTGCACCTGGCTTTTTATGTTGGGAATTGAATTTATATCCTCACGCTTGCACAGCCACCACTTCACAAACTGAGCCATCTCCCTAGCCCTGATGAAAAGAAGTTTTTGAGACAGGGTTTCTCTGTATAACCCTGGCTGTCTTGGAACGTGCTGTGTAGACCAGGCTGGCTTCAGACTCATAGTGATCCACCTGCCTCTGCCTCCCAAGTGCTGAAATTAAAGATATGTGCCACACTGGCCTAAAGATTTGTGTGTGTGTGTTTGCTCTCTCTCCACCATGTGAGCCCCAGAGACTGACTCAGGTCAATCAGGTACCTTTCTTCAGGCTTTTGTTGTTGTTTACAGACACAAAGTTTATTGTACAGATTTAAGGCTTCACACTTCATAGTGCACTAAAGCTAAATAATAATTACGTGGTCTAAACTTCATCTTCGCTTCTGAGCTGTCTCTTAGGCTGGTTTAAAATGCAAGCTTCTTCAACCTCAGTCTCCCAAGTGGCTGAAAGTGCAGGCAAGCACGGCGCTTCCCAACTTTCCGTTTGTTTTCAGTTTTCCTAAGGTTGCTCAGACCACTCTTCAGCTATTTTCTTCTAGATCCTCAGTTAGAAGTGGTTTTTATTTGTGTCTTGTCTTTCTTGAGCACTCTTTAGAGATATGTCTGAGTCTTATAAAAAACCGACTTCTGACCTACACCCTTTGCCCTTCCAGTTAAAGTTTAAAAAATTTGTTGTCAATTCCAGTATGCAAAATCCTCAGTGGTAAAGTCTGTTCTTTCTGGTGATTCTGTAATATGGCATCTTATTTCTTTTCCGTCTTTCTTTCTCTCTCTCTTTTAAAAAGTAGCATTGGGGTGTAATGCAGGGCCTCATGCATGCTAGCCAAGTGCCTTACCAGCGAGCAGCGCCACCGGCCTTCATTTGCTGTCTTAGTGTAAACTTGTGATTTGGCCTCCCATTGGACACCTAAAGATCTGCAGTAAGGTTTTCTCCCACAGAAGTTACACAGCAACTGAATAAGTGTGTGCATGCGCGTGTGTAGTTTGTGTGTGTGTGTGTAAAGAGCCAGAGACACTGGGCCTGTATGTCCAGTTCACATATTTACTTCCTCTACTTTCAGTTAGTTTAATAAATGTCTCTCACAGTGTTGGCATTGACATTTGTTGTCAGGCAACCCTGTCTTATCACTCAAAATTAAAGTTAAAAATTAACTTTATGTGAGATTTAGGGCTTTATTTTGAGAAAAGGATCCTTTTGCAGCCCAGTTTGGCCTTGAATTTGTGTTCCTCCAAGTTCCCCTCCTTCTCATTTCTATAGAGCATGTTTAGACAAAGACATCTGTAAAAATTCTAGTCATGGATTCCTTTTGTTACCACCACAGGCTCTCTAATTCCCTCTGTTCACTGTTTCTACTCTGTCCCCCAGACCAAGGGAAGGGAATGCGATACCCATGTAGAAAGACATGACTTTTGGACATTTCTGGCCTGTTCTACAGGTAACCCCAAAACATTTCCACACCCCACAAACATGTGTACATCTTGGTCACTTGTAACTTTCAGCTCTGCTATTCTTTTTTGTTGTTTTTGTTTTTTGAGACGGGGTTTCTCTAAGTAGCCCTGGCTATCCTAGAACTCCCTCTGTAGACCAGGCTGGCCTTGAACCTACAGATACCTGCTTGCCTCTGCCTCCGGAGTGCTGACGCTAAACATGTGTGCCACCACCTGTCAGCTTAGAACCTATCTTAACAAATGCAAAGCAATCACAAAGTGGCTGGACATGGTTCATGCCTGCAATCCCAGCCAACACTTGGGAGGCTGATTTAGGATGATCATGGCAAGCTTAAGGCCAGCCTAGACTACAAAGTGAGGCCTTGTCTTAATAAATAAGTGAATAAACAAATACATAAATGGAATAAAAACAAAACTGAAGATGCCTACAAACACAAGGACGGCCGTGTACCAGCCACACATGACTGTATAGTGTATCCATCCCACCAGCAGCCTCCCTACTTACTGGGGTCACAAACTTGTTGGCTTCCCAGGGCCACAGAGGTGGGTCCTTATAGACCTCCTTGATGGAGGTCGGAGCCCTGTAGGAGTCACTGTAGGTGCTGATTGGGGTCTTGGTCTTCCGGGAGAAGAGGAACATGGTGGGGTCTCAGGGATGCTGCAGTGGACTCTGCCTATCAATGACTCCTGCTGGACATCAGTGACCACCCTTTCACCTCCAGCCCACACCTCCAGCCTGGAAGGTGGCCCTAGCTGCTGTGACTCCCTTTTGGAGGACCCTGCAGCTTTCCTGCTTCTACCCCTCCCAGCTTCCTTTCCAGGATGGGCAGTGCCCATTGTGATATCACCTGCTTTGGCCCCATCCCTGTACAAAAGACCCAATTTCCTCCTAAAGCCAGCCCCTTTCTTGACTTTAACCCCTCAGAATATCCAATTCCCAAGAGTTCAGAATATCCTAGGGAGCGTGTTGGAGAAATTTCTCATTGTTGAAGAGAGGCAGAGGTTCCGAGGGGTCGTGATTCACCTAGGCCCACACATCAGTAACAAGCAGAGTAGAGGGACGTGCGTATCAGGGTTAGTTTTCCCCTCCTCACCTCCCTTGCCGCGGCCCACACCCCAGGTAAGGAGTTGAGTCTGGCTTGTTTGATGCTTTTAATATCATTATTTGTGTTACACAATACACAACTAAGGATGATGGTCAATACTGCGATGGAAATGTTAAAAAAAAATATTATACACGGCTCATGTCTTCCGCACACCTTCTTGGAAATAAATTAGTGAGCTCGGAGAAACCTGGCTGGGTGGCAGCTGCAGCCGAGGGTGGGGGAGTGTTAAGGCAGTATCTACAGGGGTGGGGGCAGGAGCAAGCCAATGCCCTGGCTCTTCCCCTTCAACTTCCAGACGGGGAGCGGGGACTGTGTGCTCTCCCTGGACTCAGAGGCCAGCTTCTTACCCTACCTGCTGTGGACATACCACCTCAGTCTAAAGCCCTGCCCGCTAGTGAACTAGTGTGCCCTGTGGGAAGGAGGCTTTCCTCTGGATCTCAGGACCACAGACACTTAATAAGAATCCCGCAGAAGTGAGCAGCGAAGGCAGCAGTCTACAGATAGGAGGTACCCATGTTCTAGAAGGATGCGTCAAAGAGCCCAGTGGGGTGGGGTGGTAGGAGTTCTAGTTCTGAGGCTCAGATGATGGGTGCTGGGGATGCTAAGCAGGGGGAAGAGGGAGCTCAGATGTGGGCCACTTTGGGGCTCATGGCCCCTGCAGAAGCTTTCTCTAACTTGCCTTCTGTACCTTCTCATTATCTAGTTAGGATCTCTGCGCTAGGGGAGGGAAGCTAGGCTGGTGGTGCGGGGAGTGGAAAGCTACACTCCAGCACCCTGGAGCGTGGAGCCCCTGGGTGTGGTGTGGGGAAGAGATGCTTCCCTTTGGAAGCCAACAGCTCCACTCTTTCACTGCCCCACTTCAGCTCCCAGGATGGGGCACCCGGACAGTGGAAACAACAGCGTGTATGGGTGTCCGAAGGAGTCTGGCCACATTGGCTCAGTGAGCGGAGGCTGGAGGGCACAGGCCTAGCAGTATGAGGCTGTGTGTGCTTTCAGTTGTCCTCAGCCATGCGAGAGCCACCATCTCCTCATTGAGTTTGCACCCTCAGTGCTCCTCCCTCAGACCAGCAACAGCAGCAGAAAGCGACAGTATGCAGGACACCCTGTGCAGCCACACACACACACACACACACACACACACACACACCACACGCACACATACCACCTCAGGGCGCCTCCTACATGAATTCAAAAACACACATAGTCTTCTGCAGAAATTTCTGTGAGGAAATTCCTTCAGGTATAAAAAGACTCTGTCAGCAATATCAGCTATTCTTTATTTTCCAGTTCAGAGAACTGAAGCCCTGAAGAAGCCTGGGAATTGCTCAAGAGTTCAGGAAGAATGCCAGAGCTGGGACTAGAACCCACACATCTGCCTGCCCTCAGTCCACTGTACTCTCAAGCAGCCTTTCACACAACTAATAGAACACAGTCATCTCCCCATCATAGACTGACCACCAGGTTGACCTGGACAGACAGGCTTAAAACACACGCACGCACGCGCGCGCCGCACACACACACACACACACACACACACCACACACTCACCACCTACCATATACATACAGGCAATCCGTACATTGTATTGGCTTAAGCTTGCTCTTGAAGAGCCCTTTCTGGACGCCAGCCTCCTGGACCTTGGGCTAGGGTGAAATGGAATGGGGCATTGGAGGCCAGCCTTCTCTCTTGCTTCCAGCCTGGAATCGACAGACAGAAGACTGGGGGTAGGGATTAGGCAGAGGGGCAGCCACATTGGTTAGAGGCTCCTCTCTAAGGCCCATCTTACCCTCCCAACCCTCAGAAAGCCAGGAAGCAGGGGAAGAGTGAGGGAGAAGGCAGTGCTCTAGCACAGGGACAGTGTTCTTCTACACAGCGCTGCCAGGCTTCCCACCCGGAGATGAGGCTAGAACACAAATAGCTGTATGTGGCACAGGGCCAGCGAGGGCCTCTGAGCTGTTGAGAACTGCCCCATTACTAGGGCCCTTCTCTTCTCCAAACCCTTTCCTTCCTTTCCAGGCTGGGCTTGGGGGATTTATGGCTTCACTGGTGTGGGGCCAACCCCTCAGGCCTTGCGATTCCTTCACAGGACTGCTAGCAGTTGGCCTCTTGGCCTTCAGTGCTGCCCCCTGACTGCAGCCTTAGGAGAGGTGGCAGGGTTCTTGGGTGTGCCCACCCCTCCTCAGCCCTGGGGCTGGAGACAGACCCGGTTTTGGTTTCTCCGGCTCCATGAACACACAGAGGTACAAGTCCTACCATAGGAGGAAGCAATGACTGTTACAAGGTTGGCGGCTGTAAGGGGCGCGGGGCCAGGGACCGGTGGACCAGCTGGGTAGAGGTCGCCCCTGCTGCGTCCCACCCTGCCCGGGCCAGCCCCGCCCCGCGCGCGCCGCGCGGCGACCCCACCCGCTACTGAATGTGGCAGGCGGTGGAGGACGTGGCCTGGCAGCACATGCAGGTGGGGTTCACGGACTTCGGGGGTATGAGGTCCAGGTCCTCATCGTCGGGGATCTCGTCTAGCCGGTAGCCGTCCTTCAGTAGCTGGATGTTGAGATCTTGGTTGATCTGCTGTAGAGAAGGCTCGAGTCAGCTGGGAGGGCGTCACCCTGGGCTGGGGCCGCAGTTCCACCCCAAGGCCACCCGGACAGCCCCCTCTCATTCCAGGGCTATTTCACTTTCTCCAGGCAGCGCTTCCTGAGGCCTGCCCAATCCAAAGTCAACTTCTCACCTCTACTCCTGATTCTATTCGGGGCTTCAGGTCCACTCCTGTAAGGTGTGGCCTGCATTTCACATCTGCTCTATTTTAGAGCCTCGCTTTAATAACACCGGGCTCACGGTAATTCAGGTTAGTGATTTCTTCCCAAGTTCTCCCAGCCCAGGCCCCGCCTCACGCGGAGCCCCGCCCCCACAGGCTCCCACGAGACTTCCTTCCGCCCCGTAAAAGCCCCAGCCTTGCTACCGGGTAGATAGAGGTGGTCTGGCTCCGGCTCTCATGGTCTATAGAGGCAAGGGGTAGAGCCTCACCTCCGCAGAGGAGTAGCCAGAAGAAGAGTATCTGGACATGTCAAAGTCATCATCGCTGGCCAGAGGAGAGAGAGGAAGTAATTCAGGAAATTAAATAGAAAATTCCCTGCATCTTTGCCATACCCGCCCCTCTCCAACATACGATTTAAATAACTCATGCTTATTATGCAAATAACTGTTTGCAAAGGCATGTTTCCTACCTCGACCTTTAAAGAAGTGGCTTCTTAAATTCCCTCTGGATAGAACTGCTACCACCTCTTTCTTTCTGCCTCATCTTCATGTTTTTGTTTTAATTTTTCTCATCCTAGATTCAAATCACCCTGGCCGTTTGGATTTCCCAAAGTCTGTGGCTAGCCAGGTGCTCCCCAGAATAGGGTTCTTCCCTGAGATGGGGATGAGGCACTTAGACATTCAATTCTGCTGTCCAGAGACATCAGGGTCTGTCATGGAGCAGCCGTGGAACAGTTAGTTGCAGGACAGCAGGAACCTGTTACCTCTATCCTCTCCCTGCCTACTCCTAAAAGAATCCATCCCTTGGGAAATTTCATCCACGGAGGGCTCCTGGCTGAAGAGCACACCGCTTCTGACAGCCTGACAGGCATGGCCTGTACAACTCATCCATGCTCACATAGAATCATGTGGCTTGCCCAGCTGCCCCCAGGTCCCATACACACCTGTCTGTGTCAAGAGCTACCAGTGGCTTCTCATCGGGGCTCTGGTCAAGCGAGGAGTAGCCTTTATTAGGGACGACCAGCCTGGGTAAAAAATTGGGGCGTTGGAGTGCCAGCTGGAGCATATAAACATGGCAGAGGACTGGCTGGGGTCCTGCCCCCACATTTTCCTCCCCTCTCCCCCCTGGGTTCCCCTGAGGAGGGAGAGGCTGGAGACCAACAATGGTAAGTGTTGGCTGCTGTGGTCACGGTGGGGTAGAGAGGATGCCCACCTCGTCCGGGCCATGACATTGTTCTTCTTGGGTTGCTGGTTGACAGGGCTGCCCATACTGCCATTCTTCAGGGAACCCTTCCGGGCCAGCTCCCTTTGCTTCTCTGCAGGAGAACATGGGAAAGAAGCTGTGTCCTGCCCCAGGGCCATCTGGCCTTGCAGTTTGGGATAGCCTGGTCTGGGCCTTTCTTACATTTGTTGCTCTACTTGGGACCTCCAGGCACCTGATGCTTACTGGATGTGCACTTGGCCTTGCAGAACTTGAGGGATAGTGGCAGAGGAAAAGAGGAAGCTGACCCCTACTTTGCAAGAACCACAGTTCCTATGTCAGGCAGCCAGTGTGTGCTTGATGCCAAGGCAGGGCTAGTGAGGAAGAGATGATCACAGAATGCTGAAGCAGTTAGAGAGGCCTTTCTGGAGGGAGAGGACATTAAGAAGGAGAGTATTACGAAAACAAATCAAGAAGGGAACATAACTGTGGGTGTAAATGGAATGGAGGGGAGAAGAGGTGAAGCTGGGAAAGGAGCCCCTTATTCAGTCAATTATTCACTCAACAGATACCAGAATCACAATTATATACCAAGTACAGTGTCACAGAGATGGAAGGCTCCCGGTGGTTATAAACTCAGAGCAGCAGAGACCTCCCCCCCATCTCAAAAAACACAAAACAAAACAAAACAACAACAAAGCTCAGCATAAAAGCCTTGACCATGGAACTGTGGCATCTGGGATTAATGTGAATGCAAAAGGTTTCAAGTGGAAGAGGTAGAAAGGGGTCAGGGCCAGGATGGGGGCAAGAGGCTGAGGAGCCCAGTCCACAAGCTCTCCAGGGGCTCAGAGCCTATACTGCCCTTGTGGGGCTGGACATCTGGTGACATGATGCATGATACATGACTATTACTACCAGGAGCTGCCTGGGTCTAGAAGAAGCTCAAACACTCATGCCAAGTAAAACCAAGATGCAGGGAAAAGGCCTGTCTATGAAGAGACACAGGGAAAGTTGTCTCTTTATCATAAAGGATGGAAGGAGCCATTATGGCACCTGTGACTCACTTGAAAATATTCTTTGGTTTCCATGTTTTTGAAGCTCTCATTTTCTCTCTCTGACCTCTTTCTTTGATTGCCTTTGACTCTATTTGACTTTTCCAACCTCTTTTCAGCAGGCAGCAACTGCCATTACCACATCAAACCTCTAGGGGGTACAATTTGCTTTAAAGTTCTTGGTGATTTTCTTTTCCGTGAGACAAGTCATGAATTTTCATGAGCTTTGGTGGTAATACAATGGTGAAGGAAATAGAAATGCTATTTTAAAAGCACACACGAAAAAATGCCAACAATAATCTGACAAGACTCAGACTACGGACTTCTATGCAACCATTTAAAAGAGTGAAGTCATTCTCTACGGGGGCTCTGAGACATCATGCAGGGGAGGAAAAGGCTCACAAAATATGTACAACACTATGACACTTGTATGAAATGAAGTTACGAGAACTGGGAATGGTTGCCTCCGGAGAGAACAGAGAACTTACATGCATTTAAAATACTTTTATTGTTGCATTAAACAATAATAAACAAAACTGGCTGTACTCTGAATAGAAAGTCCTAGGAGGACAAACAGTTCCATGGACAGAACTGTTCTGTTTAGAAAACCAATCAGAGGGGCTTCTTGGTCTAGGGAGAGAATCAAGGTCTGTTTGGTTTCTTTCTTTCTTTTTGAATTGATTAAAAGAACAGGCTCTGTGGAAAGAGTCCTAACAGCTATGGAGGGGAAGCTTGTTAAACGATAAGAGGCTCAGTCTTAACTGAGGAAAATCCCAGTGTTTGGTGAGCAGCTAGAGCCTGGGAGAAAGATGGCTAGAATGATAGAAGATTTGAGGATAGTGGCAGCCTCTATTCGAATGCCATCTCTCTGTGTGTGACATGTTATAATTTTTCTTCAGGAAATCGACCTTTTGGTGGAAGTCTGCTATCTACAGCAGCCTTGGACCAGTGAGAGAGATTTTGGTCCATGAAGTGAGATGAGTAAGAACTGCAGTCACAGTTCTTGGGGCTGCTGTGGGAGTCAGGCGAGTTCAAAGCAGTCAACGGACATCAGAGTGGATATGGAGTCCTCCCTAAGAGAAACGTAATGTGATATCTGGAAAGGAGAGGTGTTCTGGAGTTCACTACAAAATGGACAGTCTCCTCAGACAGAAGTCACTCAGACCCAGAGACCTGTCCCTTAACTATAGCAGCAGCTACCCTATCATTTGTAGGCAGGCTCCTTTTGGCTGGCCCTTCTGAGTTCTGGCCTGGGGTTCTATCTATGCTTTACATTTGTGGCCACCCCTAAAATACCTGGGGCACTTAGCCTCAGGGATCTCTCCTAGAGTTTTAGGACCCTGAAGAGAACCGTCACTGCCTTCTTTGACATGAGGTGCCTGGGAGTACCAATCATCTAGCCTGAGCTACTTTAATTGTAGCACCTTGCTGTAAACCCAGCCCCAAAGCACTTCTGTTCACTTCCCGAATCTCCCTCCTCCCCAGACACACTCACCCAGCTTCACGTGGAGCGGGGATGGTTTGTAATTCATGGCTACTGACTCACCCTCCCGGGCGTCACAGTCTCCATCGGAGACAGAGGCGGCGGCTGGGTCCTGCTGGGCAGAAAGCAGAGAGAAGGGGGAGTATTAGCATGAGATCCCAGAGGTTGCCCTGAATCCTGAAGCAAACCTTCTCATCTGCCCCCTGGGTGTCTGGGAGCATTTATTCTTGCAGCAGGCTAGTATTCAGGGAGAGAGAGGCAGACTCATTTACCGTGACCCCAGCAGAAGAGTCAAGATGATGCTCTACACACATCCAGCAGGAGTCCTGTGCAACCTAGGCTGCTCCTGAAAGCCCATGCAACTGCCTAAAACCCACAGGGCTTCCTCTACAAATTCTCATATGAGCTGTTTGGCTCTCTGGCTTTTCCAAGTATTTCTTAAGGAAAGGGTCTGTCTAAGTCCTTCTGAGCTTAATGTGGATTAAAGTCAGAGCAGGTACTCCCTGAGAGCCCTCTTTCTCTGTTTCCTCTTTGTAGGATCCAGACAACCAACTGGCTATAGCCACAGACTTAAAAAAAAAAAAAGGTAAAAACAATGGAATGAGGACTTCTGACATTCCAGATGAGTCCTAAGGAGTGTCTCCTGGAAGGCTGAATGGGAATGGTGGCCAAACCGTGGGCGACCATGCAGTTTTGTGCCAATGACAAAGTAGGGAGGCATTCACTCTGGATGTACAGCCTTTGCTCTAGCCCTAGCACTAGCTCTCATCAGCCTTCGACTCTGGGTCAGACCCTATGCTTCCCAGAGCCCTTAGCTAGCCTTGCTATCTCTCTAAAATGCCCTCCCTGTATGAGATCTAGGGCCCTGGCCCACCCTGTCTGAAGCCATCTATACTCTGAGAAGGTGATGACCAACTCCTGTTATTTTGAGGGAGATTGAAGATTTTATTCAGGTTAAGCAGTACTTGAATCTAGATTTGAGATGTTACTGTTTTACAATCATTTCTCTATTATAGGCAATACTTGAGTTTTGTTGTAATTCTTTTTCTGGAATAAACAAAGATGTTATGAATATTTTTCATAATTGTCAGATTCAGAATTTTAGAGGAAGCTAAAGATGCACTTCTCTTAGGATGACCAACTCTTCTTTTAAAATGTTTTTACTCTCAGGCCTGTATAGTTGTCTCAGTGGTTAAGAGCATTTGTTCTTACAGAGGCCCTGGGTTGGAGTCCCAGCAACCACAAGGAGGCCTTCTGATTCAGGAATCTGATGCCCTCTTCTGACCTCTGTGGCACCAGGACTAGCCCAGTCTCACATGTAGGAATGTGTAGCTCCCAGTGACCCCTTTAAAAGGAAGTGAAGTCTAAAGAAGTGGCTCAGTGACTTGCCATGCAAGCATGAGTTCAAATCCCTAGAGCTCAGGTATACTCAGGAGCTCTGAGTGTCTGCATCCCCAGTGTCCCCACAGTATGAGATGGAGACAGAAACAGGGAACCTCTGGATGCTCACAGCCCAGCTAGCCTGGAATGTGAAGCAGTGAAACAAAAAGCAGTAGAATGCCAGGACTGAACCGGGTGCAGTGGCGCATGCCTGTGATCCCAGCACTCTGGGAGGCAGAGGCATGCGTGTCTCTGTAACTTTGAGGCCAGCCTGGTCTCCAAAGCAAGTCCATGCCAGCCAGGGCTACACAGAATCTCAAAAAACAAACAAACAAACAAACAAATGCCAGTACTGATAATGATTCTGAGTTGTCCTCTGACCTTCACACATAGGGCATACCTGCTCTCTCACACATGAACAAGAGCACACAAACATATCATATACACATGAAAATAAAAAAATAAAGATAGTGGGCATGGACACCTGCTTGTTACCGAGGTGAGGCTTTAGGGCGTCTGGAGGAGGGACCCTAACCCTGTCTGCTCCTGGGTAGGCTGGACTGCCATAATGGCTTTCAAGTTCCTGAGTGAAGAACCTTGGCCTACTTCTCTGCCTCAGTGCCCACCCCTTTGCCATGGGTGAGGAAATAGGGTGACAGGAGCTCTGTGTGGCAAATGGGGTATAGCAGTGCCTGCGTCTCAGATAACTTCCCAAGTGGCAATCCTTCTCAGTCTTCATCTTCCCAGGCTGCAAAGCTCCCTGAGAGAGTCCTTTCAAACTGCACACTGGACGAGATGCCTGAGGTGGCCCTAATATACTCTGAGTCCCAAATGGCCTCGTAGTTGCTACCCACAGTGGAGACCCAATGGCTGGACTCTGACAATGCTCTTAGGCCAAGACATCCAAAGGGAGGGGATTTTAAAATGAAAAATCCCGTAAGCATGCAGGTGGCACCAATACCAGGAAGGGTCTGGTCTGTTTCTAGGCTCCTCAGTCATATTCTTTCTGTAAGCTTTGTCTTTCCAATCTATTTGGAACTGGCTTCCTCAAGATGCTATGCTCCCGTGGTCCATCTTTTTTGCCTTTGACCATTTCTGTGTCTATCCACATCTCCTTGTCTCCTCAGCAAGGTCCCACCCTTCTGACTCCATTTTCTCCTTAAAGAAACTTGATGCCTCTGCAGTCTGGATTGACATTTTATAGTGATGACTCCTAAATTGTAGCCTTTTAATTATGTAACTGCTCTTTGACCTTCTCTACTCTGCCCACCGCATGAGTGTTTGGTCTCATAGTCTTTCCTTGAGGTTGATTTTAGATCATATAAACCCCTGGACAATTGGGGCTAAGACAGTCCTTGACACAGATAGGTGCATCAATTTCTTTTTTTTTTTTTTATCAGTTACATTTTATTAACTCTGTATCCCAGCCGTGTCCCGATCCCTCATTCCCTCCCAGTCCCTCCCTCCCTCCCTCATCTCCACCGTGCCCCTTTCCAAGTCCACTGATAGGGGGGACCTCCTCCCCATTCATCTGATCCTGTTTTATCAGGTATCTTCAGGACTGGCTGCAAAGCCCTCCTCTGTGGCCTAACAGGACTGCTCCTCCCTTCAGGGGTGGGGAGACCAAAGAGCCAGTCATTGAGTTCCTGTTAGAAATAGTCCCTGTTCCCCTCACTTTGGGAAACCAACTGGTTACTGAGCTACCACAGGCTACATCTGAGTGGAGGTTCTAGGTTATATCCATACATGGTCCTTGGTTGAATGTCAGTCTCAGAAAAGACCCTGTGCCCAGATATATTTGGTCCTTGTGGAGCTCCTATCCTTTCCCCATCAGACTAACTCCCCTTCTTTCTTATGATTCCCTGTACTCTGCCAAAGGTTTGGTCATGAGTCTTTGCTTTGAAAACACTGCTAGTTAGAGTCTTTCAGATGCGCTCAGTAGACTCCTGTCATACGTTCAATGCACATCCCATCTGTCTTTCTAAACGAGGATTGATCATCTTACCCCATGTCCGCTCAATTGATTATCTTTTTTAGGTGTATAGATTTCATTATGTTTATCATATCTTATAGGTCTATATAAGTGAGTATATCCCATGTTTGTCTTTCTCCTTCTGGGATATTTCACTCAGAATGATCTTTTCTAGATCCCACCATTTGCCTTAGGTGCATCAATTTCTTCTCTGAGGTTGGAGGTATCAGCGGTAACATGGGGTGCAGAAAACTCAGGAAGGACAGAGACTGGGGTGAGACCTGGGGAACTGTTGAGCAGCTCTAGTCAGTGACCCCATTATAGTAGTTCCCATAAGATCAAAGCTAGGCTGATAGCCTTTGTGCCAAACTCCCCCACTCAGTGGCGTGTCTATCACACTCTGTGGTAGAGGACCATTTAAGCAGCAACTACAAAGGTCTCTGGCACAGTGCCATCAAACACTGTGGACTTCCTGAGTGTCTCTCTGAGAAATGCAGTGCACCATGACCATTGTGTAGAGATTAAATGTAAAATATTCATGAACAGAAGTAGCAGAGAGGACTCAGGCAGAAGGAAGTGTCTGGATGTAAGAATTAGAGAGAATTTAAAATGCCCCCCAAGGACCTCTAACAGGCGTTAGCTAGATCTGGTAACTAGAGTGGGGATTAACAAGATTATTAATAAACACTCGACAGAGACAGACCTTGAAATACATCTCTAACAGCAATCCATGCCTCTACAACCATTGAAACAAATCCTCCAAAGGCTGTAGAGAAGATTAATAGCTCGGGCTGTAGGCTAATGGCCAGCGCAACATCAACACAGCCAGAGGGAAGCAAAAGAGCCAGAAGGAAAAAGCCATCCTTAGCATTATTATGGCCCTGCAATTTTCATTCAACTCTATTCCATGAAGCCAGGGCTTTGGGTGGGGCTGGAATACGTGGGGCATATGTGCCGGAATGGTAGTTACGGCATGCTTCAGTCAAAGAAATGCTTTGTTATTTCAATTCTCTATTAGCCTTTCTGCAAAATTCTGCTTAGTAAACAGGTTTTGTTACTTAAGAAAAAAAACAAACCATTAAATAGAGATCCTGGGAGACGGCTCAGTAGGGAAAGGTGTTTGCTACCAAGCCAGACAATCCCTGGGACTTCCATGGTGGATGGAGAGAACCAACTCCTGTGAATTGTTCTCTGACCTCCACACATGCACTCTGGCACCTCCCTACCCCTCACAAATAAGTCAATATAATATAAATGAAAGTTAAAAGTTAATTGACTTAATCCACTCTGGTCTTTAAAAACGCTTTATGGAAATTACAGAAAACACTGATAGTGAGATCCTGGTGTGTGGGAGAGTGCCCTCACTCATGCTTGTGTATGTAGAGAGGCTGAAGGGTCTGCGATGCTGTTTCTCTGGCTTTCTCGCTGACTCCAGAGCTCTGCAATTAGGCTAGACTGGCCGGCACTGAGTTCCAGAGGTGTGCCTGTCCACAGCCCTGTGTTCCTAGCACTAGGTCACAGGCGCACACTGTCAGGCCTAGGTTTCACATGGGTGCCGAGGACCTGACCTCAGGGACATGTGCATGCACAGCAAACATTCTGTCCATGAGCCATCTCCCCACCATCTTATCAATTCTTTTTAAAAAATAAGCAAAACTAAATACACATCACAGAATCATTGATACTATTAGCTGAAAAAAGTGAATAAAGAAAACAGTGATGTTTTAAAGTAAGGAACACAAATGTCAACAGCTTTCTTTGAGAGGCATCCAGAAAATGATGTGGACTGCTATAGAGCATAGACAGGTAGATGGATAGATTAATAGAATTGGGCACAGTGGCCTGCCAAAGTTCTTATTTTGTTGTGCATCTGAATTCTTCAACAATAAAACAAAAATTTGTTTTTCATAAAAAATAAATAAAATAAAAAAGCTGAGCTGGGCATGGTGGCACACACCTTTAATCCCAGCACTCGGAAGGCAGACAGGTGGATCTCTTGAGCTGGAAACCAGGCAGCCTGGTCTACAGAGAGAGTTCCAGGATAGACAGGGCTACACAGTGAAACCCTGTCTTGGGAAACCAAACCAAACCAAAAGGAGAACTTGTGCTGTGGAGATGGCTCAGTAGTTAAGAGCCTTGCTCAAAAGGAAAATGCTAAGGAGAAACTGAGGCATAGCTAATGAAACAACTCTGGGCCCTGAAAGGCTTTTCTGGTGGGGCCACAGGCCTACATGCAAACCTCCACATTTGTATCCCCTCCCTGGAGTTGTGTTAACTCTTCAAGGGTCTCCACTGCCTGGCATTGTCACAGCAGATAAAAAGCTAAGCTGGGATCCAAGAGATCTATGGTGATACACTGGATGAGCAGAGTGGGCACGAAGAAAGTGCACCAAGCATGATGGCACACACCTTTAATCCCAGCACTAGGGAGGCAGAGGCAGGTAGATTATTGCTTGTTTAAGGCCAGCCTGGTCTACAAATCGAGTCCAGGACAGCCAGGACTACACAGAGAAACTCTGTCTTGAAAAAAAAAAAACAACAACAAAACAAAATAAAACAAAAGCAAAAACCCAAAACAAACCAAAAAAAAAAAAAAAAACAAAACAAAATCCCTAAAAACTAAAAACAAAACAAACAAACAAAAAAAAAAAACAAACAAACTTTGGGTCTGAAAGAGGGAAGGAAGGACCTGGGAAGGGGCAGGAGGGAATGCTTTCCCGGGCCACTACAGTCAGCTGCAGAAGAACTCTGGATGGCAAAACTAAAACACACAAGAGACTTGTTTTGTAGTTCCTCATGCAGATCCAGATCCATGAGCCTCTGAAACTCACAAGTTCCCAGTAGATAGTGAGAGTGCCCCCTAAATATTCACACTACACCTCTCCTCCACTGGGAAAAGGTCTGGAGTGGGTTGGTCTTACCCAATCTCCCCAATCTCTATCTCCCTCTGTCTCTGTCTGTCTCTGTCTCTGTCTGTCTGTCTGTCTGTCTGTCTCTCTCTCTCTCTCACACACACACACACACACACACACACTCTCACACACACCCTGGAGGCAGTGCTCCTGGGCTCAGATCCAGCTCTACCATTTACTAGTGATGTGATCTGGTTTCTCTATAAAGCAAGACAGACCTTTGCATTAACTGTAAAGGTGTTGGTGTTGAGCTCATCACGCTGTGGGAGGACTAGCAGCCCACAGTTGCAGCTCTAGTTCCACACAGTTGAGATGTGGCTTAGTCAGAGAAGGGCCTGACTAGTTTCCTCCAGCTGCCAGGAAAAACCAGGTAAGTTTGTTTAGAGCAAACAAACTTTTTGTTTTTGTTTGTGAATGTGCTGTGTTTGGTGGTGTATTGTGGTGTTTGGTGGTGTGCTGTGTTTGGTGGTGTGCTGTGTTTGGTGGTGTGCTATGTCTGGTGGTGTGTAGTGTTTGGTGCTGTGTTGTGTTTGGTGGTATGTTGTGTTTGGTGGTGTGCTGTGTTTGTGAGTGTGCTGTGTCTGGTGGTATGTAGTGTTTGGTGCTGTGTTGTGTTTGGTGGTGTGTAGTGTTTGGTGGTGTTTAGTGTTTGGTGGTGTGTTGTGTTTGGTGGTATGCTGTGTTTGTGGTGTCTTTGGGAAACAGTATCACTACTCAGTAGGATTTGAAGTTTGGGAACCTGGAAGAAAGTTGTGGGTTGGTCATGACTGAAGCTTAGGGAGAATGGGCAGAATGGAAAAGAATCAAGGATGAAACCTCCAGGAGTATCCAATGTCAGGGAATACATGGAAGGAGACTGAGGTGGATCATCGGAATGAGATGTAGAAGTAGGAAGCTGGAGAGAAACCTGGTCCCCAGGATAAAGATGAAATTTAGAAACAAGTCATATGCAGCACTAGATGACAGTTTTAGTTGAAGGACAGGAACAGAGATCATGTTACAAGGAATTTGAAGGGAATATGATATTGGAAAGTTGAGGCAGTAGGTAGAAGATACTCGGGAAGAAGAATGGATGACAACTGGAGGAAACTTCCAAGTTTTAGGGTTTTTCTAGAGCCGGGGACACACAGCAACTGTCCTATAACACAGAAAGGAGACGTAGGTATCTAAAAGTAGACTGTGATGGGGCATAGGGAGGAGTCTAGAGTAGACAGGTCCAGAGCTTGAACATGATGGCGGAAGCTCTTTACAGATGCGAGGAGATGCAAATAATTTGGGGTCAGAAAGGTCAGTGGAGAATTGAGAGAGTTCCGAAAGCTTGTGGGAGAGAAAGGGCAAGCATCAAGGAGCCCAAGAGGAGGAGAGGCTGCTTGACAGCTGGTCAGAGTTAGAGGTCATACACTTCACCTTTCTCCACATAACCCAGCCGCAGGGAGGAAAGGTGCTCTCCAAGGTGCTGAACAATGCTGCTGCTGTTTTGTGAACTGAGAGTGGTTGGTTCAGGTGAAAGAAGCTCTCAATTTTAGTTTCCCACAGGGGAACATAACCTCTGTCTTCATTTCCAAGCAGCAATTCTCAGGAAGACAGGAAGAGAAATGGACTTTGAATGAAGTATAAAATAAGATGCCCACAGCAATACCATCTGACCTTTCTTTACAAAGTTTAGAGGGAGTTGAAGAAACAGCTCTGAGTTAGTAATACTAAATGGCTACTTTCTGGAATAGAGTTGCATATCCCTGGGTGAAATCAAGAAGGAAGAGAGACAAAATATTAGGATCCGGTCAGCAAAGAAAATGCTGATAATATAAAAACAGGGGAGGCCTTGGCTCAGGCCACTCTCTGACAGGTAGGTGTATTGGTGGGAGATGGCTAGCTATGTCTTTGTGACAGCTCATACAGAAAGCAGCTCAGTAACTACTGTAACTTTCTTTTGTTCAGGCTCACCTGTCCCCCGACAAATCTTGGCAGTGGGTGAACTAGAAATATTAAGATACATTTAGGAAGACCTGGCAAAACACCTTAACTTTACTGAATGCCCAGGGCTGGGGAAAAACCTTATATCCTGTTTTTGTTCCCCATCTCCCCTCCAGACCTAAGCAGCTGGCTAGGACGTCAGCTTTGGGGATATAAATGAAGGTCTTTAGGGATCCCATTTATAGGGAAAGACAAAGACTTTTCATGGGGCAAGCTCTCTAAAGAGCTGGAGGGAAATCACGAAAACATAAGGAAGGCAATCTCCAATGTCTGGGGCTAATACAAAGAGCAGGAAAACAGAAAGGTGAGGGCAGAGAATTGCTGGCTCAGGGAGGCTTCCCTCACTAGTCCAAGCCTCCAGTCACCTATGTTTTCCTCTAATAAAACACTCAACTCAAACAGAACCAACACATTGTCCACTCTGTCTAGGTCTGGGCTATGAACTAGTGGGAGAATGCAGAAGAAAGCACTCATACATACCACATTTGTGCAGAGCACATAGGGGTAAAGACACATATGTGCCAAGGATTCTATGTTAGAGCTGACGTCTAGGAACTCATGTTGGTTATGTATGTAAGAGATCATGTGTGTGTTGGTGTTTGTATGTGAGGGGGATGTTTTTGTTTTTGTTTTATGAGACAGGGTCTTATGTGGCCCTGACTGTCTTGGAACTTGCAGACCAGGCTGGCCTCAAACTCACAGAGATCTGCCTGCCTCTGCCTCCCAAGTGTTGGGATTAAAGGTATGCATCATCATGCCAGTGGGTTTTTTGTTTGTTTGTTTGAGACAGGTTCTTGCTAGGTAGGTCTGACTGGCTTGGTATTGCTATATATCCCAGTCTGGCCTCAAATACACAATAATCCTTTTGTCTAAGCCTTCCAAGACTACAGATATGTGCTATTATGCCCACTGTTTAACTACCAAACACAATCACCAACAAACCTTGGTATCCTAAAAAAACAAAACAAAACAAAAAAAAACTTAAAAATTACAAGTGTGTGTGTGTGTGTGTGTGTGTGTGTGTAGGTCAAAGGATGGTTTGCAGGAGTCAAACCCCATTCTCTGGGGTCCCAGGAATTAAACTCAGGGCATCCATCTTGGTAGCAAGTGCCTTTACTAGCTGAGCCCTCTTGCAGGCCCAGGCCTTAGTATTTATGATATCTGTCATTTGAAGAACCAAAATGGAGGCCAGTGCTGATGACCCCAAGCCCAATGCACCTGTATCTGTGGCAATTCCAGTGCAGTTTTCTCTTATAAAATAATTAATGTGCATTAAACTCTTCCTCCCTCTCTCCCCCTCTCTTTTTTTCATGTGATGGTGTTTGGTCTGCACCCAAGTCTGTGAACCACATGTGTGCCTGATGCCCACAGTGGCCACAAGAGGGCATCCAGTTTCCTAGGACTGGAGTTACAGTTTATTGAGTCAACATGTAGGTGCTGGAAATTGAACCTGGCTCTTCTGGAAGTGCCTTTAACCACTGAGCCATCTCTCTAGCCCCAATGCTCACTTTTTTAAAAATTACCTTTATTTCACTAGTTTGAGACAGTGTCTGTTCCCAGGCTAGTGTTCTGGTCTTTTGTAAATACTACACTGGTAGCTCTAAGTTTCCTCTTCTTTTCAAGCTGGAATGGTACCCACTCCTGAGGCCCAGTATGGGCTGATTCTGTGTAGCCCCAGCACTCTGGATATATGCTTGGATCAGACAGAGCCGGCCACTTTCCCCAAGAATTGGAAGTGGGACTAACAGAGAATCCTGTGGACAGAACACAGAGCAAAGGCAGTGTTCAGGAGAGGTGGAAAAGAGCTCCCCAGGTCAGGCTCTGGTTCCAGAGCTGCCCTATCCTTCAGCACTTCAGTGTAAAACTACAGGGCTGGGGTGAGGGATGTAGCCCTGTGGCAGAACACTGAGCATGTTCTACCTGGGCTCAACCCTACTGTGGTAGGAGGAGGAGAAGTAAAGCCCTAAAGAAACTTTAGTGTACTTGTAGACTTCAGTTGAATTTTTGTTTCTATAGCCAGAAAGCACAAACAAACATGCACAGCACATTTAAAGGAAACATGGATGAGCTGGATGGCCCCGTGTTCAAGTGTGTCTGCAGAAGACCAGGGTTTGGTCCCCAGCACCCTCATTCAGTATTGGCTCACCAATGTCTGTAACTCCAGCTGCTGGGGATCCAACACCTCTCCCAGCCTCCAAAGGCACATGGATGTACAAGCATGCCATGCACATACACAGTAAAAACCTAAAGAGAAAAGCACATAACATCTTCTACTCTGACTGCTGTTGTTACTGTTGTTTATTGATGGAGAGCACAGGCTGGTAATTACCTTAGGCCTTCTACCTCAGTTTCTAACAGCACCACCATGACAGGTTTCTTCTGTATTTTATTTTACTTTATTTTATTTTTAGTCTATTGGACCAGGGTCTCACTGCATAGCTTAGACTAGCCTGGACTTTACTATGTAGCCCAGACTGGCCTCAAACCCATGATCCTCCTATGTCTACTTACAGCACACTAGGATTATTGGCATGTGTTGCCATACTTGGTCTGCTCTGTATTTTAACAATTAGTGTCAGGGCTGTTGAGATGGGCCCACAGGTCAAGTGCTCACTGTGCAGTAGGAGGATCTGAGGCTGGATCCCAGTACCCACATGAAAGGCTCAGCACTAGGAAAGGAAGACAAACACTGGGGCTTTTTGGTCACACAGTGAGCTCCAGGTACAGTGAGACTGACCCTGTCTCAAAAAAATGTGGTGGAGAGTGACAGAAGACAGCTGAAATCAACATCCAGCATCTGCATTCGTGGTCATGCACGCATGCACACACATGTACACACATACACATATAACATACACTGTTGTAAGTAGGATTTACTATTAATAGTTGGGTGCCATTTGTTGTAGCTGACAATTAATATTTGCTATTGATATATCTTCTGGTAAAGCTGCTGTTAATCCTAAACAGCTGTATAACCAAATCACCACACAGAGACTGGATTTATTTAATTAACCTAGAACACAATGCTGGGCAATAGTTACTCCCTCCTAAACCTCCAAGCCCTCATAGTTTCCTAACATTTAGATTTTACCCATTACACTTGCTTTTTATTATGTCCAGTCCATCTCCATGTAGTTCCAAGATCTGTCCTTCAGCTCTCTCTCCTAGCTCTCTCTTTCTCACCTTTTTTCTCCTCCCACCTTTTCCTGTCCTTCAGCTCCTCCCTCTCCCACCTTTCCCTGCTCAACATTGTGGCTAGTTGCTTTATTTGGAAGTTTACACCAAGTTGAGACAGGATGCTTAGAATAAGTATCACAATGCAATGTCCAGATTGAAATGGGGGTTGAGGGGGAAGAAATCAGCATTTGAGTGAACAAGGGTAAGGTGTATACATTTCAAAAGAACATTATACCAACAACATACAAATCAGTACCAGGACATATTTAGCTCTCCATACTCTTAAATAACGTGCATAGCTATCAGTTTATTGGCAGCATAGGTTCCCAGAGTGAGAGGCACAGTAACTTTGTAATCCTTCAGGTTGACATTCAGAATGTTGGCAATTTTTCACAATTGCAAATGATGTCATACTAAAACCCACTTGGAACCATTCCATAAATAAAGTAAAATTAAAAAGTCAAAAGCATGAATGTTTTTAAGATACACATATCACAAACTTTTCCCAAAGGATTGTTCCAATTTACAATGCTCCAAGTCATGAGTGAGGATATGGTTGGTTTTAATATTTTATTTCACACTGTGTGCCAGGGAATTCCGGGCGATCAAACCTGTCCATCATCTTCCGAGAGAGCTCCAGTCCTCATTTTCCTGTCTCCCTCTAGGGAATCTTCTCTCAAAGAACAGAATTTCCCTTGGGGATAACCTCCAGACAAAATATTTCTGACTTGAGGCTATCAATGAGGAACAAAAGGAGGACAGGTTTGTCACCCTGAGCTTGGGGAGGCTCTGAGCCAGGACTGCCTCAGCTGGCCATGCTCACATGCTCATGCCAGCACACCAGCTGCGAGGACCAGGACTGAATGGCAGGTCCAGGAGGCAAATCTCACAGAGCAAGTCCTGAGCGTTAAGACTTGGGCGAGGAGAACTAAGCAAAGTGTCCTAGAAGTTACTAAGTTACTGACACTTATGTGGTAGTCTCTATGTCAAAATTAAAAAAAACAAACAACATATTATTGTGTATGTGTGTGTGATGTGTGAGTGCACTATTGTGTATGTATGAGGTATGAGAACACTGTTGTGCATGTGTGTATAATGTGTGAGCATAGTACTGTGTATGTGTGTGATGTGAGTGTACTATTATGTATGTGTGTGTGTGTAAGCACACAACTGTGTATGTGTATGATGTATGCGTTCACTACTGTTTGTGTGTGATGTGAGAGTACACTACTGTGTATGTGTTTGTATGATGTATGTGTTCACTATTGTGTATGTGTATGTATGTGAGTGCACTATTTGTGTGTGTGTATGTATGATGTGAGTGTACACATGTGGAGATCAGAAGACAAGTCTGTGGAACTGGTTTTCTCTTTTCCCCTTTTCGTGGGTTCTGAGGACTGAACCCATGTCATGGGCTCACGTCACAACCACTTTTACCCACTGAGTCATCTCACCGGCCACACTCTTACACTCTTTCTCTTTCCTTTCCTTTTCTTTTTTTTTTTTAAATTTAAAAAGCATTTTATGTGTATGGGTGTTTTGCCTGCATGTGTTTGTATACCACATGAGTGCCTGGTGCCCAAGGAGGCCGGAAGAAGGAAACAGATCTTCTGGAACTACTGTAACAGATGGTTGTGAGCATCTGTGTGGGTGCTGGGAATTGAACCTTGGACCTTTGGAAGAGTCAGTGCTCTTAACTACTGCGCCATCTCTCAAACCCCGTTCTTTCTTTCTTCCCTTTTTTAATTTTTTTTTTGAGATGGGGTCCCATGTAGCCCATGCTGGCTTCAAACTCACTGTGCAGCTGAGGGTGACCTTGAGTCATCACTACATGCTCAGGTATTTTGCATGTTAGTTTTCAGAAATAACAGGAGGGTGGGTATTTAAAAGAAATGCAAAGTCTGGGGCTGGGGGGGTTATTTTTACGTTTGTGTATGTTGTCCATGCATGAATGAATGTGTGTGAGCACACATATGTGTGCAGTTGTGGGTACACATGTGTGCACATACATGCAAAAGCTATAAGTTGACATCAGGTAATCACTTTCCACCTTATACGTCAAGAAGGAGTCTTTGGCTGAACACACAGTCCTTCCTGGAGTTCCTCAGTCCCATCTGCCAAGTGGTGGTGCTGCAGGCCTGCTTGTCACTCACCAAGTACTGGAGATGCAGACTGGAGCTCATGGTGTGTGCACTTTCCTGCTGAGCCAGCTCTTGGCATCCAGTGCATTTTAAAGATTTAGAATCCCGTTCATAGTTAGGCTGTGCCCTCCATATTGTCCTGAGGTCTCCCCAGGCTTACCCATCACTCCCAGGCTAGTAGTGTGTCACTGACTGAATAAATGCAAGGGTGCAATCTTATGCCCAAGGTATCCACAGGAAGGAACTCTGAAAGAAATACAACCTTTGTGATCCTTAAACCTCTGTACAATTAACCGGAAACTCAGAGAATGCCTTTGCCCTGGCCTCATTCCCCTACCACAGTCCCATCCCACTGTGCAGCCCACGTCCCTTTTCTCCTAGGCCATCAACAGAAAATATGCACAAACCACCCAGGGGTTGGTGAGGCAGGAACTACAGGCTGTAGCCTCAGTGTTCCAGATCCCAGTTGACAGCCATGTTAGGATTGTGTGTTTGAATGGCAGGTCTCTAGGTCAAGCCTTCCATACATACATTATCCCCTGACAGTCCTATCCTGGCCACATTCTTCGTGATAAGAGGGGACAGTCATTTACAAAAAAAAAAAAAGAGAGGGACAACTTCAGTGTGTATTGGGGAGGCCATGTACAGAGCTGTCGAGAGTGACCTGTCCCAGGGGCAGCTCTTCTAGAAGTCAGTGCACACTTGAGTTACTATATCACTAGAAACCTGTAGGAATGGACCACCATGGTGATGGAGGCTTTATCCATCTCATTCGATCCTCCCCTCAACCAAGCAAGGCCTATCATTCTCATTTTAAAAGTCAAGAACCAGGTTGTAGAAAGTGCTCACAGTCACACCTTGAAGGTGATTTGAACCTAATTTGTTCATTTTTCATACGTCAGTCCTTGCCTCCAGAAAAATCAGATAAGATGTCAAGATTAATGCCGGAACTTACAGGGCAGTGGGACTTGTCTTCCAAAGCAGTCACTTGGAAGGCTGGCACTAGTCTAATCAGGTCTTTTATGCTCAACACACACTTGAAGCCCTTCTTTAGAAGATGACATTAGATGTTTTTTAACTTCCTCTTGAATTAATTCTCTAAAGGGGGAAAATATTGTCACTCCTGAAGCAGCCAATAACTGAAAATGGATATACACATACAGTAGGCAAGGAAAAAGCACGGGGAATGGAGAAAGATGAGCAAAGCAGCACAGGGTAAGGTGGTGAAAAGGACGAAAGGTGGTTGAAAGGGACCCTTCAGTCCACTGTCAGACTGACATGGAAGGGCACTGTGAGGGACAACAAGAATGACTGCGATGGAGGTGGAGAGACAAGACAAGAGGCACTGAAAGGGGTGCAAGAGCTTGAGCGAGGATGTACATAGGTTAGGAACGAGGATGGAGGGGAAGCTGCTGGGCTGAGCGGCTGACAGCCTTGAGGATGAGGGGGAAGAGCTCTGCAAGGGTAACCAGCTGAAGAGAATCAATGCCACCAGAGAAGAGGAAGACGGAAAAGGCTCAGTTTTGATGCCTCTCTGGAGGAGGGGGTGCTTGTTTAGACATCTGAAGGGGCAGAGAAGGAAAAAGAAGCCACCTGAAGAGCATCAACCATGAGGGATGGGCAAAAGAAGATCTGGAGCCATGGTGAGAGGAGCAGGGACAAGGCTGAGGGTGGCGACAAGGATGTCCGGGTTCTGAGAACAATAATAACAGAGAGAGGGGAGCCAGAACCAGAGTCTGGGGTGAGAGTGGAGGCTTTTGCCATATGACTGGTGGAGAGGAGGGTCAGTTGTTAGATGTCCAGGGAGAGAAATTAAAACGCTGTTTTCACACTTGCCGGCATTTTCACAAAAATGTTATCTTTAATACTTATGGATCTGATCCCTGTGAGGGATGTCCTCCAGGAGGCAAGTTCAGCCATGGCAGGTCTGCTGTTTCTTAGGAAGTGTGGCATTTGATGCATTTGACTAACTCAATATTCTGAAGACTTTCTGCTATGAGAGGAATGCTTGTTCTGTAGAATTAAATCTTGGTTACAATTGGGAAGGAAACTACAAAAGTTACTCCGTTCCCTGGCAGGGAAACAATACTTTTTCTCTATTGGCTACATAACCTGTGTCAGGGAGAACTCTGGCAAAGCCTCCACATCTGTCTTCAGGAAAGCACAGAATATTATTTCCAGGAATACTTTGGTTCTTAAACACATAAATATAAGTGTGGTTCCCTATACCTGGTATCCCAGCATTGGAGAGGCTGAGACAGGAGGATAGCAGCCTAGGCTACACAATGAGACCCTGTCTCAACCACAAAAACAGGCTGGAGAGATTGCTCAGTGGTTAGAGCACTGGGTGATTTTTTTTTTTTCCTCCTCCACCCAGGACCTGGGTTCAATTCCCTGTACCCACATGGTGACTCACATCTGCTTGTAATTCCAGTTCCTGGGAATCTGATGTCCTCTTCTGGCCTTGACAGAGGAAATGATAATTTATGGAGAGGACCCCCTCATCCTGTGTGCCTGCCTACAGTAGACCCCGAGGTGCTCCAAATTTTGAGAGAGTTTTGCACCCTCATTCTGAGTAGCTCTGGCCCAATTCCAGCCAGCTGCAAACTGTGTGGCTTGAGCTGCTTTGATTCACCAGTGTTATCAGCCTCCCAGTGCCTGAAGCACGGATAGGAAGAGGCAGCGGTGACGTCTCACTGTATGTAGTAATGCAATTTAGTTTCTGAAATTTAAGTGTAAAATCTTGAAAGCTGATACTTTTTTCAATCCACCTCAGGAGGGACTGGGCATGGCATGAATTCCCGGAGGAACAGTCTAATTTGCAAAATGGCTTCTGTTGTGTATTAATACAATTCAAATGATGGGAAAATACGCAGAGAGGATTTGCAGGAAAATCAGAACCTGGCTTGGCACGCTCCTCCCCTCCTCAGAACTGTGCTACGATGGAGGCCCACTCCACTTGCCTCCCAAGCTAGTCTTCTGTGCTAGCTAGCTCCATGATCCTGCCCCAGGATCGTGCATGGTGGCTGGGGTAGGTCTCAGCCCATCTCCCCTGGTGAAGGAAACACTCAGCTAGGGTAAGAATGGCGGCTGGCTGAAGGGCAACGCTTGCTCTCCCTCTGGCTCCCCAGCCCCTTCCCTGTGTCTACTGTGCTGTATGTCGCCAGCAATGGGGACTAGGACTGCTCCACCTTATGCTTCTTTCCCTGTTACACCTCTCCCACCCTGGGCCTCGACTTACTGTCTCTCAGGAAAAGCTTCCCATGAAAGCCAGGCCAGGTCAGGCATTTCTCAACTACACACTCACAATACTGCATTCCTCTTTTTTTTCATGCACTTAACACTTTTAATTGATTATTTTTATAACTATTTGTTTAATAAATGTTCCTGAAGATGAGGACTGTGTCTTTCTCCATGGTGTCTTCCCAGTTTCTAAAACAGAGAATTGTGGGCTATAGATAGCAGATAAACACTGCAGGGTCATAGGGCAAGGGTCTATTTTTAAGATAGGTGGAAAAGGCTGGTGGCCTACCATACTGTACCAGGATCTTGTCTAGTGGTGTCCTAGACAAATGTTGCAACTGTGTATCCTTTTAGGATCCTTATAGGTAAGAACTCAAAAACTGCCTCCCAGGGATTTAATTTGGAAAACAGTCACAGCAGGAGTCCCTAAACACTCACTCACCTGAAGGCTTGGCATAGTTAAAGCCCCCTCAGGAAAGGGCTGGAGAGATGACTCACTGCTTAAGAATATTGACTGCTCTTCCAGAGGACCTGGGCTCAGTTCCCAGCACCCACTATGGAGGCCCACTTACAACCATGGCATCTTACCACCATCTACTACTTCAGTAGCAGGGGATCTGATGCTCTCTTTGGGCCTCCTCAAGCACAGGCATGCATGTGGTGCCCAATATATATGATACATACATGACATATAAATGCAGACAACCATCTACATGTATAAAATAAAATTTTAAACTCTTATAAGGTTCATGGCCAATGTAGCAATTTCGCTCCAGGTCAACTTCTCATGGGGACCAACCACCAACTAAACAGACAAAGACTTCTTTGTGGCTAAGGTCCAGGGTCAGCTATTTGTTTACAATGATTTACCTTCACAATCTAATAATTAAGGCTCCTTTTTGTTTGCTTGTTTGAAGCAGGCTTTCATGTAGTCCAGGCTAGCCTTCTGATCCTCCTGTCTCTACTTGTCAAATTCGGAGATTAAAGGTTGTGTTGCCATACTTGGCTTAAATCTCAGTTCTTGCTGAGTTGCAGAGGAGTGGAGAACAAGCTTGAAATCAAAGCCACCAAAATCCTTGAAAGCAAAGAGAGGTGGGCTGCTCTGACCTGTCTGTTCAAGGTGATTTTGTATAACCCAGAGTTACAATCATACTCATCAGCAGGGCAGTGAACTCGCTCAAGGCAGGGGACCTCTTGGGAGTTCAGCATTAGGATAGGAACGCTATGTAGAAAAATTTGAGAAACCTCCAGGAACACAAACCATCCTCTGGCTGTGCATTTCAGTTTGCCTCTGAACAGCACGGCCTGAGAGTCCAGACAAGGCTCTTCACCCTCTGAGTGCCAGGGCCTGCTTTAAAGAGCCCCCAGGGCAGAGAGTAAATGAGTTGTCCCAGGTCAGTGCCAGATGGCAGCCATGGGATTAGAATTCATGGGCTTGTTTTTTCCAGCCAGCTGCTCCCTCCCCTGAGTCCTACACTGTTTCTTCTGAATGCTCACGGTTGTATTAAATTTTGTAAGGTTTGTAGTCAAATAATCACAGCTCCTAAATAAAACAATAAGTCCAGAGCATTCACTAGAAGGAAGAAAAACAGAGGGGTACCTTTGCCCCTGAAAACAGACAGAGAGCGAACTCTGGCTGAGGTTAGGATTGTTCCACTTGAACAAAACCAAAACAAACCAATCTCTAGGGATCAGGCAAAGTCCTCAGCTGCTCGTTTCTTCTCTATGAACACTTGTTGGAAGAGCCTGTGCTTAGCCTCGTGGTAAGAGCCTCTGGGGAACTGGAATGCGCAAGCAAGAGGGGCTGGGCTGTGACACAGCCCAGGTCTAGGGCCATTGGACATTTTATTTTCAATTAATCAGTTACTACAGTGCCAGTGGCCCTATCTGCAGGAGTGTTACCTGAAAACACTTCATTGGGGTGGCAGCAGCCTTAGTTATTCCAGCCTAGATTCTATCAGGTCCACTCATGTCTCAGCAGACAGCAGATGGTCTTTCCTTACCCTTCCTGTCCCATTGTGGCTGGCTGCTGCCAGAACAATAAGCTAGCCTGTATATGTTTGGCTGTTGACTGGGGTATATACTGTTTCAACAATTAGGGCAGTTTCTTTGACCAGTATTTTTGTTGAGGTATAGGGCAGGTAGTAACCATGGGGTGTAACAGATCTCTCACTAAAGGATCCAGGAACCTATGAGTGTTGAAGAAAACAAGATCTCAGGAGGAAGAGGGTCTTGCACAAGGCCAGAGCATGACTTATTGGGAAGAATGGCCCCTGAGCATTTTTGCTTGGCCTCAGTCCATGTGGCTTTATGTCCTTACCTCATTTGCTGGCTTATTCACTTAGCTTAGCTGCGGAAGAAACCTGGAGGTAGAAGGGGAGCTTTCTACAGAAAATACAACCCATGTAAATGGTTAGGACTCTTCTGTCCCTCCACAGCCTCTACTCCCTCGGTATCACTTGGAGAATGGGCAGGGACCTCTTCTCCTGATAGTGCTCAATTAACGTTCCACCTGTGGGCTCTGGGGCCACATGCAGGCCCTCCCATCCATGTCAACTGCCATCCTTTAAAACAATGTCTTTCAGTCTTTGTTCTTATTGCTAGGCTCTAGTTTCAGTGGTAGCCATGGAAGGCTTTTTTTTTTTTTTTTTTTCCAGGATTTGAAAGTGCCCAGTGTCTCTCCCTCATGCTCTGATTAAAGAGGAGAGTACTAGGGATGTCAAGAGACAAAGGACCTTTGTTTCCTCATCCCCACAGAGTCCTACAGCCTGGAAATATTTGGGTATCAGATTCTGGGCACGGACAGCTCAGGAGATAGCATGATTATCTCTAAAACTTATTTTGCTTTGAGAGTGATGGTGACCTCAGGAGAGTTCAGACAGTGTGTTGGGGAGGTAGGAAAGGTGCTAAGGCAGAGAGAACCTCTGTACTCACAGGGACAGTCTTGGAAAGAGAAGTGGCCCTTTGAAATGAGTGATATGTTGAAGAAGGCTATCCAAGCTTGAATAAACAGTGTGGGTCTCCAGTCCTAGCCAGGACAGGCAGAGCTTCTTTGGGAGCTATCCAGCGTTCTGAATCGCCTCTCTGGAACACGTGAGAGATCTGGGCAAGGCCTGCTTACTGGTTAGTGGTGGCATTTACTGCTGCCAGTTCATCTTTGCCTGTGGCTGACTGCAGCTAACTGCTTGGGTCTATGGCCTGCATGCCTGAAGTAGCTCCAGCATGACTGCAGTTACTCTCATAGCTGCAGCCTAGGCTTCTGACCAGAATGACTTTCTGGCCAGATTTCTAATAAGGAGTAAGATTCAGAGTCTTGGTATGTATGTGAAGAAAACATGCTCCTCAGTTTATCTAGAAGTTCAGGACCAAACCTGGTCCAAGAACAAGGAGACCACAGGGAAGAGGCAACTCTTTCTGTGGCACATCCTTAGACAATTCATTAGCTTCTGTCACCCTCCCCTCCATACCTCCATACCATGATAGCACAGGCAGGCAGATGAACAGACAGACCATATAAATTCTACATTCTGTCACTGCAGAGAAGGTAGGTTCCTTTTTCTGCACTTAGCTGATGGATCTGCTTTGTTCTCATCTTAGATATTACAGGAAGTTGGTAAAGCACCCAAGCTTAAATAACATAGTATCTTTTCCTAAATTCAAACAGAAGTAGTCACTTAAAAAGTCCAGATAAGAAGAAAGGAGAAAAAAAAAAAAAAAAGAAGAAAGGAGAAAAACACTACTTGTAATCTCATCTCGAACTACCCACTGTTCATCTCCAGGCATAGTCTCTCCTCTCTCCCCGTGTGTGTGTGTGTGTGTGTGTGTGTGTGTGTGTGTGTCCACATTCATGTGTGAGTGTCAGGCACAGGCAGTACAATAATGCTTAAAACAAATGGTGTGGTTTTGAATTAAGCCCTATTTCTATTATTTACTCATCTGTGTGGTTTCCTCCACAGAGGAGGTTGAGACCAGGGCCTGGTATTATGGCAGGCAGGTTTCTGCCACTGAGACACATCTGTCCAAGTTCCATTATGTGAACTTCATCAAGATTCTAACCTCCATGGCTCTCCATTTTCACCTTTAACATGAGGACTATCATAGTACCTCAGAAGGTGCTGGGGAGGACTAAGTGAGATGATACTATAACATGTTTATCTACACAGTCTCTACCACAAGGTAAGTAGTTAATAAGGCACGTGCATGGTAGGTGTGTGTTACAGACACACACGCATACACACACACACACACACACACACACACACACACACCACTCTGTAATGCTGTTTAAGGCCTATTTAAAGAACAAATTACTCGCCATCTCAAATACAAGCTGCAGAGAAAATGGATAGGTCCAACCTATTTCATTTCTGTACAGTCTGACTTTCTAGTCCACAGGGGATGCCCTCAGACTTGGGTAATGGACTAGCCTTTTGCTAAGGAATGAACGCAGCAAGTCATCAGTCCAAGGCCTCTGACTTTTAGCCTGGATTTGGCCATAGTCAGAAGGTGGCAGGGGCATCTTTTCTTCAGCTTTGGGGCCCAGTTCTTTGGTCACTTGCTCTGGACTTGCCTCTCTGTTTAGGAGCATCCATTCCTCCTTCTCCTAGGAGCTTTTTTTTTTTTTTTTTTTTTTTTGAGACAATGTCTCTCCATATAGCCCTTGCTTGTCCTAGAACTCACGATGTAGACCAGGGGTCCATCTGCCTCTGCCTCCTGAGTGCTAGGACGTGCTACCATGGTTAGCTCCCTAGGAGCTTCTTACATAAGTGTATCTGCCTAGCTTAGGCAAGCCTGCTTTCTTACCCTTTGAGTCCTGGCAACTTGACTCCTGTATCTAACACCTGCACCTCTCCTTATCGTCTCTAATATTTTATTTTTTAGTTATAGGTGCATGCACACTTTGTGTGTGTATGTACATGTGCGTGCAGGTGCCTATGGGGGATGGGGACCAGAGGCATAGGATCTCTTTGGGGCTGGGGGTTACAGACAGTGAGAGGTGCCTAATGTGGGTGCTGGGAAATGAACTGAGATCCTACATAAGCACTAAGCCCTCTCTCCAGCCCCTCCATTAACTCTTGGGGCCAGTGTTTGGCTCCTAGTTAAATTTCCAATGGCTCACACACACACACACCCCCCCCACTGGACGTGAGATTATTGAACATGACTTGGGCGGGTATAGGACAGCCCAGCGGATTCCCTTAGGAGTGCAGGGCCTGCCACTTTTCTAGGGGACTACACTGGGTATATATTTGGTAGAACTTAAGGATGACCTGCTTCTCAGCTACCATGTCTCCAAGCTCATTTGGATTAAATTTTAAGCACGTTCTCAGTCACATGTTCCTTATTCTGCAGTTTGGTGAAGACAGACACAACCACCTGGCCATTGTGAACCTTGGCCACTGTGCCCTAGGATTTCCCAAAGGCATTCTACTCCCCTGTCTGGAGCTTACACTGGGGCATGCATTGAGATGAGATGCATGACTAGGCAACAGGCTGCATACACTACCAAGGAGACCGCTGTTCCAGGCACTGTATGCCATGAGGACAGGTCAGTGTAACTGGCTACAGAGCCAATGGCCTTCTCCTAGTGATTGTCCCCCGCTTTCACTTGTTTATTCTCCACTTGGCCTAGAGAATGCTCTGTGTAGTCTTCATTTTCCCTTTAGCATCCTTATCCTGGTAATGGCAAGCTTCTTTTCCAGCCAAATATACTAACACAAAACAAAACAAACCTGTTCAAAGGAAGCCCACTGGCTGCTCAGTTTCCAAGTACATTTCCTAGTAAAGGGAATAGGCGCTTTTCTTGCATGAACTCAGTGGCCGGCTCTTTGATCACCTCCCCCTGGGGGGGGGAGTACAGCCTTGCCAGTTCACAGAGGAGGAGGATGCAACCAGCCTTGATGAGACCTGAAAGGTTAGGGTCAGATGGAAGGGGAGGAGGTCCTCCCTTATCAGAGCACCAGGGAAAAGGCATAGGGGGAAAAGGAGGATGGGTGGGACTGGGAAGAGACGAGGGAGAGGGCCACAGCTGGAATATAAAGTGAATAAATTGTATTTAAATTAAATGTTAAAAAGGTGGTTTTACCCTTTATATTTTGAAATAATTAAAGTTTTTATTACATTTATTTATTTATTTATGAGGTAAGGAATGTGTTATAAAGCACATGCAGAGGTCAGAGGTCAAGAAAACATGTGGTTAGGCACTTCTTAAAATGTCTTTTCAATTTGCGTAATATTTCTTAAAAATTGTTTTATTTTATTTATTTGTGTCTGGGTGTATGTATGTGTATAACATGCATATAGTGCCTGAGGAGGCCATAAGAGGGTATTGGATCCCCTTGAACTGAAGTTATGGATGATTGTGAGCTACCATGTGGGTATAGGGAATTGAACCTGGGTCCTCTAGTAGGGCAGCCAGTGCTCTTAACTGCTGAGCCATCTCTCCAGTCTTTGCATAATATTTTTTGTAATTAGTTCAGGTTATAGACTTTGGAGGAGAATACAATGGAGGTAATAAGTTCTCATTATGGCACACTGGAAAGTACATGTCTCATTACCAGTAAGATTAAAAAAAATTTTTTTTTAAAAACAGGATTTCTCTGCATAGCAGAGTCCTGGCTGTCTTGGACTTGCTTATGTAGACCAGGCTGGCCTCGAACTCACAGACATTTACTTGCCTCTGCCTCTAGAGTGGTGGGATTAAAGGTGTGTGCCACCATTTCCACCCTGTTCTTTTTCCTTTCTTCTTTTCTTCCTCCCTCCCTTCCTTCCTTCCTTCCTCTCTTTTTTTCTTTCTTTTGCGGTGAGATTGGGTTGGTGCTTGATAGATCTCTCTGTTGTAAAATTACTGTTTTATTATTTTCCATTTTTCAGAAACAAATCACTTAGTCCAGCCCATATTCAAAGGGAGAAGAATTAAATTCCAGCTCCTAGAGAGAGTAGTATCAAAGAAGGTGTAGATACATGTTTAAAACTACCATAGTAATTAATATATGAGAGTATCATACAACTATTCAAGTATCTTGATTCTCCTTAAAGTGTCACCCTCTGGATTTAGCAATCAGTGAATGGTGACAGCAGCTATTGTTACAGCTATTGTTCCGGTAGTAATTTTCACTTCCCTCATTTTCTACAAATATAAAATTTTAATGAAATATATATGTACATATAAAATTAGGATTCTTCTGAAAGGACTATTTGTCCCTTTGTCTATTTACCCATTTACTATACCACTGTGGACCAGTATTTATTTTACATGGGTGTTATAACCCAGTACCATCACTATTTCTTACAGGTTGCTCCTGTCTCCCTTCGGCCTAACTGTGGGTATTCCCGACACATCCCCTTTCCCTTTAGACCTCTGGCAAACCAACTGGGAATGCAACATAGCACTTTCTTCAAAATAGTTAACTTATATCTTTAAAGATAGGAACTTCCTGTGCAGCCCGAGCTGGCCTTGAACTCAAGCTCTTCCTACCACGACCTCCCAAGGTCACTACCATGCCTGACTATATATACATTTTTGTTTTTCTTTCTTCTTTCAAGTCATCTTATGTATTTAAAAACAAAGTATGTGCAAAATGGATAAATAAAGTTTAAAACAAAATTTAAAAAACCCTGAGTGTTTGAGTGTCAGAAAGCACATGGGGAAGTCGGAAGACAACCCGTGGAGTTGGTTCTTTGTTTCCACCTTTACTTGGATTCACAGGATTTAAATCAGGTTTCCAGGTTTGCAAGGCCTGAGCTAGCTTGTCCACAAATTCATTATTATTATTATTATTATTATTATTATTATTATTATTATTATTGAGGCAAGGTTTCTTTGTGTAGCCTTGGCTGTCCTGGACTCACTCTGTAGACTAGGCTGGCCTGGAACTCACAGTGATCTGCCTGCCTCTGCCTCCCTGAATGCTAGGATTACAGGTGTGCACAACTGTGCCCAGCTCACATTCATTACTCTTAAAACAGTGTTCTAAGAATCAAAATTACTCATTACAGTACTTCAAATTCATTCAGTACTTTTAACAACACGATCCCAATTCGACAATCAAGCTGTTTCCCCGATTGCTTATCTTTCTAAGTCCTTTGTTCTTTCTCTTTGCCCCAGCTGTCAACCCTCTGTGTGGGTGACTTCCAGTGACTATTTCTAGTTTGACTATATTATTTTAAGCCATTAGAAAATGTGTATTGGTTTCTTTAACTTAAAAAAAGCAACGCATGTTCATTGAGGAAACAGAACAACAGAGAGCAAATGAAGCAGCAGTCTGACTCTCCTTCCCCTAGGCCTTTACACTATTTCCTATATGTAGATGTTTGGACTGTGTGTATGTATGTCTGTGCATCTCATACATGCCTGCTTGCCCTCAGAGACCAAAAGAGGTTGTAGGATCTCCTAGCACTGGAATTACAGACAGCTGTGTGCTGCCATGTGGGCACTGGAATTGACCCTGGGTCCTCTAAAAAAGGAAAGTGGTGTTCTCAATTGTTGAGCCATCTCTCCAGCCCTCTTAGTTGTTTAAAGAAATGGTCTTTCAAGATTTTTCAACATCTCTTACCTTCCTATTAAACTGTTATTCCATAAGAAGCAGATGCAAAAGCATGTATGTAGACATAAAAGCATAATGCAAATCTGAAAAATTACATTCAGAAAATACAGACATTTATGTTTGTATTGCAACTTACGTTTTCACAGCTTTCCCCTTATCTTCTCATTTAATCTTATGATTATAGGACATAGAAGTATTAGTTATTCCAATTTTGCAGAGAGAAAAACTAAGGTTGCATAGTTCCCATTAGTGTCCAAGCCAGGACTAGTTAACAAGTTTTCTGGTACATTACTTTGCCTCATAAAAAGGCTGTACTGAAAACACTAACTGGAGGAAGGCTGTCCAAACATGCATGATCATGGCTGTAGTGTGAGGAGTGTGAGAGTGAACTCTCCTCCTCACTTCTCTTTGCTGGTGAAGTTGAAGTGGCAGGAAACCTGCCGACGAGGAGTTAAGAGGCAGGAGGATATATCTGTTCATTGTGAGCTTTTCATTTCTAAAGAAATGCCCGTCTCCTAGCAGACAGGATCTGCAGAACTAGAGAAGGAAGGGAGAAGATGTGAATGGAGTGTGTGAGGAGGCCTGCTGAGGGGGCCCAGCAGGAACAAGACTGGCCAGATGAGTAGCCCACAGGTACGAGGTAACATTTCCGTCCTCAGTGCATTCGGCCAACATGTCCATACAATACCTGGCTCCAGACATATGTGGATGATAGGACAAAAATTGCTTGTGTAGGGATATGCCAGAAAAAGTGTAAGTTTTTTAGTATTTGTTTTACAAAATAGAAAAAGGTATTAGAAAAAATAACTGACTTATCAGAACAGATTTCAAGACAAAGGTGAATAAAGAAGAGGGTGAAAGTTCTTATATAACTAGAACTGCCGCTGTTGTACACTTTCAGAGTTTAAAATGTATACACAGCTTTAGACACAGATGGAATCAGACTACCCACATTTCATATGCATCTTATGATAGCAACTTTTATGTTATATGCTTTGTATGCCAAGGAAAAAATAGATCATAAACATCTTTTCATATAAACATATTTATTATTATTGTATCATGTATGTGGACACAGATGACGCAGTATATATGTGGAGGCCGGAGGATGACTTTGTAGACACGGTTCTCTCCTTCCATCTTCATGTGAGACCTGGGATCAAACTACAGTCACCAGGATTCTGCAGCAAGCACCTTTACCTGTCAAATCAGCTCATCTAGTTGGCTGGTCTTCTTTTCTTTTTAAACAAGGTTTCATGTATCCCAAGCCGGTATTGGATTTGTTATGTAACCATGGCTGGCCCTAAACTTCTGATCCTCATGCCTTGGCTTCCCAAGTGTTAGAATTATAGGTATTAGCTACAATGCCTGGCTTACCTCCCCTTTTATAAAAGACTTCCTATATATGCTGTGGAAAGAATGTCCATGATTTAATCAGTCACCATGGTGGTGGTGGTGGTGTGATGTGTATTCCTGGCAGTTCTCAACTCATTATGCAGACCAGACTGGCCAGAAATCCTCCTGGCTCTATATCCTGAATGCTTAGATGTTGTATTAAGCCATTAATAGTTACAATTGATATATCTTTTAGTAAAGCTGCGGTTAATCCTAAACAGCTGTATAACACAGAGACTAGGATTTATTTAGTTAACCTAGAACACAGTGCTAGGCTAGTTATTCCATCCTAAACTTCCAAGCCCTCATAGTTTCCTAACATTCATTATACTTGCTCTTAGTGATATCTTAGGTCTGGTCCATTCTCCACGTCGAAGAGCTTCTCTCCTGCCGCTTCTCCTCCTCTGCCTCCCCCTCCTTCCTGTTCTCCTGCTTCCTTCCTCTCCTCCCACTCTCAACCAGGATGTCCCACCCTATCCTCTCCATTGCTCAACATTGTGGCTGGTTGTTTTAAATGGCAAATTGGAGAACAAATGGTGGCATGTTTACATAACCTTGAGACAGGTGATACTTAGAATAAACATTACAATGCAATGTCTGGACTGAAACCAGATAGTAGGGGAGAGAAATCAGCATTTGAATGAACAAGGGTAAGGTGTATATATTTCAAAAGAACATTATACCGACACTTAGATTATAGGCATGCACCACCATGCCTAGCCTCTTTGTTTTTTAAATTTTATTCTTTTCAGTATGATAATGTTGCAGCTACTGTAGCTTTATGTTTGTTGTAACTATTTTAATGCGACATTATAAAATAATATGCATATTTGTTTTCATTTTTAAAGACTTTATTTATTATATACAGAGTGCTCATGTACACCTGCACACCAGAAGAGGGCACCAGGTCTCATTATAGACGGTTGTGAGCCATCACGTGGTTGCTGGTAATTGAATTCAGGACCTTTGGAAGTGCTCTTAATCTCTAAGCCATCTCTCTAGCCCTGTTTCATGTTTTTTTGGTTTGTTTGTTTATTTTTTTTAGGGCAATGTCCTACCTCATACTTCCTGCTGGCATTGTGATCCTCCAGCTCCAGTCTCCAGAGTTTTGGGATTAGAGGCATGGACCGCCACGTTTAGATGTGTTTATTCAAAAACAGTTATAACGCCTAGTAAAAGGAAGTCTTTGTACACTTGCCTATTTTCCTAGTTTAACCAAATTTCTAGAGTTAGGAATGATGCTCCATTGTCAGTTGCTCTGGTTTTGAATTCAGGAAGACCAGCTGTTGTATGGGGTGAGTAACTTTTGTTAGTGCCTCTTTTCTTTTATGGGTACAATGTTACCTACTTGTAAGTCTGGTGTTAGAATGAAAGGGAGTAATGAATGTAAAGTGTTTTACAGCATGCCTTCATGGTCAACAAGTGGGAGCTGGGTTTTCTTATAGGCCATTTATTTCTCATTTGCACGTTCCCATCTTAAGTATTTCTCTGCCTGCCACAGAGAAGCCTTGGCATGCCAGATCACCAGAGCTTCACTGTAATCAAGACTGGGTCTGCCTTTCACAGGAATGCCTTAAAGCTAATTTCCACAGTGCTGTCGTTAGTGACTAAATCACAGAGGCAAACACTCCCTCCTCTTTCTCAATTATCTTTATTAGGATCTTAATCTGCACATGTTTACTCCCCCAACTATGCAGATCAGGCCATTTAAACAGCTTGCAGGTGGCAAAGGGTCCATGGAAAACATATGGGGAAACAGACTCTGAAATGCATGACCCTAGAACAGCAACAGTCCACATTGAATTCCATCACTCGTGTCCTTCCACAGCTGGGCTCCACAGCCAGCTCCTCCAAGTACTCCTTCACACAGCTGTAATTAACCAGGACCTGTTGATAACTCCGGGATGTACCAAAAGGGGGCAGTGTGGTACTACAGTTAAGAGAATGGGCTCTGAATCCAAACACCTGAGTTTGCACCGGCTCTGCTGCTTAGCTGTGTGAGCTTAGGTTCCTTCTCTGTAGGAAGCATATACGCCCTTCACAGAGTGGTAAAGGTTAAGGGAAATGCTGCATGTCTGATAATGTACACCAACAGGGCACACGATAAACAGATAGAATGGCATAGGTACTCATTCAACGGGTAGTCAGAAAGTCTTCTACGTGACAGGCACTCTGCAGGAGTATAATGTAAAAACAGAAATGGTCCCCGCCTTCAAGGACTTAGACCTCATAAGGCCTTATCACAATAGAACAATTACCCATGTATTTCTCAAATTACATCTGTGACAAGCACAATAAGGAGAGAAGGACCCTGAGGCAAGCTTATAAGAAGAGTTGGAGTCAATCCAAACATGGTAGAGGTACAGAACGGACATTTCAAGAGAAAATAGGTGCAAAAGCTGATGCAGACGGGTGCAGACCTTGGCGGGAAATGAGTGAGGCAGGAGGCAGGCAGTGCTGGAAGCACCAGGTATGAAATGAGCTGTACGGGAAGGCTGGAGGCAGACTCTCTTAGGCCTTGCAAGTCCTGTGAAGGAACTGAGTCTTTTTATTTTCTTTTTAGGCAGGAGCTCATGCAGCCCAGGCTGGCCTTTAACTTCGTATGTAGCTGAGGATGACCTTAATGTCCTCGTGTCTCTATTTCCATGTGCTGGGATTACAGGTGTTTACTTCCATAACCTGTGCCAGGAGTGGTAAGTGTAAGAGATAAGAGACTTCCCTGCTATTTAGCCACACACTTTCCTCTGACTCTGCTGGTGCTTCTTTAGGGAGTTTGAGAAGTTCAGATATGTTCATATGTCCTAGGTTCACCTTGAACCACTATGTACCCCAGGCTGAATTCAGTCTTCTTCAGCATCTTCAGTACTGGGGATTACAAAGTGTGCACCACACCTGGATTTTGTTGGTTGTTTCATTGTTTTGAGACAAAAGGTCTCACTATGTGGATTAGGCTGGTCTTGAACTCATGCTGGGATTACAGATATGCATAACTATAGATCACTGATAATTTCTCTTCATGGGATAAAAGAGAACAGGTTTCACATAATTCTCTGGGGCCATCCAGGAGAGGGGAGCAAATAAGTAATCTGTGACAGGTCCATTCTTCAGAATTTGTCCCTTCAGGTTCTCTCTGTTCAAGGAAGAGCCAGGCGTAGGGAGGAATGAGAGTGGGTCTTGAAGTTGCCTTTTATCAGAAATCCTATATTCTTGGCCCTGTGAGTTTGTGAGTCCTATATATGTTGATTCAACCGAAGTTTGATTGAAAACATTAGGCAGAAAATGTCTGTACATGTATAGATGTATTTCTAATTATTCTTTAAGCAATATAATAAAATACCATTTATACTTAGCATGGTGGCACATGGCTTTAATCCTGTCACTTAAGCAGAATCAGGTAAAATATCTTTGTGTTCCAGGTTAGCAGGGTTACATAGTAAGACATTGTTTCAAAACCAAACCAAATCAAATGAAACAAAATAGCTATTTACATGGCACGTACATTGCAAGGAACCTTGGGAAGACTTCAAGTATATAGGTGTGTGTTTGCACTGTAAGTTTCTTTCAATTTTGTTTTTCTTTGAGACAGTTTCTGCCTATTTTGTCCAGGCCAGTACTGAACTCATGTGCTCAAGCAAGCCTCTTGCCTCAGCCTTCCAGTCTCTGAAACTCAGGCAAATGCCACTGTGCTTGGCTATCAGATTAGTAAGGGCTTGAATATCCACAGGTGGGCAGAGGGTGGAGGGACTGGCCCTAGGGCTGGTCCCTTACAGATTCTGAGGAGCCACTCTCTTGGGCAATGGCCACCATCATAGTGCGCCTGATGTCTTCTGGTTCTTGCAGCTAGTCTGTCTAGCCTGCACTGCTTAGGCTTCCGCCTCCATCGGAAGCTCTAGTGCAGAGCTGGGTAGTAAAGGTGTAGGACTTGGATAGACAGGGTCAGGGTCTGGGTGGATACTGGTCTGTGTGTAGGAGCTCCCAGCTCGGGGCGTCCTCGTCAGCTGGCTCACTGTGAAAGTCTGGGGCACATGAGCCCATGGAGCAGAGTCTCTTCTCTTAAAGAAGAACCAAACAGGGGTGGGGTCACAGGGAGCACAGGAATGCCCAAGTACCAGAGGATGGTAACTATTTTGCCCTCAGGGGTATTTAAACATGGTAAAAGAGAGAGAAAAGGACATGAGTGCTGCCCTTCCCATGCCTTCCTCAACCTCTCCCAGCCTATAAACAGGAAGCCAGGCTTGGGTCCCTGCCAGGACCCAGGCTTGAGCAGGAAGCTCAGGAAACAAGTTTGGAAGACTCTCCTCAGTACAAAAGTCCCTGGGAAAAGGAAATGGACCCAGCTCCCTCGAAGAGCTCTCTCAGAGGAAGAACAGCCTGGGCTGTTTGTACTCCCCATGTAGGTCAGGCACAGCCTAACAAGAATCTGAGAGCTGCCTCAGTGAGGGCAGGTCCACGTCAGGACCCTCCCCTCAGGACACAGGTCACCAAGGAAGCAGGGTGGAGTCCACGAGGTAGGTCTGTTGAAGAAGGAGATGATGGTATGAGATAGGTCGGTGTGAGGGAAATGCAAAGGAGAGAGGGCCTGTGACTAGGAATGCTAATGGGGACGAGGAAACTCAAAATGACCATCAGGGACTGCTGAGAACATTAGGAAAGTGGATGTGGAGGAACCTCTGTAATGGGCTATAATCAGGCTAACTCTGGACACCACAAAAAGTTGGCTGTGTGCCAAGGATGGTGGACTCCTCACACCTCAGAGGGGAGCTAGAAATGCACAGCGCACCTACCAAGCACACTCCTCAAACAGTTGAATCTGAATCTGATCAAACTTGAGAACTAACTACTGGTTTACAGAGATGTGGGAGAGAAGAACAGGATTAGAAACACCACAGGGATGTGAGCAACAAAACCTAGAGTGTGGGAAACACAACAAAAGATAAATTGCAGGAAAAGATAAGGTAGAAGAAGGGACTACAGATTAAAGAAATGTCAACTAGGACTACTCACAAACAGATAAATTGCAAGAAAAGGTAGAAGAAGGGACTACAGATTAAAGAAATGTCAACTAGGACTACGTAAAAGCCCATGCCATACAAGCTTGACAAACTAGGTCTGATCCTGGGAGCCTACGTAAAGATGGAAGGACAGAACTGACTCCATAGGGTTACTCTCTGACTCATCTCCACATGCTCACGCACACAGACACATGCACACACGCACATGCTCATACACACACACACACACACACACATCGTACATTTTCCACTCTCTCACTTATCTCCTGCCATCATACAATCTTCCTCTTCCCTAAACCACTAGCCAGAGATCCCTGCTTGGCCTTTCTGAGACTGTGATTTCTTCTACGCCAGGGCTGTGAGCAGCAGGCCAACTGAGGGGTCCACAGGAAGCTCAGTGCAGGCTCCCCTCATCAGCTCTGCAATCTGCATGCCAGCAGCTGCTGACTTTCCTACCAAGGGGCAGGCCTGCCCCAGACAGAATGGCTGCCACATTTAGCTTCTGTGCTAAGAACATGAACCTGACATGCTAAAGGCATGCTGCATTCTTTCTTCCCTCCTCCCTCTGAGACCTTGGATGCCTTTCCTATCTCCAGGGGGATACAAGCCACACAATGCTGGGGGACTCAGGTAAGAGCTCTTCATCAACAGAGCCTTTCTGCACTCATTAAATATTAAATATCACCACACTATTAATAGACCTCCCAGTCCTACAACAGAGCTGGCAGCATGGTTAAAGATTTCACTACCAATGGGAGCAGGGCTACACTGGCCCTCCCATGTGCACATTTCTGAAAACACTGGGTGCTGCAAAGGTAGAGGAAAGGCCAGTTTGGAAGGGCCTCGGTGGGAAGTCCCTGAAGCAGTCTTCCCTGCCAAAAGCACCTCAGGGCCTTCTCATCCTGTGGTATGAGCGCAAACAGCACTTCCTCACAACACCTTACCTGACACTCCCATCTCACTGTTATCATTCACGCCACCTTTTCTTGTGCTTCAACCATTCAGCTCAGTTTATCTCTGTGACTTTGGTTGTGTGCTTTATTTGTTTGGGGTCTGTTTCTCCCACTGGGCTGCCATGTTTGCTCTCTTGATGATTCTATTTCCAACTTCTGGTGCAGTGTCTTGCACACAGCAGATGCTCAGAATGTTTCTTTGAATAATGAATGAATTTTCAAACCATATATCCCCCTGAAACTCCCACAATTCTTCAGTATGTATGTTTCTGCTCCCTGGCTCCCACCTACTCATTCCTCAGAATCCCCTAACTCCTGTCTGCTCTTACTCATCCTCAAACAAGCCAGCTGTCTTCTGTAATTCCATTTCACGAGACCAAGTTTCTTCTTTTCTGGGCTGTCAAGCTGTTTTCTGCCAAAGAGATAGACAAGGAGCTGGGGACAAGTCTCACAGGGCAGCTCACTGAAGTGGTCATCCTGAGCCAGAATGTCACATGCAAAGTTAGGTACTAGACTAAATAGAGCTCAGAGCCTTGAGACTAGTTGACAGCTCACAAGAATAGCCAGGGAAGCAGAATTATTCTGACTTCCAAGAATGGATAAGAGTGAGTGAGTAGTCTGAGATGGGAGAGAATTCTTAACAGGAGAATATTCTCCAGGTACCAATAGGAGAGGGTAAAGGGGTTGGCTGGTCCTGCAAAAATGCTGGCATCAATGGTAAAAATAAACAGCTTTGAGGCCTCAAAGGCCCATGAAGCTTGTACTTGTTTACAAGTTGTAATACCCTGAGCCTGAGATCAGGACTTTGGTTCTGGTCTGGCTAATGCTAATGTCTCTTGGTAACAAAAAGCCAAGCCTATTCTCTGTCTTCAGCCCCTACAAACAGGTATACAAATGAGTGACAAGAACTCTCCCAACCTACGTCACAAGGTGGGTCAAGTGCTTATGAAATCTATTTCTTCTCTCTTAAAAAGAAACATAGGATAGGCCTAAGACTTTACATACTTTACATTTTATACGAAAGTCACACAGGAGTGAAAGATGGCAAGCTTACATCTTATCAAAGGAAAGAAAGGGAGACCAGAAAAACGTGGTGTCTGGAGGACAGGCCTAGAAATATAGAGAAGATTAGCAAAAGCTCATCACAGAAACCAAGTTCTGCTCACAGCATATGGAACATGACTGCCTCATTCAGCCAACACAATTCCTGGTACCTGTTTTGGAAAGAGCATGGCATTTTCCAAAGAGCAGTGTGTCCCAGGTGTTTCAGCCTTTGGCCAGTTGAAGAGCCACTACCTCAGGGAGGAGAGGGAGAGGTGCCCCTTCATGCCCATCCAGTGGGGAAGAGGAGGAGTAGGCACCCCTTTATGCTCCCATCCAGTGGTCTTGCGTCTTCCTTGTGAAGTTACAGGTGGCTTGAACTCTAACCTTCCTGTCCTTTAGGACTCAGAAGCCTTAGTCATGTATGTGCTCTGTTCTCTGAGACTGCTTATCCATAGACTGAACAGCTGGAGTTTTCGCAACTGTTCTTACATGATACAATTTCCATTCTTTTTGTTACCCTCGTGAATGATGACAGCAAAGAATTCAGGGTTTCAGGCAATGCTGATCAGCACAGAATAGTATAGAACAGGACCATTACCTCCTCAGATCTGAACTCCATATTTCTGTCAGTGTAACCCAATACTACTTTAGCTTCCCTGGTGGCTAGTAGACATATTAAACTTCCTGTCCACTGAGGCACTAGCTCCCTTTGAAGGTCTACCTTGCCTACCTAATTACACAGCCTTACTTAGATTCCTATTTAAATTCCATCTTGATGAATTCAAATAACTATCTTTCTGAGAACAAAGGTTATATTACATACACCCAGGCATGTTGGCACATGCATGCAATCTAACACTTCGGAGGCTGAGACAGGAAGATTATATGAGTTTACGGTCACCCTGGACTACATAATGAGTTTCAGGTCATTGTGTGATGCACAGTGAGAACCTGTCTCAAGAAAACCAAAATTAACAGCAGAAAGGTTTATGTCACATACATATGATGTTCTTGATTACAATGAGCTGCCATCTCACAGCCCCTGTGGCCCCTTACCTGGCTGCCAGTCAGCCCAGCCTACCATGCAGTTTCAGCTCTGCCTCTTGATTTTACACTGCTAACAAAAGGGCTACCATACTTCAAATATGCCCTTTTGTTATGTTGAGCTATTAAATATGATCATGAAACAGGCAGTCACAGTAATGTGGGCTGATTAGATCCCATGGACAGGTCTGTATGGAAAAAACTTGAAAGTAGCTCTCCATTCGTGTAGCTAGGACAGTGGGAGGTGGGGGAATATTTCAGAGAAACCATAGAAGGAAAAACAGGGTCCCTTTAGCCTGAGTAAAGCAAGGAAGATGCTGCGGCTAGAAGGCTCATAATTGCATTTTAAGCACAGCCAACCACCTGTGTGGTAGTCATAGGAGATCTCTGCCTCATTCTGCCTCTTTGTCCCTCTTATCTGTTCAGCAGTGAAGGATCCACCTTCTCACCTAGCCCACCAGTTTCCAAAAGGTCATTAACTTTGTATTTGTTCATTCTTCAAGACTCAGTGCTGAAGATCTGCTTGGGAAGATTGAGCTAGGAATGGTCACTTTTCAGTTCTCGAGAGCTAAGTCACAAGATCACAGCCTTCAGGGAGACAGACTCTCCCTTTCCTGTGTTGTCTGCTCAGGAGAATGATGCTTATTAAGAGAAGCCAGGATGGTAGGGAGAGCATCAGAAAGGGCATTCCACCCACTGAAAACCATGGCAGACATGGAAAGCCAACATGCCACTTTTCTCATAATACCAGGATTCTTTCTCAGAATCTACCTTAACACAATGCCCCAGATAGCCTCTACAGTTCAGTGAATAGCAGGGGTATTTAATGAGGCTTCAGATGAGGTTCTAGCACACCCCCTGGACCAGGAATCCTTTTTTTGTTTGGAATCCCAATGGCATTCCTCCTGACAAGATATTTGTTCTATATTTTTTTATTTTCCACATTGCCTGGCTGAACATAAAAGTCAGAGCACAGCCCATAGGCCAAAAGAGAAACAACTGAGGCATAGGTATCTGAACCAGAACTAAAAGTAGCATTTAAAATGGCTAAAGCACACAGAATATGAATTTTATCTCAATAAATATATAAAAAAACCAAACTACCCACAAAATTGAATGCAAGGAAAGTAATTCTTTTTCTGAAATCATGAGAAAAGCAAGCATGTGTGCACACTTCTCTACCAAAGACTAGTAAGAACTTCAAGTCAGTTACTGACTCAAGCCAACAAGACCCCACCAGGCCCAACACTGGCTGAGATGGTATGCATTTTGAAAGGGGCTCAAAACAACAGGGAAGGGGCTGGAGAGATGGCTCAATGGCTAAAAACACTTATTCTCGTAGAGGACCTAGGTTTGACCCCCAGAACACACATGGTGGCTCACAACCACCTGTAACTCCAGTCCCATCAAATCATGCCCTCTTCTGATGCCTGCAGACCCCAGGCACATACATGGAACACAAACTAAACACTCATGTACATGAAATAGACTCTTCTAAGCCAGAGACTAGTCCATAAAACACACTGGCTCCCTGAGATGTCAGTACTGTAACATTAAAACAATGTTCTGGCCTGGTGTGGTAGTGTACTCCTTAGCCCAACATTCAAGAGCAGAGGCAGGCAAATTTTTTTGGGGGGAGGGCCAAGGCCACTGTGATCTTGTTTCAAATATATATAGATATATGCATGCATGTATAAATCTTGGGAAACACTGAGCTAACAGCTGAAGATGCTGCTTCACTGCAGGACTTCCTAAAGCCTTTAACATGCTAGTAAACACTGCAGCAGGATAGAGTAGGTAATGTTTTCCCAAGAAATTTGGGTAGGAAGCCTTTTTTATCTTAAGTATTCCAAAAGATCAATACTCTTACTATAGGAGGTGCAGCTCTAAGTCATTTTTGGCTGATGACTCACTAATTCCTTTATAGGGATACAATTAATATGGGAACCATAAGTAACTTACCGCCTGCCTGTAATTAGACTAAAATTAACCACATAGTGAAATATACAGATTCTCACTTCACAGTTTATGTGTTATTCAGCTTTGTTTCTTCCACAGTGTCAGTATGTAGCCCATGCTAGCCTGGAGTTTGCTGTGTATCTCAAGCTAGATCCTGCTGCCTCAGCCTCCCCAGCTTTGGTATTACATGTGCGTACTTCATGATCAGCAATTCAGTAAATCTTTTTAAATGAAAAGTCTGGTGCTGGAGAGATGGCTCACTGGTTAAGAGCACTGTCTGCTCTTCCAAATAAACCGGGTTCAATTCCCAGCACCCACATGGCAGCTCACAACTATCTGTAACTTAGAGATCTGACATCTTTATACTAATGCACATAATATAAAAGGAAATAAATTATTTAAAAAAAGAAAAGAAAAGTCTGAGGATTCTGACTTATTTAAAATTTAGATTTTTTTAAAATTTTTTATTTGTTTGTTTGTATAGATGTGTGTGCTATGTGAAAATGCCCACAGTGGCCAGAAGAAGATATTGGACATCCTGGAGCTGGAGTTATAGGCAGGTTTTCTTTCTTTTTTTTTTTTTAAAGATTTATTTATTTATATGAGTGTTCTATCTGCATTTACACCTGCCAGAAGAGGGAGTCAGTTCACATTATAGATGGTTGTGAGCCACCATGTGGTTGCTGGGAACTGAACTCATGACCTTTGGAAGAGCAGACAGTGCTCTTAACCACTGAGCCATCTCGCCAGCCCTTCTTTTTTTTTTTTTTTAAGATTTATTTATTTATTATGTATACAGTATTCTGCCTGCATGTGTGCCTATAGGTCAGAAGAGGGCACCAGATCTCACTATAGATGGTTGTGAGTGATCCACTATGTGGTTGCTGGGAATTGAACTCAGGACCTCTGGAAGAACAACCAGGCCAGGGTTTTGTTTTTTAAGACAGGGTTTCTCTGTGTAACCTTAGTTGTCCTTGAACTCACCCTAGTTGGCCTCGAATTCACAAAGATTCTCTTGCCTCTGCCTCTGAGTGCTGGGATTAAACGCCTGTGCTGCCCCACCTGGCGTGCAGGCAGCGTCGAGCTACCTGATGTGAATGGTAGGGACTGAACTTGGGTTCTCTGGGAGAGCTGCCAGTATGCTTACCCAGCAGGCCGACTCTCCCGCTCTTTGGGTGTGCTTGTGCGGGCTGTGCGCATGTGTGTGTCAATGTGTGCACACATTTGTGTGAGCACAACTGGGGGCAGAGATCAACATTAGGTTTTTCCCTTATCACTTCCACTTTAGTTTTTGAGACAGGCTCTTTCACTGACCCTGAAATTCACAGATTGCCTAGACTGGCTGGCCAGTGAGCTCCAGGAATCCACCTGTTTCTGTCCCTCCAGTGCTGGGATTACGAACTCATTCTACCAGATTTACTAGCCACACCTTTTCTTCCTTCCACCAGAACCTCTGGTTAACTGCCTTGGCCTCATCTTTCTATTCTCACCCCTCTTTGCTGCTCCTTGTACATTTTTCCCACAGTCGTCTAAAAGGCACAGTACAGCTAAACCCAAGAAGTAGTCTCCATGTCCCCTTTCCAGACATAAGTCTTGTCTTGGGTTTCTACTGCTGTGATAAAATACCATGAACAAAAGCAACTTAGAGAAAGAGTTCATTTCAGCTTATGATTCTCAGGTCACTATCTATCCCCGAGGGAAGTCAGGGCAGACATCTGGAGGAGTGCTACTCACTGGCTTGCTATTCATGGCTTGCTCAGCCCACTTTCTCATACACCCAGGACTGTCTGCCTAGTGGTGGTGCCACCCACAATGGGCTTGGCCCTCCCATTTTGATCACTAATTAAGAAAATGCCCCACAGCCTTGCTGTAAAGCCAACTTTATGGAAGCATTTTTCTCAATTGTGGTTCCCTCTTCTCGGATAACTCTAGCTTGTGTAAAGTTGATAAGACAAACACACAACAACAAAAACCAAGACAAAACTCCCTCTGCTCTTTCTCTGTGCCTGTGTGTGCATCTCTGCGAGTGTATATGGGTCCTGTGAAAGACAGAGATGTGGGATGCCCTGGGATTGGAGTTACCGGTGGTTATGAGCTGTACAATGTGGGTGCTGTGAACCAAATTTGGGTCCTATAAGAGCTGCAAGCATTTAACCACGTAGCTATCTTTCCAGCCCATTGCTCTTTGCTTTTTAACACAGGCTGGCTTTGAATGCATTATGTGACCAAGGATAACCTTGGGTTTTGGATCCTCCTGCCTCCCTTTTCCAAGTGATGGGATTACAAGTGTGCATTTCCTCACCCAGTTTGTAAGTGGTGAGGCTGGAACCAAAGGTTTCCTGTTCAAGCACTCTATCAACTGAGGTACAGCTCTGCCCTTTCCCAGAGGGGAGCAGGGCCCAGAAGCTAATCAAGTTCAAGTAAAAAAAAAAAAAAAAAGTCTCTACTTTCAATTCCTGTTCACTCTGGACTACCAGAAGTTAAGGGCAGTGCGTTGTTTAGGGTCTATGAATGACTCAGCCTATACGTCAGCTACCATGGGATCACTTGCCTGTCAAACCACTCTGGAAGCTTCTGAGAAGCCAAGCCACCCGTAAGGGAAGCCTGTTTCTTTGCTACTCCTTGCCTGCAATGAAGTAGCACCCAGGTTCCAACTCTAAGTACAGCTTGCAGGGTATGTGATGCAATCTCAGAAAAGGGAGGTATGTGTCCTTTCCTGGTATGACTCTTGCAGATAATGCTGGAGCTTGCACACAGTCATTGTAGAATAAACCAGTGATAGGGTGCAGAAATCAAGCCATAAGTTTGCCCAAATAAATGATATGAAGTCAGGCCAGAAACTTACACAGGCCATAGGATTGCAGATTACACTGGAATCCCAGCACTTGGAAGGTAGAGGGAGAAGGATCCAAAGTTCAAAGTCATCTTTGGCTATGCTGTGATTATCATTTTTGGCTACACACAGAGGCAGAGGCAGGAGGATCAGGAATTCAAGATTATCTTTAGCTAGTTACTGAGCTGGAGGCCATCCTGGGTTACATGAGACTCTATCTAGAAATGAATAAATTTAAAACCTGCTACGGTTTCTTGCTGCCACCAATTCTCTTGTACTTAGCAAAGCCCGCTGCAAGAGAGAGAAATATTTAAAGGAGCACATATCTCAGTGACCCTCTGAGGCTGAGTGGTCACTGTCATCTTAATGTTTGGTTTCCTAGAACTCCCAAGTCCGCTCTAATCCCAGAAATTGAGCAAAGGAAAAGAGACACTTTCTATGTTATAAGAAGTCTCTAAAGCAGGGGTGTGGCTTCCACATTTCCTGAGATGGTCCTTTCCTCTATTCAAATGCCCATATCAGAAACCTTGGAGACATGTGATCCCCTAGCTCTGCACCCCACTTCTAAAGAGGCTCCATGTCCTGCCACTGCACTTTATCCACATCTGTGCCCCCACACCATCTGCTTGGGATCACCTCTCACCCACGTCCCTGCTGACTTCTCGCCCTCCAACTTCATTCACCACTGGAGTGTGACCTAAGTTCATATTTGTTTCTCGTAATTACAGCGTTTAATTCATCCCAAATGTACTACTGTTTCTTCCTCCACATCCACTGCCTGGAATTCGTGCCTTTCCTGTACCATGTTAGACTGGGGTTCCTAATCCTCTTCTAAGATCTGGTTATCTATGAAGCCCTCCCTTACCACTGGACTGGAGCCCACCTTTGCACTGAGCTCTTCTTAGTTCTCCTGTGGTATTCATTATCCCATGATGCCTCAATCAAACCTGCTCTGAACAAACTCCTGCAGTGAGAGTCTATGTTCTTGAGCCCAACACAGCATCCAGGATCTTTCTTAATATATATATATATATATATATTTTTTTTTTTTAATTTTTTTTTAAGGAGGAGCTGTGTAGTTAAATACTAAGGCCCTGGCAAACCTAACCCCAGTTTTCCATAGAGGAAGACAGAAAGGAATGTTCTCTCTCCAGGAACCACATGAACTTACTAAGAGGATCTACCCTGGAACAGGAAAACCACCCTGACTACAAGGAACAACTTAAAGGCACTGAGAGCAAAGCATACATAGAGGCTGGCCTTCCACAGTGCTGACTACTGTCATTGTGATTCTCTCTTCCACTGTCAGAAGCTCCTTTGACCCAGCCCCCTGAGTTAACACCCTGGCAATGCCCATCCCTTAGAGTCAGCAGGCAACAGAAGTCTAAATCCTCTTCCAGCTCAGACTTCCAACAGTCAGATAGTCAGAATGGTCAGGTGGTCCTCACTCTCAGGACCACCATGCACTGCTACTCATTCTGACATAATCTATAAACTCTCCTGTCATCATTCCAGCCCACCCTTCCTCTGGAGATCCATAAGCAGAGCCTTTACTTGTCTCTGTATCTGCAAAGTACCAGGAACTGAGCAGGCATGTAGCAAGCTCTCATGAACTAAACAAATGAGTAAATGGGTAATCTGGTTTCAGTGAGGCTAGACTAGCATTCTCTCAAGCGTGCAGGGACCACATCTGTTGCCATATGCCACTCTGTAAATATCTTATGCCTCTGACAGCACAGGACGCAGAGTGTTATTGATGAAATTAAATACTCAAGAGCTCTATTTGTTTTTCTTGCAACAAATCTTTTCCAAGATGTAGATTATGTGGCTGCACCAACCAGCTGAACAGACAACAGGCCAGAGGGCCTGTGCCTGCCACTCAAACCAACAACAGCCCAGATACTACTCAGTTGCTCAACAGAGCCCTGGGTATCAGGGAGTTTCCCTGGATCAGTAAGGTGTACGGCACAGCTGGGAAACAAATGGGCCAATTCCAAAGTTTCTGGAAGACACAGCAGGAGCAGAGCCCAGGGAATAGGTCACCAAGAAGAGCTTTCATTTCTTTCCTAAGGAGGCAAGAAGAAACCCTGGGGAGCTCAGAGATAGGCTGGGGCCTGGTTCAGCTGCTGAGATGCAGCCGGGCCAATTAAATAATTGGCATGATAGGGAATGAAGGGAAGCCGCTCCTTTTGGGCAAACTCCCACCCCAGACAGGAGGCTACAGGCAGCTGTGGTAACAGCAGCAGCAACAATAGGGCAGGGATTTCTTTCTCTGCCTCCCACTAGCTGAGAGCTAATGCTTAAATTAGCACCTTGGAAACACCCAGATCTACTGGCTGTACCATCTCTCTGATCTGCTGCCAAGCCTCTGTTTCAAGATGAGTTTCTCTTTAAACTCTTTAAGCAAACAAACAAACAAAAATGCTTCTCCCACTGACCATCTTTCCAAGTGAGGAATAGCCCCTGCATTTCCTTAGTACTGTGGGTGGGGAGGGTTATTTGATGATGGAGCCCAAGACACAGGTCTCTGTCTGTACACCCAGGTCCTGAAAGGGGCCAATACTGGGGCTGCTGTCTTTTCTTGGGGTCTAAGGAGGCAGACACCACTCTGCTCTCAGGGAACTCTCATAGAGTGAGTAAGAGAAATAAGCTTCTAGTGAACTGTGTGTTCCACCAGGCCAGGGCCCCATCTGAACTTCTATTGCTAAACACTGTGTCCCTGATATCTTGTGTAGTTTCTGGAATAGAGTAAATGTTCAATAAGTATTTGGTAAGTCAATTTTCTGAGTCAATATATCAGGCTCCATGATATTCTTTGGAAGGGAGAACAAGGAGCTTCTGATTAAACATTAAATGAATAGTTTGTGTTTGTTTTGTAATTGGAAAAACAGTTCAAGGAGGAAAGAGACTTCCTAGAGGTCCCCATAAATAATAGCAAAAGTGGAAAAGGTTACAGTGGACCTGAGCCCGGGACCCTCATTTTGACGGTCTTTCTGCCTTCTTCCTCTGTGCTGTGACTTCTTGATTCCTTATGACCAGAATGAGGGTTCTTGTGGAAATGCTACACATGATTCTGCTGTTCTCAACAGAATGAAGAGCACCTAAGGCGTTTGGGGGGTTGTCTCTAGACTCCAATATGGGAAGAGAGTCAAGAAATAGGGTACTGTCTATGACCCCCAAGTGTGAGACTATATTGTTATTTCTTTAGGATTCCCTCAGCCTCAACACAGAAATCTCTTGCATACTATAGCTTTTAAAAAGAAGGGGGGGGCAGCTACAGCTCTTCTAATAAGCTCCTCCTCACCACAAACTTCTCTGCTTTAGAGCCACAAAAAACAGAACAATCCTGGATTCTTCTACCCATGATTAAGAAAGAGGAACAAGAAACAACAGTCATTGAGGACAACTGTGTAATCCTGTTGGCCTTACTTGTTCTTCTCTTTCCTTGCACAGCTGTTATCTTGAGAACCAAAGATGAGAAACAAGAACTACCCCCTTCCCTTGGCTTACTGGGTGGAACCTAGGCCCTTTTCGGCCACACATTATTAGCTTAGAACTGGAAGGATTCCCTAGTTTGAAAACAAGGTTAGTTGAACAGGGAACCTATTAAGCAAGTACTAACTTAGCCCAAGGTCCTTTTTTACAATCACAGAACAAACTTCTTCCTGGATATTTTCTGGTTCCTAATAGTTCAGTAGTAGCATCAAGTAGGAAAAGGTCCTGTAGCATCTGTCAGTCCAATATTGTACATTTCTATAAAGCCCATCTGTTTCAGCTTCACAAAATGTACAAGATGACACTTTATCTCCAACTAATTATCCAGCAAACTGGCACGAAGATTGCCATAGTTTCTACCTTCCCACTGTGGTCCACCTTGGCTACTATAATAGGCAAGTACTTATCTAGGAAACCACAAAGCATATCATCTGTCATTGGGGAGCTGAGGGCCCAAGGGAAGAACCTAACATACAGGAAAGACACTTTGAACAAGGCAGCCATACCTTTTGGTTCCTGGCCTATCTTGCCTTTTTTTTTTTTTTTTTAAGCTCTTGCTAGCACAGGCCCCAAGGTGAGTTAAGTGGATGAACACTGCAACTGCATTCTTTCCCTCACCCTTCTCTAGGCCAGCTGGCGAGGCCTCTGGCTTTCCTACCATTTGCTGACAACGATGACAGTCAGGTAGTCCCAGGACAATGGCCAGCAGGCATCCTCTTCTTTAGGCCATGCCTCCACAAACTGGCATCACCCTCCCCCTTCCATTCTCGGAGCCGGCATCGATGACATCATTCCTGCCTGACTCCAGGACCGCAGACCGAGGCAGGATCCCCACCCTGCAAAGACTCCAAGCACGTAGACCTAAGATGACAGGGGCTCTTCCAAATTCCGAACCGCTTGGCACAGCCGCTCCAGTACAGCTTAACCTCCTATCCTGGAGATACTTAGCGTTCCCACGGACACCCTTGATTCTCCATCTAGCCATCACTCGTTCTCCCCCTTCCAATTCCGATGTCCCCAGCTCCAACTGAGGCTCCTCTCTCGAGAAGGGAATTCCGGGGTCCTGCCCCGAACCTCTGCTCCCATCGGTGCCTGGTTCCTGTTCAGCTTTGCTATCTTTATCTAAAGGACCGCTGGAAAGGCCTCTCCTTTTCTAAAAGCCTATTTCCAGTTCTCCTCAGACTCATCTCCTGGCCTCCTCCCTCGCCCTGAGCATCACAGGCCTCGAGGACTAAACGCCTTTCTCAGCCACCCACATCTCGACTCCCTGGGCTCGCTGCCAAAGGTGCCCTGTGACATGCCTTCAATAGGCCTTCACTAACGGTGCGCACTACCGTGCTTCCCTCGGTCCTATCCGACCGCGTTCTGTGCCCTCCGTCCTTCCAAGTCCTTCGCTCCTAATAACCGCAGGTAATCTCCCATGGTTTCCTGGCTCTGCAAGTCTCCCTCCCCCGGGGATGCGTTTTCAGGACTTCCCCCAGCCATATCAGATGGCGCCCCCTCGCACAACACCCGCGGCCTAGTTTCTTCCCTCCCCTGTGGCGTCGCCCCTCCCCGGCCCTGGCCTGCCCGCTGCCCGCCCCCTCACCAGCGGCTGCATCTCCGAGTGCGCGGTGGGCACCTGGAACCGGTCGATCTCCTCCATCATGGTGCCGGCGGGCGAGCGGGCCGGGGGCCGGGCGCGGCCAGAGGACGCCGAGGGGACCGCGCGGGGCGGCGGCCCCAGAAGCCCGGCAGACGCTGCAGACTAGGCCGCCCAGACCAGTCGGGCGGATGAGCGGATGGAAGGACGGACAGGCGGCGATGGGCTCGCGGGCTGACTGAGGCCGGCGTAGCTCCGTAGGGTTGCCTAGAGCTACGGCGGCAGTGGCCCCGCGGAGCCGCAGGTCTTGCCTCGCCTCCTCCTCCGCCGCCGCCGCCTCCTGTCAGCAGCTCAGCCACTGCGGTGACTCTGCAACTCCACTTCCGGGTCCGGGACACCGCCCGGGTGCTGCATTATTCATGAGGGGGCGGGGTCTGTCGTCCCCAGCCCTTCCCATTTGCGGGAGCTCCCAGTGCGCGCGGCGGGCGGACGTAGTTTTCGCCGAGGGGGCGGGGCTTAGCGAAGTCAGTGGCTCCCTGCACGTTCAAGCTCCGCCTCCTCTTCGTGCCGGGCGGGGGTGCTGGGTGCGCCTGCGCCCTTGGTGCCTGTCGGTTGCTGGGTAACCGCGTCAAGGAGGAGCCGGCGCTGTTCTACAAGGGCGCCGGGACCCACAACGACAGCTGTCCCTGAAGAACCCTTGGTGACTGGGAATTGAAGTGGAAGAGAGTCTGCATTTCCTGTGTGTGGCCAGGGAGAAACTTCTCCCCAGGAGAGGGAGCGTTTTGTAGGTTTTTCAGGGTTTGAGGTGCTTTCTACTTTTGCAGCAATGCCTCAGAAACAGACGCGTAAGCAGGTAATGTCATACTGCTGCCTGCTGTTTTCTGATGACCTCTGACCTTAACCGCCAATTATTCCTTGTTGACCTCCAACCTCTCTCTCTTGTGTTCCCACTGACCTGATTTTCCTGTTCTCTCTCACAAATCCTGTCCTCCTATCCCGTATTTTCCTGAACCTACTGTCGTTTACCCGAATACGTATTTTCTTATTATTTCCACCGCTTCAATGACCCATCCTATCTAATACACCCCCTTAGCTCTCCCTCCCTCTCCTGCGTCCTTCAGTCTCATTCACGTTGCCCTCTCATTCTTATCCCAGAGGATTTTTTGTTCAACACTACTGCATGGTCAGTGCTAAGTGGGGACAAGAGGCCATTTACCACATGGGAGGACAGATGGGACACAAAAGAACTAACTGTTCAGGAGATGTGGAAGAGAATAGAGTGTGTGCAGGAGTCTGGAGCAAGATGTCAAACAAGAGGAAGATAAAGACCCTTTTCCCAACCATATTCCATGACCTTAAACACGAATTTCCACCTCCCTATGAGCCCCTCATCCACTTAGCCACATGAACGTTATGTCTATGTCACCTAGCAAGATGTCATCCCTTCTCACAGGAGAGTAAAACCCCACCCCACCCCCAACCCCCCGGCATCATCACAGATGATAAGCTTGTCTCAGGTTCTCAAGGAGCATTCTGGGATATAAAAGACTCTGTTCTTCAGAAACTGCTTCTGTAATTTCTAGCAGGGTTTCTATTTTGTTTTCGTTTTTTTGTTTTTTGTTTTTTAATTAACTTTTCTATGCTTTAGCTTAGGTATATTTGGAGAGCAAATCTGTATCCATAATATTTATGACTTCACATATTTCACAGATTCTTGCATATTAACTTTGTGTCCTCTGCTTCTCTTACACTGGGCGTCTACAGCAGAAGAACCCATCGATCATAGAATTCTGTAGCCACTGAGAGTTTATCTATTCTTGGATTTGAGGCTAGCATGTTTTGAACTCTTGCATTGTGCTTAACGCAGGTGACCCTTAACTTATAGGCAGTTTGTTCTAACTTGACATTACCAAGGTCTAGCTAGTTACATATAATAAATTAGATTCTTTTGTATGCTTCAATTTTTGACAGAGTTGTACAAGAAAGTCTTTATGCCTTAGTCCAATTGAGTTCTCCAAAGCTCCTAACCACTGGTCTGCTTTCTCTTACCACAGATGATTTTTTTTTCCTAGCAACTTGTAGTTTGAACAGAATGAGTTTCTTCAGTCCCATCAGTGACTAGTTACATTAAAAGCAGAAAGAGGTAACAACAGATAGGAAGGAGAGACATGTAGGCCATGGGCCCTGAACACATCAGCACTGTCTGCTGGAGGGAAGGGATATTTTAGTACAATATAAATAGTAGTGTGTTGTAAGGAAGGGCTAGATTGTTCTGGGTTGTACTTATCATGGTCTTGTCTCACTGTGACTCAATTTATATCAGTACTAAGTACTAAGGTATAGGGTTACCTAGACACGCTTGTGACATTGTCTGTCTCCCAGAATAATGGAGAGCAGAAGGATGAAGGATTCTTGGGGCTGAAGGAGAGAAAGGCACGCAGGTTAGAGCAGTAGAAAGGCTTCAGGAGGAAGACAGTGGGACTTAGAAGCTCATTGTGGTAAGGAAAGATCAGGATTGGGAGAGAGGATAGAAAGAAGCTTAAACTATTTGTTCATGTCATGACAGTGGATACCCCTGGAGCTAGAATTACAGATGGTTGTTAGGCACCTAACATGGGCTTTGGGAATCAAACCTAGGTCTTTTTCAAAAGCAGTGCATGCTCTTAATAGCCAAATCATTTCTCCAGCCCTGCTTATTTTTTTTTTTTTTCCTGTTGTTCTCAAAGTCTCAAAAGTCTGGGTTCGTAGGGCCCAGATGTCCTTTAATGGGATGGCCATTGCTACCCAGTATACTTCAGACCTTGGCATTAACTGTCTGCAAACTCTTCCATCAGTACACTGATCTGCTATCTCTCTGCAGACACAATCTTTCTCCTCTAGGCCCTTAAAATGGCTCTTGCTAAATGGCTGGTATAGCCTTTCCTGTGTACTGCCTTCTGCTTCTCGTTGGCCTGTCTTAAATTTCCTTTTTCTTTCTTGTGTGTCTATCAAATTTCAATACAACATTCATATTTTCCTATAAAAGACTAAGTCCACCTTCTGGAAACAGAACAGGGTGACATGCCTACCACTGTGTAAACTTTGCTGTGGCAGGGATCAAATCTGTATTCTTGTTCATCTTGGATAAAACCTTGCATATATTTAATTGTGAAAAGAAATTAGTCAAATATTAGTCTGAATGCATGAACTCTTCTTTGGAGGTTTCACTTGAATGTGTTTGAAAGGTGAGAAGGAGTAAGCCTGGGATGGGACTTAGTGGGGTCTGGTAACAAGGAAATACATGTGTAAATGTGTTCTTCTGGGTTCCTGTGTGTGGCTGCTCTAGCAGCAGGGCTATGAATGATTTGGACTTGAATTAAGTGCATCTGTGGCTTAGGAGACTGAGAGGTTATGATCCTCTTGGGGTAGCTACTCTTTCTGATGCAGTAACTTCAGCTGCTGTCTACTCCGAGCAGTACTGTCCTAGGTATTGTAATATAGAAGGAAATGACAGAAATAAAAACTCTTGCTCTCATGGAGCTTATTTTCTATGTGGAGGTAACTTGTCAGTAAGTCAATAAATAAAATACGTGGTGTATTAGGAGGTAGTAGCTGCCAAGAAGAAAACAAATCAGGGTGCTGTAGTTGGATATTCTGGGGTCTAGATGATTATAATTTAAATAAGGTACTCAGACACAGCCTCATAGAGGCAAGAACACAGCAAGGACCTTCAGGAAAGACAGGAGGTATGGGATCACTGGGTTTGGTGTTGGGGTGGGGAGCCTTCCAGACAGATGGCAAAGCAAGTATAATGCTCCTGAGGCTGGGGCCTACTGCTCCTGTTCTGGATTGGCGAGGGAGGGAGGCGGGCCATAGGAATAAGGTCAGAGTGGTGCTCTTGCTGCTCTTGCCTTTGCGCCCTAGAGTTAATTGAATAACACCATATTAAATTGATCATGATTGTACTTCTTAAATCATAATTTGTAATTAAAATACATAAATGCCAGGCACCATAAACCATGACCAGCTCCAAACATCACTGGTAATGTGCCAATAGCAAAGTATCCTTCCTAAAAATGGTGAGCATGCCAAATAGCTGTGTGTGTTATGTGCAGGGGCTTTGCAGCATTGCCAAATATTGCCTGGCAGACAGACTTCTTAGTAGAAAACCAAATTAGAGTCTTCTGTGAACTCCAGTTAAGAGCTAATTTTAGTTTATGACTAACAAATTTTAGTACCTTTTTATAACTCAGTTGGTTATCATTAAAAGGGGAGAAAAAGGTCTGGAATTTTTGCACTGTTTGCTTATAAAAGCTCAAGAAAAGGACTTATATTTGGACAACTTTGTGGTCTTACAAGAAGCCCCCTGAGGCAACACTTTCAGAAATAATGATCTAGATGAAAGGTGAGTAGGGTAAGGGTAAGGGACAGGATTGGGTGTGAGGCTCAAAGAGAGCATTAGATAACTAAGAAATTTCTTCCTAGACCTTTTCACTTCACTTCCTTCTAAATATCTCTCAGGTCAAACCACTCCCACTCCCAGGCCCAATGTCTAAGCCTCTTCCATCTAGAATGCTACAAAAGCCTATGGCTGCTCACCCCATACCTGCTCATGTCCTTTTGACTCCATTTTCTACATTGCATCAAAAGTGATTTTTTTTTTCACCAAGCATTAGCGTACAACAAAAGCTTGCTTCAAGAAGCAAAAGTCTGAGTCGATGAGATGTCTCAGTGGGAAAGGAGCTAGCCATCAAGCCTGAAGACTCGAATTCTATCCTGAGAACCCACATGGTAGAGGAGAAAACCAGTTTCCAGAGGTTGTTGTCTGACCTACACATTCATTGTGTGGGTTCATGCATGTGTGCACTGGTGTGCTCGTGTGCACGCACATGTGTGTGCAAACCCTCACATGTATGATACATACATGATGTAGCACACATGTGCACGTACACAGACATGCATACATGTATACAAATAAATAGATAAATAATAGTGTAATTTGAAACAAACAAAGCCTCAAATCTTTCCACACTGCCAGTATGATTAGGATATCTCCCGTTCAGGACTCTTCAGTGGCTCCACTGATTTTTGAGCAGAAATGATCCTTCAAGGGCCTGTAGGGACTGAGGGTTGCTCGTGTTTAGTGTGTACTATTCTTCCCTCATAATTCATTATTGTACTTCATTTTTATGTGCTGTCCTGTTTATGATGTTTTGTTTTGTTTTGACACAGACCTGTTCCACCTAGCCCAACTGACTCAAACTTTGAATCCCTCATCCTCCTGCCTCTGCCACCCAAATGCTGCAACTACAGGCATGCCTGGCCAACTCTCCCCCACACCCCCCACTTGTGCGCTTTCAAGTCTTAAAGTCTTCACTCACATATGTAATCCTAAGACTTTTAACTCAGAGGTCAATCTCCACAGTGTGTGTATATATACATACTACATGCATATGTATATATGCATGTGTGCATGTATGTATTCATATATGCATATTATATAATTATATATATTATTGTGATCTATGTTCCTTTCTTTCATAGCATGCCTCATCATGTATAATTATTCACTTGTTTGTGTAATTATTTGATCATTGTGTCTCATGAGCTAGTCTGCTCACTGGAGCAGGTCTTGTGGGTACTTTTTTGTTTACAGCTGATTTCTCAGGCCCTTTTTGACAGTGGCCATCATATCAAAAACTTTCAGTGAATGACTAGTCTTGAATGAATGAGGGAAAATGGTATGGAGGCACCATACCATGTCTCCCTATGTTGACTCTGGGAGGAACAGGGAAGACTTTTGTGAGAAACACCAACATTTAAGGTATGAACAGATACATACAAATCCAAAATGGACAATAAGAAATAACCAAAGAAGTAAGATGATGGTGAGGCAGCTCTTCAGAGGCCAGCGGAAGGAGTGGGTGGCCCACCATGTGGCCTGCTGCTGAAGCGTCCATGGAGTAAGCACTAAGGCACGGTCTTCAGATGCAGTGATTAGGAATTCATTAAGGACTTTGCAGAGAACAACTTCAGAGATAAAAAGCGAGACTGTGAACTAGAAGGCACTGAAGACCATATGAGCAAGGATCTATTTTTTTAAAGATTAAAGTAAAACTTGAATATATTAAGCCCTGTGGCAAAGGGTCCGGATGGAGAGAAGTTGAAGATAAAGGAGAGAAAAATTGAATTATGACTCGATCCAAGTTTCTGAGAAGGTGGGACGGGAGCAGACAGACAGAAGGAGGGAAGCTTTGAAATGGGAGAAAAAAGGATATGGGCCGAAGATGATAATTTTGAGGTTTCATGGCAGGAAGTTGAGAGGGTTTTCTCTTCTCTTCCCCTAATAGTGTTATGGAATTCCTTCTGGAAGTGATAACTAGAAAACAAATTTTGCCAATGGCTGTTCCATTTTGTTATGATTACAGTCATGCTATTTTCAGAGTTATGGTCTGAGGTTTGTCATGCGCAATTATCAGATTACAAAACAGCTGTGAGCGTTTGAAGCCAGAATGCTCCCCTCGCCCCCCTCATTTGCTGTGGAGCCTAACACATTGTTAGTGTTCGGGACATGCCAGGGACTCGAGTAATAATGGCAATGGGCTCTTGGGTTTATCTCTGGGCTTTGCAGCCTGCAAGCCAGTGCTGGCTCCCTGGCTCCAGCTGTGAGCAAGCCACATGAATGTTTCTGCTGCCTAGGAATGTGGGTGGTGTGCGTAGTCTTCCCAGCTTCTGAGCACCACAGGGTGGTGTGGGAGAAGCAAAGAGTCTTCCCAGCTTCTGAGCACCACAGGGTGGTGTGGGAGAAACAAAGAATGTAGCTGTTGACCAAACTTTAGTTCCACTTCCTTGAGTGTCTCCACTCTTTGGTTTTGCTGGACTTTAATGTCCTTCGTTCATCCTGTCTTCCTGCTTCAAGAGGTCTTGAGAATGGGAATCAGCTCAGCTCTGCTTCTTTAGCTGTCGTCACTGCATCGTAAATACGGCGTGGATGGTTACTGGCTGAGGGAAGCAGGTGTTGAGTAGCTAGTGAGTGGTGGAAAGGTATGTGTGAAATACTAGCTTCTTTCCTTCTACAGAAGTCCTTCATGCTGCCTTTATCCACGCACAGGAAGGGATCCTGACTGGTGTTTAGCTTAGGTTCTTCCTCCTCTTACTATTATTTCCCTTATATCTATTTTCTTATATACTTGTTCTTCCCATGTATCATGTATTCAGGTCCAGCCCTGGAGTATAAATGGATCAAGTAATCTGTGGGTCCTTGAATAGACAGACGAAAGCTTCTTGCTTTTGTAATAATGATTTATCCTTTAGCCATTTCTCTTACCATTATAGGCCTAGTAAATTCTTAGGAATATGTACAGGTGGGGCTCTTTTCCTTCCAATAGGTTTAAAACCACATAAACCCATTGTCAACTGACCATATTGTGAGTCAAATGCATTTACTACACATTACTTACCAAGCATTATGGTTTAGCAACACAGCCCACTATAGAGTGTGAGCTGTTTACCCTTATGACCACTGAGCTGACAGAGCTTTATCTAACTGTTGCAAGCATACTGAATAGCACTGGCATAGGAAAGGGTCATCTGTATTGAATGAATATCACTTTCACCCATCATAGGTTGAGAAAACAAGTCAGAGCATCCAAACTTATAGGCTGTGTGCCTACAAGGCAAATTCTTAGTGTTGTAAAAAGCAGAGCCTCTTTCACATTAGCTTTAAAAAAAAAGGCGGGTGGGAGAATGGGCAGTGCTGTGTGGAGCACTGCAGGGGGAACCCTGAAACAAGTGGAGAGCTCCATAGCTTTGTCTGTATCTCACCTTCTCTTAGGGGCTGTTCTTTCTCCCAGTCAGCCAGTGTTTCCATGGCCTCAGGTACCTTGGAGCTTTGTGTCTCTAGCTCACCAAGTTTGCTCCGGCTTTCCTCTGCCACACCACCATTTCCATCAGCACCTCCATCTAACTGCTGACTCTCTGTGGCACCGGTTCAGGCTCCTAGAGAAGGGCTCTGATTGACCTGAGCTTTGTGACTTTAGTCCATGGAACCTGTTATCAGCATGAGCAAAATTCTAAGGCTCGTTAAGAGCCAAAGCTGGGAGCAAGGCAGTTTCCCTCAGAAAAAGCTACTTCTTTATTATTATTAGAAGTAGCAGTAGTAGTATTAATTCCTTCAATCTAAAATATAACTTGGTTTACACGACAGTAACTTTTGTTTTGTTTCTGATAAATCTCTTCTTTCTCATGAATTGTGCACAAAGGGGCCTCAGATTTCTTCTAGTTCACTGCCTTCATTCAGGGCTAATATTTACATTACAAAGGATAGGTCCTTTATAAAAGCCCTTACTCTAGAACTTAAAAAAAAAAAAAGCACATTTCTGCAATGAATTTTAAGATACCATATACATCCTATATAACTCCTAAAGATGTTACTGTAGGGGTCCATTCTTGCTGTCATGAAGCAGTTAATGCCTCCCAGAATAAAAACTATAAATGTGGTCACAATTCTAAGGCAGTCTAAGGCACTGAGCCATGAGCAGTACAGGACATTGATTCCTGTAGGAAAGAAACACCCAGTAATTCGTCTCATTTTACCCTTGCTCTCTGCCTCATGACCGTGTCTTGATCATGGTTTGGGGTGTGTGTGGAGCAGAAGACAGATGCTAAGCTATGGAGATTGGTGAGAGCAGGCAAAGGCTTTAAGGAAGTCTTTGTGAGCATATTTACAAAACTGAAAGCATTGCTGTCTTGGATGGACAGAAAGGAAATCTCAGCAGAAACATAGAAACAATAGGAAAATTCACTATCAGAAGTGAAAATTTCATTGGATGGCCTGACAGCTACCACAGTGGACTATGTTGCTAAGCAATGCATTTGGTATTTTACATGCATCAAATTCAATTTGACTTACAATGGGTTTACATTGGGTTTAAGTAATGTAACCCTGTTGGAAGTAGAGAAACATCTGTATACATACCTTCCAGTTTGCTAGGCTTATAGGGGTGCGTTCTGGGTACATATATGAATGGAAACAATCCAATTGGCAGAACCAGAAAGAAACAAAACAAAATTTTTTTAAAAAGAAGGTTTGGTAATCTGTGGCAATCTACTATGTGCATATTTGGAATATGTATGTTGTTGAAATACTAAAAGGAAAAACAAAAGAGGGAGAAAAATGTAAAGGAATAGTGTTCAGTTTCCACTCACGATGGGTAAAAACGAGACTCCATGAGCCCAGCTGGGTAAATAGGATAGAGTCTGCTCCTTCCTAGTAACAGCTTTGAAAACCAGAAGATAAAAGTGAAACCACTCCCTCTGCCCCTGGGCTGTGCTCAGCAGGTCCCTGAGGACTACACTCAACAGGGGCTGGGAAGCTCCTCGGGGCTCCCTGCTGCTGTAGAGCACCCCTGGTGCAGGGAGGAAGGCAGTCTCCGCGGCCTTGGCTTGCTCTTCATGCTGCTTCACTGAAACCCTCAACAATTTCCCAGTTTGCTCCAGTTTCACTTCCTAGGGGAGCTAGTTTCCAAGAATGCCCTGAAGATAGCCTGACCCTGCTCTGCCCAGTGCCCAAGGACCAGTGGGAGCGAGTGACAGCTGGTTCAGGGCCTTCGCACCCTATGACTTTCTGCCTCAGTCCATACCTTCGCCACATCCCAGGAAGCAGCTGCTAATCTGTCCAGCTCAGGCTTTTCCTAGAGATCTTGTAGTCTCTTACAGATCTGGTTTAATCCCTAGCACAAGGGGAGAGAGAGAGAGAGAGAGAGAGAGAGAGAGAGAGAGAGAGAGAGAGAAGGAAATGAAAATACCTGAGATGTGGAGGTAGGGAGAGAGAAAGACATATTGCTTACAGGGAACAGTGATATAAATTATGTATTACTTCTCAGTGGAATCCGACACAAAGCAATTATATATTTAAAGCGCTGAAAGAATTTTATATTTCACAGCTCTCAAGAAAAAAAAATAGTAGGATGGTTGAGATGGCTGAGAGTGTGAAAGTACTCACCATGCAAACCTGACAGCCTGAGTTCAGATCCCAGAGCCCAAGCAGGGGGAGCTGGCACACACCTGTAGTCCCAGCACTCAGGGAGGCAGAGGCAGGCAGATCCCTGAGTTTGAGGCCAGCCTGGTCTACAAAGTGAGTCCAGAACAGCCAATAATACACAGAGAAACCCTGTCTCAAAAACAAAATTCCACCAAATCCCAGAGCCCACATTGGAAACACAGAACTGACTCCCAAGAGTTGTCCCCTGACCTCCATATCTGTGTACTTAGAGACATACATACAAACACACAAATAATGATGAACAATGATAATAATAATAATAACAACAACAAACAGGTTCCCTCAAAAAGGATGAAGTATATTTTCAAATAAACCAAAGGTGAGAGGGTTTATTATAATTACACATCAAGACCAAAATGTATTAGTAATAGGAAACATGTTAGTAAAAGCAGAATACTAGCTTCCCCCATCTGTCTTATTTTTTAAAGAGTATGTGACTATTTAATACAAAAGAAATTATTGTTATAGTCAGGTGGGACCCATAATGTATGTGGAAATGAAATATGTGACAATATAGGGTAAAGGTAGTGGTGATAAATGGAATTATAACGTTGTAAAATTTTTGCAAGTGGGTTCAGTGATACACTCCTGTATTTGTAGCTAGAAGGTTAATGTTCTGAGACCCTATCTACAAAACAAAGCAAAATCCAGTATTATTGCATTGTGAAGTATAATGTTGTCGGTTTGATGTTCATTTCTGTTGTTTGTGTTCTCTTTAGACAGTCTCAGATAGCCAAAGCTAGCCAGAAATTTGTTATGTACTCAAGGCCAGCCTTGAACTCTTGAATCCCTGTTCTCTACATCCCAAGTGCTAGAATTACAGGAGTGTACTACCACACCTGGTTTAGTATGTTATTCTTGGCAAATAGTGCATGTTGTAGACCGGCCAACAAACACAGAAATGCACATAGTAGAAAGAGGCATGGTTGAGAAAACCGAGAAAATAAAATCGTACAGTAAAAACTTTTCCAATTAACACACACACACACAAACACCCAAAGGATAAACAAAAAACAAAAAAAAGCATCATGTTTTCACACACACACACACACACACACACGGAGCATAGTAAAGGCAATCACACTAATACTTTCACCCAAGAGGTAGAGTTGATCAAGCTAGAGTAAAAAGCTCAAACCCAACCTATATTTTGCCTACATGAGATAGTGTTTAAATGTAAAGATGTAAAGAAAATATAAAATATGAGGGGAAATGTATATGTAAGCCATGCATAGTGTACACCCATAACCCTAGCACTTTTGAGGAGGTCAAACCTATTCTTGTGGCTACAGAGTGAGTTCCAGATCAGCCCGAGTTACATAAGGCGCTGTCTACATCAGCAGCACGCATGCATGTGGCACTGTAAGAAGCTTTTCTTATTCACAAAGTAGGTTTCAAAACAACAAGTATTCCCATTTTATACTGATTAAAGATGAACTCCAGAAAGAGAGGGGGAAAAACCACCACAAATTATATGCACCTACTACTAGAACCTTTAAATATGTGAATTAAGAATTGGCAGACCTAAAGAGAGAGAAGTAAGTATGGAAACAGAAATTTTCAGCACTCTCACTGATTGAGAGAAAAAGTATGAACAGTATTGTTAACCCAATTAACATTTATAGATCATTACACTTAAGAACTGCAGAGTGTTCCCAGAGATCAACTGTACTCTGGGATTAAAAATAAGTCTTAATGTGTTTTTAAAGATTAAGCTCCTACAGATTTTAAATCTATCAAAATTAAATATCTCCACCGAAGACAAAACATTTCAGCATAGTTTAGGCAAAATGAAGTTCAACAATATGTTCAAAATTTCTAAACATGAAGAGCATACTTCTAAGTGTCCCATGAATGAACAGCAAAAACAAAAACAGAAAACCACAAGAGAAATTAGAAGATACCTTAACTGAAGGTATAAAAATGTAAAAAGTTTAAGTTCCTGAAGAGTGGGGCTTATCAGAAGGGTATCAGCTGTATGAGAAGTGTACAGCTTTTCAAAATGCTCTGTTAGGAAGGAAGAAAGGTTTCAGGTCAGTTTTCTAAGTTTCCAGTTAAGAACATAGAAGAGGGCCAGCGAAGGGAGATGCCTATAAGTGCAGAGTATCTACTGCCCTTCCAGAGGACCCAAGTTCAGTTCCTCTAGGAGGATTAAACGTACACACCAACACATGTGTACACATAAATGAAAATAAAATTAATCTTTAAGAAAAGAAAGAAAGAGGCCAATGAGACGGCTCAGTGGGTTAAGGAGCTTGTCCAGCCTGATGAGGTTTACAGGCTACTTTCTGAAAGGTGCTTCTTGGGCGCAGGAGAGCGTACTCCAGTTACTCTTCATCTGCCTGCACAGAGAGCCTGGTGCCTTGCACAGCACACTGTGGTGTCAGAGTATAGCAGCTATATACTACATGGCCACTGATAGCCAAGGGCTTCCTGGTGCTGGGCTCTGGGTGAGCATTCTTTCCGTACTGTCAGTCCTATGAGGAGGTGCTAATGTTCTTCTCTCTGCAGACAAGAGCGTGAACTAGAAAACACCTTGTTCAGTGACCACTCAGCTTGTGGCAGAGCCAGAAAGCCAGCATGGTTTGCTCTGGAGTTTTGTCTTCTTTTCTTCATCCATTCATTAATTCACATTCATTCACTCATTCAGTGCATACATGTGCGTGTCCAAGAGAAAGTCAGAGGACAACTTGGGGGAACCAGTTCTCTCCTTCCACCATGGAGACCCCAGGGTCCTTGGGCTTCAAGCACCTGTCCCCTGCACCATCGCCGAGGCCCCTGAGCTCATCTTTTAAACTACACCCTGCTTTGTCTTCTGTACCTTTATCTGGGAAGAGGCCATAGAATTGGCTTCTGCCCTTACGGGTTTCCAGGATGGCCAGGGCTGGGATTTTGACTCTCTCATCCTCTGGGTTCTGGTGGTAAGTGTCTTTACCATCTCTCTGGCTTTTTACACAAGAATTTTATACAAATTCTTGAAGTAAAAGGATAGCCCTCTATTCCTGTAACTTTTTTTAATTATTATTTCTTTTTCCTTCTTTCATTCCTTTATTTTCTTTCTTTCTTTTCTTGGTCTCTCTTTTTCTGTGTTCAGGGCTGAGCTAAACTTCACACTTAGCCCCTTTAACTTGCTTTTTGTTTGCTTAAGAATTATAAAAGTTCATTTTATTTTTATATTTTATCAGCTTACAAATAATTGGGTTTCATTATAGCATTAGCACTTTCAAACAAAAATTTGTCTTTGTTGTTTCTCTCCTATGCCTTCTTCCCCACCTTCTCTCCCTCGCTTGTACCTTCACCCCAGTTGCCTACATTCTGCTTTCATGCCACACACGACCTTTCAACCCCCCTTCTTTCTAATGTTTTCTTCCCCTTGGCCTTCAATCTAGTTTCTTGGCATATACTCAACCTTTTTATTAAAATTTATTTTATTGTTTATGTGTATGGGTGTTTTTGCCTACGTATGTCATGTGCATGCCTGGTGCCCATGGAAGCCAGAACAGGTCTTCTGAACACCTGCATTTAGAGTTACGAGCAGTTGTGAGGCTCCATGAGGATGCTGGGAATTGAACCTAGCTCTTCTACAAGAGCAGCTGTGCTCCTATGGCCAGGTGTAGTGGCACACGCCTTTAATCCCAGCACTCATGAGGCTGAGGCAGGTGGATCTCTGTGAGTTCAAAGTCAGCCCGGTTTACAGCGTGAGTTCCAGGACAGCCAGGGCTGTTATTCAGAGAAATCCTGTCTTGTAAAACAAAACAAAACAAACAAACAAGTTGGGGAACACATACACACATTATAATCTCTGTTTCTATCTATGTATCTATGCATGTATACATGCATGCATGTATGTATGTATCTATGTGTGTATACATGTATGTATGTATCTATGTGTGTATACATGTATGTATCTGTGTATCTATCTATGTATTTATCTATCTCTATCTCTGTCTAATCTATCTGTATCTGTTTGCTTGACAGTGGTGGTACACATCTTTAATCCCAGCACTGGGGAGGCAAAGGTAGGCGGATTTCTGTGAGTTTGAGGCCAGCCAACGCTACACAAAGAAACCATGTCTTGAAGAAACAAAAGAGCAGCCAGTGCTCTTAAGCCTGAGCCATCTCTCCAGCCCTGAATGCACTCTTTCTTTAGTACTATACTTTGGAGACTTTTCCACAACACATGAATATGCACATCTTTAACTTTTCAGTAACTACTTTTTAGTTAATAAGTTACACGTACGAATTGTTTTGTTTTGTTTTGTTTTGTTTAGAGACAGGGTCTCACTATGTAGTTCTGGCTGTTCTAGACCTTGCTTTGTAAACCAGGCAGCTCATGAACTCAGAGATCCACCTGAATCTGCCTCCAAAGTGCTGGGACTAAAGTCATATGCCACAAATTTTGAAGTGTGCACACATTTAGAATGATTCAGTTGAACTGACTAGTGTGTGTTACTTCACAGTTCACCTTTAGTATGTGTATCAATAGTTAAAGTTTACTCTTTTAACAGTTTTTAAGAATGCTAGTCAGGCCGGGCATGGTGCTGCATGCCTGTGATCCAGCACTCGGGGAGGCAGAGTCAGGGGGATGGCTCTGTGTTCGAGGCCAGCCTGGTCTACATAGCAAGTCTAGGACAGCCAGGGCTACATAGAGAAACCCTGTCTTGAAAACCAAACAAACAAACAAAAAATAAAGCAAACAAACAAACAAAAAATTAGTCAGATATGAGACTGCATGTCTTCCCCTCTCCCCACACCATCATCACCCAAAATTTTGAAGTGTAGTGCATTGTTGAAGCTGGAGAGATGGCTCAGCAGTTAAGAATTGCTGCTCTTGTAAAGGACCTAGGTTCAGTTCCCAGAACCCTCATGACAGATCACAAGCATCTATAATTCCAGTTCTGCGGGATCCAGGACCGTTTTCTGGCCTTCACAAGCAAAGGCACACACATAGTGCACATACACATATGTAGCCAGAGCACTCATAAACATACAGTAAAAGCAATAAACAAATCTCTTAAAAACACAGTGCTTTTTGTGAACTATTGTCACCATGTTCTGCAGCAATCATTCTTTCTTAACATATGCACAGTATTCCATTGAATTGCTATATGTGCTGTGTGTATGTTTTCGTTAAGTATGCATTCACAGGTGTGTGCATGCAGGTGAAAATAGTAGCTGACCTAGGGTGTTGTTCCTTGGGGTAACCTGCTTTGTTTTGTTTTGTTTGGTTGGTTGGTTTTGGTTTTGGTTCTTTTGAAATAGGGTTTCTCGGTGTAGCCCTGGACATCCTAGAACTCTCTTTGCAAACCAGGCTGGACTTGGATGCAGAAATCTGCCTGCCTCTGCCTCCCGAGTGCTGGGATGAGAGACAGCTGTGCGTGCTAGGAAATGAACCCATCTTTTGGTTGTGAGTTGATACTTTAATGGCTGAGCCCTCTCTCTGGCCCCTGGTTTTGTTTTTTAATGATGGAATCTCTCACCAGGACCTGGGGCTCACAGATTAGGCTTCTTTAGCTAGTCAGCAAACCCCAGGGATCCTGCTGCCTCTACCTCCCTAGGGAAAGATCACAGACATGTGCCACCATGCCATATTTTTATGTGCATGCTGGGGATTGAATTTAGATTCACATTCTTGCACAGCAAGCACTTCATGGACTGAACTAGCGCACCAGCCCCAGCCTGCTTCATTATATTTAACGAGGTGCTTCTTCTTCTTCTTCTTCTTCTTCTTCTTCTTCTTCTTCTTCTTCTTTTTCTTCTTCTTCTTCTTCTTCTTCTTCTTCTTCTTCTTCTTTGTTGTGTTGTAGGCGGTTATTAATATTTACTATTGGTTTATCTTCTGGTAATGCTGCTGTTAATCCTCAGCAGCTGTATAACCAAATCACCACACAGAGACTGGGTTTTTAGTTAACCTAGAACACAATGCTGGGCAATATTTGCTCCCTCCTAAACCTCCAAGCCCTCAATTTCCTAACATTTAGATTTCCCACATTATACTTGCTTTTTGTGAAATCTTAGGTCTGGTTCATGCTCTACGTCCTCCAAGATCTTTCCTCCAGCTCCACTCTCCTTGCTCTCCTCCTAGCTCTCCTCTCGCCCCATCTCCTTCCACTCCTTTCCTGCTCTCTAGCTCCTCCCCTCTTTCCTGTCCTCTGGCTCCTCCCATTGCACAACATTGTATCTAGTTGCTTTATTTTGTCCTGTTTACACAAGAGTTGAGACAGGATGCTTATAATGAGTATCACAATGCAATATCCGGATTGAAACCAGAGAATTGGGGGTGGGGTGGGGGAGAAATCAGTATTTGAATGAACAAGGGTAAGGTGTATACATTAAAAAAACATTATACTAACATTGTTGAGACAGGGTTTCTCTGTGTATCTTTGGCTGTCCTGGACTCACTTTGTAGACCAGGCTGGCCTCGAACTCACAGAGGTCTGCATGCCTCTGCCTCCCTAGTGCTAGGATTACAGGCATGCATCATTGAGCCTGGCTGACTAGGTGTTTCTTCATGAATATTTAGCAGTATTGTGAAAATGCTACAAATACATTTGACTGACAAAGTACGATGTTTTGAAGAAGCAGGAGGCATAAGATATATGTATAAAGTTTCTATGTGAAAGGCTCAAGTAGGGTTACCAAACTGAGGGGTATATGATTCTGAAGGTTCTAACTTTAATTCTGTGTGTATGGATGTTTTGTTTGCATGTGTGTTTGTGCAGCACTTGCATGCCTGGTGCCTACAGAGACCAAAAGAAGGGATAGGATCCCTTGAAATGGAGTTACCAACAGATATGAGCTACCATGTGGGTGCTGGGAATTGAACTCCAGGCCTTTGGAAGAGTAGCCAGTGCCCTTAAGCACTGCGTCATCTTTCAAGCCCTGGGATATATGCATTTTAAATTTTGGTCCTATTTCCAAATTTCCCTCAGAACATTTGCATCAACTCATTCTCTCAGAACAGTGTGTGATGTGCTTGCTACCTTGCATTCCACTGTTCCCAGTCTCAAGTCCTCTCATTAAACTCTCACTGTGCCCCTTCTGCTCCCACTCAGCTTGGGGATTTGAAATGCACTCACTGGAGCTGTATGAAGATGTGTTGGTGAATTGCCATTCCTTTGGGACTGAGAGCTTAGACGTTTTTAGTAACTAAAGCTGCAAGCTTGTGAGGTACTTAGTTTCAGTTTAGCTTAATGGAAACCTGTTAGTGAGTTTTAAAATAAGGACCAAGACAACTGAAATGGTAAACATAGTCTCTTGGGCCTCAAGAAAGAGGAAATAGCATCTGTGGGTTTGTGTGCTTTGAAGAACCCCTCTTTCCAGGAACAGTCGTGTTGCATTGAGTTCTTCAGTGACATGTGAGCTGCTGAAGACCAGCCATTCCTAGGGTGGGTGCTTCCTAACACTTCCCATCAGCCCCTGTGTGGCTCAGGGCAGACAGGTTCCACACACAGAAGTCACACACTGCTGCCAGCCACCATTGGTCAGACAGGCACCATGCTATGCTTTCTATGCATCCACTCACTGAATCCTCACAGTAAGCCTGATTGCCCAAGAGGGGATTGCTATGAGGAATGTTTTAAAGACAAAGAACTCTGAGGTTTGGAGAAGACAAATATTTCTCCTCGAGTCATGGAATTAGCCTGCAACTCGGTGGACACTCAAGGTAAGGTGGACTTCAAAGCCCACACCTTCCTCTCCATGGCTTGCTCTAACCACACCCTCATGTTAAAAATGATAAGGAATGACCTACCTTCTTCCTCTTCTCCTTCTTCTTCTTCTTCTTCTTCTTCTTCTTCTTCTTCTTCTTCTTCTTCTTCTCCTCCTCCTTCTTCCTCTTCTTCCTCTTCTTCCTCTTCTTCCTCTTCTTCTTCTTCTTCTCCTCCTCCTCCTCCTTCTTCTTCTTTATTTTATTTTATTTTATTTTATTTTTATTTTGAGTCCTTTACTGTATAGCCCTGACTAGCCTGCAACTCACTGTATAGACCAGGCTGGCCTTGGAACTCAGAGAAATCTGGCTTTCTCTGCCTCTTGGGTGCTAAGATTAAAGCCCTGTACTTCTAATCCTTCTAAAATTATTTATTTAACTTTTTTTCCTACTTACTTTTCACTCCTGAAGACTTTTTAAAAATTGCTGTTGGGCAGTGGTGGTGCATGCCTTTAATCCCAGCACTTAGGAAGCAGAGGCAGTCAGAGCTCTACTCTACAGGTCGAGTTTCAGGACAGCCAGGGCTATACAGAGAAATCTAGTCTCGAAATAACAAAACAAAACAAATTTAAATAACCTTTTTACTCTAAATTATGCTCAGAGACACCTAGGCTACTTATACTGTACAAAACCAATCAGAAAACAAATTAATTGTAAGTGCTGGTAGATGCACAGCAGGCGGTAATAATGATCATCACTCACAATGGTGAGGAACTTTGTTTCCAATGTACCCTTGCATCATGAGCATCATTTATGTGAACTTTTCTCAAGAGCCTTGTCTTTAAAATAAGAACCATTTCCTGCTTTGTAGGCACCTCTGAGGAGCCAGGGTACTGCCTGCCTAAGGCTTCTGCAAGGGGCTACCCTGAAGGTTGATTATAAACAAGGATAGTACTGGAAGCTCGATGAAGCCAAAAGATGTATTTTTCAAAGAGTTGTTATTAGTTATTATTATTATTAATTATATGTATATGTACTTGCTTGTGAATGCAGATGTCCACAGAGACCAGAGGCATTGAATACCTCTGGATCTGAAGTTACAGGGTGATTGTAAGCAAACTCAGGCCCTCTAGAAAACTGGTCTAGGATGGATCTTAAGCTAAAGCTCATACAAAAGTGTGCTGAACCATCCAGGCGATCCAGTACTGTGCCTGAGGAAAGAGCTGGTACTGTGCAGAGAGGCAGCATCTTTGTTGTTGTTTGTTTTCAGAAGGGGTTTCTCTAACAAGTTCTGGCTGTCCTGGAGCTCACTGTGTAGACCAAGATGGCCTTGAACTCACAGAGATCACCTGCTGCTGCCCAGAAATGCTAGGATTAAAGATGTGCACCACCATGCCTGCTGAAAGGCAGCATCTTAACGAGGGAGGCCTGCCCTGACAGAATGGTACTAACTGGCCAGACATCATGGTTGGTGGTGTTGAGGTAAGGGAGAGAGATGCTTGGCACAGAACAGAAAAGTTTGATGGCTCAGGAAATGGGGTCACATAGCGTGGAGAAAGACAGAGTTTCTTTTTTCCTTTTTACTGAAGTTAATTATGAAATGAACTACAGACTCGAAAACAACACTTCATTGATGACAAAAGATGTTTAGATAGGAATGGAATCAAGGGTCACCATCATCTCAGGCACAGAAACACCTTACTTTTTGCAGGATTTCTTAGTGTTACCTGTGGCCAGGCTACCACTCCTTTTGCTTTCACAAGAAAGCCTTTTCCTCTTCATGTCTCTTTAGCCTGCCTTTTGGCCTATCTCAAGCCACCTTCACAGCTGGAGCTGCCACCTGCCACTCTTTCTCCAGGAAAGAAGTTGTGTGGGCAGCCTCTCATAGGTAAGCCACTGTCTCCTAGCAGAGAAGGCTGCAGGGGGCACACCCAACCTCCCGTTGGTTCAGTCTGACCATCAGACACTCAGGTCCAGAATCTCTGCTTACATGGCTCTTTCTGCTTAAACATGGGAGTCCTCTATGTGACTGAGCATGATTAGGAGAAGGAATGAGGTCATGATGGAACACTTGAGTTTCCTCTCCTAAACAGTGTGTGTGTGGGGGGAGTTCTTGGAGACTTTAATTCAAGAGAGCAACATGATCACATTCCCATTTTACGAAGACTGCAGTGACTAAAGTGTGCTCTCAAATTATGTTGACTTGGGATCAGTTGCTCCATCTCTCTAAATCTTTACTCTCTCATCTCTCTCATCTGTAAAGAAGGGATAATGACCCCACAGGCTGATTAAAAATATTAAATGTGATAATATACACAAATCGTTTAGTGAATGGTTATCCCAAAGCAAGTGTCTGCTAGTTAAAAATGGTGTTAATGATAAAGTCAAAGGGGAGAGAAACTGGATACAGGGAAACCAAATGTAGTTAGGCAATAAGAACAGGAGAATGTTTAACTGTGAAGGTGCTCACGCTGAGACACCTGGCTTCTCACTAATGACCAGAGGTATGTTGCTTGCCATAGTGGCCTGGGTAGGCTTCTTCCTGTCCCACTCTGAGGTAGCTTCAGTTGACCATATAGAATAGCCTGCCCAAGAGAAGAGGGCCTTCTGTGGTCAATGGCATAAGAATTGCAGGCCTCCTGTGCTGGGACTTCTAAGCCACCTCCCACATAGACTGCAGTGCTGTGATTCTTTTCATAGTATTGTCCCCTTTTGTAAACCAAAAGAGACAAGAGAGTGTCTAAAGAAAACCTAACTGGGTCCTTAATCTCACAAAAGCCAGTGCCAGTTCAGCATAGAGAGTAGAAGGGAGCCTGCTCAGAGGGAGGGAGGGAGGAAGGGGGCTAGGAGAGGAGAGAGATGGGACAGAGGCCAGCTGAGTGGGCTTTTTCAGGCAGAGCTGTCACAGCAGGTAGGAAGAAGAGCTGGTGCTCCTGGAAGAAGAATAAAAGCAAAGGTGGAGAGCAGGGAAGGTCCACGGCAAGCTGGGGGCTAGAAGGAGCCTTGAGAGATTGCATCTCAAAGCCCTGGCTATATGAGGGTAGGAAGGCTAGACTGGAGACATGGGGCCAGGCTGATGGAGTTCTGAGTGCCCAGGGAAGGAGCCTGGGCTTTCTTCTTCTGTGATTTGATGGTTTCTGGAAACAGCCATCAAAAGCTTTTCAGGAATTCAGGCTTGTCTGTCTCTGGCGTCTCCTTCTGGAAGACCAAGGGCCCAGAGTGGCAGCCTGACATTCAATCTCCTTTGCCATTGTTAGAAAGTCAGGGCTGTGGCTGATTTCATTGGTCTGTTTTGCATTTATTATAGTGTGGCTTTTATAGTGTGTTAATTGAAATATTTCCAACTGCCAAAAACAATCACACTCAAAGTGCCTTGTCAGTTCTTTTTCATTGCCAGATAAATGTTTTACAGACACTTACAGGACAGTGGTGACTGGACACACCCACACTCCACCTCCTTCATTCAAATGTTAGATTTTTGTTTGATGAAACATTTTATTGTCTATGTCACTGTTCTTTTCTTACTTTTTTTTTTTTTCTTAAAAATAAAACAAAACATAAAACCCAGGCTGGAGAGATGGCTCAGTGGTTAATAGTCCTTTCTGCTCTTCAGTAAACATGAATTTGGTTCCCATCACCCCTATGGGGTGGCTCACTTGTAACTCTAGCTCAGGGGTTCCTATGCTGTCTTCTGACTTCCACAGGTTCATGCACACAGGTGACATAATACAAATACCCATACATACACATAAATAAAAATAAATATTAAAAACATCACCTATGAAATCTTGTTGACACTAAGCTGATAAATGGTCACAACAAAATGACATCTTTGTTGTATATCCCAAGCTGGTAAGGTAGCACTCACACACTCTTATAGCAGCCTGGCACAGAGCTAGCTTTCAGAGCTTACGCTGAGTGGGCATTAATACCGACTTGCATTCTAGGTAAACTTGACAAGTGCTCCACTGCTTAGCTTAGTGCACAACAAATAAACAAATAAATGATCCACAAATGTTTGTCAAGTTGAATTGAGCATGTTTCTTGAACCAGACAGCTTCTGAGGCAGTGCTTGATGAAAAGAGGTTTGTTTGTTGTTTTGTTTGTTTTGTTTTGAGACAGGGTTTCTCTGTGTAATAGCCCTCGCTGTCCTGGATCTCGCTCTGTAGACCAGGCCTCGAACTCAGAGATCTGCCTTCCAAGTGCTAGGATTAAAGATGTGTGCTACCACTGCCCGACTAGAAAAAAAAAAAAAGGTTCATTGTAGCTCACAGTTCCGGAGAGACTCGGAGCATTGCTTCTCTATTATATTTGCTCAGGTGAGGACCGAAAGGCAGAGCCAGCACAGGAGGAAGGATAATGTCTTGAATCAGAAGCAAAGGGAGAAGGAGGTGCCAGGCTTACTCCTTTTATAAACACTCTCTGGGAACTATCAAGTTTCAGATTACAACAGTACCTTTATGCCTTCCAAAGGCATGTCCACAATATCCCAAGGGTTTCCCACCAGAACCCATTAAAGGTTCTGTTGCTTTCTAGTACCCAGCCTGGGGCCAGGCCTATAACATGTGAACTTTGGGAAGACAGTCAGATTACATGCTCTTGAAAACATGACATTTAATGTTTTAAAAATGTATTTGTATATGGGTATTTTGCCTGCATGCATGCTTGTGTATGATGTGCTTGGTGCCCTCAGAGGTCAGAGAGGTGTTGGATCCCCTGGAACTAAAGTTACAGATGGTTCTAAGTCTCTGTTGTGGGGACTGGAGATCACACCCAAGTTCTCTAGAAGAGCAGCCACGTTCTTAACCACTCAGCCATCTCTCCACCACCACTCCAGCCCCTGCACATGACGTTTAACAAACAGAACTGGACCAAGTTATCATGTCCATTCTGTACTTTTCACTGATGAGAAGTCTAAAGTCCAAAGAGGAAAACTTTTTCCCAAGGTTATCTTCACCAATGAGGCTGATGGAATTCCTTAATCTATTCTGTAAATTATCTCAATACCTTCTGTGTTTGAGCATTCCAGGTGATGGAATATAGTAATATTCCAACCAAATAAACTCCTACTCAGGCTGGGTGATGATGGTGCAAGCCTTTAAGCACAGCACTTGAAGGGCAGAGGCAGGTGGGTCTGTGTGAGTTGGAGGCCAGCCTGTCTACAGAGTGAGTTCCAGGACAACTAGAGCTACATAGAAAACACTGTCTCAAAAAAAAAAAAAAAAACCAATGTTTTTTCCCAAATAAACATCTACTCATAGGGCCTTATATGTATTCCAAACAGGTGTTGTAAATACAAGATGCTTTTGAAACCCCATATTGCCCCATTCAGTGCTGAAAGTACAGGTGTATACCACCATGCGTTTGTTTTGCACTTGTTGGTTTATTTATTATTATTTTTTGACAGTGTCACTGTGTAGCCCTGGTTGGCCTGGAATTCACCATGTAGACCAAGCTGGTCTCAAACTCAAAGAGATCCACTTTTCTTTGTCTCCTGAGTGCTGGGATCAAAGGTGCAACTATGTTCTGTGCAAATGAGTGTGTGTATGTGTGTGTGTGTGTGTGTGTGTGTGCCATAGCACTTATGTGCAGGTTAGAGGACAATTTGTAGACTCTTCTCTCCTTCTACCATGTGTGTCTCAGGGATCAAACTCAGGTCACCAGGCTTATGAACAAGTTGCCTTTATCCTCTGAAACATGCTGCTGGCCCACCAATCCTGGGTTTGTGTGGTACTAGGAGGTGAATCCAGGATTTCATACATTGTACTGAGCATTCTACCAACAAAGCTACATCCTCAGAGTTTGGCACATACTTTAAAATATTTGCTGAATTAGTTATAAGTAAAATTCCCAGTTCTAAGTTTCCTGGGTTACTCTTCATGGGTTAGTTGTGGTCATGCTAAAACAGGGTTGCCTCAGATATAGGACCTCCCTAGTTCTCTAAGTACCCATGCCACTGGGAGTTACAGCATGGTTCTGAGAGTTGGGAAAGCTCAAAGCCCTTTGCTACAAAGTTCTTGGGCAGAGCCTCCCTAGCACATAATGCATGCTCTCCCTATGCGGTTTCACCTGTGACTTATCTTCTATTTTATTTTCCCTTTAGAGTATCAATGTGACCAGAGGAGCCAGGAAAAGAGTAAGTACTGAGACCACCATTCATTCAACAAGGTCTAATGGCATTTTTTTTTCCTATGGAAAATATTATCTATGTATTTTTAGAAAAGTTGAACAAGATAGAAGAACCTTAAGGTTATACTTAAGCTACTACTTAGGATAACCTTTTATTTAACAACCAATGTTATATCCTCCCAGATATTTTTAAGTATATACAAAAGTACACATATTCATTTTTAAATGTAACAGAACAGCATTATTTTATGAACTGTTTTCACATAAATATTTAGGAAATCTTCCATTCCTAATGCACTTTTCTTCTATCATTTAAAATTATTACATAATATTTATCCATATGTCCCTTAAGGCCATGCCATACTGTGTTCAGCGTGCCTCACTGTAAAGGAAATACAGCAACATTTCCTCTTTTTCACTATTATGACCAACCTTCTAATGGGCAACCACATGTCTGTCCCTCTGGGCGTGTCTTTGGTTATTTTCTTATTACTTGGGTAAATATATTCACATTGCTCTTTAGAAAGGTTGTACCTCTTCCTGGAATCTCACCTTCCACACTGAATGCTCTTCTTGTTGTTTTCCAGTATTATTGTGGAAGAAAAAGTATTGCTTTGTTCTGAATGTCTTTGATTGTTAGTAAAGATGAACATTTCAAATACCCATGGCCGCTTTGGCAAGATATTTAACTCTAGCAAGCAATGCAGAGCTTCTATCCCTGACTTTGTTGACTTAAAGAAGCAAAGTACAAGACCGTATTTGCTTTAAGAATCATTAAAAAAAAAAAAAAAGAGTAATTGATGTGGCAGATTAGAAGGTCAAATACAAGTTTGGACAGCAGTGGTTGATGAACAGCTGTCTCTGGCCTCTCCCTGGCTGGCTAAGCACTTGATGTAAAGTCCTTGATGAGTGGTATGGACTTCAGCTTCTAGGCTTTATGGAAGGCAAGAGGAAGAGCCAGATCTTCTGCTACCCTGCTGGGGACAAAGGCCCACCACAGTGTTTTGGGTGAGCCCTGATCCCAGGAGAGAGGTGGTCATGATCTTCCAGGCACTGAGAACCATGGCCTCAGCAGTTCCTCTGGAGTCTTCCATGCACAGTGGTCTGTTGGACATTATGTATTCTGTGCACAATGGATAGGACTTGGTTTCAGTGAGGACTTGGGAATAAAGGGTTCCTGCAGCATCACTTGTGTATCCAAGAAGATTCTCTTGGGGTTTTGTTTAGGATGAAGATTCAGGGACTGATGTAGGAGAAGGCACTGATGATTGGTCCCAATCCAGAGCTACAGTGCGACCCCCGGACCAGCTGGAGTTGACTGATGCAGTGAGTGAGCAGCCTGCTCTCCTCGCTCTTTTTGTTTCCTGCTGCTTCAGAGATGGGCTCTTTCACAGTGCAGATTAGAAGCCTGCACAGAGCTTACAGGGGCCCTGAGATCCTGAGTCTCAGAGGTGAGGGGTGGGGGGCAGGAGGAAACCCAAGCATACTTTATGCATGACCCTCTTGGTGTTTCTCTCCTTCAGGAGTTAAAGGAAGAGTTTACTCGGATCCTGACAGCCAACAACCCACATGCACCCCAGAATATTGTCAGGTACAGCTTCAAAGTAAGTCATGCCCTCCTGGGCAGGGCCTTGATGTGTTCTGGAAGCAACAGTGACTGAGCACATTGCCAAAGCTTCTGGCTATTTCACAAGTGATCACTTGTAAAATGAGGTCCTTGGCTAGAAATTTATAAGGAGTGTTCCAGGGTGTGGGGATCAGAGGTCAGAAGACATTATGGAGCTGCTTCTCTTTCCCCCCTGTGGAGATCTAGGCCATCAAACTGAGGTGGTCAGGTGTGGCAGCAAACTTAGCCACCTAGCAGGCCCTTTTGAAATTTCGAAATGAATCTCCCTTCGTATCCCAAGGATTCTTTCCTTGTGGTGCTGGCACTGACTCCAGTAAGCTGAGAGCATTGCACGCACTGATCAAGTATTTCACCATGAGCTGTGTCCCAGCTTTTCATTTCCAAGAATGCCTTTCTCATATACAGACACATTCTCCAGCAACACAAGCTTTTGGGTTTTAGAAGCTTAGCTTTTCCTCCAGGCAGAGCCCTGTATAGAGTCCCCTCTGAAAGAGATGTTGGCCTCACATCCACATAGGATCTTTCCATCTGAGAGCAGTCCTGGCAGGCTCTGGGCACATGGTCCCTTGATGGGATAGGCAGGTAGGTGACTCCCAGGGTAAGTGTGGTGTGAGCAAGTTCTGAGTCAGAGACAACACTGTTTCAAACCACTGCAGGGTCAGCTCCCATAAGGTCTGAAGAGAATTCCAGAGTACTTTTGAGCGGAAGCAGAAGTCATACCTCTGTTTCTTATTTCACTTTGGGGCTTTTTTGTTCCATTCCTACTATGTGCCAGCATCAGATCCTATATGAGGTATTTTTACACAGACTATCACAGACAACCCTCATGTTTCTTTGATATAAAACTATTGTTATCTTCTTTTTTTAGATTCTGCTGTTAAATTACATAAAACAAATGGCAAATGTCACACAACCTGGGTTCAAGGCAAGATTTGAACTAGTTTGTCTGACACCTAGCTAGTTTAAAATTGCTTCTTTTAAACAATTTTGCCAGCTGTAGTGGCTCACACCTGTGATTCCAGCACTCGGGAAGCAGAAGCAGGAACATCATTGTAAATCTGAGGTCAGCCTACGATATATCCACATGGCAGACCCTGTTTCGGCAAACAGAGAAAACAAAACATTTTATATACACACAGACACACACACAAACACACTAGTGGGGAGAGTTTTGAATATATAACAAGAAACCTGTAGTACAAATTTCAAAATATTAAAAAATGGTAGAAAGTAAATGTCCCTCTGTCCCTGTCCTTTTCAGCTTTTTATTTGTTTTATTTTTGAGACAGGGTCTCCCTATACAACCCAAGCTGACCTCAACTCCATGATCCTCGGGTGCCTCAGCGTCGCTGGTTATGGGTTTATACCTGTGTTTTGCCATGCATGACTTCATCTTAGAGGTGGTTTTGTCAGAGTACAGCTTACATGCCCATCATTCACCCATTTAAAACTTACAAGGATGGCGTGTGGCTTATTCATAAATTATACAACTCTCAACACAATCAATTTCCAGGCTCTTTTGTCCTCGTTTTATTTCTTAGAGACAAAATCTCATAATCCAAGCTGACTTTGAGCTTGCTGTGTAGCTGAGTATGACCTTGAACGTCTGATCCTCCTGACTTCACTCCTGAGTGCTAAGATTACAGGTGTGTACTTCCATGCCAGGCTTAAAATATCTTTATTTCCCCAGCAGGAGACTCCATACCTCATAGTTGTTACTATTCAACCCTCCATCTCCTCTAGCCTGTGGAAGCACTAAGTTATTTTTGTTTCTAGGTTTGCCTATTCTGGACATGTCCGGGGATGGGTCCTATACTTCGTAGTCTTGTGTGTTGGGCATCTTTCATTCAGCATCACATTTCAATTTATCCATGTTATAGCATCTGTCAATACTTCATGTCTTCTTATTGTCAAATAATATTTCATTCTATGATATGCTGCATTGTCTTTACCCATCCATCAGTTGAAGAACATTTGAATTGTTTATTCTTTGGGAAATTCTAAGTAATGCTGTTTTCTGTTCAGATTGTGTAGTCAGTCCTTTCACAAACATGTTGAAGCAAATCCTAATGTGTTTCCTAAAAGATACTAATCAAGAGTTTTGCTAATGGTCCCCCTTGGGCAGCTCACTTAGGTTGGAAGGAAACCTGTACTCTCTGAAGTCATGCTACACTGTGGCATACCTTCCTGTCTTGCCATTAGGAAGAGGGTGCCTCTGGGACTCAGTGGCAAGAGCATGACAGGCAGGTGTTACCTTTCCATTTCAATGTTCTCTTCTTGCCCTTCCTTTGAGTAAACTTCCAGCTGGCTCCCAGGAAACCTCACTCTATGTTTTCAGTATCTCTGGCCTTTTGAAGTTCTCCTACAGTGCCTGTCTCTATTGGTCCTGCAAGGTCTGGTTGTAGGTTTCAAGGCTGCTCCTTTCCACTGATTTGCTAAAGAATCTGAATTCTATCCCTAAATTGAAAAGGAAGTTTCCAGGTGGCTGTTAAGGACAGAATGGAGGCAAAGTCTTAAAGAAAACTTAATGGGTCATTTATTCTCATGGGGACCTCTGTCATCATCACGCTGTTAGTTTCTGTTTTATTGAGCATTGATACTGAGCACTTATGTGTTAGGCGTTGTGTTAATTGATTACTTTCATTATTGTCAATACTTACACTATCTTGAAAATTGGATGACATTATTTTATCTGATAGAAGAAGAAACTAGGGCCTGGGGGTTTACGATAAGGTCATGGTCATAGTAAGAGCAGACTTAGGATCTGAGGCCAGTTCTGCCATCAAAGACCATGCTGCTAACCACTACACCTTCCCGTCCCATCCACCTGAATTACTGAGAGGAGAGGCTTCTCAGTGACTTTTTAAGGCAGAGCCTCACAAGCTGTTGTGATAGTGGCCTTCCCAGACTCCCAGACGAGGGATGTCTGCTAGAGCCAGAGCCTATAGCCTGTTTTGATTTTTTTTTTTTTAAATCTCAGGGTGCCATACAAATATAATTATCTTCCACATGATGTGAAATGGTTGAACAGAACTGTTTTAAAAGGAAAGGTGCCTCTGGTCTCCAGCTCCACTTTGTGGTTGCTAGGAGTCTAATCAACAAGGAGAGTGCACAGGAACTCTAGATCACAGGTTCTGTGTCCTCTAGACACAGCAACTGTGTCTGTTCTTGCTCAGCTTTATATCCTGGGCACCTAGGAAATACTTGGCACGTTGTAGCTGCTCAAATATTCCTTGTTAATGAACAAATACGGTTTCTTGGGCTTGAAGCCCAGTCCTGCTTCTCATCTTCTATGTGACCTGGACAAGTGCCAAACCCAAACTTTCTCTGGATTCTGTGGTCCTCCTGGACAGAAGTAGGAGATTAGAGATTTGGTTGTCTCTGCTGTTCTGTCCCCTCTGACATCCACTAACATGGTGTGGCGAGGCTTTGGCAGGTGTACTGGATGATTGTGTCTGACTTGCCCAAGGTCTGAGCTGAGGCAGGTGAACTGGGGTCCCTTGGCATGGATGCAGAGGCCAGGTACCTGAGCCAGTGATCCTTAAGTGTGGGCTGCTTCAGGCTTGGAGCAGGGGATATTGAAAAATGAGGCTTTGAGACTGAGCGTAATGGCTCACACCTTTAATCCCAGTGCTTGAGAGGCAGAGCCAGGCAGCTTTCTGAGTCTGAGGCCAGCCTGACCACATAGAGAGTTCCAGGCCCATGTGGATCTAACATTTTTTTAAAGTGATTTTTAAACATGTCTTTGATGAAAACTTTAAAAAACAAATTATTTTATTTGTCTTTCCTTCTTTAAGCAGAAACACAGTGGAAAACCATGCTAACAAGGGTTACTGCTCCTTTAAGAAGGGTGAAATGCTGGCCTGAGAGCAGCAGTTCTCAACCTGCAGGCTGACCCCTTTGAGGTGGACTGACCTTAGGCATCACCTAAGACCATCAGAAACACAGATATTTACATTACAATTCATAACAGTAGCCAAATCACAGTTATGAAGTAGCAACAAATAATTTGTGGTTGTGGGTCAGGGTAACGTGAGGCACCGCATGAAAGGGCCGCAGCGCTAGGAAGAGGAGCACTGGGTTAGAGAACGGAGGAAGAGGGCAGCCACTGGGTTAGAGAACGGAGGAAGAGGGCAGCCACTGGGTTAGAGAACGGAGGAAGAGGGCAGCCACTGGGTTAGAGAACGGAGGAAGAGGGCAGCCACTGGGTTAGAGAACGGAGGAAGAGGGCAGCCACTGGGTTAGAGAACGGAGGAAGAGGGCAGCCACTGGTTTAGAGAACGGAGGAAGAGGGCAGCCACTGGGTTAGAGAACGGAGGAAGAGGGCAGCCACTGGTTTAGAGAACGGAGGAAGAGGGCAGCCACTGGGTTAGAGAACGGAGGAAGAGGGCAGCCACTGGGTTAGAGAACGGAGGAAGAGGGCAGCCACTGGGTTAGAGAACGGAGGAAGAGGGCAGCCACTGGGTTAGAGAACGGAGGAAGAGGGCAGCCACTGGGTTAGAGAACGGAGGAAGAGGGCAGCCACTGGGTTAGAGAACGGAGGAAGAGGGCAGCCACTGGGTTAGAGAACGGAGGAAGAGGGCAGCCACTGGGTTAGAGAACGGAGGAAGAGGGCAGCCACTGGGTTAGAGAACGGAGGAAGAGGGCAGCCACTGGGTTAGAGAACGGAGGAAGAGGGCAGCCACTGGTTTAGAGAACGGAGGAAGAGGGCAGCCACTGGGTTAGAGAACGGAGGAAGAGGGCAGCCACTGGGTTAGAGAACGGAGGAAGAGGGCAGCCACTGGGTTAGAGAACGGAGGAAGAGGGCAGCCACTGGGTTAGAGAACGGAGGAAGAGGGCAGCCACTGGGTTAGAGAACGGAGGAAGAGGGCAGCCACTGGGTTAGAGAACGGAGGAAGAGGGCAGCCACTGGGTTAGAGAACGGAGGAAGAGGGCAGCCACTGGGTTAGAGAACGGAGGAAGAGGGCAGCCACTGGGTTAGAGAACGGAGGAAGAGGGCAGCCACTGGGTTAGAGAACGGAGGAAGAGGGCAGCCACTGGGTTAGAGAACGGAGGAAGAGGGCAGCCACTGGGTTAGAGAACGGAGGAAGAGGGCAGCCACTGGGTTAGAGAACGGAGGAAGAGGGCAGCCACTGGTTTAGAGAACGGAGGAAGAGGGCAGCCACTGGGTTAGAGAACGGAGGAAGAGGGCAGCCACTGGGTTAGAGAACGGAGGAAGAGGGCAGCCACTGGGTTAGAGAACGGAGGAAGAGGGCAGCCACTGGGTTAGAGAACGGAGGAAGAGGGCAGCCACTGGGTTAGAGAACGGAGGGAGAGGGCAGCCACTGGTTTAGAGAACGGAGGAAGAGGGCAGCCACTGGGTTAGAGAACGGAGGAAGAGGGCAGCCACTGGTTTAGAGAACGGAGGAAGAGGGCAGCCACTGGGTTAGAGAACGGAGGAAGAGGGCAGCCACTGGGTTAGAGAACGGAGGAAGAGGGCAGCCACTGGGTTAGAGAACGGAGGGAGAGGGCAGCCACTGGTTTAGAGAACGGAGGAAGAGGGCAGCCACTGGGTTAGAGAACGGAGGAAGAGGGCAGCCACTGGGTTAGAGAACGGAGGAAGAGGGCAGCCACTGGGTTAGAGAACGGAGGGAGAGGGCAGCCACTGGGTTAGAGAACGGAGGAAGAGGGCAGCCACTGGGTTAGAGAACGGAGGGAGAGGGCAGCCACTGGGTTAGAGAACGGAGGAAGAGGGCAGCCACTGGGTTAGAGAACGGAGGAAGAGGGCAGCCACTGGTTTAGAGAACGGAGGGAGAGGGCAGCCACTGGGTTAGAGAACGGAGGAAGAGGGCAGCCACTGGTTTAGAGAACGGAGGGAGAGGGCAGCCACTGGGTTAGAGAACGGAGGAAGAGGGCAGCCACTGGGTTAGAGAACGGAGGAAGAGGGCAGCCACTGGTTTAGAGAACGGAGGAAGAGGGCAGCCACTGGTTTAGAGAACGGAGGAAGAGGGCAGCCACTGGTTTAGAGAACGGAGGAAGAGGGCAGCCACTGGTTTAGAGAACGGAGGAAGAGGGCAGCCACTGGGTTAGAGAACGGAGGAAGAGGGCAGCCACTGGGTTAGAGAACGGAGGAAGAGGGCAGCCACTGGGTTAGAGAACGGAGGAAGAGGGCAGCCACTGGGTTAGAGAACGGAGGAAGAGGGCAGCCACTGGGTTAGAGAACGGAGGAAGAGGGCAGCCACTGGGTTAGAGAACGGAGGAAGAGGGCAGCCACTGGGTTAGAGAACGGAGGAAGAGGGCAGCCACTGGGTTAGAGAACGGAGGAAGAGGGCAGCCACTGGTTTAGAGAACGGAGGAAGAGGGCAGCCACTGGGTTAGAGAACGGAGGAAGAGGGCAGCCACTGGTTTAGAGAACGGAGGAAGAGGGCAGCCACTGGTTTAGAGAACGGAGGAAGAGGGCAGCCACTGGTTTAGAGAACGGAGGAAGAGGGCAGCCACTGGGTTAGAGAACGGAGGAAGAGGGCAGCCACTGGTTTAGAGAACGGAGGAAGAGGGCAGCCACTGGTTTAGAGAACGGAGGAAGAGGGCAGCCACTGGTTTAGAGAACGGAGGAAGAGGGCAGCCACTGGTTTAGAGAACGGAGGAAGAGGGCAGCCACTGGTTTAGAGAACGGAGGAAGAGGGCAGCCACTGGTTTAGAGAACGGAGGAAGAGGGCAGCCACTGGTTTAGAGAACGGAGGAAGAGGGCAGCCACTGGTTTAGAGAACGGAGGAAGAGGGCAGCCACTGGTTTAGAGAACGGAGGAAGGTGGGCACTGGTTTAGAGAACGGAGGAGGCTACATTCTGACAGCAGGCAGGGTGACAGAGTGACAGGGTCCCCTTGTGGGGTCCCTGGTCTGATTTAGCCCCTTTCTTTCCAGGAAGGCACATATAAGCCTATTGGTTTTGTGAACCAGCTAGCAGTTCACTTCAGCCAGGTGGGGAACCTGATTCCCAAAGACTCCGATGAAGGACGTCGGCAGCACTACCGTGATGAGCTAGCAGCAGGTAGGACTGTGGGCCAGCCTAACGCTGCAGCCAAGCCTGGCTCTCTGAGGACTCCGTCCCTCCAGAGCTTTGTGGGCCTCTACTTCCATGATGTCCAACAGCAAGCTGTTTGGACAGGCCTGAGAGCCCCCCGCACCCAAAGTCAGGGAAGGCTCAGGGCATAAGCAGAATCTGAAAGGCAGGAAGAAAATGACCCTGCCTGCTAGAGCCTGAGCAGGTGTGGATCCTGAGCTCATCAGCAACATCTTGTCAAGGCTCCCAGGAATCTGCCAAGGTGGTGACTTCAGATACGGAAATCTTTGAAGAAGACGAAGAACCCAAAGAAGGAGAAACTGAAGCCGGGAGTCAGACAGATATACCTGCTGCAACTGAGGTGGATGGTTGTTCCTTGTCCCCACTACGCCAGATAAGCTGTGGATGGAGGCTTTCGGGGTGGGAAGTAGAGGCTGCCAATGCTTTGGGCAGCATCTTCTCACCTGCCTGCATCGTACTTGATCAGGGTGTCCTTCCTGATCTTTATTTCCAGATGCCTGAAAAAGTGATTGAAGAAGAACTGATGGCTCCTGTGCAGCCCAGAGAACGAAAACTAACTAACCAGTTTAACTTCAGTGAGAGAGCATCACAGACCTTCAACAACCGGCTCCGGGTAGACACCTTTACTGTGACGCTCTGTGCTGTGCAATGGGAAGGCAGACACAGGCCTGAGATTGGTTCTTGTAGGCCTGAGACTGGCAGATGTAACAGGGAAGACCAGTTTATCTCTCCAAAGAGAACCGCAAGCCATCTAGCCAGTTGGGGGGTGGCTAGAGCCCTCAGACCTCACTGAGAGGCTGACACTTGGGCTAGACTTGAAGAGAGAGTTGAAATCAGGACTAGAGTATGCCAGCAACATAGGGAGTCTTGGAACAATATAACTGAAATTGATGGTCTCTATGGTAGATCAGCTTAGACATGCTAGAATGTTTCCTGACTATGAAGGATCCTGAGAACCAGGCTGAGAGAGCCTGGCAGGTTTTAGGTGAGACATACATACATACATACACACACACACATACACACATACACACACACACACACGTGTTCTACAGTAGTGCATCTATGATGGAGCGTAGCACCCTGTGTGGTCCTTAGGCTGATGTTGGATAATAGGGTGATACTTAATGGGGAGGATGCAGAGATCACATTATTAGGGAGAAACCTTCTCTTGTAAGGGACATTAGCCCCAGCACTTGTGGGAGGCTGGCCTCTGTACCCTGTGTCTGGAGACTGGTGACATGTTGGCTTCTTGAAAATCTGTCCATCCTCCACCTGGACCCTTTCTTGATTAAAAACTGTCGAAGTTTTTCTTCACTGCCCTTGCCCTTCAGCTTAGGCTACTGAAGGAGGCCAAAATGGAAGAACAAATGTGGGATCTGAATAATTAAATCTTTCACCAGGCTCTTCTTTGCTTCCCCAGCTCTGTTACATCCCTTCCTCAGCTCTAACCAGAATTCTACTAAAGATGTACTGTTGGGTTAAGTGAGGGGGTGAATCCATCCATGGGCCTCGGTTGTCACTGTTCTCTAGGATCGGGAGTGTCAGATGGAGCCTCCACCGAGGACAAACTTTTCAGCCACAGCCAATCAGGTAAGATCCTGGCTCAGCCTGAAAACTGCCATCATCTGCACTCCAGTACATCCTGGAGCATTCAGCAGCGATAGGCTCCTCTTACAGTCTGCCTTGATTATCCTGAGAAGCCAGTCTCTGAACACTAGGCACATCACACAACAGGTACCCAACAGTAAGCTCTGGACCAACCGCATGCCTGTAGGCCAAGGTGGTACATGCTGGAGACACGGCTTCTGGAGTTTCACCTCACAACAAGTGAGAATGCTTGCTCCCAGGAGCTCTAGGGAGCCTATGGCACCCTGTGACTGGCTTTAAAGTATCAAAGTACTTTTGACTGCCTTTACAGCAGCCTTTGGCATTCTTGCAGAACCCCCACCCCCATCCTTCCCCATTAAGCCCTAGTGGCTGGTGGTGCTGACTTGGAGACCTAAGCTCAGGCCCAAGCTCGGCTGGTTCCTCTATGAGATCCTAGGCACAATATGCTTCACTTCTTAATGCTTTTGTTTCTTTCTTTGTCAATAAAGGATGATAAGCTGCCTCTCTCTGAATGAGATAGCAAATGCTGAAGTGCCTTGCTGAGAGGCCTATTGGCCTTCAGGCAAATCTTTTAAGTGTAAGGTGTGTCTGTAAGGGTCTGGCCTCCAGGTGGCAGTGACTGCCCGGTCTAGGGAACACTCTGTCAGCTGCTGCATTTGCCCAGCACCAGAGCCTTGCTGCTGCTTCTGCTGCTTGGGCTTGCCTTCAGGTCCAGTTGGCAGATACTTATTTATTTCCTTCTGATCTTAAGATGTGGACAGTGAAGTACACAGCCAGCTTGAGCCAAATAGGTTTATCCTGTTTCCATGGAGGCAGACACTTTTTCCATTAATATTGTGTGTGTGTGTTTGAGTGTGTGTAGGTCAAAGGACAGCTGGCAGGACTCAGTTTTCTTTCCACCATATGGTCCTAGAGATTGAACTCAGGTCATCAGGCTTGGTGGAAAGTGCCTTATCTCCAAGCTATCTCACCAGGTTGAGTAAAAAAAAATAATAATAATAATTTAAGATTTATTTATTTATTATACAGTGTTCTGTCTGCATATACCAATACACCTGCATGCTAGAGGAGGGCTCCAGATCCCATTATAGATGGTTGGGAGCCACCATGTGGTTGCTGGGAACTGAACTCAGGACCTCTGGAAGAGCAGCCAGTGCCCTTAACCTCTGAGCCATCTCTCCAGCCCATAAGCTTTTGTAAAAACATCTTTAAATTCAGTTTTAGAAGTCTCTAACAAACTGTTGGTTGCACAGTTTTCTGCCTGGTGGGGGTGAAACCTAGAACAACATTCATTGATCTCCAGCTTAAGATTCAGACTCTGTGCTAGCTCAAAGGAACCCTGAAAACTCCATCCTGCCTTTTCCAGGGTGATTAGCACGGAAGACAGACTTTGACCATGTAGTTACAATGAGCCAATTGGAGTGTGCTATGGAGACATTTGATGGGGGTTAATATGACCAACTCTTGCAGGCTGACAAGCTGGCAGGAGTGAAATCTGTGCCCTGTGGTGACTCTCCTGTCTTGCTCTCACCTAGTGGGAAATCTATGATGCTTATGTAGATGAGCTTGAGAAACAGGAAAAGACCAAAGAGAAGGAGAAGGCAAAGACTCCAGTGGCTAAGAAAACAGAGAAGATGGCCATGAGGAAACTGACGTCTATGGAGTCCCAGGTTTGGTGGGGGAGATCTACAGCTGTCACATAATGTCTGAATGGGATCTTGGGCTGTGGGTAAACAGAAGCTCGGCTCTTTAGAAGGTTTCACAGATACTCAAAGGGTAAGGCTGATATTGATGGGTGATTTTTTTACCTTGGGAGAAGATGTGATAGCAGAGAGAATTGTGTCTGGCAGTCCACATCTCTCGAATCCCTATTCTGAGGGTCAGAAGGGTTTGGGAATTGCCGGCCTAAGACAGACTTTCTTGAACAGTTTCTATTATCTGTATTGCAGGAAAGTTAAGGAGTCTGTTCACAGTAGGGTGTGATCTAGAGATAAGTCACTCTCCTTGAGCCTAGGGTGAAGATGATAAATTTCTCTGCCCTCCGTCTTCTGTTTAATTATGTCTGATAAAGTGATAGTTTTAGTTGTCAACTTGACAACTAAATCATCTAGGAAGAACTACCTAGGAAGAATGGCTTAGGAAGGCTCACCTAGGAAGAAGGCTCAGTGAGGAACTGTGTGGGTCAGATTGCCCTTTGAGCATCTCTTGGGGGACTTGTCTTTTTAAAATGCATTTTAATTTTTTATTTTATGTAATTAGTGTGAAGGTGTCAGATCCCTTGGAATTCACATTATAGACAGTTGTGAGCTGCCATGTGGGTGCTAGGAATTGAACCCGGATCCATTTGGAAGAGCAGACAGCGCTCTTAACCACTGAGCCACAGGGAATTGTTTTGATTGCATTAATTGATGAGGGAAGACCCAACCTATTTCAGGTGACACTATTCCCTGGGTTTGGGCGCTGAGTGGAGAGCCTGAGCTAAGTATCAGGCATGCATGTATTCATCCTCTCTCCCCGACTGTGATGCAAATAGTTGTCTCAAGTTCCTGCTGCCCTGAGTTGCCTGCTATGATGTATTGTAACCTGGAATTTTGAGCTAAACTAAACCTTTATTCTCCTAAGTTGCCTTTGCCAGGGTATTTTTATCACAGCAGCAGAAGTGAAACTAGGTCAGTGAGCCTTCAGGGCCATGCTCCAGTCCAAACCTAATCCTAGACACTGTCAACATCAGGTCAATGGATGTAGCCACCTTGAGTTGGAGCCAAGTGTGTGTTTCAGAAAGACCATGGTTGCGGGCTTAGAGCAGTGCAGCCAGCAGGAGTGTGGGGATCAGCATAGAGCTAAGTGATTGAGCCATAGAGTGATAGCATGGAGGAGGCCACACAGGAGATTCTGGAGAACTTCATTTATTCCCGCAGCAGAGAAATATCTGGCTCTGGAGATGGAGTCCCAGAGTGGAGATCCTATGGGTGTAGCCTGCTTTGGAAGGAGGGTCACAGAAGCTAGAGGCTGGTTTCAGCACTTTGGAGAGCGCTCAGGGCACCTCTCGGGAGGCAGTTCTGCTCCTCTCCAACCATATTAAAACGCAGCTCAGTTAAAAGAAGTTGTTTTTGTATCTCAGGTGTGCCCACTTCCACTTAGTTCTGTTCCATGATCCTGATGTCACATTTGAAGGGATGTTTGATGACCAAGAGACACTATCTTTCCGTTTTGTTTTTGAGTCACTAACCAAGCTGCATGATGGTGGACGTGCTGATTTCCTCAGTCCGTGGGTGGCATAGAATCCCCACCTTGAGGGCCGTGAGGATCCTTGGCTCCCTTGCACCCTTCCTCAGAGGAAGGGGATGTCAGAGGAGGTTCTGGTCTGGGTTAGGGTCAATGTGAAGATCTGTGAGGGTTTGGGCTATTGGCTCTGCTTGAACCCACAATGGCAGAAACCCCAACTGGAATGATTAAGACCCAGAAACCAGGAGGAGACTGTGGCTAAAACTGAAAACTTTCCTGAGGCTAAAATCTGCCAAAGCTGATGCCTAGCGTTCCCCATAACTCTGGGTTCTTCCAGCTTTGCTGACATGGAGAACAGAGGGATAGGCAGATTCTTACTTGCTTTCTTCAGGGAGTACCTTGGTAATAAACCTCTCCCCAAAGGAGTTGAGTTGTAGCTGGGAATGCCAGTACTGAGCCAGGCTGTCTGTAGAATAGAGAATGGCAGGAGCACCTCTTTTGCCCAGGTCTAGAGCGTGAGCACAGGAGCATCATTTCCTCAAAGACCTCAGTCTACTTAGGTTGGTAAAAACCTCAGGTGTGGGCAGCGAGAAAAGTGTAAGTTCACGATACCCTATGGGAAGGTCTCCAGTAATGGACCTCAGGTCTCAAGCTCATCAGCAATTTGGCTGAATATACTGAAAGGAAGATTTGGCAGGCGTAAGGAAACAAACGGGATCAGAAGCCACAGTTCAGTCAGAGCCCATAAAGAGATGTGGCTACTCCAATAGCACAGCACCTAGAACAATGGAAGTAATAGCCTACTGTCCTCTCCTCTGACCACAGCTAGGGTCCTGTGCCTTCAGGACAAAGATAGTGTAGTCAGACTGTGCAGGAACTAGCTTCCAGCCTGGCCTTGATAAAATGAGCTGGAGTTTTCTGAAGCCTCAGCTCTCCCAGGTGTAAAGCCATCTTAATGACATCATATTTGCTAGGTTGTTGAACAAACCCGCAATAGTGTGTGTGCAGCACCAGCATTATTACAGTTAGTAGCATGCCACACCAGGGCTGCGAAGCTTGGAAGAGAAGGAAGTGCTGCTGGGAGGAAATGAGGTACTGCCTTGCATAATAAAAGGGGTTACCTTCAGGTATGTAGTTTCCTGTGGCAAGAGAAGAGAGTTCAGATTGCAGGCAGACAAGCCAGGGAAGTGGGGTCAGTTAACTGACTCTCCATCCACAGCAAGCCCTGCCTCTCACAGGTCTTGCCTGGGAGCTATAAAAAGAGGGGATTATGCTTTGGGTCAAGAAGTGAAAGAACTGTGTGAGAACTGGTAGATCTGAGCACTGTACTTACAGACTCCAACGTTTGCCCTCCTTGCCCAGTTTTCTGAGATAGAGTCAGTCTGGAGTGTCTTGAGGGACCCTCCGGGAGCCATTTCCCAGAAGCCAATGTGAGCACCTCTACCTGTAAGCTGTGCTTCTTCTGAACGCATGCCAGGATGAGCTAAACTAACATAGGTGTGACTGTATTTCCTCCCCACAGCAGTCTCTGAGGGAGATGCTGTCCATCCAGCCTCCCTTTGTCACATGACTCTATGACTCAGAGAATTCAAGTACCTGGCTCAGGGTTGCATCCAGCTCCTTCCTGCTTAGTGGACTAGGAAAGAAATACACACGCATCTGTGTGATCTAGAACCTAGTTTCTTTTTAAGTTTTCAAAATAGATTTTATTTATTTAATTTGTGGGAGGAGTGTCTCACAGGAGCCAAGCATGTGTAGAAGTCAGAAGATAATCTGTGGGAATCGTTTCTCTCCTTCCACAATGTGAATCCCGCGGACGAACTCAGGTGCTGGGGTTCTACCCACTGAGCAACCTTGCCAGGCCTAGAACCGAGTCTTTCAATCACAGCCCAACGTGGCCTCTCCCAGGAGTACTAATCTCAAGAATGACATGTTCAACTCATGGATCCTTCTGGATGCCCACATAGCTTATTCCCTCTAGCCACTCACCCCAAACTCTTTGCACTTTTCTTTTCTAGAGTTTATTTTTATTATTTTAACTGTGTGTATGTGGGTAGATGGGTTGTGTGCACATGAATGAGGTGCCTTTGGAGTCCCAAAATCACGAATTGCTCTGGAGCTGGAGTTAGAGGTTGTTGTGTGCTGGGGAAGGGACTCCAGTCCTCTGCAAGAGCAGTAAGGGCTCTTAACTGCTGAGCCATCTCTCCAGCCCCTTCCTGTGCTTTTCTTGCAACCCTGAACTTCTTGCTTCTCCATTAACCTGCGAAGTGGTTTATTTTATGGGTTTGTGGAAGCTGCTTTTTCATTCAGGGGTTGTTTTCCAGGGTAGAACTTGCTGCTTTATCTGTGGTCTGAGAAGGGCCTCTGGTTAGCAGGCCCAGTTTGGCCTTGCATTCCACATTCAGCTCATCTCTACCTATCTAGGCCTCTGTGACTCCCTAATCCTGAAACTAAGTAAAGAGTTTGGGCCAGAAGATCCCTGAGGCCTTGTGTGGGGATCTGTTGCTCCCTGGTCTGAGAAAGCCTCTGCCACCACCAATGCCTCTAACAGGTCCTTGAGTGCTCTGCCTCCGATGCCTCCCTGGTCTCTGTTCAATGCCTTTTCTTGATCTCAGAGAGATACCTTTTCCAAAACAGACTCCAGATGGAAGAGTGAGAGGCCGCTTTACCCAGGGCCCAATACATCCACTCTGCCCCCGTGCACCTGTGAGGGAAGGGCTCCTAGCATGTGGTGTCCGTGTGGGGTACATTTGGCTGTGAACCACTTCTGAGCCGTAGGTAACCACGGGGTCATATGACCTTCACAGGCACTAACTGATAAAGACATGTGCCTTTCCATATCCCACAGAGTGATGACATCACCAAAGTGTCCCAGGCTGCTAAAATTGTAGAGCGCATGGTCAACCAAAATACGTACGATGATGTTGCTCAAGGTAAGACCTAAGAGGATAGTAGATATGATCGTTTTTAGGTGTGTGTGTGTGTGTGTGTGTGTGTGTGTGTGTGTGTGTACATGCGCGTGCTAGCATATGTAAGTCTCTTCCTTGTCTGAATGTACACTACATATGTGCCATGCCCACAGAGGCCAAAAGAGGGCATAAATCTCTTATAACTGGTGTTATAGACACTTGTGAGCTTATGGGTACTGGGAACCAAACTCAGATCCTTTGCAAGTGCTCTTAACTGCTGAGCCAACTTGCCAGTCCTGACAATAGTATTTAATATTCTTCACAAAAGATGAACATTTGAGTGTTCCATGCTAAATCCTATAGTAAAAGGGAAAAAATAAAACCACAACAAAACCAAAACCAAACACCTCACTTCCTCCTCTGGGTGCCACTGAAAAAAATAAGACTTATGCAAGTCCATCATGAGTGGTGGTGTGAAAACAGTGGGCGCAATGACGTGATGTGACATGTAGCAAAAATGAGCTGCAATGAATAGCAATGTGGTGTCACCTTCCCAGTCCTGGGGAGCAGGCAGAGCAGGAATGATTACTCTGACTTTGCATATGAGCCACAGAGGCTAAAGCTTCCTGAGTCTTTGAGTAGCAAAGAGAAGGCAGATTTAGGTCTTGAGCTTGTGCCCTAGTCTTCACCCAGTTGGCTTGAAGATGCTGACGTAAGAATTCATGGGAGAGGAACTTCTCTGGAGGCCCCTCCCTCAAGAAGAGAAAAATAGGTGGTGGTACACACCTGTGATTCCAGCACTGGGGAGGCAGAGGTCTCCCCAGTAAGTTTGGGGCCAGCCTGGGCTATAGAGTGAATTCCAGGACAGTGGGGCTACACAGAGAGACCCTGTCTTGAAAAACAAAATGAAACAAACGAACAAACAAAATAACAACAAAGAAGGAAAAGGAGTAGGAGGAAAAGAAAAATAAACCTGGGGTGCACGGAAAAGGCAAAGGATGGCCTCAGGGAGCACTCGGTGCCAGGGACATGCAGGCTCTGTTGAGATGGTGCAGAGGAAGGCTGTACTCAGCAGAGCATGGCATGAGCAGTGACTTGGTGGCAAACATTGGTAGGAATCGACACTGGGAGCGGGGCGAGCAGTAGGCTCAAGGGCCCAAACAGGAGCTCTTGGGAAATGGTGAGAATTCAGGCTGAAGAGGCGGTTAGGGCCTTCTCTCTAGACAGCTGCTCTGCTTTGCCAGGCAGAGCAAAGCTCAGTGAGAGCAGAGCAAAGGAGGGTGTGATTGGGCAGAATTCCGGGACAGAGGTGAAGGTATGGGATGGAACAGACTTCTCCATGCCTTGTCAGGTTGTAGCATAGCGAATGGAACAAGGGCGAGCTGTGATAGTGGAAAAACAAGCACGAAAAGCTCACCGGGAAAGGGCTTTGTGCCAGGCATTGTGTGGTACATGTGGCCATAGCATTTTATGTTTTCTGGGCAGCTCTGCGTGACACGAAGAGCATTGTCATCCCATTTTACAGATGAGAAACCAAGCTAATATGCTACTACTTGAACAAAATCACAGGCTGTGGGAGTTGTGAGTGGTGGAGCCAGAACCGGAACACAGTCCCCTTGGTAGATCTTTGACTAACTACTTTACCATGGGGCTACAGCCACTGAGCTGGAGGGGCATTTCCATGAACTCACTCAACAGATCTACGGAGCAACTAGTTAGTGACGAGGTGAAGAGGGAAACTGATTCAGAAATGCCTCAATCCTGGGGGCCTGGGAAAGTGTGGTATCTCTGACAGTGCTAAGGAAATGGAATCCTTCCCGTGGTGTGAGCAGCACGTTCCCAAGTGACTTGTATTTCCCTAAGAGCTTGTGCATTTATGTGGAGCAGCCACCTCCAGAACTGCCAATGCCAGGCTGCAGGCTGATCTTCCTTGCTGACAGCCTAGGGTCCTTTTTGGTGACTTGATGCTCATTGCTCACCCATGGGACACAAAAACTAAGGCTCCAAGACCAGCAGGCCAAACGAGCCCCCTCATTATTGTTCAGGCTGAAAACAACCTTGAGCTTTTCAAAGCTGTCAAAGTGCACAGCAGCTGTGAATGGACTTGTTACTCACACAGCTTTGCTTCCTGAGACCCAGTCTCTGCCAGTGGCCCACCACAAGGTGCAATTAATACCCATGGAAAAATTGGCCTTGTGAACCGCTTTTATTTACAAGAACACAGTCACATTAAAATGCATTGAACTTTGATTTTTTTTTAAAATTGTACAGTGTTTTCCCTTTGGGAAAGTGTAATCATGAAAAAGAAATAAAAATAAAGAAGCGTTACCAATTAATCCTCACACTGAAATGAGGGATTTTCAAAGTTCCCCTATGCTCAGGAATCTTGATGTGATCAAGGCTCACACCTTTCTGACCACTCAAAAAATTTTTTTCCCAAGAGAGTTTTGAAGTTAGGATGCAATCCTACAGCCTCAAAGTATGGAGCATTGTGGGTAGGTCTGGGTAATGATTGGACAGACTGTAGAATTAGAGAGTTCTTTCTGATTGGCCATCTCACCTGAAAGAAGACAGACCATTTCTTAATGGCTTTATGTCTTTGAACTCCTTGGAAGGATGTTGGCACAGTGTCCTGGAGGCACAAGGATGGCTATAACGTTGTCCTGCTCTCTAGGAAGGAGCTATGTGGCATGGAAGTCAGGCAAAAAGACTGACAGATGTCTTAGTAGAGGAGAGGCAGGATTGGACTAGAAAAGAAATTAACTCTACTCAAAAGAGCCATATATGCAGGTACGGTGGCTCATGCCTGAATTTGCGGCATTCAGGTGGCTGAGACAGGAGGGTTTCCCTGAATTACAGACCAGTCTGGGCAATGTAGTGGGAAAAAATAGAACTAGCTACTTAGAAGACTGAGGCTGGAAGATCACTTGAGCCCAGACATTCCAGTCCAGCTTGGGTAATATTAGGTTTCAGGCCCTCTAGCTGCCACATGCAAATTCTCCTTCTCCTCCCTCCCTCCCTCCCTCCCTCCCTCCCTCCCTCCCTCCCTCCCTTCCTCCCTCCCTCTCTTCCTCTTCCTCTCTCTCTCTCTCTCTCTCTCTCTCTCTCTCTCTCTCTCCTTCCATGCCCCCAAAATTAGGTCACACTCCTCTGCAACTCTCTCCTGACAGAGTTGATAAGCAACACTTGAAAGTGAGACTCCATTCTCTAAGAAAGAAAAGGAAAATGAAGATCCTATAAAAGAAGAGAATGTTGACTAAAATAAAATAAAGAACAAGTAGGAGCCAGCCAGGCAGGGTAAGGCATTCTAGACGTGGAAAAGCTCGAAGAAACACAAGGACAGCTGTTAAAGAGAGGAAAGAGGAAGTGGAGGTGGTGGTGAGGAGCCTTGATCTGACCAGAGAACCTAGTTCAAAGAGAGCCACTGAGAAGATTCAGGGGCATAGGGAGGGCCATGCGCTGGAGAGAGTTTGCTCTTGCTCTGCTAGCCCTGAAGGGCATGGGCTGAAGGAGAGGTATGGGGGTGGGGAGGTTGGAAAGACCAGCTTGAAGAATATAATAGGCAGGTAATGGGTTTGGGGATATTAATCTAGGTAGTAGCAATGAGCTTTAAAAAGATGGATATAGGGCTGGGCGTGGTGGTGCTCACCTTTAATCTCAGCACTTGGGAGGTAGAGGCAGGCAGATCTCTGTGAGTTAGAGGCCAGCCTGGTCTACAAAGCAAGTCTAGGATAGCCAGGGCCACACAAAGAAATCTGTCTCAAAAAACAAAACAAAACAAACAAAAAAAAAAAAACAAAACAAGAAAAAGGATTTTAAAAGACAGGAGAAAAATAGAAAATATAAGAAAAGATAGAGGCAGGCAGTAGTGGCACGTGCCTGAATCCCAGCACTTGGGAGGCAGAGGCAGTAAGACCTCAGTGAGTTCAAGGACAGCCTGGTCTACAAAGGGAAACCAGGACAGCCAGGGCTACACGGAGAAATCTATCTCAAAACAACCCCCCCCCCCCAAGGAAAAGAAAGAAAGAAAAGAAAAGGTAGAAAGAAATCAGCCAAAGATTCCTAAGCTTTCTAGTTTAGGTAAATGGAAAGGTGAGGCTTCTGGCTAACTCAGCAAAAAATGAAGGCAGTGATGATTTTAAGGAGGAAGCCGAGTTTTGGGAACCCATGGCTAAGTGTCCAGGTGGCTGCCTTACAATGAGGTTTGGAAATGAGTATAAAGTTGGGCTGTATTTTAGGGATCTAAGTGGCAGAATGAATAAAACTATTAATCAATTAGTTTTATTAACTATAAATTAACTATAAATGTATCTATAAATATTATAACTACAAAACTATTAACCAATTAATTAATTAATGGAACTATTAATCAAGAGATTAGGCCTTTTAAAGCCTAACCCTTGTTATCTGGTTGCTCTCAACTGAGCTTCCAAAGCACTGAGGAAGCTTGCAAGGGTGAGGGATGCAAAGCGGGATTCTGTGCACTCTGGATGCTTTACTGTAATTTCCCCCAACAACTAATATACATAGAGAACTTATGTGTCTGGCACTTTTCTAGACACTTTGCATATATTAAATCCAATCTGTATTTTCAGGATAGTCCTTTGAAATAGGTACTATTACTATTTCCAGCTCCAAACACAAAGAGGTTCATTGTATTGCCCAAAGAGATAACAATTTGCTTCAAAGTGTCAGTCCCTAGTTGACTGTGTCTATTTGTGTTTAAGATTTTAAGTACTATGAGGATGCTGCTGATGAATACAGGGACCAGGAGGGTACGCTGCTGCCTCTCTGGAAATTTCAAAATGACAAAGCCAAACGCCTGGCTGTCACTGCCCTCTGCTGGTGAGTACAGCTATTGCAGCAAACCTCGGCCCCATCAAACCCCGAGCCATAAGATTCTAAGACTATTGCACTTTACATCCAATGAGACATCGACACAGTAGGGGGAAAATAGGACCTGGATTCTTATTGGCTCTCAGGATCATCTAATGTCTACCATTGGTAAGAATCTAAGCTGGACAGTGGATGTCTGCAGGGCAGTTAGTCACCAGTGCCCACAGGGAAGTTCATGTCCATGGGAGGGTGGTGTCTGTTTCCTGTGTCAATGAGTTTACATTTCTTTTGCAGGAATCCAAAGTACAGGGATCTTTTTGCAGTGGGACATGGCTCCTGTAAGTGCTGTATTTATTCATTTGTTGGCTCATGCAAACATCAGACACTAGGTTCCTAGTCTGTTCAGAGCTTTTTGCCAGGGGTGAGAAATACAAAGATGACCAGGATGTAGTCAGTGGCCCTCCGAAAGAGCTTGCAGTCTAATGCAATGGCTCTCGACCTTCCTAGTGCTGCGACCCTTTAATATAGTTCCTTGTGTGTGGTAACCCCCACCCATAAAATTACTTTTGTTGCTACTGCGTAACTGTAATTTTGCTACTGCTATAAACTGTAACGTAACCATCGCGTTTACCAGGGTGGTAGGTGATCCCTTTGAAAGGGTCATTTGACCCTCAAAGGAGTCACAACTCACAGGTTGAGAACCGCTGGTCTAATGGGAACACCCACTCTCATTTGGGCAACTTGTATTGGTCAAAAGAATAGAGCTGAATATGTCAATTGAAACTCAAAGAACAAAGGGGAAAGCTTTGTAGCACAGGGACCAGGACAGGCTGAGTCTGCAGGCAGGCCACCCCTCAAAGCACATTTCAAAAAGGAAACCACTGAGGGGGTTCTAGAAGAGCAGGGACAGGTTCAGTACAGGAAGGACTGCAGGTCTGAGAATGAGGCTGGGGGGCCAGGTGTGGGTGTGCCAAGGAGAAATGGAGAGAACTTAGCCACTCCGGGGAGTAGGATGGAGGCCCCCTCCCTGCCCCTCACCTGGCCTTCCTGAACTCGCCTGAGGCAGGGCAGAGGTGAGCAAAGGCAAGTACTTGAAGTTTATTTTTCTGTTCCTGAGCCACTGGAGAGCACAGTTATCTGTGCTTCTGGTCCTGCCAGGACATGTTCAAGGTGGGAGGTGGCACATGCTGATAACTGTGTCCAGGCAATTTGCTGTTCCTTCATATTACTCAGGCCAACCAGAAGCACCAACCATTGAGCTGGATGGTCCCTGTTCTTAGTGGGAAGGGTCCTACAGGGCAAGCCAGGCACTGCTCCCTAACGCTGACAGCTTGTTCTTTGGCTGGGAGAATTCACTTCTGTGAACAGAAAAACCTTTCCTTTCTCCAAGCTGCTGCTGGCTGGCAGGCATACAAGCTCCTGGTCACTGCCCCTTAGATTAGCAATTCGTTCTTTGACCAGGGTAGGGATTCAGGAGAGGGGGTCAGGGAGAAGTTGGTGTTTGTCATTCCTGTCAGGGAGGAGGCCTTGGAGCTGCTCCCAGTCCTGTGGTCTGGGCTGCCTTTGAGGATGCCCTAAATGCCTGCTTTGTGTCCCTACTCCTGAGGGTGGGCTGCTGCCAAATGGGAAGCACCCTCCCCTCTGGCAGAGAACTAGCACATTCCTCCCCCTCTGCTGCAGCTACTGGGCCTGGCTTAGAGCCTAAGGTTGGGTAGGCCCTCCCAGGACTGGGTGTGGAAACCCACGTGAGTCCCATGCTCTCTGCTTGCAACTGAGGTGAGAGTGTGGGATCCTCTGCAGAAGGTGGGAGGAGAAACTCCATAAGTTCTTGCCCATCTTCTAGCCAAGGTCAGATGCAAGGTCATATGGAGGCCATCCATGGGAGGCGGCCTTAGTCAGGAAAGTTAATACCTTCCATGAGGGAATGGCCTCAAGTTGACAGGCTCACTGCCCTCCTCTGGGCAAGCATTCACCCAGGAAATGTTTCTTTGTCTTTCATCTCACATAGCCCCAGTAGCACCCACGGGCAGCTATAGTCCTCCCCTGGAGGACTATCTCTTCTCAATATCTCCATCTCAGTACCATCAGGAAGCCTGGTATTTACACACAAGGCTGATTATTGCTGCTTTCTTGTTCCTGTCTGCTGCACAGCAGATCCCTAAGCAGAGCAAGGGAGATAGAGAATCTCTACAGAAGCCAGTGGCAGGGGCAGTGCTGTTCACTGCTGTCACTGGCACAAGAGTTACTGGCCAGCTGTGGGCCTGAGCAGGGCCACCTGAGCATTGGCTCTTGAGATCACCTGAGGCATCCTAGGTTCTTAGACTCCCCAGAAGGAAAAGCTCAAGGTGAGGCAGCACCTGGTTGTGGACAGGGTCGTTGTGAGAAACAGCTGGTCTCACCAGTTTCCAGCACAATCTTTGAAAGTTCCCAAATACTATGCCCCCAGAGAGAGAAAAAAAAAAAAACTGGCTGAAGACAAACACTGAATGAGAATTCAGGTATACTGGCGAGTTTAATCCTGATGGGTGCAGACCAGGCCTCTTCAGCTTTCTTTTCCCCCTAAAATTCCTAGATGTTTATTCTGGGACTCAGCCACAGAAAAATTAAGGTAGTGTCTTAGTTACAGTCACTACTGCTGTGAGAACCAGGACTAAAGCAACTGCGGAGGAAAGGGCTTATTTGGCTTAGGCTTCCGCGTCACAGGTCCTCACCAAAGGAAGTCAGCACAGGAACTCAAGCAGGGCAAGAACCTGCAGGCAGGACTGGTGCAGAGGCCATGGAGGGTGCTGCTTACTGACTTGTTTCCCATAGCTCACTCAACCTGGTTTCCTGCAGGACCACCTGCTCAGGGGACGCACAGCCCACAGTGGGCTGGCCCTCCTCTACCAATCACTAGTTAAGAAAATGCCCTACAGGCTTGCCTGCAGCCCATCTTATGAAGACATTTTCTTAGTTGAGGTTCCTCCTCTCAGATGGTTTAGCTTGTGTCAAGCTGACATAGACTATGCAGCACAGGTGAGACAGGCAGACATGTTCTGGGGCCTGCCACATCCTTAGCACAGTTCCTGGGGCTAGATACAGAGAGAAGAGGAAGCCAGGTGCTAGTGCCTTAGACCTTTAATCCCAGAATTTGGGAAGCAGAAGCAAACAGATCACTGAGAATTCAAGGCCAGCCTGGTCTAAAGAGCAAGTTCCAGGAGAGCCAAGGCTATACAGAGAGGCACTGTCTGAAAAAGACAAGAAGAAGAAGGAGAGGAGGAAGAGGAAGAAGAGGAAGAGGAGAAAAGGAAATATAAGCAGCAAACCAGCATCTCTTTTTCCACCACAGCTTCTGGTAGTACCAGCCTGCTAGGAAGTTGAGAGTGCAGAGACAGGGGTGTCCTATAGGTCAGGCTCCATATTTCCAGCACAGGGAGAAAGAGGCTGTCAGCAGGCAGAGGGATATTGGAAGACAAAAGGAGTCAATTCAGGAAGAGATGGTCTTGGAACAGCTGGGATGTGACTGTGCCAGCCTGTGATACGGAAGGGGTCCGTTCCAGATCATTAGCCAGCTCATAGCAGGGAAATGGAGACTCTGCATGGTCTTTCAGGGATGGCAGAGCAGATTCTAGAAAATCTCTGTGCTCCCAAGGCTATCCCATAGGAGATGGGGCAGGAAGGGCAAAGGAACTGCCTGGCCTCTAGCCCAGCCTTTCTCTGGGGCAGCACCTCAAAAGAGAACAATAGCAGCCCTAAATTCTGAGCACTAAACTCACTCCAGCTCTGTCCCTTGAACTTGCCCTGGCCAGAGAGAATTTAAATCTTTCCCAATCATTTATTTGTCAGCTTCACTAATTAAGCAGTGTTAATTTCATTTACTGAAAATGGAAATTCATCCACCTCATTTCTCCCTGTTCATCCTCCACACACAAAATCCATCACTCCTTAGCTTCAGGCTGTGTAAAATTTACAGGACTAATTATGTTGTCAGGTCTCTTTGCAAATACAGTCCATAAAGGCCACTGTGCTTGTGGGCTTGCAGCACAAGGGCATTCTGTTGTTAGTTTAATTACTGGTTAGTTATTTAGGTTCTCAAATGTTTGCCTCGTTTTCCCTAAATCAAATTAAATGTCCCATTTGATGTATTCTGTCTCCAAGGACTTGCTCTTATTTCCCACACAATTTAAATACAACTCCCAATCTGACAAGGGCGCCTAGGAAAACTCTGTTGAGAGTCTGAGCCCATCTTGGCTGATGCCTCTGGCCATGACTGAGGTTTGGAACTCTCTGGGGGCAAGACCTTTTTTTTTTTTTTTCCCAAGCCAGCCTTATGGAAATTGCCGAAATCCCAACACAAGGGGGCATTTCTCTTCCAAGTTGGCAGAGCCAGGGGTAGGAAAGGGAGAGAGAGTTTCACTATTAGAAGAGCAGAGGACCTCTGTGCCCATCCTGTGACTTCATAACTGCTTCTCTATCACCCCAGGAGAAAGTGTCACTGCTCTGCCTCCTAAAATTAGAGTTTGGGCCGCCCTTCCCTGAACCCTCCTCATGTTTGGTTCCTGTTGCTGCAGCAGCAAGCCGCTACAAACACAGTGGCTTAAGCAGCACATTTCTTCTGAGTTCTGGAGACAGAATCTCAAGATGGACTACCCTGAGTTAAACTCAGGTGTCTGCAGGGCTGCGCTCCCTCTGGAGCCCCTCCAGGGAGCACCTGTTTCTTCTTCTGTTCCCAGCTTCTAGTGGCCTGCATTCCATGGCTTGTGGCCCTCTTCCAGCCAGCAACCGCATCATCCTGACATCGGCTTCTGCCGTCACGTCTGATTCTCTGACTCACTTGCCTCCTTCTTTCCCTTATAAGAACTCTTACCATTACATCAAATCCACCCGGGTAATCCAAGATAATCTCCCCATCTCAAGGTCTTTAACCTAATCACATCTGCAAAGTCCCTTTTGCCATACAAAGTGACATATTTATAGGATCTAGGGATTAGGATGTGGACATTTGTGGGGGGGTCATTATTCTGCCTATTCCACGCCCCCTCCAAGTGCCTCTTGCATGACTTAATAAGGGAGTCATCAAACAGCTGCTGCCTTGGAACCAGTCCTAGGCTGGCCTCAGTTAGGATGCCACAGTGTGAGGAGAAGCCTGCTGGCTATGGCTGGCACGGTACCCTGTCTCTCCGGTCAGCATCTATGTCCTGCTGACCGCTGACCTGGCTCAAGCTCTGCCCCAACATGCCCTCCACCTGCCTTGCTCTCCTTAAGTCCTGACTAGTCCTTCTGCAGTCAGGATGCTCTACAGTGCCCACTCCCATAATTGAGAACCGCACCAGACAGGACTGGCAGTTGTGGGTCTGAGGCCCCATGACAGATTCCAGTTAAGAAGACGTTGATTGGGCTGGAGAGATGGCTCAGTGGTTAAGCACTGTCAGCTCTTCCAAAGGACATGGGTTCAATTCCCAGCACCCACATGGCAGCTTACAACTGTCTGTAATGCCCATTCCAAGGGACCTAATACCTTCATGCTAATGTACATAAAATAAAGATTAAAAACAAAAAAAGGAGTTGATCTAGCTTGCTCATTGGCTAGTATTCTGCCCGGCTCCCGGAGCGGAAGCTGAGGACAGTCAGAGCTTTGGTCTATGGTAGAATTAAGACATGTACATGAAGCCAGACCTAGTGGTCTAGACATGTAATTCCAGCTACTCCGGAGGCTGAAGCAGGATTGCAAGTTCATGGCCTGCTTGGGCTACAGAATAAGTTCAAGGCTAGGCAGGGAAACTTAGTGAGACTACTGCTTCAAAACTAAAAAGTAGAAGGCTAGGCTCAGTGCTATACTACTTGCCTAGATTCAGTCCTCAGAAAGAGTCTCTCTCTTCCTCTCTCTCTCTCCCTCTCTCTGCTTACCTCTCTCTCTTCTTCCTCCATCCACTTCCCCAGATGGTGGTTTTACAAGAACTGCCACTAACTTTCTGTCAAGAGGAGATGATTCTCCTACCCCAACCCTTGTGGATCATTGTTGAGAGTCAGGAAGGCTGTAGTGATGATGCAGTAGAGTAGAATTAGCAGGAAACAAACTCCAGAGAGAATGAGCTGCGATGTGCTTCATACTTGCCCGTAGTCTTCTCATTCTTTATACTGATGGTGGGGAAGAGCACAGTCTCAGAAGATGGAGCCCTAGTAGCTGAATGTTCTAGAAGGATTCCCAGAAACTATCTAGACTAGCAGACTTTCTCACTCCTGGGCCTTTTCCCTCCCTGTTTCTCTTTCTGTTATACCCAACCACATGCACTTCCTGAAATCCTATAGTCTGGAGGACTCTAGAATTTCTTCACTGGCCCCAAACTAGAGTCTTGTTATGCAAAGGTGAAGGGAGGGGACTCCCAGAGACCAATTGGTACCAGAGGCACCAGATCCTAGTGTCACACTGGGACTACTGCTGACCTGGCTAGTGGTGTACTTAGGATGTTGGGTGGCTGAACAGTGACATTATCAGGCTTCTGGTGCCCTGGCTGGTGACCTCATACTAAGATTTTTGGATGATTGGGCAGTATTACACCAACAGATGGTGTCACATGTGGACCATTGGTGGCTTGAGTAACAATGTTGTCATTTAAGGATTTCTAAAAGATACAGTGATGATGTCATGTGGGGTGGTTAGGGGTTGGGACTGTGATATCTCACTGGGTATCCTTGAAAGTAACAGAGTGCACTAAATCCAGTAGATAGAGTGTGACTGAATCCCAGCATGCATGTGGCTGCCACACTAGTGTGGCTGGTTGTCCATTGTACCTTATTCACGACATCTGCTTCTCTCTGCACAGCCATTCCCTTTTCCGTGTCTGACTGCCCTGTGCCTTATGCACTGTCTAGCATAGAACCTGAAGCTTGTGTTGGCTTTGCCTGTGACTGCCATCCTGTTGGGGTGGTTTGGCCCCCTCTGTTCACTTCCACATAAATACCAAATGACCAGGGCTAGAGATATGGCTCAGCAGGTACAGACAGATGCCTGTCACCTGACAAACCAAGCTTGACTCCTGGAACTCAGAGTAGAAGGAGAGAGAGGACTCCTACAAATTGTCCTCTGACTTCCACATGCATGTACTGGCATGTGAGTATCTCCATACATATAAGTAAATACATACAGAAACAAACAGAAACAAATGAACAAGTGAAAATAATTTTAGAGAGCAGATTAGCAGAGAAAGATCATTTCAGCTACTAAAGGATGACATGTGATATGTTTTATGCATATAGGTAGATTGTTTCTCCCCTCTGAGACTGTTTCTTCATCTATAAAATCATGAAGCCATAATTCAGGCTTCCAGTACCAGTGGCTCAGCAGATGGATCAGAACTGTTTTCCATTCAGAGTTACTAAGCAGCTTAGGGCCACCTACCCTCCTTTTCTGGCCTACCTGGTCATGAATACTGTGGGTGTCTACAGGAGCCAGGGGTTTGCCTTGAGAAAGTAGCTTATCACCACTGCCCATTCAAGGGGCCAGGCCCAGCGTATAACACTCAGCTGCAGCCTCTCCTTCTCCCTCTAACCTGTCTGTCTCTTGCCCTTTGTCAGTCTTGGCCAGTGTAAAGAACAGATTGGAGTCAGAAGCCCCAGTAGGTCACCTCTGGCTAGTAGCCAGCTAGAGGGCCTAACAGATACTGTCTCTGACTTTGCAGGGCGAACCAGGAGTGAAAGGGTAGGAGGGAGGGAGAGGCAGATCAAGTTTCAGGGTCTGCTTGATGAACAAAAGGCACTGGAGTAACCAGTTTTAGCCCTTCGAGAATGGCAGTGGCCTTGGCCAGCTCTAGCTCTCTTCCCTTGGAGAACTCCTAGGGCGCCACCTAGGAGCTCACAGATGGAGGTAGTGCCAGCTCCCCCAGATACACACACACCCATTTACTTCAAGGGAGTGTCCTCTGCTGTGGCTATGGCTTCAGAGTATTGTGGCGTACTACCAGAGAAGACTGCTTGGATATGGTTAAGCCAATAAAAAAATTTGGCCAGTGACGACACTGAGTGTTCAGGATTCCAGTGCAGCCCTGAGCCTTTCTTAGAGTGAGCTTTTAAGCACAAAAGCCATGTGGATTGACATACTTCAGTTAACAAGAACGTTTAGCCAGAAGCAGAACCACAGAAGCTAAAACTGCAAGATTAGTACATTTTGAGACTTTCCCAAAACTATGGACTTTGATGGATTAAGCCTTCGTTTTCATTTTGGCTGGTGTTGCTGTCTATCTGCTGAGTTTTATAGCCTGAGTGATACTTCCACCGTGGAATCAGGTATGCTAAGGTCTTGGGCCCTGTTACATGGGGATCCTGAGGTACACAAGCTTGCTTTCTCTAGGATACTTTTCACTGCTGGGCGCAGTGGTGCATGCCTTTAATCCCAGCACTCTGGAGGCAGAGGCAGGCAGATCTGTGAGTTCAAGGCCAACCTGGTCTACAGAGTAAGTTCTAGGACAGCCAGGACTGCACAGAGAAACCCTGTCTTAAAAGAACAAAACCAACCAACCAACCAACCAACCAAATAAACAAATAAAACCCTAAAACTAAACCATACTGCCCTCCTCCATGGCTCAGACTAGACCCTAGAAACCTGCACCATCAGTGCAGCCCCTCTTTGCATGCAAGGGATCCCAGAGAGGGTTCCTGCGTGGATTAGTCACACTAAAGGGAGATGGGCTTTTCCATAGGCTTGGTCTTTGCAGAATCTCTGGGGTGGCAATAACTGGGCTGTACATGGGAATGGCTGAGGTCATGCCATGAAACCAGGGACCATATGGGAACACCTTAGACATGAGACAGGGATAAATGACTCACCATGTCTAGTCTTCCCGTCTTCCTCATACCACTGTGCACCTCAGGACTGGCTACTTTGCTGTACATGGCCAGGCTCTGCAGGCATTAGGCTAAAGAAGGAAACCCTGAACAGGGAAAGTGGGAAGGCCAAACGCTGCGGGGATAGGATGTTTGAGATAGAGGACCACACGAATCTGTCCTCCACCTTCCCTGCTCTGCCTCCTCTTGGCTGGGGAGCCTGTGAGGTCTGGCCTGGCAGTAAGAGCATTTGACATGAGAGCTGGCTCCATGTGCTGCTCAATAGTTGTGTTTCAGGATAGTCGCTAGGACGTAGGATGACAGGAGGCAGGTAAGGAAGAGGGCCGTTGCTGGGCTCTGCTGTCATCAGTGAGGTCTGAATTTGGGCTGAGTGGGCCTGTGGGAGCCTGGCCTATTTGGCTAGAGATTTCTGGATATTGGGGTTTGCTTGAAGTCTGGGCACAGCTGCTCTTGGGAACTGTGGGTGTAAAAACATTATAGGGAGAGGCTAACATGTGACTGCCACGGGCCGACCACAGACGACAGCACGCCTTGTTGTGCGGCCCTGCTTGTTGTGCTGAATTTTGAAGACTGAAACCTAGGCTTTGTATACTCCTCTTCACCTTCCTCTTCCTCCTCTTCTTCCTCCTTCTATTCCTCTCCATCCTCTTTCTCTTGTCTCCCTCTTCCTCCCTCCTTTGGCCCTCCTCTTTCTCCCTTCTCTTCTCTTCCTCCTTCTCCCATCCTCTTTTCTCCTATTTCTTCCTCTCCTCTTTCTCCCTTCTCTTCTTTTCCTCCATCTCCTTTCTCTTTTTACTTCCCCCATTCTCTTTTCTCCTGTATCTCCCCCCTTTCTCCTTCTTCACTCTTCCTTCTCCATTTTTAATTTTTGAGACAAGGTCTAAACTAAATTTCCTGGGCTAGCCTTGAACCTGCAATCCCCTTGCCTTAGCTCTTGAGTAGCTGGGATTACAGACCTATACCACCAGTCCTCGTTAGATAATAGCTCATGAGTCCAAGCTTAATTCCTGTCCTTGGCTGAGGATTTGTGAGGAGCTTGAGTATCTAGGCATGTACTGTATGGCAGGCTGCCTCTACCCTGGGTATCCAAATCCCTGCTGCCCGTTCTACGCTTCCCCAAATCTACTCACATTCTTAAAACAGCAACTGTCTGAGCTTGCAGCCTCTGCTCTGTGCCCCAGCAAGAACAGGGAGTGACTGTAGCCCAGACTGTCCTAGTCACCTTTGCCAGCTGATTGATATGTCCATGAGCAGGGAGGACCAAATTTACACTTGCACTTCATGGTGCAAAGAGGATGAAAAGCCAGAGAGGCACTCACGCTGTCTCACAGGCACAGCCAGGTGGGGCCCAGGCAAGGGGCTCCCCTGGCAGAGCAGAGCCCCTGAGCTGCAGTGCCTGTCTCCCTGGGCAGATGATTTCATGAAGCAGAGCAGGGGCATGCTGCTGCTCTACAGCATGAAGAACCCGAGCTTCCCTGAGTACATCTTCAGCAGCGAGAGTGGCATCATGTGTCTGGACATGCACGTGGACCACCCCTACCTGGTGGTCGTCGGCTACTACGATGGCAATGTGGCCATTTACAACCTCAAGAAGCCTCATTCACAGCCCTGCTTCCGCAGCACCTCCAAGTCTGGCAAGCACACGGACCCTGTATGGCAGGTCAGCCTGGGACCTGGTGGGAAGAGCATGTGGACTCAGGAGCCATGAAGGAGGGATGCTTGGGACGAGAAAGGGGCTGGGGTAGGGCAAGGGGCTTGGAAAAGCAGGTACCAACTAGGAGGCCCAGGAGCTGGATCTGAGATGGAATCTGCTGCCCAAAAGCTCTATCAGGAAGACCTTAGCTGTCTGCCAAGACTTCGCTGAGCGGCCATAGCTGTACCCATCCAGGACCTTTGGTTCAGATCCTTGTCTACAAGTTTCCTGGACCCCAAAGAGACATGTTCCCAGATAGGAATGGCTTATTGCATTACCCTCTGGGTGTGGCTAGAGAGCCTGGTGGGCAGTCTGCTCTTAAGCCTCTTTTTTGCATTTGTATTCTCTAGGCAGGGTTAACAAGGTAGGCAAAGCTTCAGGCCTTTCCCTACAGTGGCCCAAAGCTGCCCCACCTCTTCATGTGTGCCACTGTCATGAGCCAGTCTGAGAGAATCTAAGGTTGGATTTCTGCCTCAAGTTGCCTCAAGTTTTTGGAGAAGGTTTCTCTGTGTATCCTTGGCTGTAGACTTGCTTTGTAAACCAAGCTGGCCTCTAACTCAGAGATCTGCCTGCCTCTGCTTCTTGAGTTCTGGGATCAAAGGTGTGTACCACCACACCCAGATCCTGGTCTGGATTTTAAAGGATGTCACTATGCAATAATAAAGAGCTTCAAGAACAGTGGCCCATGGCCATTATTATTATTATTTAGAGCATGTGTGAAATGGGGAGGGGAAGGACAGGCACCTAGTTGGGAGTGTGCTTAACTTGGGCATTGCAGGTCAATGGTTTCAAAGAAAAGAGTAATACAAAGAAGATGAGAGCAGAGATATTGCAGTAAAACTAGGGCCTTGTTTACTAAAGGGTCCCCTGTTGTCATTTCTGCTGCCTCCTGTGGTACCTTCCCAGGGTTCCTAAGACATCCTATAAGCATAGTTTAAAAGTCACAGCCCCAATCCTCAGAGGATTTGGGTGGAGGTATAACATTTACTATAGTGTTTTGGAAAGATGCTCTGGCTACAGCATGAGACGCTTTGAAGGCTGAGAAAGGGCAGAGGTAGTGGAGATGGACATGTGGACAAAGGATGGAAAGTTGTTTGGGGCAGGGACATCAATAGACATGGAGAAGGCAAGTATTGTGTTGTCTGGATTTCGGGTCCCCAGCAGGGCACCAATAGATGTGGGAAAGAGCAGAGAGGCGCATGTTTGACCAAAGGTTAATAGAGAAAGCACAGGGATAGCTCCTGGCAGTATGTTGTTGAGAGCCTGGAGCTCAAAGACAAGCCAGGCTGGTTGAATGAGATGTCTAAGACCTAAAGAACTGTGGTCCTTCCCAAAGGGATTATGCCCTGTGTATCTGACTTCAGAGGCGAGGCTGGTACAGTCTGTCCTGTTGGCCATGGGAAACCATGAAGACTGTGCAGCCAGGGTTTCAGAAAGGCTCATGCCATACATAGCACAGGCCCTTTCCCCAGGCAGCCTGCATGGATGCCTGGGCACTGCAGACCTACTGTGAAGCCTTAACCAGCAACAATCTAGAAAGGGGATGGAAGAGAGTATGAGCAGAGACTGGTCTGGTGCTCTGCTGTAATCAGGTAAGGCAGAGAGGAGTCAGGGCAGGGCTCACTGCTGCTCCCTGTGTCCTCACTGATTCTCTGGACCCTGTTGGTAAACCTCTCACCTTCACTCTCCAGGAGCACACGAGTGTGCGCATGTACACGCACACACACACACACACACACACACACACACACACACACACACATACATACATACACTGGGCATGAGGCTGCTAAGTGGGGTGTGAAATACAATTTCCATGAGTGCTAGTGTCTGCTCATTAAACACTTCCCTTTGCAGCTCCCCTGCGCCTCTTAGAGCCTGGCCTTTGACACCTCTGTCCCCTCCCCCCCTTTAAAGGGACCATGTTTGCACTGAAGGGGAAGTGGTCTCCAGATCATCAGTATTGTGCCTTACAGCTTCTGCAGCGTTCTGGCTTCCCAGTGAAAGTACAAAAGAACCAGCTACCCAGACAGGCCCAGGCAGGACTCAGCCTGCCATCCTGCAGCAGCGGCTCCAATCTGATTCACCAGGCCTAGGGACTGGATAGAGAGAGACAACCCCTTCCCCCACCCCACTCCAACCACCCTCCCCCCAACAGCCATTGGTGACAGCTGCGGTTACAGGCAACAGCAGTTACAGGCAACAGGCCTAAGTTCTTGGCCTCCCTCTCTGGACCTCAGCTTGTGACAGATGGAGGGGACTGGACAGGGGTCCCAGCATGGGGGGTCTGGAAGGAGTCAGAGGATAGGAAGCTCTGGGCATCCAGCCCCACCCCAGCTTTCGGGGACTTGGCTTGGCCAAGCCTCCACATCTGGCAACAGAAACTTGAGCCTCAAGCGTGTCATCTTCATAAGACAACAGCTCTGTCTCCAAAACACTTTCCCATATGTTTGCTTCCAGCCCTGAGAAGACGGGTGGGGCAGGATAATTAACCCGGATTTGCAGATGGAGAAATGCAGCTCAAATCTGGGATTTAGGAGCAAGATTCTGGGAGCAGGAGCTAGTGTCAGTTTGAAGGTAGGAGCAAAGTAGTCTTTGAAGAAAAAGGCCAACCCTAGAAGAGGAGGTTGGCTCTTTTCCCTCACCCATCTTCCATTAAGCAGGGAGCAGGCCCACAGACACTTGCAGCCCACCTTCCTTGGATGATGGTAATAATGAGGGTATTAGCTAGCTGGAGTTTTTTGTTTGTTTTTGTGACAAGGTTTTGCTGTTTAGCTCAAGCTAGTCTAGAACTCATGATCCTCTTGCCTGTCTTCTGAATGATGTGAGTCATTTCTCACAGATGTCATCAAGCTGAAACTGTTTACCACCATACCTGGCCCCATTAGCTATTCCTGGAACATTTACTAAGTGCAGTGTTCTGAAGATTTTACATATGGTGTATCAGGTACTTCTCACAATATGCCTTGTTATCGTGTCTTCCATTCTATAAGTAAAAACAAACAAACAAACAACAACAACAACAAAACACTAACTGTGGGGCTCTGACCTTCCCAGGTCATGGCTGTGTGGGGAAAATGAACCCACAACCAGAGGTCTTCCCACAACTTGACTGCTAGAACCCAAACGCATCTTAAAGCAATGTTCTGACAGCCACTGTGGCCCCAGATTGGAAACATAGCTGGGTGAAATGACATCGGAAGGTCTCGTCATGAAGTTCTGGAAAGTGGGCTCCCAGAACTTTCACCTGAGCCCTGGTTGGGTACATGGGGAGCCCTGCTGACAGCCCTACCTGACACCTGACAGTTCCAAAGCATGTGGCATTTGGTGTTTTAGGTCAAATGGCAGAAAGACGACATGGACCACAACCTTAACTTCTTTTCTGTGTCATCCGATGGCCGGATTGTATCATGGACCCTTGTAAAGGTGCCTGCTTCCCAAAAAGGGTCTTGGAGGGATGAAGGGGAAGTGGGAGGAGCTAAATGGCAAAAAACAAAAACAAAAACAAAAACAAACTCCTGACAATCTGCTCCTTCATCCCTCCATCCCTCTGACTGCAGAGTGAGCTGGTTCATATAGATGTCATCAAGCTGAAGGTGGAAGGCAGCACCACGGAGAACCCCGAGGGGCTACAGCTGCACACTGTGGGTAGGAGCTCTGCACTCACCCCTCACCTGACAGGCCCATTCAGCCCCAGCACCCTAGGATTGTTGACAGAGGCAACTCTGAAGACAGAGAAGCTCAATCCTAAAGGCTGAGCCATTGACCGTTGGCACAGCCTCTATTCAGGCAGGTTGCTTCCTGTGTGCAGACCCTGCTCTTGTGTATGCAGAGCAGGTGCTGCTCTACAGATCCGTCCCTGTTTACGCACATCTAAGCCCTGTTTACCCAGATCCTGTCCCTGTTTACTCAATTCCTACCCTGTTTATGCAGACTCTGTCCCTGTTTGCACAGACCATGTCCCTGTTTGCAGACCCCCATCCCTGTTTACTGTGACCCTGACCCTATTTAACTCAATTCCTGCCTTGTTTACCCAGGCCCTCACTCTTGTCTACAGATCCTAACTGCCTAGGGCAAGCAAGCCTAAGGTCCAGTTTCTGTTTTTCTGGCCTGAGCCCAGCCCTCCCAGCGGCCCAGTTCTATCTGTCCAACACTGAGCTGGGGGGGAGCCTCCCTCGGAAAGCAGCCTAAGTCTGTCCCTCTTCTTCCAAGGCTGTGGCACCGCCTTTGACTTCCACAAAGAGATCGACTACTTGTTCCTGGTGGGAACAGAGGAGGGGAAAATCTACAAGGTAAGGCAGCACTGCCTGCCCTGTCAGCTCCTCACAAGGCCACTAGGACCTAAGCACCTTGGGAGGCTATAGCACTCAACAAATCCTGTTCTGACACCATCTAGTACTCACTGCTCTGGTACTCTTTTGAGTGGGGGATAACATTTAATTTTTTTTAATTGTTATTTGTGTGTGTGTGTGTGTATGTGTGTGAGAGAGAGAGGTGTATGGACACACTCATCACAGTATGCATGCGGAGGTCACAGGACAACTTCGGGAGTTGGTGGGGCTCTAACTTGGGTCTTCAGGCTTGGTGGCAAGTACCTTTAGCCATTGTGCCATCCTGCAAGCTCAGAAGAGAGGCTTCTCTAACTAAAAGAAAAGTTTTGTTTTAACATTTCCTTAGTTGTGGTGGTGGCACACTCACACGCATGGAGAGCAGCTGATGGCTTGTTGGCGTTGTCCGAGCTTGAACTCAGGCCATCAGGCTTAGCAGTAGGCACCTTCACACAAGAAGACATGTTTTGGTCCACTTGGGTGTCAGGAAGAGGGCTACAATCAGAAAAGATGAGAATGCAGAGAGTAACTTGAACCAGTCTCTTTCCCACTTTCCTAAGAGACAGACATAGGAGTAGGGGTTTGGGGGAACTAGGACATTTGGGGGAGATCTGAACTGGAACTGGGCTCTCAAGGCAGGCTGATCTCTGGATATGGATATGAGATGCACAGCTGCCAGCAGGACACAGCCCTCCCAGCCAGTTCATTGCCACGTCTCGATGTTAGTAGGTGAACATCCCTCTGAACCTCCATCGTCCAGAAATAGCTTTGCTGGGAGCTTTTCTTAGGCTCAGAGGCTCACAATGTTAATTACAGACAGCCTCCTAGGAGCCCCAGAGGCCCAGCCAGAGCTGGTGTGAATGCAAAAGAGATCCCCACCCCCTCTCCAACACTCCCAGTGGCAGTGTAAGAGAGGCAGGGGGAAGGAAAGACTAGTCAGTCTCTCTCCTGGAGGGCTTGCTGGCCATGGACACTGAAGGGGAAATCTGGGTATCTGAGTCCGATCCTGGCTCAGAACCTGCTCTTACCTGGAAGAGGCCGGGTGCTGCTTACTATGGCTTGGATGATGTCTGAGCTGCAGTGAATCCATGGCTCTGGCATGAACACAAGGTTAGGCTGTGGCCCCTCCCTCCAGTCCAGGCGCGTCCACCATCTCTTCCCCCCCCACACCCCCCAAGGGCGTGAGACCCACCCCGCCATGGAGAGAAAAGTTCCTTTGTTTACTCAGTCATTTCCCTTCACCCTCCAGGGCTCCATGCCCAGCCTGAACCTTAATCTTTAACAGCTTCCTCTTCCTTCAGGAGTTGGGGGACAGACTCAGGTGCTGATCCTGCTGGGTCCCCAGGGAAAGGTTTCTCTCACTGCTGATTCCAACCTTCCTGAGTTGTCCATCCTTTATCCCTGCCATAGTGCTCCAAATCCTACTCCAGCCAATTCTTGGACACGTATGATGCTCACAACATGGCAGTAGACGCTGTGATCTGGAACCCATTCCACACCAAGGTTTTCATGTCCTGCAGCTCTGACTGGACAGTGAAGATATGGGACCACACCATCAAGTGAGGGGCCTGGCTTGGCCCTGCCCTGCCCCATGCCCTGCCCTCAGCTTGGGCACTGTGACCCCTCTGGGTTATGGGCTTGTCCCTTCTGCTACTGCAGGACCCCCATGTTCATTTATGACCTCAACTCAGCCGTGGGTGATGTGGCCTGGGCCCCATACTCTTCCACTGTGTTTGCAGCAGTCACCACGGATGGGAAGGTGAGTACTCCTTTTGTCAGCCTGCTGAAACCCCACAGAGACAGAGAGGTGTCCTTCCTAGGGAGCCCACCACATGGTACCCCAGGTCAGTAGGAGATGATGGGGCCTGGGCAAGGAAGTGTGGAGGAATCCTTCATCACAGGGGGCCTCAAGGAAGGAACAGGCCCTCTGGGGAACTGAGGGGCCATCAGAAGTTGTCTTCCTTGAAGTCTCTAGGGGACGGGGTTAAAGAGTGCCTAGCCTGTGGGCCAGTCACTGGTCTGTAAGGTAGTCAGGTCATCACCTCCCCAAGGGTCCAAAGCCAGTTCTGAGGAGGTGACTGGAGAGAGGCTGAGGCTCGAAAGCCACCTCTTTGTGAGAATGTCCTTAGGTGCAGCCTTGTTTTCCTTATGGAATTTGATATAACTTGAAAAGCACTTGCAGCCCCAAGAGAATACTAAAGTGATTAAGGCATGAGCCCCATGTCAGCCAGCCACCCATTCCCTGGGCACGTTACCAAGAGCCTGCCATGGTACTAAGTTCCTGGCTAGGATCTGTGGAGTATGGAGTTCACATTATAATGGAGAAGAAGACAAAAGACAGGCATCAAAATTCCCACCATGTTAGAGCAGAGGACTGAAAGAGGATGGTATGTGGATGCAAATGATTGTAGCAGCATTATTCATAATCTTCAATTATGAAAGAAGCCAGTGTCCATCCAGTCAGGAACAGCAAATAGAATGCTAAAGGATCATATTCAGCAAACAAGGAACATATGACAACATCGATGGACATGGAAAGCTATGCTAAGTAAAGTAGGCCGGACACAAAAGAGTGGATATATAAGTCTAAAATAGATTTGACCAGTATGCTTCATGTCAAGAGACAAGTCTGTGGAGATGCAGAGTAGATTTGTGTTTGCCTCTGATAGAAGGGTTGAGGAAAAAAATGGAGTAAAAAGTTTGTCTTGTGGGTGAAGAAGTCACCCTAAAATTTGCTGTGACAATGGTTCAATAAATGAATATGATCAAAACAAAGAAGTATATAGTTTCAGTATGCTAAGTGGATAAGCCTTATAGTAAATTATATCTCAATGAAGCTGTTATACCAAACAGAGAAAGCCAGGCTTGGTGGGACACACCTATGCCTATAATCCCAGCATGCAGAAGGTGGAAACCAGAGGATCAAAAGTTTAAACACAGTCTGGATTACATGGCAAGGGCCAGCAGGCCAGGATGGCGGGGTGGTGGTGGGATGGATGGATGGATGGATGGATGGATGGATGGACGGATGGACGGTGCTGGTGCTGGTGGTGATGGTGGTGGTGGGGTTTCTTCGGCTTTTTTGAAGAGGTGAAACTCAAACTGAGAGCTGAATGACAAGCACCAGCCTTCCTTCCTTTCCTTCCTTCCTTCCTTCCTTCCTTCCTTCCTTCCTTCCTTCCTTCCTTCCTTCCTCTCTCTCTTTGACAAGGGTCTCTCTATTAGGTAGCTCTACCTGTTCTCTTACATAAACCAAGCTGGCCTCCATCTCTTAGAGATCCCCCTGCCTCTGCCTCCTGAGTGCTGGGATTAAAGGTGTGCACCACCACACCCTGCAGGACTGGCATTATGAAGATGAGGTAAGGAACATTCCACAGTGAGAACAATATTAGGAGGTGGGAAGGAGCTCTTCAGGCTCATTCCTAAGAACTGAGGCAATATGCCTGGGCCACAGTGAGCTGAAGGGAGAGGGCTTACGATGAGATGAAGGCATGGGCAAACGTGGAATCTGGCTCCAAGGAGGCTGGCCTAGGAACTGCAGGGAGGATAGATTGCAGATAGGCAAAGGCAGAAGCAGGGGAACTGGGTAGGAGGCTGTTGCCACAGGAGCTGATAGTCATTTGGACTCCAATGAGGCAAAGATAGTATCAAACATTTACTGGGCACTTAGGCATCAAACCTAGAGCACTTTATATTTATTAGCTGGGATAAACTCCTGGCTCTGCCACTTACAAGCAAGTCAGCTTCCGATAGTTTCCAACTCCTCATTTAAAAAATAGAAAGGGTAATAGAACTGCAGTGCAGAGAGGCTGGGAGGGGGTATAATTAGATGGTCTAGCCTGGTAACACTCCTGCCCGGAGCCTGGAACACGGTAAGTATATCAGACTGGATAAAAGGTGGCTGTCATTGTTGATTCTTTGATAACACTTTGGTTTCTTCGCAGTGTCTTCATATATACCTGTCACAGTTTATTCCTATCCATCCGCTTCTCACGCCTCCCATTCCCCTCACCTGTTCCCCTTGTCTCCTCAGATAGTTTTCCCAAATAGTCTCCCTTCTGCTTTCATGTCATATATATCCCATAGCTGCTTTTATCATTTATTCTGCATATACTTACTATTTCTAATCTTTTTATCCTCACTCCCTCAGTGATAGGAAGAAAGTAAACTGACATTAAATCCCTTCTTCTGTCTCCCACTCTGCTGTGTTGACCATTAGGGCTCAAAGAAAACCCAAGATGGGAGGCCAGGGCCTGGCTTACCAGACTGTGACACTAACCTCTCCATAGGCCCATGTGTTTGACTTGGCTGTCAACAAGTATGAGGCTATCTGCAACCAGCCTGTGGTGGCCAAGAAAAAGAACAAGATTACTCACGTGCAGTTCAATCCCATTCACCCCATCATAATTGTGGGTGATGAACGTGGGCACGTCACCTGTCTCAAGCTCTCTCCCAACTTGCGAAAGATGCCAAAGGTAGGAGTTCTGGGAGTCCAGGCTGCCATCAAGAGTTGTGGGGTAATAGCGTCCACCTCAAGTTTCTGGCATGAAGGGTTCCTGGTAAGGAGGGTGTCACTGCCTGAATGAGGAGGCTGGGAAAAAGGTCTGCGAAGTAATAGATCAGTCTGACCTGCATATGAGTTCCCCGTAGGGCCCAGGGAGTAATTTCCAAGGAGTAAGCGGTCTTAAGACTTGGAGGAGGCAAGCATCATTGGCTTAGTGGAGTGTGGGATGTTGTGGGTGTGACAAGTCACCAGACTTAGCTGAAGCATCGTTGCTGGGTTTACAGAGCTTCAGCTCCAATGGTCCCTAAACTGGAAGCTGTAGATCTACCCAGGGAAGAAGGAAATGAGCTGTGAGCTGGGGAACTAGGTCAGCAACTATGCAGGCCTCCTTCTGAATTCTGCCTTCTGTTTCTCGGGTCTCTAATGGTCAGAAGACCCTGCACAGAGCCCAAGGACCCCAAATGTATGACACAAAGTCCAGAGCAATGACCTCACATCTATATCTGAGTCCAAGTTCAGAGTTAAGACTCAAGCCCTACAGCACAGGTCTTCAGAGTCCAGACAGAGCCTTAGGACCCAACTTAGAAACACAGAACCAAGTTACTATGTGACAGTGGAAATGGCTTTTTGCTCTCTGCCCAAATTTGGGCCAGAGTTGGCCAAATTGCCCTGACCATTGAACCTCCAGGGTGCAGTTTGAGGCTTATGCTGAAGTTCGAGGCAGGGTCGGCGGCCTGTCTTGTTCAGTACAGTCTTCTTCCCCAAGTGTCCCTGCACAGCCCGAGACTGGGCACCACCCTTTGGATACCGGCATAAACTATTTCTCCACTATGCCAGGGAGGTACAGGCTGGAAGTATGGACGCCAGTAATTGTAGCCAGCTGGGGGAGGGGGTGGACTCGGCTATAAATACTCAGAATGCTGCTAAGCACCAGCAGCTGTGGCCCACAGACTATGGTGGGCTTTGGGGGTTGGGGGAAGTCAGGCATGGTCTAAGTCTCTTTGCTGAGCCCTGCTCCTTGGCCTCAGTGCGGAGAAAGGACACAGCAAATTTTGTGGAACAGATAAAATCTGTTCTTAATTTAATGAGGGGCAGGCTTAAGATGGCAGAGCTGGACAGCCCTGGGAGGATGGTCACTCTTTAGGAGAGGGCCATAGCCCTGACACCTTGAGCACTGTAGATACGAAAGAGTCCTATCCTTTGTGATGCTGGGAGGCAAGATTTATCATCGGTCCCTTTCCTCACAAAGCAAGGGTCAGCTGCCGCTGAAGGAACTGAGTCTGAATCTGGAAACCTAAATCGCCAAGGATCTGAGCAAGGACAGTCTGGGGCTCAGACTTGGGAGTATTAGAAGCCCCTGTGAGATTGCCATCTGACCCTGTCAGTAGTCAAGTGACTCATACAAAAGGAAGTCCTCTAGGCATTTCTATGGCCCTTCCTCTGGGAGCTTCAGATTTCCTGCCCTTCCCAAGAGGACTTACCTCAGAGGCCCAGACTGCTCTCTTGGGGAACACCTGAATGCCATCAGAGTCAAGAACCATCTTTCCCTTACTCCTGTGCAGATGGAGAAGTGAGGTTCAGAAAGCCAAGGGGCTTGTCCAGGGGAGTAATGACAGCAATGGAACATAAAAACCAGGTCGTTAAATACCATGGGATAGCATAAAGCTGAGCAACAGATTAATTACAGAGGAAGAATGGGAAAAGAGAAAAAGATGACTCTCCGTGCTTCTCCCAAGCGGAGCAGCGAGCTGGTTGATGGCAAAGGCACCGACCATCAATAGGCCAGGGGCTCCGGGAGCAGAGCTGAGAGCTGGTGCAGGGGTCAAGGCCAGGGGAAATCAGTGCTCTGTGGGACCAGCAGCTAGAATGCGACCAAGAAGCCCACTGGCTCTGCACTCTTCCCTTACCTTATACCCCAGCAGGTGTGGCTGGGACAGGTGCCAGCGAACAGTGGGCACAGGTGGCAGACAGAGGGAAGACGGGAAATGGCAGGTGCCCAGCCTGTCTCAGCACAGTTCACACCCCATTGTCTGGACAGCAGAGAGAATTTGACTGATGTGGCCTACTACAGAAGTTGAAAGCCTGTGGGCCAAATATACCTGTGTCTAAAATTCCATTTTCTCAGGGCCCAACTTACCACTGAAGCACTAGAATGCTTTGCATGTGGGAGCAAGGGTCATAAAGTCAGGATCTAAGAGACAGTCCCCGCCACATGGAGTCCTGTGAAAAAGTCTGTCTGCCCTCATAGATTTCCTGGTGCTTCTCCCCATTCCTGTGCCCATGACACAGCAAACCTGGCTTCCCTACCTGGAGGTCTGAGGAGACCTGTGGCCTTGTGCACACCCTTCTCTCTGCAGCAGACACCTATACCCTCTTCACAGGGCTGGACCTGGGTGACCCTGACATTCAGCTCCTGCCTTTCCCAGAGCCTACAGCGACTGAGGGACTGGGATGAATGCCTTTTCTCACTCCTGCCCACATCAAGCCCTTGATTCCTGTTCAGCCTCTGAGCTAGAGCTGGATCTTCCTCACAGGCCCTGAGTGGGGCCTCTGAGCTGCCTAACCCGAGGGCTGAGGACTGAACAGGAGCAGCAGGGGTCTAGTGTTCACTGGGCAGGGCAAGGGCAGGAAACAGCTAGGGTGGGTTTGGAAGAGGAGCCAGTGGTGGCTCCCAAAAAGAGTCAAGCAGGTCTTTCACCATTCCACTGATATTTCCCCTCCCCCCAGGAAAAGAAGGGGCAGGAAGTGCAGAAGGGTCCAGCTGTGGAGATCGCAAAATTGGATAAACTGCTAAACCTCGTGAGGGAAGTAAAAACCAAAACCTGAGAGTCTGGCCCCAGGCCCTGCCCCATGGTTTGAACCCAATCTTACAGCCCTCTACCTGGGTGCCAGGGTGCCTATGCCCCAAGGATGCACCTCACCCTGATCAAGTCCCAGTGTTTACTTTTCTCATTCTGGTTCTTAAGGTCACACCACCTTTCTCCATGATTTGACCCTCAGCCTCCATTATACCCTCTTTGCACAAATAAACCTGTTTGGAAGATCATCTCATACCTTTAATTTCTTTTCTATACCATGCAGGCCCCAAGAAGAGGAGAAATCTCAGTGTAAGCCATAGTTCCATTTATTATCCAACAAACAGTGGGAGAAACGGAGAAGGGGCCCCACCGGGGCACCCCCCCATTATTGCCATGGGTCCCAGTTTGCTTCCCCAACCTCGAGAGCCCAGAGGTGCTGAGCCTGGGGGAAGGGCAAACTCAGCCCTTGGCCCTTGGGATGGAACAGAGACCAGAATGGCCCTGGCCTTAGCACCAACTCCTAACCCCCCACGCCAGGCCTGTTTCTCTAGGGCTACTCAGGCCTCTGTTGGAGCCAGGCTGGCTACAATCTAGGCTGCTGGGTCCAGCTTCAAACAGACTGGATTCTAAATTCTGAACCCCACGCCGACTGAATTCTGAGATCAGATTCCTCGCTTCGACTCAGGTCCAGGGCTCCAGGGCAGGCCATGGGCCTTCAGGGCTGCAGCAGGTAGCTGCCCTCATGGCTAGGCTTCTGGGGAGGTGGCGCCTTCTCAGGACAGGGGCCGGGGCTGGAGTTGGGGCTGGATTCCGAGAGAGAGTCGCTGTCAGCAGAGCGAGAGTGGCAGGCCCAGCAGAGAATGACCCAAAGCAGTAGCAGCAAGAAGCCTACAAGGCCGTTGCAGACAATGGCGATGAGGGCCCCCTGGGAGATGGCTGCCCCCATGACAGGCAGCACCCTCAGGCCAGCATGGACAGCAGAGCTGCCTTGGTGGCAAGGCCCATGCCGAGGCACAACTCTGGTTTGACCGACTTTCCAAGGAGGCTGTCCTGTCCACACACAAGGACTTCTGGGCAGTGAAGATGGCCACCTGCAGTCCTGAGCCTGAGGAAGTACAGAGGAAAGTAGAAGGAGGTGAGGAGGAAGAAGTGAGCTAAAGCCTAAGGGGACAGCTCCCCTCTTCCCTCTTTGGCCATAGACAGAGAGCATTGAGTCCCAGCAGGCTCAAGTACCCCACAAGGCCAGCACCTCCATCTTCAGTACCTGGGTGCTGTGGTGCAGCCAGCGTGGGAAAGCTGTAGACAGTCAGCCTCTAGCTCATTCTCCTTGGAACTGGTGGGTATGGCCTAGCCCTGCCCACCAAGCTTCTAGCCTTCTGACATGCTGTTGGTGGGCGGGACTGTGGTGGCCCAAGGCCCAGAAGGAAGAGGATTATGACCATCACTGTAGTAGCTAGGGCACCCTCTCTTTTCCGCGGGCTGCAGTCAGCCAGTCCTGGAGATCTGCAGAGGTGCCAGCTCTCACAGAGGGAACTTTGTGAGGCCCTGGCAGGAACGTGTGGGTTCTGTATATCAAAGGCTGGGCGTCTAGGCATGCCTTTTCCCGGGACTTTGCTTCTCTGAGTCAGGTGTGTGGTGTTTGAAGGTACATCCTCCTGTGTCTCCATCCCTTTCTGGGTCTGCATCCTTGCCTTTGCAAACCCACCTCTGTGAAGGTGTGTGGCTGCCTGTCTCTCTGTGTCCCTATCCCTGAGTGTCTTGAGTGTTTCATGTGTGTGTCTCATTTCTCGTCCAGTCTGTCTCTTCACGACTGCATGTCCCTTTGCCCTCGAGGACATGTTTCTCCCTTTCTCCCATGGGGTCGGTGTCGGTGGTGGTTCTGTGCGGCTTGCATTTGTCTCTCCCTTTGTGTCTATCCTCCAACCTGTGTGTCTCCGTCTCTGTGTGGGTCACTATCTGTTCATCTCAGTCCAGAATTTCTGTATCTCGACACCCCGCTCATACGGGAGCTCCCCAACCCCCTTACCTGAGTTGAGCCCGGTGCGCGCCCAAGGGAGGGTCCGGGGCAGTGGGATGCTCAGTGCCGACTCAGGCTCGAGAGCCTGCGGGCCGGGGGCGGCGGGAGGCGGTCAGGGGCGACGTCCGCTCCGCGGGCCCTCCCCCTGGGCCGCGCAGCCTCCGCCCGCCGCTCCCGCCGGGGCGCGACCCGGCCGGCCTCTGCCGCGGGCGGTCTGCGGAGAGCGGGCACCTCCTCCCCCTGGGGCGGCGCCTCCTCCGCGGCCGGGGCCGCTAGCTCGCTCGCTCGCTCGGCAGCGCTCGGGCGGCGGCAGCAGGAATGTCGAGGAGTTCGGCTGGGCTCGGCTGCGTTCGGCTAGGCTCGGCTACGGCGGGAGGGAGTCGGCTGAGCTCGGCTGGGCTCGGCGGGCAGCAAAAACAGCGAAGAGCCCCGCCTCGTGAGTGGCCAGCGGCCTGCGGCCCTTCGGGGGCGGAGCCATCTCTGTGCCGCTGCCGCCGTTCAATTGGCTGGCCGGGCCATGTTCCCGCGCCATTGGTTGTGCTCTGGGGTGGGACACAACTGTCCTGGTGCAGGAGAGAAGGAGGAAGGGTCGGGGGAGGCGGCGGGGGGCGGGGGACGAAGGGGCCACCTTGTTTTGATTCATCCCTTGAGAGGGTGGAAGGCCAGGCCACCTTTTTGCGGCAATTTCTTGCACCTTCCACACCTAGAATGCACCCCCGTGTCTGAAGCGTCCACCTCTCCATATCTGGGAGTCTGTCACTGTTATCTGGAAAAGTCCATGTGTCTCCATGCCTGACCCTCCTTCATCTCATCTTTCTACACATCCTTTTCCCAGCAGAGTGGAGACGCTGCGCCCTGACTTTACAAAGCCTATAGATTGGCCCTGGTCCTAAGAACAGTGTGATCTCCGGCAACACAAGATCTTTGTTGCGTTTTACTGATTTCTCACCCAGTGTTGGTCACAGGCTTGCGCTTTGCTTGCTGGAGGGAGTCTGAGACACCTGAAGAATGGCTCGGCTCTGGCTGAATTAAATACAGGCTGGTGAATGCCCTGACTCTCCATCCTCACAGCTCTCTTGAGACCAAGGCAGCTTGGACAGGAGCAGTCAAACAGGCCTTCCTCTCCTGGGCCCTCACGCGCGTGAGGCTAGTGATGTAACCTAGGGCTTTGGGCTCACACGTGAGAGGCAACCATGTTCTTTACCACTGAGCTTCATTCTAGCCCTCCAGTGCGTAACTGCCCTTGTGTATGTCCTCTTATCTCACGCTGTCCGTGGACAATCAGCTCCACCATGTAACTCCCACTGCCCTGCATCCAACCCTAACTTCTCCCTGAAACGCTGCACTGACGGCAAAATGCCTCCTGGAGTTCAGGGTGCTGTTGGCTCCTGGTTCTACTTTCTAGCTTTGCGACATTGGGCAAGTTTCTTGACACACCTAAACACAGATTTCTTCTGTATAGAATGGTTATAGTGAGAGCTACTTCTCAGGTTTTTCACCACTTCATTTATACCATACCAACCACATCTCATCGAATGCCAGTGGACATAACCCAGCACCAGGTGGGTCAGGGCCCCTCCTTCCAAGAAGACCTCTAGAAACTTGGATACTATTTTGAAAATGAGGAAGACGAATATAAAGTTATCTGAATGACCAAATCATCTAAAGCCAAGTGTTAGAGACTGTCTAAAATAAACTACAGCCCCTGTGGAGTTTGTCAGGATAGATTAATTTTAGTTTTCCCCGTGTTACCCAGCAGGGTGGGGGTATTGTGAGAAGGATCAGATCAGTTATAGGAGAGAGAGGCGACATATGTCACACTTCTGAGTGCAGTGCAAGTGAATTTGTGACCTAGCTGCAGGGGTTCAGATTTTTTTCCTGGAAGCAGCGGGAAGTCACTGAAGAATTTTGAGCATCGGAGTGATGTAATCATAGCCAGAAATTAGAAGGATGGTTTGGGCCACTGGGTGGAAAGCAGTTTTGAAAGCATTTGAGAGTGAAAGCTATCCCACACTAATGAGGGGCTACAAATGTCCTTGGCAGAGTAGGAGAACAGTGGGTATCTGGTACGTCAGCAGGCAGAACTTAGAAGGCAGGGGAAGTAGAAGGAGACATTCTGGGGTCACTGCTCAGCAGCTACAAAACTGTGATGGAATGTCCAGGGATAAAGAACTCAAGAAGAGAGGCTGGTGAAAACCCTTGGCACCAAGCCTGATGAACCCAGCTCAATCCCTGGGATCAACATGGTAGGAGGCTGGCCTGTCCCTGGGATCAACATGGTAGGAGGCTGACCATGTGTTACTCCCTGTAGCACACATGTGCCCCCACCAAATAAACAGAATTTATGTATAAGTTTCAGCAAAAGACTTAGGCAATAGTATTGGAGATGTCAGCTTGAGGTAGAATGCTTTAGTGGAGCGGTTCAGTAGGCATGAATAAACAGCTCCAAGGTCCAGGGGACATGTCCAGTGAGTGTTTGCAAAAAGTTAAGTCAGAAAACTAGATGAGCTCACTTAAGGAGAGTCAGAACTGGCTGTAACCGTCCCAGGAGACCTGCCACAACCCTGATCCCGCCCACTCCCATATGGTCTCCAGTAGTCCCCCAGGCCACATGGCAAAAACAAGACTTCCAACAATCCACACATTAAAATCTTATTGTCTAGGACCTAGACTCAAGGTGGTCAAGGTGAGGCTTGTGGAGCTGTGCTGCTCGTAGCACTGCTTCTTTTGGATACAGTTTTGAAACTCCACAAAGGGTACTCTGAGAGGCCTGGGTGGCTACCATGACTCAAATGACCTGCCTCCGCAGTGGGTACATGGCTCTCAGAAGACAGTGAAAATGACAGGCAGTCACTATTGTCTACTCATTGTTTGCCAGCGTAGGCAACTCATTTTCTCTGCATATGATTCCAAAATATCCTCACATTCTAGATCTAGAATTTGGATATAGAATGTAGATCCAAGACCAGAAGGCTTGGTCCCCAGGTTGGCTCTGTTGAGAGGTTGGAACATGGGGCCCAGAGGGAAGTGTCAGTTCACGGCAGGGGTGTTCTTGAAGAGCACTGGAGGACTTGAATCTCTTCCTCTTCCTCTGTCTTTCTTTTCTGGCCCAAGAAGCAAGTAGCTTTGCTCTCTTGCTGCTCTGACATGCTACCTTGCCACAAGCCCACAAGCAACTAAGCTATTAAACCATAGGTGCCTACAAAACTGTGAGCTAAAATAAGCCTTTTTACTTTAAAGTTTTTATTACATTTATGAATGTATGTGTGTGTGTGTAATTTATTTAGTGTGTGTATATATGTGTGCAGGCACCGCACAGGAGTGCAGGTCTGAAGACAGCTCTCAGGAGTTGCTTCTCTCATTCCATAGGTGGGTTTTAGGAATCGAACATAGACTATCAGGCTTGGTGGCAAAAACATTTACCCATTGAGCCATCTTGCAAGCCCCTCTTTCTTTTTTCTATTTAAAAGTTGAGTATCAGCTAGGTATGGTGGTGCTCACCTTTAATTCTAGCACTCAGGAGGCAGAGGCAGATGGATCTCTGTGAGTTGGAAGCCAGCCTGGTCTACAAAGAGTTCTAGAACAGCCAGAGCTGTATAGTGAGAGACAGACAGACAGACAGACAGAGATGAAAGATAGATAGACAGACAGACGGATGGACAGAGAGATAAATGTCGAGTATCTCAAGTGTTTTTTGCAGCAATGTAAAGTTCATTGTCTTGGTTACTTTTCCCATTCAGTGATAAAATACCCTGGCAAAAAAAGCTACAATCTTTTCTGTTGTTGTTGTTCGAGACAGAGTTTCTTTTGTGCAGCCCTGGCCATACTGTAACTCAATCTGTAGACCAAGCTGGCTTGGAGTTCACAGAGATCCTTCTGTCTCTGCCTCCCAGGTTCTGGGATTAAAGGTGTGAGTCACCACTGCCCCGACAAAAGCAGCTTAAAGAAGAGTCTATTCTGGCCCTCAGTTTGAAGTTGTTGTTCATCTTGATGGGGAAATCACACCAGCGTCTACTGGAGGCAGCTAACCACATTGTGTCCACGGTCAGGAAGCAGGGAGCAGTGGCTGACTGTGCTCAGCTTACGGTCTTCTTCATAAAGTCCAGAATCTTAGCCTAGGGAATGGGTGTCACCCTCAGTGGGCAAGTCTCTGACTGCAACTAACCTAATGAAGTAATCCCCACCCACAGTCATGCCCAGGTGATTCTAGGTCTCACCAAATTGACAACTGAGACTCTACTGTAGTATATATGACAATAAGTGCATCTCCTTTCCAACGAGGAGCACCTTAGCTCCTACCTCTGAAGGGTATTTTATAAGATCACTGTTCAAATACAGGTTCTCAGGGTAATGTCCCTTCATGATCTGCTTAGGTCTCCCTGAGATATGAATATGGCTTCGAATAAGCCTGGTACCTTTTGCCTACCCTTAAACGAATGACCCTCCCCCTACAAAAGCCCTAATATTAGAGATGGAAAATAGAGAATAAACTGGAATAAAAATGAAGCATTATGTGTTGGTCACTATTCCATAGCATCTTCTCTATCTTGGGGGCAGACTAGACAACCTCATGGATCTGTCTGTTGATTCACTTCTTCGGTTGTGAAGTTTCTTCCCTTCTTCGGTGTTCTGAGAATTGCTACGGAAGAGTTCCCTGTTCCAATGAACACTGCTCTTCTAGTGAGCATTTTGGGGATCATCCTTGGACTGAGCAAGCACAGATTTCTGCACTTATGAGGAATAGGTGTGGAGTTCCCTCTGCAAATGATGCAATACACAGGTACAGTATGCCATCTTTGTCTCTCTGTCTCTGTCTGTCTCTGTCTCTGTGTGTGAGTATGTGTATGAGCATGTGAATGTGTGTGTGTGTGTGTGTGTGTGTGTGTGTGTGTGTTTGCACACATGCCGGCATGCGTGCCAGTAAGGGCATTTGAAAAGTCTGATGACCTGAACTGGATCCCTGCGATCCATATAATGGAAGGAAAGCACCACGTCCTTCAGTTTGTCCTGTCTCCTCATGCTCTGGAATGCTTGTGCACACACCACCACCACCGCCAATCACAACAAGTGAGTGTAAAACCTCAATAAGGTAAACAGCAGTAAATGACTTCACAATTTCATTGAGGGGGCACTTTTTCCCATTTGCTACGAAAGTCTTTCATTGATCCTAAGGGGCTTTTTCCCCACCCAGCTTAAACAACTTTGGAATCAGAAAGGGTTTTTCCAGGAATGGCATGTAATAGACTTTTAGTGCTCTTTTCCGTTTGGGAACTCACAAAATAACTTGCCTTTTGTAATTAATGGGATATGAACTTTTAAAAAATATAGTAATTTTGTCAGTCAGAGTTCTTTTTCACAAACAATAGAATCTACTCTGAGTAGTTAGGGCAGGGAAGGGACTTGTTGAAAGAGATTATGCAGCTTAGAATTGTTAGGGAAAGGAAATGGTGGAGAGGCTCAGCTTCTGAGAGCAACACCCAAGCCACAGCGCACAGCCTGACGAGGAAGCCACAGCCATTGACTCTCTGAGCTCAACTGCCTGCCAGTTTTAAAGCCTTCATGGCACTCACGTGGTAGGAACTCATTATTGCAACCACAGGCAAACCACGGTTGCTGCCACTACCAGGCTCAAAGCTGGACACTTGTGTTTCCACCAACAACAGCAGAAACCAAAGCCCTATGTCAGCCTGCTTCCTACATGTCAGTCAGGACTAGCTGGGAGGCAGCATAATTATCAACAGTGCTCATATTTCATTAACTTTAAGCAGCACAGACACATCTCTTCCTCATACTATGTGGGTCCAGCACGGGCCACAGTTGGATGGGGAAGTCCTACTCACTGAAGGACCAGGCTGCGGGGGGGTGGGGGGGGGGCGCCATTTATCTATAGCCCAAGCAGGCCTGGGACTTGCGGAAACTCTCTAGTGTTGGCCTCCCAAGCATTCCAGAGCATGAGGAGACAGGACAAACTGAAGGACGTGGTGCTTTCCTTCCATTATATGGATCGCAGGGATCCAGTTCAGGTCATCAGACTTTTCAAATGCCCTTACTGGAACGCATTTGCCTTTACAGCACGGACCACCACGCCGGGGGATGCCACCGTCCTAACAGGATGGGTTTGCTGCTGCTGGGCAAACAAGGAAGAGCATCCCGAGTTTACACTTCAGGAGGCAAAGGCAGAAGGATTAGGAGTCCAGGGCCAGCTTCAGCTACATAGCAAGTTTTCTGCCAGCCTGGGCAACTTGAGACATTGTCTCAAACAAATAACAAATGCAAGCACACCCTAAAGTTTGCCTTCATTGTATTGATCAGTCTCACAGCCATACCCAACATCAAAGGACACAGGAAAGGGAACCAGAAATATTAGTTAACTTTAGTCATTTTCAATTTGTGTCTGTCTCCCCTTCACACAGAAGTCTCATATGGTGAAGGACCATGCTTGCCTGCTTGCAGGTGAGCTCCCAGGGATGCTGCGAGCAGAACACATGCCATTTCTGATTTTTTTTTCTCCCTATGCAGATAAGATTTGTTTTTCTTTTTTTGAGACAAGGTATCACTGTGCAGTCTTGACAGGCCTGGAACTTGGTAAGTGGACCAAACTGTCCTTGAACTTACAGAGATCCACTGTCTCTCCTTCCAGAGTGCACCAACGTGACTGATAAGATTTCAGGGAGAAGAGGAGAGCACAATCAATTTTTATTTCTAAAGGTAGAATTTAAAAACTGAGTTTTTTCCACATAGAAAAACTGTCCAAAGGAAGACATTCACAAACACAACATATTTCTATTATTGTGGTCTACAGAAGCTCAAGAAGTTAGAGGAGCCATGTTGCCTGAAGCCTCAGGAAGACCCCCGATCTGGGCAAGCTTCTGAGTGATTTCTTTCAGTTCCTCTCACCGTGCCTTTGGGTTTCCGGGGAAAACAGAGGCAGGCCTCTTTAATACTTTCCTGGAATGATGTGCTTGCCTTATCCCACTCTAGCCAACGACTTTATAACAGAGGTGCCATCTCATTTGCCTACCAGGCTAGGAACATCAAATATAGATTTCCAAGCTTCTGGTGGCCCAGTGCATCCCAGTCCGGATTGCTGGTAACTTACAGTTTCTTAATTAGAGAGAACTAAATACCAGTGTCTGAAACTCAGCCAGGCAACATAATTGCTGAACTCCTAGCAATCTGAGGGCAAGACCAAAACAAATTCCCTTCTCCAAATTTAAAGCATTTTATTTCCTTAGCTGCCTGCAGACCACCCTTTGTGGACATCTTGACTTTTTAAGCACTGTTTCTTCAATGCTTCAGTTTTACCTGGCCCAAGACCTCAGGAGACACAACAGACTGCAGTAAAGTCATTGCACTGCTGTCATCTAAAAAGGACCCCCAGATCCTCATACTGGGGTTATGGTGTTTTTATGTATGTATGTATGTATGTATGCATGCATGTATGTATGTTTGTGTGTATGTGTATATGTAGGTATGTACTACATATGAATGTATGTATGTATGTATGTATGTATGTGTGTGTGTGTGTGTGTGCATGAGTCCATCTTGGGGGAGTTGGTTCTCTTCTTCATGTGGGTTCTGAGCAGCAAACTCAGATTGTCAGACTTGAGGGCAAGCACCTTTACCCATCCTACTTGAGCCATCCTACTGGCCCTTGCCACTCTGGGATTAGGAGATGCTCACTGCCTCTCTGTCTACCTTATTCTTATTCATTTCCTTATTCTCAGGTCTATTTTTGAGAATATTTTAGTCCTGATACCTGTTATCCCACCCCAATCCCACAATCAATCAGTAAATATAATTTTTAAATGAAAAAAAATTTTAAGTTTTTTATGTGTATGAGCGGGAAAGAAGCAGAAGGAAGAACTGACAGCTATTTGATGCTATCAGCCACCTCCCTTGGGTTATGTAGATTCAGGCAAGCAGGATGGAGGACAGAAGCTAAAGCTGGGGCAGAGACAGGAGCCATTTCAACTTTTCCCAAGCCACAATAGAAAGTAGGGCAGAGAGAGGAGGGGCCTGGTGTCAGCATTGGATGACCCAACTTGTGGCCCTGGGAGCACCTAGGGCCTGGGATTGTACCCAGACAAAGAAGCTTTGTGTGGAGGACAGAATCCCAAGGCTAGAGACAGCCCTCCCTAGTAGGGGTACAGGGTATGCTAGGACAGAGTCGCTTCATTCTGGGGCAGGCAAACTTGTTATGCCCTCTGATTTCCCGTCCCCAAACCCTGCCTCTAGCCCTGTCCCCCTACTCACCGACTCACTGCTCATGAACCCTGCCCTGCTGTTACCTCCTTTCTTAGCTCCAGTCTCTACCCCACCTCAGTGTCAGCTCCCTCCTCCAACCCCCTTCTCAGTCTTCTGCTCAGGCTGGCTCACCAAGGTCACATTCATCTCCGTGTCATTTCCAATGAACATTTTTAGTCCTTTGTGGACTACTTGGCAGCCCTGAAGTCATGTGCACCTTTTAAAGCTGTGCTCTCCCGTCTTCCAGGCAGGTGCTTTCTCTGAGAACATGTATCCTTCCTACTAAAACAACTCTTGTTTTTGAAGCGCCTGTATTCTTTTGGCTCTTTCCATCCCTTGTAGATACTCTCCTCCATGCAAGACAGGTGGAGAGAACAGAGAGGAAACCAAGGCTCCAGGCAACGAAGGAGTTTTCCCTTGGCCCCATAGCAACAAGTGACAGAGTGAACCGTAATCTGCTGTGTTACCCCTGACTCTAGCGGCTGGCTTCCCTGCCTCTCTGTCCCTGCTCAGCTCCTTAGTGAACACGGCTCTCTGCACCCACCCTCCTTCCCTTCCCTGACCCCTCTCCCAGACCCCTTTTCCCATCTGTAGCAAGCTTCTCTGCATGGCTTCAGTGCCTGTTTTTGTTCTGACAGTGCTTTAGCACTAATCCAGCTCTCACTCCCTAAATCCTGGATGCTACTCGCTGTTGCTACTGTTGTATTAAGACCTGAGAGTGTTTCCGTAGGGTAGGTGTGGTCCCAGATTTCTTCTGTGTTATTTTACTAAGTCCTCATAATAACACCAAGAGGCAGATATTGATTCCTAATGAGTATTATAGAGGTTGATTAAGGTGTCTCCAGGTCAGCAGAAGCTGAGATTTTGCCTGACCTTAAAGTCATTGTTTGAAGCACAGTCTTTTTACATAGCTCATCCTGGGATTACAAGCATTCAGCGCCACACTGACATGGTCACTGTCTTATCTGCTGCCTAGACTCTTCTATCAGGAAGTATCTTTAGCACCTCATATCTGGAATAGCTAAGTCTCAACATGTCTGTCTGTCCCTCACCATAGTAAGTGATAGGATGTCCGAGCTGTAGCTATTATCAGCTATCCTGTCTTCTCATGATGGCTATTTTAATAGACAACTTGACAAGATTTACAAGATTCTTCCTCCCTTCTTCTCTCCCAATCCTTGTTCACCAAGATGTGGGACCATGTGTGCCAGTAGGTGCCCTTCTCACTGGCCAGCCCTAGTCCTTCCCCTGCCTGAACACAGCAAGAAGCTGAGCTCCTTGTTGCTGTAGTTGGAGAGTTGCAAATTTGAATGGACTACAGGCATATGCTGCAACGCCCCGGGCAAGCATTCCACCCAGTGAGCTAGATCCCCAGCCAGGAGCTGCACCTGGCTTTCCATGCTATCCAATCAACACTTGCCCAGCGTTCCTCAGTGTCCCCAACCACTGTGGGGTCCACATTCTTTTCCCTCATGGTGTTCCTAAGCACAGCGAGCATGAAGCTGCCCTGTCCCCCCAGCCATGAGCCCTCAACTGTCAGCAAAAACTGTGGGATCACAGCTTGACTTTCAAAACTTAGGGCACGTGACCTCACCCCTTCTGCAGCCCCAACCTCCACCCAGCCCACTGTGACCATGCTGTGCAAAATCAATAGTTTCTCTGTTGTATACAAACTAAGTACATGAGGCTGGCGAGATGGCTCCGTAGGTAAAGGCACGTGCTGCTCAGCCTGACAAGCTGAGCTCCATCCCTGGGATCCACATGTAGAAAGAAAGGGCTCTCCTGAGTTGTCCTCTGCCTACCACACCCGTGCTGCCGAGTGTGTGCTTCCCCGAGCCCCACCGCCCACCAAATAACAAATGCTCAAAAACACCAACTGCGGCCGAGGTAGGGCTCAGCAGGTTAAGCACCCTTGTTGCTCTTGAAGAGGACCTGGTGGCTTCCAGTTCTAGGGAATCCAATGCTCTGGGCACAAGGGCACATGTGGTGCACACACTCTCACTCAGGCAAAACATCCACACACACAACATAAATCTCAAAAACCCACCAGGTGTACACAAAAACACACATTCCTGTAGAGATACACACATTTATGATTCATTGCCCAGATCTCACACATGCAGGAAAACGGACTCAAAAATATTCCTAGGCAGCCAGAAGTGGGATGCAGGCTTGCTGTGCTAGGGCTTTCTTTCTTTCGTTCTTTTTCCACTTCACACAAGATGAAGTTACTTGGGAAGGAACCTGCATTGACAGCATGTTTTCTATCAGACTGGCCAGTAAGCAAGTCTGGTGGGGGGCATTTTCTTAATCAATAATTGATGTGGGGGCAGTCCAATCCCAGGTTATAAAAAAGTAATAGGCTGAGCAAGCTACGGAAAGTACGCCAGTGAACAACACTCCTCCAGGGCTTCTGCTTCCATTTTGCCTCCAGCTCCTACCCTGTGCTTCTTCCGGTGTTAAGCTGTAGGATGAAGTAAAGCCTCTCCCTCTAGCTTTTGGTTGTGGTGTTTGTCACAGCAACTGACAGCAAACTAGAACACCTGGAAACCCAGCCCTTAAGAGGTGAGGAAGAGGGCTTGACTCGGTGGCACAGGCCTGTAATTCCAGCACTCAGGGAGACTGAGGCAAGCAGCAAGTGGAGCTCTGTGAGTTCGAGGCCAGCCTGGTCTACAAAGCAAGTCCAGGACAGCCAAAGCTACACAGAGAAATCCTGTCTTGAAAAAAACAGAACCAAAACAAACAACAAACAAACAAACAAAGAGGCGAAGAGGATAACACCAGCCAGCCTAAGCTTCCAAATGAGACCATGTCTAAAAAGTTAAAGATAATAATAAATAAATAGGTAGTTTATTGTTTGCCCTAAGAGGCTGGGCATGGTGACACATACCTTTAATCTCAGCATTCAGAGCCTGGTGGTGGTGGAGCACACCTTTAATTCCAGCACTCAGGAGGCAGAGACAGGCAGATCTCTGTGAGTTTGAGGCCAGCCTAAAACCTTTTCTCAATAAATTAAAAAACCAAAACCCCCAAAACCAAATGAACAAGTAGGGTGCAGGTGGGTCCCTGTGAGTTTGAGACTGGCCTGCTCCATGTAATAAGTTTCAGGCCAGCCAGGGCTACCTGGTAATCTCTCTCTCAAAAAAAATTACACACTTTAAGATAAACAGACTTTGGACTGTGTTTTGAATTAATGACAATAATTTTTCTAGAAATCAGAAACACATCATGTTCAAGACAGGTTCCTAAGAGAGGAAACCAGGTGGATGTAGGGAAGGAAGAGAGACCCTGGAGCATCTCTACGACAGCGGTCATGACAGTGCAGTGGAAGCTGGGAGCTGTCAGAGCTGGCTGGATGAAAGACAAGGCTGAGAAGGTCAGCTGGGGCCAAGAGGAAGGCACGGGAAAGTGTCAGTTTCCTGTTGCTGCTGTAACAAGTTTGTATCAACTCAGTGGCTTTGACCATCACCGGTCTGCTCTTACCATCTAGAGGCCGAAGCTCTGAAATCCATCTCACTGGGCTAAAGCCAAGGTGTTGATCCGGCTGGTCTCACCTTCGGTCTTTGAGAGAATAATCTGTATCCTGGGCTTTCCCGAGTCTGGTGGCTGCCTTACAGACTACTGCTTCATCCTCAGGGCCTACCACTCCAACCTCTGCTCCCACTGTTATAGCACCTTCTCCAAGCCCCTCCTTGGGCTCTTCCCTCTTTTCATTCAGAACCATTACTATTCTCAGGCCATCTGGACAACTGAAAATTGTCCAGATGAACTTGAACTTACTTGAACCTACCCAGGAAAGGAAACAAGTAAAAATGCAATAAATGAACTCTGGTTGAATTATTTCACCTGAAAAAGAGGTCTTCTTAAAAGACCTCTCTCAAGTTTAGAAAAATGTTTTCAGTTAAGGAGCTGGAGGAGGATTGTTACCACGTTTTGGCTCTATACACTATTAATTGGCTCTGTACTGTGAAAGAAGCTTCCCACTTTCCTCTACTCTCCAGATTATGTTGTCAATGTTGTTTTTATTTTATTAAGATGTATAATATTTATGTTTGGTTCTGCAGCTGAAATTTCCACAGTTCACGCTCACCCTGAATGGTGTTAGTGCCACCGCCTTTACTAGTCTCTTCCTCAGCTGTGGTTCGGATTAATTTCTTGGCTGACTGGATTTTGTCTTTAAAAATGAAAAACAAAAGCCGTAAGGTTTTAGGAATCCCAGGCTGGCCTCGAACTCACTCTGTAGCTGAGGATGACCTTGCCCTCCTGATCCTCCTGAGCGATGGGATTGCAGGCTGTATCACAGGCCTGGTTTAGGCAGTGCTGGGGATGCTTACTCCTGCTGGGCAAACACTCTGCCAACCCAGCCACATCCCCAGCCCTGGGTTTTCAGGATTTTGTTTTTCCAGAATGGTTTGGCTCACAAGTTCTCAACCCCACTGCACCCCAGATTCAGGATTAGCCCTATCATTGATGGTTGTGTTCACCCTGGGCCTAGGTAGAGGCCACTCATCTTCGTCAAGTGCTACCCTGGAGCAGTGTGGGGCCAGCATGTGCCAATATCAACCACCCTGGCTGTGGTGGCTTCTTCATGATGAATGTTCACCTCTTCACTGGGTTTTTTTCCCCTGTATTTTAACACTGTGACATTTTCAGAGCCTCCACTTGTTTTTAGGATGCTCGTGGCTCTATGCTTGTGGGTTTTGGTCTGTTAACTGTGTAGTGCTTCCTGGCTCATCTTCTCCCAGCAGCTGACTCTCCACATCCCAGGCCTTTCCTCCACATCACTTTTCAGCCATGTCTGTTGTGCATGCATGCATGCATGCTGTTGCTGGCTTATTTGCTGCATGTACATTACTGGTTTTGTCCTTTATTATTTCTCTCTGTTCTCTGTCTCCCTCTTCACATCATTCTGTTTTATCATCTTGTCCTTGCCTTCTTGTTCTTTGTCCTATCAATTTTACACTATTAATACGACCCAAAACAGGAAGAACTTGTGGGAAATGTGCTTTTACTCCTTTGGTTATATTTTCTTCTAGATTGGTGTATGTGTGCGTGTGTGTTCTGTTTCAGGTTCCCTTCCTCCCCTCCTTCCCTCACCATTCCCACTCACTCACTCTCCTTCCTATCTGTGTTTGCTTGTGGTCTTTATGCCCAAAGGCCATCTGTTTCTTCTTCCCTTACTGCTACCTGCCATGGTTCATGCTTAACAGACCCTTCCTTTGCATTGTACACCTCTGTGCTCTTTCTCATCTTGTCTCAGACAATTTTTTTATCCCCTAGAAAACAGCTGTTGCTGTTGGCCTTCCCTAACACCTTAAGATGGCCTGGCTGGGGCTACCAGCCAGCCTTGCCCACATGCTTGTCCTCCCAGGAGGCTAGTAGGACAGCTTCTCTAGTTGAAGGGGGAGCATCTGCCATTCTGACAGCTTTAGCTTAAGCCCCTGGGACAGCATTCCATACCAAGGATGCCATGTTCTTCTTGTCTCTGTTGAGGTGTCACAGAGGGACATGGGGCTTCTACTTAACAAGTCCCCTCACCTTCTCTATCCTACACTCTCTCCTGCAGGGCCACTGTTAGTATGGATTCTCATTGGTCAGTTCTCCCTTTCTGAGTGCTGCTTCTGTGCAGGGGAGGGAGGAATATCAGTCACTGCACTCAAATCTTGTGTTGCTTGTAGGGGGGGGTCATTATTTAAGGGACTCCTCTAAACTGCTTTGCTTGGCAGTGTTCTCTTTTGGTTTTGTTGATTTTCATAGTAGGGCTATGGTGGAAGGAGTCTATAAGACTTCTCTTTTGTCTCATCCTATCCTTGTTTCTCTATACCCCTCTTCCCAAACTCCTCTCTTCTGGGCAACACTCTGGTGATTCCTTTAAAGACTGTCCTGCTCCCGTCCTACCGCATGTGCTGTGCATCTGCCTAGGACATGCTCCTGTAGAGATTCTCTGGTGGATAGGGTGCATACTGGAAAGCCTCCTTCCATGTTTCTCTTCCATCATTGGCCCCTCCCAGGGAAGCATCTTTGCTGTCACAGTTGCATACATTTCTGTCCTAAAAAGCCTGTTCTTTCTACAGCCACAGCAAAGGCCTCAACTATGGCCACACCAGACAAGCTACAAACATACCACACAGATGTGCCCTGTATGCCTAGTCACCTAACACTTAACACTTTGTGGCTGCACACCATCACCATAATTTGCATACAATACCACAGTAGCATTTCAAGCCCCCAAATGATTGGCTTCTCTGTGGGGCCATTGCCCAAGTCTCCTGAGAACCTGCCCTGCCCCCTGGTGGCCACTGCCCAGGCCACTGGCCTGGGAGCATTCTGCCCACCTCCTTGGCCTTACCTAGTCAAAGGAGACTGTGGCCTAGAACAGCCTCGCTCTCAGAGTAATGTGTCACGTTAGGACCCTTAAGACACCCTTGAGCTCAACCCATCCACTCAGACTGGTCTGTGCAGCAAAGCTGTTGCAGATACAGTGGCCGATTGTTCCCCTTTGCCTGGGATGGGTTTCCAAGATTTGAGATATTTTAGTACTAACCCTGGGAATGCCCCAGGTAAACTGGGAGATCTTATGCCTTCAACACATAGTCTTCAGATCAATCTCCTCAGCCAGGACCCATCAAACTGGCCCTGTTACCCAGGCCTCTCACACTGTCCACCCTCAGGTTAGCCCTCCCCCTCCTCAGACCTCCTTCTTCACTTCTGAGGAGGGGTGGAAGTAGAGGGACCACACCCCAATCCTTCCTGCTTACAGGGCTCTAGCCCTGAATTGTCAAAGAGGTAGAACCTTTTAAAGGTCAGAAGCTCTTGGCTGTGGGTATAGTGGGCATTTGGGCCTAAGGACACAGAGATACACAGGTAAAGGGCACAGCACTGGAATTCGGAGCCAAACTCGAATTTCTCTCACAGTGACAATGAATCTTGAATCTCATCCTACAAAGGTAGTGGGTGCCTTACTGTTGGAAGCGCTCAGGGCTGGGGGCTTTCCAGAAGTCTTGCCCGATAGTTATCTCTGCCCTGCCTAGCTGCTGGGAATGAAGACAGGATTTGTATGTTTATAGCCAACTAGCCTCAGAACAGGAATGGAGGGCAGACAGGCGGCCGAGAGGGGGCAGCAGAATCTAGGACAGACCCTGGCTGGGGTCAGAGAGGAGCAAAGACCACAGGCCGGGGTCTGGATGCGGGGCAGGGACTCAGAGGGAAGCAGAAGAGGGGCTGAGTCTGGGAAGAGGGACCAAGACTGAACTGGACTGAGGGATGGAGGTGCTCATAGAAAAAAACATATACACAGAGTCAGGGATGAAGAAACAGACAGATGGAAATACAACAGAAGGAGAAAGGCAGAGAGAGAGCAAGTGAGAGAGCACAGGCAGAGAAATACTTAGAAAAGGAAGCAGTCAAAGAACAAGTGATAGACAAAAAGACAAAAGACAGAGGGAGAAAAAGACAGAGATGAGACAGAGACATGCAGAGATGCAGAGACTGGGACCACAGGGCTGGAGGGATGGCTCAGCAGATAAGAGTGTGTACTGCTCTTTCAGAGGGCCTGAGTTCATTTTCCAGCATCCATGCCAAGCAGCTCACAACTGCCTGTAACTCCAGTTCCAGGGAGGTCTGACTCCACAGACACATATACATACAAATAAAGTAAAATAAATCTTAAAAAAAAGAAAAAAGATTGGGACCAGGACGAAGACTTATTCAGAGACAAGGACAGAAAGAGACAAATATGGAGACAGAATCAGGTCAGAGTAGAGGGGCAAAGGGGTTTAGAGGGAGGAGAGCCCTGTGTCCAAGTTGCTGACAGATCAAGACGTGGAGGGCACCGTTCCCAGGGCACCTTGGGAAGTATACTGAACTAATGGACTGAAAAGCTGGTCCACTGCGCTGCTGCCGTGTAGGCTGAGGACCCAAACCTTTGCTTCCCTGGCCCCTCAGAAATGTTCTCATTTCTGAGTTCTGTTTTAACTCTATGAACAGATGCCTATACTCATCCCAGTCTCCCCAGAACCACACTTGCAAAGGGCTGTGGACTGTACTCAAGGGAGGCAGCAGCTGCAGGAGCTGAGACCCTTCAAAGTGAACGTTTCTATGAGGTTAAGGGGAGGGGACTTGCAAGAAGGGATGATCACGCCTAGAATCAATGACATTGACCAGGACTTAGGACAAAGCTGATCCCTTGGAGTTGGGGGCAGGGAGATACCCTAGTTCTCCCCTCTATCAGCCTCTGAGGCTTCCGCAGGCCCCCTTTCCTTGTTCTGCCCCCTCCTTCCCAGGCCCAGTATAATTGTTTCCCCATGTTGCTAATGGAGGCCAGATTGCCGATGCCCAGCCCTCGGTCAGGGCTGACCAAGGCTCTCAAGTCAGAAAGGCGGCATAGGCCAGGCACCCTCTAACGTCAGCCCACCCACCTTAACGATAGACAAGGGGCAAGGTCTTAACACATTGCAAGGATATGATATTCTTGGCAAGAGAGTTGGTAACCCCTTGGTCTCGCCATAAACAGGCTGGACCTAGAATGCAGGCTGTGGCGTTCCCTAAGCCAAAGCAACAGTTCAGGATGTGGGTGCAGGTGCAGAGCTGCTTCTCCGGGTGTCTACTCTGGGAATCTCCTTCTGTGCCCGAGGAGCCACAGGCTCCCATCATCTGAAAAGCCACAGGTTAGGCAGGCATTGTGGCACACGCCTTTAATCCTGGCATTCATGGGACCCATGGGAGGTAGAGGCAGGTGGATCACTATGAGTTTGAGGCCAGCCTGGTCTTCATAGTGAGTTCCAGGGCAGCCAGAGCTGCATAGTGAGGCCCTGTCTTGAAATCAGTCAAACAAACAAACAAACAAACAAACAAACAATCGGAAAGTCCACAGTTGCTCTGTGTCGGGTCTTTTCTCTTCACAAGTCTCTACCTGGAACATTCTCTCTCCCCCAGCCTGAGGACAGGCAGCCTCCTATCTGGGAAAGCCTAATGCACCAGTGCTGCGATCTCCCTCCTGGGGCATGGGCCCATGTGGGCCTGTCAGGGCTGGTGGAGAGTGCGTGGTCTGAGGTCAAGAGGTCAAGAGTGGAGTCCTGTAACATCAGTGAAATTTTTGGTGGCATCCAGAACCTGCTATGGGGAGTGTGGACACACTGGTGTGTGACTTCGGCTACATCTCCCTTTATTCTAAGCACACAAGAGGAAGGCCAAACCTGGCTCCCAGGACAGGACTCTGGCCTCTTCTCATCCATCAGAGGTCTGTCTGACTCTAGGCCTGGGTGTTTTCAGCAATGTGGCTTCTGTGAGAGAGGGTGGACCTTGAAATTTGTACATAGCCCTGGTTGTCCTGGAACTCACTATGTAGACCAGGCTAGCCTCAAACTCACAGAGATCTTCCTGCCTCTGCCTCCTGGGCAAAGAGCTTAAGGAATGTGCCACCACACCTGGCTAGAATTGGACCTTGAACAGGTGTTGGGCAGTCAGGAGAAGTCAGAGAGAACTTAGACCCCAGCTTAGGGACCTGGACAGCTGGCTGGACAGGAGCCCAGACCCTCCACCTGAGTACAATATAAAATCTAAATCTGAGGCTTAACCTTGAAAATTCCAGTTCTCAGGTCCAGATCCAATCCCTATCCATGCTCTCAGGAGCCTCTGCCTTCAGGCTACCACCGTGTTGGGCCGGCTCTGAACCTCTGTGGCCTGGCTGGGTTCTCCTAGAAGGCAGCACCGGGGGCGACTGAGAAACAGCGCCGGTCCAGCCAGAGCCTACAAGCGCAGCCTCTACAAATGACCAGATACCGCCATGTGGGTCCAGTCTTCACTTGGACCCTTCTCCCACAAGTTTGCCCTTGGCTGCATACTCTAGGGGAGCCCAGTCCTTAAGAAGTAGAGTGCACGACCCCTAAGTGCTGTGGTCCGTGCTCCCCAAGTGGATCTCTCCCTCCTTCCATGCCTGCACGTCAGGGGGCTTCGGAAGACTTAGTTCCCTCCCAAAGCGGTTCTGCTCCAAGGTCTCATGAAATGGTGACGTTTAATGAGAACCCTACTCCTCCCACCCCTGTATATACATCTATAAAAAATTCAAATACAGCAAGTTACCATTGAGTCAGACTAGAAGGGACTGACAGGACATTAAATACTGGGGGTAGGAAGGGGTCAGTGGAGGATCGTACAAAACAGAGGCGGAGGTGGACAGACTGGAAAGTGTGGGCACCGGGGGGAGGGGGATGGCTGGGCCCCCCAGTGTCAGGAGCTTATAATCTGATGGTGGCAATAGAGACCCTGGAACAAACAGGAGACTGGGGCAGGAGATGAAAACTGTGGATGGTGGGGGCTTCCCTCAGGTCCCCCAAGGGCTCCTGGGAGTCGCTGGCGTTGGAGGGTCCAGCCCGAGGGGGAAAGATGAGAGGGGTCTTTGGTGGGTGGGTTAGCTGCATGGCCCTCCTCTCTGGATGGAAAGATGGACCGGCTTGGTGTGACGCGGCTAGGGGACGGCAGGCCCGGGCCTGCCGGGGTCTCTACAAATTGTGTCTGAAGAGAATGCAAAAGGTCCTCCTGCCCATGTGCAAAATAGAAACCGGGGTATGCAGGCTCAGCTCCGGCCTCCTGCTCCTCTGCAGGCGCTCTGACATATCCTCGTGGGATGCCCGGGCTCTGGGGAGACAGGTTGGGGTGGTCAGTGAGAGCTAATGCTTCGATGCAGGTCTCCGAGGCTCCCCTCCCCATCGCTTCCCAGCCTCACTCACCTACCAGATCAGGAGATTGTTGGCTGTGGCGGCAGCGGCAGCCAGGGCAAGGGTGATGGGAACACTGGTCAAGAAGGGGATGGAGGGTCCTCCGCCGCTGCCTGGCTCCCCAGGGTCACAGATCTTCGTGGTGGGCGGGGGTGCCAGTGAGCTGGTGGTGCTTGTCGTGGTCTCTGGGTAGTATGGGAAAACTCAGGGCAGGGCCAGGGCTGGGTCCCGCCCAGATCTGGGGTCTCACAAGGCACTAAGTCCCTGCTTCCTGAGCAGATGAGTGCTTCCTACGGCTCACAGGTCACCACTGCACCCTGCCCTACCCACACCAAGGACAACTAGAGAACAAGAACTGGGGACACGGGTTTGGGGCAGATGGGTGGGTGGGTGTCAGCCTGAGAGGGTAAATGGCAGAGGCTCTGCTCCTAGGAAGAGCTGGAGGGAGTAAGGGGCAAGGGGCAGGGGGCATGCAGGCTCACCGGGGACCTGAGCTTCGGTGGTGAGATGTCGTGGCTCCTCCACCCAGGGTGTGGCGTGAGCGGCTACACTCCAGTCACTCCACGTCCCGATCTCGTTGTCCTTGGCTGCCACCTGGATGATGTACTCCTTCCCAGCATAGGCATCCGTGATGGTGTGCGCTGTGCCATCTGATAGCTCCACCTGCAGGCCCAGCCACAGGGCAGGGGAGGAGAACAAAGGGACCCCAGGCCTGGAGGAGGCTAGAATGCTCGGGAGCCGTCATGTTGCTATCTAGGATGCTGAGGTGCCAGGGGAAGACTAATGGGGAGCAGTGTGATGGTAGGCTACCTCCTGTCAGCGAGCCATGGAAAAAAGGTCACAAGCACTGATGCGGGAGAGAAGATGCCTAAGATGAAAGTTTGGCTCCATCTCTTGCTGACTTGGAGGCCAGGCTGCATAGCTATCTCCACGGGCTTCGAGTCCCTCTCTACAAACTAGTGTTAGTGACAATAACTACCTCAGGGTTATAACGAGGGCTGAGCTGTGAGGAAAATGTCAACTAGCCTTCAGCCAAAGATGCCCCTGTGTGCCCAGGGCTGGAGCGCCTGCCACCCAGTCCCAGCAGGGCCTCTCCCAGAGGACTCCCACGTGCTCCCACATGCTCCCACTCTGCTTGAAGTAGGAAGGGCTGGGGACAGCCCAGAGGGTGTCAGAACTGCTGCTCCTGGAGGCACGGCATCACCACCCCGCCCCACCCCCTCTTGCTGTCCTCATCCTGCCGGTCTTTCCCCCACTCTCCAGGGCAGCCTGCCTGTCCGGCGCCCCTCCCAGGCCCAGGCTGGGCTCTGGTTCATCTCAGCGGCACCCGCTGCCTCATTAAGCCGCCTCGTAAACAGGGGCAGCCGGTGGGGGCGAAGGAGAAGGCTGTTCTGGGCCATGTCTGGCTTTAGGGCCTTTTTGGTTCCCATTCCAATCTTCTCCCCCAGAAAAATTAGTTCTAGGCCACCTGACCTGCTGGTCTGTTATACACATGCATGTGTGTGTACTCGAGAGCTTCCATCCAAGTGCTGTCAGGACCACGAAGAGCAGGGGCCCTCTAATACCTGCTAAGTCTGTGGTCCCGATGCTGGAGGCCCTGGCAAAAGTCAGGGCCATGCTGAAGCACACTTGAGCCCAGACCCTGCCTCAGTCAGTCCTACTCCCAGCCCTGAAAGATGGATGGGCACCAAAAGCCCCCTTCTCATGGTGGTGGGGTCCCAGTCCCAACTCTGGTCCCTAGTCTCTTCTTGTCTATAAAGATCCCCTGTGGCTGGTTAGCAAACCTCCCCCTCATTCTTGGCCTACAGACCTCCACATGTCCTTTCCCCAAAGACAAAGGAGAAAGCCAAGGGGGACAGATCAAGCTGCTAGCCCTCTGGTGGATGCCTGACACTACACTTCTTGGCTACCACCTCTGGGCAGTGATAATCCTAGGCCTGGACCCTCCTCGTCAGTTGTCACTGGTCCTTAAGGGAAAGGCCCTTCAGTTAACAGGAGCTGCCACTGCCGCCCTCTGGCCTTAAAGCCCAATACTCAGTCAGCTGCAAATGTCAGGCACTGCCCTCAAGCCTCCTGGCTGAGTTAGGACCAGAGCAGCTGACGTAATAAACCCATACTGGGTTCCAGTTCTTTCCTTACCCTCTGTCCACACTGAGACAGCCTCTGCCATACCTCCTGGCCCCTACTGCTTTGTAATTCATGGTCTGTATTTTTCATGAAACACCAAATGATTTTTTTCCTCTTGCAGCCACACACCTGTTCCTCTCCAAGATCAAGGACAGGGAAGATACTCCACACAGAATTCAGGTTGAAAAGATCTGTTCTAACGCATGTGAGACATGGAATAAGGCTACGATGTGCCACAGAACACGCATTGTGTCAGAGTAGAGGTGAGTTCTGCCCACAGTATGTTCCTTGGCACGTTGGTCCCAAGCATGTATGCAGCATGGTTCCTGCTGAAAGCCTGTGTGCCTATGCATGTTCCCGTGTGTGGTGGGCACTGTGCCAGGTCCACTGCAAGGCGTGTGCGCTGCAATGCGCAGAGCTGCTGCCTGTAGCTCGTTAGCGGGGGAGGGGGCTTGTGAAAGCAGACCCTGGTTATTAGCAATGCATTAGGCGCGGGCAGCTGGCCAGGCGGGAGGGACTCCGGACTCTGTCAGGGAACATGTGAGAGTGTGAGTAGCCTTTGTGAGGGCCAGGCCTACAACCAGGACAGGCACCTAGGAATCAAATTACAGACTTTAAAGGCAGACAGGAGAAGGACATAAGAAGATGGTACTGGAGCCTGGTGGGGGTTCAAGCTTACCCCCAGGAGACAGACTGGCTTGCCTCATGGAACACTTCCAAAGCTAGTCCTAGTCCAGAGCTCAAGGGCCACCCAAAGTGCTCGCAGCTTACAGGCCCTGAGCTCTCAACATGAGAAAACCCACAAGTCTTCATAGCCCTGCTGTCTCCTAGAGCTTTCCATCACAGCTTGATCAATATCCAGACCATAGCCTCTCTCTATACTGACCCTTGTCCAAACTGTTTGCTTCCCAGCCTGGGCCACCACCTAATCCACAACCTAGTTTAAGCTGACCTTTAAACTAGGTCTTACTTTGGAAACTGAATAATCACTATGATCTGATTTACCTCCAGATCAAACTCAATCCCAATATCTGGTCCTAATTGCTTGACTCATCTGTAAATCTTTGAGGAAGGGGGCCATACTGTTCTTTGGGTCCAGCACAGACCTCATGTAATTGGAGGTGCCTGGGAAGGGCTGACAGCCAGAGCCTAGGAGTGGGAAACACTGTTCACCCTGTCACCCCTCTCCCAGCACTTCTCTCTATTGCCCTGGGAGTCTCAAAGACAAACTATGATGAGGGTGCCTCTCTCAGCTCCTTCCATTTCCCAAGCCCACCTGATCCCTTTCTCCCCCAGGTTAGCCTCTCGGACTGCCACTGGGCCCCTATTGGTACTGATACCACCTGGGGCACAGACTCCTCTCTCGCCGTACTGCACTCTCAGGTACTCACATGTTGCCATTGGTCCAGGATGAGAGGCCGGTAGCGCAGAAAGAACTTGAGCGGGAAGGATTCGGGGTCAGGCCAAGTTGAGGGTGTCTGCCAGGTCACTTCCAGCCGACGAGGGCTGCTCGGCACCGGCCGGGCCACCACATTTTCTGGGGGGTCGGGCTTCACTATTAAAGAGACATAGCTCCATTAGAGTGTTAATCTCCAGGAAAAACCCCACGCTATCAACTCCAGCCACTGATCAGCCATCTCTGTTGCCAACAATCAACAGCCACCATCCTCCTTCTCTGCTGTCACCGGTGGCAACCACCATGAATAACCATCTGATGACCACCTCTGATGTGGCTGTGCGACAGTCAGTCACCAGCCCTTGGTAGCAACACCCTAAATTTCAACCAGCCTCCATCACAATGCCATCCTCATGGTGTCCAGCCTCTCAAAAATGAAGCCTATTGGCTGCCCCTACCACAATCACTCCCACCTCTAATGCCACCCAGATCACCCTTCTAACACCACGTCACACACCGCCCCTGCCGGCTTTCCCTGTTTTCTTTTGGCTTTGGTTTCCCCCTAGTTCTAAACTGAGTCTGGACTCTCTTGGAACAGTGTGGATTTGAAGATGCTCAGTGGGTTAGTGGTGAGCTGGGGATCTGATGATGGCTGAATCTAAGGGCCCAGCTCATACAGAAATAGTCTGACTGAAGACCCAGCTGTGAGGCTTGTGGGGAAGATGGAAAGGCCCAGAGACACAGAAGGGACACTTCTGGGATGGGGTAGGAGCAGGCAGAGCCTGTCTGGAGTAGGGCAAGTGCAGGCAGAGGGTCTGGATGGGATAAGAGGTAAGGAGAGGGCAGTGTCTGTCCCACTCCTGTCTCCTGTTCTGACACCTCATTCATCACAGGCCGTAAGGAAGCCATTAGCATGAGGGAGGGGGCTGCAGCTGCACAGGAGTCTGGCCCAGCCTGTCCCCCCTCCCCCCTACATGTTCTCTGAGCCAAAGAGACAATGAAAAGAGCTGCTGGACAAGTCTCTGGCCAGCAGGTAAAGGACATCCACTTGTATGGTCACAGGTGCACACGAAGTCAACAGCCCCTCCAGTGCTCACGTACAGCCATGACCCATTTCCACACGCCCAGGATGTGAGGCACTCCCCGCCCCCATCACTATCACACACCGATGGTGAACTCATCAAAGGTGATAGCTGTGGCGTTGCGACCCAAGGCATTGCTGACACTTATGGAGACCTTGTACTTGATGGTGGAGAACAGGTGCATGTAGCGGATGTGACAGCGGTTCTTGAGGGCTGGGTCCTTCTCACACACCATGATTTTGGAGCCATGCCTGGAAAGGAATGAGGCCCAGGTACTGTTAACAATATCAAGGGCAGGCTAGAGGACTGGCAAGCCTAAGGCTGGGCCGGAGTAGACTCAGAATGTAATGAGGAGACAGGGAAGCCAAAGGTCAGGGCTGGGAAGGATCAAGGGCACAGTTACTCACAGCACAGTCACATTGAAGGTATTTGGGATGTAGGTGGGAGTGGGCAGGTGCCAGGTGCAGTAGAAGCCCTTGGGGTAGGTGTTGGAGCGGCAGCTGAGCACGGGCTCCCTCGGCGGCACTAGGGGTGAGGACGGGAAGGTCAGGCTCTTGAAGCCTTGGTCCCACGTGCTATTCTGGGGACAGGTGGGCCCCAGAGCCCCAGCCCTTCCCCCCTCAACCTATCATCGATGCCAAAGGTGGGGGGAGGGCTGTCAGCGAGGGTCTGAGGCTTCCCAGGACACAGAGCACCAGATGTTTAATTAAAGAAAAACAAGCTGCGCGGAGGAGCTGCCCCCCCTCCAACCTGCTCAATGGAGGCAGGGACTGTGGGAGCAGGGGGCTGTGGGCCCAGCTCATCAATCATAGCATCGAGGTGATGTCTCAGGAAACTGTCTCCACCCATATCTCCTGTCACACTGTGTCCACTTCCCCAGGAACGCCACAGAGATGGAGGGGATCTGGGCAGCTGTCTGCCTGCCTGAGTGCACACTATGAAGAAGAGACACCCCACCCTGGGCTTCCTGTCTGTTGGCTCATAGGAGAACGGACCTGGTAGCCTCACAGGACGTGACAGCTAGTCATGAGCTCATCCACGTGGGTACATATCTGTGTGCATTAGTATATGTGACCCGTGTGTCTCCGACATGAACGAGTGACTGCTGACATAAAGCATCTGCGTAGCTCTTGGTCATGTCATCCACGCACGAGCACATGTGAGTATTTGTGAGTACCAAGTGCCCGCTGGAGGAAAGCGGCTGCTCCCCTGGTGTGCTCTCCCAGGCTCCAGGCCCCAGCTGCTAAGTCTTCCTTCCACCTTAGGGAAGGCCATGACATGATCAATGGCTGCCTTCAGTTTGAAATAAAGAGGCACAGAGAAGGATACTGTTTTGCTTGAGGTCACACTGCAACCCAGAACTGGAATCACTCACCTACATGACTACATTTGGGAAGTCCTTTCTGTTGTCTGTGGTTTTGCTTTGTTTTTTGCTGCGGTGAGCATTTACCTTCAGGCACTACGCAAGGCGTGAGGACAGGCGGCTCAAGTTCCTGGAAGGAGGCAGCCTCTGCGCTCTGACCCAGGCGAGGAATGTCTGGGCTCCAGGGACACCAATACCTCCCTTCTGTGCTCCTCCCCTCCCCGCCCCTGCCTGACAGGTGGACAGGAAATGGGAGGGGGTAGCTCCAAGAGCCAGGGATGGTGAGGAAACATGCCTACAGCGGTGGAGTGCCTGTGGTGACCTTCAGGGAACTGAGGCTTCTGCCTGCACACACCTAGAGTGTACAGTGTGTGTGAAGACACAGAGGAGCCCCGGGCACCAGCCTGGCTCTGAGGTGGGAGATGAGGACAGGAAGGCACCAGGAGAATGTCCCTGGAGCAGGTGGAACAACCACACTGTGGGTGGGGCAGCCCCGCCCCAGCTTGAAGGAGAGGGCACATGGGGGCCACCTTGCTTTCTGCCCACCACTGTCTGTCCGACCATCTTACGTTTGCCCTCCCGGGTGCCTGTCCTGCTCCTGCCCTAGCAGCCCATGGGTTTGGAGAGCTGCATGGGGGTGGGGTGGGGGTGGCCAAGGACACAGGAAGTGCCTTCTGGGGGCCTGTGGGCCAGGCCAGAGTTGGCAGCGGCTCTAGGAGGAAAGGACATTCCGAGGTCGCTGAGAAACCTCCACTCCCCGCTCCTGCAGCCTCCCCCCCCTCCAGCTTCAAAGGGGAAGAGCACTTGGGGGCGGGGAGGGAAGCTGCAGAGTCGGCTCTGCTGTGCCTGGACTGAGGAGGGCAGAGCAGGCCATGGTACTGGACTCACAGCCCCCTCCCCTGGATGGGCTCACATATCTCCACCCCTTTCCCTTGGTGCAGGTCTCCCCTCTGAATGGGCAGGTCACAGTGGGGTGGGGACCAGGCAGGGGTTTAGTCTGTCATCTGGCTACCCCTGCCTGGCCCCGGGCCCTGAGCAAAGAAGGGCTTGGGTTTCCTGACAGGGACCAGGTTTCTCAGAGGGAAAAGGAGGAAAGAAAAACAAAGAAAAGGAAGAAAAGGAGTGACTTGCTGCAGCTGGAGCCCAGCTGAGGGGCCGGGTGGGCGGAGATGGGGCCCCGCTGTGAGAGACCAAGTATGAGAGTGTGGGACAGTATGGGATTGGGAGCTGGGGGGGGGGGGGAGGGTGTTTATGTCACTGAGACTGTAAAGGTGGCTCCACTGTAAAGTGGAGGCTACGTGGGCTCAGGGTGAGGCTGGTTACTTAGAGGTTGTCCGTGTCTTCTAGTGTGAATGATGCTGACAGCCAAACTGTATTTTGTGATGGAGCTTAAGTCTGAGTGTGACTTTTTCCTTGAGACAGGGTCTCATTGTGTAGCCCTGTCTGGCCTAAAATTCACTTTGCAGACCAGGCTGGCCTCTGCCTTCCCAGAGCTGGGACTAACGGCATGCCACTACACCTGGCTTTGAGTGTGCTTTTCAAACCGTGGGTATAAGAAAATGCCCTGAATTCCCATCATGTCCACAAATAGGTTGGGGTGAGCATATGTCAGAGCTGTCTGAGCAAACTCCTAGACATGTGACAGTGTCATACCTAGGTATACAGCATGCTCTGAGATGTCCAGGCACCCTGAGTTCCCCTTGTGGGGGTTCCTGAGATGCCTAAGCGACTGTGTCAGCTGGGACAGTGTCTGAATCCCATACAGGACCCTGTGCGTGTTCGTGTGTGCGTGTGCCTCTGCTGGCCTGAGGTTTGTTTGTTTTCCCCCTAATTGGCTTGTTTTTCCATGTCCAGCCCACCAAACCGCATGTTTTTCCTCTCATGTAGCCAGCCCGCCTGGGCTGGAGCCCCAGCACACATGAGGCCTGCCCGCTGGCCTACAGAGGAGAGGCGGGCTGCCCACACCCTCGGCCAGGCCGGATCAGGCCAGGGCGGGGCACACTGACCCTTCTGCTGCAGCCCTGCCCATGCCACACCCACACTCCTCTTGCCTGGCATTCAAGGCTCATGGCTCATCTTAACTTTGCTTGTGGGATCCCTCCAGGTACCCTAAGTTCTGGACTCCCAAACACCCCCTCCTGCCTCCCACTCACTTCTCCTTGACATCTTTAACCACAGTCCTGTCTTTCCCTCCCAGGCAAACAGAGATGGGGGCAGTGCTGAACCAAGAGCCTCTATCTTGATGACTCTTGGCGGGAGGGGCTGAACAAGAAACTGTCCATTTAAAAATTATTTTAATCTCTGGTTTGTTTTAGTTAAGATCGGAATGATAGGCACCGTGCAGTAAACAAAAAAGATACTACTAAAAGGAACATTGTGATCCTGTTTCCTAACTCATCAGCAGGAGCTGCCTTGCTGCTGTGTGAGGATTCACCTGAGGCAGAAAGATGGGCTGGAAGAGCTCAGCAGGCTAAGGAGTCTTCTACAAGAATACCACTATGGCTAAGTTCCTTCGGAAATTTGGAAATAAAAATTGTACATGTTTAGGGTAAATATTAAATAATAACCCTTGGTCTGAAGGACCCACAGGTGATGTGGCCATGCTCTCGGGAAGCCGGCAAGAAGACTACTTTGATGTTGAGTGTTGTCAAACCTGGTCTCTTGTTAATAACATAAAGGACCACGTTGATGGTAATTAACACTCCCTGTTCCTCTAGCCAGATCCTTAGATGTGATAAGACAGTGAGGGATACCTGCTGCGGATGCTACAGCCAATTCACAGCCAGCCGTCCCCTGAGGGACAAGGTCAAGAGAGAGGTGAGGTGTATCTAAGTGACCCTGGCCGCAGTCGAGATGCCACAGCCATGGCCTGTTGGGAAGGACTGTGGGCATCATTCCCCTCCAATGATCACAACACCAGAATCTGGGTTAAGGGCTACCGACACCAGCCGTTACCACCACTCTACTCATCACTTCCCAGCTGCGAAGTCAGGAGGGAGGTAACCGTGGCGAGCTGCTCTCTTCCTTCTGCAGCACTCCGGCAGCAGCCTCTTTCCCACAGACAGTCTAGAGCTAATCTGAGTGTTCTGTGGGTACCTGGTGCTAATCCATGGGGGATCTGGCTAAACTGGTCCTGCATCCCTACACCACGCAATGGGGTCACTTCATCCTTGGCTTACATTTGGCCTGAATGGCATGGCATCTCTCTAGTCTAAACACAGTTTGAAAAACGCTTTTCCAGCTGGGCAGTGGTGGCACACAGCCTTGATCCCAGCACTCGGGAGGTAGAGGATTCTCTGTGTTCTAGCCTAGCCTGGTCTACAGAGTGAGGTCCAGGACAGCCAGGGATACACAGAGAAAGCCTGTCTAAGAGAAAGAAAAAGAACAGACCTTTCCACAGGAAAAGACAGGTGCCCCGTGTTTCCCACCTCACTCAGCCCCGCCGCTAGGCATCTCAGTGGGTGAGCCACACGGTCGCTCGCACGACCAGTGTGACCATCTGGACGACAGGCAAGTGCCTGCTCCCAGGTAACTCCCAAGGAGTAGTTCGCTGTCAGGTGAGTTAATCCCAAGGTGATGAGGCCGAAGAAGCTCGGACCTTTGATTGGGGGGGGAGAGATGGAGATCTTTCCAAACATTCACTCCGCTGGCCAAGAGCTGGGCACCTGCTTGTCATCTGATTACCTCATCACACTGCCTTTTCTCAACCCCTTTTATATATCACACTCAACTGTTCTGTCTTTCTTCCTGCTGGCTCCTCCTCTCCATCAATCTGTTCCATGCTGATGGTCTTCGGGGCTAAATTCTGAGTCTTCCTCTGACAACCTCTCCTTTGTCCATCTCATCCCCTCCCAACTGTAAGAACGGCAACCTACATTTCCATCTCCAGTAGATGTCTGCCCTTGAACCCCAGACCCTTATATCCACTGGCCTTCACTCTGGACAAATTGCAGGCGCCCCTCCCCCACCACCCAGAGGACCTTCACCTAACATCTATAGCAGATCTCACCCACACCACTGCCAACTTCAGCAATTATTTTCTGGAGAGACCTCTCTGGCCATCAGAACATTGAGCCAAAAGAACCAAGTAATTAAAACACTCAAATACACACTCCTCCAGAAGAACCCTCCGTCACTGACAGCAGAGCACTGTAAACACTGTTTCTCTCACCCTCAGGAGAACAGCTCTGCAGGGGCCTTTTGCACTCATACCCAGAGTTCCCTCACTGGTGGCTCTCATTGTCAAGAGACAACAAACACCCTGAGAACTGTGGGGTTTTTTGTTTGTTTTGTTTTGTTTTTTGAGATGGGTTTTACTGGATAGATCAGACTGGCCTCAAACTTACAATTTTCTTCCTTCTGCCTCCTAGGGTTGGGGTTATAAGTTATGTGCCATCATGCCCACTAATAACTCTATTTTTTACTATTATCATTACATTTAGTGTGGACTGTGCATTTGTGCCATGGCACACATGTGTGGAGACCAGAAGACAGCCTGCAGGAATTGGTTTTCTTTTTTTTCTTTTTTTTTTCTTTTTTTTTTTTTTTTTTTTTTTTTTTACCATGTGAGACACAGGGTTTACCCACTGAGCCATTTCGTCTTCCTGATAATTACTCATTTTTTGTTAACTTCCCTCTCCTTTGTCTCTTTCCCACTTTTTAGGGGCCAGGTCATGTGCAAAATAAACTACTTGTCTTTAGATTTTCATATCCGATCTCAATCTAGGGTAGCCCCAAGCCCAGTCACTGTGCAAACAGAACACACTTTTCCTCCTGTTTCTTCCTGTCACAGTGACCCCACACCAGCCTTCTCCACCTTTCCACCCACCCTTTCTCTCTAGACTTTCCCACCTCCAGCCATCACCAGGCCCTGAAGGCCCCACATCCCTACTTGTTCAACTCCATTCTCTAGTCCCAGGTCCTCACCATGTCTCCTGCATCTTCCACCGCCTCCTTCCTGCCCTTGCCTTGTCCCTTCCAATTGCTTCTCTTCACTCTATGCTCTGTCGCCTCCCTTAGTCCTCTGACTGCACTGTCACCAGCCCAGCTGGCATGACGCCTAGTCTGGCAGAAATGTTTCCAGCCAGGTGTGGTGGCGCATACCTTGGACCTCAGCACTCAAGAGGCAGAGGCAGGCAGCTCTCTGTGAGTTTGAGGCCAGCCTGATCTCTATTTTGTTGGTTCCAGGCCAGCCAGGGTAGCATAGTGAGACCCTGTCTCAAAACAAACAATAACAACAACAAAAATAAATAAAAATTCTGTTGCCATGTCTGTCCAGACTCTCCACGTCTCCCAGTGTGGAAAACATTCTTCCTTCCCTGGGGCCTCCCAGGCTGCTCTTGCGTATAATAACCTTATGTCCTATTTCCCTTCTTCAGGCAGTCTGGCTATCTCCTGTGGGAGCAGACACGGTGAGGCCATTCCAGCTCAGAGCTGTGACCCTAAGATCCCTTTCTACACACCAAGCCTTGCCAGTCCTCCTCTGCCCACTATGTCATAGGGGACAAAAAGGACTTCAGGTTTTAAAGAGCTCCAGATAGGTCGCATATATAGGCAAAGTGACCAGGGGTTGGGCAAGATGAGACTCAGGGAGTCAGAGGAACTGGTTAGGGTAGAGCTAGAGAGGGTGGCTCTCCTCTCTTCTGCCCTCCCCATGGACCTGATTCTCGAGGAAGGCAGGCCCTCAGATAAGAGGCTAGAGTCCAGGATAATACTTACAGCCCACATGTAGAAGGACTTGGTGGTGCAGGTGCCAGGAGTCACGGTGGAAACAGGCATACAGGCCACTGTGGCCCAGGTCTAGGCTCCGCAGTATCAGCTGAGAGCCATTGAGCAGCTCAGGGGCCAGGTCTGTTCCATTCACCCTCCACACTACAGCTGCATCCCAGCCTGCTGTCCCGCACGGCAGCACCACATCTGCGCCCAGACGCTCATAGTACACATGAGGTGCCTCTGTGGGGGCAGGGAGGGCACAAGACAAAATTCGAAGGTCACAGTCCTGCCCAGCAACTCAGGTGAGACTGAAGGGGTTCATGGATGAGAGGAACGAGGCCTGTGCAGAACTTCTCTGTAACTGTAAAAGGGTGCCAGTGTCTTCATTTTGGTATGCATGCCTGTGTGTAGAGACCCACTGTGGGCTGAGGGGAGGCGGGAGGGAAGGGGGAGAGTGTGAGGGAGAAGAGTACATTCTCAGTGAAAAGACAGTTCCCCGGCAGTGTCTGAATCTTTTAGAAAGTTTCCTGCCGCTAAGACTCTAACTTCTTGCCATCAACAACCTCCCACCCCTCCCCCAAGCCACTGTTCTTTCCTGCTTGCTCCCTCTGCCGCCCTCCCTGTGCCATGGTTTGTGTCTCCAGGTCTGTCTCCCTCACTAACATTTCCAAGGCAAGATGGTGCTGACGGGTGCCCCTCCTGGACTCTTCTTTGCCTCATTTTCCTGTCTTTCTGTCCTATCTCTTTACCTTTTCTGCCCACTCCACAGAAGCTCCCACCCCCACCTCAACCATCCCAGGCGTGGGCAGCAGCAGAAGGGAAAGCAGGCAGGCCTTGAAGAGGTAAACCCTGGGGAACTCCTGGCAACTGTCAACTTTGTGAAGCAGAAACTGCTTGGGGTCAGGTGGGGGCTGGGACTGCGGGAGTGGTCTGCTCCCAGGAGGGGCCTGTCAGAAATAAAAGCAAACCCCTGCCCTGGCCTAGGCAGCCCAGGCCAACCCAGGCGTGATGGACAGAACCCAGGAGACTGGAGATAGAACCATGAAAGGGAATGCCTGTCGAGAGGCAGTGCCAGGTGGAGGAGGCAGCAAGCAGAGTCACAGAGGCAGTGGCAGAGGGACAGGCATTCGGGATCCTCAGACACCCCCATCTCCTGGCCCCTGAGCCTGCAAGGGCAGATGCTTCCCTCATCCCAGCCAGATCTGTGGAGCGAGGGTGGGAGGGGAGGAGGGAGGGGCAGCAGTGTGTGGGGGTGCTGCGGGATCCCTCGTTAACACTCGCTCACATCTCCCCTCCAGAGAGCCACCCCGCTGAGTTGGGGGATTTTCAGAGGCAATTCCTGTTAACGAGCCAATTAAGTTGGGCCAGTGGCCTCTTAATTAGACTTGTTAACACCACCAGGACTTGGGGGGGGGAGGGATCCCTCAAGGGCTCCTCGGTCAAGCCCCTCAACATAGCCCCCTCCCCACGACTGCTTTTCTCTGCGTTGGAACATCTGTCCAGTTTGCTGCCTCCATCATCCTTCCTAGCCAGGGTCTCTGGGTCTGCCTCCCTCACGCTGCCTGTTTCTACCTTGCCCCTCTCTGAGCCTCTCTGTCCCTGTCCGGAGGAGGGGGAAGCAGGAAATGGAGCCAACCCTGACCACTTGTCTGTGGGGCTTGAGACCAGCCGAACAGAGGATGAACAGGCGGAAGGGCGGTGGCTGGGGGCCTTGGAGGCCACAGCTGTGAGGCTGGACCAGGGACTGAATGAGGGCCTCCCCCTGACCAGAGGCCCAGTGTCCAAGACTCAGACCATTGAGCCCCCCCCCCCAATCAAATAGCTCTGGCCACTGAGCCCCCTTCCAAAAACCTGGAGCTTCCAGGAAACATGCCAAGCCCCTCTCTCCACAGAACCTGCCCCCCTCAACAGAGACTGCATCCAGCTGCCTGAGGAGGAGGCTGAAAACTGACCGTTAGGAAGGGGGCGTGGCCATCATGGTCCCAGTGGCAACATATCAGCACTGACCAAAATCAGCTCAGAACAGACATGGTCTCTGTATGGCCCTTTAACACCGGGGCAGGGGTTGGCACAGACACTAAGGAGAAGACACCTCCTGACAACAAATACAATAGCAGTAGACTAAACACCTCCCCCATCACACACTGCCTTGAAAAAGGAAAACCACGGAGACACAATCTGATAGCAATGACAAAGGAAGAGCAGGAGGAACATGCAACACTGCAGGCCGCAATGCAGAAACAGAGGCGATGAGACAATCACGCAGCATCACAACTATTACAGTAACACAACATCGGCAGCACACCTGGCCGTTTGACAGCTTCAGAATGCCATGGTTTGATCTTGTCTCTGGACAGCCCTGTAGGTGCCCCTCCTGATGTGCTGTCCATTTCAGAAATTAAATCAGGCAGGGTTGGGGGGAGGGATGGGGTTCTTGGCCCTGACGCCCTGACAAATGCTCCAATGGGATCAGCTGTGAAAAGGTTGTTAGAAGCCAGGATGAGAGACAGAGACGGGATGAGGTCATGGAGAACACAGAGGGACAGAGCTGACGGCTCCCTCACACCTGCACACACAGACTCGCACAGGGACTACATGCCGGAAATGGTCCCCCCGGGTGTCCGAGGCAACTTCATATCCCGACACATGCAGGATGAGGATGGTCACACGCAGAGCCTCCGCACACACCAGCCAGTCGTCACAAGGCTACAGTCAGACACACATGGGTTCAATCACATGGGGACACGGTGCCCTTTCAGGGATGGTAACATCTAATACAGCAAACATCACGGGGCATGTACAAAAACAGAACTGTCACCTAGAGGCACAGTTAGTTGTGAGTCAGGGTCTCATGGACACGCTGAGTTTTAACAAAGACAAAAACATACGAAGAAAAACATATATCACACACATGACATGGTCTCAAATACAATGATACAGGCCCTAAAAAAAGCATTCACCCAGGTAATGCACAGCCCAAAGATGCAGACACATGCAGACACCCACACAGAACCATGCTCTCACCCACACAAGAAAGTCTCACACTCTGAATGGTGACTTTATGCCAGTGCCCTGGCCGTACACAGCCCTGACTTTAATGTATGGATAAACCTTTACACACTATAGCAGAGGCACCTGGCAGGCCTGTGCTGATCCAGCCAGGAGCCCTAGGACTGCCCGGGCTCTCTCTGGGCCACAATTGCCAGTCTCATAAGGAAGAGGCCGCAGATGCCTTGACCTTCCAACCCATACATAGTCTTGAGGATGGTGGAGACCAGCCATTAAGGTCTGCTGAATGCCTGGGCAGTGGAGTTACTCCTTCTCATGCCCTGCTTCTGCCTCCCCCAGCCAAGGCGGAGGCAGCACAGGATCCAACCTTATTGGAGACAAATTGCAAGTTCAGACGTTAATGAGCTAAAGGGCTAATAGTCACATTGTTGGGTGAACATTTCCCCAGCAGGGGTGCAGTTCCTTGTCCTATAAGCTTTGGGGACTCATACCTCTCTAGACAAACAGGTGGGGGATGGATAGAGAAGTTACCAATCGCTCAGCCATCCCTCCCTCCTCCAGCCACTCCAAATATTGGAGCCTTCTCCCATCTATCTCGATGTTTGTGTACCATCTCTGTCACTATTCTCCTTCAAGGATAGAGTGGACATCAGAAAGTAACCCGTAACAGTTTTGGCTGGTCTCTTAAATGCCCCTACACCCCTACATATTTTATCCAAATACTTTCCAGGGGCCCTGCCCCCACCTCCACTCCCAACCCATTCCACCTGCCTGTATCCTCTACCTTCCTACAAAATGAACTATTTCAATCAGCATGTGCCGATCCAGGTGTGACTGGGGCCAGTGGCTGTGAGACATCAGTGGGCCACCTTGCTTATCACTGTTACATGATTACATGTCCTTTGGGTGATGTCTGCGTGACAGTACCAATAGTGTGCCAGCGTGACTCTTGGGGGCATCTGCGTGTAGCTGTGCCACTGAGGACTCATGCAGAGTTCTGGGAGGAAACTGGCAAGCAGCTTCCCCAAGCACTCACCCTGTGGACTGTGTTTCTGGGTGTAGACGGCGGCGGCGGCGGCAGCAAGCACAGCACAGCAGGCCCATGGCACAGAAGCAGCCATCTGTTGGGAGAAAGGGATTGAGGAAGGGAAGCATCAGCCCAGGCAGAAACCTTCTGGTGGGGGTGGGGGTGAGGGTGGGGGGTGCTGCTCTCCTGAAAGGCTGAGGGCACAGCCAGGGCACCATGACCCCAAACACCCTTCTTATTGGAACTTGGGGCTTCTCTGTCCAGCAATAGAAACCAACATGTTGGCTCTGTAGGGGTTGCTAAGATGCTAGAAGACAAGTGCAGTGGTTTGTCATTCAGCAAGACTGCTGACTGCAGAATGTAGTCAGGCGTAGATGAGTTATAGAGCACCAGTCACGCCAAGGCCATTTTTCAAAATTAAAAAACGGATCTCCAACAGTGAGCTTAGCTAATTAGGTATACACACCACAAACTGAAGGGGCGATGTTTTAACTTAATTGAGGGCCTGTATGTTGCCAAATTGCCTTGAATATAAGGGGGCCTGCTGTACACCTGAGGAGAAAGCCTGAAACCTGGATGCTCAGGAGGCCCTTGGCTCTGTGGCTAGCCTCCACACAGACCCCTACTGGGCTCTGGGAAACTCAGGGTCCAGGTAAGATGTTGCTTGGCTCCACTGTGTGTCAGCGATGAAAAGAAAATGAAGACTGTTCACATGGAGTCCTTAGCAAGTATCCTAGACCACCCTCCAACTCACACGCATGCTCTCAGCAGCCTGGGACCCCCTGCCCAGGACAATCAGTGTCTATATGTGCTCACGCAGGTACACAAAGTACATCCAGGACATAGGCCAGAAGCCAGGAAGAATCCAGTGGTCCCCCATTTAGTGTCCTGCCTCCTGGAATCAGTCCAATCTCCTTACCCCAGCACATGCTCAGAACTGAGGCAGGAAAACATTTCTTGCAGGACAGGCTGTACGTGTGACAACCTCCCTTTTCCTACCTGGGGATGGAAACTGAGGACTGTCAACCATAAGAGGTAGAGACCCAAAGACAGACACCAGAGACTACCACAGGATATTTAACCATGGCTGCTGCCAGGTCTAGCCAGCCTCACAGTAGACCTTGACCAGAAACAATGCTCAACCAGGCACATCCGCAAACAATCAGCTCTGCACAAGAACTATCAGAGGGGCATCAGACAAAGATGGATGTGGCCAGAGAAGTGATCAGGGTAAAGCTGGCATAAGCAAAACCGCAGCAAGCTGCTCAGCCAGACCCCAGCTGAGGAGAGCAAGTACTCAGGAAAAGAAACCATCAATGGCACAGCCAGAGACACCGTCAGAAGCACAGCCAGGGAAACTCTGACACACAGCGGGGAAATTGCTAGACACAAACAGGCATACACTCAGACAAGAAGCTAGAGGCTAGAGAGAGAACCAGAGCCACAGCCAGATGCTCAGTCAGGAAGTATCCGCACCACCGAAAACACTGCCCGAGACACTGCCAGGGACAGTCAGACACCCTCCCGGAGACACTGACAGGGACACAGCCAAAGAAACTGATACACTGCCAGGTACGCCCGAGAAAGTGGGCAGGAATGTGGACATTAGCTGCAACTACGGTGGAAGTAACCCTGACTTCCTGGGAAAGTCTTCTGCTTGCTTTTTGTTACCCTAACCCTTCACCTCCTCTGAGCCTGCTTGTCCTTATGGCACAGGTACTCTCTGCTGGGGTGGTCTTAACCCTTTCCCACATCAGTGACTCCTAGGGCCGTGGTGACCTTCTGGCCAGGTTCCTTATGACCCTCAATCATTCCTCATCTTCAGCTACTCCTCAGGCCTAGGAGATTAAGATAATGACCAAAGACACATAACCAGCAAATTACAAAATGATCCATTCCATCAGCTAGAACCAGCTAGAGCTGGTTCTGAGAAAAAAGATAGGCTAAAATCTTACCTGGTGCCCTCTATCCACAGCCTTGGCAGGTAGCCTTTGGATGCCCACCCCTAATCTCTGCCATCTGCCCATGCTTTTCTCTGCCTCCGTGCCAGCTCACTGACCACCACCTGAGAACAAGGACCAGGACCCACAGGGTAGGGAGGTGGGGAGGGAAGCAGATAGGTAGGCAGGTAAGCAGAGTGGACAGATTAGATCCAGAGGGCATGTCAAAGCAAGAGAGGAAAGCTCTGCTCTCTGCTCCTTCTAGGTCCTAGGCAGGCTGGGGGCGGGAGGGGGGGGAGATATCCAGGACAGGCACACAAGCATTCTCTACACACACACACACACACACACACACACACACTGTCAGGACCCCACAGGGGGAGGGGAGTCTTCTTCATCAAAGTCGCCTCCATCAGCCCGATGAGTTACTGTAAGGGCTGGGCCCTGGGCCAACGGGCTGCAGCCACAGGAGACGGGTGCTGCTGAGAGCTAGTGAGCTAGCTAGTGCTGCAGAGAGTGGGGGTGGAGGACCAAGACAGACACTGCAGGGTCTTGGCACACAGAAGTGGGAGAGCCTTGGGTAGGAGAAATAGGCATCGTGAGGCAAAGTGCTGAGTGGATACTTAAAGGAACCAGGTACAGAGACAGAAGTGGAGGAAGAGACTTAAGGAGGGAGGCAGGGCACATTGGGAACTGCAGATATTCCACGGTAAGTAGAGAGACAGACACAAAGGCTTTCTCTCCATGCCCACCCTAAACCATCTAGGGGAGCTGGAAGGAGGCAAGCAGTCAATGCAGTAGCCAGGACTGATAAGGTACGGCAGCAGGTTCTTTCTGGAGTTGGAAGGATTCTTACTGGGGAGCTAAAAGCCCAGCCTCTCAGAAACAGTGAAATAAAGCCTCAGCTCTCTGCTTCTGCTGATATATAAAAACAAAACAAAACAACCCTCAGGGCAGCTTCACTTCATCTCTCCTCAAAGTCCTATTCCCCAAGTGGGGAGACTGAAGCTGGAGGCATCCAGAGCATAACACGACCCCCTTGTCCTCAGTCACCACCAGCTCCCATCTCAGGGCAAATAGCTCCTAGCTCCTGTCCTAGCTCCTGTCCAGAATTTTTCCAAGTCTACACTGCAGGACCCTAGGGTGGCTCTAGATGATAAACGTGAGAGAACCCCACAGAAGGCTGCACACTGGCCTTGGCTCCCTTACGAACCACTTAAAGAGGTTAGCCCAGGGTAAAGATGGGACAGAGTGCTCAGCAGGAACGCAGCCCAGTGCCCTGAGACGCAAAGCTCTCAGTACTTCTCACATGGAACCCCAGGGCCATTACTTAGACATACAAGTAACATACAAGCCAAATACTTAGGACCCTAATTTAGTGTCACTGTCCAACTGATACAAAGACACTATCACACACTGATAATAAGTCAGTGAAAATGGTACAATTGTACTGTTCACAAGGATGTTGACAGTCATCACAGTAACAATGTTGCAGTAAGTGACAACCACAAATATACCAACCTGTTGAGATGGATAAAGTCACACAAAGTAGCACATAGCGACACAAAGATGTTGACAGACTCACTGTCATACAGAATGATATCAGTTCACAGAAATGCTATCATCCATGGGGCTGACAGTCACCATTAGTAATACTGCCAGACACAGTGACAAGCTACAGACTGGGGACCTCAATTACCCAGTTTTGGAGTCTGGTTTATAATTCAGGACCCCAAGACCACTCTTCGCAGCATCAGCCATGTCCTAGTTGTCCTGTGTTTCTACCTCACTTGTTGCCTAGCTAAAGGCACAATCTAGGGGTGCTCTTTGGAAAGCACTTATTATACCTGCAGAACCACAGGCAGAAGTTTGGGGAATCCCTGTTAAAAATGGGTTGGGCTGGGAGTCAGGACTCCCACTGACTGGGTCTCAGGCTGAGTGTGAGTGTTGATCTGCAGGAGTGTGTCCTAAGCTTCGGTGGAGGCTGGTCCGAGGGTTAGGAATGTTCATTCCAGCCTTGACAGTGAAAGAGAAGGGCGGCCTCCGGTGACCTCAAAGCAAGGTAACCAATCCATCTCCAAGTTGGGTAACTGAGATCCAGTGGTCACTGGCCAGGATGCCTTGCATTGCCCAGTGCAGGGCTGAAGTGTCTCTTTTACAGCTTCCAAAAATCCCAGCAGAAAGAGCACCCTTTGCCCTGGGTCCTTGTCCCCTTCCAGTCTCTCCTAACAGCCCTGAAGGTCCTATATATGGGCATGGGGCAAATCCATAAGACACTGATTCAAATGCCAAGGATATCAGCAAGCCTACAACCCGTGGAGAAATTAGAATGGAGCAGGAAAGAAGACATGGGGACAAGAATAGAGCGAGCAGGGAAAATCAGCCCTGGCCTGGACAAGAGGGAGCTTGGGAGAGACAGGGCAGGAAGCTCCAGGAGCGGGGGAGGAGTCTAAGCTGGGAGGCCCCCAGATCCCACCAGGCCTAGGCAGCCTGGACAGTGTGGGCGGTGGGGGCTGGTGCAGAGGCCTGAATGGTTCACAGGCTGGATGTGGGGAGGAGGGAGGCCTGGCTCCTGGCAGTTGGCCTGCAGGTCCTCTCACCAGGGAGGGGGAGGGTGCAGGTCAGGGCCAGCTTCTGGGCTACAGTAGTAGTGTTCCCCCCTCCTGATTTTCTCTCTTGTCTCTGTCTCTCCCTCCTTTGAATCTAGACCTTCTCTTGCTCTCACCTCTTGGTGCCACCACTTCAATGACATAGGACCCAGAAGCTGTGACTGAGGTTGGGATTCAAGTCTTGTTCTCCTCCTGGGCTGCCACAGCCCCTCCCACTATAGGGCAAGCCTCGGTGCTCAGGGGAAAGGACCCCACACTAGCACATGTGCCCTCCTCCTGCTTAGAAGGGGTAGGATAAGCTGAGGACCAGTGGGAGAGGGGCAGGACAGAGGCAGGGGGAGCAATCTCCCAGCTCCAGCTGCTGGCTGGGGTTGTAGAAAAGGAGGCCGCCCAATGTGAGTGGGTTGGGGGATGGCTATCCGCACCTGCTGTTGTGACCTCCAGAGCCGGAGATGGGGGCCTGTGGGTTGGGGGACGGGACACACAGATTCCAATGGATTTTGGCAGCCTCCTGGACTCTAAGCACTCACCCCCCACCCCCAGCCTCTTGTACCGTGGGGACCCTGAGTTCAGCATGTGCGTGCCCTGCTTTCTGCACGTGTGTACAGACGTGTTTGGGGAGCCTGGGGCCTTCCTATGATGGGTCTGCCTGAGCAGCTGGGGATGATGGGAATCCATCCCACTAGCCTGTGCCCACATACAGAGGTCCAGACCCCTGGAAGCTGTTCTCAAGCAGCCTTCTCGATGTAGACGATCTGGGCATTTTGTTTGTTTGTTTGTTTTTTTCAGAAGGCATTTGCTCCAGCCGCTGCCTCTTGCATGGAGAGCAGGAAAGGGCAGGTGAATTCATGTCCCTTCTTTGGGCACATTCTCTGGACAGCTTCATAGAATCTGAGGCACAGGAAACAAACTTCCTAGGCCCCAAGCCCAGTCTGTGGTTTCCAGAAGAACCAGGAGGACCCCTCTACCCAAAGAAGGCCAAGATACCAGTTAAGTGAAGGGCTGGGAGGGGCCATGTGTTGCATGGGAATGTTAGACAGCCAGAATGCCATGATCCCTGTGGGATGGGAAAGACACTGTGGGTGAAAGAGACTCTCTGTAGCTGGGGTAGGAGGCAGGAAAGGGTCTACAGGAAGTGTGGAAGCAAGGAGATGGCAGGGTAGTGCCCTCCATAGAAACAGGATGGAAAAAATGGGTCTTCAGACTTGGGGCCTAGTTCAAAGACCTGCTTGCTTCAGCATCTCCACCATGCCCCAGCTCTAACTGCCAGTTACTGCTAAAGCACAAAAAAACACCCTTGACGATGTAGATGTTGCCTGGGCATAGTAGAGCATGTCTTTATTGCCAGCACCGGGGGCAAAGAGGCAGGCAGATCTCCCATGAGGTGGAGGCTAGCCTAGTCCACACGGTGAGTTCCAGGACAGTCAGGACTATATAAAGAGACCCTCTCTGAAGGAGGAGGAGAAAGAAGGAGGAGGAGGAGAAAAAAAGTCCATATACATAAGTATGTATACACACACACACACACACACACACACCCATCAGCACAGCATGTGAAGCAAGAGTGTAACAGGAAGAAAAGCTGGTCTTTTTGGCAGAGCCAGAGTTGGTGGGGAGAGGTTTCTTTCTCCTTATGGAACAATGTTCTGTTTTCTCTGCCCCCTTAACATGCACGTGTGCCATGCTGCTGCTTCTAAGGAAGCTTCTGCTCTGTCGGGTAAGAGCAAGCCATCCTCCCTCCCCCTCCCTGCCTCTCACAATCTGTTCCTGATGGTAAACACAGGCACGAGCACACACACCCACATGTGCATACACATCAGCAACTCAGGGTGTCACAGGACCCAGTGCCCACCTCGCCCCAAGATGAAGCACATGCTAGAGGCCTCTCACAGACACCCAGCAGAGCTGCTAAAACCAAAGATCCCCGTACACACACACACACGTACACACACACACACACACACAGCCAGTGCTCTGCAGACATACATGCTGGCATTCAGACTACTGAGACAGCCATATATCATGGCTCCCCTGTGGACACTCACTGTCACATGCCTCATACATTGGTGTACACACACACACACACACACATTAGTTGCAGTTGCACATGGAGACTCCCTCACATGAAACAACCACCAGTTCACATATGGACACCATCACATTCAGAGCTGTCAACCTTCCACACAGACACACACAGACACCCAGAGCTCCCCAGTCCCTCAGCCCGCCACACTCACACTGGGAAATATACAGACACCACGACAGTCACACTGCACTGGAACCTGGGTGCTTGAGGAGAGGAGATAAAGCCAAGTGGCTGAAGTCAGGACACGAAATGGAAGGAGCGGTGAAGAGGGATGATTATTTCCCAGCCAGCTCCTTCCTCAGCCCTGCCTTCAGCAACACTGCAGGATGTAGGGAAATCTAGGAAAGCTGCAGGGGTGAGGAAGCCCTGGGCTGAGAAAGATGGTGGAATGGTAACAGCAGATACCAGAAAAAACAGATGAGCCTGCCCTGTGGCTCCCCAGTTTCTCCAGCAACAGCCCATCCTCCCCCTGACCCCTGTGCTCTGTGCTCCTTACCTGTGTCTAAGGTATCCAGAGAGAAGGCCTGCATGCAGATGGGCAGGACAGGGGAAGGAAGTGGATAAACTTTTACCTGAAGAATCACATCTGAACAATCACACCCGAGCCTGTCAGGCCCAAAGAGAGGTGGAGACAGGTGCCCAGCAGGCAGGCACTCACCTAACTAACCCTCCCCCTCCACAAGAGTCCTAAAGTGTTTTTGGCCCCAGGTGCTCCACCCTCAGCCCCTATGCAGGACCTGAAACTAGGTTCAAAGGTGATGATGTCCGGGTAGAAAGGAACCAGGCTGGGCCGGCCAGTTCCCAAGCCCGGACCAGCTGGCCGGTGTGTGTGTGTGTGTGTGTGTGTGTGTGTGTGTGTGTGTGTGTGTGTGCTGATTCTCTGAGCACTTGCCATTCTAGTTGTAGCAGTGGCCCCGATGCATGCATCCCATGAAGAGCCTGTTGCGCTCCCTGGACCAGGCATGACAGCAAACGGGGGGGCACAACACTTTTTTTTTTTTTTTAGAGGCAAGCCCAGGAAAGCCAGGTGATCTCAAATTAAGGAAAGCAGAAGAAATCAGGTACAACAGAAACCGGGAAATAAGGAAGCCAGGGGACAGCGCCCCGAAGGAGGTAGGCACTGGAGCCAGACGAAGTCAGGTACTGGGGACTATAGGGAGCTGGGAGGTGTGGACGAATGAGGCCGGGCTTTGGGATCAAACTAGGCAAGAAGCCCACAGGATGTGAGAAGAGGGAGATATCAGGAACTCATCCCCTGTCTAGATGTCACCCCCACACCCTAGGCCTCGCTCTCGGTAGCCCCCTCCCCCAGGCGCATGGACGCTGCCAGAGCCCCCTCCTCTCTCAGAGGCCTGGTCCTCCTGCAGCCAATGGGCCCCGGCCCCATCCCTGAGACCTCAGGAAGTCCCAGTCCCTCCCACCGGCTGCTGAGGCAGGGGGGCTGGGGAGAGAGCGCAGAAGAGAGACAGCTTGGCAGGGGGAGCGCCGACAGCCGCGGGGGGCGGGGGCCGAGGAGAGAGCGGGAAGCGCCGCAGCGGGCTGGCGCGCTGGCGGGCTGGCGCGGGCGGGGGCGGCGGGGTGACAAGTTCTCGGCCCCCTGGCCGCGCGCACTGACCTGGGTCCCCGCGCAGGCGCCCGGCCGGTGCTCGGCGCTCCGCGGGTCCGCCCGGCGGCCCGCGGGCATCGGTCTCCAGGGCTTCCCCAACCCCGCGGGGCCCGGCCGAAGCGCCACGGCCGCGCCGGAGCCCGCGGGCGAGCCGGAGGGCGAGCGGGCGAGCGGGCCGGGAGGGGGAGGCAGCGCGCCGGGAGCCGAGCGAGCTAGCCGAGGCAGCGAGTGAGGGACGGCATGCAGTGAGGTCATCCTTTGAATCTAATTGTCTGAGTCAGGAGGAGATGTGGCACTCGATGCTGGGGGAGGGGCGAGGAGGGGACCCTCGGCACTGCCGGGGGTGGCGGGCCCGCTCCCCCTGCCGCCCGGGTACCAGCCAGGCCGCCTGGCGATGCGCGGCTCAGCCCCGGCTCAGGGCCACCTTCCTATTCTCTTGGGAGTGACGGGAACCTGCCGAAGCCCGGGTCATCTTTCCACAATTTTTTTTCAGGGCCCAGCAGACCCCCCCCCCCGTCATAATTCTGCCCTCGAGGAAGAAGGTGGGGAGGCACTTCAACAGTCAGCCTCTGCCTACTGCATCGACTCTGCACTTCAGGAAAATGGGACCCTTCTCCCAAGTTAACCGCCGGCGCTGGGAATCTGGTGGAATCTAGAAATTGAGCCCTATCCAGTGCCTCGCTCTCTGGGAAGGACAGTATGCAAAGGCCACATGCCCTCCACACCAATACCCCCCTCTCCCCCCACACTTCTTGCTTTACTTGCCCAAGCCTCATTCAGGGGGGCCAAGCAGGGCCATTCTCCAGAAGTACCAGAAAACTACCCAAGGACTCTGCTGCTCAGAAAGCAGCCGGCGAGCCAGCAACTAGGCCTTGGGCTGGTCAGGTTCACACACCCATGCACATACCCGGGAGCACACGCACACATTTGCACACGCGGGGGTGGGGGGGACCAGGCGGTAGGGGATGCACTCACCGAGGGGCCACGTGCCCCTCCCCTCGCCCCGTGGGGGAGGGGTGATAAATATTTAAGGGGCTTTTAGCTTAGAAGGGGCTGAAGCCGGGAGAGGGAGGGGGCCAACACTGCCTGATTAATGGGGTTACGGCTTGGATCAATCTGTCCGCCTGCCGATCCCTCCTTCCCTCCTCCTCCCTCCCTCCGCCTAATGCGCTTTATCAGGAGACGTTTTTCTGACTTGGCAGCGTCGGGCGTTTTAAATAGACCCATTTAGAGCTCGGGTTGGGGGAGAAGAAAAAGGAGGTGGAGGGAGACAGAGATTGAGACGGGCAGGGAGACAGAGACAAATAGGGAGAGACGCCCGGAAGAGAGAGACGGGGAAATAGCAAGAGGGAGGGAAGGAGAGAGAGAGAGAGGACTGAGAGGAGACACTGAGGGTAGGATTCCCATAGATACTGAGATGGAAAGAGGTGATGAGAGGCCAAAGCAAAGGTAGGGGCTGTAGAGCAGAAACAAACACAAAAAGACAGAGAGAGGGAAGCAGGCACTAGGAGCCAGTGGAGACCCAGAGAGAGGCTCTCTGCAAGGGCTGCACGCTAGCTCGGGAGACGGCAGATATCTTTTATTTCCAAAAACAGTTTTTCATCCACTTTGTTAAATTAAAAAGCTGTTTTTAAAGTGGCGCTGGAGGTGCTGCTGGGGGAGGGGAAACGGAACTGCCAAGCCCTCCCTCTTCAGAGTCCTCAGCCCCACTGAAGCTGCCTCAGCCTGAGCCTCTAGGGTGTCTCCAGCTCCCTTGCTCTCTGCAATCTTCTGAGATCCCCAGGGACAGGGTCAGGGCATCTGAGCTACTGTTCACTGGCAGGAAGTCCTTCCTGCTGTCTGGCCTCAGTTCCTCTTGCTGCAGGGAGCTCATTCTTTCTCCTGAGCACCACCCTCTCTCAAGCCTATTTTCTAACTCCCTACAATGCTCCCAATTTGAGGGTACATTATGTATTCATACAGTCTAGCAGCCTGTTTTCCTAGGCTATACCACAATATATATACCCAGGAATCCCCAATAAATATCATCTATTATTCTGTAAACTCATCCGCCCCACCCAGTTTTAACTTCTAACACAGATGCCACCCCATGTCCTTAGCCCCTCTGGGAAGAGTGTGGTGAAAAGCTTAACTTGTGCTGCAGCATCTCTTCTCCCTTCCTCCTCTGGACCCGTGAAGACCATGTGGGGGCCTGGACTACTCCACCCCATCCTTCACAACACGCACTCCTAGTTTTGTTGGGTCTGTGCCCCCACCCACCCTGCTGCCCTAAGCCAGGAAAATGGCCAGTGTGTTTGGGAGCTGAGATGAAAAGCCTCGCCGGCCTTTGTGGGCCTCTGGCCTTTGTGGGCCTTTGGCGGGTTTTGGACAATAGGCCCTTCCGTTCTGCTCCAGTGCCTCAGATGCCCTCACCCTGGGGCTGCCAATCCAGGGGCCTTGCCTGCTTCAATGAGAGGCAAGGGGAGTGAGATTCAGCCCCACTGCTGGCCCCAGAAGATTTTGGACCTGCCATTCCATTTCAAGCTCAGCTGCTCCTCTGATCAAGCCAGAGAGATGTTTTAGGGGTGGAGAGGGAAACAGAAACAAAATGCTCTTAAACTGTCATTAAGCTGCAGGCAGAAGGGTGGGTATCTCTATCCTTCTGTGGGTCTAACATAGGGGCATGAAGAGCCTCAAGCCCACGGGTCAGAGAAGCTGAAGGAGGCGATCTCAGGTCTTTCATTCATGGCCTCCAGGCCTTGGGTGCATCTGCCTGACACCCCAAGATTGACCTGCTCTGTCTGGGCTCCCAGCACCAGCACCTACCTCCTTACCACCAGGCGTACTCCAAGCACATCAAAATTATCCTCCTCTCCAGACCAAAGTCTTCCTGGGACTTCCAAAACCAAGAGGGATGATGGGATGAGGCTGGGTTCTAGAAGGGCAAAGGACACACCTCAGGTCACAGAGAAGCCACAGGTCTTAGTCCCCCTCAGAGCTCATCCCAGCCTCACAAGCCCGCTGTGGAGGGAGACTGGTGACCCAGTGTGCTCCCTGTGAAATGGAAACAGTTACCTCAGAGCACAGTTTTAACGATTCAGCACCTAACCGGCTGCTGTGCACGCAGCTAGGCAAGCATGTATAGCTACCATACCATATAGATTCCCCAAGCACTGCCCCCCAAAAGCTGGCTACTTTTATTATATCTCTGTGAGAAGCAGACAGGTCTGGAAGAGGAAAAAAATAGTATAATGTTCCTCTACCACTTCCTTGCTGACTTCAGTTATAAACCACAGGGGCAAACAGGGCACAAGGTCAGGCCCGACAACACTCGCAGATTCTTACCACAAATTCCCACACAGGGTTCAGACGGAAGGACCTCCACATTGCACACGCGCGCGCGCACACGCACACACCATGAGCATCAGCATCAATGCCTACCATTTTCACATCCTCCCCATCTCCACTATGATTTGCCGGGTGTCATCCTGCACCAGGAAATGTGTAAGCAGCCTTATTTGCACTGTCTCCTCTCTTCCTGAGATGGGTGCTAATGTTCTTGCCACATGAACAAACAAACAAACAAACAAACAAACAAAAAAACTGGCATTCATTGACTAACTTATACAAGACTGTAGGCTCCTCACTCCTGGAGCCTAGAATGCAGTCAGCAGCACCAGGCCTCCCTGGCTCTCACACACTCACACAGTGCTTTTCCAGCAATAAGAACTGCCAGGGGTGTTTATTTATTTTTGTAGTGCTTCGGACTGGACCCAGGGTAGGGCAGCACTGAGCTAGATCTGCAGCCCATCCGCTAGCAACTGCTTGGGTCCTTAGATCAGCAGACTTTACACTAGGTCCTTAACTTACTGCCCCCCATCCCCACCCTAACACACACATACATCCTGGCTCTCTCTGTGTGGACCAGACCAGCCTAAAACTTTCAGAGATCTTTCTGCCTCTACCTCTCAAGTGCACCACCACACCCAGACCTTTATTTTTAGGCACTTATCTTACTATTTTATGTGAATGAATACTTGGCCTTCGTGTATGCATTTTTACTGTGCTATACACATTATGTAGTGTGTGGTGCCCTTGGAGGTTGGGGTGTGTGTGGGGGGGGTGTGGATCCCCTGGAATTGGAGTCATCTGAGTGGCCCTGTGGGTCCTGGGAATTGAACCTAGGTCTTCTGCAAGAACAGCACTTTTAATAACCAGAGTCATCTCTCCAGCCCTTAACTTATATTTAAAAACAAAAATTTATGTTATGTGTGTGCATGTGCCTAAGTGTCCCACATGCCTGTAGGAGGCTGCAGAAGTCCGAAGAGGTCTCAGATATGCTTAGCTAAAGTTATAAGCCATGTGGGTGCTGGGACCCACATCTGGGTCCTCTGCAGGATAAGTGCTCTTATCCACTGAGTCATCTCTCCAGCCCCTTAACTTTATATTTTTGTGCTGAATCATCAAAACAACATTCTGAGATAACATTATTTCTATTCTGTAGTGAGAACACTGAGACAGCAAAAGCAGCTTTCCCCAGATCACACAAATGGCCACTGGCAAGGACCCTGGGAATCCAGGGCTATGGGGAAGCTTCAATGAAATCTAGCCACTCAATAGACCCCTCACCTTCTACAAGTCCCCAGGAGATACTCAGGGTCTGACTGTTTCCTCAACAGGTCCCAGGATAAATCTGCCAAAGGTATGATTAGGGGCCTAGATGCACGTTCATGAGAAAGGAAAGAGACTCTATCATGGAACCCTGCCCAGAAACCAGAAACATCCTAACCAGAAAAGGCCAGTAACTAAAACAGTGTGTTAGAGAGACAGGCTGGCTGGCGGTGACAGAAACCGACAGACACACCAAGACACAGGCCCAAAGACAGGGAGACAGACATACAACAAGCCAAAGAATGACAGGTAGCTTGACAAAGGGACAATAGCAGAGGGGACAGGCTAACATGGAAACAGGAACAGATACATACTGATAAGCAGACGCATAAACTAATACAGACCCATCTGACCTTCTCAAGGAAAAAAAACAACAACAAAGCAGACTAGGCTCAAGCTGTGTGTGGCATGCATGTACGTGTGTGCACGCGTTGGGGGAAGCATGCAGCATCGCTACGCACATTACACCAGCTGCTTCCAGCAATTTCATCTGATTAATAATAAATGCCCTGTAATTACAGCTGCTCCCCCAGCCCTTCTTCCTGCTTTTTTTTTTTTTTTTTTTTTGTCAGCTGCCGCCAGGACAGGCCCCGCCCTCCCCACCACAGACCCCATGACCCTCTCCATCCTCACCTGCAGCTTTCTAGGAGACTGAGAGAACGTGAGCTGACAGGCCAGATTCTGGCTCAGCAGGGGGCTGCCCTGCTCTCTAACTTGGATGAATGTCCTTAGGTGAGAACCAAGATGTCACTGCACTTGGTTTCACTCCCATCTCCCCACCACCTGTGTGTAACTCTAACCCTAATATGGCCTAGGGGTCTGGGCCTGAGATTCATGCAGGTGAACCATCATCGCCTACCATCCATGCTCTCTTGCTCAAAAATGTCACCACCCACAAGTGACTTAACCTTGGAAACCCGGAAGGCTCAAAGGAAAAAGGCACCAGGACAAAGGACTCTCCCCTATCCCATCACTCCCCACAGCTTAGGATACGGGGAGCTCCGGCTCTCCACTCCTCAGTGGCCCCCTCCCCTGTGCCTACCCTCTCCAGTCTACCTCCTTCCAGGCCTCCCACCTCCAAAGCATCTCTATCAGAATCAGCTGCGGGTCTGTGCTGATCTGTTTCTAATCGCTGGGGCCTGGTTCACGCTTGCCCCCCCACCCCAATATTGATTCCATTATTTGGAGAGACATTGACGTCAGGGGCCTGGATGGGCGCCAAAACCGCCTTCTCTCCAGTCCTGGGCCAGGGCCCAGCCACCCCCCACCCCCCATCCTGCTATCTCACTGAGGGACTTGGGAAGGTCAGCTCATGGGCCAAGGTCGCATGGCACTGCCTTCTATTTGGGACTCCTCTTTGCCTTTTTTGGGACCACACGCAGGACAGTTCCTCCTCCTGTGGAGAGGGCCCACATAAAGGCCTGAGGTCAGAAGTGAGGTAGAACTCTACAAAAGGGGGTCTTAAACCCCTTACTGGAACTCCCTGCATGGAGAGGATAAAGATGAGCACTGGCTCGGAAGAGGCACTCAGGGAAGACTTTACTTACCACACACTTGCTCCAAACTTGAAAGGGTGCCTACTGACTACTTGGTTTTCAGTTCTGCTGTCCGACGCACCTGGCCTGCTAAGGAGGAAATTCCCTGTAGTATTTAGGACCAACAAGAGCCCTGACGCTACCATCATTGGACTAACCCACACGACAGATTTTCCAAACCTTTGCTCTATACAAACCAAAGGCTCTCTTGTCTCTCCTGCATTTTCCACCTAAGCTTGCCTCAGTTTCCCACTCTCACATTCACTTGTAGCTTCTCCTTGGAGATGCTCACCATAATATGAGCTAAGACATGGCCATGCTACACAGGCCGCAGCCAGCCACCCCAGGGTCTGGCAGGGATGAGTGTTTTTAGGGCCCTGAATGCTGTGTTCTCAGACAAACATTAATAACCAACACAGACAGTCCACCCTGCCTGAGGCAGCTACCCAGCCTTAGAGCCGAGCTCTGGTGACTTGGATCTACAAAGTGAGGGACACACTTGACAGGACAGAGGAACAGAGACTTACCCATCCTCAGAAAAGTCACCAGTGAGCGGAAAGGGCAGAATGACCCTCCAATCACTGCCTCAGGGCCAGGTTGCTGTCCTGCTGTTCTTCTCTGGACTTCATTCCCTGAGCGAAGGGAAGCTTTTCCTATTTCTAACTTGCAGATCACCCACAGACCCTTTGAACCAAAGATGGGTGCAAAGAGGAGCTCTTGGGCCTCAAACCTTAAGCCCCCAAATCTCTCCTCTCCCCACAATCATGTCTCAGCATTGAGAATCGACTTCTCAAGCACTGGGGAAACAGTCCTGCCTACAAGAAGATGCTTGTTTGCTGGAAGAGAAAAAGCATTTTTCTCCTACTATATATCCCATCTATGTCACAGGCAGGGTACAGGCAATGAGGCAGCCCCTGAACCCACGAGCTCACAGGAAACACTACCACCTTGCTGAGCTAGGCAAGGAAGTAACACATGGGGGCATGGTTGGACACTTCCCTGAATCTGCAGAAATATGTCCCAAGTTCTTGGACTCTGCAGCACAGATAGGCTGCTTACCTCAAGTCACCTCAGCCTAAGTTCAGTTGCTTCAGCTTCAGCTTCTGGGAGCTGGGACCCTCCAGATGCAGGGTCTGACACTAACCTCCCACCTCAACCAACATGTTTCCATGCTTTAGGGGGCTCCCTTTGCCTGTTGCAAAGATAAAGGGGGACAATGACCCCTTGCTCTCCACCCCACAGGAAGCCAGAACCTATGTGGGTGTGTCACCCAAGGCCACAGAGTTTGCACAGCTCACACTCCACTCCCCCACCCTGTGGTGGCTCTGGAGGAGGGTCAGTCCACTTCACCCTTCTTGCTTTCTGGACCCCCTCCCCAAACCAGACACACATGGTCCCCCCACGACCAATCTGCATTTCAAAGAAAATCCACTCCATATGTTTCCCATTCATTTACACTTCCACTCGCCATGGGGGGGCAGAGAGCAGGGCGCCTTGCCTCTGAACCACCGATCCCCCATGGGGAGCCAAAGAGCACGTGTCCAAAGGGCTATGGAGCAGTTAAAGCCTGATGGCCTCCATGTATGACTCAGGCAGCCCCACCCACTAATCTCCATGGCGGGGTGGGGGTGGGTGGGGGGAGAGAGGCTGGTGAAGTCCAGGGACCAGGTAGAGTCCTGGGGTAGGGCCTCTCATCTTTAGGCAGCAGGGGCTAGGTGAATGTTCCTGGGTAACACTGAAGCCATGAGACATACCGTACCCGACCCTTCTCAGAGCTGGAGAGTAGACAGGGTGCAATCAGATACAGCCTCCTTTCTCTCAGAATCACACAAGCTCCTGAGAACTTCCCTGGAGCCCCTCCCCCCACCCAAGGGTTGAGGGGAGGGAGGCTTCTCGTGAAGAGGACTTAGTTCCCCCAGCCTGGCCCTGCTCCTTTCTACCAAGGAAGAGGTGCCCACAACTATTTAAGGAATATGTGCATGGCACACGGTGGAATCCGCCGGTTCACTGACCCCTGTACCAACAAACCACTCAGACATTCTGCCAAGAGCCTCAGTGGCTTGTGCAAGGCTGGAAGGGAAGCTCGAACACTCAGTGTTTCCTACCACAATCACAGTCCACGTGAAAGACCAGACAGCACAAAATGCATGTGTCATCTTCATCCAGGACACATTTCTGTTCTCCACCTTGATTGCCCCGACACAGCACCACAACCCAGAGAAAAACGTGGAAATGAGTGACAAAGTCTAGGCTGGCTCCGTTGGAACTGTGAACATCACCATGTTAGTGTGAGTCTGAGTGTGAGCCACAGGACTCACAGAGTTTCGCTGGATGTAATGTCAGAGTGTGGGTTTCTTCTGCTTGGTTGGTCCTCTGGAAGTGTGAGGGAGCCAAGCAGGATGTGTGTGAGCAAAGGTCCTGAGGTCTGCCTGACTGTAGCTCTCAAGGGGCCAGAGTGAGCCCCAAATAACTAAACAGTATGAGCTCTTGGCCTTCAGGGCATTCTGGGTATAAGTCCAGGCTTCCCTTTTAAAATAAGAACGCTAACCCCACTGTACGTGCAAGGGCTTCAGAATCCACGTCTGACACTCTGATTACAGGACAGAAGTGAGAACCCACAGTGTGGGCAGTAGAATTCGTAACATGAGTCTAAGTGGGAACTCTCAGGTCCTCCTGAATCTGAGTGTGAGTCCCAGGATTTCACAGGGAGGGAACCACCCAGATCCTGGTATGAGTCCAAGGTTAGCCCATGTGAATGTAAGTGTGGACCAAAGGGCCTCCCGTCTCTGTGTGAGCGCTGCTGAATCTGATGTAAGAGTGCAAATGCCACACAGGGTGTGTGAGTCTGACTGGAACTGCAGTGTCCCAAAAGAGTCCTAGTGAGCCCTATGCTCGTTCTTTATGTACGTTTGAACGTGGGCCTCTGGTCTTAGTGTGACAGAATCTCTGAATGAAACTGGCAATCCAAAGGTACGTTGTGGTCTTAGACAGTCAGAGTACCAGTCCTTGAGCCCCACTGAGCTGCTGTGGGCCAGCTCTCAGTCTCAGTGTAAACCTATGCACTAAAGGATACAGAGCTGTGTGCGCCCAGAATTGGGCAGAGCCCAGGAGCTCAGGGTAAATCTGAATGTGAACCCTCCTATCCTGGTGTAATTCTGAACACAAGTGTAAACCCCGAGTCTCTGGAATGAGTTTAAGTGTTCCAGTGTGAATCTGAGTGTGAATTCCATAGCCCCAGGAAGTCCTGAGTGTGAACTTTAAACTCATAGACTGGGTAGGCTCAGAGTCCCAACTGGAGTATCAGTTCTGACAGAGTCTGAAGCCTTAGCTCCATCTTAATCCTTCCTGGAACTTCAGAACCGACAGAAGGATTTGTGTGGGCTGTCAGAGTGGAGCCATACATGAGACTCACTGTCCAGCTAACCCTGCCTATTCATGGATGTCCAATTGGTCAAGCCCCACTCAGGGTTAGACATACAAAAATGCTTTCATGTTTCAGACCCCGGGACACACAACAGTTACCTGATGCACAAACACACTCAGTATTCCCAACACTTGACACTTAAGTGACTATGGCACAGAGATACACCCTGTGACACAGACACAAACACACCACAGGCAAAACAACTTGTGTTAAAGACACAGCACACACACGCCCAGTGTTGCCGGCACGATATGGGGCCGGACTCAAAAATACTCACACATAACGTACATGCGGGAGTGAGGGGGATGAATTCTCAAACAGAGAGACCAGACAGACAGAAAGAAAAGCCTGAATTTTCAACAAGGCGTGAAATAGTCCTCCCCCGCCTTAAGCTACCGGAGGGGGAGGGGGCCCGGGAGCAGCGGGCTAGACGCCGCCGCCGGAGCAGCTCGGCAGAGCGGGGAGCGAGGAGAGCTGTCCGTCTGATGACCTCCCCGCGGCCCAGCCCCCACGCGCTGGGAGATACACTTCTCTGTACAACCTGGGCACACCAGGAGGCACACATGGGCAGACTCACAAAAGAGACACTTGGGGATACGCCAGGGGCTTGGAAGCACACCAACCAGAGGACTTACAAAGAGACACACTGAGGAGGACCCGCTGCGTGGACATACGGCCAGGCGGACTCGTGAGAAAACCACAGACAGGCTCACACCGACACACACACACCCCACGCGCGGAATCACACGGATACCCGGCACTGGCAGAAGAGGAGCCATCTCTTCACACTCCGCGGCACCCTCAAGTCCAGATCTCCCCCACCCCGAGAACGAAGCAAGCTCTGGGTGCGTGGGGGGCCACCGTGAGCCCCCAGCTCTGGAATTTTCCCAGACCCCGCGCGTGCTGCTGAAGGTTGGAAGGAACAGGGACACTAGGACGTCCACCCTGGCCACCTCCCTCCAGCCGACCGCCGAGCTTCACCATCGCCACCACCACGCCCAACCCCCGGCGCGCCCGGACGGAGGGGGCTGCCGCTCGTGCGCCCCTGCCCCCGAGTTTGCGGGCAAAGTTTCTCGTGAACTTTCCTACCTCCCCCGACCGCGGGCCCCACGCGTGCCCCCTCGCCCGGCCCGCACGCACGAGGGCCGCGGGGCCGTCCGCCCGCGCGTCCGAGGGTCAAGCCTTGCGCGGACGGCCGCGGAGCACTCACCGCGCCCTCGGGCCGCCGGGCTCCGCGCCGCGCCCTTCGGCCGCCGCAGGCGGAGAGCCAGGCAGGAGCGCGGAGCGAGCGCCGCGGCCGGATCCCGCTGCCGAGCCCCGCGCCGCGCCGGCTGCAGCCGCCTCCGCCGCCGCCCGCTCTGCACCGGCTCCGCGGCTCTCCGCGGCTTTAACCCCCCCATCCTCCTCCCTCCCTCGCGCGCGCCCTCCCTCCTTCCCTCGCCCATGTGACCGCGGGCGCCCGCCCGGCCGCGCGCGCCCTCGCTCCCCTCCCCCTCTCGCCTTGTCTCCCCGCGCCTCCGCGGCCGCGCACCACGACCCCCTCCCCGCCGCGGCCCCCGCGCGCCCCCTCCCTGGCACGTCCCCGCGCCTGGCACGGGCGGCACGCTCGCAGGGGCACGCTCGCCCGCGCAGGCCTGAGAGCCCCCACTCCCACTCGCCCCGCGCAGGCAGGCGCCCTACCCCCGCTAGCACGCTACGCACTGGCACGCGTGGCCCCCTCGCCTTCGCCCTTTCTCTGGCGCGCCCTCCGGACGGCTCGGGACCCGGCGCTTCACGCGCGCCCAGGGCCGCGGGTCTCGCAAACGCGCGCGCACACACCCACACCCACTCCGCCCGCTCTCCTAGGGCGGCCGGGCGCGCCCCCACCGCCGACATCGCCCACCAGGCTCTCGGCTTGGCCAGGTCTCTCCTGCGCACGCTACTCTGCCGCTCTGCCACTCAGTGGCTTGCACCGACACTCGGGCACACCCGGGACCAACTCTGGGGTTGTAGCATCCCCAGTACTAGGCAGAGTCCTCCGGCGCCCATTAAGCCAGCCCTCTCACCCCTCCCCATTTCCTATCGCCCCCACCAACGACCTCCCTTCTGACCCCTCGTCCGATGTTAACGGGCTTTACGCTTGCAGGACTCCAGGGACCAGGATGGATGCCCAGGCTCTTGCCATCGCCGGGACACCGGGCCTGGAGTGGGCAGCCTTAGGGAAGCTGTGACTTAACTGCCTGGCCGGACAGTCCCAGAGCAGGGCATGTCCCTCTGAGAGCTGAGCTTGGCTCTGGCAGCTCCCTCACCTCATCCCCACCTCTGCAGCCTGGGCCTTGGGGACAGGGCGGGGTCCACTTCACTGGACCTAGGCCCCTGTTCTGGCTACGATATGGGAGATTAAGGTTCGGTTCGACAACCTGATCAACTTCTGAGGCCACACGAAAACACAACAGAAAAGGGGATGAGGCAGAGAACCAGAGGTCCACCTCCTGGATTTTTCAACTGGCCTTTGACCCATAATCCCTGGGTCTTGCCTCTCCAGAGAACTGTTCCCCGGCTGAGAGCTAGGGGAGGGAAATACCTCGCTGTTTCTTCACACCCTTCCCCAGCAGGCTGCCTACAGCGCCCGGGCCCTTTCCCAACAAATGCCTCAGAGACTCTACTGCAGAGGAAAACCTTCCCGCCACTGCTAGAGCTTTTCGTTTTCATTTCCATGGCCCCACCGCTCAACAGTCTGGAGTCATGCTGGGCTGAAGCTCAGAGAGGGTGGGCCAGGGCTTAAGGACACACAGAGGCGTAGCTAAGCCCTGCTGGGGTCACATGACCACCCACAGCAGATGCTATCTAACTGGCTTCTCTGGACCACCTCAGGGTCCCCATCATGCAGACCCTAATTAGGGCTGAGGGAAGGGATGCAGCAGGTGCAACGAAATATGGAGCGTTGGTGATGGGGACACAGGCCAGGATTCTCTTTCTGTGCTGATAGTAGGCCTGGACCGGGTCAGGTTCTGGAGAAGGAGCTGATGCTGGCGGGCCCACGCGCTCACACCGGGCTGAGGAGAGGCCGACAAACGGACACGGAGACGGGCAGGTCTTGAGTGAGCCGACTTGATTTTTCAGGTGGGCTCTCTACAGGTTGAGGGCAGTCAGGAATTACGCCCGACAAACGTCCCCCAACGACACTCGGGCACGGGGAGGCTGCGGTCATCACTGCCGCAGCCACCTGGGGCAGATCACCGTTCGCATCTGACGAACGGCGTCGCACAAGTCCAGGAATACAACTCAGTGTGGTTGAGGTTGAGCGACGCACGTCGGACCCGGGGTGGTGCCGAGGGGGAGGGGGCCTGTCGGACGGCAGCGCCTGGAGCGGAACCAGCGACCGTGCTCGCTTCCCCGGGGCCGCGGCGCCACCTGGCGGGAAGAGTGGGGTGCGCGTTCTCGGGCTGCGACTCCCGCTCGGCGCTGAGGCCGTGGGGACCTGCGGAACAAGGCAGGGTCTGTCCCCTTTCCATCCTGTGATCACCTAGCTCAGAACCTACGTTCTTCCCACTGAGCTGGGCCAACAGCTTTTCACTCCTGCCGTTCCGGATGCCCTGTCTACTCCCTAGCCACTGTGCTTCCCCAGCCCTGTTGAAGCCTTAGGGTCTGCCGCCCATGGGCAGAGCCAGGCTGCTGAGACCCGCCTTCACCTCTGGCCGCATCGGCTTTCCAGCTCTCCTGGAAAGAGCTGGCCACTCCATGTCTGCGCCAGCCCCTTCTCTTACAGAGGTAAGGTAGACCCCACTCCGACACCTTCATTCAAACTGTGGCCTCAGCAGATTCACTCTTGCCCCATTTTCACCATCTTCCTCAACTGTGGCAGAGTGGCAGGAAGTCATAACCGCAGAGTAGAAGACCTACAATAATGGGGATCCCAGAATTAGGTAAGCTTGAGAGGCCTTGGGGCACTGGAGACACGTTCCTTGACTTCAGGTGTCTTTGCTCATTTGTTACTGCACTTTGTTATTGCGATGGTCCGGATGGACCCTGGGAAGTGCCAGGGCAAGGACTCTACCGCTGAGCAAAGACACACTAACCCTCCTGGGGGTTATGGCTACTGTGAGGGGAAGCACTGGGGCCACCCCACCCCACCCCACCCCACCCCAGAGTTAACTGCCATTTCAGGCCTTTAGGCTGCAACAACCAACGCTTTTCCATTTAAATTGATCTGTCTCCAGGAAGGAAAGCTACCTACGTGGTCTCACCTTTCCACTAACAGCCATGCACCAGAAGGTTCCAGGGCGAGGCAACCCCTGGCTAATAGTTACACTCTCACACAGGCTGCCTTAGAAGCACTAAAGACGGGGTCACATAAAGTCACATACCCTGTTTCACAGAACAAAGCGCATATGTTCGGCCTCACTATGGTGCATGAGTCATGGGACCCTTGCTTAAGCTAGGAGCCTGAGGTCTGAATGGAACTGAATCTCTGAATCACATAGCCAAAGCATACACAAGGCACAGCCACAGTCGTGTCACTCAGGCACACACACAGTCACACAAACTCTCAATCACACTGGGTTGGCGGGGCGGGGCGGGCTCTGGGAGGCAGTTACGTAAACGCCCTCGCAGCCCCCCTTACTCCTCCCCCCGTGCACCCCCCCTCCCCCTGCTTCCTCGCACAGTGCCAGCGCCCGGGGCGGCTTGGCCGGGGCCCGGGAACAGCTCGGCCTCGCGGAGGCTCCAGGCGCCGAGAAACCCGATCCCGACACAGCCCCGGGCCGAGCCAGGGAGGGGGGGGCCCAGAGCCCCCCCAAGTCAGAGACCAGACCAGCCACCCCCATGAGCGACTCACCCCCCTCATCCTAAAACACTCCAGCACCATCCTGGGACAGCACCTGGGGCGCGTTCGCAATCCTTCTGAAATCCTACGGTGGGGACGGACCACTGCCTCTCTGTGCCCTGACCCCCCCCAACCCCTAGTACCAGAAAAGGGCAAGCATTCCCTGAAGGTGGAGGGTGGGAGAGAGGTGGAGCCTCAGTAGGGAGGCAAAGCATTCAAACTGAAACCCTCCAGGTTCCCTGAAGCTCCTTTTCTACCCCACGAGGGCCCCTGATAGAGGGGCTTCCACTAGTGCCCCAGGCAAATGGCAAAAAATTTTTTTAACCTACCAGATTACCAATTCTAAATCATTCAATAGGCCCAACGCCTCCTTTCCCTCGTTTTCTTCCTTTCCATCAGGAAGTTCTAACTCCAGTCTAATCAGAGTTCCTCCTGCTTTGCTAAGAAGGAATTCTGAGGACAGATGGAAGCATTGGGAATCAAATCTCTGGAAGGAGGATTAAGGCACAGGAACCCCCTGGAAGTCAGAAATCTGAATGGAGGGCAGAGACATCTTTTCATTATAACCCTCACCCTACCCTGCAGCCTGAGGCTCTATTTTTCACAATAGCTTTTGAGTGTCCAATTGGGCTGCCCAGACCCAAGAAGAAAGGGAATTTCCCCCTATGTTCTCTGCTAATGAAGAAAACATCTCATGTTGAAATCCTGAAATCCCTCCTCTACCCCCAATCCAGAGTCTCTACCCCTCCCCCATCCAATGTGTCTGAGCTGGGGGACCACTAGGAGGGGTATCAGAATGAGAGAAAGCTCCTAGAGAAAGCATAACTTACATTGGGGGCATCTCTTAAAACAAGTGATTAACATGGTTTCCCCCCCCTTCTGCTTTTGGCTAAAATTACCCACTCCTGTGGCTGCATCCCAGAAAGGGTGGCCAAAGCTGTCCTGAGGCCCAGGACATGGCCCCCCTCCCCTGGGCAAGGAGCCTTCCTGAAGTTGTTTTCCTGGTCTCTTCCTCTTGGATGTTTTTTTGATTATTAATCACATTTTCCATTCACAGTCTGAGTCCAGACCCCTTCCCCCCCGCCTGGGGTCAGGGCTGGACAGGGAGGAGAAGCAGGCTCTGGGCTCTGGGAAGATGAGTTGGGGACAAGATAGGCATTGACCTGGCCTTGGCTGACCTGAAAGAGGCTGTAAGTGGAATGTCACAGATCACACCCTCTTTGTGCTGGCACATAGTAGGTGTCATCCTTAAGCAATACAAGTGAGATAACTGGATGAACAGGTGGTTAGTTTCACAGCGCCCAGCTGGCACTGGACAGCAGGGCCCTTGGTGTCGCTACAGATAGGGAGAGATCCTGAAGACATCTGACAGAATCGCTCAGCAAGTGAATGCCGCAGCCAAAGCAACACACAGCAGTGTCAGCACCTCCTGCTCTGTGTGTCCTGCGGTATGCCAGGCACTGGTGTAAACACAGCAGAGGGGCACATGCTGCCTTCTGAGCGATGGAGAATGACTAGCTTCCATACATGATTCATGCATGTGTCTCCTGGAAACTTTGAAAATGACAGGGTCTACTAAGATATGTAGATTTTAGGACCTGGCAATTCTATTCCCAGATACATACCTCAAAGAAAGGGTCAGACATGCTTTAATAATTATATTCCAAGTTGGGAGCAACCCAAATAGATAGTGACATGGTTGGGTAAACCTCAGACAAAGAGCCGAGTGCAGGGGAGGAAGGGAGAAAAGACTCAGGTTGCATACTGACTTATTTCATTTCTAGGAAACTTTGAAACAAGCAAAACTAAAATTGAACCTGTAATTTGAACTATATACCCTTAAATTTTGTGCACTTTACTGTTTACATTTTGCCTCAAATTTGTTTTTTAAGTTTCCACACTCATGGGGCTCACATTCTAATCAAGAAAGATGAATATTTTAAAAAGAAAATAAAGATAATTGTATAGTTAGCCCATGTAAAATTCCCATGTCTAGCTCCCCAGTCTCCTCAGCCAAGGAGTGATGTCTAAATGTCTCCTAAGAGAGGCACAGATTAAGCCTTTTTCTTTCCTCTCATGGCACTGTATTCCTTTGCCTAAGGTTACTGTGATGTCTCATTTAATGGCTAATGTGACATCTATCAAATTGCCTAATTAGTTGTGTGATGTCTGTAAGCTCTGAGGGCCATCCTGTGCTTCCAACTCTAGGTCCTGGGCCTGGCATGTTGGTAATTCTAACAGCTGAAAGAGATCTTGTGTACATGAGTTATACCTTCGGCTCTCTCTTAATTGTTATTATTATTTTTTGAGATGAGGTTTCTCTATGTAGCCCTGGCTGTCCTGGAACGCACTCTGTAGACAAAGTTGGCCTTGAACTCAGAAATCCTCCTGCCTCTGCTTTCTAAGAGTTGGGATTAAAAGTGTGTGCCATATCTCCTGGCTTCTTTTTAATTTTGAAACAAGACTTTACCAAAATGCTCAGACTGGCTCTGAACTCACTCTTTAGTCCAGGCAAGCCTTGAACTTGGGATCTTCCTGTCCCTGCTTTCCAAGTAGCCAGGATCACCAACTTTCATCACCAGACTCAGCTTGAAATAGATTTGTCAAAATCTATTTCAATGTTTAAACATAGAGATCCTTTAAAATAGATCAAATGAATATGTGGTGTGTGGCAGGCAGGACAACCCTGGCCTGTGAGAGGCACAGGGAGGTGAGCCTGTGATCTGAAAGCACTTCAGCCTCTAGTGATGAGAAGCAGGGTTCGTGACCTCAGTGCAGACTAAGGAGAGGCCTGGGAGGCCGGCTGAGAGACTACATCCTACAATGCCTTTGGTGCCAAGGCCATGGTTATAGGCAAGAATTAGTGAGATCTTTCTAAAAATTAACTTATGTGTGTATGTGTGCGTTTAAGTGTAGGTACACATGTCACATGCCTGTAGAAGCCTGCAGAGGTCAGAAGAAGGCATCAGATCTAGAAATGGAGTTATATGCTTATGAGCCACCATGTGGGTTCCGGGAACTGAATCTGGGTCCTCTGCAAGAGCAGTAAGTGCTCTTAGCCAGTGAGCCATCTCTCCAGCTCCTGTTAGTGAGCTGCTACACAGGAGGCCAGCTTTTCTTCCTGACTTAGACAAGGCCCTGGGGCTGGAAAGAAAAGACAGTGCCTTGATGGAGAGGGGCCACTTGGATTCCTCTTTCCTGCCTGCTTCTCCCCTTTGGGGGACCCCATGTCAGGTATAGACAGAGGCCTCATCCTGTGGCTGCTCTTTCAGGATCTTCCCCACATTGATGCTGGGTTCTGGGTTAAACTTGGAAAGACAAGCTGGTGGGATCCAGATGGGAAAGAGGATGGAGAGGGCCAGGAAGGACAAGGACATTTGAGATCAAGGGACTTGGTGTTATTTGAAGACAAAAACAGAAACACAACAGAGACTTGCAAAATCACAGATACAATTTTTTCATTTTACAAAAATTCACATGAAACTAATTCACTACCCCAGAAGTTGCCTCCCCACCCCTTGGGGCTTCTGTTCTTCCTGTCTCCTGTTGAGACGACTGTCCTCAAAGCATTGTTCCCTCCAGTGGCTTCCTGCTCTTGTAATAAGGCCAATCTTTCCAAGAAGGAATGAGGGTCCCCAAGATGGCTTCTCTCTCTTCACCTACATGGCTTTATTCCTGATGAGCCTGTGATCACGTGGAGTAGGAAATAGAGGTTGAAAGAGGTACCAACTCTCCCAGAAAATTCAACTATGGTGATTAGGAAGACAAAGACAATTTGAAAACCTGGAGACGTCAAATACTAGGGAATAGGCAGAGGCAGAAGGAGAATTCCAAGAAGGAAAATTGAGTTAAATTCAGTTCAACAGACATTTATTAGCGCCTACTGTGTGCCAGGCCCAGAGGGAACATTGTGTACAGAAGCACAGACGACTCCCAGGCTTTTGGCATGAGCGACTGGGAGATGATGGTGCCATTCACAAAGCCTTGACATGTTCAGCTGAAGGGTCTGTGGAATGATGAGTAGGCAGGGACAAGGCTGGGGTGGGCTGGCTGTTCAGCAGTTCCAGGGCCCTCTGTGCCAGCACATGGGAAGTCTTGGGTGTTCATCAAAGTCACAGGCTGACCTGGGCATTATGACAGTGGGGATGGCAAGGTTGGTATGAAGGAGCAGGCATAGAATGTGAATGCGGGGGAGGGAAAGGGAAGACTGAGCTAGAAACTAGAAAGTTTGGTTAAAAGACAGATGAAGAGAAAGAGACACAGCTGTGTTTGTGTATGTGTGTGCTTACATGAGTGCATGCATGGATGAGCACTGGGTAGGCACGGTGGAACACACCTGCAATCATAGCACTTAAAAAGTAGAGAAACGAGTATCAGAAATTCAAGGCAAGCCTTAGCTACATGTTGAGTCCCAAGGCCAGTCTGTACCACATAAGAGCCATCTCAAAAACAAATGTAACAAACCAGAAAACCACTAAGGCTCCAGATGCTAAGGCAGGAGGATTGCTGTGAGTTTGAGGCCAGCCTGGCCTACATAGTGAGATCTTATCTAAAAAACAAAGGAAAACAACAACCAACTAAACAACAACATAAAAGAAAGAAAAAAGAGTGAAAGAAAGAAAGAGAAAGAAAAGAAAGTAAGATGCAGGACACCCAGAAAACAAGAGAGTCCTTCCAGCTTCAGAAGTTAAAAAAAGAAAAAAAAAAAAAAGAAAAAAAATCTAGGACCAGGGCTTATTAGGAGGCTTTAAAAAGAGCTTGGTTAGACCAAGCCCTGGCTCTCAGCAGCAGGAGTTGGGTGGAGGCAGCTGGACAAAGATGGAGCGAAGGAACTTGCTGGACCCAGCATAGAAGCTCACGAGCAGCATGTGTGTGGCTTCTTCCCAGTCCCACTATTTCTGGGAGTCTGTGTGGTCTGGGGGCCTCACACAGCCATGCACAGGGATAGAAGAGTATGAAAAGGCTCCTTCCAGGCCACAGACATCTAGTCTTGAGCCCCCATTTTCTTGTTCTTCCCAAGGGGCTCCCAAACCTTCTTCAAGCCCAGGAGCCTGCAAGCAGGGGTGGGAGACCCCTGGGGACCTTTCGAGTAATTGAAACCAGGGCTAAGACATTAGAAACCATAACGCCAACTCCCGGACTCCCCCAGGATAGCTCCTGGTTTTCTTCTCGCCCCGATCCCCCCGTTGTTGACAGCCTGGCTCTCTTAGCCCCCACCAGCTGGGCTGCTGACCCTCCTCTCCAAACTAGCCAGAATGGACCTCCAGCCAGAGACACCCAGGCCAGACCTTGGGGGCTCATCTCTGTGCTTCAAGAACCTCAGTGTATACTAGGCTAACCTCCTTATTTTGAGGTGTCTCAGACTCTAGTCTTAATTGCTAGTCTCAGAGGCTATCCTAGGGGGTGGAAGATAGACAATAAGGGTTTTTCCACAGTAAAGGAGAAAAGGGAGAAAGAGGCGATGTGGGACAAGAGAGTCCTATAACTAGCAGGTGCTCAATAAACACAAGGAGAAGAAAGAATTCTCAGAGCTGCAGGGAGTGGAGGGCAGAGAGTGGGGGTGGAGGGCACAGAGGGCCCTCACAAGGAGGCTCTGCTGGCTGACCTGAAGCAGCCATGGGAGGAGAAGGGTCTGCTAAGGACTTCCATGCTGTGGGGCCTCCCACCCAGCTCTGATGGCTCTCCTCTGTCTTCCTTTCCTCCCTCCACTGCTGACAAGAAGACCCAGAAGTTGCTTTTCTTTTTTAGCTTGGTGGGAAGGTTCTCCCCCTAACAGCTGCCTGAAGACTTTCAGATTACCCAAGAGGGTTGGTATGGGAATCTGTCTGTCCATACTGTCTGTACATCTGTCTCTCTTCCTGGCTCTCAGTCAAACTGAAGGATTCTAATACCTGCTCCACAGCTTTCTGGCTTTGAGGCCTCAGGCAAGTGACTTAATGTTTCAATTACTTTAGAGTCTCAATTACCCCAGGAGTGAAATGGGATCATAACAGCACCATTTCCTAAGACTACTAGAAAGACTAAGGTAAATGAGATGACCCAGGCAAGCACTTAGCACTAGGTTTGGCCAGTACTGAGGCTTCTTCTTAAGCAAGTATCATCATGCTTCTGGGTCTCCTTTGCCAGGTCTCACTGTCTGTATTAGATCTCTTCTCTCTCTCTCTCTCTCTGACCATCTCTCTCTCTATCTTTTGCTTTTCTTGTGCCTGGCTCTACAGACCTGCTGCTTCACTTCCCCACCCCCACAACCCTGTCTGACTCTTTTCTATCCTCTGGCATGGCTAGGGTGGGCTGAGGTAAGGGGGTACTTTTAAAACATCAAACAGGACTCCTGGTAGCAGGATCACGCCTGGGCCTGAATGTGGGTGAATCGCAGCTGGTGGTGGGAATTCGCAAGTCTCTGGTCCTTCCTGGCTAGGCAGGAGAGCTGGGGGCTTTGGCTCCACCACCTCTTAGAGGAGAGAGACTTGCCCTGACTGCTTCAGCCGCCTCCACATCTGGGTCCAGGCCAGATCCCCCACGACTAGTGCCTTCCTGGAGGTAAGGCAACCTGTACTCAGAACAGTCTGGAACCTCCCACACCAAAACCATATGGAAGCACCCTTCCAGGCCTCTTTTGTCTTGATCTTGCTCACATTTGAGCTGTGACCTTTCCACCTGCATTAAGCTTGCACTCCCAAACTGAGGCTACCAGAAAGAGGAAACCTCAAGGGGCTCTTCATTGGCCAAAGACCTTCTTCTTAGGGTTGAGGCACAAAAGTCTCCAGGTTTCATTTCTGTGTAATTGAGAGTTTGGAAAGGCTGGGGGCATGGTGTAGAAGAGGTGTTCATCAAATGGAAGCCAACGGAAGGAGACAGTCTTAGGGTCCCAAACAGGGAACTGGATGACTGAGGCTACAGCAGGCAAGAGCATGGATAGACCACAGAGTAACTGCCACTCAGCTTTGTGGCTCAGTAAGAGCCTGTACTGGAGACCAGGATAGGTCTCAACTGGCCCCAAACACCCCTACGCCTGGGCCCAAGCCAGATCCCTCACGTCAGCTCGCAGGCAGTGGGCCAGAGGGGCAAATTAATTAAGACTCTTCTCTCATTTCCCTATTCTCAACACATCATTGCCTCAAGGTGCCCACAAGCTTCATGGAGAGCTGGGGAGATAAACTCACAGAGGCAGGAATATTAGGCACAGTCACACGGCAGGCAGAGGCTGGACAGAAGACCTGATGCCCTGGCAGCCAGCCAAGGCCTGTCGTGGGAAGCTGTGTCAAAACTGTGACAGGGGCCAGATTCAAAACAGGATTTTATGTGGGGAAAGTGCTTAGGAATTCTTGAACACGTGGGCAGCTGGGACAGGGGTGGTGCAGCCCATCAGGCAAGGACAGATGCAGTTTTCCTGTCCTTCCCATCAGAGAAAAGCTGTCAGACTAGAGGCTCAGAAAGAGCCACTGAGAAGAGACAGACCAAGAATAAAGTTACCAGAGACATAGGCACATGTACATGCACACACACACACACACACACACACACACACACGGACAGAGATGTGAAGCAGATGCAGGGTGTCAGGGAGATGGGAGGGAAAGTCATGGAGTTACAGACACAGAGACAGAGGCCGGAAGTCAGAGATAACAGCACAGAGAAACGTAGGCCGAGAGACAAGGACAGAACAAAGCAAAGAAATAGATCAAAACACCATGACTGAGAAGGGTAGGTGCTCCAGTAGTATCTCCTGGCCTCGGTCTCTCCACCCAGGTCTCCCCAGGGTGTGCCCCTCCATGCTATTCACTTGTTTCCATAGCAACACGGAGGGCAGCACAAAAATTGCATACGCATTTACATCCTTTCTATCTGCATAATTCAACAGGTTCTGTGCATATTTATGAGATGGAATGAAGGTGACTCCTCAGTTCCTACTCAAGATCTGACTCTGATGCCCCCTGCTTGCAGTACATGGTTATGGCTTTGGCCAGAGACCTGGCAGACAACATGCCTCCCATTCCCACATGTGCCTTTTTTTCTCCCACTTGCAGGCACTTCTCTTGGGCTGGTGATGGTGGGATGCCCCTCTCAGCATCAGCATGCATACACAGGCATGTGAGTGTACTCTGGTAGGAGGTGGTTGAAGGTGGGTCCCTGTAGTGAAGGCCCCTGAGGACATGTGAAAGGGTCACCAAGAAATGCTGTAACACAGGATGAGCTGAAAGCTGGCACATGTATTAGCAGAGGAACCTAGATGCTGGGGTCTCTCAATATGGAAGCTGACCAAGACCCTGGTTCTGGCCAAAATAAGCAGAGGAGCTAAGATGGCAGACACAGAAACAGAGGGCACAGAAGCTTGCACAGTGGTGCAGAGGGAGCCTGGGGCTAAGCACTTCCAGAATACAGATGCTGTGGGCTGGGCAGGGCTCCCCAGGACCTACCATTAGTCATAGTTTGGGCCTACTATCTCTTCCCAGCTTTCTCATTGCTGTTTCAGCCCTGTGCTCCCTCCACTCAGCAGCTGTAGCATCCAGAGTTCTCACTCTAACACAGTCTGACATTTTACCGTATGCCTTCCTCAGACTTCTGGAATCTCCCTTCAATCCCAAGAGAGTCCAAACTCCCTGGCCAGGTGTGCAGTGTGGCCCCAAGCCATCCTGGTGGCTCATTGCTCACAGGCCCCCTCCTTGAGTTTCTTTTTTTTTAATTTATTATTTATACACTATACTGCCTGCACATGTCTGCAGGCCAGAAGAGGGCACCAGATTTCATTATAGATGGTTATGAGCCACCACGTGGTTGCTGGGAATTGAACTCAGTACCTTTAGGAAGAATTGCCCGTGTTCTTAACCTCTGATCCATCTCTCCAGGGCCCCCTCCTTGAGTTTCATTCATCAGATTCTATTCTTGCTTCTCATTGCCTCCTATGTCTGAGGTCACGATTTCCCTTCATTCCTATCCTTCCCATGTCTCTACCAGACACAGTCTTCAATCTTCTACACAGGCATCACCTCCTTTCTCTCTCTACCTTTCTCTTTCTTTTTTCTCTCTCTCTCTCTTGAGCTTTTGCCAGTCTCTAAGTGCTGGACTAGGGGCTCTTATTTCTGCACTGACGAGCTTCCTGAATCTATATATTACTACCACATTCCTGAAGGTAACATATTGAAAGTATGAAACAGGTCTATAGCTACAGGACAGTCTCAGTACAGTGACTAGGTTTGTCACACCTAGTCACTTGGATTATCCTTAGTTGTCTTTTAAACAGCTGAGATGTCACTCAGTGTATTAAGGACCAAATTTCAAGACTAGACTGTTTTGCCTCTATCTTGGGGCTTTTAGCACAGTGGATTTTACAAAGGATAGATGGGTTATCCCTTTGTGAATGCTGCCACCTTGTGGTTACAGGTAGACGTTCTCTGAGGTTACTACTAGTGTCTTTTAAATACTTTTTGGGGGAGGTGGGGTTGGGGAGAGGCATCATCTCCTGTGTCTCAGACTGGTTTGGTAATCACTATGTAAGCCAAGATGGCCTCAGATGGAAATCCTCTTGCTTCAGCTCTCAAAATGTTAGGATTACAGATATGAACTTCCAAGTCTTGTTTTGAATTAGTATTGAATTTGAACAAAGATCAGAGGAAGAAAAATTAATGATGCTTCAAGAGAGGTGGGGCATCAGTGTGGTGAGAGCCCAGAGTGCAAGATCCAAACCAAAGATGCTCAGAGTCGGGGCGGCAGGTGAGCAAGAGTAATCCCTGGATAACTTGGGATCTCATCCTCTAATGTGGAAATGGAGGGCCAAGAGAACAGGGAATGAGAGTCAGATCTAGGTGTGCCCAAGCCCTTGGTAGCTCAACATTCATCCCTTCATTGAATGATTATTGAATATCTACTGTGTGCAAGTCATGTTCAAGATTCTTAGGTTACTTCAGTGAATAAAGGAGACTCTGCCTATTTGGAACCCAACATTCACCAGGAGACAACAAACAAGTTTTATTTCATTTATACTTTAAGACATTTTGTGTATGGATATTTTGTTTGCATATATGTGTGCTACATGCATGCCTGGTGCCTGAGGAAGCCAGAGGTGTGTGAGGGATACTCTACAGCTGGAGTTATAGATGCCTGGAGGCCAACCAACCATAGCAGTTACTAGGGATCAAAGCTGAGTGCTCTTTCCCACTGAGCCTCCTCTCCAGGTCCCCCAAATACTATTTTAAATAAGCAAATTATATTTAGAAGGTAAAAAACGCATGACATGGGGCTGGAGAGATGGCTCAGCTGTTCTGCCAGAGGTCCTGAGTAAAATTCCCAGCAACCACATGGTGGTTCAATCATCATCTGTACTGAAATCTGATTCCCTCTTCTGCTGTGCATGAAAAGTGTTCATATACATAAAATAAGTAAATATTTTAAAAAAGGCATGACAAAGAGGGACCTGGGCTGTGGTAAGTCTGACACCTAAGTTCAATCCCCAGGTCCCACTCTTGCAAGTTGTCCTCCATTTATGAGCTGTGGCATACGTACACCCACAAACCCAATAAACAAAACAGAAAAACACCTTTTGAACTCTAGAACTCTCATCTGCTGTTGTAAGCTACTCAGTTTGTGGCACTTTGTCCCAAGAGCCCCATGAAACTAACATAGCTACACTTCCTTATTACTGTTTTCTGACCTCTCATATCCTGCCTGCACCTCTACATCATCTACCTGCTTGACCTCATCTCTTCCCTCCTGTTACAGGAAGTCATCTTGTTCCTTTTTTTTTAATACTTTTTTTTTAAGTTTGTGTATGTACAACTTGAGGGAGTTGGTTTTCTTTTCCACCTGTGTTCTGGGGGTTGAACTCAAGTTGACAATTAATCCTCTGAGCCGAGCCATCTCACCGACCCCTGCTCCTACTTAATTTTTAATTTGTTTTTACTGTATTGCTGCATGCATGCCTGTGAACCACAAGTGTGCCTGGTGCCTGCCAAGGTCAGATGAGGGTATCAGATGCCCTGGGACTGGAGTTACAGACAGCCATGAGTTGCCATGTGAGTCCTAGGAATTGAACAAGTACTTTTTTTCCTTATTTATTTTGTCTGCTTGTACATCAGAAGAGTGCATCAGATCTCATGAGGCTACAGTTAAAGATGGTTGTAAACTACCATGTAGCTGCTAGGAATTGAACCTGAGTCCTCGGGAAAGGCAACTAGAGCTTTGAGCTGCTGAGCCATCTCTCTGGCCCCAGAACAAGTGCTTTTCACCGCAGGCCAATGCCCCTGCCCCCTGCTCCTACTTTTTGAAAGGGATGCCCCCATATCTCCTTGCTTCTGTAAGGTATTATGGAAGCCACACCACAGTGGATTAAGAAGTGGGAAAAGAATCACATGCTCTCAGGCTCTCTCCTAAGACTGAGCATCCATTCTCACTTCCAAGGCTTCATCTCTTCTTCTTTCCCAAGCATCCCTCCTGGAGATGCCAGAGCCAGGCAGAGGCTCTAGTGGGAAAAGGTTAGGGAAAGTAGCCCAGATCCCGTCCTCCCAAGGGATTCTGACCACAGGTATTTGCCTTCACATCCCTTTCCAATTATTTTGGAAATCTCAGATGATTTCCAATTGAGCCCAGTTGGTTTTGCAGAGCTCACAAGACATCGTACTGAATCACCCCTCCAGCATGAGTTACTGGGTTATGATTTAAAATTTTTTTATTTACTTTTAACTTAATTCATTAATTTTTATATGCATTGGTGTTTTGCCTGCATGTTTGTCTGTGTGTGCATGAGGTTGTCAGATCCCCTGGAACTGGAGTTACAGACAGTTGTCGGTTGCCATGTGGGTGCTTGGGAATTGAACCCGGCTCCTTTGAGCCAGTGCTCTTAACCACTGAGTCACTTCTCCTGCCTCTAGGTGTGATATCTTTAACCTGGCCAAAGCAAAGTGATCAAGATGAGATGCTAGATCAAAAATTATCAATAACCTATAAGGTAATGTGGCCCAAAGTTCTGAAGACTCAGTGACTCTGAGAACGCTGACAGCAAAATATACACAAGAAATTCAGAGACGGGCATGGAGACACACTTGTGATGGAGCAGCAGGTAGAAGGAAAGGAAAACGGAGGTCAGGCAGCTACTGGCAGAACAGGTCACAGCAGCCTGGCTGTCTTCAGAGCTGTTACATGTTTCATCTCTCTAAGGCCTGCCAGAGGGGCTGCTTTCTCAGTTCTCCCAGGGTCCTGAGTCCTCATCACCTATCCCTTCCCTTAGCACACTTCCTCTCTCTGAGGGATGGCCTTCCTTGGAAAGCAAAGGATGCAGTTACAGTTCAAGGCACACCCTGATGGCCTTATGGTCATTCATGCCACTCAGCCTACCTCAGGTCCTGGAGTTCCCCAACTCTTCTTGCCTGGTCTGAGAGAAATATTACTCAACACCTTCAACTTCCTGGGTCCTGCTACAGCAAAGAACTGAGAAGAGCCCTGACTTTATTTTCTCATAATTGGACATCCAGGTTACTAGACACACTGGAGAAAATCTTGATTCTCAGAAAGTGGAGTTGATCGATTTTTTGTTTTTCAAGACAGGGTTTCTCTGTGTAGCCATGGCTCTCCTGGAACTCGCTCTGTAGACCAGGCTGGCTTCAAACTCACAGAGATGAGCCTGCCTCTGCCTCCTGAGTGCTGGGATTAAAGGGGATCGCCACCACCTGGCAAGTTGACTGATTCTTAAGACCACTGCTGCTTACAATCCCACTCTACTGCCTGGGGCCACGTGACTACCATTCCAATCACTCTCTAAGATGCCTGGGTAAATCTGAACCAAAGGCCAAAGTGAGACAGAAAAAAACAGCAATGGGAAAAAAGGCAAGAATGCAACCTAAAGAAAGATGTGGGATTGAGGTCTACTTTAAAGCTAAGAAACCAGCTTGTTTATAAACTGAAGTTACTTACATTTTATAGCGCCGGGTGCTCAGTGTGCACCTCTTTATTACAAATCTGACGATCTAAGAAGGTTATACGCACTATACGGAGGAGAGTACTAAGGCCCAGGGAAGGAACTTTATCCAAAACCACAAAACAGTAACTTGGGAGTAGAACCAGGATTAAAACCCTGACAGGCCACTGTACTAAAAGATATGCCAGAGACGGGAGAAATGCCTGAGCTGGCACAGCCCCAAACCAGCTTAAAGCAGGTGGCAAAAAGCCATCCAGTAACTTTTTTTGATACTAGATGCATCCAGCACCAGCCTACCCTTTTCTGCTTCCAGCCCATGAGCTCCAGGGGAAAAGGTGAGGACCCCACTCCTTCAATCCCACTTACAGGCAGCCAAACAAAGGGGCACAGCCTTTATTTTCCTCCCCTAGACAGATGTCGGAAAAGACAAGTCAAAAATAGTGTAGACAGAGACAGAGAAAGCCTCAAGCAGTCTCTAACATAGCACTGGCCCACACCTGTCGGTCTTCCGCAGCAATCTCATCCCACACCCCAGCACAGAGGCAAGGCAGGCCTTCTGTGGGCTCAGGCCTTGCTGGCATGTTGAGCAGTCATAAGCACTTCTTAGAGAAGGCACAGATATTCAGTTCTCAGGTAGTCAGGCTCAGCAGGTCTTCAGGACCGAGTGTCCCGAGCCCTTCTTCGGGGTCTGGGACCACAGCTGGAACTAGGTATGGAGCCCAGGCCAGGGGGTGCGCCTGGAGGTTGGTAGCCACATTCACTGGGGTCCAGGGGGTCCCGACTGAGCAGTACCCACACTGCAGGCACATGGCGTCGAACTGTGAGGGGGTCTAGGCCTGTGTCTGGGGCGGTTGGGACCCAGCTGTCCTCAGTTTGCAGGAACCTAAGCTTGGTGAGCTGGTGCAGGCCCGGAACCCGCCGTTTGACAATCTCTGCGCAGCTGACAGCCTTTCCAGCAGCCCGGCCAGAACCTGAGAACACCACGTGCCTTGTGCTTCCCCCTTCCAACCGACCCAGCGCCAGGCCTAGCAGGTTTCGGATTTTGCTCCCATCTCGGACTCGCATTTCCAGAGTGTTAGGAGGTAGCTGTGGCATTGGTGAAGACGCTGGGAGCTCTACAGAGCCAGCCCTCCGGTAGTGTTCCATTCTGCTCGTGCGGCCTCGGTGAATTTCTCTTGCTAAGTACTGCGAGAAAGGGTCAAATGAATGGCTGGAATATGACCAGTCCATCCTCCATCACCCCTCTAGGTATGGTCCTGTTCCTCACCACGGACGGGGATTTCACCCCACCCCCACCCCCTCCAGCATCTCAAGACTGGGGTAAGAATTATCCTTTAGACCCCTTTCTAAATACTTTCACAACTCTCAAACACCAACAGAACCGATGCCCCACCCCAACCAGGCTCTCTGGGACAGGGCCGGGCCGTGCTCACCATCTCACACTCCTCCACGCTAGGCTCCAGACCCCTCACCCGCAGCTCAGTAAGAACAAGCGGGCTCTCCTCACTAGGCTTCTAAGGACTGGGCCGAGGCTCCCTCACTTTCCTGCTTCCAGAGAGTAGAACCAAGACTCCTGGCCCCAGACTTCCCGGGGCACAGCCACGAGCCCTCACTAAGTACTCCCTAAGGTAAGGTAGGACGCGGCCCGCCCACGGACCCTCCGCCCGGAAGAGCAGACCTCATTCCTAGGTTAAGATTGCCAAGGCTGGCTGGGGAATTTGCGAGTGAGAACTGGCACCGAGAGCTGCTCGGACCACTCGTGGGCTGCTGTCCCAGGCAGCAGGCAACCCCCTTCCCCAGCTCTGAGTCTTCACGCCCCTGAGATTTGGCTCCTACCTCCGCACACAGTCAGCGTTGGACCATCAGCCAGCAGCCAAGATGGCGCGCAGCCCGGGGGCGCGCGAGGCCGCGGGGCCGCGCACGCAGGGGGCGGGGCGTGAGGCGGAACCAGTGCCGGCAACTCGCCGGCCTCAAGCTGTCCCTGCCGTGATGCCGGAGCACGCCAGTCCCTGCAGAGGGCTCAGCCCGGGAGAGGAACGGCTGTCGGCGAAGTCCCGCGCCTGAAGAATGTGGATGGATGGCGCGTCACCTGTTGACACAGCGCAGCAGCTAAGGTGAAAGCCACTGGTGGATACACGCAGGTGAGCCCCTCAGTTACCGGGTCTGAGCTTTGTCCTCACCCTGCGGCACTGGACATCCCAAGCGGTCTTCAGTAGGGACTAAGCCAAAGCTTGTGCATAACTCCTTGGCCCAGAGGATTGGCGTACCGGCAGGGTGGATCCGGTAGTAGTGGCAACAGATGCTGGTGACCCTGGGAAGGGGCTGTACTCTACGTCATCACAGCGCTTCGACACGGGGTCATGCCCACAGAGCCTAGTCTAGTGTCCAGAGCAAAATAGGCTCTCCAATATTTGTCCAATGATATGTTAACTACCCAAACGTCAAGAATTGAGAAGAGATGGTAGAAACTGCTAGGAAGTTTTGGAGAAGAGCAGACAACTATTTAGGTGGAATAGTCTAGGATGATGGCCACTTTGTAGATGCTAACAGCACTACAAGTTGGGTGGTCTACAGGCAGTTGAAGGAGCCGAGGCACTGCCTCAGACCACAAGAGGGCAGCATACACTTCATGGAGGGCCGTGCTTGAACTGTTAACTTCCTGCATTCCCATCAAGGTCCCCTCCCTGCTCCCCCTTCCCTCCGCAGATCCTAAAATTTCCTTTATCCAAACCTCGTGGGCTCCTCCTCTGGCTACTAGGGTAGACACAAGGCTGTGCTGCCTTGGCTCTGAGTGTCCCTGCTTGCTCCTCCATGACCATCCAGCAGCCCACCTGGTAGGATAGCCCCTTTCTTGGTTGTCCCCAAAACTTATGCAGGGATTGGATGACCCTACCCATGTCCTCCTTACCTACCATAGGATCTGATATTTAGTGGGCAGCTGGCAAACGTGGGATAAATAAATCTACAATGCCCCATTGTCAATCAGATGATATGAGAGCTCTCTCTCTCAGCAAGCCAGACCACAGGGCTGACAGCCCTCCCCTTCACCACTCTGATCCCCACAGCCATGCCATGCTGGATCAGCAAGCCAACACACTCCTTTAGTGGTCTCTATAGTTTATTGTCACTGGAATAAATACACTGATGGGGAGTGCAAATCACAACTCTAAGGTAAACCCCATCTCTGACCTCAGAGCCCCCAGTTAACACAGATAGGCAGTATTTAAATTCAATAAGTACACAGCTGTCTCTGCCTTTTAAAGACAGGTTGGCCCAGGGCCCTGGAGACTGCCTGCCTTTCCCTGGTGGTGGGCATGGTGTGCAACTGTCATTCTTCTGCTGGCTTCACTTGCTTGGCGGTCTCTAGTTGGCAGAGTAGCTCATCCCACTGCACAAACTGCTTGGAGAGAAGCATTGTCTGTGGACAAGTCAAGGTGACAACAGGAGTCTGAATGAAGTGGAGATTTGGCCCAAAGGGTTGGAGGGGAGAAGAGGATGGGGTGAGAGCACATTAGGGGTAGGAGAAACAGGCTTTGGGAGAATACCCATTAAGGACCATGAAGCTCAAAAGATACAGTCTTGTTATACTCCTCCAGGAGAGCCTTGGACTCCTCAGTGATCTCCACACACTGGTCCTGAGAGACAAAGTGTATCTCAGGAGTTGAATAAAGCCCTATCCTGCCTCATTCTAAAACAAAACAAAAAAAAAAAACTTCCATCCAAACCTAGAAAATAAACTAGAGTAAAAGTAGCCAACTGCAAAAGAGGCACTTTCAATCCTAGACCATCAGTGCAAAGACCGATGAGAGGTGCAGTTTCCACTCATTAACACTCTCTCCTCTTCTGTCACTATGTTCTCTAAGGATTTACTTGTTTTTATTTTATGTGTATTTTGCCTGTATGCAGGCTCACCATGTGTATGCAGTACCCAAAGATGCCAGAGGAGAGCGTCAGATCCGTCTGAAGCTACAGAGGTTGGTTGTTAGTGGCCATATGGGTGTTGGGGACTGAACCCAGACCTTCAGCAAGAGGAGCAGGACCCAGCCATGTTTCCAGCTCCTCAGTCCATATTTCTAAACAGTCTTTACCTTGAGAAAGGGTATTTCACCCATAGTCAAGAGCAAATGCCCAGGGATTATTAGGTACCTCTCAACTCCAACCTTGTAGTATCTCAGAAAAGCTTTGTTCTAGAGGGCAAGAAACCTGGATGTGATCTAGGCAAGTCCTTTCCCCTCTCTGGAAATAGAGGATAAACCTCCACATTTCACCCACCAACAACACAAGGGTCTAGGGCCTTCCTAGTGTCAGCGGATGTGATGTCTCGTCATCTTTACCTTGCCTTCCAGCCCTCTCTCCTTCCATACCTGCTGCTGGATGTGGATCTGGGCCAAGCGCTGCAGGTGGGCAGCATGCTCAGGAACAGCTGGAAAACAACACACACCGCCTGATGTTTGCACCCTCCCCCGGGACTGCTCAATAGTCTATTAGGTCTTCGGCAGGATTAGAGTATTGAGTAGACAAGCAAAACAAACGGCAGGCTTCATCGACCGCTGTAGCTGGAGGCAGTGCTGGGGCTCCCTGCCTACCCCAGCCTTACTCCAAGACCAATGGGATGGGGGGAGAATAGAAACAGAACCTCTAAATATTAAATACTAAATCCTTAGTATTTCTTGCTATGAGCAGGGCCTAAAGAAACTTTTACTTATTACAGGCTCTGCCCCTTTGCTCTCAATCCAGCAGGCCTAGCTTCCTGGCCTAAAAGACAGGGAGCTTAGGTGAAATTGAGTACCCAAGTCCTACACTGGCCCCTTAGACTCCCATACTGAGAGCTTTGCCCACCGTGCTCTGCCTGCAAGCAGGTAGTTGATCAGGGCAAGGAGGGGGAGCTCAGAGAAATACCACTAGAGACAGACAAGATGGATATCTGGATTCAATTAAAGCCACTGCCTGCTTGTCAAAGCCCAGATCCAGGGACTCTTTTAACACTGCAGCAGGAGAAATTCTCTCACTTGTCAGGAGCTCTGACAATAAAATGTGGGCTCTGCAGTACCCTGCAGGAGAGGCACTCGGGCGGGTGGAAAGCAGTAGGAACAGCTGGAGCCGGGCTGCTAGCTGGGACTGCTCCTGTCCTTAGACCCAAATTGCCTGAGGTCCCGGGTCTACATTCTTACTTGGGAATTTTAACCACAGTCAGGCAGTGGGTACCCACAGGAAAGGAAAACAACAGGGGGCAGAGCCAGCATTAGCACGGGAGGTCTTGGCCCCACCAGTCACCTCCCCAAGCATGAGAGTGGAGTGGCAAGCCCAGAGGGGTACCTTTGATAGAAGCACTGTCCAGCACGGGCACCAGGGCGTTCACTTGTTCCAAGAGTGCTACCTGGGAGAGGATAAACTGCTCCTCTGAAGCACAAAGACAAAATGAGAGCAGTGAAGCAGCCAAGGACATTGCTACACCTGTATACGGAGCTACGCACCAGCAGGCAGAACATGGACCTCAGAGCTCTGAGCAGCAACTGTACCCACTGGCCCCTGCCTTCAGTGTACACTCCCATCCTGCCCAGCCTTTCCTTCAGGCATCTGCCTGACCCATCCCAAGGCCTAAGGACCATCTCAATCTCTACAAATCCCCACTTTCAAGTTTGAGCTCCAGATCCTGTCAATAACTCAGCAAGTGTTCCTGGCCCACAAAATACTTCAGACTTGGCTTCCCTGAACCGAGGGCCCCAGGAAAGGTCCAGTAGAGGAGACATATGGCAGGCCGTATCCAACGAGTTCTGCTCACTGGCTCTCACAGGCACAAGTGATTACAAATGACAAGGGAGCTGAGACAGAATGGGAAAGGCCAGTGTGGACAGCAGTAGGCTCTGGGTTCTTCATGTGCAAGGGGTTCTGGTGCACTGAAATCCACAGAGCAGAAGGTTGTCATGTGTAAATGAATGGAGGAAGATACACCTGGCAGTCAGAAGGAATTCACTGAGCTGGCCGGGGAGGCAGGTCTAGTAGACTGAAAGGCTAAAGTACTACGATTTTATCTTAGTAAGGAGAAGACACTGGGGTTCCTGAGCAGGCTAAGTGATATGATGGAAGATGTGAAAACATTTGGAAAGGAAGAGAAGATGATTCAGGAGACTATACAATTGTCTGTATGCAAATAGATGCTGACTTTCCGAGGCAGAGCACGGGAAGGGATGGGGAGGCTGGAAGAGCCCCTGAACTTGGAGTCTGAGCCACGGTCATGGGTCTAGGCCCCTTTGGGACCTCTGAGCACCCCTCCCAGCAGGAGCTGCCCCTCCTCCCTGGTCTTCAGTGTCAGACAGCCATCATCCTCCCAGGCAGGTTCGTAAAGGAAGGACAACCACCTACTTATTTTCAGGGGGACAGAGACTTTCTCGTTCACTACTGCATCTTGAGCCCAGAACAAAGCCTGGCTCATATGAAGTAAATGTTTTCTGTTTTCCTTTACATTTTTTTCTTTTCTTTTCCTTTTGTGAGACAGGATCATGTTATGTTGACCCAGGCTAGCCTTGAACTTGTAATCCTGTTGCCTCAGCCTCCCAAGTACTTAGGACTTAGGACACATTCCCACAGTACTCAGCCTGGTATCTTCTGGATGAATAAATAAATTCAGGTACTCAGAAAACTCTACCAGCAGAATGACAGACTGACTAGAATTTCTTCCAAGGATGCTGAAGTCCCAGAAAGATGCTGAGCTTTCAGTGAGAGCCCCCATCTTCCATAATGGCAAACACAAGGGAAGGAGGAAAGGAACCTGCTATATGTTCTCTAGATCTTTTAGGACGTAGTAGTGGGGCTGGAGAGATGGCTCAGCATCTAAAAGCATCCTGTTCCTCCAGACACCCAAGTTCAGTTTCCAGTACCTAGGCTCACAACAACTTTTAACTCCAGCTCCAGGGAGATACAGCGACTCTGACGTCTGTGGGCACCTGCACTCATGTGCACATACCTGTATTCAAACACACATGTACACATGGTTAAAAATATAATCTAGCTGGGTGCAATGGTGCATGCCTCTAGAGGCAGAGGCAGGCATATCTCTGTGTTCGAGGCCAGCCTGGTCTACAAAGTGAGTCTAGGACAGCCAGGACTACACAGAGAAAACCTGTCTCAAAAAAAAAAAAAGAAAAACTTCAGCTCACTGACAAGAAGTTGTTCCTTTGGCCACATATATGTGAATTTATAAGGGTGATATTCTAAGAGTGACATCAAGGGAATAGGTACTATTCAAAGAACACCCTGTGTTTTCATGGCAAAACGGGAGAGCCACAGAGTCACTTGGCATACTGCCGGCACTGTTATAGACAGTTAAGGGCAAAGTTCTTGCCAAGAGAATTCCTGTGTGACCTGCATATGCAGCATTCTAAGAGCTGAGACAGCTTCCTGCAATGAATGAAGGGAAATGATCAGAAGAAGGAAGTCAGAGAAGGGCACCTGTGTTTAACTGAAACATCGGGTTCAACACCCACAGAAGCTAGACATGGTCTTGAAAAAAAAAAAAAAAAAAAAAACAAAACAAAACAAAAAGAAGCACTATAAAAACACAAAAGATGAAACTCATGCCAACATTCTCCGTTCTCTTGAATGACAATGCTCTTTGTACCCGCTCTTTCTGGGAAGATCCTCTGCCCCGTAAGTATTGTGACAGATTCTAAAGGAAAATCCTACAGATGGGTCTTCGAGAATACTGAAGTAGGGTCCATATGCCTGGCACTGCAGCTGGCCCAGAGGTATACACTGTGCCCATGCTGACTATAAAACTCACAGGAGCACCTTGGGCCTCAGTCAGGAGCCAGGCCAGAATCTAGGCAGGGAGCTGACAGGCTCTGTGACAGGCCGGAGAGGGAAGCTGCCACTGTGACCGCCTCCTCCACAACTGCCAGCTTGTGCACACATGAGTCTGGCGTTACCTGCTAGGATGAACTGCAGCTTTGAGGCCTCGGGAATGGCGATGCGACCCATGTACTCGGGATCCAGGTATTTGATCAGGTCTTCAACTAGCAAAGGAGGATGGGAAAAACCAACAGTTAAAAATGTGACCTTACAAAGGTAGTTTGGAGATAGCAAAATGGTTAAGCAGGTAAAGGTAATTGCTGCCAAGTATGATGATCTGAGTTTGATCCCTGGAACCCACAGGTTATCTCTAACCAAATACTCAAAAACACACAGAATAAATAAATGTTTTTTTTAATTAAATGCGTTTGGGGTGCTCATCTTCAGGGAGATCCTTGAATTATGCACTGACCACACAGTGCTGGATCAGCAGCAGCCACTGAGTCCTATGCTCTACTCCCCAGATTATTCAGATCATAGAAGATTGTCATCTGCTGATTGGCCTCATGCTTTAGGGCCTCAAATACAAGTGCCACCACTCATGACCCCCTCCCTCAGTACTCCCACTGACCTATTCTCACCAAGGTAGACGGCACCTTTCAATTCAATACCAAAGGACAAGTTTCTACTCACTGAGAAAGTTACTAGCTACAGTAATGTTAAATGTTTGGCTAAATCAACACTGGGGTTCTGAGTGATCCTTTTCCTTCTCAACCTCGCCTAGAGAAATGTCATACCCTATCCCCATCTACCACCAAAGGAAGCTTTGAGGAAGAACTTTCAGCTCACAGTTCTGAACAATGGGCACAGGCTTGGGGTTTATCCACAAGAAAGCACTCCCAATATGCTGCACCAGCAATAAAATGGCTTCTATCCTCAAGAGGTATTACAGTGACATACTGGCTCAAGGGCAGGGGCAGGCTGCAGGGGCCACAGACACAGGAGGCAGTGCAGCCAGGCCCCCAGTAGGAATACTCACTCTTTTTGTAGAGAATCTTCACCCTCTCCCTCTTACTGGCAATGTTCCCTAAAGCCACCTGCACCTTGACCAGGCCATCAGCCACCTAAGAGCAAGCAGAGGTCAATTCCAAGGTATACCACTTGGCTTAAGACACAGAAGAACCTGGACATGGTGGCTTTAATCCCAGCACTCCAGAAGCAGAGACAGGCAGATCTCTGTGATTTTGAGGCCATCTGGTTTACATGACAAGTTTTAGGGCAGCCAAGGCTACTTAATAAAGACACTGTCACACACACACACAAACACAAAGACCTGGAAAAACCCTCTTTTCTCTATAGAGTTTCAAGCCTTTGAATTCCAATAATTTAGGTTGGCCTCCTCTTGTATTATAGAAGGTACACCTCACCTTTAGGAACTCTTTAATGTGACAGGAAAGGGAATGAATCATGTTCTCCTTTGCAGGATGGGGGTGGAAGTGTTTGTCTGTTTGGGGAGATAGTGAACTAATTTAGGGCTTAATGGGCACCCTTACATACTATATATTTCCTTAAGCCCTGTGTTTGGACATGAAACATGCAAATGTCCTCACCCAGATCTTCTTTAGCTCAGGGCTGGAGAACAGACCAGCTAGTCTACCTCTAGCCCCATCCCCTCTACATCTAGTACAGGAGATGAAAGACTCTATGGTCTCAAAGACAATGCAATTCCCATTGTAGAGAAGACAGAAGAAAATTGGCTTAGGGCATGGGCAGAGTACAATTAAGAGTTAAGGGTCTGGGCTTGAGACACCTGTGGGATATCCTAATGGACAAGACCAATAGGTAAACATCAATTAGGTCCTCAGAATAGAAAAATCTGGAACAGAGATGCACGCTGGAGGCATAAGGACATGAAATGCGTACTGAAACTATGGAAGTGAGTGAGCCTGCCTGGGGCTTAAGAGTACAATGTTACAACAGTCAAGGGTCAGCTAAAAGGTTGTGACTGAAGAATGAGTTCACTCAAGGTTTTTGTTTTCATAAAGGTGAAGAACACTAATATTCAAGGGACTGAAGAATCAGGGGAGGCACACAAGACAGACAGTAGCAGCCAGAGATAAAAGGAAAACCAGGATAAGTTGGTTCTCAAAATGGAACACAATCTGCTGGTGACACTTTTACAAAGAGTGCACAGACATCATCGCCTCTGATGCACTTCGTTCCAGCTTCCTGACGCCACCGGAAGCTCTCCAGTAAATGGTTTCCACACCGTAAAACGGGATTGGAGCGCACCTAAGCTTTTTGCCAAAATTCAGATGTTATGTCCGTCCACATCTGAACACCTAGGGCTCAATTCCTAACCTTCCTTATCTGGGCATGCTCAACCTCACCTCTCACCCCTTCAAGCCTTCTGTATCCACCTGTGCTCAGACTCCTCTAGGGCTCCTGTCCCCGCGCAATTAATTTCGCAAGGCTCCAGACCAACACTCCACAGCAGACTTCAGCTTACTAAAACTCCCATCAATCAGTGTTTGAGTGTGTCTGGTCTCCTTAGCACGCCTGTGAGCACAAGGGTGGAGTTTTAGTAAAAGCTGTCACAGAGCCCATCTCAAACAGGCTTAAGCATCCGCCCTCCCATCCCAATGCCCTCGGGGACGGACCCCGAGGGTCCGATTTGTTCCAGGAGGTCCTGGATCTTATTTCAAAGGCTGGGTTGACCTTCTGTCCTGCCCTAGAAACGGATCAGTGGGCCGGACCGCTCACCTTTCTGGAGGCTCGGGTCCCACCCGGTCCGTACACCCAGCGCTCCAGCTCCTCCACTCGGGACTGTAGCCGCTGCACGTCCGTCAGAGCCGCCATCGCTTCGGGCCGCAGCCTTCCGAAACTGCCAGAGGGTGGGACGTCCGCCCAAATAAGAAGACTGGTCAATCGGAGAGCGCCAGTGCGCTTTGCAGGAAGTGACGTCACTATTTAGTCTGGATGTCGGAAGTGACCACACCGACGGCAACGCGATCTAGTTACCTAGGTAACGATCTGAATCTTGGCCCCCATCCTGGTGTCCAAGGCCTGGTTGTCAAGACTTTTAGTGTTCTAATTTCAGGATAGAAAGAGTCTTTCCACACCATTCCCTGAGAGTGCGCGTGTAAATACGCGTTTGAAAACCGACTATACCAAGACAGGCTAATACCCATAGATCAGCAGCAGCTTCCTGAGGGACATATCATACATTTTTGGAATCTTTTAAAGTTCAACTGAATTACACCTAAGCTTCCTATTGTCAGGACTTCCACTCAAACAGTCTGATTTGAGGCCCTGCTTTGTCTGGTGGTACCAGGAGAGAAAGGAGAGATAGGAGGATGATACAAATTTGAGAACACAGCTGCCCTACACAGTGAATTCAAGACCAGTCAGGGAACAACATAGGGAGAGCTTGCTCTCCCCCCCCCCAAAAAAAAAAAGTGCTCTTCTATTTTCACAGAGCTTTGCTCTTCTGTCTTCCACTTGGACAGCTCAGTGTAGTCTGTGTAGCCCTCACCTCCCAGACCCAAGGCACAGAGGAGGCACAGGAAACGGAGGAAGCACAGCTTTATTTTCCAGATGCAACCCAAAGGACAGCTTCACATTCAAATTCAATCCTCCACCTGCCTCTGGGAAAGGAGAATTGACTCATAGAGGTAGAATACCAAAGATGACACTGTCACAGGGGTTGGTCACATGAGTGGGTGATAGGGGTTATTGAGGGAAGAGCTCTTTGGTAGATGCTGCTGGAATAGCGAGGGAGTTGGTGTCCTCCTTTTACAATGAGGTAGATAGAGCATAAGAAACCCCTTTGGTGTGGAGGCGGCATGCTGACATCTCCCAGGACTGGATCCGAGAGTGGGCATCACACCCTGAAGGAATCAAGGTGGGACGGTACCTTTTCTCCCCTCAGCAACTGGGACCCTTAGCTCTCAGTAGCTGCTTTCAGGGCAAGGTGTTGGAAGGGGGGCCTGTCGAGGGTGGGGGTGGGGGATTGGTTGGACACAAGGACGCTGGCATAGGCTGGCGGCGAGCAAAGAGGATACCTAATAAAGGATGAAGAGATAGTAAAAATGCAAACACAAACAGGAGAATGTAAGACCCCAAGCAAACAAACAAAGGGTGAACAAAAGTGAATTCTTAGAGAACTGCGCACATCCTTTGCCACACAACTGATGGCCAGTCCCCCTGGTTAGCGCCTTTGTCAACGCTGATACCCATAAGTGGGTAAACGATAAATACTGATACTCACAGACCCATGACAAAGCAGGCATCTCACGGCAACCATGCTGCATGGACCACGCAGGTACCCCATGCCATGTAGAAATACTCTTCGACACGTTTTAGTGTAGCAATGCTCTAAGGCCCCATGCAAGGTCAGATACCCCCGATCCTCATGCTAGCAGAGAAAACCTAAAACCCCATGCCAGTCTAAATCCCAACATCATGCCAGTATAGACAGCCTGTAGTACCCATACCAGTGTAGACCACCCCATTGATCTCTAGCGCCATGTTGATACTGCTGATGCCACTGCCTGCCAGACTGAGGGGCCCATCCAATCGCTCTTCTGTCCAGAAGAAGACAGAAAAGTCATATTTTGGAATATCAGATTTCACACTTAGACTCCTCCCTTATTCCTACAGCTAGCCTCCCATTTCACTTGAACCCCATACCATAATTATGTGGGTGTCTATAGAGGGATCTGTCTACCACCTCCAACGTCCATCTGTCAGGTGAAGGGCCTGACACAAGTCCAAAGCCCTTCGCTGGCAAGCCCTTCCTCACCCCTCAGGGGAGCCTTGCCACGGGGCAGGAAACCGGGGGGTGCCCTCAGCCGAGGTGGATCCAGGGGGCCCATCAGCACAGCCCTCTTCTCTGGAGGTTCTTCTGGTGCCAGCTTCTCCTGGGCAGCCTCCAAGGCAAAGCCCACAGGAAGCGCCAGACGCGGGGGTGGAAGTCCACTCTCCTCTGGGGAAAAAACAAAACAACGATAAAACAGGCCACTCAGCTCCTTTGGTCTAACTAATACGTGTTTGCATTTGATTCTCCCCTAGGCCTGGAACCAAAAGAGGTCACTCAGACTGATAAACCAGGTTCAGTCTCTCCTCCCTTCCAGAGACTCTGGCTTAAAGATGTGGAGAAAAAAGGGCCAGCGCATAGGTCTAGGCTGGTTTAGGTCAGAAAATGTGCAAGCTAACCTTGCTCTTTGCTGTTAAATAAGTCACAGGAGGAGCAAATTACATCCAAATGGGATCCCTTCGTGGACAGCAGTAAAATGAAGCTGCTTTGGGTGAAGGACCTTCTCCCGTACCTTAGACCCACAGGTCTCATGGCTTTCTTGACCTCAAAGCTCAGGACTACTTACTTAGAGATTTCATAAGCCCTGAGCCCCATCAGATCGTGCTGCTCTCATATCTCATTGCCTTCCACGCCTGGGTCCCTACATTTTAATATTCCCTGTGCATAGATCTCAGAGACTCCATCCCCAAACTCATCCCTCTCTCCTCGCACCTTTCTTGACGGGGTTTGGGCTCAGCTGAGCGCAAGCGTGAGCCGGCAAGCCAGAGGTGGAACCCTGGGCGGGACTTGGGCAGCTGGGGCTCGCGGCTGGGGCGGGGCCGTGACTCGAGGCGGGGCCGGGAGCGCCCCGAGGCGTGGGCCCGGCTAAGCTGAAGAGCGGGACCGTGGTGTAAGCCTGGCGACGGCCCTCACGCCGGTTGCTGTCTATGGCGGCCTGGAGCTCCCCTGGGGAACTGAGTGCCCGCGTCTCGCACTCGTACGGGTACAGATACTTCATGTACCTAAGGACAGACAGATGGGGGGAGGAGGGTGGACCCAGCCCCTGTCCCGCCCCCTCCTTCACTCCCGCGCTCCACCCTGTCCCTTGGGCTCTGCCCCAGTGTCCGCGCCCTCTGCTGTCCTCACTGGGTGCGGAGGGTGAAGGCGGCAGAGGTGATGGTGGTGGGCAAGCTGAGGCCCCGTGTGACTTCTCGCCATACTTTTCGGTTGATGACTTCCACTAGGCCGCCCTTGGCTGTCACCAAGCGAAACAACGCATACAGGTCCAGCACCTGTTTCGCCATGATGGGCACCCGATTCACTGGCGTCCCTGGTGTGAAGTGGGTAGAAAGTCAGGACACTGAGATTAGGTCTCGTCCAAGGTCATCTCAGGGGACTAAAGGGTATCTTCATGAGGCTTAGGTAAGAACAGGACCAGGAAAGGATTGCAGAGGAGGGGTGGGATGATAGGCAGAGACACTCCCCCATCCCCGCTTTGTAGCAGGAAGGACAGGAGACTAAGACAAGAAATCAGCTAAGTTTTCCTGTAAAGGGCCAGAAGGTAAATATTTAGACTTTGTGGCACAAACGGTGCCTGTTCCAAATACCCAACTCTGCAATTGTATCTGAGAACAGCCTTAGCAAAGAGGGTGGGCATGACTGTGCTCCAGTGAAACTTTATTCACAGACCCTGAAATTACAGTCTCACAGCCTGTAAACGTTATGGCTGTTTCAACGCTATTTTCCAAATGCGTAAAAATGAAAAACCATTCTAATCTTCCAGAGAGCCGGATTCACCTGACAGCTTTACTTTGCTGACTGTAAGAAGGGCTTCTGTTTGTGTTGAAGAGCCATACTCCCCCAAAGCAGCAGCCCCAAAGGCTGCAGGAAGACAGGAGACAGCGGGTGCAGAAGAATCTGATCCTGCCTGGGCCAGCCAGTCCTGACAAAGGGGCCTGTCTGAGCTGAGCGATGGGCCCCAGTTAATTCCTTACCGATCCCAGCCCCTTCTACCGGCGCCTTTGGACCCGAACAATTAGCTGCGGCCTGATTAATGGGGGGAAATTATCGGCCCCGTGAGACCTCCTCCCCCTGCAGCTGAGTAGAGGGAGGCAGAGCTCCGGGTGTGGGCAATGCTGTCAGGCCACCCTACCCCATCACCAGGAGAGAGAAAGTCCTCAGGAAGGCGAAGCGTAGGGACACTAGTACTACCATGGCCAGGTCTCCTTGGGGAACAAAAAAGCCTGGGGTCCTCACCCAGGGCTCTTGGGAAGGATGGGACCAGAAAAGGTTGCTGAGTTGAGGCTGGGGCCTGGGGAGACTTGGACCAGAAGCCGTATTGGGAGGGGAGCAGTGCAGCCAGTTAATTAGCAGCTTATCAGCCTGCACTCGGAGTGAGTTAATTAGCTTTGTAGAGAGAGATAATGAGTCAGTGTTCAGTCCCATGAATCTGGGGAGAAGCAGAAGTGATGGACTGCTGCCCACTGTCATTCCTCCTCGACCCCTTCTGTGTGCTCTCAACACTGAGATTTTCTTGAGAGGAATTCCTTCTCCATTACCCAATTCACATGGCCACAGCCCATCATTTGGGAAAGCTTTCCTTCAGTCGAATCCTATTCCTTCCTGCTGCAGGACAGGGAGGGAGTGCCCTGGGCTAAAGCAAAAGGAAATGAAGGAGCGACAGGGCTGGAGGAAGGGCACCCAGTATGCCACCAAGGCACCTCTGTTGGCCCTAAGTCCTGGGGCCCTCCTGTCTCAGGCCAGTCCTGACCATCTCCCACTCCCACCCTCCCAATTGATCTCACACTCATTAACCTGTCCATGGGTTGGCCACTAATTAATCCCTGGTGGAGAAGGGGGGGAAGGGTCAGAGGTTAAAGATGCTATTGAGGGCCGAAAGGACAAGGTGCCACCTCAGGCCTCTGCAGGGAGGACCTCACCTGGGGACTATGCCATGAGGTTTTCCTTCCTCAAACCCAGTCAATAGGAGAAATATCTGGGTACTTCCCCACATCACTTTACTCACCCCTCTTCTGCATGAAGCTAAACAGGTCATCCAGAAATTCCTTTCTCTTGGGGTCCGCATCGAGTTCATATAGCTGGGGAAGGACCAAGGTCATTCTCCAGCCCCACTGGCCCCCTAACCCCTGGAGCCCCAATTCAGGTGATACTCTGGACACAAGTATTTGGTGAAAGGATGAATGGAGTCTGATGTGAATTCTCTGGCACCAGACCCACCCCCGGGAGCAGGCAGGGTGCCTTGACCTAATATATTTAAGAGATGTATCCTAGCTAGTGAGTGGTGCCCTAGGCAGCGCAAACCTTGCATCTGGCAAATATAGGGAGTGAGGAAGCAGGAAGGTACTTGAGTGGCTCAGCCTGCTGTCAGGGCAGTCTTGGCCATCCTGAAGAGAGAAGCCAGGCTGGGGCTGTGCTCCACTCTTAGGAGACAATGGGTGTCTGAGGCACTTATTCATTCCCTTTAACTTGTATAAGGGCTTTATGCAGTTCATATCCTTTGGGGCTAACTAAGGTTAGTTCAAGCAGGAAGGATTCTGGGGAACTCTTTATAGGCGCCATCTTGTCTAATCTCCTCCCAGAGGTGGTTACAGTGCCTACTATAGAAGCTATCACACAAGCGCTGGCCACACGACACACAGGACACGCAGTCCTCAGAACATGAGGACTCTATTGGTCATCCCCCCTCCAACATCACCTCCTAAATCTAAAACGAACAGTTCCAGAGTAATGGAGTCCAGAGTAACAGTTTCCCAGCCTCAGCTTGCTATGAGTCACACATGTAAGTAACACTCCAGCCCTCAATAATAACCTTGTAAAATCCTCCCATGATTGTCAAACCCCAGAGGCTCACACACATGAAGCCACACACACATGACCCAGAACTCTAAGTCTCACACCATTGTAGGTACACGTTCTCAGTCATAAGCCCAGAACAGAACAGTGCCCTGGAGAAACAGCCACTAGAGTGTCACACTCCTGGTCTTACACTAATGCGACAGGACACTAGCTACAAATTAGCACTTCTAGAAAATACCCCCAAACTAACACCCTACGAATAACACCACTAGAATGGCACAGCTGGAAATAAAAGCCCTGAGTAACACCATGGTGACAGCCTGGCCTACTGTCCCTAGTCTGGAAGGGTTCAGATTAAGGTCATGTACATAAAGATTTGTGCCCAGTTTGCATGGTGGGGGCTTCAGTAACACTGCAGCTGAAGTGACCAGCAAGGCTGGGAACTGACACTCATGGAATTTAGGTCAGGAAGAGAACTAGATGGTAGAGTGTGTGGCAGGAAAGAAGATGGTGTACCCATCTGCAAAAGGAGCAGCAACCTCTATTCTCCTTCCAAAGACTGTAGACAGACTGAAACAGTCCCTTTGGTGCTTGTAACTTATGTGAGAGGATAGATGGGGTAGTGTTGCCATGATTCCTCAGACTCCAGATCCCTTTCCCTCAATACCCTTACACCTATCCTATCCCCTTTCAAACTCACCAAGGGCCTCCATTCACTTACCATGTTTCTGGGATCTCCTATACCTCCTAATAAATTCCTGTGTACTTCCTACATTTGTGGGTGTCTTTCCTGACCCATCTCTATCCATCCACCACTCTCTCTCTCTAGGTCTCTGTTTTTACATACTGCAGAGGATGGTAGGGATGTGTGGACTGCTTTTGCCAGAGGGAGAAAGGGCCAGCCTGGCAGTGGGGGGAGAGGTCCTACCTGCTTGAACTGTTCCTCATAGGTCCACTCATGTGCTTGGATTCCAGGGGGCTGGCTGGATGATGCGTCGGGACATCGGGTTCCTGGATGTCTCTCCTCAGCCACCTCCTCTTCTGCCAAGGGTGCCTCTCCCTCCTCATCTTCTTCAGCCTCCTCCTCTTCTTCAGCCCCAATCATCCCCAAAGCCCCCTCAGGAGCCTGTAGGGCCCGGGTGTCAAGCAGAGGAGGCTGTGGAAGCGGTAGGCGAGGAGGGGCCGAGGGCCCCACCCCTTGGGCCAGCCTTGCTGCCTGCTGCCTCTGCAGGGCCTCCATTACAGCTTCCAGGCGCAGTCCCCCTGCTGGGGGGGCTCCTGGTACCAGGCGGGGCCCTGAGGAGAGGGCCGTCTGTGGGGGAGGGAATTATGGGTGCTGGGCCTTGCTGTACCCACACCCTACAACACGGGAGATGTGCATGAATTCAGAGACATACATGGAGTTATAAGGAAAGGACAAATGGATCGTGTAAACAGAGACAGAGGGAGAGAAGAAGCAAAAGAGACAGAGACCAGACATGGGGTGTGTGTGTCAGAAATGGCCAGGAACTGAGGACAGAAAGAGGGCAAGAAAATTGGAAAGAGTACCAGAAAGCAAGGAGGAATGGTGCAGGGAGATGTGACACACACACACACACACACACACAAACACACACACACGTACACAGAGAAACAATGACATGGAGATGTGGAGACAGATTGGAGGAGAGACATAGAGACCGAGAAGGACCAAGATGAAAAGGGAGCGAGGGAGAAAGGGAAGGAGGTAGGGAGGAAGGGAAGGAGGAAGGGAGGAAGGAACAGAGAGAGAGGGAGAGAGAGAACGCGAACAGAGACAGCGAGACACAGTGAGAAACCTGAGAGGGACAGACAGACAGCTGAAAAACGTCAGCAAGATGGGCTGAGAGAGACGCGGGAAGACCGACGCAGCAGGAGAGAGACAAGACTATAAAGAGACAGAAAATAGAGGGCCCTGATGGAAAAACGAGGTAAGACTAGAATCAAGAATCCAAGAGGTACGCGAAGAGGGCAGCAGTGCCCGGCGAGCAGCCCGGGCACGAGGCGGCGGGCCATTGCGCCCGATCCCGGGCTCTGGACGGCCTGCAGCTCCACTCACCTGCCTGGCACCGCCCGAAGACCCGGGTGTCTCCACGGCGGTCCGTCTGCTCCGCCGCGCTTCGGGCGGCTCCGTGTCAGCTGGGTTCCCTGCGCAGGGTCCCCGCCGTGCGCTCCTGCCGCCTGGCGCTCCTCTGACCGCGGCGCGCTCACTGGAGGACGCTCCGCTGCTTGCGGTCCCGGGGGCGGGACCCGAGCCCAGCAAGGCGGGCGCGGGCGGGATGGCGCAGCGGAAGAGGTCGGGGTGGGTTCGGCCCCTCGTGGCCCTCCAACAGGTGTCTCCCACCTTCTTTACATCCAGACTCGAAGGAGGGGGCGCTGGAGAACTATGGGGGAAACACCCGTGGAGAGAGAGGAGCCCACAGCTAGTAAACTCCGATCCACGGCCCCGCCCAGCTTCACAGGTCGGGGCCCGCAAACCCACACTCAGGGACCACCGTGCACTCATTAACATACCTTGTTACAAGTTCGGGCCCAATCCTACACATTCCGTTTAAAGGTCACTAGAGGGGTCCAAGGCCTGGGCAAGCTGTAATCACACAGCCCTGCAGGACGCTGGGCTGAATGTGGAACACCTGGCCAGAACAGAGCTTCACTTCCGGCCCTACCCACTTGCCATCTCCAACTGCAGGTGTACACATATGCGCCCGCCAGTGGCCCCATGTCTGTGCTCTGACTGAGCGGTCTCTGCCACCAGCACACCGCATCAGTATATACACACCATATGAGAAATACACACACACACACACATTTCTCCTTTTAAAAGCCTCACTTGACGTTCTCTTAAGGATTTTCCAAGTAAGTCCGGAAGAGTGAAGAGTGTGATGACTCTTGCCTTCTCAATATCCGTTTTGTTCCAGTGATGATGAGTTTGCACATACATTCTTCACCCCTGTGTCCCTGGCTTCCAAATATGTTCGCCCAGATTCCTTGAGCCAACTGGACCTATCCTACCCCACCAAACCTTTTTTGCCTCTTCTGTTTTGGGAGTCCTGTCTGGCAGGCCACAGTTTCTCCCCTGAGCAGCCTGACCCTATTCCTCTCAGGTACCCTGAGCTTCCTGAACTTCATTTTGGGTCAAGGAGACCTACCTGTGAAAAGCCTGAGGACTGCCACAAGCTAGCTAGGTGAGCAGCAGAGTGACACAGGCACGGCCATGTGGCTACACAAATCCTTTAGCACTGGGGACTATCCTCAGACTTTACACCTAGTGGGTACATATGCCTTAGGACAACTTGCCCTACATGGCAGGGATCTGGGCGTGGCCTTTCTCTCTTCTCTCATCCTCCTCTGGTTCATCAGCTCTTCGCAGTCGCAGCTTGCCCCAGCCCAGACCACAGGGTCTGCTTGCTGCTGACTCCAGCCTACTCTGAAACCCAGTTCCTTCTGCTGCAAGGTGGCACACTAGCTCTTGCCACAGGAGCTCAGCCTATTTGTTCCTTTGGCTACTCTCTGCCTTTCCCCTCCCATGTCAGACCTTATAGCCAGTCGATCTTTTCCAACCTGCCCAGTCCTGATGAGACACCCTTATTCCATGCTCATGGCTGTCTGAGGATATACACTATCCTCACGCAGAGCTCCCACACCCCACCGCGGTAGGCCCACGGGGTGCACTAGTGGAATTGGTGCATGCATGGGGCAGGCAGCCATGTCCTGAGGTGTCACAGATGACTGGGGGGAAAGGGTAAGGATGTATGTACAGAAGTTGGGTCCAGCAGCTTCCACTGACTGCTCAGATGTACCTGGAGAGAGCAATGTAAGATTCCTCCTGGGAAAGTAGGTGCTGGCTTGGGAAATTCCAGTTCTGAGAGGCTAGAAATGACTTTTTGTGGTTCTTGAATGGAGGGGCCATGGAGATCGGTATCCCCCCTGACCTCCAAATACTGGGAATCAAGCAAAATGAACTCAACCTAGGAAGGGATGAAGGAGAGGACTAAGGATGACTGGGACCTTGTTTTATTCATTTTTAAAGATTTTATTTATTTTATGTATGAGTGCCCTATCTGCATGTGTGCCTACATGCCAGAAGAGGGCATCAGATCTCATTATAGATGGTTGTGATCCACCATGTGGTTGCTGGGAATAGAGCTCAGGACTTCTGTAAGAGCAGGCAATGCTCTTAACAGCTGAGTGACCTCTCCAGCCCAGGACCTGGTCTTAAAGGAAGGCTGCCTCTTATCCCACTGCTCAGGCTTCCTATACCCCGGAGACAAGGCAAAATGACCCACACACATTTATTGAGTGCTTTATGGCAGGCATTGTTGGGCACAGGCCTGAATAAAACAGTGTCACTGTTACTTGGGATTATTCCATTGGAGAAAATATATTCTGTGTCAGACAGAGGTATATATTATGAAAAAAAAAAATGTAACTGAAGCTGAGCCTGGTGGCACAGACATGCAATCCCAGCTGCTTGAGAGGCTGAGCCTGGAGGCTCACCAAAGCTAAAGGCCTACCTGAGCAACAGAGAGTTCAATGTCAGCTGAGCAACTTGGTGAGATCTGTTTCAGGATAAAAAGCAAAAAGACTGGGGTTGGGGAATTAGCTCAGTGGTAGAGCGCTTGCCTAGCGACCACAAGGCCCTGGGTTCAGTCCTCAGCTCTGAGGAAGAAAAAAAATAAGATCTTCCTTGTCTCAGCCTCCTTTACGGGCTGGAGAGATGGCTCAGAGGTTAAGGGCACTGGCTGCTCTTCCTAGAGGTCCTGAGTTCAATTCCCAGCAGCCACATGGTGCCTCGTGACCACCTATAATGAGATCTGGTGCCCTTTTCTGGTGTACATGCAGGCAGAACATTTTATGTGTAATAATAAATCTTACAAAGAAAGAAAAGATAATGCTTGGATTTGGGGTATACCTATTTGGCATGTAGCAAATTGTCATTCTCCCAAGTTTAGAACTTGAAACGAAATGCTTATTGTCTCATATTTTTGTGGAAAGGGACTAAAAATGGTTTAGCTGGGGGTTGAAGGAGTCATAACTTCTTGCCTATGAAGTTTTTTATTATTTCATTTTATGTGGATGGGTGTTTCACCTGCATGTCCATGTATCCACCACATACATGCCTGGTACCTAGGAGGCCACAGAGGATGTCAGATCCCCTGAAACTGGAGTTCCAAATCATTGTGAGCTGTCCTGTGGGTGCTAGGAACTGAACCTGGGTCCTCTGCAAGAGCAGCCAGTGTTTAACTGTCCAGTCATTGCTCCAGCTGCCTCATGAGGTTTCCATTGTTATTCTTGGTTACTGTGACAAATACCTGCCAAAAGTAACTCCAGAGAGGGTTTACCTGGGAAAGGCACAGTCCATTATGGCAGGGGAGACATTGGGGAGAAATGTGGGGCAGCTGAGAAAAGCAGGGATGAGGGGTTAGAGAGATGGCTCAGCTGTTAGGAGCACTTGCCATTTTTGCAGAGTCCCATGGTGGAGTCCCAGCCCCACAGCAGCTAGGGGAACTAAGAGTCACCATGGAAACACACCCCTGAGTGCCTTAATGAGGGCATCCAGAAAGGTTTAACCGAATATGGAAGACCAACTCTGAGTGTGGGTGCCATTCCATGGCCGGGCTCCAGACTGAATAAAAAAGGAGGAAGTAAGCTGAATGCCAGCATCCACACCTGCTGCTCTTCCACTAATTTTTTTTTTTTTAATTTTATGTGTGTGGGTGTTTATGTATGTGGACTGCACTCAGGCCTGGTACCCTCAGATCCCTATTTGGAACCTGGGTAAACCACCTGACGCAGGTGCTAAGAACAACTCATGTCCTCTTCAAGAGCAGGAAACACCCACAAAGCCAGCCTCCAGCAGGCAGTAGACTTCATCTCTTGAAGGAGGAAGTGTCAAAAATTGTTCTCAGAGGGTGAGAAGCTGGAGAGATAAAGTTGGAAGAGAGCTTGTCGCAGAAGCACAAGACAACCTGAGTTCAGGCCCCAGAACCAAATGAGAAACCAGAAGTTGTGGCAAACGCCTGTTGGCACAAGCCTGTAACCTGAGCCTGGGGGGCTGGGTGTGGGAAGCGCAGACAGAAGGATCCTTGGGACTTTATGGAAGGTGAGTCTGGCTGAATTGGTGAGCTCCAAGTGAAAGGCCTTAGGTCAAAAATAACGTAGACAGTGACTGAAAAGACACCCAAATTGTGTCATTGTGTCTGGCCTAAACATGCACGCGCACACACACACACTTGCACCCATACCCATGAACTCCTCTCCTAACACACAGACTTTTACTGAGGGGGCTGGCGGTGCAAGTCAGTTATATAGAATTTGCCTACATACTTGAGGCCCTGGGTTCAGCCTTCAGCACTGTACACACAGCACATTTAGAACCCACCACAGAAAGGATGTTAGGTGTTGCTATGTTAAAGGAAAGATTCTCTAGGAGAAATTAAGGAAGGCAAGCTATGTGGCCACCTAAGAGCTTTGACATTGGAAGAACCAACGCAGACATCGGGAGGTGGACTGAAAGAAAACCAGAGAGTATGGAGTAGCTAACGGTGAGTAGCTGGATGTTTGGTCACTTAGGCTTTGGAGTAAACTCATGGAAATGATTCATCCAAATGATGTGGAAAGCCAGTGAAAATATGTGAGAAGGAGCATCTGCTTCTGGGTTTTTGTGAGATGCTTCCACTAAAGAGGCCTGATCAATAACGATGGTGTCTTGAACTAGATTGATAACAACAGAGGTGGTAAGAAATGGGTAGAATATAGATGGTTTTATTTTTGTTTCAAGACCAGGTTTTTCTCTATATCCCAGCATAGCCCAGAATTCTCCTGATTTTGTATGCTGGGATTACAGGCTTCTGCATGTCCACCATGCCACCAAGTCTGGATGTGTTTTCAAGGTAAAACTGAGGATTTGTAGATAGATTGATGTAGGTTGTGAGACCATTCAGTATGTAAAGATTTCAAAGTGTAGTTCAAGACAGTAAAGATTGCATGGTGGTGGGGTCACATAAGATTGGGAAATAAATCAGTTTGCTTTGGACATTTCAAGTTTGAGACACCTATTAGACAACCAGATGGAGATATTGAGTAAAGGGAGTAAGATATCTAAAGCCAAAGCCTGGGGAAGAGATTTTGGCTAACAATGTTTGAACAGGTCTGGCCCCCATAGACTCATGCTTGGCCACAGGCAGTGGCACTATTAGGAGGTATGGACTTTTTGGAGTAGGTGTGGCCTTGTTGGAGGAAGTGTGTCACCGTGGGGATAGGTTTTGAGGTCTTCTATGCTCAAGCTCTACCCACTATGGCACACAGAAAACAGTTTCTGCTGTTTTCAGACCAAGATGTAGAACTCTATGCTCCTTCTCCAGCACCACACCTGCCTGCATGCTGCCATGCTTCTTGCCATGATGGTCTAAACATCTGAACCTATAAGCCAACCCCGATTAAATGTCTTCCTTTGAGGGAGCTGCGTGGTCATGGTGTCTCTTCACAACAAAAGAAACCCTGACTAAGACACACAGATACAGGAGTCAAGATACAGAGATGTAGCTCAGGTAAAGGGAAGACTGTAACAGCCAGAGGGGTCAAGGACCCCAGGAGAACATGGGCCACAGAATCCACTAGGCAGGCTCATGGGGGCTCACAGACACTGAAGCAGCAAGCCTGGGCCCTTGTGGGTCTGCACTGGGTCCTCTGCATATGTGATGGCTGTTAGCTTGTGTTTCTGTGAGACTCCTAACAGCGGTAGGGGAGCAGGTGTGTCTCTGACCCTTTCCCCTGCTCTGGAGACCCTTTTCCTCTTATGTGGTTGCCTTGTCCACCCTTGATATGAAGGTCTGTGCCTAGTCTTTTGTAACTTGTTATGCTGTTTGGTTGTTCCCTGGGAGGCCTGCTCTTTTTTTTTTGAAGAGAAACAGAGGATCTGGGGAAGAAGGGAGGTGGGCAGGAGACTGGGAGGAAGGGAGGAGGGGAAACTCTGGTCAGGACGTATTGCATGAGAGAAGAACAAACTAACAAACAAAAATTTAAAAATATGTAGCTGAGTGGTGGTGGTGGTGCACTTGGGGAGGCAGGGGTAGGCGGATCTCTGTGAGTTTGAGGCCAGCCTGGTCTACAGGGTAAGCTCCAGGTCAACCAGGGATACATAGTGAAACCTTGTCTCAAACAAAAGAAAACAAACAAAAAGATACGTAGATGTTACTTATTTTGAGTATCTGTTGTGGACATCTGTGCTGAAGCCCAAGGACACACGGGTCCTGCTCTCTCACTGTCATATTCCCTTGAGACAAGGTGCCTCACTGACCTGGAAATAGGTTGTGGGCTGGCAACCCCCATTTCTACACCACTCACATCACTAGGGTTATAGACACATGGGTGGCTGTGCCCAGCTTTGTACATGGGTGTTAGGATCTCAAGTCAGGACTTCATGATTTTGGGGCATGCACTTTTATCTACTGAGCCATCCCTTCAGCTTGCAGATGGCATTTAGGGTTACAAAGAGATAAAGGTCTGTGAATAAAGAAATAAAACCATCAATAAATGTTGGTATAATGTTCTTTTGAAACATATACATCTTACCCTTGCTCATTCAAATGCTGATTCCCCCCCACACACACACACACCTCTCTGATTTCAATCCGGATATTGCATACTTATTCTAAGCATCCTGTCTCAACTGTCTGTAAACAGGCCAAAATAAAGCAACTAGCCATAATGGGAGGAGCCAGAGGTGTACAGGAAAGAGGGGAGGAGCCAGAGGGCAGGAAATGAGTGGGAGGAGAAAGGGCAAGAAGAGCTGGGAGAGCAGAGCTGAGAAAGAGATCTTGGAGATCTCTCATGGCGAGATGGACTGGACCTAATATATCACTAAAAGCAAGGATAATGTGGGAAATCTAAATGTTAGGAAACTATGAAGGCTTGGAGGTTTAGGATGGAGTAACTATTGCCCAGCATTGTGTTCTAGGTTAATTAAATTAATCATAGTCTCTGTGTGGTGATTTGGTTATACAGCTGTTTAGGACTAACAGCAGCATTTACTAAAAGATATATCAATAGTAAATATTAATCATCATCTACAACAAATAAAAAAATATCCTTGAAGCCAAATTTGTTTTAGGAGATACAATCTATGTCAAAACAAAGTTGAGGGCCACAGCACTAGCTCAGTAGCAGAACATGAGCTTAGAGTACAGGGCCTCAGTACCCACAACAAAAATTAAGAACTATGAAATGCGGCTGGGCATGCTGGCACATAACTTTAATCCCAGCAGATTTAATCAGGAAGCAGAGGCTGGCCTAGTCTACAGATTGACTTCCAGGATAGCCACGACTGTTACAGAAAGAAACCCGGTCTCGAACCACCCTCCCCCACAAAAAAACAAAACACAAACAAAACAAAAACAGAGGACAGAGTAGGAAGGACATACTGATTAGTGGGAGGAAATCCTTGGCATCCTAGACTAGAGGCAGGGTGTACCACAGCCAGCATGGTGATAAACGGGGGCTGAGGTAAGGTATCAGGATGGCCAGTTTGCCGGGTTTCATATTCCTTCAGAGCTACACATTTACATCGTTGGTGCTTTTTGTTGTTTGAGCTAAGTCTCAACCCAGGCTGGTCTGTACTTACTACGTACACCTGGCTGGCAAGATCCTCTTGCCTCTGCCCCACAAGTGCTCAGATTACAGGCATGGCCCGACTGGACTTTTGAAGTTATTGTCGAATAAGGTTATGCATGTGGCCTTTGTGTGTGTTCTTTAGAATCTTTAATTGTATAACCTTGTTTCTTCCAATAAATGAGTATTCTGGACTTTATTCAACCCACGTAGGATGAAGGTGATGTAAGTTTGGTGACTTGGGGGCAAAAGAAGCTGTGAGCTAGGTCCTTAGGATCGAGTGTACTTTTGACAATGCCTTGTGCCTGGTATCTGGTTCCCACCCCACACAGGAGTTCAGTGATAAGCAGCGCTGGGCCAAAGGCAAGCCAGAGCAGAGAAACTCTCTGCAGGTAGGGTGTGCTAGTCTGGGAGAACTAGCCGGGAATGTCAGTCAAATGTGGAGTGTGGCGCCACCCCATGGCCATTACGGCTAAATGCTCAGGATGGCATCCGGGACCGAGGCGGCAGAGAGGGTTCACAGGTTTGCCTCTCCTACTTGTCTCTATAGACACAATCCGGCCGTCGAAGACTCAGCAGCCTTCTAGGGTTGTCCTTAGGATAAGCACCTGCCCAGTAAACGTAAAGTTCTGGCCTTAATTCTTAGCCCTAGAAGTAGAGGCAGGAGGATAGAAGTTCAAGGTCAACTTCAGCTTCTTTTGGTAAATTCAAGGACAGCCCTAGATAAATAATAAATAAATAAAGCTGGATTTGGTGGTGCTCACCTCTAGTCCCAGAACTCAGAAGGCAATGGCAGCAGATCTGAGACCAGCCACAGCTGTATACAGAGACCCTGCTTCAACACCACCACTCTTAAGAGGCTGACTTTGAAGTAATTCTTAAGCACACTCAAGTATATAGTCCCTTCTGTCCAAAACTAGTCTTACAGATTATACAGGCTCTCCTGAAGAGCTCCAGGAGGCAGCAGACCCGAGAAGGGAACTGTTTAACATGTTTTTATTAACAGAGACACACAGGTAGACAGAGAATGCAGCAGAATGTCTGGAAAGTGATAGGGTGCACTCACACTAAAGGCTTCTTTTGGAATGGGGCTGCTCCTTGGACCCAGGTTTACTTCTCTGGACCCTCTCTTTTGGGGCAAGTCCTAGTCTTAAGCCAGGTTTTCTATTATAGCCCAACAGGGGGCTCCGTGATAGAGGCCCTTCCTCCCGTTAGCACTCCATACATCCTCCCCAGCTGAGTCGGTTGCTCGGGGAATGGAGGACGAGCCCCAGGGGCACTTGCATAGGGGAGTGGAATGGAGATAAGGCATATGGTGAGGAAACGGGAGATGAAGGGGAGGGCATCATCGCTGCAGGTGAAGGAGCAGCCCAAGGGCGGCTCCTCTTCTCCTTCACCTGAGAGATTACTACTGGATTGAGGCATCAGAGAGAGGCAGTGTTACATCCACCCCAGTCCTTAACCTCAGAGCCCTGAATGCCAGCAGGAAGCTCTGGAAAAGCCTGAGTCAGCAAGTCAAACTTGTGATGTGTGTTCAAACATGACTGGCCCCCATGACATATATGTGGGGGACCCTCTCTGGATGGATGAGTGCATGATCTTACAGTCCATAAGAGTCTTAGCATCTCCGGGTGTCTCACTGGCTCCCAAAGAGGTGTGTCTGGACGTATAAGTATGTATGTCTTCCTCACACAGCAGGGACTTAGTATCTGCATGGGTTATGCTGCTGTCTGAGCACGAGTTCCAGCAAGTAAATGAATGTGATCCTGGCCACTATTGTCCATCCACAGGTCTTCCTTCAGGCCTGTCTGGTCAGGGGTCTTGGCCGAAGAGGTAGGTGGTGAGCTCAAGCCGGAGGCCTCGGGCATAGGAGCGAAGGGTATAGAAGAGGGTGAGGAAGTCCTGGGTACTGAAGACAGTGTCGGCTAGTGCAAATGCTAGGGTAGATGGAATGACACCTCGGCCATACTCCACCATCCACGTGTTTGGTCCCCATTCCACAGCCGTTGCCTCTCCAGGCCCATGCACAACTGTCTCTCCTGGGGGACAAAGAGAAAGTAGCCTCCTGAGATGCCCAGCTCTGCCCTGGCCTTCCACACTGCATTGCCCTGGCCTGTGTACTATCTATGTAGAGGTGGGGAATGAAAAGACAGTTTCAAGAAGCTCTAGCACCCTCCCCCACAACTGGCCTGGCTCTCCCATCAGAGGGGACAGACCGAAATGCCTACTCCTACATATTCTATGGCATTACCTGGCCTACGTCCTCCCTTGGGGGAGGCCATGGAAGGCTACCCCCACCCAGCCATGGCCCAATAATACATGGAGGTCACGGGCATCCACATTCCCAAGCCTCACTCGTACATAGTGGAAATCTTGCTAACCCTGGGCTGGGCTAATTTGACTCACTAGATTCTCTGAGAAATGTAGCTGTTCAAGCACAAAGCTTGACACTTAGCCTTACACCAGCAAGCCCAAACTTTCTTCTTTTAAATGGATCCAGAGGCCCATTAAACAACAACAGGAACTAGCCAGATGGCACCATAGTTAAGAGCACTCTCTAGTCAGCACTCTCTAGTCCTTTGCAGAGGACCGAGGTTCAATTCCCAGCACCCACAGGGCGGTTCAAACTGTCACTTCAGTCTCAAGGATCAGGTGCCCTCTTTGAAGGCACTGAAGGCGCATAGACATGTATACATACACGTATATGTAATCAAAAACACCCATAAAAACAAATAAAAACGGGAAAACAACAACAAAAACACAAAAACCCCATACTGCCTCACTAGTTTAAAAAGGAGTCTGGGAAACAATTGTCTGTCTTAACTTTTTGGTCTGAGTATCTCCCAAACAATTGCTGGAATAATGGCTAGGTCAAACAGGCTGATAAAAATCTGCCCACTATGACCGGAAACTGCCATGTTTTGTTTCTCAGCTAACCAAAACACCTGTGGCTTACCAGAGGGAGAAGGAGATCACAGGTAGGTCTTCTTAACAGGCCTTGTCCACGGCTTATGCCCTTCCCTAGCTAGAGGGCGCTCCCTCAGACAGAACTTCCTAACTCACCTGGATAGAAGACCTCACTTTTTGTAGTGCCCTCTCTCCACTGGTGGAATGTGCCAGAGATGATGGTGTCAGAAATCTCAGCCCAGTATCGCCCTGAGTGACAATAAAATAGACACCGGCCATCAGGGTAACCTTGTCAGCACACGGCCCAGCCAAACCTCAGAATGGAGAGCACCGGTCCTCCAACAGCCCAGCCTCCCAGTCCGGCCCACCGCCAGCACTGACCCGAATGGCCACGGGAGCCCAGGGCGGTGCCGAAGAGCAGGACGTACTCGGACAGCGAGGCGTGCAGAAGACACATGGCGCCCATCCAGCCGCCCGCGTTCACAAACACCCACTGCAGCTCCTCATCCGGCAGCACGTGGCCTGGGTGCAGCCTCCGCAGCTCCACGATCAGCCGAGAGAAGGCCAGTTCATGGTCCAGCCCTGATGCAAAAAGGAGCGGCGTGGATGAGAGCCCGCGGTTGGGGCTTGGCGGGGAAGACGCCCTCGCACAGCTCCGCTCGGCTCCAGCGGCCCACCCCGCTCCCCGCCCTCACCCGCTCACCCGCGTACTGTCGAGCGAGCTGCGCTATCTCTTCCCTCTGGAAGACGAAGCTCTGCGTTCCCAGCCACAGCCAGACGGCCTGGGTCAGCACGGCGGCAACAGCCAGAAACAGGGTGGCCCATGCCCACCGGCGGCCCACGGCCCACTGCATCCCAGCGGGCAGCCTGGCACCGACCAGCGCAGGGCAGAACCGGGGCCTCCGGCTATGTACTCACAGCCTCGAGAGCCGCTGCCCACGGCCGCCCCCGCCACCGTGGTACGGCTCGCCCGGACCAATCGGAATGTCTGGGTCACCTAGCACCGCCCTCTGGATTGAACCATTTTCTAGGGGGCAGAGCATAGAGTTGGGTGGCGCGATCCGTAGGGTTGGTGAGGGGACGGGGCAGCGTCTCCCGGTTGCCACCCAGAAGTGTTCAGTCCTGGTGACCCCTAGCGCCAGGCTCTGTGGGGGTGAACGGCGGGAAAACCTAGAATGACCGCTTGGGCTCCCGAACCCAGAACTAGAGTTTTCTAGGACTCCTGATTGCTAGCACAGAATCGAGAAGGAGATAGTGCCACTGTGAACGTTAGAGAAGGCCTTCCGGAAGCGGTGACATCTGAAGTGTCCGTGAGAGCGGTCTTTGCAGCTGATGGGAACCATTCCAAGAGTTAAAGAGCAGAGGGGCAAGACAGCATATGAATATGCTGTGTGTGTGTATAAGACAGGGTCTCGCTATGTAGCCCTACGGGTCTGGAACTTGCTATTTTAGACTAGGCTGGCCTCGAACTCGCTGAGATCCTCCTGCCTCTGCCTTTGTCCCTGCCTCGACAGTGATGGGATTAAAGGAGTGAACAACCATGCTTGTTTTGCATGGTGTTTTCTGAGCCTACAGTTCATTCTAATGTTCTGAAGCACAAAAATGTGCAAGGCCCTATAAACCAATAGATTTATCCACTGGGGAGCTATGGATTAGATTTTGCCACAGAATGATTCTGGGCTACAAAGAGGAGGGGGCCAGAATTGGACCAAGGTCCAAGGAAGAGAGCCCGTATGTCTTATCATTTAAGAGTATGTATTGGCAGCTTTATCTATAATGTAGAATAAATAAGTTAAAAGTATCTGCGTCATAGCCCATACCTTCACTGTGATTATCATCGAATGAGTTAATATTTTAATGTAATTAGAGCCTGGCACATGATTAGGGTTATGTATGTTAGTTACACTGTCAGCGTAAGGCTGACAGTGGTGGCACTCGTAATTCTAGAAGTTGGGAAGGAAAGGCACAGGATCAGTAGTTCAAGGTCACCCCCAGCTTTGGAGTCAACTGAGGTCATAGGAGACACAGGTCTAAAGCAAGAATGACAAGAACAACAACCAAACTCGTAAAGGGCGAAAAAAGCCTTATGCATAGGAGTGATAAAGGGTCTATAGTCAAATGTAACCGAGGGATTCAAGACATGCATGGAGAGCGACCATTAGATTTTCAGTAGGAATATGTGGCAGATAAACTTTCTATTGCTCTTCAACGATCACAGTACATCCCACAGTATCCTCTGTAGTCACACAGGGCCATGTACTACGTGATTTTATTTTGGACAATGAAATGGAAGCAGAAATGCTATATGACATTTCCAGGCCTAGCTTCTGAAAATATGTGAAATCTCGGGGCTGGCAAGATGGCCCGGTGGTTAAGAGCACCGGCTGCTCTTCCTGAGGACCTTGGTTTGATTCCTAGCAGGTGCACAGTGGCTCACAACTGTCTGTAACTCCGTTCCAGTGGCTCTGACTCTCTCTGGCTCTGTAGAAACTGTGCACACACAGTGCATGGACATACATACACCCTGCAGGTAACACACCAATACACATAAACTTAAAAACAAAATAAAACTAGGAAATTCTATGCCCTGTTCTTTTCACCTTTGCTGGTTACAGAAGACCTTTTGTTGTTTGACAAGATGTTTCCTAGGGAGACACAACACCACCAGATAGTGAACCTAGGGCAGCCCAGATCCAATTTGGTGAACCAATGAGTTTTATTGGGGTTGCGTACAGGAGCAGAAATGACTCAAAGACAGCTGCATCACCAAAACTCACTCCAACATGGTTGACTATTTGCAAAAGCTGGGCACCTGGAAAATGTTGCACAGCTTGCAGACAGTTCAACGGTTTCAGGGTGCCCTTTCCAAGCAACTCAGTTGGTCTAACCCTCTTCCAGGCCTCTCCTATGCTCTCTCGACTCTTTGTTGCAGCTCAGCTTCCCTTTGTCTGAGAGAGTCTTGGTGTTTATTGCTTATTACAGTGGGAGTGGGGAGGGGAGGGGGACTAGTGAATTTGGTCAGTTTCAGGAACTTTCTGAAGCTATTTTCAGTTGTTTACCTTCATGCTCAAGGAGCTTAACAAGATGGGATGTTTCCATCCTAGGAGGAAACTGTTACACAACACCTATTGTGATGGCTAATCTTTTATAAAAATTTATTTATTTATGCATATAAAGGCTCATTTGCATGCAGAAGGTGGCATCAGACAGAAGAGGGCATTAGATCCCGTTAGAGATGGTTGTGAGCTTCTATGTGGTTGCTGGGATTTGAATTCACGACTTCTAGAAGAGCAGCCAGTGCTCTTAACCACTAAGCCATCTCTCCAGCCCATGATGGCTATTCTTGGTGGTCAATATGACTACATCTGGAATTAAGTGAAATCCAAATAACTGGGCACAACTGTGGGGGATGCTTTTCTTTTTTTGTTTGCTTTTTGTTTTTCCAGACAGGGTTTTTGTGTGTAGCCTTGGCTGTCCTGGACTCATTTTGTAGACCAGGCCAGCCTTGAACTCACAGAGATCTGCCTGCCACTGCCTCCCAGAGTTCTTCCATTACAGATGTGAGACCAAGGCCTGCTAAGGAATGCTTTTCTTAATTAAATCATTTGAAGTGGGAGGACCTAGTTCTAATCCAGAACTTTGAAGTGGGAAGATACATTTATAATCTGACCACACCTTCTGCTGGCAGCCTATGTAAAGGACACGGAAAAAGGAAGTTTCTTCTTGCTCTTGATGGCAAGTCCATTTCTTTACAGCCTATACTAAAGACTAGCTGAGGCATTCAGACTCATTGACTGAGCAGCTACTGGGTTCTTGAACCTTCCACTGGTAGACAGCCATTGTTGGACTAGCAGGACCACAGCTTGTAAACGTTTCTCAATTGCCCTTTAATTTTCCCATGTTGTAGTATATTGTACAACAAAAAGTAAAGGGTGGGGAGATGGACTATGATGTCTTTGTTTTGTTTTGAGAAATCTAGTGGAGAATGAAAGGTTGAGGAAACATGTTTTGAACAGTCTCTGGCATCGTTGTCATTCCTAAATTGACCATTTTCACTGAGTTTCTTTTTTAAAAAATTATTTATTTATATGTATACAATGTTCTGCTTGCATATACACCTGCCTGCATGCCAGAAGAGGGTACTAGATCTCATTATAGATGGTTGTGAGCCACCATGTGGTTGCTGGGAATTGAACTCAGGACTTCTGCAGGAGCAGTCACTGCTCCTAACCTCTGAGCCATCACTCCAGCCCCATTCACTGAGTTTCTTATAAATAAATAAACAAATCCCATTTTCTCAGCCTCAACTACTAGCTGCACTATAGATAGAAACATGTCTCTTGTCTGTATGAGTTAGGGTAAGTAATCTTAGTTGTTATAACAGCCCCAACCTCTGTGCACACAGTACCAGAACTCAGAGGGCTTCTGGTAGCAGGCTTCTGCCCCTCATTCCATGTAGAAACATGGAATTTTCTGAGACCATCAGGCCTACAGCTTCCCTCTCTGGTCTTTCAGAAAACTCCTCCAGAATGGTACATTAAAAAAAAAAAAAATCCTCCCAGGCATGTTGGCCCAGTCCTTTAATCCCAACACTCAGAAGGCAGAGACAGGTGGTCTCTGTGAGTTCAAGGCCGCCTGGTCTACAAAGTGAGTTCCAGGACAGCCAGAGCTGCACAGAGAAACCTCAAAAAAAAAAAAAAAATCCTATGGTTTTGAGTGACTTCATGATGGGAATGACAGCCATCTTCTCCAAATGTCACAGCAGATATCCTGTATCTGGGATCTAGGTGGGAGAAGACCTACCTAGACCACCCTCCTTCCCTCAGAAAAGACACCGAGAAAGAAGTATGACGATGCCCCTGAAGGGTATCAGGAGTCAGTTGGCACAATCTAGGGAGTGACGCTGAAGCATTGGTGTTCCTAAGTAGAAGCAGTGCCACAGTCTAGTCATGGAGAGTCAGCAGAAGGGATAGAGAACATTTCCCCTTTCCTGTCCCCATCCTCTGCTGCACTCTGAGCAGCCACCAGACTGGTAAAACTCACATTTCAGTCCCTGCTCTCTGCCCTCAACCCACTGGCCTCTTCAGATTCCAGACTGAGGATTCTAGGGCAGAGATCAATGACCAATGACCCAATTTTTGTAGCTCAGCTGCCAGCATGCCTGCCTCTGCCTAGGCTGCATACCTATAATACAGTGAGGTCGTGATATTATAGGTGATACATACCTGTAATACTAGTAGCGAGGAGGTGGAAGCAAGGAAATGAGAGGTCCAAAATCATGCCTTTTCATAGAGAGTTCAAGGCCAGTCTGGGAGACATAAGACCCTGTCTCAGAAAGAAAGGAAAACAGTAACAATGCCTAAACAAAAACAAGCTCCCTCTAAACAAAATCAAACTTTCTTAAGAAAATATCTCTGGGGCTGGAGAGATGGCTCAGAGGTTAAGGGTGCTGGCTGTTCTTCCAAAGGTCCTGAGTTCAATTCCCAGCAACCAAATGGTGGCTCACAACCATCTATAGTGAGATCTGATGCCCTCTTCTGGAATGCAGGCACATATGCAGGATGAACATTGTATAAATAAATAAATCTTAAAAAAAAGAAAGAAGGAAGGAAGGAAGGAAGGAAAGAAAGAAAGAAAGAAAGAAAGAAAGAAAGGAAGGAAGGAAGGAAGGAAGGAAAATATCTCTGGGGCCCCAGAAGAGACATCTCAGTGGTTAAGAGCATTTGTTGTTTTTGCAGAGGATCTGGGTTCCATTCCCAGAACCCACATGGTGGATCACAGCGATCCATTACTCCAGTTCTGGATGCACAGACATGAGTGCTAGAAAAACACTAACACACATAAAAGAAAATAAATAAATCATAAAAGAGAAAACACATAAGATGTTTTCAGACAGAGGCTGAGGCTACTTGTCGTCTAGAGATCACATTTTTATATTTATTTATTTCCCCTTTTGCTGGAGACCAGGTCTTTCTTAAGTAGTTTGGGCTGCCTAGAACTCTCTATGTAGACAAGGCTACTCACAGAAGTCTGCCGTTTAAACGCTGGTGTGTATCGCCTTCCCCAGCCTTTTGCTTTTTTAGAGACTGTTTTCACTATATTGGCCAGGATGGTCCGGAACAGGTGGGCTCTAATGATCTTCTGTTTTAGCTTCTAGATTAGCGGAGACTACAGGTGAACTCACCACGGTGTCTGGCAGATCCCTTTTCCTCAATCTCTCTCTCTCTTTCACTTTCTCTTTGTTTCCTTTATTATTATTTATAGGTTGGGTCTTGTTCTGTAGACCTGTGCAGGCTGAATTTGATCTTGCAAACTTCCTGTTTGTTTCTAGAGTTCTGGGATTACGGGTGTATGCTACCACAGCCCACATTCCATTATTGAGCTCTTTTTTCCCAAGTCTATTTCTGGTGATGAGGATGGAGGTACTCATACCTCCAGGCAATACCTGAAGGGCCAGGCTTTAGGCTTCACCTATCAAGGCCCTCATCCCAGCCCCTCTGTTCCCCCCCCCAACTTGCTTCTTCACCACAGCTGCTCCACAGCTGCTCCAGGACATTATGAGTCCAGATGTTGCTGTTCTTTGCACAGGGGCATTCGTAAGCGCCACACAAAACGTAGGCGCCTGGCACAGCAAGAACGACGTCTTCTGACACAGGGCCACTACACTCATGAACTCACTGCCCAAAACCTGAAGCTGGGCCCATCAGTATTTTACACTGGATGGGGGAAGGGCTCCTGAGGCCCCACCCTGCCCGGAGGGAGTACTGGTAGTTAAACGTTGCTGGCGGGAGGAGTCCCCTACGCTCATGCTGGCTGGACATGAAAGTAGGGGCGCTCACTGGGAAGAACGGTTTCAGCGGGTGAGGATACAGTAACAGAGGAGGGTAACTGCGGCCAAAGGCCATTAGGGACGCGTATGAAAACGTCCCTTCCCCCTAAGTAAATACATGCTGAATTCGTGGTCAGAAGAATGGGTACAGCAACCTGTTTTCACAGACGCTCTCCAGAGAAGTGGTTCCAATCGGGTGTGGAGAGATTCCACCAGGACTACTAAGCGAGGAGTGTGGCGGTCCTGAGCCCCGCCCTCATAGGCAGGCTGATCCCTGGTCACGTGCTGGCAGGTAGCCAATCATCCAGGGTGGACGGGAAAAAAAAAAAAAAAGAATGGTGAGCTTAGGCCCTCGGACGTTTTTCACTGACCGGAGGTCAATTCGGGTGGCCTCGTGTCGCACAGCGGAGCTGATCCTGAGCAGAGCCAGAAGGCGTCAGAGGCGGACGCCATGGCAGCGACCTTCCGGGCTAGCGGTAATTGCTGGGCAGCCTGGACCAGCTGCGGCGCGGAGCCCACCCTTCCTTTTCCCTAGGGCGTTCTAGTCCAGTCCCAGCGTCAGGGCCGGCACCCCTGCCCAGGCCGGGGCGGCGGGCCGAGGGAGGGAGGGCTTGCAGGTCATGTGACACTGCAAGGGTTTAACCCTTTAGCTCCCCTCCGCCAGCATTCAGCTTCTAGAAACTCTGGGCCGACCGAGCGCCCCTGGGCTTGAGCCGGCTGGGGCAGTAGAGCCATTCCGGGAAGAGGGAGACAAGGTTCTTTGCTGACTGATCTTGACTGTCCCCAGAACACCAGCATATTCGCTACAACCCGCTCCAGGATGAGTGGGTGTTAGTGTCAGCCCATCGCATGAAGCGACCCTGGCAAGGACAGATAGAGCCCCAGCTTCTGAAGACAGTGCCTCGCCATGACCCACTCAATCCTCTGTGTCCCGGGGCCACGCGAGCCAATGGGGAGGTAAGACACGGCCACCAAGTGAGGTAGAGGAAATCGGTCTTCCTTGTTGCTGCCCTTTGCCCACAAGAGGGGGCAGTGCGCCTGCTCGTGGGTTGGACCGGTCAAGCAGCTTTGATCCCTAGAGTAGACCTTCCTCGCTTGGCTCCCTTGCAAGCCTGTGTAGCCCCTGAATCCGCCAGGTGGTAGTATTTCTAGCCTATTCTTGTCAGTAGGTGAATCCCCACTATGAAGGCACCTTCCTGTTTGACAATGACTTCCCAGCCCTGCAGCCCGATGCTCCGGATCCAGGTACCTCAATAAGCCACTGTTGGGAAGGCCTGGGTGTGTCGGGGGAGCTTGTGCTGCAGAGTGACGCTCCTTTATCCCAGGGCCCAGTGACCATCCTCTCTTCCGAGCGGAGGCCGCCAGAGGAGTTTGGTAACTACGGATTCCCCTCGTACATCCTCCAGCCCCGGGGTTGAAGACCAAAGACCTGCCCCAAACCCCTAATCCCTGTCTCTCTGTCAACCCTTCTTCCCTCACCACCTAGTAAGGTCATGTGCTTTCACCCCTGGTCGGACGTGACGCTGCCACTCATGTCCATCCCTGAGATCCGAGCTGTCATCGATTCATGGGCCTCAGTCACAGAGGAGCTGGGTGTCCAGTACCCTTGGGTGCAGGTCTGTGAGGTTTTGGGGAGTCGCATTACTGCTTCCACAAGGTACTGGCAGGAGGGGGTTGACTTGATGCCTCTGACTACTAAATCTGTCCACTCCTGCCCAATAGATCTTTGAAAACAAAGGAGCTATGATGGGCTGCTCTAACCCCCACCCCCACTGCCAGGTAAGTGTGTCAGGGACTATAATGGCTTTCTTGGCTGAGTCCATGCCTGCATTGTGGGCAGGAGAACTAGATTAAGAAATTCATTGGTAATGGGGAGGCCTAGACATAACGTACATGCCTGCTCTTCCTTGTTCTTGTCTCTTGACAGGTTTGGGCCAGCAGCTTCCTGCCAGATATTGCCCAGCGTGAAGATCGATCCCAGCAGAGCTACCACAGCCAGCATGGGGAGCCTTTATTATTGGAATATGGCCGCCAAGAGCTCCTTAGGAAGGTGAGAGAGAGCGAGGCCTTTTGTGAAGGGATAGGGCATCAGCAGTCATCTAAAGGAAGCTAATGGTAGCTTACACTAGGGTACACCTCATTTCCGTTCGGTGTGTCTAGGAACGTCTGGTCCTAACCAGTGAGCACTGGATAGTCCTGGTGCCCTTCTGGGCAGTGTGGCCTTTCCAGACACTGTTGTTGCCCCGGCGGCAGGTGCGGCGGCTGCCTGAGCTGACCCCTGCCGAGCGTGATGGTGAGTGTCCCAGGCAGGACCCTGGGGCTTGGTAGTGGATGGAATGCCCATGATGGGACTGGATGAAAATCAGACTCTTATTACAGATCTAGCCTCCATCATGAAGAAGCTCTTGAGCAAGTATGACAACCTGTTTGAGACATCCTTTCCCTACTCCATGGGCTGGCATGGTAAGGCTTTTGGGGCTGGAGTAGCCCCAGCACTGTTTCCCGGCCCCTAGTTTCTGGCTCAGAGAACTACAATCCTTACCAAGCCTTAAAACAAGTTACCAAAGCAGGGTTGCTGGGACTGGGGGTGGAGCGTCGTGGTGAAACTGTCACTCAGTGCCCCCTGGTGGCCAACACTGGGAGATACAGTATTCAGGCTCCTAGCCTAGTTTAGGGGAGGGGCTAGACTGAAGCCTTAACCAAGGGCCATCCTGATCATCTCTGCCTTCTTCTGGTCAGGGGCTCCCACAGGATTGAAGACTGACACCACCTGCTGCCACTGGCAGCTGCATGCTCATTACTACCCTCCACTCCTGCGCTCTGCTACAGTCCGGAAATTCATGGTTGGCTATGAAATGCTTGCTCAGGCGCAGCGGGACCTCACTCCTGAACAGGTCAAGCCTCAGAGCATCCTGGCTCTTCATATCTCCTCTCACCTCATTTCCTCAAGTGATCTCAACAGTCATGACCCTGAGAAGCCTCATAAAAATCTAGGCGTTGGTAGGAACTCAGTTGCTCCTCAGCTCCACCCCCTGGTGATTTCGGCTAGCCTTGTTACCAATCTTCCAATCCCATATGCCCTCCTCAGTATTTCCTGGGCCCCGAACTCCAGACCATTCCAGGTGACCCTTATTCTTCCTGATTGCTCCTTGTCTCCTTCTAGGCTGCAGAAAGACTAAGGGTGCTTCCTGAGGTACATTATAGCCTGGCACAGAAAGACAAGGAAACAGCAGGTGTCGACTGATGGGGATGATATCAGGGCCTTGCCTGACAGAACTGGGGCCTGGAATTTGGACAGATGTGACATAAATAAAACTGAATCTCAGATTTTAAGCGTGTGTTCTGACCCCCGAGGAGTGCGAGCACTTACATTCTGGAGTTTGGGTCAAGGCTAAGTGTGATTGCAAACACTCTTGCCTACAGATTTTCAAAAACTTGATGCAAAATTCCCTCCCAAGCCAGACATGATGGTGCATGTCTATAGTTCCACACATTGGAAACTTGTGAATTTGAGACTGGTGTGGGTTGCCTAGCAAGACCTAATCTCTGAAACCAAAGCAAGCTGGGCCTCCTGGTACAAGTCTGTAATCCTGTCTACCAAGGAGGCTGAGACAGGAGGACTGCAAATTCTGGGTAACTCAGTGGGTCTGTCGTAGGATAAAAGGTCCTGAGAAATAGCTCTGTGATAGTGTTTCCCTGACAAGGGTAAGGCCCTGTGTTCAGTCCTAAGTATGAAGGAAAAAAAAATTCTACCTCCATTCTCTGAATAGCATTCAGTATTATATGTGATCCTCTTAACTTGTGACATAAACATCATTTTAGTTTAGGCGGCTATTTAAAAATCTTAGCTTGGCAGAATCTTTAGAAGGCCAATACCTGTTGTCAGCTCACCAAGCCTGAGCCTCAGTGTGGTGGGGAGAGGGTGAGCAGAATCCTAGTACCAGTGGTCATCCCAGCCTGGGCTGCTCGCCAGAACCCTGGGTTTGTAAGTGGCCACAGCTGGAGTCTGCTCCAGACCACAGGGGCTAAAGGGGGCGGGTTGGGAGCATGCATGTGGCTTTGTGTTTTTGGCTTCCTCGGTTTCTGTGTGTAGTGTATGTAGCTTCGGTACCAATCTACTCTGCACAGGGTGGAAACGGGTGCTGAGCCAGAGGTAGATCTAGGGCCTAGAATGACCTTGAGTCCACCCCATTCTCTCTGTTTTCCCTGTGATAGTGGAGGAACAACAAGCCATTTGATTTATGAGACTGGTTGTCACATGGGTTCTCCAGATTCTAAAGCAAAGGTGAGAGCTGTGAGCAACACAGGGAAGGCTAGAAGGCTCTTGTCTATTCTTTTCCAAGGGAGCTGAGTCTTAGGGTTGAGAAGTCAAGTAACTGGGCCTGACCTCTAAGTACCCTGGCTTTTTATTCCTGCCATCCTGAAGGACCTTGGGCCATTCTGAGACCTTGGAGGTGTTGGGGGTCCCTGGGATTGCAGTGTTGCCTGGGTCTGGAAATCAGGGAGAGTAGGCGCCTGTCACTTGGCTAGTGGCTGGTTTCTTACAGCACATAGGCACCGCCCCCTAACCTTGCCTAATGTTTGGGACCACCTGGGGAGTGTTCTGGTACTGGAGTCCACATGGAACGGGCAGAGATAATGATTTAACTGGCATGGGCCTGACTGTTCTAAAAGTATAGTACTCGACTAAGTTTGAGAACTAGAACAACCCTCTGTCTCCCTGTTTTATCTGGAGTCTGGGGCACCTTCATTGAATGCAGTCAGCTGCGCAGTAGTTCAGTATGGAACGCCGGGCTGGGAGGGCAGGGCACTTTCAGGCCTGCTGTCCCTGGGAGGACAGGTCTTCAGGAGACGTCTGAGGAATACAGTTCCAGGTTTTGTCCTCGGAACCCTACTCCAGCACCCTCCTCTAAGTTCCAGACGGGACAGGAAGTGTCCAGAGGAGGTGGAAGTGATTGGCAGTTGGAGGCTCCAATGGGCGGAGAGCCCCCCCTGTTTCACCTCTTTCCTTCTATTGGCGCCTGGAGGAGCCGCCCCGACTGCAGGAGCCCAGCACTGCAGGGAGGAGAGGCTGGGGCAGAGGGTGAGGGCGGAGGGCGCTGGCGGCGAAAGCCGCGGAAGGTGAGGCCTGCTGGGACCTGGGTGTTGACTCCTAAGCCCTGCCAAGAGGGGCGGGGCAGGGTGCTGTGTGATCTGAAAGGCAGTTTGACTGTGTTTGTGAGTCCGTGTGTGAGACTCTGACACGGTGTCATCTGGGGTATTGACAGCTGACGTGACTGCGTTTGAGAGTGTGATTCCAGCTGGGGCTGTTTGGCACAGCAGCTGTTTTGGAATGCGTCTGTCGGCGTGCACTTTTTGTTTGTGAGAGGGGCTGTGTACACACCAGGAAATGTGTTGTGGGAAGCTCTGTGGGGTTTGAGAGAGCTCGTGGCTGGGTTTTTGTGTGCTAATGTGTGACACACACATTGAAGAGCAAGAGAGAGGCTGTGACTGTGGACGGAGTGAAGCTGTGTTCTTATATTCGGGAACTACTTCAGTTGTCGAGGGAGACGGACTTTTCTACGGAGCCTGAGGCATAGACAGATCCCCCCACCCCACCCCACCCCAAGGCACATGGCTTTCCTTCTTCCTCTTCTCCAGACCTGATGGGGGCTGGGAATGCAGTTCAGTGATAGACTGCTTGTCTAGAGCCAGGGCCCGGGTTCCATCTCCAAGGCGGAGAAAGTAAGGCCCATCACGTCATCACTGGTCCACAGCTCTTATTTAAGACAAGGCCACATGCATCCTAAGCCTCTGGATTGCCGTGATTACAGGTGTGTTTTTATGGCGCTGGGCATCAAACCTAGGGTCTGTGCATGTTAGGCAACTGAGCTATATCCTAGGCCCCTAAGCTACTGGTGTTTCTGTTTTCACCCCTGACTCAAGTTTCTTTACATTTCTTTCTCCATCCCCATGACTGTCTTCCTGGAGAGATTTTCATGTTTTCTCACAGCTTTTCTCCCAGGTGTGTCTGTGTTTCTGCTTTACTGGTTCTGTCGCCAAGCTGTCTGTACCTCAGTGTTCCTCTGCCTGAATCCCCTGCTTCGTCTTGTCTCTGGCCACACAAGGACTTGTAACCCTGCTATGATGCTCATCTGTCATTGCCAAGAGCTCCTATGCACTCCCCATGGTAAGGAGTTGCTTTTAGGGAGTTCTGGGACCCTCCCCCCCAAAGTATGTGTCTCCGTGAGGTATGTAAATGTGTCTGAGTGTGTGTATCTGTATCTGACTGTATCTGAGAACATGAGTCTAAGGGTAAACCTGAGTCTTGTATATCTGGCACCAAGGGATCAAAGGCATTTCCTGGTGCTGGGGCCCAGCTGGTGGAGGGGGAAAATGGATGGCTGGAACTTCCAGGGAAGTGGGGAACTGGACTCTAGCCTTTCCTTATATTCTCCAGTGTGAGCCCTGTTTTCCCCTGGAAACACAGCCAGCTGTGCCCCAAAGAAACATTTATTAGACAGTGGAAAGAATAGGAATGAGTGTGTGTGTGTTAATTTTTTCATTGTGTCCATATGTGTTCAAGTGAATGTCTTTGTGCTAGTTAAATGTGTTTAGTGAGTCCCTGAGTAAATGAGGCTTTGGAGGCTCTGTGAGAACACAGGAAATCTAGCGGCAGGGACACAAGCAGAAGCAACCCTCCTCTCCCTCTTGCTGGTCCTGGCCGTGTCTCTGGCTTCCTTTCCAGCTTGAGGGGGGTGAAGGGGGGAGGCCTCTTTCCTTCCCAGACCCTGGGGTGGAAGGGAATGAGAGAGGAGGGACGAAGAAGGGGTGGGAGGAGGGGGCCTGCTAAGCTCTAAGGCCCAGAGGGGGCGGGGCAGGGCATGGGAAGGAGGACATGGTTCTGGGGTCCCAGGACTCAGCAGAGCAGGAGACAGTGCTGTATCCTGTAGGAGGAAGTTTAGGAGGCCATGGACACTCAGCCACTGCGATTACCGAGGTAGGGTGGGGCAAAATAGGGTAAATGGGAGTGGGGACCCGGGTCAGGTCAGACACAGATATATGAAGGCCTACTGCTCTACTCTGGCGGGGTCTCCTGGCACTTTGGCTGAGGGCTTGCCATCTGCCTCTTCCATACTACTGCCAAGCTGCTGTTCCTCTCCAGCCCTTTCTCCCAGCACCCCACTCCTTCCCTGTCTGCTCATTTCTCAGACTTTACGTCCTGCTGCCCCAACCCAGACATTTTCCATATTGTCCTCCAGCCCCACTGCCTTTGGTCCTGAATGCCCCCCCCCACTTGGTGTTGTGGCCCTCACACCAGACCCCAGTTCCTTCAGGCTCCCAGTTCCTTCCCTTCTCAGCCACCCCGTCTCCATCTCCATCTGCTGGCTCATCTCCCACTCCCAGCCTCTGGCAGCCAGGGCATCTGGATCCGCTTAATTCTGCAGCCCCAGCCTGCACCCTAGCTCCATCCAGCCTCAGAGGCTTGAGACCAACAAGAATTCAAACCAGGCTCATTTGAGTGGCCCAAGAAGCCAGGCTGAGCCCAGAGGCTTGGCTGCCAGAGCAGGGGCCGGTCTCATGTTGGGATTATGGGGTGCATTTGGGCCCATCAAGCCAGTTCCCTATCTTAGGGTGATGAGGCTTGCTGAATGTTGGCCAGAGGCAATAATTAGCCTTGGTCAGGTTGGGGTTGAATGGCCAGAATTCCCAGCAGCTGGATTGTATGGGTTAATGTGAGTGGATGAGCCAGTGCCAGTCCTTAGTGCCAGGGGTGGGTGCCAAGGGTGGTGTGTGTGTGTGTGTGTGTGTGTGTATGCTGGCATGGTCTGTTGCCTCTGGCTTTTGTTCTGGGCCTTACGCCCAGGACTGGGATGAACTCGTATGTGTGTGTGTGTTTGTGAATGCATGCAAGCATACAAAAACATATATACACACACAAGGACAAATAAAAAACAACACTGGGTGTATCGTGGGAAAGGGGACTTCAGGTTAGATTTCTTAGTCACTTCCAATGGCTTCATTTCTCTTGATGCCTCAGTTTTTGTTAAGGAAGCCCCAGCTTTGGAGGGGATGAGCCAGGCTTTAGCTCAAGGATGGGCAACTCCTAAGCCCCCCCTTTCCCCACAGATGAGCAGCAGCTGTTCAGGGCTGAGCAGGGTCCTGGTGGTTGTGGCTACAGCCCTGGTGTCTTCCTCCTCCTCCTGCCCCCAAGCTTGGGGTCCTCCAGGTAAGAAAATGTTTCTCTGCTCCCTAGTATAACTTCATGCTTTGACACAGCGGCCCCACCCAGAACTTAGCAGCCTGCTTCTCACCCTGTTGCTCTTGTAAGTGGAAAGGAGGTGTAAAAGAAGGGCCTCACCCCAGAAATTCCCTTCACAGGGGTCCAGTATGGGCAGCCTGGCAGGCCCGCAATGCTGTGCTGCCCTGGAGTGAGTGCTGGGTAAGTGTTCACCGACTCGACTGACTGTCAATCTCACTCTTTCTTGACCCTGCCCAGGCCTTCTGTTCCCTCCTACCCTTGCTCCTTCAGGCTGTATTCCTTTCCTGTCTGTCCTAACCCTCCAGCTGTACTTATTCAGTAGAAAATATAGCCAGTTAGGGATGTAGCTTGGTGCCAGAGTGCTTGTCTGGTATGTAAGGCCTTGGGTTTGATACCTACTACCAAAATCATCAACCTGTCAGCCAGCCAGCGTGTTTGAGTGCCTGCTGTGTGCCTGGCCTAGTGTGTGAGATACAGCAAGACACATGACTTCAAGAGCTCTCACCTGGTAGGGAAGACAGACAGTAAGCACACAAGAATCTGGCCAGGTGGAAAGGAGCAGCCACGTACAGGCCAGACACACTCCTGGCAGAGGCATCAGCTTTTGGGAATGCCCTGAGGTGGGAATGAGCTCTGTGCTGAGGAACAGAAAGGCAAATGTGGCCTGTGGGGATGGAAGGCTGGCATGATAAAGGAAGGCAGAAGTAGACTGCAAGGGACTTTATAAAATGAAGGGAATTTGGGCTTGGGTCAGTCTCTGCTCTCTCTTGTTTTTATTTTATTACTTTGTTTATTTTGGTATCTGGGAATGGCCTGCAACTTGCTATGTAGTTCAGACTGGCTTCAAACTTACGAACCTTGTGCTTCAGCCTCCTGAGGTGACTGGCATGGTATAAACTGCGGTTTTATTCCAAGCTCTTAGAAAAGAGCTTATTGGAAGCTCTTAGAAAACAGCTGCGTGGCCTGACTCAGTTTCTTTCTGTTTCATCACCTCATCTCATCCAGGACACCAGTGTCCTGGTTTCGGGATGGGGAGTCAAGGCTGCTCCAAGGACCTGATTCTGGACTAGGACACAGACTGGTTTTGGGCCAGGTGGACAGCACCAGTGAGGGCACTTACATCTGCCAGACGTTGGATGGTGCATCTGGGGGCATGGTGACCCTGAAGCTGGGATGTGAGTTAGGTGGCAGTGAGGGGCCATGGGATTCTCAAGGACCTGGGACCTGAGCAAGCCCTTTGGGATAGGGAGGAGCTAAGGATGTCTCAGTCTCCAGCTGTGCCCCTGTCTCCAGTTCCCCCAGCTCGTCCCAAAGTCTCCTGCCAAGCAGTAGACTATGAAAATTTCTCCTGTACTTGGAGTCCGGGCCAGGTCAGCGGTTTGCCCACCCGCTACCTTACTTCCTACAGGTATTCGAGGGTGTGTCTGGTATGTGTGCCTATGCAGTTGGGGGTGCTGGTATGATATTGGTATGGGAGGCAGGGAAGGAGATTCTAACAAATCCTTAGAGAAGGTAGGGGCCCCTCTTTTCCTCCTGACCTCAGATGGCACCCTTTCTACCAGGAAGAAGACCCTGCCAGGAGCTGAGAGTCACAGGTAGGACATGAGAGAGATTGGGGAATCTAACTCATGTCCTATTTTCAAAACCCAAGACTATTCTTCCCTTTTAGGGAAAGCCCATCTACAGGGCCTTGGCCATGCCCTCAGGACTCTCTAGAGGCTTCCCGATGTGTAGTTTATGGGGCAGAGTTCTGGAGCGAGTACAGGATCAATGTGACTGAGGTGAACCCACTGGGAGCCAGCACATGCCTACTGGATGTGAGATTACAGAGCATCTGTGAGTACCCTGACCCCGAGGCCTCCTTCCAGATCCACATCACAGGGACTCCAAACAGACTCACATCCCCTTTGCCCTAACTTCCAACTGGTCTTCTCCTTTTCATACAGAAAGACAAAGTAGTCACAGGGATGGGTTCTGTACACACTCTACAGGCTCCTGCTGCTACCTATGTCCTTGCTGACTCCTGCTTCTAGGCCCTATGCTGGAGGCAGTCCAAGCTCATGCTTTCCCTGTGCAGGGGAAAGGCTTGCTGCTCCCTTTTACTTCTTGATCTGAGTGTGGGAGGGGAGAAGGCAATAACCTTATGGTGGAATTTGTGCCAATGAATCTTCCATGGACGGCAGAAAGAATACCTTCATCATTCAGATAATCAAATTGTGCTCTTGGATTGCTGCTTATTTTATAATAAGGATGACAGACAGGTCCTGAGGCTAAATGAGTGATCAAATTTGACATTTCCCCTCCTTCCTGGGAGGTATCTGACTAAAGCACCTTTACACACACATTGTGGGAAGGGATTGTCACTTCCTGAACTTTTTTGTCTGGCCACCCTTAGTACGTCCTGATCCACCCCAAGGACTACGGGTGGAATCAGTACCTGGTTACCCGAGACGCCTGCACGCCAGCTGGACATACCCTGCCTCATGGCGTCGCCAACCCCACTTCCTGCTCAAGTTCCGGCTGCAGTACCGCCCAGCACAGCATCCAGCATGGTCCATGGTGAGGGCTGCAGTGTGTCTCAGTCTTGACCTGTGGGTTCTGTCTCTGGCTTTGGGAGCTTTTAAAAAATATTTTATTTATTTATTTTAGGTATATGAGTGCTCTGAATGTATGTATATATGAATGTATACCTGCATGTCAGAAGAGGGCTTCAGACCCCAGTATAGATGGTTGTGAGCCACCATGTAGTTGCTGTGAATTGAATTCAAGACCTCTGGAAGAGCAGGAAGTGCTCTTAACCACTGAGCCGTCTCTCCAGACCCTGGTTTTGGGATCTTAACTATTCTGCGTAGCTTTGAGGCATTGGCAGGTCTAAAAAGACCCGATTTTGCCCTCCTATAGAGTTCCCAGGTGTTGGGCTGGTTACTGGAGTTGCAGCTGGTAGGACTTCTGTCCTGGGTAGCTGTAGTGCAAGCCTGTCTGTGAAAGATAGAAATGGCTTTAAAAAATCACTTCTAGGGACTGGGAAAATGGCTCAATGTGTAAAGAAATTGCTGTGTAAACTTGAGGACCTGAGTTTGAATCCTCAGAACCCACATAAAGTCAGGTGAAGGAGTGTAGCTTGTAACCGGAGAGCTCCAATAGCAACAGGGGAGGAGGCAGAGACAGGAGAATCCCTCAAAGTTCATGGGCCAGCTAGCCTTGCTATGCAGCTGAGGGCAACAAAGAGCCTTTTTCAAACAATGTAGCAGGCAGAAGGACTTACTCCTGAGTTTGTCCTCTGACTGCCATACCCACTCACACACGCACAGATAATAATAACTTTTAGGAAAGGGGTTACCTTTTACCCAGAGAACCCTTCTTATATACACACTTGTATATCTAGCTGAAAACAGTGAATCTCTACTTCCTCAAATGTCAAAGGTTGGTTGGCATCTGTTGTGGGAACCAGCCTCTTTACTTCTTAATTTGCATTCAGAGCTGCCTGTGTGAGGGCGCCTCGCCACACATTTGACATACGTTATCTCTGTTAGGTACAGTCACCCCTGTTTTACAAATGAGGAGTCTGAGACAGAGAGGCCCACAGTTGGGCCTCAACAAGTAGCTTAGCAAAGTTTTGAAGACACACAGACTAACACCATAGACCCTCTAAATTACTGCATGCTTTCATATTCTCCAAACCCTGGACATAGATTCTGTCCCATCAGCCACCCAACATGGGACCTAGACTGTCTCTACCAGGTTGATAGAGATGGCAGTGTGAGAAAGGGGTACTCTCTGCTGGGTTGGCCTGGGTAGGCTCTCTACTTAGAAGCTTGGATCATGCCCTGATGAACATCTTTCCCTCTAGGTTGAGCCCATTGGCTTGGAAGAGGTAATAACGGATGCTGTGGCTGGGCTGCCCCATGCAGTACGAGTCAGTGCCAGGGACTTCCTGGATGCTGGCACCTGGAGTGCCTGGAGCCCAGAGGCCTGGGGTACTCCCAGCACTGGTGAGAGACAGAGCCTTCGCCCTAAAACAACTACCCCATAGACAGTTTTACACACCCCCTTGAGTGCCCTTCAGCAGTGCTATTGCTGTCCTACACTATAGCCTTGGTGGCCTGAAGCCCTACCCTAACTTCAGCCCTGAGTTGGCGCCTCTGCACGTATAGACCAGGTATCTACAAATCTACAAGCCAGCTCCCCAGAAGCTGGCCATGCCCTTTGAAACTGCCTCTTAGGCCCTCACCTTAAACTAGGTTTTAGCCCTGCCCCTGCCTTAGGAAGGTAGAAGCCTCTACATGCACCTCTCAGGCTTCACATTCCTTCAGGTCCCCTGCAGGATGAGCTACCTAATGGGAGACAGGCACACAAACAGCAGCAAGAGACAGTAGCTCAGGACAGTCTCACTTCTCCAAGGCCTTCCTCGCAGCCAGGCTTGAGGCCACTTGGTAAGTTTGCTGGATTGACAAAGGTGTATGGATGATGGGAGTCCCAGATAGAAGGTGGCACCAAGAATGGCTAACTAACATTGCCTTCCCAGTTATGTGTGGCCTTCTCAGATCACAGGGACCCATTGGAGCAAGTGGCTGTGTTGGCATCTTTGGGAATCTTCTCTTTCCTTGGCCTGGCTGTTGGAGCCCTGGCACTAGGGCTCTGGTAAGTGTCACTTGTTCCTTAGCTGTAACCCCCAACAGCTGCTTTGATGCCCGGAGACAACATCTATTCCCACACCCTACTGATTGCTCGCTGAACCACTTCTCCCCACCTGACTGTCCTCTCCATCATGATTTTCACTAATTCTTCACCCTTTGCTAATAAGTCCTCTTGGAGACTAGGGAGACAGCTGCCCTTTTATGCTTCAGGCTGAGACGGGGTGGGAAGGATGGCCCTCAGAAACCTGCATTCTTGGCACCAATGATTCCAGTGGACAAGCTTCCAGGTGAGTAGCGCTGAGTAATCTGGGCCCTGACTTGAATGTCTGACTTAAGAATCTGATGTCCTATTAATTTTATGGGTCCTAGGAATCACTGGAGTTGGGTCTTCTCATTTTTCTATATAGGCAAAGGAGGTAGACCTTTTGTTCTTGAATGCCTGGTCTCAGAAATGGGTTTCTTTCATCTTAAGAGCATTAGGAATTCCAGGCAGTGCCCTTCATTTTCAAGGTGTCAGAACTGGATATCAACCCTTCCCCCTTAAATGAATCAATGCTCGCTCCTCTCCCCGATTTGAAAATTATTGTGTAATGTGAATGTACACATGTGCTATGGCATGCATTAGGAGGTCAGAGGGCAACTTTGTGGAGTTATCTTTTTTAAGTTTTATTATTTTTTTAATTTATTACAATTTATTCACATTGTATCCCAGCTGTAGCTCCTCCCAGTCCCACCCTCCCTCCCTCTTTTCCTCCCATGCGCTCCGCAACTCCACTGACAGGGGAGGTGCGCCTCTTCTTCTATCTGACCCTAGCTTATCAGGTCTCATCAGGACTGGCTGCACTGTCTTCTTCTGTGGCCTGGTAAGGCTGCTCCTCCATGAGGGGGAGGTGATCAAAGAGCCAGCCACTGAGTTGATGTTAGAGACAGTCCCTGTTCCCCTTACTAGGGAACCCACTTGGATACTGAGCTGCCATGTGCTATATCTGAGCAGGGGTTCTAGGTTATCTCCATGCATGGTCCTTGGTTGGGGTATCAGTCTCAGAAGAGACCCTTGGGCCCAGCTTTCTTGGTTCTGTTGCTAGTTCTCTATCTTTACCTGGGTTCTGGGGACTGAATTCAGGTCATTAGGATTCCTTGATTAGCATATTTTACCCCTGAGCATCCTGCCAGCCCAATCCTAGGCATGGGAGCTGTGCTACCTCCTCATCTTTAGGGTGTTAGCGCTCTCTCAAGAGTAGCGCTCTCTCTTCTGTTCCACCTCAGGGTGTTTGGCTGGGAATGTCTGAACCTAGTCCTGCTATCTCTTGATTTGCTCCCTGTTCTTCTAGGCATTCCAGACCTGCAGAGGAGCCAGGAGAACTTCAGCTGATTTCTCCTGTAACCCTGTCAGACTGGGGGAGTCAAATGGACAGGCAGAGAGGCAGAGCACTGGAAGCCCATGGAGGGAGGTCTCGGCGGGAAGCCTGGAAGCCCTGCTCTGTGAGACACTACACTCCAACCTTGCTGCCAGCTGCTCGTGCTCTGGACCTCTGACGTCACCCTTGAGGTGGAGGTCTACCCAAGGGATGTGTACAGATGTGCATGTCTGTGTATGTGTGACTGTGTGTATGTATGTATATAGATGATTGGAGAGTGTGTGTGGTCTTGGCCTTGGCCCTTATGGGGACTGTGAAGAGCTGAAACAGAGACGGAAGAAGTTTTTGGATATTACTGTCTAATGTTTTATTAGTTTTGCTGTTGGGGGCTTGAGTACATTTTCTTTTGTAGCACCAGATTTAAGTTGGGTACAGTCCCCTGGAGCCTTTTCCCATGGCGCTCAAACCACCGGGCCAGGCTGCGGTTCTGGGGATGAACACAAACACTGCGCCGAGCCAGGTGAAGCCTGGGAAGGGAAAAGTCCAAAGCTATGCCCACGTTTAGGGGGTGAGCTTAGGTACAGGGTTCAGGGTTCAGGGTTAGGGACAAGAGCCAGATGAAAACTTGAGTAGGTGTTAGAAATGTCTCGGGGCTAGAATTGCCAGGGGCTCTGACTGAGGGCAAAGTTAGAAGCATGAAGGTTGAAGGCAGAGCTCACACAACAGCCTTCAGGTGACAGTCTCCATCGGCCTCCTGCAGTTCCACTTGGACGATCCTCCTCAGTAGCCTGCTTGGGAGTGGTTGTCGATAGAGCTGAGTACAGCAGGTAGTGCTGGAGGGCAGTGGCAGGCCTGGAGAACAGTAAGGCCAGGTCTTCAGAAAGGTCTAGACCCACAGCTGCTCCACTAGCTAGCTAGAGGGTGAGCTTTCTGGTCCTAGTCTATCCACTCAGCATTCTATACCCTCGGAGAACTTACCTGCTCCAGGGGTCGGGCTCAGGAGCAACATCAGCAGGAGGCTGCCGGTAGGAGACAGTCCCTCCATGATGCTCAGCCTAGCTACGTCTTTCTCCTCCACTCCCCCACCTTTTATCTAGTTGTGTTTTGCCTTGGGCACTAGGTGAGTCAGAGACAGGTGGCGATGCCTTGCTTATCTTGTGATACTGAGCTCTAACTCTTGGCTTGCTGTCACTGACCCATCCCCTTCTAGGACTGCCATTCCCCATGGGTTTATAAGCCCTGAACAGAGAAGATGGGAGAGATGTAGTGAAGGATGTAGGGGCTGATGTTATAGGCGCTTAGGACGGCCATGATCCACTGTGGCATCCACTAAGACATTCATATCCACAGCCACACATTCACAGTCACACGTTGGTCATGTAACCTCATAAAGTCACACCCATGAATGTGTATAATCATGGACAAAAATCACACAGAGCCAGTTATACCTCAAAGCCCCCTGCAACACACCTGTATCTCTACAGTCACCCCTTTGTTCTGTAATAGTACATGCATATTCTGATGGAAGAGTTTGTGAGTGGGGAGGAACCTGCCTTCATCTTCTCCTTCCTACTCCCTGCCCTGGCCTGCATTTTTATCAGGAGAAATTGATGGGACTGGGCCCATGACTCTTCTTGGCTAACAGGGAGACTTGCACCATGAGGATGAGGAGGGAGACTGAGGTGGATAAGGAGGAAAAATAAAAGCCCTTTGATGCTGGATTGCTGGTGTTAAAACAGGCGGAAAGGAGTGAGATATGGTGGAACATGTCTTTATTTCCAGTGCTTGGGAGGCAGAGTCAGGTGAATCTCTGTGAGTTTGAGACTAGCCTGGTCTGCACAGTGAGTTCCAGGCCAGCCTGGGCTACATAGTGAGGCCCTGTCTCAACAAACAAGCAAATCAACCAAACTCCCAGAAGACAAAAGCCCTTCTCTCAAATCTCACCTTCTTGCTTCTGCTTCCTCTGGTTCCATGGATGCCAGCTTGTCAGTGGGAGCCTGGGGAGTTCCAGACTTAGTCTCTGGCTTGTTGGAGACATCAGACTCAAGAGCAAAGTTAGGTCTCTCTTTTGATTCAAATTCTATTCTTTCCACTCTGGGCTTTAAGGAACATACCCCTCCCAACCCAGGTTCAGAAATACCCATTTCCCCAAAATCCAAGCACCCCATCCTATTTTTCCTGTCATTCTCTTCCATGCAAAATTCCTACTCATCTTGAGTCAGTTCCTTCTGGAAAGCTGCAAACTGCCTAAGGTGGGGCATGCTTGTTGGGTTAATGGCCCAGACTCCTAATCTGGGGATTTCAATGCTTAAGTTCTGCTTTGGACTTGAAATATAAACTGAGTCATAACTCCAAAAATCCATTCCTAATCTAGAAGTTGCATTTTCTGCTCCAAGGCCAGTCATCCTCTTGGGACAGGACTCCCACTGCCCCTGAGCAGCTTGTTTTGCTATAGCTAGGCTGAAAACCTAAGTCTTGCTTCTGTCCAAGGTGAGACCCCAAAACCCCATAAACCCACAGGACATTGTCTCAGGGGTCTCATAACAGTTGGGGAAGATATGGGCCCAGGGCTGCACAAAGCCTCTGAAGGGGTCTTTGATGTACATATCGTGAGGAAATGGCTAGAAGTTTGCACACTTGAAGGTAACCACAACCTCTATTTTCAGTAGTAGAGGCTTCAGAACATCTCTTACTCCCAGTCCTAGACCTTTGTCCCAGGGCTTGGGTGTAGCACCAAAGAAATTCCAAGGAAATGCCTCCGTTCTATCATCTTGTCTTTCATGTTCTCTGTTAACTGGTTGCCTGCCATTTGTGAGCTCTCTTGGACTTGTCAATTCGGAAAATCTTTGGAAGGCAGAAACATTTTCCTGGCTGTGTACCCATCTCTCCTTTTTGGCTTCTCTAAAGATACAGAGGCCAAGTCTTTCCCAGCACAATCTGCCATGGCAGAGGCAGCGCCAAGCTACAAGTCAGCTTTGGACTCCACCAGAATCCAGGCTGTTCCCACACGATATTCCTCAGGTGCCCTTCCTGGTGCTGGAGTTAGTGTCTATGTGGAGGGCCAGTCTGACTCTGGCCACTCTAAGGGTTAATTGGCTCCAGAGCGATTTGGGTTAGGAGTGGCAGGAGTCTTCTAAGAAAGTAGATGCCAACTATTTTTAAAACTGATGCCAACTATTTTTAAAACTGTGATCAAGGGCTGGCAAGACGGCTGTGGTGTCAAGCCTGCAGACCTGACTTCCATCCCTGAGCCATCCATATGGTAGAGAGAACTGACTCTCACAAGCTGTCCTTTTACCTCTACATGCACATGCACTGTGATGGGCATACACACACATGCAAGCACACACACACAGGTAATAAAAAAAAATTAAAAACAAAATGACCTGTGTTCAGACTGGGGGAGCCAGCTTGAGATTTTCAGTATAGGAAAGGCTGGAGACCCTCAACCCTTGTCGCTCTCCTGAGGTAGACTGCTAGAGATAGCTTCTAGGAACTCATCCTTCCTCTCACTTAGAGCTGACTCTGTAACTTTGGCTAAAATATTTCAGATCCACTCCCAGGAAAACAAGTTTTTTCAGACATTTGGTAAAGTTCGGGCTAGCGGAAGGCGGTAGGTGCTGGAAGTTGTAGGAACATTTAAAAGAGGGTAAGAATGTGGTCTACTCTCGGTGGGTGCTTTTGGAGAGGATGTGGCACTGATAGTAACTGGAACCCTGACTATGGCGAGGGGCCTTTGGGAGGCCTTGACATGCAGGCGCATCCTACCAGGGAGGGACGCCCTGAGGGTAAGACGTGGGATTCCCAGCACCAGCGACGGCCGCGGCGGTAAATTCAGGAAGGCAGTGGGCTTGACTTTAAATCTTTAATGCACCGGCTGTCTGTGCAGCGGTGGTAGGGGTGCGACAGAGGAGACCACGACCTGAGCGCTGGGGAGCAGGCCTCAGGCCGCTCGACAAACAGCTCATTAGGCCCCGCAGAGGCTCCAGCTTCTGCTCCCGGGGGTGCGCCGAGCTGTAGGGCGACCCGACAATGACATGAGGCGGAGCAGGGGCGCCTGGACTCGCCCCCACATCCGTCCTCCGACACTGAACCTCGTTCACGCCCCCCGCAAGGTCGCAGGCCCCTCACCTCCGCTCCCTGCGCCACATTCGCAGCCAAGGAAAAAAGTAGAAGCAGCCCCAGTAGATCCTGCGAAGAGAGGCAGAGCCGCGCCGGGAGGGGCGGGGCTGACCCACAGACCCCACCCCTGGAACCCAGCCCGCAGGAAGGCCCCGCCCCCAGGGGCTGGACAGCAGCAGCCCACGCCCCTCGAGGGCCGCTCCGCCCGCCCCAGGATTCGAACCTTCCCCCACCCCCGGCCGCACAGCCCTCCTCCGCACCTCCCGCCTCCACTCACTCCTCCTCCGCTTCCAGCGCCACCTCGTATCTTCTCAGTCGCGACATGTCCCGGTCTCCGAACGGTTCCTGGGGAGCAGCATGACAGGAACACTTGTTCTCAGCCGCACGCCCCCTCCTTCTCCATCCTTCCCGTGACGAGTCTGAACAGCCCCCAGGTACCCTGAGGCAGGTGCCCCCGCCCCCCGGAAGCCCGGCGCCCCGTCGGGACGCGCTGGGACTGAGGCTAAGGAAGTCACTGGGAGTTCAGGCGTCAGGGGGACGGCTATCTAGGGGCCGGCACGCGGAGTCGTCAAGGAGAGAGGTCTGGCGGCAATGGGGCTGGGACATTTAGGGCCCTGGGTGCGGAGTTCCAGGGGCTGGAGTCACCTGAAGGGGGGCTCAGGGGTCGGCACAGCCTAAACTCCCCGCCCTCCCTGGCTCCGCCCCGGAAACGGACCGTTAACAGTTACATCACAGGAGTACCTTCGCACCCTGGGGGTGGGGCTTGCGGGTACCCGGAAGGGGCGGGGTCAGCGCTTGGTTGGAGGAAGTGGGCCGTGTTTTGTTTTTGTGTGTTTGTGGCGCGCCGTTGGTGTTTATTAAGATGCCTGACACGCAGGACCCTCTTTTTTTGGGATGCAGTTAGAGTTACGAACGTTGGTAGGCTGTGACCTTGCTTGGAGGCAGCAATAAAAAGTGCTTTGGGACGTGCCTCAAAATGGCTCCCGCCTCGAGCCTCCTCTTCCTAACACTTTACCTTGTCATTTTTTTCTTGCTTGCTAGTCCTTGAATGACCATAGGCCAGAGGGAATAGGCTCCCTAAGGCAGGTTAGGGTATGGAAATATTTCTTAGCTCAGTGGCCTGGGCCAAACCATCTAATGGATATTATTTTTTTCACAGTTAGTTAATCAAATGGTATTGAATGTCTAGGAAATGCTGTGCCAATTTTGTTTGTATCAGAGTTTTAAAAAGCCTTATGTATATGAGCACTATTTGCATATATGCCTGCACGACAGAAATGATCATCAGCCACAAGAGGGCATCAAATGCCATAATAGATGGTTGTTTGGAATTGAACTTAAGGACCTCCGAAACAGCCGCTGTAAACAGTGTTCTTAACCACTGAGCCATCTCCAGCACCTTTGTATCAGAGGTTTAACTCCTTGATCAATGTCTTGGGAACCCTTCATTAACGGGCTGGTGTCTGAGGCTAACTTTGAGGTGCTACTGTGGAACTGAATGCTGTAAGAGCTGGTAATAGAATACTCCTGTGGATTCCCCACTGGGGGAGGTTGGGATAGTCACTTTTAAACTACTTAGTAGCTGCATTAGTTTCTTACTCTTTAGTTTCTGTACTGACAGTCAGGACTTTGGATAAGAGGTATGGTGGGGAAGATGGCTTAGCATCTTGCAGAGGGCAGGAGTTTAGTTCCAAGCACACACCCTGGGTGCCTCACAACCACCTGTAACTACATCTCCAGGAGGAGCTGATGCCTCTGGCCTCTAAGGGCACCAGCTTTCATGTGCACATCCCCCCTCATAATTAAAAATAAAATCTTTAAAAAATACATATAAATTGTGTGTGTGTGTGTGTGTGTGTGAGACATTCTTATCCTTAGGAAAAATTTGCAATCTTGATCTCATGAGGTATTTGAGCCGCTCTTCTCGAGTGGGAGCCGGTGAAGAGAGCTCCTGCTGCCTTCACTTTCCTGCCACGACTGGACAGACTAATGGAATCTCTTCTTCCCTTAAGTTGCCTTTGTATTTTATGACAACAGAAGAGAAAGGAAGACCCTACCTCTTGTCTATAGTTCTGAGATGGGGGTGGGAGGTTGAAGGAGTACGGAGGATGAGACAGTCTGTCCGTTCTGGGAGCAGAGTCATGGTCACAGGGCAAGGCTAGAGAAAGTAACTTCTCAGACATCCCAAGTTTCTCCCAGAGGCACTGAAGTGCTTGCATAGCCATCATCTGAGCTCTACTCCTGTGGATGAGCAAAGCAAAAGGAAAAGTTCTTGCAAATCAATCCAGTCCCTAAGTCTTGCATTTCTGGTTGCTAAGATTTCACCCGCCTGGTCTGGCCATCCCTGTCCATTGAGAGACCAAAAGATAAGCAGCGATTGTTAACACTATGTAGAGTAGGCGCGGTATAGCAGTAAGTTCCCTGAGGGGAGAGCTACCTCGCTGCATTCTTTCCCGCCTTCCCGGTTCCGGGTGGGTACGTGACTCGGCTCACAATCTGCCTTCCCGCCTTCCCTGTTCTGGGTACGTGACTTAACTACGGCTTTGTTCAAACCACCCAATCAGACCCCTGTAACTATGCTTCTCGCTTCTGTAACCGCGCTTCCTGCTCCCGAGCCCTATAAAAACCCGTCACCCCAACCGAGAGGCGCGCAAGTCCTCCGATAGGCTTGGTCGCCCAGGGTACCCGTGTATCAAAATAAACCTCTTGCGGCTTGCATCCGAAGGCTGGTCTCGCTGTTCCTTGGGAAGCGGGGTCTCCCCGTCTAGATAGGCTCTTGGGAGTCTTTCATCCATCTCCTCTATTTTATTATGTTCCATAGCTTCCAGGAACATCAAGAGATGAATATAGTTCCAAACACCCCTCGCTACCATGTCCTCATTATCATGTAGATTAAAGGATGGTTTTTAACTGAAAATTTATTTTTTTACATTTTATTTCAGTTTATTTACTTTACATCCCAAGGGTGCCCCTCTCTCCTCTCTTCCCAGTCCCCTCTCTGTTTCCTTCTTTCCCCCTTCCACTATCCCTTTCCCCCCAGAAAAGGGGAGACCCCTCCCCTTTATTAACCCTCCCCAGCAAATCAAGTCACATCAGGACTGAGCATATCCTCACCCCCTGAGGCCACGCAAGGAAGCCCTGTCAGCCCTGCCAGGGGGAAGTGATTAAACTCAGGACCTTTGGATGAACAGCCAGTGCTCTTAATCTCTGAGCCTTCTTTCCAGCCCCCTTTCACCTTTTTAAATATCTTCATCTCCATCTGTATTTTAATCATTACTTATCAATATATCTGTTGATCAGTTATGACATTAATATTTGTTAATCCTTAAATGCCAGGTGCCCTGCTAAATGCTTTATCTCATGACGGCTCTATGAAGTAGATCGCTTGAGGGCTGTTTCTGTTCATGCAGACCACTTTTATTTATCTTTTCATTATTATTATTATTTTATTATTATTTGAGATGGGGACTGACTGCATAGTCCTGGATGTCCTGGAACTCCCTACGTAGACCAGGCTGGCTTTGACCTCACAGAGATCCTACTGCCTCTGCCTCCCCAGTGCTGGGATTAAAGGGCTGTGCCACTATGCCTGGTACTGATGTACTAGTTTTGAGACAAGGTTTTGCTATGTATTTCAGGCTGACTTTGAACTTATGGCAATCTTTATGTTTCAGTCTCTCCAGTGCTAGCTTTATAGGAGTTTACATATAAAGTTTACATACTTTTATATGTAGTAGTGATGAGGCTATCAACTACAGTGTCATGATCCCAGGATGCCAATCCTTGAACACTGTGATAGATTAAAAGCCTGAGCATTAAATACAAATACAATGAGCCAGAGCTTTTCATGAGATTTGACATTTGTATGCTGGAGGGCCAATGTTTTGGGTTGGTTGCTATGAAAATTTAGAGCAACAAAGCACTAGAAGACTGTCCAGACAAAGCACAAAGAGTGTCCAGATCCAAACGGGACATGTGTGTCAGCCCTTTCCTCCCCAGCTATGGCTCAGGAACATAGTAGAAGAGGAGTGGAAAGAATGTAAGAGCCAGAGGATGGGGAGGCATGTTGTGAAATGCAGTTTTCTGACCATGAAAGACATGGCTAGCCCATTCATGAATGTGTGGAAGCTGTGGTTACCTGCATAGGATCCAAGTTTGCTACATGTCTGATGGGCTCACAACTGCTTGCAGCTCCAGCTCCAAGGCATCTATCACCTTGGAGGGCATCAGAACACATGTGTCCATAACCTCTGTACACACAATTAGAAAATAATAAAAGAACATCTGAAATGGCTCCTTGGACCTGAGGGGTCTGGCAAACACCCTGCAGGAAATGACAAGACTGTCCTGTGGTAGGAACAAGACCCTGCTGTTGTAAGTGAAAATTGTTGGCTATATAATGTTTATTAGCTCTATAATTATTGCAGTGGTATTATTTAACCCACTATCACAACTAATAAGACACAGACACCTGTTAGATTTTATAATTGCCTTATTTACCTTGGGCCAGACGTATATTTCATCCATGCTGGCCCAATAACCTCACCATCTCCTAGCCCCCATCCAATGCCATCCACCTTAACCATTCCTATCTGTACTACATCCATAGTCCCAAGATACTTGCTTATATTTTTCATCTGGGCCTTTTCACCCCAGAGACCTTTCTCCTGGCCCACATGGTTCCTTCTTTACCATAACCCATTGTGGCATCCTAAACCCGGGAATATAAGCCACACCTCCCCCAATCTGCCCTGCCCAGGTTTTAGGCCTTTAATCAATCAATCAGGTAGAATGTCTTTGGTAAGTTTACAAAACAAGGATAGGTGTATCCAAGTAATAACCAGATCTTGAGGGCCAATAATTAGCATCAAAATAAAGCACCAGACCAACCCCCAACAAGACCCCAAACACAGAAAAAATTAACAGGAATGGAGGTAAGAACACTTGAATCCCTGAATTACTGAGTTCAGGGTCTGGACTGGGTTTTTCCAGGTTCTTGGCATCTTATCCAAGGAATTGAAAATAGCTCATCCAGATTTGTACAAGTAGCAAGGAAACTATCCACATCAAAGCAGAAGAAAAGATCCTAATTAATTGTAAAAGGTCAGCCAGCCACATGAGTACCACAAGGACCCCATTTTTAAAATCCTTCTCTAGGGCTGGAGAGACTGCTGAGTGATTAAGAGCACTGTCTGCTCTTCCCAGAGGTCCTAGGTTCAATTCCCAGCAACCACATGGTGGCTCACAACCATCTATACTGGGATCTGATGCCCTCTTCTGGCATGCAGGTGTACATGCAGAAAGAGCACTCTTTCAGTAAAATAAGTAAATATATCTTTAAAAAAGTAAAATCCATCTTTCATATATTATATCCCAAACACAGCTTCCTCTCTCTAGATTCACACCACACTACATCTCCCCTGAGAAAAGGGCAGGCCTCCCAGGGACATCCACCAAACATGGCATAAGAAGCTACAATAAGACCAGGTAGAAATCATCACATCAAGGCTGGACGAGGCAACCCTATAGGCAGAAAAGGGCTCCACAAGTAGGCAGAAGTGTCAGGACAGCTCCAGTTTCCGCTGTTAGGCTGTTAGGACTGAGCAGCTTGGTTCTCTTGAAGGGCTCCAGTTCTTATTTGTGGGCTCTTGAGGTTAAAGGAGAGGAGTTTGGTCACAAGGGGTACAGTGAGGATGGTTTTCCGTTGGTACTGATAGATTAGGGTTTATGATCATTTTCCTTTTACACATGACCCTTTGCATAATGCCCTGACTTTAATCATATGCACATCCAATTGCACGCAGGAGGAACATGATAAGCAGGGCATTATTCTCGCTCAGAGTTTACAGGAAGACAAAGTTTTGACTTCTTCACATATTCCCCAAACTGCTTCAGACTGGATCAACCTTTCTCTTTTCAAACTGTACACACCGGGGACACAGCTGGATGAATAGGAACCATCTGAGTATGATTGTTATCAGGAGCTGAGACATCTACTCTGTTGTTCAGAGAGGGAGGTGTGCAAGGGAGCTCTGAAGGTGTTCTGAAGATGCTAAGTGTGCTGCTTGGAGAGGTGTGTGTGTGTACTGGACATGCAGGTGAGGAGCTAAGCTGCCACATGCATTGTTACAATTGGGAGAGGGTGCGACATAACCCCAATCAAGTCCAAGCTTGCTAAATTACTTCCTATGCTTGCCTGGATCACCTTGATTCAATCAAGGGTAAAGGCTATCTTTTTTCTCCCTAAGACTTATTTTATTTTATTCTTTAAAGTGTGTGTAACCCAAAGAGCATATCAGATCCCCTTTACAGGAGGTTGTGAGTCACCTGTACTGGATGCTGAAATTGAACTCAGATCCTCCATAAGAGCAGTCGGTGCTCTTAACCACAGAGCCATCTCTCCAGCTCTGAAGACAGTCTTTTAATCCTCCTGTCTCTGCTTCCTGAGGGCTTGGAACTGTATATCACTGTGCCCTTGACTCAAGTTTGTCATTTTAACTTTTACTACTCCAGTGTTTGCCTAGCATGCATGAAGCTGGTTTTGTCACCTACCACCGCATAAACCAGGCTTGGTAGCTTGTAGCCTCAGTACTTGGGAGGTGGAGAAGCAGGAAGATCAGGAGTTCAAGTTCATCCTCAACTACAACTTGAATCCCAGGTCAGACTGGGTTATGTGAGACCTGTCTCAAAAAACCAATCAAACAATGAAGACAAATGACAACAATAAGCAGACAAAAAACAATTATTTTTTTAAGAAAGGATTTGTTTTTATTGTGTGTGTGTGTGTGAGTGTTTTGCTTCATGTATATATGTGTACCACATGTATTCAGTGCCCATGGAGGCCAGAAAAAGGACTTTAGAACCCCTAGAACTGGAGTTACAGATGGTTGTGAGCCACCATGTAGATGCTGGGGCACAAGCCAGGGTCCTCTGCAAGAGGAATAAATGCTTTTAACCTCTGAGCCATCTATTTCAATTCTTATCTGCACTGTTCCAAATCTAAACCAAGCTAGTACTGACCAAAACAAATATTCCTTATAGGAAAAGAGAATTGTCCTTGGGTGATTGTGTGTGCATTGTGTAATGTCTTGCAATGTGACTATGCATATATTTTTGGTATCCCTTGATGTGAATATACATATATGTACATATATATACACACATGCATATACATGCATTTATATTCACATCATGGATGTGTACATGTGTATGGAGCATATGTGGGTCGCAGGTGTCAACACTTGTATACTTATGTGGGACTTTGTTTTCTCCTTCCCACCACTTGTTTTTATGTCTCTCTCCCCTTCTCCTCTCCCTGCTCAGGGTTTTGCTAACTTGGAACTCTTACGCAGTCCTGCGTAGTTTCCAGTCCTTCTAGCTCTGCGAAGGAAGCTTCCTGCTTTATTCTCCTGAGGATGGAGATTACAGATGTGCACCACCTCACTGGCCTCTTCTTTTCTGTTTTTAATTTACTACAACTCAAATTAATGTGATAGAGTTCACTATAATTAATTTTTCATACATGTGTATGCTGAGCACCGATCATGTCTGCCCCTTCTCTGTGAGGTTATCTTCGGTTCTCTGCTCTCTTCTAGCCCCCTTCGCAGTCCCTAAACAACCTTGTCAATTTCTCCCTATTCTCCTTTCCCATCCCTAGTGTCCACCATTGTAAGATTTTTTTTTCTTTTTGTTTTTTAGATAATGTCTCACTTTGTAGCCCAGGGTAGCCTCAAAGTTAGAATTCTCCTGCCTCCGTTTCTGAGCGCTGTTATATGTGTACCACATATATGCCCATTCAAGACTGACCTACAGTTCTCATGCTTGAGATCAAGCAGTCTTTGTTTTTCCAGGCATAGCTTTTCTCTCTTGACATGAGATTCTGAGCATGCTTTTTCAATTCACTCTTTTGTGGGATTCAGTTTCACAGGACCTGCAGGGGACATTCTATGCCTAGGAAAAGGAGGACTTGGGGCTTGCTTGAGATCTCAACTTTGAGGTACGGAGGATCTAGCGAATAGGTTAAAAGAGGGGTGAGGCTCCTGGCCTGTGGAACTGGGGCTCTGGCTGAAAACGAGGATGTAATATTCCAGAAAGGACCGAAAATGAGCAGGAAACCAAATGACTCAGCTTCTGAAAGTCCCTGACCCTGGGGAGGGGTCCATTTCATTTCCCATGCTTCTCCAACTCTGATCATGTCCAGAGGGTCTTGGATCAGACCCAGGGGCAGAGCTTGGCTCTACAGGCCCTGAGTGGGTGGAACATCGCTGGAGTTCCAGGAGTGCTGGGACTCCAGGGCCGAAGTCTTGAGCAACAGCACAGCCCCCTTCCCTGTCCCAATACTCTGGAACTTGAAAGTAGTGTCACGGCCACAGTTTTTTTCTTAATACCTCTCTCCTTCAGCGCTTGCTAACTAAGCTACTTGGAGCCCCCAGATGCTTGGGCTTGGACCAAACTTGCTTGGGAGGAATTCAGGAAGCTGGGGACCCTGGAAGCAAAGCGGAAGTGGCCCTTGCAGCTAGCGAGGTGGAGTTCTGGAGGACTAGGGGAGGCAGGGGAGGTGCGTGGTGGAGGGAGCTTGGAGAATGAGTGGGGCACTGGGAAGGCGGTCTAGGGAGACTGAGAGACCAAGGGATTGAGGTTACCCCAATGTAGGTAAGTGGTGGGAGGGGCCCTGGGGAGAGAGGCTGCAGGAGGTGGGGGCTGAAGGAGCTTTTTCTGGTCAGATTTCCGAGGGTGGAGCCAGGGATGGCTAACCCAGCCCGAGTGAACAGTCCTGGGTGCTCTGCTGGAAAGCAAGGGCCTCGACTATCGGACTCTTAAGTGAGAAGTGGGTTCAGGGCTGCAACTGCTCTGGAAGTGGGGGCGGGGGGAGCTGGAGGCCCGGATGGGCTTAGAACAGGGGCCTGAAGACGCTGCCGAGACTCCTGAGGCAAGTTAAGAATAAGAAACCCATGATTTCAGCCAACTGCAGAGGGAGAAACAGATGGGTGAACCTGGGAAATAGAGATCCACGTCTGGCTTCCAGGTTGTGGAGCCAACTGCCTATTTGGGCTTTCTTCTTGGCATTCTGACAGATGCCTAATTCCAAAACCAGCTCTTGGATTCTCAACACTTCCCTCCCAGCCTGTCTCCTCCCCCAGCACTGAGAATGTTGCCACCGTCCTGCCTGGCCTGAAGCCTGCTCTCATCATGGGTTTTCCCTTTCCTTTATGCTTCTCCAATAAAACCTCTCTGCTCAGTCCTACTCTTTTCCACCTGCTTTCTCCTACGCAAAGCCAGTGTCGGCTCCTTCCAGGCTGTGACTCTGATTTCTTCACTCGTTTCTATGTTATCCGTTTTCCAGGCCACCAAGATGGTCTTTTAAAACTTTAAACGTGGTCATGTTAGTCCTTGGCTGAAATCTTTCACACTACTTAAAATCAGATCCTTATTCCTTCCTGTAGCCTGAAAAGCCATGTATCATGTGATGCTGGCCTCCTAGTCCCACCTCATTATGTACCCTCGCCTCCTAGTCTCCTGGACCCTAGCTACACCAGTTACTTCTCTTTCACGACTGGTATTTCCTTTAGGCATTCACTTAAAAAAAAAAAGGAGGCTGGAGAGATGGCTCAGAGGTCAAGAGCACTGGCTATTCTTCCAAAGAACCTGGGTTCAGTTCCCAGCAACCACATGGCAGCTCACAACTGTCTGTAACTCCAGTTCCAGGAGATCTGACACCATCACACATACAAGCAGGCAGAATACTAATGTGGATAAACTTTAAAATTAAATGAATAGATCACTATTTTAACATGTGTGTGTGTCCACTACCCCTTTAATCCAGCTCCCAGAGGCAGGCAGATCTCTGTGAGTTCAAGGACAGCCTGGTCTACAGAGTTCCAGAACAGTTAAGGCCAGAAAGAGAAACCCTGTGTAAAAACAAACAAACAAACAAACAAAACAAACAAGCAACCCTCCTTAAAGAGGTGTCCTCTAGGCATTTATTTTCAGAGCTCATGAGTATAGAAAGCTTTTCTTTTTGAAAAGACAGGGCTTCACTATGTAGTTCTGACTGACTTGGAACCTACTAGTAGATCAGTCTGTCCTTGAATTCTCAGATATTTGTCTGCCTCTTCCTCCTGAGTGCTGGGATTAAAGGTGAGTGCCACCTGGTCCTCCCTGACTGTAGCTTTTTTATTGAGCTTTCCCCTCTCTGTGTGCTTGCTTGACTTCCCTTTTCTTTCACCCGCCTTTGTTCCATTCTTGGATGTAGCTTATTATGCCACTACTCCCACCAAGATTCTGATTTCATTCTTTTGAAGTTGTTCTCTTGAAGTGAAGCATGGTCATGTGACCCACTTCTGCTAAAACAAAAAATGTGAGCAGAAGTGGCATGTGTCACTTGTGATAAGAACATTTAAGAAAGTGTTCTCCCTTGCTGTCTTTCTCAACTGGTTATGGCAGCGTGTTGAGAGGAAGGGGGTGTGCCGAAAGATCAAAGCAGCTTGGAATGTTGTGCTGCGCCTGGAGCGCAGCTGTGCTAAGTGCTGGGCTGGACCCAGAGTGGCTCAGTGTCTGTGTGGGAAAGAATTTTGTTGTGTTAAAGTGCTCAGATCTGGGTGTCATTTGTTAACACAGCATAACACAATCTAGCCTGCCAGTTAGGTGTAGGTTGGTGGTTACAGACTACAGAGACAAGACAAGATGGCAAGAGGAGGAATGAGTGTCACCCAGAGATCTTTGAGTTGGATATTGTTGTACACTGAATCATGCTCACCTGGATTCATATGATGGACTCTTTTTTGCGGTGCAACCATATCTAAAGACAGGATTTTAGCACTTCCATTTAAGAGATGGAGACAGGAGGATCAGGAGTTCAAGGCCATCCTACATTATATATAAGTTTGTGGTGCGCTTGGGCAAATGAGACTCTGTCTCAAAAAAAAAAAAAAATGAAATCATAAAAATGGAAGTTCTAATAAAATGGGAATGTGGTCCTATAATACTCTCTCTCTCTCTCTCATGCACACACACACACACACACACACACACATACACACACACACACGGATAATAAGGTGCCAACGTGGTTAGGAAAAGAGCCCTCACCAGAAACTGATCATATTAGTATTATGATATTGGGTTTTCTTCCAGTCTCTAGCATTGCAAGAAAATTAATTTCTATTGTTTAAGCTGTTGTGTATGTGTGTTTTATTGATAACCTGAGCTTACCAGGACAGATGTGCTAGTTGCTAAGGTTCTGAGTTGTCTGCCCCTGGGAAGGCAGTTTTTGGCTGTGCAAGCAAAGGTAATACTATGTTAAGTTTTTAAGTGTAGGGAAGGGAAGATGGACATGCATAGCCATGGTTGGGCAGCCTCAGGCAGACTGCTGAGACAGTTCTCTGTTTCACCGCCCACACACTTCACCCTTTAGACATTTGAGGATTTGCCTGCTCTGTCAGCCTTGGTTACTGTTACAACTTGCTTTGTACCATAGAACCCAAAGTGGTGCACTCATTTCTCCTTCTGCAGCTGAGACACAGTCTATAGCATAGGCTTTGCTAATCAGAAATACCGTTCAAGGGCTGTGAATAGGAAGCTAGGCCCAGTGAAAAGGAGCAGGATTATCAGAGAATCCATTTTGGAGGTGTAGAAGTGGTAACAGAAATAATGTCCATCTGACAGGGCAATTGAAGCTATTATTACAGCGGTGACAGATGGTAGGCTGACTATCTGTACAAGTGGAGAATCTGTCTGTCTGTCTGTCATCTACCTAGTCTATCATCCATCTGTCTCTGGGGGTAAGTTAAGTACATGTATTACCACTGAGCTATTTCCCTGGTCTGTTTATTTAAAAACAACACAACTGAAAAGATAGAGTGACCTCCTATCTTGAAAACAATATGCTTTCAGAACTACTTGAAGGCCAAATTTGAGTTTGGAATCCCTGAACCTTGGAGGTTCCATGAGGAAGTAAGTTTCAGTTCACTTTCTGTTGCTAATAACACACGACCACACACTGGTTAAGTGATGAAGAAAGGAGGTCTATTTGGTTTATAGTTCTAGTCCAAGGTCAAAGGTCCACATCTAGTGATGGATTTCTTACTGCAAAAGTCTTGTGGGAGCACCAAGGTATTGCATAATGCCAGACACAGATCTCTCTGCTCCTACAATGCCATTAGCATTGTCATGGGACTTAACCTTGATGACTTTATCCAACCCAAATCACTTCATGAGGACCTCACCTCTTTCTTCTTTACTGTTTAATTTATTTTGTGTATATGAATGTTTTTCTTGCATGTACATTTGCTCATCATGTGCATCCTGGAACTGGCATTGTAGACATCTGTGAACCGCCTTGTAGGTTCTGGGAATTGAACCCCTATTCTCTGCAAGAAAGGCCTCACCTCTTAACATTGTAGCTTGATTGTTTCTGCCTTCTCATCTGTCAAGGAGGATTCAATTTCTGCATGAGTTTCATAGGGAGCCATACTCAAGCTGTTGAGAGTGATAAAGGGAAGGTCCCACAGGTCCCACAGGAGATTTGTTCCTTTTCTCTTCCTGCTTGAATTAATCTGTTTAAAGGTTTCATAATCCTGAGGGCAAACATTCCAGCCCTGTATTTAAGTACAAGCTCCATATTCCTTATGTATCACTGGGTCTTGGCCACCCTCTGGACTTAGTGTTTTACCATCAGTGGATAGGATGCTAGGAAGAACAAAAGAGGCCCACGATGATACTGGAATCTACTTCCACAGGGCAGAGAACTCCCTGGATTTTAGTTCTTTGAATGTTGATCAAGAAAGAGAAACATGGGATCTGTTAACTCTGGGGACTCTTTGTCTTGTGTTTAGAAATATGACTGAATGACTGTCAAGGCACCATGCCGACCTAGAGAGCTGTCTGGATTTGTCCTAGCTATGTCCAGTTGTGTGACTGGAAAATGCTCTTCCTGGGATCCCTCATTTTGCCATCTTCTGCATCTTCCCAGGGCCCTACCACCCCACTTCTGTTTAAATCCATCACTGAGCTTCCATGGCTTTCAGGTAGGAATCCTGATGATACATTTATTTGCCTTCTAAAAGCAGGAGGCACTCCATGAAGACCATATTAATTTAGTGTGTTGTGGATTGTCAGTAATCAGAACAGAGCTAGACCTGAGGAAATATTCTGGGTTGCAGCCAGTGGCAAAGCACTACTTTAATGACAAGAGGTTTGGTAGGCCCCTGTATGATGACAGCTTCCATCCAGACTGTTGGAGACCCTATTTAACATAGTCCACACTGCCACCCTAGGAGGTGTCTTGTATATGGGCTGTAGAGAAAGTGGTGGTCCTGGAACTGGACTGAGTTTCTGTCCTTCCTTGTCAGGCATGTGTTTCAGATGGGAGCAGGATTTAGGATTTCTGAGGGACGTGGTGGCCTGGTGATAATGGGAGAACTTGACATTAACTGTCATTGATGAAGATATAATAGGTACTAGGACTTCTTGTCAAGGGTGGACTCCACTTCTTCGGAGAGAAGCTCCGAAGAAGCTCACTGCTCTGTAGCTGGGAGTGTCAAGAGGCTTCTTGTCTTAAATTGCTGAGATCTTTACAGCGTTGGGATCCTGACAAGAAAGACTGACTTTCTTTTGGGAAGGATCCTTGAAATGATTGTCTGATGGGCATGAGATTGTAGTGACTTGAGTATTGATGGAAATAAGCTCAGACTTGCAGGTATGGGGAGTCTGAGATCCAAAGTTTTAGGGGATCCAGATGACCTAGAACCTGGTATTAAAGGTTTCCCACTTCTACCAAGTTGGAGCACAGGATGGCTCCTGTTTTCTTCTCACTGGAGCCCAAGGCCCTAGGCACAGAAACAGGCTAAGTTTTCCCTGGTCCTCAGAGGCTCCTCCTGCATCATGTGTTTTACCTGCCTGCTTGAAGCCCTTCAGGAAAGAGAAGTGGTCTTTGCAAATGTGTCATTCGGGAGATGTTACCACTCCACTGCCATTGCCAAATATTTATTCCTTCAAACTGGGTTCTGGCAGGGTGGCAGAGAGGCCCTCAGTCCTCTGCCCCATCAGAGGGCTGGCCCTGCTCCTTTCCAAAAACACACCCAGAACCTCTGGTTCTCTGGCTCCCCAGTCCTGCCTTTCCATTTCCCTTCCTTTTAGTATCACCAGGTCCTGACCTTGGGAATAAGGACAAGGTGTGCACTGCAGCTTAGTCCCACAGCACATTGTTAGGACAGCAGATGCCTGAGCAGATAGAGCTCTTTCTGAAGCTCCGAAGAAGCTCACTGCTCTGTGGCTGGGAGTGTCAAGAGGCTTGATGCTCTCCAGAGGCCGCTTCTACTTCTGAGTTTAAGAACTGCCTGGGTCTTCTGGCTTCACTTCTGTTGTTTTCCCCACTTCAGCTCTCCCTAGCAAGCCAACCCTTTCTACCCTAACTAGACATCACAGTCCTCTGGCCCTTAGTTCAAGTACTACCAATCAGGCCGATTTGGGCTTTGGTCTCAGCTTGCTACTTATTGGTTTTGTGAATGTGAGAGGTCACACTACTTCTCTGTTCTGCAGTTTCTTTATATATAAAACGGCAGTAAGGGTACCTACCTCATAGGCTATTTGAGATGCAATGGTATAATGCATATGAAGGCCTGGGCTTGGAGACTGGCACATAATCACCATGTGAAGGTAGTGGTTATGCCTTCAGATCTGGCTCCATGTACTGTTCTCCATTTTTGTCTAGGGAGTGGGCTAATTCAGGAAGGTGGTTTATGTAGCAGCATTCTGGAACCAAACTGCCCTGCTGGAACCCCTGCTCTGCCATTTTTTTTTAGCTGTCTAGCTTGCGCAAGTTTCCTCCCTTCTATGCCTCATTTTTCTCACCCATAGCATGAGATTGGTCATAGCCCCTACAGCAGCGCTCAGCACCTAGAATGCTCCTGTGATGAATTAGCTATTAGTACAAGATCATGCTCATCATGTAGACAATGTCTGGAGGAGAGGGCATCAAGGAAGTTTGGAGGAAACTCCCCGGTTGGAAATCTTGCTCCTTTGTGAGACAATTTTCAAGTCTTTCTGCTGATTCTAAATTTCCCGGAGGGTAGAAGGGGGTGGTATGGGGTTGGGATTTGCCAAGAAGTTGAACATGAGATTATCAAAACCTCATGGAGTTGACTCTGGCCAAACATTCAATCCCACAACAGAGGCAGCGCCTACTGCCTTGAGAAGTGTGTGTGTGTGTGTGTGTGTGTGTGTGTGTGTTAGGAAAGGACTATGCTTGATTTATTTACTGTTTTTTTTTTTTGTTTTGTTTTGTTTTTTTTGTTAATCAAATAAGTGTTGGGGCTTTTTCTGCACTAGCCATGCAAAACAGTGTTGGCAGTGAAGATGGATAAGGCTGAATCTCTTCCTTTGGGAATGTTCAGCAGACATTAATGGCAGGAAAAGTAATCTGTAAAGGCTGGGAGTTCCCTGAGCAAGGATGTTGGTACTTTGGGAGATATTAGGTGCGAGGACCCTGGTCCTGCAGGGACCATGAGTCTTTAGGGTAGTAGATATCAACCCGTGTCGGGCCCTGAGCCTGTAGTAGGTGCGTGTGAAGAGTCTTTGTAGAGGTGTGCAACAAGCCTCTGTATCCTGTTGGGGGAACTAGGAGTCCATGTTACCTGTCAGAGAACTATCATCTTCAACCTTGTCAGAGATAGGTAAACAGAACTCGGGATTGTTAGTATTTAGACAGACTGCTTCTGAGTTGCCTCGCAACCTATGATGTCATCATGTGTCACCGGCCAGCTGGCCACACCTGGAAGGTATGGTTACTTTGCTCCTTAAAAGGGAACAATTTGCACCATGGTCCCTCTCTTTCTTGGCCTCTTGCCTTCTGGCTCTCTCCCCTTTCTCTGTCGGGGTGCCGCCTTTTTTCCCCCAACGTGTCCTGCTCTCCCTTCCCTCTCTCTCTTCATCCCCATCTAATAAACCTCTTTCATATAAAGTCTGTTGTACACCTAATCGTCATTATTTAATTGTCCCCAACAGGGATAAATGAAGATGTAATTCTTGTGAGTGAATTCTCAAGAAGCTGGAGGCAGATGGAGTCACTGTTCTGAGAGTGTTTGAGCAGGAGGAGGCAAGCCCCTGGCTGCTAGCGAGATGAGAGATGAGACCCAGTGCTAAGGCTTGGGCGTGGGAAACAGAAGAAGCAAAGGTGGTGGGTGGTGGAAGGGGGATAGTCATATACCTGTTTCTAATGGGATATTAACTCCCTAAATTCTTAATTTCCCAGGCTTCCCTAGTCAAGCAGGGGACTGCATGCTATAAGGCATGCCTCCTCGATTTATAAGGCATAGCTCCTCAATTTTCTTTCTTCCTTAGTATCAGCCTCCCCTTTGCTTTCAGAGGACAGCCCTTGGGGGCCTAAGAAGTTGGAGCATTTCCGGATATGTTGGCTTGTACCCAGCTTAGTATGAGATCTGAAGATCCAAGAATCAAGGACTCCAAAGTCAGGTCCTCTGTACCATCAGACACACAGCACTGAAGCCTTGGGCTGGAGAAGGTTGAAGGCACTTGTCCAGAGTCCCTCAGTGATGGGGGAGGGGAAGACCAGCTTATAAGACAGGTCCAGACATTATGATCTTGAACTTCCCACTGCCAGTGCCATGGAGATAATGTCCAAGGGCCCCTGTCCTGGTAACATCTTGGGCAGAGCTGTCATGCCTGCCTCTTCTTTATATTTCTCCAAGGCCTGGGGCACCAGCGGGAGGCTTTATGTCTGCTTCGAAGGCAAGCTGACTTGTTGGTTCCCCTGAGACCTGAGTCAGAGTACTTCATGGCTGAGTGACCTCAAAGACAGATTAATGGGTTGGTATGTGGGGAGCGGGTATGGGGGTGGTGGATGGATGAAGGTTAGGTGGTAAGTGCATGCATGAATGCATGAATGGGTGGCTAATCGCCCTAGGCAGTAGAAACAATAGTCTAGCCATAGCAACTGTTCTGAAAACCATCTCCACCCTTTGTGACTCTGAGACACTTGAGGTTTTGAACACCTGTCTGCAGAAGAAGAAGAGGCTGCCACACTTCCCGTATCCCTAGGCTCTCTGCCCCTCCTCTTTGCCCCATCTTAACTCCCTCCTTCCACCCCTCCCACTGACACCGAATATCTCAGATGCTTGAACCTGACTGGACAGCAAAGACAGGGAGGCCCGAGAGCTGGTGAGGGATACAACTTTCCTTTAAAGGCGTGCCCAGCCAGGCCTGACTTGGTTACTGGCTAATGTATGTATATCTGATATGATGGTTTCTCTTCCCAGACAAAGAAAAGAGAATCTGACCTTCTAGTTGCTATCTGGCCCTAGCAGACTTGCCATTTCCTTCCGACAGGCCGTAGAGGTCACACCCAGGACAGCGTCCCAGGCACGAAGCATTGCTGTGGGCTGTTCTGAGAGCCACAGGGCTTTTGTGATGCTACCAGAGACTCTTTCCCTAAGATTCAGTGTTCAGTACTCCTGGAGCCTGTGTGCACTAAGGAGGTGTCCACAAGACTTTTCCTTGCAGAATCTTGCAAGCATCCCTGGCTATTCTTTCTTTTACCCCATGGGCCGTCTTCCTTCCCTGACCCCTGGCACCCAGCCAGTGTCTTTGAGAGGTCCGGCTCTAGGATTGCTCTGATGCAGCTGGACCCTGCTCAGACTGTCTGAGATGGGAGAGCTGGTCTGGAGGTCAGATAGAGAAAGGATGGATGGAGGGTGGGGCTATCCTCCACAGTTACTGATCCCTTTCTCATGTATTTGTTCATTCTCTAAGCAAATATTTATTGACTCCCTATCTTCTGTCAGGTGATCTGTTGGAAACCATATGACCCTTATGCAGGGAGATGGGCAAACTAGCAAAAACAGGTTACTGTAATGAGTGCTCTGAGTGTGTAAGGTGCAGAGCCACGGGAATTTGGGAGGGAGCAAAGCTACCTAACCCAGTCGAGTCAGAGATGATTTCCTGGAGGAGGAAATATCCAGACCCTGAAGGGAAGCCAGAGGGCAGAAGAGGGAGAAGAGTGAGCAGCATGGGGGTGGGGTGAAGGCTGAGAACTTCCTGGATAGTGGAGTGGAGCCTTCTTTCCTCCCTTCTCCTCACTGAAGCTCTCCTACCCCTCCCCCCAGACACCCAGATGCTTAACCGCCTCGGTGGATGGCAAAGATGGAAAGTTCTGAGGCTTCTTGGGAACTTTGCAAACTGATGCAAGTTTTGTGTGGCTGAATGCAGAGTGTGATAGGCACAGGAAGACAAGGGCTAGGCCCTTACTTGTGGGGCTGGTTCTGGGAGCATCGGAGTGTTAGGTGGAGGCTGGTGAACAGATTGCTTAGAACTCAGGGTGGAAATACAACCTGCCATTCCACCTCCTCTCTTCCTATTCCTGTCCTCCTGGGGAGAGAGGGAACAGACAGCCGACAGACAGATCCATAAGTACCAAGCAGCTTTATTGGAAACAGTGATGTCTAGCCATGGAGAGGCAGTGCTCTAGCCACACAAACTCCCTTGTTCACATTCACATTGACTCTCTTGGCACAGACATGGATCGTTAGGTCTGGGGCAGGGCATCAGGAGGCCTGGTCCTCTTCTGGTCCTTGGTTTCTTGGACCAGGGCGATTCACGTCCCAGGCTCCTTCCGGTGCTGTCATGGTTAACCTCTATTGTGTTTGTTCTAAGGGGAGGGAGGAGAAGGAGGGTTATGGGCTGTAATCTCAGACAGGGGTTTGGAGAGTGGAGGAGGGGCTGGGGAGGGTTGGGCTTGCCTTCAGTCTTCGGATGATGCGGTCCACCCAGGGCTGGTCTGGGGGTGCACAGAGCTGGTAGCCCCTTAGTGTGGTGAACCTGTGGTCAGAGAGAATAAAAGCCTGGAACCCAGTATCCTAGAAGGCTCTAGAATGAGGCACAGAGGCTTGGAGATTATGTGTGGGAACCTGTTTCAGGGGCTTCTGTGAAAGGTGGGCCTGGCCATGAGTCCAGGGGTAAAACCATGGTGGTGTCAGCGAGGGCTCATGGAGAGATGGGGCTAGACATTCTGCCCACAACTTACACAACAGCAGGCACCCTGCAGCCATCCTGGATAAGGAGGTAGCGAAAGGCTTTCACGATGTTCCAAGGGATGGGGCGCTGGGTCACAGACAGGCAGCAGTCTTCTGCATCATTAGCACCCCCCAGAGCTGGGGCTGAGGTAGGAGAAAAAGGAGAGAAGACATGGGGATCATGTGGAAGGGAGGCCAGAGCTCTAGATTGCTTTAACTGCATCTCTCTCTCTATGTATGTGTGTATGTGTGTTTGTAGCTGGACCTGATATTCAGCAATGCATGCCTCTGTGGCCCCATTGGCAGCTGAACATACTATAGTCTTCTAAGCCATTTAATAAATAACCATTTCTCTCTGTCCCTCAAACACAGCTCTGGTCGAATACCCTCCCCCAGGTTTTCTCAAGTCTCACCATGTTGTAGCAAATGGAGAGTTAATGAATGGTAGTCACAGTGCTGGGACAGGGCAGCCACTGGACGGTTGCGGGGAAGTTGGCACACATGGATCACTTGAGGCCAAGAGTTTGAGGCCAGCCTGGGCAACATTGATAGACCCTCTTTCCAAACCAAACCAAACCAAACCAAACCAAACCAAACCAACAAACAAGGCCCTGAAAGAGCGCCAACAAAAGGAGGACTAAGCATGTGTCTGTCCCTGTTCTAGTGCTCCTCACTCCCAAGCAGAAGCAAACGCACAGCAAAGCCCCAACCCACACAACCCCAGTGGTGCGACTGAAACTGGGACGAGGCAAACACTCCAGCCTTAGGGCCCTCAAGGAAGATATGCTGTTCCTTCCTTCTGTTGCCTGGAAACTGAGGTATCAGGACATGGAGCCTGAAGAGAAAGAGGCAGCCATAGGCACCACGGTATGCCAAGAGATGCATTGGAATTCAGGGATACAGGTATACTCATAATGACAGGCACACACAGAAGGCATAGAGCACCCTTAGATCCACTGACTGACCCTGAAATTTCAGGGTCTTTCGTGGCCACAGTAATAGTCCAAAATCTAAACATTACCCACAAGTCACTGTCATCCCGACCTTGGTTATCTCCTCAGCCTTACCTGGGAAGGTCCCGAGAGCCAGCAGGCTAAAGGCCAGTAGGACGGCCACACGAGGCGCCATGACAGGTGATGTGAGAAGGGCCACGGACAGGGTGGGAGCCTGAGAGTTCTTGGGTGTGTGCAGAAATCTGTGTGATGCTAAAGGCTCTTCGGGTGTTCAGGGGAGTGATGGGAAGCACCGGGCCTCCTAGCGTGGTGTGAAGGGGTTCAAGAGCAGGAGTGTGTGAGGCTGTGGGAGGCCGTGTGAGCCTGTGTGAGCCTGTGTAAGTTTGCCACTAGCTCCAATTTATGCTTGGGGCTGAGCTTTCACTTTCTGTACAAAAATTTCCCCTCCATGGCCTGTTTTGGGTCTTCCCCTTCACCCCCCTCTGCCCCCTTCTTTTCTGGCAAAACATGACCTTGGCTTCCTTCTTCTCCTCACTTAGTGGCTTCCCCCTCTGCTTTCTTTGGCTTTAGCTCTGAGAACTTCATTAATGTAGCCAAAACCAAACCAAACCAAACCAAACCAAGACAAGACAAAACAAAACAAAACAAACAAATAAATGAAGCATTTGCATCATCAATGGTACTCTGGGCTCCAGATGTGCTGGTTGTGGTGGGATAGAGTTAGGAGCTGGCAGGCTTCTCTGTATACTCAGTACTGACTCCTTTCTGATAAAGTCAACTTCACAGTACCTTTGGAGCAACAAGGAGAGCCTGGATGGCACCTCTGTGCATTATCATGGTGCCTTCCAAACCACCATCTGAGGACCAGTCCCTCTCTTAGCACAGGCAGAGCTGAAAGGGGCGGTTCCTAAGGAGAGAGCCTAGGACCCCTAGCCCACATTCTTGGTTCCTGTGAGTCAGCCACCAGGATCTTCAGGCGTTGATTTTCAGGCATTGTCCATGTTCTCAAATCCAATGCCTAGGTCAGAGGAACGGCTGGGGGTGTATGGCTGGAACAGCCCCTCCATCTTTCCCTTCTCTTGATCCTGGGAACCATGAGGGGATTTCTAAGGAGAGGGGCTGGCCAGCTCCTTCTGAGACAAACCCCTACATTTCAAGGAATTGACAGATAGGGGAGGAAGAAATGTTTTCCCATCCTCGTGAGAAAGACCAGAAGAGAAGACCACAAAGAACAACTAATATGTGGGGCGCTCGCCACCATCTGTGTCCACGCTGAGACCACTGCACATGTGTGCCATATAGAAACGTGTATGTTTGAGTGCGTCTCATGGGGAGACTGGAAGCTGACAGGTGTGTTCTCCCATGACTCTACATCTTAGTTTTTAAGGTGGGCTCTGGGATCCAAACTCAGGCTCACAGAGCCAGCACCTCGCTGTCTGTGCCACCTCTCAAGCCACTGATCCTCTTTTTAATCTGGGAAGGAGAATGTGTTCTTACATTTCTGACTTTAAAATATTTTAAAATTACACTTATTTTTTATGTGCTTGGGGGGGGCACATGCCATAGCACATGAGTGGCGGTCAGAGGGCAACTGTGAGGACTCTGGTTCTCTCCTGCCACCGTGGAGATTGCAGGGGGCAAGCTCAGGTCGTCAGGCTTGATAGCAAGTGTCTTTACACCTCAGCGGCCCTGTAGTCCTGACATTTATCCTTGCTTCCACCCATTGGTAATAATAACAAGAGCGTGCTGACAGTCTTCTGGGCTCGGGAGCAATCACCCTGCCAGCTCTACCTTGCATCACTTTCCCAGGCATTCTCTGACATGTGCTTATCACTCCTGTTGTAATCCTCGTTTTACCCATACAGAGAACAAGGCTCAGAGAATACAAGCGCACAACTAGCCCTAACCCCGTACCCCGCCTGTGCCAAATGTCTACTGGGCATTGCACGCCTCACAGAATCCACAGCACGTGGCAGGGCCGGGGTCAGCACCCTCCACCAGCTGTGCGGCCAGGGAAGTCAGCCTCGTGTCCTGGTGTCCTTACCTATGAGAGCGGAGTGGCCACACCCCTGCGTTTCAGGATTAAATAAAGCTGTTTTAGCTCAGAGACTGGCATTCACCGCCATTATCACACCCTCTTTCCACACGAGCTTCTGTCCATTCGTCCATCCCTCAGTGCTGGCTACCTTCTTTCTTCCCACTGTTGTCTGTTCCCTGCTCTTCTTGCTCTTGTCCCTGGAAGGCTGACCTCTGCAGACTACATTGCCCAGGATCCCTTACCTCTAGGTTTTTGTTTGGGTTGAGAGACAGCAGCAGGAGAGATGTAGGCAGGAAAGTAGTCTCTCAATGCCTTTGTACGGATGTGGTCCTGGCATGAATAATGCAGTTATTCTCAAAGATGAAACTCTGACAATAGCATTAGTATCACCTGGGACCTGTTAGAATCCAGACTACGCAGACTTGATACTCTGGAGATGGTCCAGCAAATTGTTTAATCTCCTTCCAAATGATTCTCATGCAGGCTAAAATCTGACCTAGAGTTACAGGTTCCTCTTTTGCAGGTGTTTGAGACCGTCTGGCTGTGTAGTTCTGGCTGGTCTGGTGTTCATTATGAAACTCAAACTCATAGCAATTCTCCAGTTGTAGCCTCTGGCGTGTTAGGACTATAGCTCACTCTGCCCATCTCTAGCCACAGAACCTCACCTTTTGCCCCTTCCACCTTCTGGATGGTAATGAACCCTCCCATAGTCAGACCCAAATTCCATTAGAGCTCTTTAATCCTGACTCCACTTCTCAAACTGATGTTTCATTAAAATCCTTTTTGTCACTGGTTTTTGTTTTGTTTTGTTTTTGAGACAAGGCCTCTCTATGCAGCCTCACTACCCTGGAACAATCATGTAGACCAGGCTGGCTTTGGGTTCATCATACACAACCACATGCAGCTTTTATAACCATTTTTTGAAGAAATGGCTCAGTGGCTAAGAGCATGTATTGCTCTTGAAGAGGGCCTGCTTTGACTCCCAGCACTCACATCATAACAACCTGTAACTTCAGCTCCAGAAGATCCGGCCTACTCTGACCTCTGCAGACACACACACGCACAAGCATATAATAAGACAGTTTTGAAAATTGTGTTTTCTGGTCCTTCCACCTCTGCCCTGGCAAATAGTCACTAAAACTCTTGCACTGTCTGTAGTCATGAGTCTCTTATGCTGATGAGAAGGGGTAGAAGGGTTAGAAGTGCCAGCCCACTTCACCTGACAGAGAGGCCAGAGGCAGCTTAAGCTGAGAAACCTATAGCCAATAATGTCATCAATATGGCTACACAATGAAACTTCAAAAGAACAGAATTAGGAAGGTTTCTGAATATCTGAGGAAGTGGGGGTTCCTGGAAGGGTGCAGAAGCTCTGTGTGCCTTTTTACATACCCGTGAACATCCCTTTCAAGACTTTCCCTGTAGCCTTTTGTTGTGGTTTGAATAAGAACGACTCTCCCATTTTTTTCCATTCTCTTTGGTTCTGATGTGCTGTTGCCAGCACGGAGTGTGTTGCTATGCCTCGGAAAACTGAGGAAATCAAGGACCTTCTGCTCACAGCCCTGTGGAAGGATGCTAAATTTGTCAAGATCAAGATGAAGAAGGATAATGTGAATCAAGGCTTACTGCTGTTACACCCCAGTTGTCATAGACAAGGAGAAGGCAGAGAAGCTGAGGCAGTCCCTACCTGCTGGTTTGGTGGTGAAGGAGCTGAAATGGACCAGTCCTCTGCATTTGACTATTAAAAACTCTGGAAAGAAAAAAAAAATACACCCCCTCCCCCCACTGGCTCATATATTTCAATGCTGAGTCATCAGGGAGAGGCTCCACTTGAGAAGAATTAGGATGTGTGGTCTTGTTGGAGAAAGTGGGTCACTGAGAGTGGGCTTTGAGGTCTCAAAAGCCCGAGCCAGGCCTGGTGTCACAGTCTCTCTCTGCCTGTGGATCAGGCTGTGCTGTTCAGCTATTGCTTCAGTACCTGCCTGCATGTCACCATGCTCCCCACCATGATTATGGACTAAACCTCTGAAACTGTAAGGCAGCCACAATCAAATGTTTCTTTATAAGGGTTGTCTTGGTCATGGTGTCTCTTCACAGCAATAGAACAGTGACTCTTTGCAATATTCTTTATCACAAACAGTAAATATGTTTCCCAAGTTCTGTGAGCTGTTCTAGCAAATCAATCAAGCCAAATGTGAGGCAGGATGGAAACCCAGAGAAAACTAAGGGGATATAAAGCAGGGAAAGGAGCCTTTTATCCCAGGATCTAACTTGCCTGTTCTGCTGACTGATAAAGCAAAGCTGGCCTGCTGAGGTAGTGTGTTTTCCTAATGATGTCTCAAGAGAGGGGGTCAAAGCAACAAATGAACTTTACTTACACGTGGTCAAAATGTTTGTAACCCTGCATTCTAATATCAGTACTCTTCTCCCGCCCATCGGTCTGAACATCTAAACAGGACTCCTTAGAGAGCTGCCTTACCTTTGCATCTACACAAATAAATAAATATATGCACACAATTTTACTTAAATTTTAAGCTTTGCTTAATCTTTTTAAAAAAGATTCATTTATTTTACATGAGTGTTCTATCTGCATTTACACCTGCCAGAAGAGGGAATCAGTTCGTGTTATAGATGGTTGTGAGCCATCATGTGGTTGCCAGGAATTGAACTCATAACCTCTAGAAGAGCAGACAGTGCTCTTAACCGCTGAACCATCTTTCCAGCCCCGTGCTTAATCTTTTTAATCTTTTTAAATTTCAAGAACATAATTTAGGATCACACAGTATCACACAGGCGCGCACACCCACACACACACCCACACGAATGTACGCAAACATGCACATTGAAGAGACACTTAAGAATGACTTTCAAAAGCCCACACTCTTTGGTATGTGTTCTGTTCTTTTATGACTCTGAGAAGAAGAGCAAGAAGCTTGTCAGCAGACCTGGGAAATGAGCAACTTCTGCTCATGTGTCCACAACCAGCTCTGTCTTGGCTGGAAGCCAGAATGTCCTTAGTTCTGTCGGAAGTTCTGTCTTGGCCAGAGGCCAGAAATGACAGAGAGGTTTAAGGGTTCTGGTTTGTGCTCTGGTTTCTTGTGATCTCTCCTTTTCCCTTTACATGGCAATCTAGTGGGTGTTGCCACCTGGAATCTATTCATGATCAGAGACATAAAGTCTCTGGCTTTAAAGCTGTCTCCAAAACTCCAGTCCAGCCACGAGGATGTAGAGGTGCATGGTCATCTACCACCAGTCCAGGAAGACCAGATGGACCGATCATCTCGCCTCCCTATTTCCCTCAGCTCAGCTGAGTCTTACTAACCCTTAGACAAAGACCCTCAGTGGCGACTCTTCCTTGAGGCCCTCCTACTGCATGGGAGCCCTGCTTCTTTGCTTCTTCTTAAGCTCTCTTCTAGAAGAACTTTCTAAAAATTTACCATTTGCTTTCTGTGAAATCTGCTCTTTGCCTTCTTGAGTCAAGGAGCCAGAAGCTTTGGTGGCTATTGATTGTCAGGGACTCTAGTCCCCTGAGTTATGCTCACCCTAGGTGAGAAAACATGCAAAGAGTCCCTGCCATTTCCATTTCGATCTTTGTTTAAGTACTTAACAAGCTTTAATTTTTGCTTCACTCAGCCATCCTGGAGTTTCTTGCAGTATATTCAAACAGCTTTGTCTGAGTAGAGGTCCTTGTGGAGAAGGGAACTCTTCAGGCCACAAGGGGGCTGTGTTGAGCTGTGGCCTCCTGCTGCCCCTGACAGCATTGCCTGTGGCCTCTAATTCACTTCAGTCCCACCACTGCTGAACTGAAGCCAGCACCACTCCAGCAGCTGTGGGGCTCACTCCCAGAAGACTGCTTCTAGGTTCAGATGCCCATCACAAGCATGGTTGTGGCTTAGGCTTCTGACCAATGGTCTACATCATCAGGGGTTCCCATGAGCCTTTCATCAGTTCACAGCTGCAAGACTGACCCAGCACTGTCATCAACAGGTTGGGGTGGGAAGAGTCTCCATATAAGGTAATCAGAGGTTTCTTAAGTCCTGAGTAGTGAGTAGAGTAGGCAGTGTTTGCTCTTCCTATATCCTTACAGCATGCCACCTATTTTTTTGTCAGAATCTCCAGGGATACTGTAAACCAGGAGAGACTTCAGGAAGTAGATCCCCAAAATGGAATCCTGCGATTGGGTTGCTTGTATACATAGATAGTCTCTTTGCATGGAGAAAGAGGACCCAGGGATCAGGGGGATGTAAGAGTGTCACAATCAGTTAGAACATCACCAGTGAGACACAGGGTGGGACCAGGGCCTCATTTTGAACACTCCTCTTCTCCTAGTCCTTGCACTCCCTCTTGAAGTATGACCCAGGAGACACAGAGATGAGTGGATAGACGTGATAGCTGGGTAAAGCAGAGCGGACGCTCAAAGGGGAGACCAGATGTGGCCAAAGCGACGTCACTCCCGTCTACGTTCCAGGCAGGTCTCATGTGATTTTCTAAAGTCTCTACGATAAAGTAGCTTTTCTAAGGGCTGTTGCACTATGTGACTGAAGGATCTGTTTGTTCTTTCCCAGAAAACCTCTTGCCATGTAGCCCTCTTTCTTAAAAGATTTAGGGTTCCTAGAGCCTGGTTTAGATCTTTTCCATTGACAATATTTTAGTCAGTTCAGGATGTCACATCTCTTCCCAGGGCCAGAGATATGACTTAGGTCTAGTTCTCCTGACTGACGCTCAACGTCCTGCTATTTCGCCCCTTGGTCTCATACGCTTCTGCCTGTGAAGGAAGAATACAGCCCAAATGGGCTGGAGAGGTGGTTCCTGGGTTACGAGTGCATGCTGCTGCCACCGAGGGCCTGACATTTGTTCCCTGTACCCCATAGGGTGGCTCACAACCACCCATAATCTAAGTTCTGGGGGAGCTGATTCCCTGATGCCCTCTTCCAATGGCACCTGCACACACACACACACACACACACACACACACACACGCCCCCCCCCCATACACTTAACCCAAAACAAACCCAAACAAATCAAGTCAAGCCAAACAAAATGGTTCTTTGCCCCAGGGCCCTGGTATGAAACTCAGACTATAGTTCCCCAGTGACAGTGTAAGCTAAGGGCGTTGTCTATGCTACAGCACCACACACAGCTGGATGTGCACGAAGCATGCACATGTAAGAGAACAGACCTTAGATGTTTCAGAAGTCAAGGGGTGAGGCATAGGAAGGTGGCTAAGCATTTAGCTTGTTGGTTTTTGCTTCAAGTCTCTAGACTTGGAAAAAATGGAGAGAAGTGAATGGTCTGATGTTACAGCTAGGTCTCTAAGATGTGCTGGCACCAGAAGGGAGTTGCTGCGATGGCTCGAGGGGTGGCCTACAGGATGACAAAGAAGTTAAGTCCTTTCAATGGGCAAACTTTCAGGCAGTGCATTTACAGTCTGCTGTGTCTAGCAAGAAGGACCAGTGTTTGAAGCTCTGCTAGTTTATGTGCAGTGGCTGCCTGCCCTCACCTCTAAATGGTTCAGTCATGAATCCCTTCCTACTGAACCTCCTTGAGTATGCATTTGCTTTCAGTCACACAGTAGTATAGTGCAAAGCTGATGTGGAGTTTCAATTATTTCATTACCATCTCCCTTGAGTGCCTGTTGGGAATGATCCCAAAAATCAGCAGGAAAGAGTGCAATACCGAATAGCAGTCTACAGAGCATCTGTGCTACATTCACTCAGTGAGCATGTGTGGAGTGCTCCTCTATGCCAGGCTGTCCCCAGCACTGGAAAACAGCAGAAAGCAAAGCAGAAACATTCCTGTCATTAAGAATTTCTATTTCAGTGAAGGACATAGACAACATCTATAGTCAGATGGTAACAACTGCCAAGAAGCAGCTCAGAGAAGGCAAGAGTGCGTGGCCCAGCAGCGAAGAGCACTTGCTGCTCTTCCAGAGGTCAGGTCCCATCACCCCTATCAGGTGGCTTCCAACTGCACAGAACTCCAGATCCAGGGATCTGACACCCTCTTCTGGCTTCTGGAGGCAAGCTCACATGCGTGTGCACACCACATACGCATACATACAAATGAAGAGACCAGGTGTGGGGGCACATGCCTTTAACTCCAGCAACAGCCAGGGCTTTCTAGTTCCAGGGCATCCAGGGCTATATGGTGAGACTCTGTCAAAAAAAGGGGGATGGGGGCAAAGGTGGTAGGGAGTGCAGGGGTATGTGTTATTTTTAAATCAGGTGGTTAGAGAAAGTAGAGAGTTAACATAAAGAAAGAAAAGCCACACAGAAATCTGGGCAAAACATTTTTGATAGAGAAAACTACAGATTCAAAGGCTACAAAGCAAGAATATGAGGAGTAGCCTAGAGGCCAAAAGAGGATAGCAGTAAGAGATAGACAGTAAAGGTTGACAGTGCATGGCTGTCAGCTACTGTAGGTTTCTACTTTACTGAGTGACTCAAGGAGCCATTATCGGATGAGCAGGGCCCTGACATGATCTGACTTAATGTTTAAAGATTCTGTATAGCTGTTAAATGTTGGCTAGACCAAAGTGGTGTGAGAACAGAAGCAGGGAGTGGGGCTGAAGGCTATTGCAGTAATTCAGGGGACAGAAGGTGGTGCCTGGAGTTGGTGAGACATGCCCAGATTCCGGAGAGAATGTAGAACCTGTAGACTCAGCAGAGGACACAAGGGAAAGCAGGAATCCCAATGGCTGGAAGAAATCAGTGGGTGGAATAGTTATCAAGACGTGGATGGCAGCAGAGAAGAGGGTTTGTGGGGGACCAGGAGCTTGGTTCTGATTGGCTAGGTTGAAGCTGTACACTGGATACATAAACGGAAATGTTAAGTAGGTAGCTGGCACGTGTCTGGTGTTCTGAAGATACACGTTTGGAATCACTTGGGTGGTATTTAAGGCCTGAAGACAATAAGGTCACCAAGAGAGAGCGTGTAGGTAGAAGAGGTCCCATGTTCCAAGCCTTGAGACTTGCCAAGGTTAAAAACCCTGTGTGGGAGCTGGTTCAGATAGCAAAGTGCAAGCATGAAGGCAGCTGTCTGCATCCCAGCATCTGCATGGAAGCCAGCTACGGCACATCTGTAGATCCAGCATTAGGAAGGCAGAGGCAGGTGAATCCTCTGAGTTTGCCAGCCGGTCTGTCTAGCCCAGCTGATGAATTTCAGGGTTAGTGAGAGACCTTGTTTCAGGAAGTAAAGTAGACGGGCTGGAGAGGTGCCTTAGTGGTTATGAGCATTTGCTGCTATTGTAGAGACTGGAGCTTAGTTCCATGACTGAAGGAAGATAACCAATAATGGCCTCTGGCTTCACATACATGTACAAGCACACACATCCCCAAATGCACATGTGCAAATGCACACACGAAATTGGAGAGGTAATGAGGAATCGAGGTATGTGGGGGTGCTAGGAAAGTGCCCAGTACTATGGCAAGCACAGACATTGCGGTGGTTAATGCTGCCTGGATGTGGAACCAACTTTGAGACAAGCCTTGCGTAAACCTGCGAGGGATTTTCTTGGTTAGAGTAATTGCCGAGAAGATCCACTCTGAATGCTGGCAGGACAGCTTCTTCACTGGTGGGCTGGATTGGGAAAAGCTCTTCCCTGGGAAAAGCTCTTGTTGTTTGATGTGACTTGGTCTTGCTGCTGAGTTCATCTAGCTCATCAGGGCCCCTAGAGAATTCAGTTTCTTCATCCTTCCAGGATGGGTGAAGTCTAGCGGCTCTCTAGGACTCCCCAGCCCTTCCTGGCCAGACAGACTACAGAAGTGTCTGACCGGTCTACCCAGAAGCTCTCCAGTGTGAAGACAGCACTGTTGGGCTACTCAAGCCGGCCTAATAATCCCCTGCGGGATTGTATATGAGAGCGGCTTTCAGTCACCCACAGCCAGCCATTGATTCAGATTTCACTGTGTGGAGGGGATGGAGGCCTCCAGATCACGGAGGGAGGGAGGGCAGGAGGGAGGTTTGAAATGTTTCTGACTACGCACGGAACCTGAGGCTACCACCTCAGCCAAGTTGCCTTTGTGAGGGGTCTGGTTCAGTGACAGCCCTGAGTTAGGAGACCTCAGGTGTCTTAGCTCAGTTTGGCTTCATAGCCACCAAGGAACCTGCCTGCATCGTCTTCATGCACCCGGACCAAATCCTTGTACCAGAGCTGGGAGAATTGCATGAAGGGACCTTTGTCATTGGGACAAGAAGCTCTCTAGCTCCACCTGAGCCTGGGGAGTCACCAATCAGTGTGTTATTAGCATGTGCATGTGCTATGGTGCTGTGTTGGCTGATGTGTCCAGAGCGTCTCTACCCCCAGGCCTGAAGGGAGCGCCCTGAGCCTGGAAAGTATGGTTTCAGACTGGAGCAAGTCTCGGTCGAGGCACACTAGCTGTAAGGATGCGAAGGCGTTAGCATCCCGAATCGCCTAGTCGCTAATGTCTTCTGTCTCCTCCAGCTCCTCGCCAAGGGGACAGGGCAGGGGCAGGACCGGGGATGGGGCTCGCTTTCCAGCGTGGGCTCCGGTCCCGAAAGTCCTAGCGACAGACCCACGGCCAGGCCCCTGAGGGCCACGGGTGTTCAAGCCGGTGAGAGGGTAGCCGCGAACTCCAGACGCTTACCTTCTCCGTCCCCGCCCAAACACCCCGACGCACCCGAATCTGCGCCACCAAATGTTGAAGACACAAAATCACTAACGCTTGGCTTAAAGGCGGAAGGAAGCTTACACCTCCCCAGCACTCTCCTTCTCCTCTTAGGTTCTTGAGCAGCTTAGCAGCAGACCCCGCCCTACGCGAAGGTTTCTTTGCTCCCGGCGGAACCCCAGAGGCTAAATGCGGCTTCTGTGACGGATAAAAGGCTCAACGAGCGGAAACGAAATGCGCCCTGTTCTTAAATGGACACAGATAAATAACAAGTCTCTTCTCTAACTCGATATGCGTCAAATAATAAAAACAAATTTAAAAAATAGTTCCACAGGGATGAGCAAGCCAGGGCTGCGTCGTCTTTAGCAGACCTTAGGCTGCGGCGACGCTGCTGCCCCCTGGTGGCGGAGCCGGTGGCGTCCCTCCCTTCATCCTTGGCAGGGGCAGATGCTCACAAGAATTAAATTTTGTTACTACGTTATTATCACAATCAATGCATCTAAAGCAAAAATTAACAGTACCAACAGAGTGGTTCTGCCGTATTTCAGTCGGACACCAAGGGAGAAACAGTGATCGTGGAGAAATGACATTTTAGCTAACAATTTCTGTATCCTTGAGCAACAGCTTAGCAAGCAAGAGCTCTTGGTGCTCTAGCAGAAGACCTCAGCTGGGTTCCCAGCATCGCCGTGATGGTTCGTGAGATCCCGCTCCTTCTTCTGGGCTCTGAAGGCGTCTGCACACGCCATGTGTGTGTATATGTCATTTTAAAAGAAAGAAAAAAAAAAAAAACCATACAAAATTAGAAAAAAAAAAAAAAGGCTGGGCAATTTTGACATTCACTGATCAAGAGCTACATGCAGAGAAGAGAAACATAGATGATTTTTAACAAGTAGTATCATCTTGTCCCAAAATATAAGAAGAAAAAACACAGGTGAAGGAAAGAAAAAGAACTTCACAAAAGAAGCCGGATGCTTCTGGAGACACAGGCAAAGGATTAAAAGTAGGGGGAAAATGATTTTGCACTTCCATGATAACAAGTGACACACTCCACGTTTCTGACCTCTACTGGGTCACAGACAGAAACGGAAGATGCCGAGTGTTATGTGTGCTGTGCTAGCCCCAGAGTACCCATTTCAAACATATTATAACCAATAACGTGATTGGTGGCCACGGGGCTGGTGAGCCACGGATGAGGCAGACTGGGGGTCGGGGACTGCTAAGATAGCTGTCAGCAAGAGCACTTGCCACACAGCATGTGTGCCTGGGTTCAAATCTCGGCACCCACCTCAACACCTGAGTGTGGCCGTGTCTGGGCCTGTGACCCCGGCGCTAGGGCAGACAGGCACAGGGTGACAGCTGGGGCAGGGTACCTGACGCCCTCCTCTGGATTCGCTGTACACATGCACATGCCACACTCACAAAATACATTCATGCATACATACATGCATAAACACACAAATGGTACAAGTGTGAAGTGTGGCTAGCGCGGTATCATGGATGAGGTGTTGTTAAGATACCAGCCAGCTTGGAGAGACGGCTCAGAGGTTAAGAGCACTGGCTGCTCTTCCAGAGGTCCTGAGTTCAAGTCCCAGCAACCACATGGTGGCTCACAACCATAAGATCTGGTGTCTTCTTCTGGCGTGCAGGTGTACATGCAGACAGAACATTGTATACACAATAAATAAATAAAATATTTTTAAAAAAGGTACTGGCTTCTTTCCGTGGGATCTGCTTTCAGGTATTTGATAACATTGTGAAGGCCCCAGAGTTGGCTCTAAAGAGGTTAAGGGACTGACAAGGAAGGAGTGAACCAAAGGCTACAAGAAGCATAGGATTCTATAGCACTCTGACTGAGAGCTGGTGTGTGTGTGCGCACATGTGTGTATGTGTGTATGTGTGTGCACACACGTGTGTATGTGTGTGCATGTGTGTGGAGTGGAAGTTTTGCTTTCTTTAAAAACAGGTTTTTGTTTTAAATGTGGGATGTGGTGGTGTTTTTACTTTGTCCCCAGCTGATAATTGCCTTGTGCAACTCAAAGAGGGGCCTGGCCTTTGCCAGCTGGAGAGGGTGTAAACGCGAGCCGGGAGAGAAATGGATGTTTTGAGGAATGCTTCTCCGAGAAGGAAGAAGGCTGCTCTACTGTGCACGGCAACCCTAACTGCAGCTGAGTCTAAAGACACCCACATCCCCGGCTCCTTCCAGCCTTCTTTCTCTCCTGCTTACTGTTGGGCAGGTTGCTCAAGGAAGGGAGAGGTATAAGGAAACCCAGATAAAAAATAGTTTAAAACTATGAGGCTTAAACCCATGACCCTGAGATTAAGAGTCTCGTGTGTGTGTGTGTGTGTGTGTGTGTGTGATGGAATAATTTAAATATATGGCATTAGTAACTTCCTGAATGACCCTGACCATAACTTGTTAGAAGGTAGTGATAACGCAGTTAGGAAGGCAGTGCTTCGGCAGTTAAGAGTGCTTGCTGCTCAGTCTTGAGGACTGGAGTCCGGATTCCAGTCCCGCGTAACAAGTTGAGTATGCATGTCTGCAACCCCAGCCTTCAGGGAGAGGAGGCAGGAAATGCGGGGAACTGGCTTCCAGCCTGGCCAAGGAAACACCAGCCCCAAAATTCAGGGAGAAATGTTACCTCAAAGAAATAGGTGGAGATTGATTTTAAAAAAATGATACTTGATGTCCTGTTTTTCCTAAGTGTGTGCGTGTGCCGAGGCTCATGCACCTGCACATGCACACGCATGTTCACACACACAAATAAATAAATAATGGAAAAAGCATTAGATATTTTCTTAAGCTGAGCATGGTGTGGGGACTCATACCTAAAACCCTAACATACAGAAGACTAACAGTGGGCTCCAGCTTTGGCCTCATGGTGAGCTTAAGTCTGGGCTCCACAGAAAAACCCTGTCTGAAAATAACAGAACAAATGGTCCAGCAGAATCGATCATTAGGTAAAGCTTCTACTGTCAAGACTGATGACCTGGGGGCTTCCTTTGTAACCAGCAGGTAGCACTAACGTTAAAAGGGTTATTTTTCAATGTGTGCATCTCTGTGTGTGTCTGTGTGAGTCTGTGTGTGTGTGTGTGTGTGTGTGTCTGTGTGTGTGTCTGTGTGTCTGTGTGTGTGTGTCTATGTGTGTCTGTGTGAGACTGTGAGTCTGTGTGTGTGTGTGTCTGTGTGTGTGTCTATGTGTGTCTGTGTGAGACTGTGAGTCTGTGTGTGTGTGTGAGTCTGTGTCTGTGTGAGTCCATGTGTGTCTATGTGTGTCTGTGTGTATCTGTGTGTCTGTGTGTTTATATGTGTCTGTGTTTCTGTGTGTTTGTGTGTCTGTGTGAGTTATGCCCGCATTTTCAGGTGGCCCATGGAGTGCAGTGAGGGCTAGAACGAGCCTACAGCTGCCCGCAGCTTCAGCTCAGGAGAGCTAATGCTGTCTTTTGACTTCCTTGGGCACTATTCATATGTGCAAAAAAGCAGACACATACTTGAAAAGAAATTTAAATCTTAAATCAAAGAAAAATAGAAAGCTAGGACTAGGGAAACCAGATCATTGTAACACAGCACTTGCCTAACATGCATGAGGTCCTAAGTTCAATTCCCAATATAGGTTAAAAAGAAATAAAGAGGGAAAAGAGACAAAAAAAGCGCAAAGATTTCACAGTGCTCTAAATGACCCACCGTAGCTATGTGACAGGTGTTTTCCTCACACCCTGCTCTCAACATACATGCAACCTTGAACTTACAGGCAGGCTGTTGGTGTGTGACCCTCCTGCCTCAGCCTCCCAAGCAGCTGGGATTGCAGCCCTGTACCAACAGGCTTGGCTAGGTTTTGCTTCTACCTGATTTTCCTCTCACTTTACAGCTGGCATGAGTTTGGGCAGGGCTGACAACAGAGGTGTCTAGATATGAAAGGCCCTTCACCTTTTGTAAAAATCTGACTCTAAAGTAAGCCTGGGAAGGGGTTAAACTCTGGAGGGTCAAGAGAGGGTGGGGCTTCTCCAGCTGATGGGGGAGATTGTCCTGCAGGTCCAGCTGTGTACACTGGGCAGCTAGGGAAGTGACAGGCAGATGGATACAGGAGTGTTGGGAGGCTCTAGTGTCAGAATGCCCATGTCTCAAAAAAGAGGCATAATAACCACAGGGGTCAGAGTTTTACCTGGCCCCATCCAAAGGTGGCGTGGTTGTGGGAGTGGTGGGTGTGGGCAAGATACCTCACACGGGACTCTATGGATGCCGAGTGTTCTACGAACTCTACACAGCTTTTGACAGAGGGGATTCCCTATGAGCGAGCATCTGACGTCAAGTTTTTTGCTAGCCCTCAGGTATAGGGGCTTGAAGTAGAGATCACATTTAAACAGGCATTTTATATTGCAGTACGCTGCATACTCTGAGTTTGCAGGCTAAGATGACCCCTGATTGCACCAAGTCTGGTAGGCTCCCTTGTCTTCACCAACCCAGAAGGACTGAGAGGCAGATGCAGACACTTGGACAATTTTGTAAGTGGTAAATGTGTGGGGAGGGTGTGCTGCTGTCACTAACTCCGAGTCCCTGCCTTCCTTGCCCTTCCTCCAGGATCTGCTTCTTGCTTTCTCACATTATCATGGCTCATCACTGGGTTTTCCACCCCTGCCGGGGACAGGAGGGTCTCTGCTCTCAGAAGAGGTAGAGAGAAGCCTGGTTGGAGTATGTGAAGGGAAGATGGAGTTATGCTTGAATCCTGAGCTTCCAAAGACCTGTCCCAGGAGACTTGGTCCTTGGCTTCCAGAAGCTAAAGGAGGGGTTGAGGAGCGCTCAGTGGGGGCACTTGCTGGGGAACCGAAAGGATCTGCGTTTAGACCCCCAAGCACCCACACAGAAGCCAGGCATGGCTACATGTTCCCGTCACGCTGGGACTACGGGGTGGGACAGGGTGGTCCTGGAAGCTTGATGGCTACCCAGCCTAGCCAAGCATGAGCCCAGGTTCAAATGAGAGAACGTCTCAAAAAATAAGGCTGAGAGCTACAGAGGAAGACACCTGCTGTCCTCCTCTGGTCCCTTCATGTTCCCCCACAAATGTGAATACAACTCACAACACACACAAACACACACATACACACGTGCACATGTACAAATTAACAACAATAGAAGAAATTAAAGGAGCCTGAGGACCCTAGGTTCTAGCCACAGGAGAAGAGTGGAAAAGAGAGGGGAAAAAGGAGGAGGCTTTCCTAACTGGAGGCAAGCTAAGGGAGGCAAGGGGTCCAGACTGGGTTGGGAAGAAATCACTCTTTGAAACAAAAGAAGAGGGTGGGGCTGCAGTCAGAAGGGGCCCTCTGGGTTCTCAAGAGGGTCAGGCCACTTTTCACACCTGGAGTAATGGTCCAGGATTGGGGGAGGGAGGCCTCAGAGGCCTGAAGAGCCATGGAGTATGTGTATGTGTGCATGTGTGAGTGTGTGTGGCATGTTTATGTGATTGTGTGTGCATGTGTGAATAGGTGTGAGTGTATGTGTGTTCCCACTCATGCTCTGGTTCTATTATCTTTCTATTGACAGTTCCCTCAGAGACCTTGGCTCACAGTGGCCTTTAGCCTCCTTCTACCTGATCAAGGGCCTTGGTACCTTGGAGATAAAGTACTGGAGTGGGTAGGAATGTGGGGCTCACGGTTCTGAGCGTGGCCCCCAGAAAGCATGGCCTCACCGAAATAGCACCGACTCCCTGTGGACAGAAGCGCCCAGGAACAGAGGCATTCTGGTTGAGGCTGGAGCAGCTTTTTATTCAGATAAGTATAAATCATATCTTCAAGGAAAAGGGTAGGGTGCCGTGGACAGCAAGGGCAGGTCTTGGGACCTGAGTGACCTCTTAGGGAGTACAGTCCTGCTGCCCTCTTCCTCATTCCTGCGAGATTCTCTTTCTTTGCTCTCTGGGTCTGTCCCGGGAAAGGCAGCTCAACCACATAGGAAAGGGACGGCCATGCAGACGGATGGTTGAAGCAGGACAAGGGTGTGATAGGACCAGCGTGATGTGGGTGCTCTGGGGCCCCTGAGCATTTCTGATTTGTAACTCCCTCTTTGCCCGTGAGTTGGAGCGCGAAGCTGTGATGAAGTTCAAGGAGGATCTCCAGGCTGGTCACTGGCTATGGCCCTCTTGGAGTCTGCTCAGACCTGGGAGGGTAGAAGAGGGGTGTGAGAGGCAGGTCTTGGAAGCTCCTCTTTGCTTCCCGACAGCCCTTTTCGCATGCTCACCCCTTGCAGCCTTTGGAGCCCTTTCCCTTCTTTCCAGACTTGGAGGTCCCTCTGTTCTTCCTGCAGCCCGGGCTCTGCTTCCCCGGGGCTGGAGGCCGGTCCAGGCGTTTCATCAGCTTCTGCACCCAGTCTTCCGCAGGGTTTGCACACAGGTCAGCCTGAGAGTGCTTCCGGGGTGAGAACCTGCGGGTTGGAGGTTAGCAAGCCTTCTTCTTAGTCTGGCCCACTGTACCGCCCCGGCCCAACCACCAGTCTTCGGGCACTCACAGGATGGCCGGGATGGGGCAGCCTAAGCTGGGTTCTTGCTTCCTGTACCCTCGGACAATACTATAGGGAATCTTCCTCTGGCTGTACTTAAGGCAGCAGTCCTGGCCTCCTCCATCACTGCCTGAAAGGTAGGAGCACAGACCCTGAGGCGGCTTGCAAGGTGTCTCTTTGGCCCCTTTCCCCAGCTAAAGCCTCTCCCTCCTTGGTACCTTCGGTCCAGGGGACGCAGAGAGCCAGGAGCAGGCTGAGGAGGCTCAGAGCCAGTGTCTGAGCCATGGCTGTGGTTGGGTTGAGGATGAGACCAGCGCTGTAGGTGAAGCGGACAGCTGCGAGTTGGGGTCTGTGTGTGGGCTGCTGCTGGCTCGCTGCCTATTTATGTACTCGGAGACTTCCCTTGCCCCCCTCCTTTTCCTGCCAGCTGGATCAGATGGCGCTAGTGTGAGCTTCTCTAGCCCACAGTGAGCTCCCGCCTGTCTCCTCATCTCTTCTTGGTCCTTCCAGCCACTGTCCCCGGAGCATGATCGTCTCCTCACTGCCCTCCAGGCTGCACACATTTCCTCCCCTTCCAGTAACCGTCTGTCCAGTTAATAACTAAGAGTTCTTTACATATCTCTGCTAACAGCCTTCATTTAGATTCCTGATGTGCAAATGTTTCTTCTCATTCTGGGTCTCCTGTTGGTAGTGCACAAAATATGTTTTGTGAAGCACAGTTTCCCCCTCCTCCCTATCAGCTGTGATGTTATCACAATACCACATTTGAAAAATCATTACCAGATCCAGGACCATGAAAGTTTCCTCCGCTTTTGTTTTTTTTAATCACATATATTTATGTTTCTGTGAATTGAAGCGTGAGTGAGGAAGTGGGGAGCTCAGGTCCTCTGCAAGAACAGTACCTGTTCTCGAGTGCTGAGCCATCTTCTGCCCCCTCTTACATTTTGTTTTGTTGTTGCTTTTTTTTAAAAAAAACTTATTTTAATTTTTGAGATTATAATGTAATTACACAATTTCTCCCATTCCTCCCTAGGGATTCTGATAGAGACTGCACTGAATCTCTGGGCCGTTTAGGTTCATATTGTTATCTTAGGAATTTTCAATCAGCAAATAAGGGATTTTTAAATTTTATTTTAAAAAATAATTAAGTCAATTAATTAACAATATTTTGCATTTTCTGAAGTATAAGTCTTATACCTATTTAAGGTTATTTATAACTATTCTGTTTGCTGTTATAAATGTAATTGTCTTCCTGATTACCTTTTATGATTTTGTTGTAGTTGTTCTGAGACTCACTATGTAGACCAGGCTGACCTTCAGTTCGCAGAGATCCATCAACCTCTGCTGGGATTATTAATTGCTAATGGATAGATGTCCAACTGATATTTTTTGTGTTTTGGTTTGTATCTTCAAGCTTTGTTTAATATATTAAATGTGTGTGTGTGTGATTTCCTTAAGATTTTCTACATATAAAGTCATGTCATATATTAATAATGATAAGTTTTCTTCTTGTAATGATCTCTCTCTCTCACTGTAACTTACTCTGTTGGGTTGAAGTGAGCATGGCATTTTGTCTTGCTCCTGTTCTGAAGAGAGTTCACTCTTCCTCATTGAGGATGATGTTCACTGTGGGTTTTTTCTAGATCCTTTGTTACGTTGGGGAAGTTTCTTTCCATTTTCAGTTAAATGAGTGTTATTTTCTCATCATGAAAGGGTATTGGATTTACCTTTTTTTAAAAAGAAGAGTTTTTTAATAAACTAATTTATTTTTTATGTATATGAGTGCTCTATCTGCACACCAGAAGAGGGCATCAGATCCCAGTATAGATGGTTGTGAGCCACCGTGTGGTTGCTGCGAATTGAACTCAGGACCTCTCAAAAGATAATGTTCTTAACCATCTCTCCAGCCCAGATTTGTTTTTGTTTTTTTTTTATCATGTGGTAAGATCATATAGATTTCCCCTTCATGTTAATGTAATTTTTTTATTTTGAACCGTTGTTGAATCCTGAGAGCAAATTCTACTTGGTCACAGTATATGATACTTTCCTATGCTGCTGATTTTTTTTCATATTTTGTGGAGGACTTTGTGTGTTCACTTGTAAGGGATGTGAGTTAGTTTATAGTTTTCCAGTTGTGTCTTTGTTCGGCCTTAATGTCAGGTAATGCCAGCTTCGGAGAATGTGTTAGAGAGTGCCAGTTCTTCAGATTGGGAAAGCTTTGAAAATGATTGATGCTGAAACTGTTCTAAATGTTTGGTAGAATTCACATTTGAGCAATTGGACCTGATATTTTCTTAGTTTGGTATTTTGAAATTGTTATTCCTTATTCAATCTCCTTACTTGGTGTGGATCCATTTGTGTATTTCTTCTCTAGTTGGTTTTGGTAGTTTTTGTGAGTTTGGAATTTGTCCATTTTACTTAGGTTGTCTAATTTGTTGGAAAAGAGTTGAACATAGCACCATCTTTTTTGTTTTTGTTTGTTTATTTGTTTTTAAGTTGAGATAGGGTTCCCTGGAACTCACTCTGTAGACCAGCCTGGACTCAAACTCACAGAGATCAGCCTGCCTCTGCCTCCCAAGTGCTGGGATTAAAGGTGTGTGCCACCACTGCCCAGTTTATTGGACTCTCTCTTTTTTATTTATGTCTAATTGTAGTGATGTCCCCACTTTCATTTCTGACTTTAATGACTTGATCTTTTAAATTTTTAAAAATTACTTTATTTCATGTGCATGGGTGTTTTGCCTATATGAATCTGTGCATGTGGGTAGGCCGTGCTCTTGGCCAGAAGAGGATGTCAGATCCCCTGGAACTGGAGTGACAGATGGTTGTGAGCTCCATGTGGGTTTTGATAATTGAGCCCAGGTCCTCTGGAAGAACAGCCAGCGCTCAGAACCACTGAACTGTCTCTCCAGCCCTTGCACACAATTTTAAAATTATTTTTTGAGGGTTTTATCACATGATATAACCCTGGTTGTTCTGGCGCAAATATGTAGATTGGGCTGGCCTTGAATTCACAGAGATCCACCGACCTCTGCCTCCTGAGTGATAGTATTAAAGGCTAGTATTTAAATTTTTCTTTATCATCTTTCTAGTCTTTATTTAATTTATCTCTGCTTTAATCATATCACTTCCTTCTTTGTATAGATGTGGATTTGGTTTGTTCCTCTTCTGGACAGTCACTGGAAGGAGCTACCCACATCTATGGTGTGTCTACCCACCGCAGTTATACAGTCAGGAAACTGCTGGAGCCAGAGAAACCGCTTCATGAGTAAAAACATTTGTCTTGAAAGCCTGACGTCCTGAGTTCAATTCCAGAGCCTGTGAGAGGAGGGCATTTGCTGCTGTATGCATCTGTAGTAAGATGGGAGACAGAAACAGAAAACTTAGCCTCAACGAGGTGGAAGGCAAAAACTTTCACCCTGAAGTCGTCTGACCTTCACACTTGTGCTGTGGCACATGCAAGCTCACGTGTGTGTGCGCGCACACACACACACACACACACGCACGCACGCACGCACGCACGCACGCACGCACACACACACACGCACGCACGCACGCACGCACGCACACACACACGCACGCACGCACGCACGCACGCACGCACGCACGCACACACACACACACACACACACACACACACACACTAGTTAATTAAAAAGGAGAAAAAAAAACCCTTCATAGATATTCTCAGATGCTAACCCTAATCTAGAAATCCCCTCACAAGTGTGACTGGAGGCAGAGGCTTTGAGAGCGCAGCGTGGGTGTTTTTTGCTTTCCTAGAGTCCAGCTACAAGCAGGTCAGAGGGACAAAAACGTTTTACTTTTGGCCTGCTTACTTGAGTCTTGACAGTGAGTTCATATAGCCTGTTTGGGACTTCATCTTTTCTGTTGTGGCCACTGCATTTCTTTGCTGCAGTCAGAACTCAGATTCTTCTGGCTTCCAACCTGAAGGCCGGTGGCTCTCCTGGACAACTCTAGGCCATCAGTGCCAGCCTGGGATACTGAGATAAGCAGCCCTGTGAACAGCAGTTGCCAGGCTCTTGGCCTCTCTAGTGTGGAGACAGCCATTGCTGAGCATCCCAGATAGTACCCCATACGCCAGACTAATGAATATCCTTCTTTAATGTGCAGTCATCATATCTGTTTGGCCTCCCCAGAGAACCCTACTACAGTAACCTGTTGCAGAGTTTTCTAAATAGGAAGATGTATGCGCCTAGAGCAAGGTATGTGCACGACAACCATCTTGTCTTGACTCTTTTCCAAACTAGCTGCACTTCCGAATCACCTGGAGAGCTTGTTAGAAATAATCAGTTGTTATCCCAGGTCAGCTTGGACTCTCAGACAGAGCCAGATAGCCTGCATTCTTGCCAGGTCATCCAGGTAATTCCAAACATTTAATAGGTGAGGCTGAGAGAGCCTGGGCCAGTTCTCTTCCCATCCCACACTCCAGATGAGCAAAGAGCTTGTGGGAGGGAACAAAGGTGGTCTGAGAAAAGCCATGTCCTCTCCCCTCTCCTGAGAGAGGTTACTTTCCAACCTAGAACAGAAAAAAGGGGGGAGGGGAGATGAAGAGTAAAAAGGACACTGTGTGGCTTCCACTCCTAAACTCTCAGGTGCTTCTCTTGCCTAAGATCCTGTTGGCCCTTGTCTTTATTTACGCTCTTATTTGTGGCATATGGTTCTCCCACAGGTCCCATCATTGCCCAGGTTCCTAGAACCTGAAACTTCTTCCTAGCATAGACCAGGAACCTCTCCTGTCAAACTTGAGCCTGCAGAGGTAGAACAGCCTAAAAGAGATGCTCCATCCTTGACTTTCAGGGGTGTGTGTCTTCCTGCTTGTTCCTGGGCCTAGAGTCTAAATGAAGGGCCTTAGATGGGGTAGATGAAGATTTGATGGGGTCGAAAACTTTGCTGGGCCAAAGCCAGGGGAGGACACTTCTGCCTTGAAAACAAAGGGGCTGGCAAGTTCCTGCCCCTACCTGGTCTGTGACTGGACCTGGGGACTGAGAGGGGGACATTGTAGTGGCCCCAGGAAGGAATAAGGCCAGCAGAGAGGTTAGATGAAGAGGCTACCTTTCCCTAGGACTCCAGGAACCCATACCCAGTCAGTCTTCTACCCTTAGCTGCTGGCCTACCCTCATCCTTCCCCACAGCCCTCTTGAAGCCTAACAAGCCCAGAGATCTGGCGTTTACATCCTAGAAGCTCGTTGGGTCCTGGGGCCTTCTGCTTGTGAACAGCCAGTGGGGAAGGACATAAAGACCAACGGCTGTCAATCAACCTGAGATTCCAGTGTCCACTTATGTGTTCTAGTCCTGAATGTGAAGGTTCTGACTCCTCAGAAACCTGGTTACTGTTTGACAGCCCCACCGAGGCCAGGAACAGAGGATTCCTGCATTGTACGGGGTGTAAAGAGTAGGGCAGGTACTGGGGCTGATGGCTGCTCTAACAACTGGAGCAGAACTGACATCTCGTCACCAGACAGAGCCCCTGGGAAGTAGGAGAAGCTGTGTGTGCTGCTGCCTCCCTCAGCTTCAGTTTCAGCAGGTCTGGGACAGGTACCTGGGGCCATTCTGGGGTAGAATTCTTAGGTGTTGCAAGAGTCTGGAAATCCCCATATTGGACTAGCCACATTCTCCTCATCTCTGGGCCTGCCTGCTCCTGTCTGCTTGGGGGCTCCAGGCAGCAGCTGCTCCCCTTAAGCTTGGCAGACAAGAGCCAAGGGAAGGGCATGGCGGGAATTTCAGCTCAAGGGTTGGGCTAATCCTGGAAAAGGCTTTGGGGTGGGCCAGGACTCATGGGCCTGCATATTCAACCAGGGTCAAAGGCCTGGGCACTTTGGCACTCCTGGTTTCCCAGCAGAGCATTGAGCCATCCAGGAACAAGGTGCCATGTGGAAAAAAAAAAGAAAAGATGGTGGTTGTGTCAGCAGGAGCCGCTCAGTCCCTGAAGGTGTGAAAGTTGTGTGCCCAGCGGAGAGGGGCATGTTGCCCAGTGTGCAACTGTCAGGGGTGGGGTTACAATTAGGTGGACACTTAGAACAGCGTTGACATTGCGGGTACATATCAGAGTGAGGTAACAGTCAGCACGGGGAAGGATCCTGGTGATCTGAAAGTGGGGTTTGGAACTGGGTTGTGATTTTTGCTGATAGAGACTGGTTTACATTCGATTGGCCCTTTGAAGATGGAGTGGAGTAGGTCACTGAATTTAGGTTTGAGGTTAAGCTTGGCCAAGGAGTTACCTGTGTGATTGGTTGGTTCTTGACTTCCATGACGCTCTAGGGAGAGATGGGCAGCTCTGCTCTGCTTGTCGGCTGATCTCTGGGCTCTCTGTGTGTGAGTTTATATATCTATCTGGAGTCATCCAACTAGGGCAGGTGGCCATCCAGGTCCCAGGGATAAAGAACATTACAGCCTTCTATGTCAGGCTCGTTTGGCCATTCAAACATCTCGTCAACACTCACCGAACCACCTTTCCTTGGAACACTGGTCTCTTTCTGGGAATGAGGCTGGAGTTTGGTTTAGGGGTAGGGCCATAACGCTGGGATTATAGCTAACATTAAAGTTTGAAATAGAGATATAAAGGGATTATGTCTTGTGTCAGGAGCCCCTTCCTGGGCTCCTGGGACTTTGATGGTTCCCAAAGGGTAGCCTGGATTAGTCTGCCTGCTTTGTTCTTCCCTTGTCCTTGCCTAGTCAGAGTTTGGGGGTGAGTAGTCTGCAGGTACGGGGACCTGAGTAGACTGAGGCTTTTCCTGGTGAGAAGTATGTGAGTAGCTGGGCTTCTAGAGTAGATTGTGAACTCATGTCCTGACTTTGGCAAGTCTTTAAAGAGGATCTTCCCACGTGAACAGTCTCTAGCGTTCACCTATCTTTGTCATCATTCTTGATTTGCCATCCTCAAGAGTTGGAGACACTGGTGTTCTGACATTTTCCCATGTAGTACTCGAGATTGAGCTGAGGCCTTATATATGTAAGGCAAGTGCTCTGCCACTGGGCTAGACTCTCCTTTGGTGGTTCTTGGCCTAAGAGTCAAGTTGTTGAGGCCAGGCATACATGTGAATCTAAGACTCTCCCATTAAAGGACAGATAATAGGAAAGAAGTTACAAGCCAGGTTTAAAGGCAGGAGAAGAGCCAGTATGGTTCATGTCTTTAATTATAGCACTCTGGAGGCAGAGGCAGGTAGATCTCTGTGAGTTCAAGGCTGCTTGGTCTACAGAGTGAGTTCCAGGACATCCAGGGCTATGTAGTGAGACCTGGTCTCAGGAGAGAGGAAGGTGGAGTCAGAAGAGAGCGAGAGGCTTACTGGGGGAGAGGAGCTTAAAAGCTGGATTTGGACAGCATTTGTGTCTGTGGATCTGTGTAACCGGCTAGCTTGTTGTAAGCCCGCCTTCGTCTCTGCATGACTGTCTTGCCTGTGCCCGCTCCAGCATGTCTGACTTGGGGTGTTTATGAGTAGGTAAATTTTCTAGACAAGCTTTTTCACAGTCTGATTCAGTTTTTGAGTTGAGTGGTTGACTTTGTCAGTGAACCTGTGTGACTGGGTCTCTGTTTTCATGTGAGCTGGCTTCAGCTCCTCCTTTAGCCCTCCCCCTTCCCCTGACACACCGCAGCTGCCAGTACTATTTACCGCAAGTAATGGCTTCCCTTCCCACTGTCTGGATTCCCATGGGTCAGGCTGCCTGCCCAGGTCCCTGGCCCTGTGACCTCTGAAGCAGGCCTGACCTTGAGAGTGCTACACTCTGGAAATCCCCAAAGCTTCTTGCCTGGGTAGGGGCTGGGAGAAGATATGTGGAGAGGGAAAAGGCAAGAAGGGCAGGACCCACCCTCCTGGAAACAAGATCTTTTCCTGATTCTTTCCCAGGCTTCTCCTCCTTGCTCTTCTCCCAGGCATGTGTTGAGGGTCCCGAGCCTGGTCTCTGGGGTGAGAAGAGACACTCCTCCCAAGCCCATCCTGTTCGGTGTAGCTCTGTTCCGTGTCCACACCAAACTCAAAATTGTCTTCCCTTCTTTCCTGTCTTCGCAGTGGACAAAGGAGCGGTTTTTGTTCTCTGGCTGGCAGGCCTGGCTCCAGGGTCCGAGTGGACATTAGGCCCTGGTGGGTCGGCCTAGTAACAGGATCCTGACCGCAGCACCCCCTGTGTAGACACGGTGCAGGAGCACCACGTTATCCCCACTTCACCTCTGCTTTTTGTCACTCCTGTGTAGGCTGCAGTGAAGAGGCACAGGAGTGAAGCAGACAGACAGACAGACAGACACACACACCATATGACACAAATAGTCACACAGACAACACATACACACACATACTCACACACAGGCATAGACACACACACATGCACACACACACACATACTCACACATAGGCATAGACACACACTACAGTCACACAACAAACACACTCACACATGCACAAACATGCACGCACAAACACATACTTACACATGTGCACAAATACTCCCCCACCCCACACTGAGCCACACACACTGGGACCCACTGCTAAACAGAAGTGAATCTTGCAGAAAGAATATTCTCTTATGTCTTATTTTCAGTTGCCCAATTTTTTCCCCAGGGAATTCTACTTTATTTTTATTTTTTGTTCAAAACCATATTGAAAATTGAAGCCAGGGCCGACCATGCTAGAGAAGCTCTTTATTGTTAAGAGATGTTCTCTCTTCCAATAAGATAGAGCTCTCCCAAGAGATACTTTTTATCTACTTTTGCTAAGTCTAGTAAGACATGACCTTCCCCCAGCACCCAGGAGATGCAAACAGTTCTCTGTGGATTCATGGCCAGCTTGGTCTGCAGAGTGAGTTCCAGGACAGCCAGGAGTGCGCCGTGAGACCTGAGGTCGTGGTGAGGGTCGCTATTGTTATTAAACACTAGAGACAGGCCACAGAGGAAAGTGTTTATTCAGTTCAACCACATCACAGTCCATCACTGAGGAAGTCAGGACAGGAACTCAAACAGAGCTGGGACCTGGAGGCTGCAGTGGCTGCAGAGGCCAAGGAGTGCTGCTTCCTGGCCGCCTCACCATGGCCTGCTCGGCTGCTTTGGTATAGGACAAAGGGCCACCAGCCCAGGGGAGGCCCCACCCACAATAGTCTGAGCCCTTCCTGTCAATCACTACTTAGGAGAATACCCTTCAGGCTTGCCTACAGCCGGATCCTATGGAAACATTTTCTTAGTGGAGGTTCCCTCCTCTCAGATGACTTCAGTTTGTATCAAGTTAACATAAAACTAGCCATCACACCTTGTATTAATTTTTGTTTTGGCCAAGTGGTGATGGTGGTGGTGGCGGCAGTGGCAGCCGCATTTAATCCCAGCACTCCGGAAGCAGAGACAGCAAATCTCTGAGTTTGAGGCCAGGTCTACAGAGTGAGTTCCAGGACAGCCAGTATACACAGAGAAATCTGTCTCAAAAAAACAACAAAAAAATTTTTTGAGAGTCTCGTGCATACTGTGTATTTTGATTGTAATCACCCCTTGATGTTCTCCCTAACTCCTCCAGCGCCCACCCAAGATCTCTACCCATCCCCACCCCCTCCCAACTTCGTGTCCTTTCTTAAATTTATATTTTATAGCCTACTGAGTTCAAATATGTGCATTCCACAAGCGAGGGCTCATGGAGCCATCCACTGGACTTCAGTTGACTTACCAAGGGCCATACCCTCAACTAGAACGGACTCTCCCTTCCCAGAAGCCAACAACTTCCAATAACTCTTGTGCTTGGAGCAAGGCTTCATGTCTTCCAGGCTATTTTGAAATGTTCTTCTTGAGAGCCAAAAGGCAATGCTTTAGAAGGTCAGTGCCGCTTATCATGACAGGAAGTGCTAGGGTGACCTTTACATTTCTAATCAAGCACAGATATATTCCTAACATCTGAATCAAAGACTGTAAATTCTTAAATTTGTGCCTTCATGAGGCTTCAGATTTTCCTCCTCCTAAGTCTAAGGAAAGGTGGTGGGTAGGACTTTGCTGGGATTGTGGGAAGGCCTCACCCACCATCAGCATCATGCTGAGTCTCTGCCTGGAACTCAGGATCCCTCAAGTCTCTGTTGAGCCATCCCTCCAGCCCTTTGCTGTGGGAAGTTGGTCAGCAGCATGAGCCCAGGGTGGGTTATGACAGGCAGGAGCCTGTGGGCTGCCATCAGGAGGACCTGCTCCACCCTCAACCAGGATGTGTGCACAGTAACCTGCCTTCCTACCTCAGGCCACCACGACCCTTCCAGTCAGTTCCCTTCATCCAGGCCTCTTCTGGTCATAAAGCGCTGTGGCTCTTTGCCCAGCTCTCAGCAGCCAGAGAGGATGCACCAGTCACAAGACCTCCTTTTCATCTTTGGGGTGCTCCAGGAAAACACCTGGGGGGATGCTGGCTCAGCGGGCCTGGTCTTCTGTCTCTCTGCCCTCTGGACCAGCCAGGATCTGGGCTTCCTTCCTTTCTTTGTAGGAGCACCATCATCTGAGGTTGAAACAAGTCCATGTTTTTGCCATCTGGACTTTATGCTGTGGACACATTATACCAAACAACCATGTTCTCCTGGATTAAGCAAGCCTTGCCTATCCAGTTGGTTACTGGTGTTAGGTTCTCTTAAGACCAAGGGCATCCTGTCACCCCTAATACGATGTCATAAGTAAGCCCAGGGCTTCCTCCATTATAGTTCTTGGCCTCTCTGTGCTGTGTTGGAAGGCTTTTGGTGGCCAGTAAGCATTAATGAGAATACTTTGTGGACCCTAAGACAGAAAGTCTCTGTGTTGGTGACCTTGAGGAGCGAATGAGAATCTAGGCAAGGACTCAGGGCAGCCTCATTTCCCCTGAGAGCACTCCTCCCTCCTCCTCTGCTGAGCGTCTGGTACTTTCCTTGGAGTCTCCTGCAGCTTCTGTGCTCCACTAGCACCTGCTTCAGATGCATGAGCAGCTTCAACTACCTTTGTGTGTATATCTGGGCTCTTATACTACCTCCAAATTTTTGTGCAATAGACACTTTCATGGTAACTTAAAGAACCCCTTTCCACCTTCATTGTTTTCTTGGCTTGGCTCTCCTGTGAAGCCATGGTCCCTTCCTAGATTCCCCTTCACCCTCACACTCATTGTCCACACACTGATTAATTGATGGAGAAACTTTCTTCTTTTGATTCACAGAGGACACCTATTAATTCTCTGTTCTATTTGTGGGGAAAGTCTGTTTTCTCTCTCTTCCCTTAACAGGCATAAATCTCCATCGCTGACTTCCATCAGGTCTGTGTGTTCACCCACCCAGAACTGCCTTTCTCAAGGTTGTAAACAATCTTTTAGTAGCTAAACTGAATATCTGCATCTTAGGTTGTAGTACATTTAAAAAAAGCATTGGGCTATATAATGTTTATTATTATTTGCTCTATGATCATCATGGCAGTATTATCTAACCTGCTATCATAAATAACAAGTATTATCATAAATAACAAGACACAGACACCTGTTAGATTTTATAGTTGCCTTATTTACCTTGGGCCAGGCAGATATTCCTACCTGTGCTGTATGAATCACCTCACCATCCACCTCCCAGCCCCCATCCAATGCCATCCTCCTTAATCCTCCTCATTAACCATCCTATCTTCCATCCATAATCTTATAAATACTTGTTTTTATTCTTCACCTGGGCCCTTTTATGTCATTATTGAAGTCCTTCCTCCCATCCCCACGTAGTTTGTTCTCTAGGCTAACCCATCATGGTGTCCTCCTTGTTCCTCTCTTCCTGTCCATCTGTGTCCTGTGATTCTCTCTTGAACCTGAAAGCCAAGGAACCTTAGCCACACCTACCCCATTCTGCCCTGCCCAGGTATAGGCTGTTTAATCAGCCAAACAGGTATGCCTTAGGCAGGTTTACAAAACAAGGATGGGTGTAAGCAGATCTTGAGGGCCAGACCAATCTCCAACAGTCTTACATGGCAGATCTGCACTTCCCATGCAATTCAGCATTTTGTTCTTGAAGATCTGGTCTTTTCACTTCCAGGGTGACACAGTCTTCTGTTGGTTCTGCTACCCCAGGGACCACTATGTTCCAACTTCTGCCTCTTAGTTTCTCTTCTGTTTTCAGATTTATACCTCCACCTCACTTCTAGGGACCACACACAAGGCCCCCAGTGCTTAGGCAAGCACTACGGGCCACACTGCACCCCAATCCTCCAGTTTCTTAAAGCAAAAGCCCCCTAAGGCCCAGCCCTTACCTGTCTCCATTTTCACCCACTCCCTGGAAGGCCTCACCTGATTTTCTTACTGAGACTACAACACGCTGCTAGGCGACCCAGCTGCGGTTCTGCCTGCCTTACCCAGTCTTGTCTTTGAGGAACAAGGTGGGGTGGGACTGCAGCCCCCATTGGAGGGTAGCTTCTTGTGAATATAAAGCTCCCAGCCAGTGGAAGAACGTCAAAGAGGATGTGGCTTTTGTTGTTTCTGGTACTCACTGTAAGGCGGGAATGCTCTTCTGAAAAATGCTGACTGCTGGGACTGCCAGCAGTGGGAGGCCGAGACACCTCGGGGTGTTGGGGGGGTGGTTCCAGGCACTGCAGGAGACCTAGGATGCAAACCCAGGGCTTCGGGTAGGGAACTGGGGACCCTCTTGGACCTTTCTGGCATCAGATGAGGACTTTCCTAATTTTTTTTTTTTTTTGGCATCAGAATCAGGATTTGGTGGCCTGTACATTCAGTTACCGTGTTTGTCTACACAGCTTGTCTTAACCTTCATGCTTTCTTTAATCTTAGTGTTTTCTTTCCTGTTCTTCCTCTCTTGCACTGTAGATGACCAGTTCTTGGGCTCTAGGGCTCATCAATCCCACTCTGAAATAAGGGATGGAAGAGTGTTGGTTAGTGGGCCTCTGTGAGGTACAAGCCATGGCTTATACTTGGGCTGGAGAGATTCTTTTTGGAGGAAGTCTCTGATTTGCTCTCATTCTGTAGGATTTCCCCTCTGATACTATAGGTAGGAAAACTGCAGCACGTGGAGGGAGGAGCTTGTGGGTAGGTGGGAGTATGCTCATTGTCTCCTCCGTGAAGGGCTGGATCTGATTAGAAAATGAGTCACAATAAACATTTACATCAACCTAGTCAGGTCTCTAAAGGCCTATCTAGCCTTTTAGTTAGTTAGCCACCTAAAAACTCATAGCAGCGGGGCTGGAGAGATGGCTCAGTGGTTAAGCACTGGCTGCCCTTCCAGAGGACCTGGGTTTAATTCCCAGCACACCCATGGCAGCTCACAACTCACTGTGACTCTTGTTCCAAGGGATCTGATGCCATCTGTGAGAACCAGACACTCATTTGGTACATACACATTTATATAGGAAAACACACATACACATGAACATTTTTTTAAGTTAAAAAATCAGTCCTGAATGATATTTGGTTCACATGATTATGGCAAATCTTTGACACTATGTTAATTTAAATTTATTGGTAAGACAAAAAAATAAAGATGTCTTTAAAATTAATGTCTCCACCTTCGTTGGTAGGCCAATAAAGATGATACTTGTTTTATTTACTAAGTCTGAAAAGAGTATTTTAAATGATCACTCTCTAGCTCTGCTTAGATAAATTTGGGTTATATAATAACCCATTAATTTGGGTTATTATACTGTATTTGATATTCTTATCTAGTATCTAGATATGTCCATATATCTGCAGGCTTTGCATACTATTTATGTATCTGAGATTCATCCAAATGTTCTATAAAAGTCTGAATAGCTTAGACTGTGCAAGGAAATCAGGAAGTGCTGTACTTTGTGGACCATGCTTAGACACAAAATCATCAATAAAAATCTTTGCATTTCTGCTAATTGTTTGGCACCATTTAGAAAAAAGATATTTAAAAGATCCTGCTTTATCTGGTTAAAACTTGCTTTTTTCTTTTTAAAGGATTAGAAGAGATTAAAAATTTTTCTAAGAGTTATTATTTTATACATGTGCATGTTTTGTCTGCATGTGTGGCTGTCCACCATGTGCATGCCTGGTGCTCTGGAGGCCAGAAAAGGGCATTAGATGCCCTGGAACTAGAGTTACAGAGAGCTGGGAGCTACCACATGGGTGCTGAGAATTGAACCCAGGTCCTCTGGAAGAGCAGCCAGTGCTTTTACCAACTGAGCCATCTCTCCAGCCCTGAAAGCTGGCCTTTATCTGCTTGCTTTAACCATTTATTGCCACAGTGTGGATAAGATGATGCTGTGAGTCAAGTAAGTCTTCTATGCTCACTACTGCTCTTTCCCAAACTTAACAGATGTTTAATGGTGATCTACGTAGGCCCATCAGACAAAATCTCCCAGTTAAAGGTTCTGCCGCGCCAGGGATTCTAAATTCTACACTCAAGGTAAAAACTAAGGTTATATAAGACCTATGGATCTGTAATACTTCTGCTTACCAGATTCTTTTTAGAAAGAGTGTATTTATGGCCCCATCCTCCTAAAATGTTGTTTAGGGAAATACTGAACTGATGGCCTCCAAACTAAAGTTGCATTAGCAGGTTTTCGGGTGGATGCTTGTGTGCTCCCAGGTTGTATCACCACCTCTGTGTGCTCTACTATGGCGGATGACAGCAGCAGAGGGCATGGCGGTAGCCGGAGTCTGCGTGCATTTTTGATGGTAGAGATAATTGAATGTGGACTCTTAGATGAAAAAAGGATGGTTTTTGAGCCAAGAATATGGCTCATAATTAACACACTTGGACAAGGTCTTTCTCAGAGTCACACTTCTGTGAACCTCTTCACCCTGAGTGCTTCCTCCTGTGTCAGAACATCAGTGACCCTCATGTGACACTGTTGAGACTATGCCTGTGTCAGAACGTCAGTGACCCTCATGTGACACTGTGTTGAGACTATGGCTACAGCTATCATCAACGTGTCATCACACAGTAGTCACTGTCCTCCTGAACCAGAAACGAAGGAATCTCTGAAAGAAAAAGATTCACGGAACCATTAAATTCTAGCCAGAAGACAAGTTTTCATAGCCTTCAACAGCAGCTGGGGTAGGTGACAGTTGGGAAACAGGCATTGGCAGAGCTAAGTACATTTTTATAAACCTTGAGGCAAGAATCGTGCCACGCGATAGCTATAGATGAGAGGGGCAGCCGCACCACGGGCAAAGGTGATGTTTGTGGAGAGGAGGATGATGTTCTGAGCTTCTTGTACTTTGAGACAGGGTCTCACGTGTGGCCTGACTGGCCTTGGACTCACTGAGATCAGCCTGTGTCTGCCTCCCAAGAGCTGGGCACCTCGTCTCTTCTGGATTGGAACAAACCATTTGCAATGTCCGTGCATAAATAGGGCTCAGTAAAAGTTAAAAAACAAGAATATTTTTCTCTGCACTTGCTGATTAATTTCCCTTGTTTGTTTTAGCCTTTGGCTTTTGTAATTAAGTTGGGAGCATAGGATTTCCCCTCCCTTACCTTTCTCTTTGGCCCCGAGATATGAGACAGGCAAAGAGTTTAGTGAAGGAACTCAAGCCCAATTTTATCTTTAATTACACAAGAGATTTCCTTTCTGGTCAAGTCTTTTAATTCACATTCTAGGTTGTCTGAAGCATGAGTTTAAATCTCCTTCCTGAGATGAGGACAGACATGTTTCTTTCATACCTCAATAATGCACAGAGAAACAAAGAAGACAAACACCTCATTTCGAGATATGGAATACATTTTGGGTCTTCGCTCCTCACCTGTTCATTAAAATGACAACAATGGTGCTCTTACAGGAATACAGAAGTTGGGGGCCTAGAGGCTGCCATCACATTGGGTGTTCTCCATTAGCAGAAGAACATTTCTGAGGTGAACCCTGGGACCTAGGGTGGGTTTCTGTGTTGAGTGGCATAAGCCAGTTTAGGGCAGTGTCGGGGACAGTGGTGGGGCTGGCCAAGCCGTCGGGAGTGTGGCCAGAGCTTACTGTCTAGAATATGGGGAGCGGTTAAGAAGGACGCGATCACTGACTTCTCCGAGGACCCAGATTGGCCCTTGGGCCCTCTGGAGTCCTCTGTCTTAGTTTTCTTGCTGGGGCTTTTGGCTTGAGGCAGAGCCTTTTCAACATTTTCTTTGGTTTTGGCCACTTTTCCAGGCCTAGAGACCATGGATGGCTCTGTGTGAGTTTTGCCTCTTATCTTGGGGCTAATAGATTGAAGAAAGGATTTCATCTTATTTTTCAAGCTAGCCTCTGGAAGAAGGCTGGGACCAACGTAAGCAGATGCTGGCATCATCCGCCCTGGCGAACCGTGACCTTGCCAGGTTTGGCCCTGAAAACGCTTTCCCTGGATTAGTGGGCGGTGGAAAGGCCTGTCCTGGAAGGCCTGGGAGAACACAGGCTGGGGGTGCCCAGCCATCCTTGCAGGTTCCGGGATGGCACTTGCCTCCATTTGACTGCCTTGCATGTTGTGCTCAGATTCTGCCTCCATAAGGACTTCTGGAGGTGGATCTGGGAACTCCAGCTCAGGGGGCTGCTGGGGGCTGGACAGATGGATGTCCTCCAGACGCAAGCTCTGACCCTGTTGCGAGCAGCCTTGGGCTGTCCTGTGCTGCAACTCTGGCTCCGCATGTCCATCCTGCTGTGCTTTCTCACTGGCTGGGGAAAGCCCGAGACCTGTGTCCCCTTTTCCAAGGTCCCCCACTGCCTTGGGTTTCCCTGGTTCTTCCCTCTTCTCTGTCACTGTGGGGGCATGGGATGAGTACTTGCTCTTGACAGGCCTTTGGGGCTCAGGGCTAAAGGGTTCTTCTGGGCTGGTCTCTTCCCCAGAGGTCCCCATCTGAACTTGGGCCTTGATCATATTCCTGCAGACCTGTGAGGCCGTGGATCCCTCAGCAGCAGAACCATGGGGCACTGCTTTGGAACTAGGCTGCCTTTGCTCCTGGCATGCAGCAGCTGGCTGTTTTTTAAGGTGGGCCCTGTTTACATCTGGGGCTGGAGGAGAGTCACATGAGGTGGGCTGTTCCTGTAGCACTGTGCTTTCTGGGATGCTTAGACTCCCAAGAAATTCCTGCATGTATCCACTCTTCAGGCCTGTTACAGCCAGCTCTTTGTACTCCTCCTTTTCAGAAATTCCAAATTGCATTCCTAGGATCTTTTTTTTGAGGTGGAAATTCAATCTCTCCAAGATCTCTGTGTTTAAGGAGCAGGGGCTCTCCAGGGCAGGCTGGCTCTCCAGAGGTATCTTCTCTGTCCTTCCTTCCACCTGTACTTCAGGCTGCAACTCTTCTGCAGTGTTGGCAGAGGCCTCACTGTCCTGAGTGCAGGGCTCAAGTGAACCTTCAAGGGAGGTAGTTTGGGTCTGAGCTTTTGGTGGGCTTTTGACAGGCCTGGACATCATCTTTGTGCCTCTAGGTTGGATAGTGACTGCTGGGGATGTGGGCCTAGAGAGAGCCATGCAGTAGACGGTAGGAAGGCCTGACAGGAAGGCCAGATACTTATGCTGTAAAGTTGTCTCCAGTTTCTTAATGGTTTCCTGGGGCAGAGCTTGGGGCCGCTTACAGTGTTCAATGAGGGCACCCGACAAGGCCTGCCTCTCCTGGTTGTTGGACTTTGCTTTCCAGGGAACAACTTTCTGATGCAGGTCAGGGATGTTTTCTGCCTGTAACTTTGGGCATTGGCCTTGTGAAATCCAAGAGAAGGGAGCCATTGCTGCCAAGGTTCCGGGGATGTCGCCTTCCCGAGAGCTCCAGGCTCGGCCCGGGACCTTGCCCTCATGGATCTGCCCGCACTTGGCATCCACATGGCTCTTCAACATGGCCTTTGCCTGGACAAACAAGTGCGGCATGTGGATTGACCCTTTGCCCATCCTGGGTGACAACCTGTCACCAGAGCCATCAGCCTTTGGGTCCCCTGGGATGCTTCTGCAGGACAGCTGGTCTGTGGAGGAGAGGAGCAGGTGAATGGATCGCTGGATTCTCTGGGGCAGTCCCCAGCGCAGGTAAATCAGCTGCTTCTGGAGGTGGAATTCCAGCAGCCTGCGCGCATGCTCTGGGAGGAAGAATTCCCTGGTTGGGTGTGAGGAGGACTTCCCTGGCCAGGAAGTTTTTACGGTCCTAGCTTTACCATGCAGTTCACACTGCACATGGCTCTGGGTGTACCAGCTTTTTAGGAAGACAGCTGGCGGGCCCCACTGGAGCCTGACCTGCCTGTCTAGGAGGTGGCATTCCAATGCTTCACACTCTTCCAGAGTCAGAAATGGGACAGTGATCTGTGGCAGTCCTTCGTGCTCACAGGGAGTCTTGCCCTCTGGAGAAGTTGGGGAAGAGGGCAGGGCTGACTTATGTGGTACTTTGGGCAGGAAGGGGAGTGAGAGCTCCCTTGAGGGTCGAGGATCTGTGGGGGACTTGGGTGTGCTCTCGTTCTTGGAGACACCTTGAGAGCTTAAGGAAGTGACATCCAGGGACTCACTGTGAAGGGATGGAAGGCCACAGAATAACTGGCTGTAATATTTACTCTGAAGATTGCTCCTTGAGTCGTTAGCTTGTGCCTTGGGGAGTGGAGAGCAGTCATTTAGGCATTCAAGTTCATGAGAGGGCAAGTAGGTATGGATTTGGTGCCACCAGTGATTTCTTTGTTTCCAATTGATAACAGACCATTCAGAAACCCAGCAGGTCTGGATGGGCAGGCCTGCCAAATAAAAGCTATTGATCTGGTGGGAAATGGTCCCAATTTTGTCCAAAGTGACCTTAGAACTACTGTTCAGAATGGAGGAAAGTGGATTTTTTCTGGATTGACAAAATAATGTCGGGTCTGGCAGAAGCTGCCTCATGGACTCCTCCACACGTCTGGGAAGGCCCCATTTCTGGAAATGTATCCATTTTTTTACATGTAGTTCAAGAAGCCTGCGGACTTTAGGACTAAATAATGGCAGGTGGGAAGACAGTGCTGAGCCCATATGCAAGGACATAGCGTGTGTCAAGTTAGTGATCTTTGGGTTCAGGGACAGTAAAGACACAGCGGACCTCAAGTGGTGGTGGTCTTGACCTTCCTGGTCAGGCTTTGTCTTGCTTTGCATTATTTTTTCCTCAATCACTAAAACCACAGGCCCCTTGAGCCTTGAGGAAGCCACAGACTCTGAGACCATGGGCATGTCTGCCAGATGAAATTCCTGTCCTAGCTGGTGGTGATCAGCCCAGCATTGCTGGCCTCCACCTGCGTTAGTTAAGTGCTCTGTTAGTTGTGTTACTGGTTCAGTTCCAGATGCCAGTGGAAGCTGTCTGGAGTGCCCAGAGTAAAGCTTCATGTTCTGTTCAAAAGACACACTGGATATGGGCAACATCTCCAGACAGGAAGACCTCCGTGGCAGTCCCAGTAAAGCAGGGGACAGCTGGCTTTTCTCACTCTCCAGCAACTGCTGAATCTCTAGAGTTGCAGCATCACAGATTTGGCAGCAGGGATCTACACACAGGAACTGCTGCACATTTTCCTCACCAGGGAGCCAGCTTTGGCTAGGGAGAGAAAAATGGCAACCGTTAGTTAATGATGGTGTGGTATCTGCCTCCACGGGAGAGTGTGTCTGGGGATTGCTGTGTCTTTCCTCCAGTCCCACAAGTTCAGAGCCTACACTGTGGGAAACGAGGTCCTCATGGGAACCATTCAAAGTATGGGGTGTCCCCGCTGCTGTACCCAGAAACTCTTGGGAATCATTCATGCTCTCTAGAAACTAAGTAGAGATAAGATGGTGGGGTGACAGTATCCCAGCCACTCTCCCCCACCCCGAGGACAGACAGGAGGCAATAATAGCAGCAGGGTCCAACCAGACCCAGGGCTCTGCCCTTGAGAGGGAACAGCTGGACACAGTGTGCCACGGTGACTTCTTTGTGCGAAATCCACTCCCTTGACAACTAGTGTCTGGGTGCAGCTCCAGCGATGTCTGCCTTCAGGAAGTTTGCGTTAGCCTGGCCTGGAATGCAGAGCTGCTGAGACCCTCACATACAGACTGGGAGTGGGATGGCTCTTCCCTGCTGAGGCCTGACCCTCTGTGCCCTGGCGCCCCTCAGCTGGAGAAGCTGTTCCACGGTGCTCCTCCTTCCACCAGCTAGCCCTGCCCTCACCCTGCCCAGACCAGGCCAAGAAATCACCACAGTTCACACCACCCAGGTCAAGAGGTCACCTTTTCATGATAGAGAGCAGCTCCCATGGCTTCTCAGCTTCTTCCTTGGAAAGTCTCCTGGCTGAGGAGAAATCAGGACACAGTGTTATCTGTCCTATAGGAATCTGAACAGTAAATCCTTAGCTCAGCAGGAGGGAGCTTAGCACTTAGACTCGGTGCTCTGGGACATGTCCTTGCATACAGCATCACCGGTTAAAGTGTGCTGTCCTCGCCTGATTCCTTTTGGTCTTCACAGTGATGTGAAGATCATCAGCCTATTTTGTAGACGACTGAATAAGTTATATTTTATAGAGCTATAAAATTAGTTCTTAATCAGATTTTCTCTTTCCTATGACAAAATACCTAACACAAATAACTTAAGAGAGAAGAGTTTGCACACAGTTCCATCCATCTTGGTGTGAAAGGCATGGTGACGAGAGTGCCTGCGTGTGTGATTGTGGAAGCGAAGCCCATGTTACAGTGGTGGCCCTAGCACGGTAGAGACGCCAGGTAGGACAGGCTGGACAAGGGACATGCTCTCAGTACTAAATGCAGCTAGTCTGGAGAACGCCTACATATGTTGCAAGTGACAGGAACATAGGCATGGGACCTATGATACAGCCCAGCTTCCATCTGCCTGAACTCTGCTTCCAGATGTGGCCTGATGTGAGCCAGCCCCGCTGCAAGCCCTTGCTGATGTGAGACCAGCCCCTCAGCCACCTGGCCTTCACTGCTGTGATGGAGGATAAATGGAAGCTGTGAGCCCCAGAGCCCACGTTCCTTAGTTCTGCGGGCTTTGCAGTCACGGTGATGCAGTAATCGCCATCAGTCCACCCACAGTGTACTTCCGTATAAATCACAAGTTGTAGAACTAGGAGCTTCGGTAGTTAGAACAATGGGCTCTTGGCATCGGGGTTCAGACAGAGAGAACAGTGAGAGCTCTTCGGGGTGGGAGCTCTCCCAGGGGTTGCAGGAAGGGAATTTTGGGTCTTTACCTCTTGACGCTGCATCTCTAGCCCTTTGCCTGACTTTTCGATGGTGCTTAAAGACAAAAAATATTACAATGTAAAGCTAGGACTCCATTTTCTTCAAGTTCAGAATGAGAGAACATTTACTTCCCTGTACATGCTCTCTTACAGCTCCTTGCCTAGACTCTGCCTTTCTTTCCACCTGAGCGTTTGTCTCCTCTGCTTATTTCTGATTCACTTAGGGCTTTCCATCCTCATTTCTCTACTCTCATAAGAACTTCTGTGGAGAGGACAACACAGGGAGAAAAGCTGAACAGACTCAAAGATATTTCTGACAGCTTGAGGACCTCTGTTCATTGAGTCCTCCAAGTAGATTCCCCCCCCCCCAAGATGGGCTGTTCTGAGCTGGCTTTTCTGTTGTAGTGCATTGCAGGGAGGGCCTGGTAAGGAATTATTTATAGGGCCTTTGTAACTACTTCCTTTCTTTTCTAAGTCCATGGCACAAAATGGGAGCAATCTGGGAGAAGCACTTAGGATGTAAAAGTTACTTATCTAGGCTTAAAGTAGTTTAATAATAGTCAGTGTTTTCCTACCTGGCAGCAGTTCTTTTTAGGTTCCAACCTCAATCCCTGGTAACTCTGTCTTATTTGCCAGGCAATTAGGAAAATGATGAAGATGGAACTATAGGTACATAAAGGATAACAGATGTCCCACAGAAAACACACAGAGCTCAGCATGGCCCAGACCTCATTAGCATGAGGAGACCAGTCGTCTATCAGTCATTCAGGGCCTAAGAGCCTAATGGCTCACAGCACTGGGCACTACCATGGCTGCCTCACAGAGGATGGAATTAGGGCACCAGAACGCATCACAAAGCCCTCTGTTCCACAGGGCTGTTCCAGTGGCACTTCATTCTGTGGACCTGTGTGGCCTCCTGTGAAGGTTGCAGAGCCTAAGGCTGTAGGTGCCATGCTCACTATCTTCCTGTCATCTCGCTCCCTCCCACCTTCACTTCCTTTGTCTTCCAACCTCCGTTCAGTTTCCTCTTCCTTAACTGTATGGCCACTTATCTTCAGAATCTTGGGTCTTTGACACATGGCACTTTGTGAGAAACAGTGCCTGAAAGAGAGCCACCTCCACTAACTCCATACCCGACCTGGAGACACACAGGCGCTTAGAGGGGGTACGGCATGGTTATATGGAGAGCTTTGATGTTTCAAACAAAGGGTTACCGGTGATCAAACCTACAAGAAGGAATGGTTCTGGTTGGCATGATAAAGCCATGCACCCAAGCATAAGCCATAAGGCATTGATGGCTGTAGACAGAAATGGCCACTCAGTCCTCTCTTGTTAGCTTTCGTCGCCCTGAGCATGCAGGAGGTGTTCACATGGGTGCAAACTCATGTCTTGACTAGCGCTCCTCGAGTGTGCTACGTCAGTGTGTTAACACGGGCTGGAGAGGTGGCACAATGGTTAAGAACACTGGCTGTTCTTCCAAAGGACCTCGGTTCAATTCCCAGCACCCACATGGCAGCTCACGACTCCAGTTCCCAGGGATCTGACATCTTCATAGAAACACATGTACAGGTAAAACATCAATGCACATAAAATAAAAAAAAATAAGGTATGCTAACAGGTTGCTTTTGTCAGATTTATCAGTAGTCTTGACACTAGAGAAAAAAAAATCAGTAGCGTGAAGGTAATTCAAAAGATATTATCCAGGGTGAAATACAAATGAAAAACAAAACAAAAACAAAGCCAGCATCCAAGAATTGTGGCATATATGCGACAGACATCCTAGAAACAGTCAGACAGACAGACACACACACACACACAAGAACAAAAGAAGTATTAGAAGAAATAATCATTAATTTTTCAAAACTAATGAGAAATCAATTAAAAATCAAGAAGCCCCACAATTTTTGTGATACTACTAAATAACATTATTTAATAATGCAAACGCTTTACTGTTGGGAGCCACTGGTCTGCAGTGCTTTGGTACTTGGATCTCAGCGGAAAGACTGCTTTCACCCTGGAAGTTTCCGCGTCTGTCTCCTTTTGTCTGAGACAGCAGGTGGATGTCTTATCAAAGTCACACCTTTTGCTTGACTTCCTTGTGAATTTACTCATTGTGCTGAGGTGTTTTTGCTCGGGCTTAAAAGGAGTCTGGAATAAAGCAAGGCATCTAGCTTCCACTAGAGTCTCCCGGAAAGATCCCATGTGTTCTGTGTTGATTTACTAATTTCAGTCCTCACTCCTGACTCAAGAACCGTTCGACTCTGCCGGCAGGCTCCGGCACTTTACATGAGGAAGATGAAGGTGATCTAAGTTTATAGTGGGATATGCCAGCTTGGCAAACCTGGTTGCCAGGACCCATGTGGTAGAAGGATAGAGGGTCTCTCTCTCTCTCTCTCTCTCTCTCTCTCTCTCTCTCTCTCACACACACACACACACACAATGCAATAAGGGGGGGGGGGGAAGGACAGATCTTGCCAAGATTAGGTCATCTTTGGCCTCGGGACACTGCCAGCAGCTGGAGGCAGGATAGCTGTTATGACTTTGGAAGGTTTGTTTTTATCCATATCTATGACAAACTCATTAATCACTTGCTCCACCAGCCAGACTTGTGTTCAACAGGAATCTAGAGGTTAGTTACAACTTGACAGGAATAGCACCAGAGAGAAGAGATAAGAGTCACCTCCTGCTCATCAGCCTTGGGCAGAAGCTGTCATTAGTGCTGACTCGGATGCTAACAGAATACCAGGGTGTATGGAACACAGAGAAGTGGAGGAGGGAACTGAGCAAAGAGTAGCTAGCTGGTACAACATCTCCATGACCCAGCAGAGGTCAGGTATGGACTGAGTATCAGGTTCTTGAACTGGGGAGTCGCTGATTCTGGTCATGCATCCCCTTTCTGCTCCTCATACCTGGCTTCTTGCATGTAAATCTTCCTTTGCCAAGATTGGTAGCCACACTAAGAGCAGCAGAGGACGGCGCTGTCTTACTCTCATCTGTCACCTTCACCGCATAGGTAACTAGTTTACTGGCGTGAACAGAGGAACTGCAGCTCTCATAGAAGAAAAACAATCACAGCTTTTTAAAGAAATGATATTTATGTTAAGATGTGGCTAAGTGTCCTGGCTAGTTTATTGTCAACTTAACATGACGAGAGTCGCCTGGGAAGAACTCTCAGTTGGGAAAGTGCCTCCCTATGGTTTGCGTGTCTGAGGTGCATATTGTGAAACAGTGATTGATGCCGGGGAGCCCAGTCCATTATGGGGGTGACAACCCTGAGCACCACCACAGTGGTGGTCCCAGCGTGGGTAAGAAAGCAAGCTGAGCAGCCAGGATCAAGCCAGCACTCCTCCACGGCCTCTGTGTCAGCTCCTGCCTCCAGGTTCCTTGAGTTTTTGCCCAACTTCCTTGGATGTTGGACTACAAGTTACAAGATGAACTGTACCCTTTCTTTCTCAAGTTTCTCTTTATCATGGTGTTCCACCATAGCAACAGAGACCCTAAGACAGTAGGTGGAAATGCTAATAGAATAAGGTTATGGGGGGAGGGCGACATGTGAAGTTAAGCACCGCAAGCCTAATTATGTAAAAATGTGACCTTGGGGGAAAAAAAGAGCAGAAAGAAATACCCAACACTCAACCCGGGTTGGTTGTGTGCATCTTGACTTATTTTGGGTGGAGCTCTCCTGCAGTTTAAGTGAGTCCATCAAAATGCATGTTGAGATAGTTTCTAGATGGATCCTGTTAAGAGATGGGACCACAGAATAAAGAGGGAAAAGGAGGAAGAGGAGGAAAGGGAAGGGCTTTGAAGTGGACAACAATTTGGGGTTTACTCCCCTGGGGAGGACCACCTTCCCCAGCTCTCCTCAGTTGCCTGTACTTTCTTTGTATGGAGTTGAGCTTTTGTGGACTTTTCCTATCCACTTTGGCATATTCACTGGTGAGCAGATTATATTTAAGACTATATGTGTGTATACATGTCTATGCTTGCAATAACAATCAAAATAAGAGGCCATGAATTTGAAGAAGAACAAGGTAGGTAGGAGGATTTGGAGGGAGGGAAGGGAGAAATGGTATGATTATATTATAGTCTCAAAATAAAAAAAAAAAGGTGATTGAGTTACAAGTGCTCTGTCCTAGTGAATTTATTAATCCACTTGTGAACTAATCAGTGAGTTAAGTTGTGGCTTGAGTGTTTTGTTGCAAAGCCAAGCTTAGCCTGCCCTGTGCCACCATCTCCACAGATGCCAGGCAGACGCTGTTGCCATGCTCCACAGCTTTGAGGAAACAGATGTTTTCTTTATAAGTTTTTTAAAAATAAATTATGCCAATTGTGGCATTCTGCTATAGCAACAGAAAATGGACTACCCTATAATTTTAGGAAGGTCACAGCATACCTTAAAACTTCTAGAATATAGCATAGAATGTCTTCATTAGGATTAAGAAAAAATAATGCTGCAGGTCTAACCTAGGGATTGAGCGTGCCAAGCAAGCATTCTTCCACTGTTTGCATCTTCAACACCTTCACTAGGAAAATTTTGATGGTAGACAAAATTCCTTAAGAATTATAAAAAAAGCACCAATCATAAAGGAAGACAGATACGTCAGACTACACTTTAGACATCAATAGTTTTTTAAAGAGTGTTGTGGTGGTTTGAAAAAGAATGATGCCCACAGGCTCATACTTTTGATTTCTTAGTCACCAGGGAGTGGCTCTACATGAGAATGATGAGGAGGTGTGTCACTTGGGGTGGTTTGAGGTTTCAAAAGCTGGAGCTTTGAGGTTTCAAAAGCTGGAGCCAGATCCAGTCTCTCTGCTGCTTGTGGTCCAGATGTGGGGATCTCAGCTGCTTCTCCAGCACCATGTCCACCTGCATGCCATGTTCCCACCATGAGAGCAGACTAAACCTGAAGACTGCCCCAGCTAAACATTTTCTTTTATGAGCGTTGCTGTCATCATGGTGTCTTTTCAATAGGATACTGGCTGAGACACGTGAGTGAAAGACTAATTACAGTGCAGAAGGAAAATGATTAGAATGCAGTGACATTCATAGAGAAAGAAAGCATGGGGATTTTACATGGGCCTCCCATCGTCATGTACGCAGGCACACGAGGAGTGGGCATCTTCCTGCACACGCGCCGGTAAGGCGCATTCCTGAGTAGTCACAGCCTAAGGTCATTGTCTTTGTTCGGGCTTCTACTGCTGTGATAAAGACCCCACCAAAGTGTTGTGGGGAGAAAAGGCTTCTATTGTCTCATACTTTCAGGTAACAGTCCATCACTGAGGGAAGTCAGGGCAAGAGATGTAACCAGACAGTGACCTGGAGGCAGAAACTGAAACAGAGGCAGTGGACCAGAACTGTTTACTGGCTTGATCTCCATGGCTCGCTCAGCTTACTTTCTCATATCATCCAGGGCCCACTGCCAGGAGCGGCACCCCCTACAGTGGGCTGGGCCCTCTCACACCAATAACTAACTAAGAAAATGCCCCTCAGGGTTGCTATAGGCCAGTCTATGGAGGCATTTTCTCAGTTGTGGTTCTGTCTGCTCAGATGACTTTAGCTTGTGCCAAGTTGATAAAAACAAACCAAACCAAAACCTAATAAGGACAGTTCAAGAAAAAAGAGTGGTTGCCACATTTTGGCCATGCTCAGCTCAGGGTTCTGGAGCGCAAGTTTAAGAGGCTAAACCCGTAGACATGAACGCTTTGGGGACATGCGCCATTGGCATCCTAGGGATGGCTGACAGGGCTGCCTTTAGGCAGGTGCCTTAGTTAGGGTTTCCATTGCTATGAAGAGACACCGTGCCCACAGCACTTCCTATAAAAGAAGATGTTTAATTGGAGCTGGCTTACAGTTCAGAGGTTTAGTCCACTGTCATCATGGTAGCATGCAGGCAGACATGCAGAGGTGACAGCTCTGTATCTTGATCTACAGGCAGCAGGAAGAGAACTGGCTTGAGCTTCTGAGACATCAGAGCCAACTCCCTACTCATTCTCATGCCTCCTCCAACAAGGCCACACCTCCTAATAATGCCATCCCCTATGGGCCTATGGGGGCCATTTTTATTCAAACTATCACAGTTGCTTAAGTTTTCTCCAACAGGTTTACTTGATTTTTTTTTCACTTCCGCACCCTATCTCTCTGGTGTGATGAATCCAGGAAATCACATTTTAATATACATCATAGGATGGAAATGTTAATAATCTCTCAAACTTTAAATCTCTGGAAGAGATCTCTTTCAGTCTTTCAGGACCTCTCTGAAGTGTGTGTGTGTGTGTGGTACACATGGGTGTATAGGTGTGCATAGGAGGCCAGAGGACAACTTTGACTAATTCTAAAGGTGCTGTTCACCTTGTTTTTTGAGACAAGGTCTATCTTTGGTCTTGAGCTCACCACTAGGCAAGGCTGCCTGAGTAGTGAACTCAAATGTCTGCATATCTTTGCCTCTCTAGTGCTGAGATGACAAGAATTTGCCATCATGTCCTGCTTTTTATAATGTGGGTTCTGGGGCTCAAACTCAGACTTTATGAGGCAAGGCAATTACTTTATGGAATGAAATATCATCTCAACTCCTTGACAAGGCTTCCTTTCAAGACAGGAACTCTTTTTGATCTCTTGTACCTCAGGAATTAGCTGGGACAGAGGTTATTTTCAATTTCTTCATGCAACTCAGGCCTTCTGCTAACCCCTGTGTGCTTTCTAATCTATCAAGTTCTTATTCACTTTGTTCTCAAGACTCTCATGGCCAACTCAGGGTTCAATCCCAACCATTGATTTTTGTGAAAAAAAGATCTGGAGTAGCTTCCAAGTTCAGCCAAAAACACATTAGCAGTGTAGGATTAGTGAAATGGTTTTGTGCAGGGGTCAAGCCTGGAAGACTGCCTATCCTATTGATGCTCTCATGTCGAGTTGACATAAGACTGTACGGTTGCAAAACAGACAAGTGGACAATGGACCCCAACATGTGATTCTTGGAAAAAGGCCTCTGTCCTGGCTAGATTTATGTCAACTTGACACAAGCTAGAGTCATCAGAGAGGAGGGAACCTCATTTGAAAAAATACCTCCATAAAATCAGGCTGTAGGCAAGCGAGGTGAACACTTTCTTAATTGGTGATTGATGGGGTGACCCCAGCCCATTGTGGATGGGGTCACCCTGGGATGGTCCTCCTCACCTCTTTAAGGAAGCAGGCAGAGCCAGCCAGTAAGCAGGCCTCTGCATCAGCTCCTGCTCCAGATTCCTGTCCCGCTTGAGTTCCTGTCCTGACTCCCTTCAGTGACGGACGGTGCTGTAGAAGTGTAAGCCAAAGAAACCTCTTCCTTCCTAGTTTGCTTTTGAATATGGCATTTCATCACAGCAATAGTAACTCTAACTGGGACAGCATCTAGCTCAATTAAAAGGCTCTCAGCCTCATAAACGATCACAGACACAGAAAGCTGCAGCCGCAGTGAGTAACGACACAGGCCTCCAGAACAGACGAAGACTGCCAGTGAGATAGATGTCAGCAGCTTCCCAGGTGCTGCTCCTCTGTCTCGGGGCCGAGGAGGAGACGGAACCACGCGCGAGGGCAAATGCGTCTTTGCAGAGTTCCCTGTAGCACAGGTTTATTTGCTGAGTTGGTACTTGTCGGCAGGAGGTGCCTGTGGAGAGCGCAGTGGGGTCAGAGTTCCTGAGCAGAGGTACCGTTCGGAGCAGTGGACGCGGCTAGGCCAGTTTGAGTCCTGTGAGTGAGGGTCATCACTGTCTTCAGCCTCTTGTCCAAACAGGAAGCAGGGGAGATGAAGCCCCTGGCATGCCTCTGTGAGTTCTGGCGAGGGGTGGGCACAGCAGAGTGAGGGCCCCTTACTCATTTGTTTCTGGGAACCGCGCTTAAGGCAGACCCCGCTTCCATTGTCCTGCTGCAGTGCCACAATTACCATCATCAGGTTTCTCCAGGAAGCTGTTCACGCCTGTCAGTTCATAGGTGCTGGGGGATACACGGCCCTGGAAGGAAGACCAGGCAGAAGTGGCCTGACAGCTCCTAGCAAAAGCATTACAGCTTTCCCGTGTCTTCTGCTCATAAAATACTAATAAACACCTAGGATGCACCGAGGTTCTGAGAACAGAGGTTTTTAAATACATGATCATCTTTGTTACTGCACAAAGACATCAGTCTGACAGGAAACCTCACTGTAATTCAGACTGCGAGACTCCTAAAGTCCTGGCTGATCAGAAGCTCTAGAGGGCGCCACCCGCACACGCTACGCTCCCAGCCGGCCCAAGCACTGCGTTGGCTGGAATCTGAGGTCATTAGAACCACCAAGAGCTTGTTAAAAACAAGGCTGCTTGTATTATTTGCAGGGCTCAGGGGAAAATGAAAATGTCACGCCCTATGCTGGCTCATTTTGTGTAAACTTGACACAGGCTAGAGTCATTTGAGATATGGGAACCTCAGTTGAGAAAGTGTCCTGATAAGATTTGCAGGGAAGCCTGTAGGGCGTTTTCCTACACAGTGGTTGGTGGGGGAGGGCCAGCCCTGAACTGGTGGTCCTGGTTCTCTAAGAAGGCAGGCTAAGCAGGCCATGGAGCAAGCCAGTAAGCAGCACCCCGCCACGGCCTGGCATCAGCTCTTACCCTGTTTGAGTTTCTGCCCTGACTTCCTCTGATGATGATTACAATGTCGAAGTGTCAGCCAAATAAACCCTTGCTTTTGGTCATGGTGTTTCATTATAGCAATAGTAACCCTAACTAAGGCAGGTTCCTTGTTGAAAAAGTAGGGACTATTGAAGGTAATAATTAGAAAACTTTCCTCCTTCCTTCCTACCCTGCATCCTCATGTTTTAAATCTCAAGGTTAAACAACTCACATGGATTTTAAGTACTCGTGTTTACCCCGTGTGCAGTTAGTTTTAGGCACGAATCTCAGGGAGTTTCAGCTTGATGTACCCACTGACACTCCGTACTTCCTATTTTGCAGTTCACAATGCAGACAGACACCTTCATTCTTACCAGAACCAGAAACACATCATCATTTTATTCTGCACTGGCCTCTCCCACAGGCTTCTCTTACACTCACTTCATACCACACATGGGATCACCAGGATTTTGTATTTGAGGGCATTGCAGTGCTACATATGACAGCTATGCTGCTTGAGTCCCCGTGCCAGGAGAACCCTCAGTTACGCCAATGGAAAATCCTAATGGATGACAAGTCAAGGTCAAAGCACGCTCCATACACGAAAGCTTGTAGCATTTCAAGTGGGCAACTGGAGAGCGGCTCCGGGGCCTCGAGGGAGCCCTTACCGAGCCTTGTTTAGTAGCTTAAGTCTGAGTCCTGCTGAAAGTGTGGACTATAGTTCAGGGATGGTGGGGCGTTTCTCAGGCAGAATGCCTGCTTACCATGCACAGGCCTTGGGTTTGATTCCAAGGAAGGGGATGAGAAGAGGAGGAGAAGCAGGGGAGAGGAGAGAGGGAGAAGGCAGAAGAAGGGGAAAGATTCATATTCTGAGGAGCCATCACAAAGGGGAAAGAAATACACATATACAGGAGTAAGTTTTCTATATGTTACCAAAATTAACTTAGAATAGCTCTGATGGTGATTTTGATAAGATTTATATTAGTGGCAACCACTAAGAAAATAACTGTAAATAACAAAAAACCATGAAAAAAATTAAAATTATGCTAGGATTATTCACTAAATACAAAGCAAGGAAGAGAAACGGCAAGAAAAAGCAAACTGTGAGACTGAAATTTAATCATAGAAACAGCATTGGGAGAATATGGCTTAAACAATCCAGCTGCAGGGCGGATCATTTCATCAGATGGAAAATGAGGCCTGGGGCTGGAGAGCCAGCTCAGCAGGTGTACTGCTCCCACAGAGAACCCAGTTCAGCCCCCAGCACCACAGCTCACAGTGCTGTGTAATTGCAGTTTCAGCGGGCTCAGTGCCCGCTCTGGCCTTCACGGGCACCAGGCCTGCATGTGGGGTGTATACATACATGCAGGCAAATCCCCGTACACAAAATGAGGGCTGGGAGGTAACACTGGGGAATGCACTGACTCTGAAGCTGAGGACCTGGATTTGGATTCCGAGCGCACACATAAACAAACAACCTCCTCCAAAAAAGGCAGTTTTTATGCCATGTGTGCCTTAAGCCCAATGCTTTGCCCGTGTGCTGGTCTTTGGCAACTTGACATAAAACTAGAGTCACTAGAGAAAAGGGAACTTTAACTGAGGGATTGCCTTCATCAGATTGGCCTACGGTCGTGTCTGGGGGCATTTTCTTGATTAGCAATTGCTGTGGGCGCCCCTCCCCGCCCAGGGAGCAGTGCTGCTCTGTGGTGGCTGCTTCAGTCCCTGCCTCCAGCTCCCCGCCTTGAACCCTGCCCTGCTTACCTGGCTGAGCTGGACGTTAACTGGACGTTCAGGAGGAGCCCTCCTCTCCAGGTTGGATTTTATAAATGTTTTATTACAACAACACAAAACAAATTAGTGCTGGATCTCAAGTCAGGGTCGTCTCTATCTGAAGATTTCTATTTCAATCTTACAAACTGTGTGTGTGTGTGTGTGTGTGTGTGTGTGTGTGCGCGCACGCGAGCGCACGCGCGCACATGTGTGTCTGTCTGGGCCAGAGTTTCACGTCAGGTATCTTCCTCAGTTGCTCTGTTTTTCAAGCCAGGGTCTTTCAGTGAAGTTGAGCTCACCAGTTCTGCTAGGCTGGCTGGCTGGAGGGCTGCAGGAAGCCCTGTGTCTCTGCTGCACTTCTCGAGGCTGGGAGTACAGATGAGGGCCTCTGTGGGTGCTGATGACACAGTCAGGTCCACATGCACGGATGGCAAAGATTTATCAACCAAGCCATTTCTCCAGTCCTTCCCATTTCTGTGGCTAATGGAAAGTCCTTCCCGGGTGGAGAGCATTTTCCTTTTATTATCTGTTGCTTTCACTAGTCATCTTTCCCCTTCCCTGGGACTATAGTGGAGGAATGGCTGGAGGGGCACAGCTTGATATGGGAAATCAAGGAAGGGGTACCAAGGAAAAAAGTAACTTAATTCACTATCAAAATATTAAAATTACAGTGGGAAGCAGTGACACACACCTTCAACCCCAGCACTCAGGAGGCAGAGGCAGGAGGCTCTCTAAGTTTGAGGCCAGCCTGGTCTACAGAGTAAGCTCCAGGACAGCCAGGGATACAACAGCCAGGGATACACAGAGAAAACCTGTCATGAAAAATCACACACACACACACACACACACACACACACACGTACACACTATTAACTTAATTTCTGTCTGTACTATAAGACATGGGCTCTAAGAATGCTGAAGTCTCTTGGTGTGCTACTGTTTTATCACCAACATCTACTGCAGGGCCTCTTATCCAACCAATAATTGCACCAATGAAGTAAAGAGATGAGAAATGCAATGTGTCCTAAGCAGTTTGTTCTCCTGGCATTGGGATCCTTTTGCGGAGAACTGAGTGATCAGGAGGTTATCAAGTGTTTGCAAGCTGTCACAGCCACCAGAAGTAGCATTTTGTATTACCCCAAGTGGCAACAGTTAAGTGTCAAGTTATATGTACAGGGAGAAGTTAATCCTGTAAATATTAGAATCTGTGGGATCTCCTGAGAGGAGTTGAGAAAGATTTATGAGGTGCAAATTGCCCTGGGCCTCCTGGAATTATCCCCTTCTTACCACTTTCCTCCTTAACATTGGGCTTTTTAGTCAGCTGAACTAGCTAGTTAGGGGCCTGTCACAGTTTGTGCTGAGATTTGGGTACCCAGCCTGTTTTACTGCGATATTTGCATCTCATACTAAATATGTCTATAACATTATAAATCTCACACTTCTACATTTCTGTTATAACATCATAATCATAAAAATGACATTTTTGTCTTCTCTTTTGCAAGTGAAATGAGCATTTCCATATATAAATAGAGAAGAGAGATTGCTGGCCATCTCCCTAAGTGGTTTGAGGGCAACAAGGCTGAGGCTGAAGGACTCAGTGTCTGGAAGGAGGCATGTCCTGTGTGGGTCCTCAGCTGTCCTCATGACTTCTGTGCTCTCCTGGTTGATTTTTCTTTGGCTAAAACTGAAGGAACCTGAGGTGAGATACAGTTTCAGAGCTGTATGGGGAGAGAAGAGGGAGATGGGGAGAGGAGCAGAGATGGGGAGAGAGGAGGGAGATGGGGAGAGAGGAAAGGAGGGCTTTGTAGCTAGTGTTCCCCTCAGAGCAGAAAGGTGTGCAGAAAGGGCCATCAGAAAGCAATACAGCCCAACATGCATTTCTCTAAAGACCAGGGTGATTTCCTGACCTCATGTGTGAAGATTTCTAGCAACCACATGCTTGTTATATGAACTCCTACCACCAGGAAGCCAAATATGTAAGCAAGACAAAGAGACTACTGAGCACATTCCAGACAGGGTCGAGGACAGGGTTAGCCAAAGTGAAGCTATTAATGTTTTTCTTAATTTTATAATCCCGATGTTAGCCTTTAAAAAAGATTCATAAGCTTGTATCAGTGTCTGAAAGGTGAGAGTGAAACTGGGAAGCATTCCAATTGGAGATGTATCTAGGAAAAACCCAGCCAGTGACATTGTCAGTGGCTGGAGAAGAAGCCACATTGTCTGCCTGACAGTTCAAGTTAGTGCGTTTCAAGGTTGTATTGAAGGGGTTTTGCTTTCCACACATAGGCTAAATCCTAAATGACAGGATAATGTAGGTGTTTGTGTCATCGCTGTAACAATGGGTATTTTAAATTCTTAATTGTTTTGTTTCAGTCCTGGTTTCATTCAGTTCTAACGGCTCTGTCTTCCCCAGCACCTGTTTCTTGCAGTCTCTCTCCTACCTTCATCTCACGGTTTCCCTACTTTACTCTTCTCTTTCCTTCTTTTTCTTCTTTTTTTTTCTTCTTCTTCTTCTTCTTTACTGTTTTTTTTTTTTTTCTTTTGAGACAGCATCTTACTGTGTATACCTGCTTATCATGATACTGGCTAAGTTGTCCTTGAACTCACAAAGATCCACCTGCCGCTTGTCTCCTGAGTGTTGACATTAAAGGCAATGAACCAATGTATCTGCTCTTTTTACTTCTCAGTTACAGCTTTCTGTAGCTCTAATAGTCTTCAAACTCCATGTACCCTAACAGTATTTGTGAGGCCCAAATTTCAAAGCCAGGAAAGGAGGATGGTCAGGAGGTTGAAGATGTTAGAGAGGTGCGACATTCTTTATGTACTCAGGTGACGGCTGTCGCGTGCTGGTACACATGGGCCACACACAGGAAGGCAGAGACACCTACCTGTAGGCCAGAAACAAAGTGCATGGAGGTAGGTACATAAGCCTACAGGGGGACACACAGGTTTACAGGTGATCACACAGACAGGCTGGTGAAGGCCCAGCCAAACACCCTTGATCACAACTGCCATATTCTTATAACACCCTCACAGAAGTGGCATTCTGCCAAAAGGAGTTTCATGACAAATTATAGCATTGTTTACTTTGGGGTTCTTGTATCATCTAGTGTCCTTCGTTTGTGCTGACTCGGGCCCTGGGCTACCCATTGTCAGTTGTCTTGGGCCAAGCCAGATACCCGTATCAGTGCTATGTTGCTTAAATATGAAGTGGCCTACATGTGCCTCTGTTCTGAACAGTCCTGGAATTCCTTTGTTTTCTAACTTTACTGAGGATGTAAACGAAGTACCCGTGTGTTTTACCGCATTTCGAACCAAGTTTGTCATCAAATCATTGTTTCTGTTATTGCCGTCTGCTTTTCTTCCATGCGCCTTTCAGCTTGCGGTGTTCCCACCCTCATCTATCTGTTAGTTCATTTTATGTGGGTCTTCCACATAAATCCCCGCTCATACTCCATCCTCTTGTCTAAAAATCATCTAATAGAGTAAGTTTAAAAAATTAACTAAAAATCTCGATGTGTGCTCCTTCACCCCTCTGCTATCCTTATGCATTTACATATATGTGCCTATATGTTGTCTCTCATACACACACACACACACACACACACACACACACACACACACACACACAGTAAGGCAGGGAAGCATAGGAAACAGCTTAGTAAGCTGAGACTTCAGTTGGCTTGGGTGATACACACACCTATCTTCTAATAACATGCTCTGCCTGCAGGAGCCACTCCTGCATGTGAGCAAAACATTAGCAACCAGCTCCCCACCTGCATCAAGCTGCATGCACAAACTTCTCTTCTCCCATTAACAGCCACCAAACAGATAATTTCTAGTCAAATGTACTCCAGTTATACCTGTGTTCAAGGGCAGGAGGACCACTGCAGCTTGAACTAGTTTTAGGTGCCTGTGCAATCAGGCAAGTTGTGTCCTCTGAGTGACTAGGGGGAATCTCTGATTTACCATCTTATGCCTATGCATGTTTGGGTGTGCATATGATTTTAAAAATCAGATACACTGTGAGAAGAGACATGTGCAATAGAAGAAAAGTTTATATAATTCAAATCTGTCGATTGTGCCTTGCAGTAAACAGTTCCTTTGCTCCTGAGACCCGCAGAAGATGCCTCAGGTGCGAACTTTGGGCTCAAGTGCTCTCTCACTCATACAGCCTGCTGTCACTCTTACCAGCAGAGTTCTTTCTGTCATCTTGATTTTGGATAATTTCCTGGCTACTTTGCAGTCGGTGAGTGCTTATTTTACTTCCTAGGATAGGACGCCAAGAATCCAGAAACACCTGGCTGAGACCCAGATCACTGACATGTGAGAACATGCTAATGTGCTGGGTCTGGAGAGATGGCTTAGCAGCAAGACATACTTGCTGTTCTTCCAGAGGGTCCAGGCTCAGTTCAGAACCCATCACTGCTGTCTATAAATCCAGTTCTAGGGGCTCTGACAGCCTTTCTGGCCTCCACAAGCCCCAGGCACACATGTGGCCAGCACACAGACATATGTGCAGACAAAACCCTCCAACTCATATAAGAGTAAACAAGTTTAATAAAAGAGCAAACATCTAAACCCTGCAGAAGTCTCCACCGTCTGAAGCTCCCACCTGTGAGCTTTCTCTGTTCTGCTGCTAGGAAAGTTCCTATTGTTGGGTATGTCGGCATATGCCCCTAATCCCAACATTTTGGAGGTGGGGGCAGGTGGAGCTCTGTGAGTTCAAGGCTAACCCAGTCTTCGTAGCAATTTCCCGATGAGTTAGGGTTTCACAGTGAGATCTGGTCCCCCAAATAAAAGACTTTGTATAACTTCTTCCATGGTGGAACATTCCATTCAGTGTTCTCATCTGTGTTCTCAGGCCGAGGCCACTCATATTTTGTTGATAATCAGATGTTTTATTGAAGTGGAAGTTTCTAGTTTCTTTGAAGACTTAGTTTTGTCATGTGACACTTTGCTGCAAGCCGGGCATATGATGTTTTGCCTCGGTTGGCTTGTGAGAGGGCATGTGATGTTTGCTGTTTTTGATCTCTCATGTGAGGGGCAGGACTTTGGCCAGCTGAGAATATCTATTGTTGGACTTTGAGGAGAGAAGATACATAGAGGCCTGTACACAGTGAGGCATGGCTTTTTGGATCGACATCGCTGTGCTGATCTTCGTGCTTTGATACTTGACTTTGTAGAGAGAAGTGTTCCAGAGAATGTCTCAGGGCAATTCAACTGAGTCTTGTGACCTCCTCTGACTTGTGGTGTTGATTCATGTTGCTGCTCCATGTTGGCCTTTGGACTGGACTGCTGGTATCCTGAGTTTGGTAATCCCCTAAGATCCATAGACCCTAATCAGCAGGAAGCAGATAAAAGAGGTCTACAGCCCGTTTTCCTTCTAATCTACCTAAGGCCAGAGGGTTGGAAGGGAGGCAACGGTGTTTGAGAGCCCTAAATAAAGCAGGTTTGTTGAAAAATAATAAAAGCCTGCATTTTATTATTTTATTAAACTTGTTTATGGTGGCTATGCATATATATATATATACATATATATATATATACACACACATATATATACACACACACACACACACATATATATATGTATGTTTTGTTTTGTTGTTTTTGAGAATGAAGTGTCTATATAAAGCCCTGGCTGTCCTGGAACTTGTGAAGACCAGATTGACCTCAGATTCACAGCGGTCTTCCTGCCTCTGCATGCAGAGCACTGAAATTAAAGGTGTATGCCGCTGTGCTCAGTGACAACATTCGCAATAATAGGACAAAAGAGGTCTTCAGGAGCCTTGACCTCGCAAATGCAACCTACAGACAGAAACTGAACACAGGACCTAGAAAGGTGCACACATGTTTTAGAACAGAGCCCTGCCTCCCCACAGAGGAAGGGCTCTTCCTTTGTCACCTCTGGGAAGCTCAGTAACTGTGGTAAAACAGTTAATGAGTCATGAGGGAAAACTTGTGCAATGCCCTAATTTGATTGTAAAGGAAAGCAGGAAGGAAGGGGTACTCTACTGGCACAAGGTGATTTTACAGTCTTAAATGTATGTTAAAATCCAGGCTCAAATACTATCACTAACTCTTAGGTATCACATCTTGCTTGTGGTCCAACCAAGCCAGAGCCAACCATTCAGTCCTCCTGGGCACTATCCTCCTGTCCCAACTGTTTCCCCATCACATGTAGTCTTGCTCCTCTCTCAGGTAGCTTTCACAGGTTCAGTGTGTACACCTTCTTTTGTTAAGGTGTTACATGCTTAGGAAGAGCTGGACTGATTCACACATGATGAGGGTGACGGATATTTTCAGCCATTGTTGAAGGTGCATTGCTATTGGCCAGGGATGGGATCTCATCAAGAAATATTACCTGTGTGATATGTCTAGGACACTTAACACAGAAACTGTACAGACTTGAGAAGATATCTGGGCTTACTTCATGTAATTACTTGTTATATTAGTTACCTTTATGTTTCTGAGATAAAATATCCTGACAGAAAGGAAGTTGGAGAGCCAGGTGGTGGTGGTGGTGGTGATGCACGCCTTTAATCCCAGCACTCAGCAGGCAGAGGCAGGTGGATCTCAGAGCTCAAGGCCAGCCTGGTCTACAGAGAGAGTCCAGGACAGCAAGGGCTACACAGAGAAACCCTGACTCAAAGCAAAACAAAACAGGAACTTGGGGAAGAGAGTTTTCAGCCTATGGTTCCCGAAGGATAGAATCCATTACAGTGGGAAAGGCAGAGCAACAGGGAAGCATGGCGCCAGAACAGGAAACTGGCCGATCCCATATTCATTCACACGCAGAAGGAAGGGAGGAGAGAGAGAAAGAGAGACAGAACAGCCAGGAACCTTGGACATGCTCCATATCTTCCCCAAACAGTACCACCATCTTGGGATCAAATGTTCAAATATGGGAGCCTTAGGGGAAGACTTTCGTTCAAATCCGCACGGCTGTGTTCGGGGGGGTGGAAGCCAACAGAATGCCAAGACAATCACAAGGGAGCCGAGTGCCGGAGAGCCCTGAGCAATCTTAAAGACAACCTCGTTATTTTTTAAAATGTTTTATTTCACTTTATGTGTATGTGTGTTTTGCCTTGATGCACATATATGTAACCATATGCATGCCTGGTGCCCGTGGAAGTCAGAAGAAGACATCGGGTTCCCCGGAACTAGAGGTAGTAAGTTAGCTGCCATGAGGGTGCCAGGAACTGAACCTGGGCCCTCCACAAGAACAGGCAGGGCTCTTAACTGCAGCACTGTCTCTCCAGCCCCCTCATTTGTTGTTTACTGACATCTCATCTAGGTAGTCTAATGTCTTGATTGTACAAGGGAGAGCCTAAGGAGAGTTGGCAGTCAACATGACAACCACAATGATAAAGAGCAGTAGTTCCACATGACAGAAACTGTGGTCAGATAAGGCAAATAGTTGCATAAAAATAGTAACTAGACACAAATTCCAGGCAACCTTTGCTTCTCCTTCTTATGTTTTCTTTCCTCCCTTTACTTCTTTTTCTTTTTCATTTTTTTGTGTTTTCATTTTTTGAGACAGGGTCTCTCTGTATAGCCCTGGCTATCGTGCATATCCCAGGCTTCCTTCAAATTCACAGAGATGCTCCACCTGCCTCTGGCATCTGAGTTCTGGGTTTAAAAGCGTGTTAAAAGTTCTGGGTTTAGAGCCACTACATGTGGCTCTAGTGGTTATTAGAGTTTGCATTTTACTTAAGAAGAGAACAACTTTCTTGTACAAACATATCCTTTGTTGTAATTTTTTTTATACATTTATTTTATGTATATGAACACTGTTTTGGTGCACAGCAGAAGAGGGAATCAGATTCCATTACAGATGGTTGTGAGCCACCACGTGGTTGCTGGGAATTGAACTCAGGTCCTCTGGAAGAGCAGACAATGCTCTTAACTGCTGAGCCATCTCTCCAGCCCTGTTGTAATTCTAAGACCATAAAATCTACAGCTCTAAAATCATTAAATCTCTTACTACAGGTGTATGAAGATCATATGTGCACTAACACAATGTCTCTCTCTTGCAAAACAAAACTCAAAAATGTCGAGAAAACTAAAAAATGTCTGCAGAGGAAGGGAAGCTTTCCCACTGGGTCCTCCTAGCTTTTGAGACTCCCTTACATCAAGCACGGACTCTAGGATCCACTTCAACAGACCCGGAGACTATTTGTGCCTTTGCAGCACAGAGACAGGATTATCAAGAGGGGTCTCAGTTCAGAGTGAACTACATTAAGCACATCCCAGCCAAACTCCTCCATTCCCTGGAGCTGGAAACTGGTGGGAATACACAGAACACTGAAAAAAAAAAAAAAATAGCAGCTGGATTAGAGGAAAAGGCCAGAACTCAAAGTATTGTAACACCAGGGTTAGTTTTATGATTTTTTTTTTCTCTGACTTAAATTTAACTCAGTCAGAAACCTCAACCGAGACACCAGCATTGGCAGAGAATTCAGAAGAAGCCCTGTAACAATTCTGGTTTAAAAACCTTTCATCACTTGGGCAGTGGCACTTACAAAGAATTTTCTCTTTAGAGGAGCCGAGGTCCTAAGATGATGGGTGAGCTTCTATGGTGTCCTCCTGCTGTTTGGTCCTAATACATCCGTGGGAAATGGTACAGTGAGATATCAAAACCCTGGCTTACTGGAGGAGAAGATTAAGTGTCACCAAAGAGAAAGATGGGGATGATCACAGCCAGTGTAGACACTCCTGAATGTTGCTTGTGTAGCAGCTCCAGAGTGCTGGGCTCTGTGCGTGGCTCCACCTCAACAGCATGCAGTCCCCGAGAGCTTTTCTGTGGAGACAGTTCCGTTCAGATCCCACACTGGACACTAAACACAGCTCCCAGAAGCCAACTGGATCTACTGTCTGCTAAAGCTAAAACAAACAAACAAACCAACGTTATCATCAGGATTTAAGTAAGACTTGAGATGTCTGGGATCAAGGTAGTTATTCAGCATATGAAAAAACAGAAAGATCTCTGGTAGAAAAATATAAGTGACAACAATACCAAGATTAGCCAAGTATCTAATAAAGACATGAAAAGATTTACTCTAGTTCAATGGCTGTCTCACTGGTGTGCTTGTCTTTTACTACTTTACTTTCTTTTTATTAGAAGTATCTAATAAAAAGTTAAAGTAAATGAAACAAAGAAATAAAAGGAAAATGCCTGTAAAGAAATAGGTTTAGCTGTGTGTGACACACGCCTTTGGTCCTAGCGCCGCGGAAGCAAAGGCAGGGGCATCTCTGCGTTTGAGGCCAGCCTCATCTACTTAGTGAGTTTTGGGATAGACAGGGCTACATAATGAGACCTTGTTTCTTTCTTTTTTTTTTTTTTCTGAAAACTTCCCAATTTGAGAGAAATACAAATATGCCAATTTAAGAAGCCTAAAATACCTGGAACAGAAATAAATGCAAAGGGCTTTGTGCACAGACACAAAAAATCCCCGTGAGGGAAAGCAGAGACACAGGAGAAGCTCTGAAAGTACTCAGAACAAAAAGCACCATATTTATGAAGCAGGATAAAAGTTCAGTGATCATAGATTCTCATGGGAAACCACGACCACCAGAAGAAAACGAAACCATGCTTTTCAGATGCTGAAAGAAAACAGACAAGATTCTATAATTCCTAAGATATTCGTCAGAATGAAGGTAAAAGGAAAACATCTGAGAAAAACGAAGGGAAATGAATCTGTTACTGGGAGACCTTGTCTGTGATTCCTGCTTAAGAGAGAAACAGTAACAGACAGACTTAGAACACTGGGAGTGAAGGAGCAGAAGCACGGTTTCTGTGTCCGCATCCCAGTTACCGTCTTCCACAGTGAGACGCCGGCCACTGAGCGGGCTGTTATTCCATTGTAATCGTCACTTTCCTCTTTGCTGTGATCAAATACCCAACAGAAGCAATGCAAGGAAGGTGGAGTCCACAATGGCAAGAAGGGGACAGTGGCAGGAACATGGCAGTGTCTGGTCAGGCAGGGCGGATGCTGGTGCCCTGTCCCCCTTGTTTAGCCTGGCAACGGTGCTGGCCATACTCAGGATGTATTTTGCCCTCTTTGTTCGAATGTTTCCAGCAGATGCCCTGTAGACACACACAGGTGTACTCCTAGGGTGGCTCTAAGCTCAATCAGCTTGATGGAGATCACTTAGCTCAATTGCCTAATATTTTGTTTCCCAGCGCTGGGGGGCTGAACCGCGTGCGTCACACAGGCCAGAACAGTGTTCTCCACCAGACTCCATCCCCAGTCCATGATGAAGTTTCCAGTGTCTATGAGTCATACATCAGACAGCAACAGAAAAGGTGGCTACACCAGATCATACAATAGGAAGGTAATTTTCCTAATAGAAAAAACAACTTTGAAGAAGAAGAATGATGTTGGTGGGTCATACCCCCCATTGTAAGACTTCCTGTGTAATACAGCAATCTACCTAATGTAGTAAAAGACAAGCACACCAGTGAGACAGCCATTGAACTAGAGTAAATATTTTCATGTCTTTAACTTGCATCTTGCTCTTTAATCAAGTACCGTCTTGGTCTGGCAATTTTTGCAGACAGAGCACTCATACACATAAAATTTAAACTATCTGACTGCTTTTAATTGGATTGTTTATTTTCTCTCTGTTGGATTTTAATGTAAAAAATGAATTCTACGCTATTGTGTTATAATAGCAAGGGAATGAAATCACCCTAGATGTCCATCAGCAGATAAACAGATAAGAAAAGTTCTAGAGCGCACAGTGGCAAATGTTTGAATTTGTATATAACAGAGCTTTGACAAAGATCTTTTTTTATCAAGTGGTGTTGATTGTGACATCATCATACAAGTCAACCACATTCTAACCCTCACACCTCATATAAAGATTCATTTACAGTGCCCTCGGTGGCATAGTGCTTGTCTGACATGCTGGAGGCCTTGGGTTAGGCTCCTCACAGCAAAACAAAACCAAACTCCTAAACCACAAAGCTTTTAGAAGAAAATCCTGTGACTGTGAGTTAGGATAGAATTCTTAAATATGATACCGAAAGAATAAATGGCCCATAAAAATCTGTTAAGACACCATTTTAAGGAAAGAAATGGTGCAGCAGTTAGGAGCTCCTGCTGCTCTTCCAGAAGACCTGAGTTTGATGTCTAGATCCCATGTTAGGTGGCTCACAACTATCTGTAACCCCGGCTGCACATAAGCACATATCCACAGGCAACACATACACCTACACAGAATCAAAAATGAGAAACTAGAAGTCAGTCAAAGGAAAGCTACAGTTGGTAGGAAATAACTGCAAATCAAATTATTTATTTCCAGAATATATTTTATTTATTGAAAATTTAAATTTAGCATGCAAAGTATTAGACACCAAAGTGCGTTATAGTAGGCTTTCCATCCACCCCTTCCTCTCCTCTGTCCCCATGTCCCTTTAACCTCTCCCCGCTCTCTCTCTCTCTCTCTCTCTCTCTCTGATTTTTTGAGACAGGGTTTCTCTGTGTAGCCCTGGCTGTCCTGGAACTCACTGTGTAGATCAGACTGGATTTAAACTCACAGATCCACCTGCCTCTGTGTCCAAAACGCTGGGATTAAAGGCATGCGCCACCACCATCCAGATTTTTTGCCTTTTTCATGCCATCCTTCCTCAGAACTCAATTTTTCTTTCTTGGTCTTCTTCCTAGTTTATCTTAGGTTTGACCCACATTTATGCCCTTCACACAAAAATGCACACACATGTTACAGGTAGGATCCACATATAAGAAAGGCCATGTGGGCTTTGTCTTCCTGAGTTTAGATCACCACAGTTTCCAGATCATCCATTTACTTTTCTTTACAGCTGGTTAAAGTTTCATTGTGTCTGTACTACACTTTTCTTATCTGTTTATCTGCTGATAGACATCTAGGGTGATTTCATTCCCTTGCTATTATAACACAATAGCGTAGAATTCATTTTTTAAGTTAAAATTCAAGAGAGAAAACAAACAATCCAATTAAAAGCAGTCAGATAGTCTAAGTTTTATGTGTATGAGTGCTCTGTCTGCAAAAATTGCCAGACCAAGATGGTACTTGATTAAAGAGCAAGATGGATGCAAGTTAAAGACATGAAAAGATTTACTGCCTCTATTAGGAAGGATCAAATCAGAAAGACTAAGTGTTCCGAGTACTCGTTGCAAGTGCTGTCTAGTTTTTCTGTGTCCTCTAACCTGAAGAGCAAAGTATTTTTTTGTCCCTGAAAGCCTTCTATCAAATGAAACAAATTCTGGATTAAAAGTGTCTGACGTGGGACTGGAGAGATGGCTTGGAGTTTAAGAGCACTTACCACTCTTGGAGAGGGTCCAAGTTCAGTTCCCAGCACCCACATGGCAGCTCACAATCTTCTGTAACTCCAGTTCCAGGAGACCCAAGGCAATGCCCTCTTCTGGCCCCGGTGGGCACCTGTGTGTACATGGGGCACAGACATACAAGCAAGCAAGCACTCACACCCATGCGCACACACACGTTTTTTAAAAGTCTGACTTAATTGCAGGCTACACAATTAAGTAAATCTGGTTTAAAATCTGTGAAAACTTCTCATGGAGTTAAGACTCCCTGTAATGAGCAAGGCTTCCCATCATCCATTGCACATCTTCAATGTCCAAAAGGATGCCCTTTGAAAGCATGGGCCTGGAGATGGGTGGGTTCTGCTGGCTCCTCACTGACTCAGACCGGAAATCCCTGATCACAAACAGCCTGGCTACAAACCTCCTCTGATTAGAACTGTCATAGGCTTTGGTTCAGCAAGGAACAGCACCCCCTTTTCCAACAACCCCCACTCTCAACCCCTTCACACACACATATACTAGCCAGTCTCATCTCAGTAAGATCTCCTCAAACCACATCTCAGGGAATATGGGTGCTTCATGCTTTAGCACTGAGACGTCTAAAAATATCTTTTATTTTTGACTATACATCATAGAAGGCACAGATGAATTTCCAGGCTACAAAAGAGGCCCCTGGGCAATTTTGGTGCAAGTTCAGCTTGTCAGTCAAGAACTCTATTCCAGGTGGTGACAAGTTCTAGCACCATTCAGGTTGATGCCATTTAAAGACACCTTGCCTTGGGGACTCTGAGAGCAGCCTTTGAGATATTCAGAGCACTTCAGATGAGTACCTTTTTTAGTAGAAGTCTCTAAACTAATTCTTCAGTGGGAAGTCATTCGTTTCTGAATTCTTTTAAGAAGATCAACATAAAAGGCAGCGGCTCACTGGCATCCTTGACTCCGTGTGTTTTGATTCATTTAAAGGGTGAGGAAGGCTGAGGCAGGGGATGCTTGAGTCTGAGGATTCAAGGGCAGCCTGAGCAATATAGTGAGATCTTGTCTCAAAAAGCAAACAAGACGGACATCTTTGTTAATCTTTGCTGGTAACTTGATGGGATCTAGAATCAAGACACACGCCTCTGAGTTCCCTCAGTGTTGGAATTTCCGGTAATACTGGCCACGCAGGATGCGCAGACCCTTTCAGGGCGGTCCGGGTACAGAGAGCCGGCAGAGGAGCGGCGCCCTGCGCCCGCCCGCCTCGGTTCCTCGCTGGTGAGCAGAACCCCTGGCTGCTGTGGCTTCCCTCTGCTGGTGTGGAAACCTAGTCCCTTCAGCTCTCCAGCGTGGAAGAAATTACCCGCAGTTCCCCAGGAGCCACCCAGACCTTCTTCACTGCCAGATTGGGACCCCTGAGGCGTTCAGCCCTGTGGAGCCTCGGTTCTCAGCCTTTCCAACATGGGGGCAGCCAGGGGTTGACTACCAGCTGGTACTGTGTAAACCAATATGACAGATCCTCTTTGTAATATATATTCATTCTTTCGGTTCTGTTCCTCAAAAGAATTCTAACAAACCAAACCCTCCAAACCAAACAAAAAGGTCAGAGAAAAGCAAAGGGCTGAAACCTAGGATGTAAAAGCCTGGTGGAAGAAGGAGCCAGGACTAATTTTCTTTGAAATTTGGCAGTGTGTGTCCTGAAGCAGGAATGGCTTGCTGTTCTCCTAGGTGCATGGAACAAAGCTAATAATGTCCTCAAATGGCCCAGCACTGTGTCTTCCTCGAAAGGCTTCAGGATGGGAGATGACCAGAATGCCCTCTCCAACTGTGTCACTCACATTCTTGGCTCAGGAAGAACTAGTTTTGCGTAGTAGACCCTATTAAGTCCTAAGGGAGGATATAGACTTCAGAGCTGACGAGATTATCATAGAATAGTCTACAGCAATGATATCCATGTTATTATGGGTGTTGTCATGTGATGCCCAGGGTGATGTGAACAGTATCCGTTCACTCCGGGGACTGCACTGAGAACAGCCTGGAGAAACAGTGCCACCTAAGTCTGTCTTGGTGAAGCTGCAGGTTAATTGGGGTTACTTACAGGAGCATGGGCAGCTACACCAAGAAAGAAGAGTCTCCTCCAGCAACTATGCATGCTTATGTGTGTGTCTGTGCATGTGTGCAGGCTTGTGTGTCTGTGAGTGTGTACATGTGTCTGTGCATGTATACATGTGAGTATGTGTGTGTGTTTAGGAACACACACATGTGTTACAGCCCCCAAGTGAAAGTCACAGGACAGCTTGTAGGAGTTGGTGTTCTTTCTCCATCAGCATGGAACTCAGGCTGTCAGGCTTGGTGGCAAGCACCTTTAAGCTGAGCCATCGTGTCAATAAACCTTTAAACTTAAAGACACGGATTCTAAGACAGAGAATGCTGCACAAACTCAAGACCTCCAAAAGCCTCAGCACTGATTTTGAAAGCTTGGAGGACTCAACAGGGGTCCGGACATCTATGACTCACACAAACCTCAGCCTGGAGAGAAGCAGCAGCAGTATTATGTACTCAAAGCAAAGAGGGCCAGGGTGCAGTGCTGAAGACTTCAAGGATTAACAGCCAGTGGATTCTCTTCACGTGGATCTCAGACCTGTCTTTTGGTCACCATCTTTAGAGGAGGGAGAAGGCCAGCAGCCTTCATCCCACATCAGCCCTTCCTCTCAGATCTGCAGAACACCTGTAAGGCCAGGTTTACTGTGACCTCCTCAGTCACGCTGAAAAAGCTTCCCACAGAGAGAAGGAGAGGGAGGGGTGGAGGAAGGGAGCAGAGAAGGGGAGAAGGGAGTGAGGAAGAGAGAAATAGAGAATCACTTTTTCCTGGGCTGATAAATTGATGACAGAATCTTGAGGTTATCTCAAGTCATACTCTTACTCTCCTAGCCCGGCAAAAGCCCAGGCTCCAGTAGGAGAGGCCCGAGTGTAAAGAGTTTGTCAGGGTGGGCCTGCTTCTGGGAGCCCAGCTTGTTGGGCTCACTTTAAAACTCTATCTTATTTAGGGTATTGACGTCTCTGCCTCTCTTTCACCACCCTTTTGCCCTAGGTGAGAGAGAGAAGGTTAATGGGGAGAGGGGGCACACACTCCTTTACTTCTCCCGGCTGTTTAGGGTGGATGGGTTCTTTTGGGGCTATACCAACCTCTGTCAACAGCAAATGCAGCCAGCAGCCTCCTCTAAGCTGCTGCACTGAAACATTTCTGACTCCTCCAAGCTGCCACCGTCCTCACAGGCGTAGACCACACCCCTCTCTGTGCTGCACGAGGCAATTACCCAACTAAAATCCCACACTTGAGATTAAATGAAAACATATTTACATAACGTAACTGAGTTTTTAAAGAAACCAAAACTTCCATTATACAATATCTATCATGTGAGCCAATGAATTCTTCTTATCACTTCAGATTTGTTTGAGTAGAATTTCTGCTACTTTCAAGTGAAAAAGAACTCCGAAAGCGGAATAGAGAATTGATGAGTAAATCTGAGGTGATAGTTTAAAAAAAAAAAAAAGGGTCAATGCCAGAAAAAGAAAGTCCATATTTCTAAGCCAACCAATTCAATGTCTAAACTTAAAAAAACATTTTATTAATATGTGTGCGTGTGCTTCCAACCATTGTCAGTGGGCAAACCAGCAGAAGATTGAAATAACACCTGTCAGCTTTAAATTCTACAGCCATCGAGTTGTGATGAATCATTTCTCATGGAGTTATCTGCAGTGTTTAGTTATAGTGACAGACAGCTGACTAACACAGGCTCTTTACATACAGATGCTTGCTTTTTATTTTAAATATCTATTTACCAAGTTAGGCGTGATGGCAGCCTGCCTATGGGAGGCTGAATCAGGAGGATCATGAGATAAAGACCAGCCTGGGCTATATAGTGAGTCTCTATTGTAAAATTTTTTAAAAGTGAGATATATTTACAAACTTTAATATATATTAAACTTATCAGTTTATTCAATTCGATGGTAAACTATCCAATGGTTTTAGTATACTCAGAGATAACAAAAAAAATCACTACAATTTTACATTTTCATCATCACAAACGAGAACTCCATATTGTTTAGCTGTAATCATCTTTGTGTTTCTTTTGTGATATAATAAAATAGACTGAGAGTAATTTATGCAGAATAGAAATGAATTTGGTTCATGAGAGACTGGGAAACCCCAAGCCTCTTCTTTCCTTCTGATGATGGGCTTATTGCTACATTATGACATCATACATGGCTGGAAAGAACAAGCATGTTCATTTGGGTATCTCTCTTTTTCTTCCTCCTCCTCCTCCCTTCTTTTTAATTAAGACACACATATATCATGTGAGTCCTTACCTACATGAAATCATCTAATCCTAATTATCTTCTAGAGATATCACTTCAAAATACTATTAATATATCTGGAGTTTTGTTTCTAACACATAACTTTTTGGAGAACACATTAGAATCAATATACCCTTGTCATCATCTCCCACCCAGACCCTGTCCTTAGGCAACCATTAATCTATATTCTGTCTCTATTGAGCTTGTTTTTGTCAACTAGCTGGACTACCTGCCTTCCTCCTCCCCCTCTGTCTTCCTGTCCCGCCTACGTTTTTGTTGTTCTTGTGTCTTGAGATAGGATCTTGCTTTGTAGTCTAAACTGGCCCTGAATTCACTGTGTAGCACAAGTGGCCCTTGACCTAGAAATCCTCCTGCCTCTGCCTTCCGAGTTCCAGGACTAAGGGCATGTACCACCATGCCCAGCTTGGAGTTTTGTATGTTAAATAACACAATAAATCATCTATTGTGATTATTTTTATTTAGCATTATATTTTCAAGGCTCATTGCAGCATGTATTAATATATTATTTTTGTGGCTGACTAAAATATTCCATTCCATTAATAATTAATAATGGAATAATAAATAATAGTCCATTATGTGAACATACCATATGTTGCTTACCCATTAGTTTGTTGATGGACATTTGGGTTGTTTTTCCCTGTGGTAGCTACAAACAATGCTACTATAAACAATCATGTACCCTAAGATTCTGTGAGGATGTACGTTTTCATTTCTCTTGGGAATCTACCTAAAGGTAGAATTGCTGGCCATATGGCCATATGCTGGTAATATGGCCATATGGCCATATTTAGCTTTTTGAAGAACTTGCAGTTGATTTCCAAAGCAGCTGCATCCTTTTACATCCTCATCAGAAATGGGGGGGGGGGGCTCTGTTTATTCAGATCCTTGCCACTCTTGATACCCGACCTTTTGATTTTAGTTGTGCTGTGTTGCGGCTTTCATTTGCAGCTCTTTGATTGTAAGACCCGGAGTCTCACTGCTCAGGATCGCGCCCTTCCCAGGAACTCTCACAGACCACAGCTGGATGCAAAAGCAAGAGGTTTTATTGCTATCACGATAGGGTTGCCCCTCCAAAAGCGGGAGATGACCCCGAACATGCAAAGCACAGGGTTTTTATACCTGAAAATCAGGTCACTTTGCTCTATAGTTTACAGCTGGTTGTAGACAGTTTACAGCTGGCTGTTTCTCAGAACAGTTCACCCCGCCCTTCAAGAGCTCTCTGCACCTGGCTTCAGTTCAAAGCATCACAGTTGTTCTCATTCCCCACTTTTCCTTTTGCCTCAGTTTTAACCCTAAAATTGTGGATCAACCTCAGGGAGAGGTTGATACTGTCTCTGGAGCATCAGGACCTAAACTGCATTTACACATTCCCTAACGAAGGCGAATACTGGTCGGAGAGTTCATTGTCCCTGATGAGTTTCAGTTTTAGCAGGTTGCTGGAGGCTTGGACTTTCCAGGTGTCTGCAGGTTGGTGAAGAGCTGGCTTGACGTGTGACCCATGGATCCAAGTGCGATGCCCTCGACTTTGATGGCAGTTGGTACAGTGGTGAGCAGGACATAATAAGGACCCTTCCACCGAGGCTCCAGATTCTGGCCTGGAACTGATGGGGCACCTCCAAGGACCCGGGCGCATATGCACTGCCAACCTTGCTCCAGATTTCTTTCTGAATAAGCTGCAGTCCTTTCAGCCTGGACAACAAGTCAGAGTTACCACTCGTTAAGTCAACGGGGTCCCCAAGAAGAGTCAGGGAGCAGGAACCCCATAGAGTAGTTCGAAGGGGGTCAGGCCCAGTAAGGAGGGAGTATTTCTGACTCTAAAAAGGGCCAAGGGAAGGAGCACCACCCAGTCACCGCCAGTCTCCATGGTCAATTTGGTGAGAGTCTCTTTTAGAGTTCTATTCATTCTTTCTACCTGTCCTGAACTTTGGGGTCTATAAGCACAGTGTAATTTCCAATCGAGCCCCAGAAATCTGGCCACTTCCTGACTTACCTGCAATGAGTTAGGGTTACCAAAAAGAGTAAGGGTAAGGGTTAGGATAAAAGGGTAAAAGGTTAAAAAAAGGGTAAAAGGGTAAGGGTAAAGGTAAAAGGGTAATAAGGTAAAAGAGTAAGGGTAAGGGTAAGGGTGAGGTTAAAAGTAAGGATAAAGGAAAAAGGGTAAGGATAAGGGTAATGGTAAAAGGGTAAGGGTAAAAGGGTAAGGAAAAAGGATAAGAGTAAAAGGGTAAGGGTAAGGGTAAGGGTAAAAGGATAAAGGGTAAAAGAGTAAGGGTTGTTAGGATTAGGGTTAAGGTAAGGGTAAGGGTTGTTAGGGTTAGGGTAGGGGTAAGGGTTGTTAGGGTTAGGCTTAGGGTGGTTAGGGTTAGAGTTAGGGTTAGGGTGGTTAGCCTTAGGGTTAGATTTAGGGGGGTTAGGGTTAGGGGGTTGGGGTTAGGGGATGAAGGGCATTAGTGTTAGGGGAGTTTTCGGGGTTAGGGTTAGGGTTCTTAAGCTTAGGGATAGGGTTAGGGTTAGGGTGGTTAGGGTTGGGATTAAGGATAAGGGTTGTTAGGGTTAGGGTTAGGGTTGTTAGGGTTGGGATTAGGGATAAGGGTCGTTAGGGTTAGGGTTAGGGTATGGGTAAGGGTTAGGGTTAGGGTTAGGCCAGCAATGAAGGGTTAGGGTTAGGGTTAGAGTTTGGGTTAGGCCAGTAAGAAGGGTTAGGATTAGGGTATGGTTAGGGTTAGGGTTAGTGTTAGGATGAGGTTGAGGGTGAGGGTGAGGGTGAGGTTTAGGGTTCGGGTTAGAGTTAGGGTTAGGGTTAGGCCAGCAATGAAGGGTTAATGGTAGGGTAAGTGTTAGGGTGAAGGTGAGGGTCAAGGTTAGGGTTGGGGTTAGGGTTAGTGTTAGTGTTAGTGTATGGGTGGGTGTTAGGGTTAGCGTTAGGGTTAGACAAGCAATGAAGTGTTAGGTTTAGGGTTAGGGTTAGGGTTTGGGTTAAAGATAGGTATAGGGTTAGGGTTAGGTTGAGGGTTAGGGTTAGGGTTTGGGTTAAAGATAGGTATAGGGTTAGGGTTAGGTTGAGGGTTAGGGTTAGGATTAGGGTTAGGGTTAGGGTTAGGGTTAGGGTTAGGGTTAGGGTTAGCTTTATGGTTAGGGTTAGGGTACGGGTTAGGTTTAGGGTTGGGATTAGGATTAGGGTTAAGGTTAAGGTTAGGATGAGGGTTAGGGTTTGGGGTAGGGTTAGGGTTAGCATTAGGGTTAGGGTTAGGGTTCAGATAAGGGTTAGGGTTAGCGATAGGGTTAGGGTTAGGGTTAAGGTTAGGGTTAGGGTTAAGGTTAGGGTTGGGGTTACAAATAGGTATAGGGTTAGGGTTAGGATTAAGTTTAGGGTTAAGGTTAGGATGAGGGTTAGGGTTAGGTTTAGGGTTAGAGTTAGGGTTAGGGTTAGGGTTAGGGTTAGGGTTAGGGTTAGAGTTAGGGTTAGAGTTAGGGTTATGGTTAGGGTTAGGCCAGGGTTAGGGGTAGGGTTAGGTTTAGGGGTAGCTTTAGGGTTAGGTTTAGGCCAGCAATGAAGGGTTAGGGTTAGGGTTTGGTTTATGGTGGTTAGGGTTAGGGTGTTTAGAGTGGTTGTGGTTAGGGTTAGGGTTTGGGTGGTTAGTGTGGTTGTGGTTAGGGTTAGAGTTAGGGTGGTTAGGTGGTTAGGTTTAGGGTTATGGTGGTTAGGTTTAGGGTTAGGGTGGTTAGGGTTAGAGTTAGGGTTAGTGTGTTTAGGGTGGTTAGGGTTAGGGTGGTTAGGGTTAGGGTGGTTAGGGTGGGTTAGGGTTAGGGTGGTTAGGGTGGTTAGGGTTAGGGTTAGGTTGGTTAGTGTTAGGGTTAGTGTGGTTAAGGTAGTTAGGGTTAGCGTGTGTGGTTATGGTGTTTAGGGTTAGGTGTTGTGTGGTTAGGGTTAGTGTGTTTAGGGTGGTTAGGGTTAGGGTGGTTTGGGTGGTTAGGGTTAGGGTTAGTGTGGTTAGGGTGGTTAGGGTTAGTGTTAGGGTGGCTAGGATGTTTAGGGTTAGGGTCAGGGTGGTTAGGGTGGTTGTGGTTAGAGTTAGGGTCATGGTTTGGGTGATTAGTGTGGTTGTGGTTAGGGTTAGGATTAGCATGGTTAGGGTGGTTAGGGTTTAGGGGTTAGGGTTAGGGGTATGGTTAGGTTTATGGTTAGGGTTAGGGTTGTTAGGGTTAGGATTAGGGTTGTTAGGGTTAGGATTAGGGTTGTTAGGGTTAGGATTAGGGTTGTTAGGGTTAGGATTAGGGTTGTTAGGGTTAGTGTTAGCATTAGGATTAGGTTTTTTAGGGTGGTTAGGGTTAGCGTTAGCATTTGGGTTAGGATTAGGTTTGTTAGGGTTAGTGTTAGGTTTGTTAGGGTGGTTAGAGTTCGGGTTAGGGTGGTTAGGGTGGTTGTGGTTAGGGTCATGGTGATTAGTGTGGTTAGGGTTAGGGTGGTTAGGGTTAGGGTTAGGGTTCGGTGCTGGGTTGGGGTTGGGTTCGGTGCTGGGTTGGCCGGCAACGTCAGTGAGTCCGCCTTTGCATCTAGTTACTAATCCTCGGCGTCTTCCTGTGGCAGAAGGATCTGACCTTTGGCGTCGATCCCGCCCCGCCGGCGTCAAATAGCCCGCGCTGGCTGCGTCGCCGGAAGCCACTTTCTGGGCACCTTCGCCCCTCCTCTCGGGCGGCTCCACCCCTCCTCTCGGGCGGCCCTGGGACGGGGCTCCCTGCGGCTCCCTGCGGCTGCGGCTGCAGCCCCTGATCGGCCCCTTTGCTGCCCTGTTCCTCCCCTCTGAGGCCCCGGGCCGTGGCAGACGCTGGCCTTGGCGGGCAGCAGCGGGCCCGAGTGGAGCCAGGGTCTCAGGGCCTCTCGCCGTCCCCAGGAGCTGGGCCTCCCGCCATCCCTGTCCCACTGCACCCCGTCCTGACCGACACTCTGTGGTGGGGCTCACGCAGCTCTTGCAACAGCCGGTCGGTGGCTTCATCAGATGTGGTCCACGGAAGCTGGTGGGAGACCCGAGTCCGGGTCTTTCCATTCGAAAGCGAAAATGTCTTGGCTGGTAGGGTTGAAGACAAAAGAATCCTTACGGTCCAGAACCGTATACCAAACCCTGTCAGGGGAAGGGAACTCAACAGGTTATATGGGTTGGGCACGGTAGGATGTAAGTCTGTGACCTGTTTGTTAACTTCTCTCAAGTCCTTACAGATCCGTAATCGTTGCTCCCAGGCTTCCGAACTGGCAGCAATGGACTATTCCAGGCGGATTGGCACCTTCTGAGCACCCCTAGGTCAAGGAGCCGCTGTATGTGAGGGCGGATCCCGTCACGGGTTTCCTTAGACATTGGATATTGTTGCACCGCAATCGGGGTAGCCTGCGGCTTCACTCTATCTGAACTGGGGGCTGTCTCTCTGCTTTTCCTGGGCCAGCTGTTTCAGCCCGTGCCCTGGGATGTCTCTCTAGCCACCAGTCAATGTCTTTTTCTGGACTTACCACCTTTTCAAACAGGCGGTGCTCATCTTCCAGTTCAATCGTCAGCACATGAATGGGATTTCCTTTATTGTCTGTGGGCCATCTGGTCTAAAATGATATGGGCCCCTGTCTTAGTTAGGATATCTCGCCCTAACAGCGGGTACGGCATGTGGGGACAACTAAGAATGAGTGGGATACCTGGCCCACTCCAAGGTCCCCCGTTCTTCAAGTAATCCATGAGTATTGTTTACATCCAGTGGCTCCTTGGACCCACGATTTTTCTCTTTTTTAGCTCCTAAGTCTTGTAACAACAGAATGCTGGGCGCCAGTGTCCACCAAGAAGTGAACCGGCTTTTTCTTCCTTTTGGACAATCCTTGATGCAGTGTCCTTTCTCCTTGCAATATGCACACTGATCCTTAGACAGAGGGCCTCCCCGATTGCCAGGAACTCTCTCCCTGTCATTACAACTCTCCTGCACTACGGTGGCCAGGATCCTAATTAACTTTCTGTCTTGTCTCTTAACCCTTTCTCTTTCTCTCTCTTCCTGCTCTTTCTGCTTCCTTTCCTTCTTTTCTTCTTCCGTCTCTCGGCTATAGAAAACCTTCTCTGCTACCTGCACTAAATCCTTCAGCAACTTGTCCTGAAATCTGAAATCCTTCTATTTTCTGGAGCTTTTTACGAATATCTCTGGCTGACTGGTCTATAAAAGTTATAGTCACCATTGCCCTATGCTCATCTGAGGTAGGGTCATAGGGCATAAACCGGTGATATGCCTCCATCAGCCATTCAAGAAAGGCTGCCGGAGATTCATCCGGCCTCTGAACTGTCTCTCTTACCTTCGTCAAATTGGTGGGCTTTCGAGCGGCCCCACGGAGACCCACCATTAGAGTCTGGCGGTAGACCTTCCGGTGTGGTGTTCCCTACCTCCAGGTGTGTTGTAATCCCAGTTGGGATGGGTGAGGGGAAAGCCATCATCAATCTCATTAGGGGGGACGGAGGCCTCCCAGCCGTTCCCGGCACATTCTTTCTTGCCTCAAGGAGGACCCATCTCCATTCCTCGTTAGTCAGGAGGGCCTGCAAGAGTTGCTGGCAATCATCCCAAGTGGGCTGGTGTGAGAATAGGACAGATTCAAACAAATCAGCAAGAGCTTGAGGATTTTCTGAAAAGGGGGTTATGGGCTTTCCAGTTATTGATTTCCACCGTCATCTGGCGGCACCCTGCTGCAGGGATTAGTGGGGGAAGGTCAAAAAGAAGTCACAGTCTGTCCCATAATAAAGTCAAAGAAACAACAACGATAGAGACAAAAAAACACGACAGGCAATTCAGATAAGGATGCCCTTAAGGGTGGTACCACGGAACTCTGATTGAGAGGCTGCCTCACGGAGGCCATCTCCGATGAGAAACAGATGGGAGGAGGACCATCACGGACCTAGTCTCCCCAGATGGAGAGGCTGCCTCCCGGCAGCTGACTCCTACAGATGGAATCTGGAGAGTCCTCCAGTTCCCAGATACAGAGTGGTATACCTGGAGCTTGACCTCCGAGCCTACTCTGATGAGGGTTGGGAAGGGGCATGCTGTCTCCCGGCCAAAGCACCAAAAATGTAAGACCTGGAGTCTCACTGCTCAGGATCGCGCCCTTCCCAGGAACTCTCACAGACCACAGGTTGATGCAAAAGCAAGAGGTTTTATTGCTATCGCGATAGGGTCGCCCCTCCAAAAGCAGGAGATGACCCCGAACATGCAAGCACAGGGTTTTTATACCTGAAAATCAGGTCACTTTGCTCTATAGTTTACAGCTGGTTGTAGATAGTTTACAGCTGGCTGTTTCTCAGAACAGTTCACCCCGCCCTTCAAGAGCTCTCTGCACCTGGCTTCAATTCAAAGAATCACAGTTGGTTTTTTTCTCTTTCCCAGGTGGTCCCTCAGATGACTAATCATGTTAAGAACGTTTCTGTGTACAAAGTGGCTATTTTATTTATTTATTTTTCCTTTTTGAAATTCTTTTTTCATACATAATACATCCAACCACAGTCTCCCTCCCTCCACTACTCCCACTCCCCCTAGCCTCCGCTCTTCACAGACCTGCTCTTCCATTTCCCTTCAGAAAAGAGCAGGCCTCTTCTTTGGAGGAATGTCTGTGTGGATCCTCTGCCCATTTAAAAATTTGTCTTTTATTGTTATTGTAATTCTTCATATATAAATGCATATATATTTTTCTAACGTCCTTGTCAGATATGTGACTGGCAACTATTTCATCCATTTTCTGGTCTGACTTTTCATGACCTCAGTAGAGACCTTGACTTTTAAAATGATATTTATCTATATTTAGTATGCAACTGTGTGTGTGTAAAAAGGTCTCAAGGCAACCGACTGGATTGCTTTCTCCTTCTACTATGTGGGTCATAACTCAGGTCACCAGGTTTGACATCCTTTCCTACTGAGCCATGTCGCTAGTCAATGCTGACCCTGATGCTCAGAAGCTTTTGATGGCACAGGTTGTCAATTTTTTCTTCTGTCTGTGCTTTGATGTCATGCCATGTTACGTCCAAGAAATTGTTGTCAACTGCAAGATCACAAGTTTCCCCATATGTTTTCTTTCATGTAAGAATTTTTGGAGTTTGAATTCTTTCTAAAAAGCCCCTAATCCTAAAAAAAAAAAAAAAAAAAAAAAAAAAGCCCCTAATCCAATTTTGATATGACATAGGGATTCAACAGTACTTTTGAAATGTGTATGGATTAGTTCAGCACCATTTCTCAGAGACTGTTCTTTTTAACATGTTGAGGCTACCATACATGTGTACGGTGTATTATGATCATATTTACCTCTACTTCCCCCTTCTAACTCCTCCTGGGTCCCCCAACATGTCCCCCTTCTAACTTCATCTTCTCTGTTTAAAATTATTTATAATCCATTGCATGCAATTTGTGCCTGTATGTGTGTGGGGTATCAACTTGAGTATGAACACCCTACTATAAAAGGAACTTTTATTCTCCTGTTTCAATTGTTGTCTCAGAGGATTACTGCCTCTGACTGCTAACCTAGGCCTCGTCCTGAAAGCTATTGGCCTCCATACAATCTAACCTAGAATGTTTTCAGCCTCTGAAACTTACTGCTGAATAAGCTCACCCTTTCTTGTTCTTACTGAGTTCTGACTGGCTGGTTCAGCTCAGTTCTTCTGGCTCAATCTCCTCTTCCAGATGACTTATTCAATCTGGCTTCTCTCTTGGCCCCTGGATTGTTCTGCTTGGCTTCAAACTAACTCTAGCAATCTGCTCTAATCTCCTGGCTTCTTCTCATTCACTGGCTCATTCAGTCTTCACCTGAGTTCTCTCTCTGCAACTTGTTTCTCTCTATATTGTCTCAGTAAAACTGCTTCTTTTCTCCTTCTCATCATTGCCCCTTAAGTAGCTTCCTATTCCTCTCTGTTCTCCTGAGACTTGGATGTATACTATTTTGTCAGATCTTTCTCTGATTCATCACTGTTTCTGCCACTCAATTAGACATCACTTTCAAACATGAGTGCTTCCTTCTACAAACTAACTTTACCTTGTTTGGGATTAAAGGCATGTACCACCACACTTGGACCTAAGCTTTTCTTACCTGAAACTTGCTCTATACCAGGCTGGCCTTGAACTCATATCTGCTTCCCTCTGTCTCCAGGATTAAAGGTGTGTTTGTATTCCAGCCAGATCATACAGACCTAGGTCTTTCGACGTGATCTCTTGCCAGAGCAGCCATGTTCTGAGTTAAAATTCCTCTACACACCTTCAAGTAGAATGACTGGGCTCTGTCAGCCTGAGCACATCAACTGCCAATGGCAGAGCCTTGTAAGCTCCTTCCAACCTTGCTGGAATTTTGATTGGCTAGATCTTTTTTGTTTTGTTTTGTTTTGTTTTGTTTTGTTTTGTTTTGTTTTTGAGATAGGGTTTCTCTATGTTGCCTTGGCTGCCCTGGACTCACTTTGTAGATCAGGCTGGCCATGAACTCACAGAGATCCGCCTACCTCCGCCTCCCAGCGTGATGGGATTACAGGCGTGTGTCACCACGACTGGCTAGATCTTGTACAGGTTCAGGAGCATTCTTTCCCCATTAGTTGTTTTTTACATTTTTATTGAAAATAAACTGACAACCAATATGAGTTTATTTTTCCCCAAGTACATGTTTTTCTGGACTCTGTTTTGTGTCATACATACATATGGTGTGTGTGTGTGTGTGTGTGTGTGTATGTATGTGTCTACCCTCTTACCAACATTGCACTGCTTTCTTTGTCTTTTTGCTCTCACCCTCTATAGCAGTCCCACCCCTTCCCTGACAGTGCCTACTTCTTTGGAACTCTGAGATATCTAGCCTATCTCTCTGCCTGCCTGTGGATCTAGATGTAGCTGTCGGCTACTTTCCCAGTGCCTGTCTGCATGCCACCATGCTCCCTCCAGGATGAGAATCATAAACAAACTGCCAATTAAATGTTTTCTTTTAAGAGTTGCCTTGGTCATGGTGTCTCTTCACAGCAATAGAACAGTTACTAAGACAGCTCCCATAGTCTCTCATGTTTGACTGTTTGGTCCCCAGTTAATGAAACTATTTGGGAAGGATTAGGAGGTGTGACCTTGTTGGAGGAAGCACGTCTTTAGATGTGACTTTGAGATTTAAAAAGCCCAAGACAGGCTCAAGCTCTCTCTCTCTCTCTCTCTCTCTCTCTCTCTCTCTCTCTCTCTCTGCCTGCTGCTGTGGATCAGGATGCAGAAACTCTCAGCTACTCTCCAGAGCCATGTCTATCTACTTCTCACCATGATGACCGTGTACTAATCCTGTAAAACTGTAGGCTAGCCTCCAGGTAAATGCTGTCTTTTATAAGAACTGTCTTGGTCCAGTTGTCTCTTCACAGCAATAGGACAGTGACTAATATGTGTGGGGGTCTACTGAGTGATGGATGTTCGTAACTGGGTCACCACATGATCCTCCTCCCTGAGGTTTTTCCAAACCACAAATTCCTCAACATTTACGATTTTTTCTATCCCCTCCTCCCAGGATGGCTTGGACCTTACTAAGTATTTCAATTGTCCTCATACTTGTGGCAGCCTCCCAACTGCTGGGATTACAGGCATGAGCCACCACACTTGACTTTGATAGCATCTTCCCTAGTGACACAGGAAAGCCCAGTTCTACCTACCAACTAAAGAAAGTAATTGTTAATCAAGAACAGAGTTTCAGCTAATTGATTTTATTTTTAAACCAAATGACTCTTCTAGGAATTCTCCAGCTCCAGGAAATTAGGCTAGTCTTTCCCCTACTCCCATCTGAAGAACCATTTGTTTTTGTCCATCAGGTATCTATATTGGGACAGGCACCTTGCCTTGGGCTCTTAGAATGCCTGAATGTTCTTACTGGATGTGCCAAAAAGAAAAAAAAAAAATAGTTTCTTCTGTCCTTTCTTTCTTAGTTACCTTCTTATTTCTGTGATAAAATACCAATACTAAAAGTTGAAATAAACCCTTCCTTCCCAAGTTTACTTTTGTATACACCGCAGAACTACCTGCAAAGGGGTGGTACTACCCACAGTGGGCTTGCCCTTCGTTATCAATCATCAGTCAAGAAAATTCCCACAGGCTTGCCTACAGGCCGTCCTGATGGGGGCAACTTCTTTATTTTAAAGAGAGTGTGTGTGTGTCTGTGTGTCTGTGTGTCTGTCTGTGTCTGTGTCTGTGTCTGTGTCTGTGTCTGTCTCTGTGTGTGTAGGTACTCCCACAACTGTCAGAAGACTCTGGAGCTAGAGAGGACTCTGTCAGTGCTGGAACTCAAACTTTTTTTTTTCCTTTTGTGCTTCCTCCTTTCCCTGGAACTCAAACTTAATTTGTGTATACTCTTAACTGCTGAGCCATCTGTCCATCCCTGGGATCTTTCTCAATGTTGTTTCAACAAGCAGCCTTGGGGTTAAGGTAATGCCTCCTTTTAGAGGAAACTCAGGCTTGCTTTGCCTTACTGTAAAAGCAGCGGATTGTTGCTGCTGTGTTCTTCTTCACTATAGCTCACCCCATGAGCAGGTATCTCCTAGGCCATCACCACTCCTGTGGAACTTAGTGAAACTGGAACAAAAACCGTGCTTTTACCATGGCTGTGCTGTGAGTGATCAAGTCCTTTACCTCTGTCTCTGTCTTGATTTTTCAGCCAGCACTCACAAAGCAAGAAAATGGCTTGTTAACTTAGAAATAAAAACCCTAGACTCTGAATAGTCTTGACAATTACTGCTGTCTTTTTCTAGATGTTAAAGCTGATTTTGTTCATTTTTCAAGTATTCCAGGAGCACACCTTGGGTAATTAAACTTCTTTAATCAGAATGTTATTTTGTGAATAAGATTAATGTGTACCTCAATCCCAGCTCTCTAAGAGGCAGAGGCAGGTGGATCTGTATGAGTTTGAGGCCAGCCTCCTGGTCACATAACAAGGTCCAAGCCAGCCAGGGCTACACAGTAATAGCCTGTCTTAAGGGAAAAAAAAATTTTTTTTCTTAATTGGTTGCATCCTCATAGCATAGCTTACTCTCAGAACTAAGTATATCAATTTAAAAAATGAATGGTGTATTAAGTTTCTCCAGAGAGATAGAACCAAAAGGATGGATATATACAGATAGAGATAGAGATAGAGATAGAGATAGAGATAGAGATAGAGATAGAGATAGAGATAGAGATTGATGTATATGAGAAGAGCCAAGGGAGTCAGTCCATGTGTGATCATGGGGCTGAAAGAGCAGCTGTCACACTGCAGGCGGCGGGATGCTGGAAGCGCGGCACAGTCTGAAGGCCTCAGAACCAGGGAGGCTGGTGATGCCTATCTCAGCCCAACAACAAAGGCCACAGAACCTGAGAACCAGCTGCTGTTAATCACTGGAGCTCAATGCCGGGACCTGGGGCTCTCGCATCCGTGGAGAGGGAGGTTGATTATTGGCCCTGCTGATAAACTCCCATTTTACTCTTTCCCCAGTTGTTTGTTTTAGTTCTTTCTCGTCCTTTGCTGACCGGATGGTGTATGCTCACACCCAGGATCTTCACCTTCACTAGACTCATCTGCTCGTGTCTGGAAATGTGAAACACTGATAGACACAGTTTCCCGACCCCACTCTCAAATAAGACCGCATTTTTTCCCTCACTGCTGTGACTGCTCTGCCGAGAAGCAATTTAAAGGAGAAGGCCTGGTTCACAGTTTAAAGATACAGACCATTATTGCAAAGAAATCGTGGCAATGGCTGCGGGGGCGGGAGCCTGCCTGCTCACACCTGGGTTAATCAAAGCACGGAAAGAATGCTAAGTTCAACTGGCTTTTTCCTTTGTCTGCTTTTAATTCAGCCCTTTTATTGTAGTTGGGCACCATTATGTTTCAGGTGATTTTTCCTCCCGTCCCTTAGCTCCAGGAATAATGAATGACTCATGAGACTCAAGATAACTATTTACACAGCTAGGCTCTTCTCTGACTAGCTCATAACTTAAAATGACCTATTATACTAATTTACATTTAGCTGTGAGGCCAGTTTCCTGAGCTCAGGCACTGTTCTTCCATCTTTTTCACATCTTGCCAGCTGACTCTCCCAAGCTCTTTCTTGCCTCTGTCCCAGAATCCCTTCTGTCTACTGGATGTCCCACCCCTATTTCCTGCCTAAAAAATCTAGGCCATAGGTTTTTTTATTGACAGGTATTGCATCCATACACAAGAGATTCCTTCTACACCCTTTCTGTTGTCTTTCTTTCTATTAGCCTGGGACCCCAGCATGCTGTGGCACTGCCCACATTCAGCACAGCCTTTTCCCCTCACTTCACCTAAACCCTACAGAGACACTCAAAGGTGACCTACGCATGGTGAAGGCATTCCTTAATCCAGTCAAATTTACAATCAAATTTAACCTTCATAAATGTCTCACCAGTCTCTAGGTATTCCCTAATCCGGTTGAATTGTCTCCTAAAGTTTATTACTGCACTGGATTAGCTCTGCTGTTGTTAACTGTGAACAAAAATTTCTAAAAAGAAGCTGCATCTGGCTGTGAACTCCTGGGTGGGGGTGGGGTTTCTATGTCTGCAGAGATTGATGGAACAAACAGAATTTCAGCACTCTGGCTGAAATTCAATCTTTCGAGATTGAAAACTCGAAAGTTTTGAGGCTAATTAGTTTTGGGCTAGTTTTAGCCTTCTGAATAGCCATTCTTTGTCCCACTTTGTATCTGAACTAACGCCTCGTGATAGTGAGTAAAACCTCTCAGAGTCTATTGCATTAGAACTAATATCCTGTGATAATGAGTAAAATCCTCCTAAGGCTATTAACTTAGCAGAGCACTGGCTTCTGCCAATCCAAGAGCTAAGACTGTCATCAGATAGTGTGTTGGGCCTCTAGAAGAGTTCCTCCACTTCACTGTACCTACCTCTCCATCACTGTATTTCAAACTCGCCTTGATTCATGACTTCCTTTGTTGTGTAAAGCTATAAAAACCCTGTGAAACTGCTTCCACACTGGAATTTGGTAACCCAAACCTGTGTTCTCAGGCCTTTGGCACTCAAAATAGCTCCAGGGTAAACTAGCTCTTGTTCTCTTTAAGATGAGAGCTGTGGTTTTAAAATCAACATTAGATTTGGGTTTTGTTTTCTTTTAACGATTCTGGTCTGGTTTTTGCCCACACAGATTCTGTGGCTGAAAACCCATTTTTATGTTTGTTTTGAATTTACATAGCTTGATACACTTTCAGTGACTCAGTCTCAAAAACAAACCTAGTATTATCCTTGAAGGCTCTCAGGTGAATGCCTCTAGCCCTTTCATACTCTTGCTGTATTTCTGATGACTGGGCTGTTTCATGCTTCTGTCTCAAGGTCTGCCATTCTTTAGCAGACACGTTTGTTCTACCATTGCTCAGAGTTTAGAGCAAAAACCTGGACTCTGGCAGCCCCAATGGGGCTAGGCTTGGCTCCCATGCCAATATAGGTGGGCAGCAGTGAAAAGGAGGTAAAAGGGTTCCATCAATGTGCACAGGACCCTAAGTTCATCTTTGGGGTACTGACATGAGCTGCAGGTGTAAGTAGAGAAATACCTGGGAGAGAACATGAGCCATGAATAACGAACGGAGCAGTCGCTAGTTAACCAGGAGTACTTGATTATGATCTGAGCTCTGCTTCTAGTCTAGCTGAATAAGTTAGTCCTATCAAGGTATCATCACCTGAGGGGATCAATCTGGTTCTTATAAGATGGTCAGTTCTGCTCTAGAGAGGAGTCAAGCCATCACAGTACGTGTTCTCCTTGAGGTAGGGAGTGGGCTTGGTTGTCTGTCTTGTGAGGCATCCTTGTTCCTGGATGTGACTGCTGATTTAGGACAATAACTTAACTTGTGCCTCTTGTTAAAAGGTGGGAAGATAGGCCAGGGAAACAGACTAGCCTGTGCAGAGCCAATCAGGAGTGTGACGCTAAATAAGGGTGACATACCAAATGAGGATGAGATGCCAGGCGTTCATCCTACTTCAGGTACCTGTGGACCAAGGGAGGAGTCAGGATTTTGGCAAAAGCTGTGCCTAAGTGCCTCTGATATTACTCAAATATTGAGAGCTGTGTACATCTCTATTAACTAGGCAGCTAAGATGATGATGCATTTGCTTTATGTAGTCTGTATTATGGGGAAGGGACAGTTTAATGTTGGTGTACTTTTAAAAAAAAACTCTTATTTATATTTCTTATATCTTTTTCTCCCTATTCCACTCTAATACCTTCCAACACCCCAACACCAAGTAGGAGAGATCAAGGGTGGGGGGAGGGGGCGCAGTTCTTTCTTAGCTGCTGGTTAGAGTCATTGGGTTTCTTAGAGCCAGTCTAATCCTTGTTTCAGGAGATTTTCCGCTTCTTGTTTCACAACAGCAACCAGGAGCAGCAAGGGGGAAGAAGAAGCAGCCTTGTTTGTTTTTTTCTCCTCCACTCTCTGGGCTCTGGCATTCTCTCTCCAGAGTGCTCAGGTTCAAACTATCTGTCACTGGCAAAGAGCTCCTCTCAGAGCCCACAGAAAGCAAATAGTCTGCTGCTGTGGACCATCTGAATCAGTCCCGCATCCCACACCTGGGACCAAAACAAAAACTTGTTTATATTCACAACAGTTTAAGAAACATTTGTTTTACAGCCAGGTGTGTATGATTGCTGAAGTTATGTTTTAAATTTAAACTACAGTGCTTAAGAGATCTATAATACAAAAATGCCTCTGACCTAAAAGCCCCACTTGCCCAAGAACAGATAACTTCCTGGAGTTCTGGGGCTGTTGTTCATGTGAAAGAACAAACCTAGTCTCTTCACTTCTGTAAACAAGGTTGGTTGCCCCAAATGCACAGGCTGTGCTCGATCACACATTGGAGGGAGGTACACACGCAGGAAGTACACAGGATGTATGCTTGTCCCTGATTGGATGAAACTGGGAAATATATAGCCATGGGGGGGGTTGCCTTTATAAGCCTCCAACTGATGTAATGTAGAGCCATTCTCTGGGAATCCCAGCTATGGACCTGGACAGTATCCACAATCCTGGCAGTATTTAATAAAGCTTTGTATCCCAGCTGTAGACCCCTCTCTTGTCCCCTCCCAATCCTACCCTCCCTCCTTCTTCTCCTCCCATGCCCCTCCCCCAGTCCACTGATGGGGAGGATCTCCTCCCTTGCCCTCTGACTCAGCCTATCATGTCTCATCAGGAGTGGCTGCATTGTCTTCCTCTGTGGCCTGGTAAGGCTGCTCCCTCATTGGGGAGGTGATCAAAGAGCCAGCCACTGAGTTCATGCAGGAGACAGTCCCTGTTCCCTTTACTAGGGAACCCACTTGGAGACTGAGCTGCCATGGGCTACATCTGTGCAGGGGTTCTAGGTTATCTCCATGCACAGTTCTTGTTTGGAGTATCAGAATATCAGCGCCCAGATTTCTTGGTTCTGTTGCTCTCCTTGTGGAGCTCTTGTCCCCTCCTGGTCTTTCTATCTCCTCCTTCTTTCCTAAGATTCCCTGCCCACGTTTACCTCCCTGCTCCTGAAACACTTGCTTTGATGAGGCAATAGGCACACACCAACACTTCTCAGTTCAGTCTTAGTTATAGATTGCCTTCCTAAGCTGTCACGTCGAGAGCGACAGAATTACACGTACAGCTGCCACTGAAACCCCTGGGTGTGGTCTCATCTCAATGGCTTCCCTCACCCTCTTTCAGTGCATCTTGTCCTTGTGCTTAATCAGTAAATTCTCATGTTGTTCCGTTCTTACTTAGCTGAAATACTTTTCTTTAATTCAGGTCAATATCCTTCTACTTCACGAAAGGCTTCTGCCTTTTCAGAGCCCACCTTAAAGAATGCTTATGCTGTTAGCACAAATGTGTATGTCTACTGCCTTTTCTACAATGTATGTTTCTGTGCAGATTACAGTCGTGATGCTAACATGTCTAAAGTGTTATCTCCTTCGTAAAACTTAAAAATAATTCTTGGAAACCCACCTGAATCCACCTCTCAGGCCAACTGGGCTCCAGATAAGTACTGCACTTATTGCCTATCTCAGAAGGTGGGACTCCTCCCCTTTCCCTGGTTTTGGAACTTCCCTCTCCTGATTGCTATCTGCTGTATGCAACACTGGCTGGACTGGTGAGTTCACCTTATTTCTCAGCATAAATGCCTCTCTTGGTAGGGGAAGCTTGACCACTGAGCTCCAGCAACTTCCTACTACCTTTTGAAATGGAGGGACCCCTCTCAACCCCCAGCCCAGCCACAGTCTTTTCTGGCTACAGTTGAACCTTTCTGCTGACCTCCATTTAGGACTTCCTCTTTCCCTTGGGAGAGATTTTTTCCCCTCTATGTGCACAGTTCCCCCCCACCCCACGTTCACCTATGAAAATCCCAGCACTAGGTAAACTGTGTCTCCTACAGGCAGCTGTGCCCTTGGTGTCTGGCCAAAGCTGAGGAGCTATTGGATCAGTTAGGACCCTTTCTACTTGGGTTACACCTTGCTATTGGGACACCTTGACAGGTCACTGACTCCTACCCTCCTAATGGGAATAGTCCATTTGACTGTTCCTCCAGATTCTCCTCTGGGGTGTCTTCTGGAGAATTTCAGGTTTCTACACCTAGTGCCCATTTTAAGGGCCTCTAAGTTTACACACTTCTGTAACCAAACCTTGCCTCAATTACAGATCCAGAGCAAAGCCTTTTTAATTACTGCCAGTGATTGGGTAAGTGAAGGTTCTTTCAGGTAAACAGAGGTTCCCATGATGAAGTCTCTTTGATCCAAACCTTCCACGTCTGTTCACTCTCCCAAAAGTTTTTCTCTCCATAACCTACTTTATCTTCTGCCTATATATGTTTCAGTATCCTGCCAGACCCAGATGTTTCCTATAGCCACAAGAGCACCAAAGCAGCTACCACAGGTGTTCCAGTCTGACCTCACAGACTCCATCAAGCTGGATCTGCACTTTCTCTCCCAGCCCTGGATGTTCTTGCAGACCCTAGACAGCATCAAACCTCTTCTTCCTGGACTTGGCCAGCATTTCAGCCTTTTGACCTCCCTACAGCGCCCCCAGTGTCAGCAGGAAGTAGCCAGAAGAAAATCTACACCTGTTATTCACTTATTATTAACAAAAGGCTGGAATGGTGTGCTTCAGGACCAGGACAGGCGGCTCCAGGTTCTCCCAGCATTCCCCAGTCCCTACCTGCTGCCTTGCATGGCTGGCAACTCTCTACTGGCAACCCTCTACCCTGAACTTTCCAGGCAGGGGCTTCCCCTCCTCTTGACCATGTAATCTGGACATTTTGTAAGACCTGGGGTCTCACAGCTCAGGAGTTCAATCGCGCCCTTCCCAGAAACTCCCCCAGACCAAGACTCGTTGCAAAAGCAAGAGGTTTATTAACCATTGTATAACGGGGTCACCCCTGCCAGTCAGCAAAGAGTGGCACCAGGAGAGAAAGGCCTTTAGGTTTTTAAAAGAAAAATTGTGGGAAATTTGAAGTTTTAGTTTTGGCAATTTAGGATTGGATGAGGAAGTTATAAAGTAAGATAATTGGTTAGTCTTAGGTGCTCAAGCTTGGCCAGTCCTGACAAGTGTGGATGCAGCTGCAATTTAAGGTGGGGGTGGTTAGCTCATCCTTGAAGATTGGGGCTGTGGGCTTTTGGCTGGAGATCAGGGTCTACTCAGAAGAAGGATTGAGGCCATCTAGGTTGGTTGCTAAGAAACACTATCTCGAAGACAAGGGTCTGGTCGTTCTTTTGCTGAGTGAAGGTCATTGCTTGCTTGCCCTTTTTTTATATCTGTCCTCACAGATAGGGTCACATTCCTTCACTCTCTAGAAAGGTACTAAGAGGCTTTAGCTTAACCTGGACCTAAAACTCAAAACTATAGGCTTTAGAAGACATATAGGTTACAAAGTTAGTCTAACCCTTTCAATTTTGTTGCTATTTTTTTTTCTTTCTCTCTTACCCCCTTGCATAGCAACCAAGAGCTGCTTCCAATGAACCTAAATTTATAGACTTTAATTTGTCTTACAGGAGAAGCAGCCCAAGCTCCTCGTTTTTTAATTATAGAACAAGGAAGGAATGTTAGTACTTAGGCACCTGCTTCTGGGCTGCCCAGCAACCGATGATGTCATCATGTGTCACCAGCCAGGTGTCCACACCTGGCAGGCATGGTTACTTTGCTCCCTAAAAGGATCAACCAGCATGTGGTCTCTCTCTTGGCCTTTCTTGCTTCTTGCCCTCTTGGCTCTCTTGCCCTCTTCCCTTTCTCTGTCAGGGAGACCCCTCTCTCTTTTCCCCATCATCTCCTGCTCTCTCTGTCCTCTCTCTGGGTAACATTCTTGTAGACAAGCTTGAAAAAGTTTCTAGGCCGTTTGCCCGTTTCTTTTTCCTCTCTAAAGCCTAGTTCTGATTGCTTTTGTGAATTATACTTGTTGGGGCTATGCCACAGATTGTCTGTTGGTGGGGATATTTAAGATGTCTTAGTTATAATAAATTAAACCTTTTACAAGAGCTCACATACAAATGTTTACGCCAACAGTGCATCCATTTCTCTTAAGTAAATTGGGATTGATGAGATACATAATAAATGTTTTATTAACTTTACAATAAACTTCAGGACTGTTTTCCAATGTAACTGCACCATTTTGTATCCTCAGTAGAATATAAGAATTCCAGCTCCTCTGTTTTCCTTCCTTCCTTCCTTCCTTCCTTCCTTCCTTCCTTCCTTCTTTCTTTCTTTCTTTCTTCCTTTTTTTCTTTTTTCTTTCTTTCTTTAAAAACTTTTTATTACTGTTTTATTTTCTGTGTATGGATGTTTTGCCTGCATGTATGTCTGTAGACCACATGTGTGCCTGGTGCCTGCAGAAACTGAAATAGAGCATGAGATTCCCTGAAATTTGAGTTGTAGATGGCCTCCTTGTGATGCGGGGAATTGAGCCAGGTCCTCTGGAAGAGCATCCAGTGCTCTTAACCCCTGAGCCATCTCTCCAGCCCCACTGTCACTATTTAAATTTGAGCCATTTAAATAGGCATGAAATGATACCTCATTATGATTTGAGCTGTATCAATGACTAATTTTGTTGAGGTCTTTGCTTCTTTTACATTTATTTATTTATTTACTTGTCTATTTGTGTGTGTATGCATATCAGTTTGTAGGTACATACATGTGGAGGTCAGAGGTCAACCAGCCAGAGTCATTTCTCTCCCTTCTACCATTTGTGTTCTAGGAGATGAAAATCGGGTTGTCAGACTTGGTGACAAGTGCCCTTAGTGGCTGTGCCATCTTGATGGCTCAGCACTTTACTTTTCTGAGACAGGGTGTCTCATTGAAGCTGGAACTCACTGCTTTGGATAGCTTGACTAGCTGCTGAGCTCCTGGGATCCACCAGTCTCAGGCCTTCAGTTCTGGGTTAGCTTCAGCAGGTAACACCCAGCTCTTATGGAATGAGGACTTGAATTCACCTCTTGATTCACGGCAAGTGTGCTTGCCTACCAAGCCAGCGTCCTAGCTCACAGGCCATACATGCATATATACACACACACATACCTATCACAGGCTATAAATTATGGATTTAAGTCATTTATCTGAAACATTGTTTGCAAATATTTTCCCCAGTATTTGGGTTGTTTTATTCTCTCAAAAATGTCTTTTAAAAAGTAGAAGTTTTTATTTTGCTGAAGCCAAATATCAGTGTCTTCTTTCAGCTCCTGCTTTGGCTTCACAGGGGCTGCAGGGATCACATTTCGTTTTTGTACATTTGAGAACAAGCCAGATGTCTCCCTCCTTACTTTCTAACAGTTCTGGTATGCTTTGTAAGTGCACTGTCTGATTCCTACACTTTTCTGAGTTGTAGTTGTTTTTGGGGGGGAGGGTTAGCATGTGGTCTAGTATGCTGAATGTTTGGTGTGCCTATGGAAACAATGTAGATCTTGCTGTTGCTTGGAAGAAGTCATCTATAAATAGCAATTATGTCAATTTCTTGGCATCTGTGTTCAAATCCACAGTCTGCTTATCTTCAGAACATTTTTCTCTTAATTATTGTGAAAGATTTTTAAATCTTTTGTTTTAATGATAAATCTATTTATTTTGTTTTAATGTATTTTGAAGTTGTGTTTTAGATGATTAACATTTAAGATTCTTATGTTCTTTTGACGAATTGAGCCTGTTAGGATTTTAAAATTGTCTTTATCCTGGGGGCAATTTTTGCTTTGCAATACACTTTAATTAATATTATATGTTTGTTGTAGCTTTGGCTAGTGTCGCCATGTGTATTTCCTCAATCTTTGGATTTTAACCTACTTACGACTGTATGTTCAGGTTCGGCTTGTTGAGGGGGGAGACTATTGGGTCTTAAAGTCCAGCCTCAACAATCTCTGTGTCTTATTGGGATGTTTAAGTCATTTATATTTAATGTAATTATTACAATTGAACCATTTTGGTATTTGCTTTATCACTGGTATATACAAATAGGAAAACCCAGAATGTATAGGGTTTGGTAGTACTCATGATTTCAGTCACCCACTAGGAGTCCTGGAGCATGTTATCTCTGTATAAATGTTTCATGTTTGCTCGGTTGAAAGGCAGTAAGTAGATCTGCAATAGCCTTACCTTTTCCTGGGTCTCCAGTGCTTTCTCTGGCTTCTGAGCATGTGCATGTATTTAACAAAGAGTCTTGATCTCAGCAGCATACACATACTGCCAAAATCATAGACCAGCCTGACATGGATTTCACCAATCCTTGTGGTCTAGCTTATGCTTCAGGTCTTCAGCTTCTTTGTAGTAGCTCTCACCTCACGTTCATCATTTTCCCTAATTCTCTGTCTCGTGGTCTATAGTCTCTGGCATTGGAGATAAAGACAGTAACCACATAGGGTTGCTTAACCAACACTCATACTTACCATTAGGTTCTATGTTGGTATAATGTTCTTTTGAAATGTATACACCTTACCCTTGTTCATTCAAATGCTGATTTCCCCACCCCCAACTCTCTGGTTTCAATCCAGATATTGCATTGTGATACTCATTCTAAGCATCCTGTCTAAACTTTGTGTAAACAAGCCAAAATAAAGCAACTAGATACAATGTTGTACAAAGGGAGGAGCCAGAGGACAGGAAAGAGGGGAGGAGCCAGAGGGCAGGAAATGAGTGAGAAGAGAAGGGGTGAGAGGAGAGAGAGAGAGAAGGAGAGAGAGAGAGAGAGAGAGAGAGCGAGCTGGAGAACAGATCTTGGAACTATGTGGAGATGGACTGGACATAATATTTCACAAAAAGCAAGTATGGGTAAAATCTAAATGTTAAACTATGAGGGCTTGGAGATTTAGGAGGGAGTAACTATCCCCAGCATTGTGTTTTAGGTTAACTAAATAAACCCAGTCTCTGTGTGGTGATTTGGTTATACAGCTGTTAGGTTTAACAGCAGCATTAATAAAAGATATATCAATAGCAAATATTAATCAATGCTTACAATAGTTATATATCTGCAACAAGTCCAGATACACACACACACACACACACACACACACACACACACATGCTCCAGCTTTTATTTATATAAAATATCTGTTACAATTCGTATGTGAAATGTTTTCCACAGACTCATGTGTTCATTGTATAGTTCTCAGCTATTGACACTATTTTGGAAGATTCTAGAAACTTTATAGGTAGGACCAGTGGAAGTGTTAAGCTCAAATCATGAGGCAGTTAAGAAAACCTGGAGATGGATCATTGCAACAGCAAGAGGTTTATTTTTCAGCCATCGCGCCATGGGGCTACCCTATAAATCAGCAAAGAGTGGCCCCAAGAAACAAAAGCCTTAGGTTTTTATAGGAAAAAATGCAGGGAAGCACATGGGTTTTAGTCTTGGCAACTTGGGATTGGATGAAGAAGCTATAAGATAACTGACTTCTAAAATAATTGGTTACTATCAGGTGCTCACATTTCAGTCCTGCTAAGTGTGAATGTAGCTGCAAGTAAAAGTGGGGGTGGGGGGTGATTAGCTCATCCTTGAAGATTGGAGCTGCGGGATTTTGAGGTCAGGGGCTACTCAGAAGAAGGCTTGAGGCTATCTGGGTTGGTTGCTAAGAAACGCTATCGTGCAGACAAAAGTCTGGTCATTCTTTTTGCTGGGCAAAGGGCATTGCTTGCTCTCTCGCTTTTTAATCTCTGTCTTCACAGGCGGCCAGGCTCACATTCCTCTGTTCTCTGGAGGAGTAGTAAGAGGCTTTAGCTTAACCTGGGCCTAAAACTCAAAAATATAGGTTTTAGAAGACATATAGGTTACAAAGTTAGTCAGATCCTTTCGGAAGGAAGTGGGTCACTGGGGCATGCCTTAGAAAGCTAGACTCTCCAGCCTGTTCTTCACACTCTGGTTCCACCATCATGATGGCCATCACCACATGCCCAGAACCAGTACAGCCAAGGACTGTGGGCTAAAGTCTCTGAAACTATCATCCCAAATAAATGTTTACTGTCAGACATTTCTATCAAGTATTTGTAACAGGGATTAGAAAAATAACTAATACAGAAAATCAATACCAGAGAGGTGAGGGTCATTGCTGTGTCTAAACCTGGCCTTGTGGGTCAGAAGTCTTTGGAAAGGTTTACAGAAGGAATTTGGAAATGCATGCTAGAGAAGGCCTGGAGTACTGTAGGCAAGGCTTAATGGGTGATTGTGGTAAGTGTCAGGAAAGGGAAACTGGAAACCCCATTTCCCCAAATTCTGGCTGTTGGACAAAAGCCAGCATTCCCCCTTTACCAAAATGAGTCATTTCCCTTACCACCGGCAGAAGGGACAAATGGCTGTCTGTGGTACCTATTAGCACACCAAAGAGTGCACCAGCCTTCAGGCTCCCTTGGTATCACCTGTTACACAGTTCAGAGCACATGCTGGCATCCTGGCTCTTCTCAGCTCTTCCCACACCCCTGCTGTTTTGGATATGCGCTCTCATGTGCCTTCTTCTCTTTGCCCTCTGTTGGTCTTCTTTCTCACTCCCCCAGCCCTTCTCTGCTGGTCAGGGTCAGTCTACTTCTTTCTCTCTCTGCTCTTCCAGATGTCTCTGGCTGTTCTCTTCCTCATGTCCACAATAAAAACCTTCCACTTAACCACACCATGGAGCAGCATGTCATCAGTTTACACAGCAGGTATGCCGGAGATCAGAATAGAAACAAGATATGGACAGTGAAGGCCAAAAGGCCCGGGGGTTTTCAGTTGGAAGGAGATACTGTTGGGAATTAGACTGTGGTTGTTTGTGTACAGCCTGGAAAAGAAATCATCTGCAGTTTATTTGTGCCTGAGACTGAGTAAGTCTCAATTCAAACTTAATGAACTAATTAACTTGGAGGAAATTTTGAACTAGAACAGTAGCATTTGGGCTGCTTGTATGGTTAGTGAAGAATGCTTTTAGCCAGATTTGCAGGGAGGGTTGCAACAGTGGAAAGTTTTGAAGGTTATGTAGTTTGGAAATTGGAAGTATTTTTAAAGGTTTGGATAAGAAGAGTCTGACTATAAAAGATATTAGTGTCATTAAAAAGAGATAAACTACCTTGGTAAAACAGGAAAAATGTCTCATGTGCATCTTAAGAAGTGGTCAGGCTGGAGAGACGGCTCAGCGGTTAAGAGCACTGTCTGCTCTTCCAAAGGTCATGAGTTCAATTCCCGGCAACCACATGGTGGCTCACAACCGTCTATAATATGAACTGATTCCCTCTTCTGGCAGGTGTAAATGCAGATAGAACACTCATATGCATAAAACATACATATACATAAAATAAATAAATCTTAAAAACAAAAGAAGTGGTCAGACCCCACCTATCATAGGCTTAGAGAGCATAAAAGGCAAGATCATCTGAAGGGCCCTTTTGAAGAGACCTGGACCTAAAAGCAGTTATGTCACTTGGATTTCTGTTGCTGTAACAAGATTCCTGAGAAAATTAATCTAAAAGGGGAGGTGGGGCTGCAGGGACGGGTCAGCAGCTAAGAGCACTGACTGCAGAGGGTCTGAGTCCATTCCCAACACCCATGGCACCTCACAACTGTCTGTAACTCCAGTTTCCTCTTTTGGCTTCCTCAGAGATCAGGCACACAAGCAACACACAGGCACACATGCAGACGAAACATTCATGCATGTAAAATAAGGCAAAGGAGGGAAAGCGTGTGCGGAATTATGCCCAGGATTTCAGTGGACATTTGCTTGGCTTCTGGCTTTGGCCCCTGTGGCAAGGCTGCACAGAGCGGCTGGGGAGCTGCTAACTAGAGCTCACTGATCATCTCATGATAGCCAGGAAGCCACAAGGCTTGGGCAGGGTTCCACTGCGTCCTTAAGGGACCAGGAGCCAGCTGAAATTCGTGACCCACGGGGACCGTGTGGTAGTTCAGGGTAAACCCTTGTTTGGCAAGCGCAAGGCCCTCAGGCCAATCTTCAGCACTGCAGAGGCCTTCCGCCAGGCCCCTTCTTAAAGTGCTCACTATCTCTTAATGCACACCTTGCTGGGACCAAGCCTTTAACCCACAGGCCTTTGGGAGGACATTCCAGTTTCAAGCTATTGCAGTAGTCAACTATTGCTCCCTGTGTCCAAAAAAGGCATGTTCCCACACTGCCTTTCAGGCCTAGCCCCATTTACTCCAGCCTGCAGAGGGGTTCGGGGGAGCAAATGCTCCCTGTTTTGCAGGAAAGAGACAGCCTGAAGGTCTAGAGCAGGAACCTGAGCTCAGGGGCTAAGCTATCCCGGGACAGGCTTTGGGGTGGGCCTGAATATCCAACAAGGGTCAGAGGCTGTTCCCTCCTCTTAAGTTCTCAGCAGGTTGTTGAGCACTCCAGAAGGGACAGTGCTCCCAAAGAAGTCTATGTTCCCCCGAGGGTGAAAACAATACAACCCTTCATGTGCGTGTGCAATTCTTGTGCCCATTGTAGAGGCATGTGTTATCCAGGGTGTAGCCCCTGGGGGCTCTGGAGTCGTACTGTCACTTGGAACAGTACTGACGCAGCCGCTGACCAGAGCTGGGTAATGGCCAGGTCAGGGTGATCCTGCTGATGTTAAAGTGTGGTTTGAAATAGAATCTGGGATCCTTACGGAAAGATCCAGCATATTTTATGCAGTGAGATGACTTACCAGGTGAAGGTCCTTGTCGCTAAGTCTGCTGGCCTAAGTGATTTCCTGGGCCCTATGTGGTGAAGACAAGGCTGACAGCCAGAAATCATCTCCCGACCTACACCACACTGCGGCCCGAGCACTATGCCCGAGCACGCTCTCGCACACTACACAAGATAACTAAATGTCCTTTTAGAATGTAATAAAACTTAAGGACCTGGTGTATTTTATATTAAGACTTTAAAAATTAAGACTTTATTAGGAATGAAATAAAAGACTGCTTGCATTTAGCATTGGTATTGAAATGGCCAAGGAGATAAATGTGTGTGAAAGGTTAGTTTTTAATTTTTGTTTTTGTTCTTTGAAGTCAGTGGTTTCTCTGTGTAGCCTTGGCTGTCCTGGAGTCTTAGTAGACCAAGCTGGCCTTGAACTCACTGTCTGCCTCTGTCTCTTGAGTGCTGGGATTACAGGTGTACCATCATGCCCAGCTTTTCTTTTTTCTATTTTTTTTTTTTAGCCCTCTGAAACTAGTTTTTAATTTCTTAAAAACCTTTTTTCTTACTTGAAGGAATCTTTTTAATAATTTTTTTTTGTTTTTTATTTATGTGTGTGTCTGTGTGAGTGCATGCCACATGCATGTGGGTGTCCTTGGAAATCAGAAGATGGCATTAGATTCTCCAGAGCTGGAGCTCCAGCTGTGAGCTGCCTGATGTGGGTGCTGGGAATCGAACTGAGGTCCTCTGAAAGAGCATCAACGGCTCTCAGATTGCTGAGCCATCTCTCTAGGCCCCTTTTAACTTCAAAGAGAGTCTTTTTGGCAGGCAAGAGCCAGGGAGGGTATGGTGAGATTATCCTGGTAAAGGGCAATCCATGGGAAGAGGCCTCCAGGTTTAGCAGAGGAGGGGCTTCGAGAGCATTTGTGTCCGTGCGTCTTTGCCCTGCGCTGCGGCACTCCATGTTCAAATGAATCTGTGTGAATGTCTTGTCTGTGTCAGCTCAGGCGTGCCTACATGGGTGCTCATGGGTCTGTACAGGTATGTTTCCAAGACATGATTTTGTGTTCCCTGAACTGGTTTCTGACTGGCAAGGTTACCTCTGACATACTTGTATGACGATGTGTCTGTCTCACTGTGAGCTGGCTTCAGCCCCTCCTTTAGCCCTCCCCCTTCCCCTGACATACTGCAGCTGCCGGGACTATTTACTGAAAATAATGGCTTCCCTTCCCACTGTCTGGATTCCCACGGGGCAGGCTGCTGCCCAGGTCCCTGGCCTGTGGCCTCTGAAGCAGGCCTGACCTTGGCAGTGCTACACTCTGGAAATCCCCAGTGTGCCTCTTCCTATCTGAGGACTGACAGAAGGTTACGCAGAGAGGGCAACATGGGAGAAGCTACAGTTGCAGAGCCAGCCCTCTACGTCTCTCCGGATTCCTTCCCAGGCCCCTGGCTGGGCCCCATGCTCCCTTCCCCGATGTGCTGAGAATTCTGTGTCTGTTCTCTCCCGGCAGGGTTAGGGATGGCAGCCTCCTGCCGTCCAGTCACACCTGTTGTGGCTCTGGTCTGCTGTGCCCACTGAATTCCCAGCTGTCCTCTTCCCCTCTGTGTTCCACCTCTCCTTCTTTTCCTTGTTCTCCTTCTCCTCCACTTCTTCCTTGTTCTAGTTTGCCTTCTGTTGCTGTGAATAAAAGCAGCAGATCAGGAGCATGACCAAAAGCAGCTCAGGGGAGAAAGGGTTTATTTTGGTTTACAGTTTATAGTCCACCATCAAGGAAAACGAAGGGAGAACTCAAGACCTTGCAGCAGAAACTAATGGAAGACCCCTAGTGTGCTCTTCTGGCTTGCTGAGCTACCTTTCTCAGACAACACGGGCCACCTGAGCTGGGGCGGCACCACCCACTGTGGGCTAGGTCCTCCGGTACCACTAACAACAGAGAAAATGCCCAGAGGTGTGGCGGAGGTGATTCCTCAGAACAGGCTCTTTCTTCCCAGCCGTGTCGTTCTCTGAGGTCGGCCCGGCTCCTAGTTCTCCTTCCCCAGCCTCTGGAGTGCTCAGATTGCAGACATGCCACCACGCTCACACTCACTTCTGCCCTCTCTTTGCAGCAGACACAGAAACCAAGCTTCTCTGTAGCACTCCTGGCCTACACCATGGGCTGCCTTTTCCAGTCAGACAGTTAGGCCTTGGTAGGCTGGTGAAACACCAGAGACGCACACCACCTCATGACGCAGTGTGCGCTCGTCTGACTTACGGCTGAGAACGTCCTGGGCTTTCTCCCTACCTGGCTTACAGTACTCGGGCACAGAAGTGGGGCAGCTGTAGGCTCCGTCCTCTACAACTCAGCCTTTAACAGGAGTGACATAGAGAGGTTGTTTTCATCCTCCTACCTGTGCTCAGTTGCCAGAACAGTTCTGAAGAGCTCTTCCAGAGGCCCAAAGGAAGGGCTTCTTAGAGGCCTGCCACGCTGCGCTAGGGGTGATTTCTAACCAAATGTGGATGTAGAGTGAGCTAGTGAGTGACTCTTGAAAATCTGTTTGTGTGTGTCCATGAGCATGCACACTTTCATGTGTGAGAGTGTGAGGACCTGTGTGGCTGTGGTCAGAAGACCACCTGAGGCTTAGGGCCTCACTGGTTTGTGGTTCTTTGTTCTCCACAGCACATACTGAGCTATCTGACTGGAGGCCTCCAGGGATTCCTCTGCCCTTGCCCTCCACCTTGTGGCACGAGCTCTGAGATTGCAGATGTGTGCCACTCCACCCCGCTCTATGTGGGTTTGGGGGATTCAAACTCAGGCCCCCATCCTTGCACACCAAATACTTTAGTGACTCAGCCATCTTCTCTGACAACAAATTCTTGAATTTGTGCCTTCATGAGGCTTCAGATTTTCCTCCTCCTAAGTCTAAGGAAAGGTGGTGGGTAGGACTTTGCTGGGATTGTGGGAAGGCCTCACCCACCATCAGCATCATGCTGAGTCTCTGCCTGGAACTCAGGATCCCTCAAGTCTCTGTTGAGCCATCCCTCCAGCCCTTTGCTGTGGGAAGTTGGTCAGCAGCATGAGCCCAGGGTGGGTTATGACAGGCAGGAGCCTGTGGGCTGCCATCAGGAGGACCTGCTCCACCCTCAACCAGGATGTGTGCACAGTAACCTGCCTTCCTACCTCAGGCCACCACGACCCTTCCAGTCAGTTCCCTTCATCCAGGCCTCTTCTGGTCATAAAGCGCTGTGGCTCTCTGCCCAGCTCTCAGCAGCCAGAGAGGATGCTCCAGTCACAAGACCTCCTTTTCATCTTTGGGGTGCTCCAGGAAAACACCTGGGGGGATGCTGGCTCAGCAGGCCTGGCCCATGTAGCCTCAGGCTGGCCTTCTCTTCAGGCCCAGACACCTCGTTCAGAGAAGAGAAGCATCCATGCTCCTTGGGCTCTGTGCTGAAGTAGGCACGTGGTGCTGTGCACTATGGAGTCCTGTCATATTAGCAAGCCCTCCACTCCTGCTTCTTGGTTTGACCACATTGGTTAGTGTTGTCTTCGAAACCCAGAATGTCCATGTTTCTTAGACCACAGTGTAAAGAAATCCAAGGACTCTTCAGCGCTTGCTATGGGATGACAGACTGGAAGGAGGACACAGAAGCACACAGTGTATACAATCAGAGGCCCACAGTACCTGCTCAGGGATCCCTTGTCTTCCTGATGCTCAGTGAGCCTGAGGGTGGGAGGAGCCTGTGAAAATCAACCCACACTTGGAAGCAAAGAGCTGAGCCACAACCAGAGTGATTATGACCTTCAAAGTTCTGCTTGCGGCCACCCTCTTCTTCCAGTTAGCCTCACCTCCTAAGGCAGTGGTTTTTAACCTGTGGACGTTTTTAAACCCCTTTGGGATGTCAAATACCCCTTTCACAGGAGTCACTTAAGACCATTGGAAAGCACAGATATTTACATGAGGATTCAGGAAAGTGCCAAAATTACTGTTATGAAGTAGCAGCAAAAATAATTTTGTGGCTGGGGTCAGCACACTACACAAGAAACTGTATTAAAGGGTCACAGTTAGGAAGGTTGGGGACCACGGTCCTGATGGCTCTCAGGTCTTCACAATAGTGCCAGAGGCTGAGCCCTGAAACACGAGCTCACGTGGTACACCCTGTATTCAGCCACCAGACACTCCCACTCTATCACTTTCCCTTTCTGGATGGTAGGCTGACACCTGTCTGTCCAGCTCCATGCGTTCAGAGCTTTCTCTGGGATCTAGTCCTGTGTTCCAGGACCATCTGCTTCACACACATGCTCAGTGACTCCACCACAGTTTGAAGCCCACCTGTGCTCTAATACTGCTACCAGCCCCTTAGGGCCTGTCTGCTGTATTAGGTTCCATAGAGGAACAAAGCTGACACAGTGAATATAGATATAGATATATCCCATATATATCAAATAAATCTCATATATAATAACCCCCTATAGAATATATAACAAATATGATTCATATTATAGTATATATTCATATAATATAGTAAGTATTAAGTAGGTTCTAATACTAGCAAAGGAGTTGCCTCAGCAACAGGATACGTAAACTTGGCAGTGAGAGTGAGGCCAGCAGGCAAAGTGCAAAATCTTCCGTGTCCTTTTATGTGGGGCCACATAAGGTGTGGCCCAGACTGAGAGTCAGTGTTCTAGCATCATATGATCTCGATTTAGGACAGATTCTCTGACCTCAAATGATCCAGATTTAAGGTGGGTTTTCCCACTGCAACTGATCTAAGAAAAGTCCCTCACAGATGTGTCCAGCTGCTTTGGGCTCTCGTGGATTCCAGGTGTGCTCAAGTTGGCAACCAAGATTAGCTGCCACACCTGCGAACCTCCAGAATCCCCCAGTTTCCACCTTCATGGTTCCTTCCCTTTCTGTCCCCTCTGTGTCTTTGCTGAGGTCACTTTCTTTGTGAGAAAAACATCCCTTCTTTAATGTTACCATTTCTCTACCACCACCAAGATGTTTGTGCTTTTTGTCAAGACCAACCGCTTGAGTTGGATACCCTACCACTGCTATCTTTGTGTGACTATGAAAAAGAAAATGCCCATGCTAATTATAAAGGAAGAAGGCTCCTTTACAATTTTATTATTTATTTCATACGCATTGGTGTTATTGCCTGTGAGTATGTCTGTGTGAGGTTGTTGCATTCCCTGGAAATGGAGCTCCAGACAGCTGTGAGCTACCATGTGGGTGCTAGAATTTGAACCGGGTCCTTTGGAAGAGACCCCAATGCTTTTAACCACTAACCCATATCTCCAGCCCTGGGTTCAGAGACTTTAGTTCATGATCAGTGAGCTTTGCTGCATTGAGTGATGAGCCAGGTTGTCATGGTCAGAGCATATGGTCAAGAAAAACTGCTCATGTCAGAATGGCAAGGCAACAAAGGGGAGAGAAACGAGGAAGGATCCGTGTTCCAGATCCCTGCCTCACGCATGTATCCAGCGACCTAACCACCTTGTACTGAGCCTCCCCAGCAGCGCCTATCTGCCAGCAGCACTAGTTACCTGTCTCTTTGCTGTGTCAAGAGGCCCGATGAAAACAGCTAAAGGAGGAAGGGTGTATCTCAGTTCACGGCTCAGAAGAATTTACCCATCCTAGTAAAGAAGTCGTGGCGGCCGGAGCTTGGGGCGTCTGCAGTCAGGAAGCAGGCTGACACATAGCTGTACTCAGCTTGCTTTCTCAGGTTTATCGAGTGTGGGGTCCCAGGCCATGAAAAGGCACCACCCACATTTAGGGTGGCTCCTCCCACCTCAGTTAACTAAACTAAATTATCCTTCACAGAGAAGCTCGGTTTGTTTTCAGAGCAATTCTAAGTGCCACCAACTTGACAGTCAAGGCCCCTTATCACAGCCTGCCAGGCTGGCAACCCTGCGTGCAGCCGATGGCGCTTTCCAGGGCGTTTGGAGCCACCAAACGGCAACATTACTACGAAGCAGCACTCTGGCCAGGTGCCTTCCTCCCTTGCTGTCTTGCATTGTTAGTGCATTCCTCTGGAACAGAGCTTTCTAGAATACATGCACGTGCTGGGCCTCTTCTTTTAAGAAAATCTAGGTGCTGAGCGTGTGTGAGGCCCTGGATTTGATTCTCAACATCACCAAGCAAGCAAGCAAGCAAGCACATCCTCTCCGGAGCCTCCATTTCTCTCTATGACTTTCCTACACCTCTAAGCAGCAAACTTCTTTATAAAGGAGATAACAATTGCAATGGCCAGTTGCTCCCCCAGTTCTCATTGCAGCCCACTCAGCTGGTGCTGTGACTGGGATCTAAAAGAGACCGAAATACGAGACTTATGGAATACATAAGGCCACGGTGTACACAGGTGGTAAGATCTACTTGAGGCCGGCTCCGCTGTGAGCAGGAACCAGAGCTGGACACGCACTATTATTCGAGCTTTTCCTTTATTAATCTGTTAAGGGTGTGGAGTGATTTCTCACTGGGAAGGTATTTTATTTCTGCAACACAGTCACACTTTTACCCCCCCCCACCTGAGTCTGTTCTGAAGACCACACATTTTCTCTGTGTTGATAAAACAGATGCCATCTTACTTAATCGGCTGGCCCTTGTATGCAATTAATTACTTTCTCCTTAAAATGTTCTCTTGGCTTCCATTACACCACACTCTGCTTTTCCTGACACCCCAGTGGCTACTGCTGCTCCTTCACCCCTGCTAACCATATTCCCACACACATTTCACTTTCTCCTCCCTCCCTCCCTCCCTCCCTCCCTCCCTCCCTCCCTCCCTCCCTTCCTTCCTTCCTTCCTTCCCTCCCATGTTTTCAATTTCTTAGAGCAAAGGTATGCCTATTTCCAGTCCTTAGATTTTTCATTTATATTCACCCTTGAATCTAGTGTCATTGTTATCTGTCTATATGCCTGTCTGGTTTAGGTAGCCAGAACTGATCCCGAGGACCATCGTGTTTCTGTGTTAAGAACAGGCTGTTGGTGACAGTGTCTCAGGATAAAACAGAAACCAATTGTGGTAGGAGAGGGCATGATGACTGGTCATGGTCAGGATGTGATTTTGAAGGAAAAGACAACAGGACTTACTGATCAGCCGACGCGATCTGTTAGCGGGGAAGTCAGACATGGCCCTGCTGTTTGCAGTCTGACTAACTGGAAAGGTGGAGCTGTCATAACTGATACAGGGCTGTGACTGGAGCAGAACTGGTGTGCGTGCATAGGTTTGGGTCAAAGATCCAGAGCTTTATTTTTGCAGAGTTTGAGATATTAACCTTTAAGCGTATTCAGTGACTGATTTGGGTGTGTGCACTAGTTAGATTTTGTTTTGTTTTGTTATCTTGACACAAGCTAGAGTCATCTGGAAGAGAGAATGCTTTGTTTTTAAGGTTGTTACTTTATTTTTTAAAAAAAGATTCTATTTATGTCTGTATTGAGTGTTCTGCCTGCATGCCAGAAGAGGACATCAGATTCCAGTATATAGGTTGGAAGCCACCATGTAGTTGCTGGGACTTGAACTCAGGACCTTTAAGAAGAGCAGACAGTGCTCTTAACCTCTGAGCCATCTCTCCAGCCCCAGGGAAGAGAGAATGTTAAGAAAACACCTTCATCAGATTGGCCTGTAGGCAAGTTGTGGGGAGGCATTTTCTTGATTAATGATCAATCAGTGTGTGAGCCTTGAGCCAGGAGGAGAAGGCCAGTAAGCAGCATTCCTCCATGGCCCATGCTTTCGATCCTGCCTCCACGTTCCTGCTTGCTTGAGCCCCTGCCCTGGCTTCCCTCAGTCACTGTGATCAGAATGTGTAAGTAAACAAATAAACAAAAATTTTTCTTTCCCAAGTTGCTTTTGATCATGGTCATTATGACAGGAATAGAAAGCAAACTAGGATCACGTCAAATCAGGAATGAAGTACATTGCAGCAGCCCTGTGTGCCTGTCATAGCACCTGGCACATAGCGGCATATTCAAATGTTTAATAATTGAATTGAGACTGTTCCAGAAAGCCATCTTTACTGTGGACCTGTAGTTCTCTCCTGGCTGCCTCTCTTATAGGGCTCATCAAATGGATACACTGTATCCTTAGTCTGGTACCCAGGCACCAGACCCATCTGATACAACCGTGTCCTCACCACACTCATTCAGTTATTAAGGCAAGTGAAGGACAGAAACTGAAATACAGGACAGTAAGCAAAGTAGAGAGGGGGTGGCTGAGAATCGCCATGATTAGAGCCCAGTAATCATCTGGATGTACGGACTGAGCACACGTAGCTCAGTAGCGGTGAAACCACTCCCCGTGCTGTCTAATAACCAAGAGGGTGTTTAACCAATGCGCACTGTCTCTGGAGGAAGACAGAGCTGTGGCTCCTTCTTTCTCTCTCTCTCTCTCTTTCTTTCTTTCTTTCTTTCTTTCTTTCTTTCTTTCTTTCTTTCTTTTTTCTTTCTTTCCTTCTATCTGTATGATTTAGAGTTCATAAGAAATACTGGGCCAGAGAAATGGATTTAAGAATCATCTATATTGATATTTTAACAATTGATTATATTAGCAACAACTGAGGTTTGGGGTACATGTGCAGAGCTGTCCTCCCCACCCCAAGGAAACTGCAGCTTAGAAAGGTGAACTTGGTCAGACTGATTTCCACATCCCATTCTTGTAACTTTGACCTTATGTGTATCTCTCCCCCACCCCCACCCAGAAAGGGGTTAGACATTTGACCTAAATAGTCAGAAATTGATAAATAATAACAAAACACGCAAAGACTTTTCTAATGTCTTCCTTATGTTGCACACACACACAAACACCCCCTCTTTTATTCAGTTTTGTCATCTTTCTCTGGCCACTTCAGTTAAAGTTTCTTTCCAGCTCAAACCTTTGACTTTATGATGTAAGCATAGCCTTGAGCTATGCTGCTGTGCCAAGGCTTCCTTAACAAGTTCCAGTCTCCAGGCTTCTCCCCAGGGACATCACTGCTTGTCTAGGCCTGAGTGACTGAAGGAGGAAAACAGCCTTCTGTCCTCACAGGATTGAGGGAATGTGAAGGTAACGTAGAGGTCTCTGTGTCCAGGGCCACCAAGGCTGCACAGCTTTGGTGGTGAATAACCACACATTGATAGGACAGGATTATAACAGGCCCCGGACCTTAGCACAACTGATGCCACGATGAAAGTACCAGTCAGGCCTTAAAACTCTGCGTGTAGACAGCACACCTGCCAAAACTGAAACAAAGACCGAATCCATCAAAGTCCATAGTTCTGGGAAAGTCTCTGTGTCCTGGCCTTGCCTTTTGGCTTCCTTCTGTAGCTGTTCTTCTGGCTGACTGCTCTTGTTAACTGAAATATCTCAATACAGAATGTGGTTTTTGTGCTTAAAAGCTCACCCTGAGAAAACCTCAGTGCTATCTGGGATCCCAAACACCCAGTGTAGTCACTGGCAGGCCAAACAAGGACTCTGTCTGCCTAAACCCATGTGTGACTAGTTCTCTAATGAATACCCCACGACAGGGATGAACAAGGAATACAGGCATTCCATGCTCTGGCTGGACTGCAGAGCAGCTTCTAGAAATGTCTCAGTAGAGCAAACTCTTTGAGAAGTACTTGGGCCCCTAGGGTAGACTCCATTTAGTCTATGAGGGGAAACAGACAAGGTACAGACTAGGGCTTTTGTTTCTTAGATTCTGTTTACAGTACCCCCCCCTCCTGAGCTTGCCTGTCAGCCTGTATACATTTTCCTTTTCTTTACAAGGATTTTAGAAAACTTGAACATAATATTTTCATTAATAATAAACAGATGTCCCTGAGATAGTTGGGTAATAAGAAAGAAAGAAAAAAAGAAAGAAAGGAAGGAAGGAAGGAAGGAAGGAAGGAAGGAAGGAAGGAAGGAAGGAGAAAAAAGCAAAAGGGCCACATGTTTAATCTGTGTATAAACTGATGGCATGACTGCTCCATGGGGTGGTAAAGAGGTTTTTATTGTAGATATGAGAGAGAGAACAGCCAGAGGCATCTGGAAGAGATCGGAGCAGAGAGAGAAAGTAGTAGACTAAACATGGCCAACAGACTGGACCTGGCCATGGAAGAAGCAGGAGCAGAGTGGAGAGCTAGTGGGAGAGGAAGACAAAGAGTGAGGGCAAAAGGGGGTAGGGGAGCCTAGCCAAAAAAGCAGAGGTATGGGAGTGAGAGGCGGAGGGGAGGAAAGTCTCCGAGCTAGGGAAGTCTAAGGAAGTGGAGGAGGGAGATGAGCTAGATATCAGCGTGAATTCTGAAGTGTGTAACAAGTACTTGTGAGACTGAAGGAACCTGGAGGCCAATATGAGCTTTCATATGCCGGTAGGCACCACAGCCAGCCATTGCTTGGCGGTAGGTCCCAGGAGGAAGGGAAATGGCTCCTTTGGTAAAGGGGAATGGCTTCACAAGTGCCTGAAGAATGCTGGCTTTTGTCCGAGCCTCAGAATCTGAGGTAATGGAGGTGACTTTCGGACTAATAATCTGTTTTTAGACTTATATATGCTATTAAACTTCAGAATTTTGATCCTATGCCATGGCTGAGTAGATGGGACCTTTCCAAAAGAACCTAAAAGTCTTCCTTTGAAGTCTAGATCGAAGGTTTTGATACTAAAAATGCATTGGAGCGTAACGAAGACATAGATGGTGTCCTGGATAGTTTTACATCAACTTGACACAAGCTAAAGTCACATGAGAGGAGGAATCTTTATTAGGAAAATGTCTCCATAAGACTGGGCTGTACGCAAGCCTGCAGGGCATTTTCTTAATTAGTGACTGATGGGGAAGGGTCTAGCCCACCGTGAATTCCTGAGCTGGTGGCCCTGGGCTCTATAAGAAAGCAGGCTGAACAAGCCATGGGGAGAAAGTCAGCAGCGCCCTCCATGGCCTCGGCATCAGCTCCTGCCTCCAGGATCCTGCCAGCTTTGATTTTCTGTCCTGGCTTCTTTCAGTGAGGGACTGTGATGTGGAAGCATGAGCCAAATAAACCTTGCCCACCCTCAACCTGTTTTTGGCCGTGGTGTTTCATCACAGCCACGAGAACCCTAACTAGGGCAAATGGGTGAAGAGAAAGAATGACTGCACTTGAGGGTTGGTGCTGTCAGGCTTCTGTGGAACTGTCCTTGGTGGGGAAAATACAGGAGACATCCTCAGAAGGGAAATTACCACGCGGATCATGGGAGCTAAGGCTGAGATCAGTACCATCATCTGCTATGAACCTATATTGCATGGAGTGATGGTTAGGAGTGCAAGCTGCTCTTCCAGAGGGCCAGGGTTTGATTCCCAGCACCTGCACATCTACGCCCAACTTTCTGTAATTCTGGCTCCAGAGGATCTCTTAGGAACATAATCAAAAACCAGTAACTTGAAAACCAGTTTATGAGATAGAATAGTCTGTCTGCAAGACAGGAGCCGGCCACAAAGAAGTCCAGATAGGAGCTAAGCCCAAGGCAGAGCTAAGGAACTAACCCCAAATTGGCATTGCTGTGTTAGTAACACAGACTAAGCTGTGCGCCCCGATAGTGCAAAGCGAAGGCCCAGTGAACTGAAGCCAAGAAATTGAACTTTGGGGTGGTCCCTGGGACTGCAGTGCTGTGCTCCCAAGACAGCATCTCGAGCCTCAGCACTGACACCCACCGGCAAGGCAACTCTGAGGCTGCCTGTGCGGCCCTGGCTTTGGCGAGTGTCAGCACTCATGGAGCACATGCGTGCCTGCCTGTGAGCATCTGGCTGAAAGCTCCCAAGAACCTTCTGGCACCTCCACAAGTGCCATCCTCCTGGCCTGCCACAGCTGGAGGGTTGGATGGATGGAGGTTGGTGGTGGATGCAGGTGAGACACCAAGCTCCTGAAGCCCCTGACTGGAACCCTGAAGCAGGTGTCTGCCCAGCTGTTCCCCACTCGGTGAGACCCGCTTAGCGCTTCTGTTAACCTGGTACTGTGTGGACAGCTTTTTCGAAAAGACAATTCTCATGTGACATCCTAATTGCTGACTACCTCACAGCCTACCAGTTCTGCTCTCTGCAGGATCTGATGCCCTTTTCTGGCCTTTGTGTGCCCATGTACACATGCAGTGCACAGACATGCAAAAAGACATCCATATGCATAAAATTAAGGGCTGGAGAGATGGCTCGGCCATTAGGAGGACCAGTTGGATTTAATTCCCAGCACCTGCTTGGCAGGTCACAACTGTCTATAACTGTAGCCCAGTGGATTCTGATGCCCTCTTCTGGCGTGTAGATGCACATGCGTCCACACACAGCTTTAAAAAAATAAATTAAAATGAAATTATATTGGGAAAGTAAGAGTGGTAGTGGAGAGGGTGAGGTAAAAAAGGTGTGTGTGTGTGTGTGTGTGTGTGTGAGAGAGAGAGAGAGAGAGAGAGAGAGAGAGAGAGAGATGTAGGCCTAACATGGCAGTAAGGCCGGTACAAACTATTCACCTTAATGGGCTCAAATATGTTTACATAACTTCTGATGCTGTGGATCGTAGACAAGGAACTTTAATTATCCATTCATTCCTTTGAGTGGCCTCACACCTGTCCCCGCACAGCTGGGCCTTGGGCTAGCCCCTGCTCAGGTTTGTTTTAGTGCTAAGAGAAACCTTATGATCCTCATGTACTAACTAGAAACACAGCAGCTGTGTCCCAAGTACAAGAGCTCCCTGTTAGTTCATAAATCTTGATGTGGTAGCTCACTCTCAGGTTGCTCAGGCACCTATGCGGTCATTGTTGGTCGCTGTCCACAGGGGCCTGGGATCCTCTCTCTTGCTCTCTTGACTTCACTGTTTTCGTCTTTCTCCCCATTCTCTGTCAGGGGAGCCCCCCACCCCCCATCTCTGTCTCTGTCTGATTCTGTCTCTGTCTCTCTGCCTGTGTGTGTGTGTGTGTGTCTCCATGCCCTCATGGTTCACTCTCTTCTGCTTCCCTTCCCCAGAATAAATATTTCACATTAAATTTGTCATATGCATGCCATATTTTTAAATATATCATAACACTCCCTTTATATGCTCCCCTCTTCCTTGGATCCTCCTTCCAGAATACACCTAGGCCTCACAAGAACCAGGCAAAGGAGCTGTAGTAGGCCTCCAGATTAGGGCCTCAGAAGGATATTCCCAACAGCAGTGGGCTGAACACGAAGAGTCTACAACCCAGTTGTGATATTTGTCAAATATACTATGTGCATTTCCTTTTTAGCTACTTTCTATTGGTAAACTCAAAAACAAGCCTTTAAGAAAGGTGTACTAATGGAACTTCTCTAAAATAAGCCCTGAGCATTTGGGGCTAACCTTCGTCTCCTGGATGGGGCAGACGTCATCGCTTCCTTCATTACATCCCATAATAATGCACAACAGAGACTAGAAAAGACAGATATCTCTGTTTATAGGGACAGAGGATATTTTGGGTGGCTCTTTAATCCACCTTAAAGAAAATGACAACAATAGGGCTCCTTAAACAGTACAGAGGAGGGGGGCCTAGAGGCTGCCATCGCCCCGACTGGTCTCCATTAGCAGAAGAACATTTCTGAGGTGAACCCTGGGACCTAGGGTGGGTTTCTGTGTTGAGTGGCATAAGCCAGTTTAGGGCAGTGTCGGGGACAGTGGTGGGGCTGGCCAAGCCGTCGGGAGTGTGGCCAGAGCTTACTGTCTAGAATATGGGGAGCGGTTAAGAAGGACGCGATCACTGACTTCTCCGAGGACCCAGATTGGCCCTTGGGCCCTCTGGAGTCCTCTGTCTTAGTTTTCTTGCTGGGGCTTTTGGCTTGAGGCAGAGCCTTTTCAACATTTTCTTTGGTTTTGGCCACTTTTCCAGGCCTAGAGACCATGGATGGTTCTGTGTGAGTTTTGCCTCTTATCTTGGGGCTAATAGACTGAAGAAAGGATTTCATCTTATTTTTCAAGCTAGCCTCTGGAAGAAGGCTGGGACCAACGTAAGCAGACGCTGGCATCATCCGCCCTGGCGAACCGTGACCTTGCCGGGTTTGGCCCTGAAAACGCTTTCCCTGGATTAGTGGGCGGTGGAAAGGCCTGTCCTGGAAGGCCTGGGAGAACACAGGCTGGGGGTGCCCAGCCATCCTTGCAGGTTCCGGGATGGCGCTTGCCTCCATTTGACTGCCTTGCATGTTGTGCTCAGATTCTGCCTCCATAAGGACTTCTGGAGGTGGATCTGGGAACTCCAGCTCAGGGGGCTGCTGGGGGCTGGACGGATGGATGTCCTCCAGACGCAAGCTCTGACCCTGTTGCGAGCAGCCTTGGGCTGTCCTGTGCTGCAACTCTGGCTGCGCATGTCCATCCTGCTGTGCTTTCTCACTGGCTGGGGAAAGCCCGAGACCTGGGTCCCCTTTTCCAAGGTCCCCCACTGCCTTGGGTTTCCCTGGTTCTTCCCTCTTCTCTGTCACTGTGGGGGCATGGGATGAGTACTTGCTCTTGACAGGCCTTTGGGGCTCAGGGCTAAAGGGTTCCTCTGGGCTGGTCTCTTCCCCAGAGGTCCCCATCTGAACTTGGGCCTTGATCATATTCCTGCAGACCTGTGAGGCCGTGGATCCCTCAGCAGCAGAACCATGGGGCACTGCTTTGGAACTAGGCTGCCTTTGCTCCTGGCATGCAGCAGCTGGCTGTTTTTTAAGGTGGGCCCTGTTTGCATCTGGGGCTGGAGGAGAGTCACATGAGGTGGGCTGTTCCTGTAGCACTGTGCTTTCTGGGATGCTTAGACTCCCATGGGGCTCCTGGATGGCTCCGCCCTCTGGGCTTGCTGCAGATGACTCTTCGCACTCGCTTGCTGTTAGAGGAATTCCCAACTTTATCTCCAGGACCTTTTTTTTCAGGTGGAAATTCAATCTCTCTAAGATCTCTGTGTTTAAGGAGCAGGGGCTCTCCAGGGCAGGCTGGCTCTCCAGAGGTATCTTCTCTGTCCTTCCTTCCACCTGTACTTCAGGCTGCAACTCTTCTGCAGTGTTGGCAGAGGCCTCACTGTCCTGAGTGCAGGGCTCAGGCACACTTGGACGTGGGTCTTCAAACAGGGTCGTCTGAGGTAGGTGTTCCTGTGGGCTTTGGACAGGCCAGGGCATCAGCTCAGCAACTGCAGGCTGATCAGCAGATGCTGCTTTAGAAGGGGCCACACAGTAAATGGCAGGCAGGCCTGACAGGAAGGCCAGGTACTTATGTCGCAAAGTTGTCTCCAGTTTCTTAATGGTTTCCTTGGATAGCGTCTGGGGCCGCTTACAGTGTTCAACGAGGGCACCGGGTAAGGCCTGCCTCTCCTCCTCAAGGTCCATTGGTTTCCAGGGAACAGCTTGGTGATGTAGGTCAGGGCTGTTTTCTGCCCCTAGATCCAGGGGCCGGCCTTGGAGAGTGTGTGGTAAGGAAGTCCTCGCTGCTCCACTCCTGGGAATCATCCTTTCCCAGGAGCTCTGGACACAGGCTGGGACCTTGCCCTCGTGGATCTGCCCGCACTTGGCATCCACATGGCTCTTCAACATGGCCTTTGCCTGGACAAACAAGTGCGGCATGTGGATTGACCCTTTGCCCATCCTGGGTGACAACCTGTCACCAGAGCCATCAGCCTTTGGGTCCCCTGGGATGCTGCTGCAGGACAGCTGGTCGGTGGAGGAGAGGAGCAGGTGAATGGATTGTTGGATCCTCTGAGGCAGTCCCCAGCGCAGGTAAATCAGCTGCTTCTGGAGATGGAATTCCAGCAGCCTGCGCGCATGCTCTGGGAGGAAGAAAAGGTCCCTGGTGAGGACTGAGAAGGACTTTGCTGGCCAGGAGGCTTTTAAAGTCTCGCGTGGCTTGGATTTATTGCAGGGCTTATAGTGTATGTGGCTCCGCACATCCGGAAACCCAGGGCTGGCAGCTGCTGGGCCCCACTGAAGCTGAAGCTGTCGTTGGAGAAGGTGCCATTCCAAGGTTTTACATTCAGCCAGGGTCAGAAATGGGACGCCCACCTGAGCTCCTTGCTGCTCAGACAGAGACTCATTTGTAGAACTTGATGAAGGGACCGGGGCTGCCGTAGGTGGAGTGTGGGTCAGCAAGGGGAAGGGTGGGGACTCCTTCAGGAGATGGGGATCTTTGCAGGAGGGTTTTAATGTGTCCTCGGAGAAACCCTGAGTGCCTAACAAGGTGGAGACCAAGGACTCACTGTGCATAGAAGGGAGGCCGCAGAATAACTGAATGAATTTCTTCTGAAGATTGTTCCTGGAGTCATGAGCCTGTCCCCCAGGCAGTAGACAGAGGTCACGTAGAATGTCATGGTTAAGAGTGAGTAAGGGCTTTTCCACAGGGTATTGGGTTTGTTCTGCGTCCACCTTGGACCACTCAGAAACCCAAAAGGTCTGGGTAGGTTGTCTGCCCATACATGAGTACCAGGTCTGCTGGGAAATACTCCCAAACCTGTGAATAGAGCCTTGAGAAGCATTATCCAGGATCAAGGAAGCCGGATGTTTATAGTCTGCCTGGAGATACGTTGGCGGGTCTGGCATAAGCTGCCTGAGGGACTCTTCTACGCGTCTGGGGAGCCCCCACCTTTGGAAATGCATCAATTTTTTCACATGTAGCTCAAGAAACCTTAACACTTCAGGACTGAGGAATGGCCGGGGGATAGTGGTAACAATAGACAAGGCCACAGGATGTGTGACATGAGTAACCCCTGGGCTCAGGGTTTGAAAAGGAAGCTGTGAATTCAATGCATGATGGTCCTGGATCTGGTAGGCACAGTTTAGATTGCTGTGCATTGTCTCGTCCTCACTCACTAAAACCACAGGCCCCTCGAGCCTTGAGGAAGCCACAGACTCTGAGACCATGGGCATGTCTGCCAGATGAAATTCCTGTCCTAGCTGGCGGTGATCAGCCCAGCATTGCTGGCCTCCACCTGCGTTAGTTAAGTGCTCTGTTAGTTGTGTTACTGGTTCAGTTCCAGATGCCAGTGGAAGCTGTCTGGAGTGCCCAGAGTAAAGCTTCATGTTCTGTTCAAAAGACACACTGGATATGGGCAACATCTCCAGACAGGAAGACCTCCGTGGCAGTCCCAGTAAAGCAGGGGACAGCTGGCTTTTCTCACTCTCCAGCAACTGCTGAATCTCTAGAGTTGCAGCATCACAGATTTGGCAGCAGGGATCTACACACAGGAACTGCCGCACATTTTCCTCACCAGGGAGCCAGCTTTGGCTAGGGAGAGAAAGATGGCAACCGTTAGTTAATGATGGTGTGGTATCTGCCTCCACGGGAGAGTGTGTCTGGGGATTGCTGTGTCTTTCCTCCAGTCCCACAAGTTCAGAGCCTACACTGTGGGAAACGAGGTCCTCATGGGAACCATTCAAAGTATGGGGTGTCCCCGCTGCTGTACCCAGAAACCCTTGGGAATCATTCATGCTCTCTAGAAACTAAGTAGAGATAAGATGGTGGGGTGACAGTATCCCAGCCACTCTCCCCCACCCCGAGGACAGACAGGAGGCAATAATAGCAGCAGGGTCCAACCAGACCCAGGGCTCTGCCCTTGAGAGGGAACAGCTGGACACAGTGTGCCACGGTGACTTCTTTGTGCGAAATCCACTCCCTTGACAACTAGTGTCTGGGTGCAGCTCCAGCGATGTCTGCCTTCAGGAAGTTTGCGTTAGCCTGGCCTGGAATGCAGAGCTGCTGAGACCCTCACATACAGACTGGGAGTGGGATGGCTCTTCCCTGCTGAGGCCTGACCCTCTGTGCCCTGGCGCCCCTCAGCTGGAGAAGCTGTTCCACGGTGCTCCTCCTTCCACCAGCTAGCCCTGCCCTCACCCTGCCCAGACCAGGCCAAGAAATCACCACAGTTCACACCACCCAGATCAAGAGGTCACCTTTTCATGATAGAGAGCAGCTCCCATGGCTTCTCAGCTTCTTCCTTGGAAAGTCTCCTGGCTGAGGAGGAATCAGGACACAGTGTTATCTGTCCTATAGGAATCTGAACAGTAAATCCTTAGCTCAGCAGGAGGGAGCTTAGCACTTAGACTCGGTGCTCTGGGACATGTGTTTTTGCATAGCACCACTATGAATACACTGTCTCCTGTAGGGATAATTAATGGCATGCTTATTTTATTGATAAACCTACAGATGAAATTATTTCATAGGGCCATAAACCTAGTAAACAGTTAAGGACATCTTAATTCCTCAATTCTTTTTTGTCAGGGGAGTAATCTTTGAACATTCTTACTTTCTGATTTCCCATCCAGAGCAGTCATTTGTAAATGTCACCAGTTAGTGGCTCTAGAGCCTCAGACGTTAGAGCCCTTGGCCCTGGGTGGGGTCACAGAGGAGAGAGACCATGGCGAGCTCTCCCCAGGGTTGGGGCAGGGGACATTGGACTTTACCTCTTGTCGCTGCATCTCTAGCCCTTTGCCTGACTTTTCGGTGACGCTTAAAGAGAAAAATGTTAGAATGTGAAGCTGGAACTGTTCTCTTTTTCATGTCCATGATTTGATACAGATCAGCTGTTCCTTTTCCTTTCATTATCTATGTGTAATTCTTACACTGCCTCCCCATTGTCTTTTGCCATGTTCCACCTCCTTTTCACCAGACTTTCCCTTCTTTATATCCTTCCGGTTTTCTTTGAAACTGATCTGAACTCTATTTCCTATCCAGCTACCAAGTGGCATTCTACTGGAGACTGTGGGCAAGACAGAAGCAAGAATCTGGCACATTATAGGATGTGCTCTAATATAAAATGCCTTCCGCATGTAAATGCACAACAAGCCAAACTACGAACTTCTCCTCTGCTGGGAGATCTGAGATCATATGACCTACTCCAACCAATGCAAAAGTTTTTGGTTTTCACAGGCCTCCCTACCCAGCGGCTCAGTGGGGACCCCTACCCAGCGGCTCAGTGGGGACCACAGGCCTCCCTACCCGGCAGCAGCTCCTTTTGTGCTGGCACTTCAATCTGCAGTAATTCTGTTGCACTTGCCAGATAATCAGGATAACACTGAAGATGTAGAAATAGACATATATGGAATAGTTACTATCCCACAGAAAGAACGTAGAGTTCAACATGGCCCAAACCTCATCAGCATGAGGTAACCAGCCATCCCTACTTCTAGGACACTCCGAGTCCTAGTGCCTAATATCTCCCAGGGCTGAGCCTTGCTGTGTCCACCTCACAGAGAATAGAATCAGGCCACCATACTGCATCACAAAGACCTCTATTCCGTACAAGAAGCTTCTGTGGTAATTCAGGGAGAGGGAGTGTGTTTCTCTTTAATGGTTATGTGCCCTCGGTCCACAATCTGTGCCTGTTCCCCAGTTTTACTTTGTATTCACCCCACCATACTAGCCTGCTGGCTGAGTTCTTTTCTTCACAACTGTGAAGTTGTTACTGGTGGTCACAGTCTGGGCTTGGCGCATCCAAGTTCTTGACATCTTGTTCAAAGCATTGAAACGAGCACACACAGATTTCCAAAGCAGGACATTTGTTCAAATCAAAGTGATGTATAGATCAAAAAGAAAAAGAAGAGTGCTGTTAAAATAGTGGATGTGGCTCTTCCGAGGACGGTGCTTAGAGGCACTCAGAATGGCCCAGCGTTTGTAGGCTCTGCCACAGTACAGCTTCTAACAAAACTCAGCTGTCCCAAACCCCTGGCACCAGGAGTGCTCACCTGTATAGCAAGAAGGTTGGGAAAGCACCCACATCTGCATGCTATGTGTGCCCAGGCAGACTTCGAGGCTTCATCCTGTGAGGCCCAAAGTCCTTAGGAAATTGTCTAAGACAAAGAAGACTGTGTGTGTAGCCCAAGTACACTATTAAAGGATGTGTGTGCGTGTCCGAGCAAGGCGGAGACCTGGGTTGCTAAGAATGGTTAGGTTTGCCTACTTATGTATTATTCAGCCTCAGAAAACTGAGCGCTTTGGCACACCAGGCGTGTTGCCAGGAAAAGCGTCTGGGATTCTATCAAACTCACCTTCTTTACCTGGAAATGTGTCTGAGGAGCACGTAGAGAGGTTCAGGAAGAGATTTAAGGATTGGAAATGAAGAACTTTGGTATTCAGTTAAGAGATAATCAGACATAACAAACCCAAGAAGGGCTGAATGGTAGGGAGAGCCAGGGTGGAAGCATTTTTATTTTCATTCAGCAAGCTTTTATTGAAACTTGCATTGTGGTGCAGAAACGTATTTCAACTGATTAAGGGAGAACTCCAACTAAAAGAAAGCATGACAGCAAACCCCACTGATCACACTGCGATTACTACTCAATCTACTTTTTTCATTTTTCCCCCTAGACTTTGTTCCACACAAATCTGTGTAAGTTTTCAACGTTAGAGATCTTTATTGTACTGGAACAAGGGAGCAAGTAATTAGCTGCTGTGTTCTTTACAAAATCAGACGATGGGAGCTTCCTCGGGGAAACATTTGATTCATAGCGTGCTTGAACTAAAAGTCCAGACAGTGTTCCAAGCACAAGGGCAGCAGTCTTTAAATGGCCTGGCAAGAGCAGGGGAGACGCTTCAGCTTGTGTGGGGAGAGGCTGTCAGCGCGGCTTCCCCGGAGGCTCACCAAGGCGGCTTATTGGGCAGCTCTGCCCAGCTCTTTGAGTTCTGGAGGTCTCTTCACTGATGTTTCCTGCCTGCTCAGGGAAGTTGATGCCTGCACTGAAGGGTTAGCCGGCCACTTCCAGCTTGACTCATAAAATAGTTGCTAATTGTGTTTGGATATTCTTGCAGGAGTTTTGTTTATTTGATGTGCATTTGAAAATCTAAGAAGCAGGGCAAGTGTTTTCCATGTCATTTCTAGGACCAATCATTCTTGCGCTCTTCTCATTAATTTATGCATTTGTGTCACCTGCTTGATCCTGTAAATGTTGTAATGTTTCTGTAACAGTCGGGATTTCTGAAAAGTCTTTAGACTATCTTGCCCGGTAAGAATGGCCTCATTAAAATCTTTGTATCCCAAGCCGAGTGTGGTGGCCCACACCTGTAATCCCAACACTCTGGGAGGCAGAGGCAGGTGGATCTCTATGCGTTTAGGGCCAGGCTGGTCTACAAAATGAGTCCAGGACAGACAGGGCTACATAGAGAAAACCTGGCATGAAAAAAATTCTGTGAAGAGTCAATTTCTACTTCCCTCAGCACCCAGTCTTCTATCCTATTGGTATGATGAGCACTCATGCCCATTTTGAGTAATTTCAGGGTGTGTTATTCATCTTTCCATCATTGTGACAAGATACATGAGCCCAAAGGAAGACAGATTCATTTAGACCCATGGTTTTAGGCATTTCAGTACTTGTTCACTTGGCCCCTTCAATCTGGGTCCCTGGTGAAGCAGAAAATAGAAGAGATGGAAGCAGGCAGAGAGGAGAGCTCCTGAAAGCCAGAAAGTAAAAGAGTGAGGGAACAGACAGAGCCAGGAAAAAGCTATACCCCAAACACAGCCCAAGGAACCACTCCCTTTGGCTGATTCCACCTTCTAAGTTAAACAATCTTTATGCATCACTTTATTCATTATGGGGGCACACAGAGAGACATCATAGCACACATGTAGAAGTCAGAAGAAACCATCTCCTTCCACCACATGGGTTCCAGAGATGGAGCGTAGGCAACCAGGCTTGGTGCCTTCAACTGTTGACCCCTCCCATTCATCCTACATCTAACCCCATTATACTATGAACCCATCAAAGCCTGCCTCTGAAGATAGCTACACAGAAGATCAAGACTTCAACATATCCAAACCATAGCACAAATGTATAAATATATTTGAGAAATACTATCTTTCTGCTCTCAAGGCAATTGGAAATATAAGTTTAAAGACAAGACTAATTCAGAAGTCAAAGATTTATTTCAAACCATTTTATCTGCTCACATTAAGAGTTTTAGGACTCAAAAACTTTATCTGCTCATGTACAGAGTGGGTAAGATGATCAATACGTGAAAGTCCTTGCTATATAGCCCTGACGACCTGAATTTGATTCTAGGTCTCACAAGCAAGAACTGGATTTGGTAGTTTGCCTCTGTAATCCCACTCCAGCACTGCTAAGGCAAAGGGGGAGGGTGGGACAAGAGAATCAGCTGCACATGAGAAGCTTGGGCTCACAGCTCAGTGGCAGGAAGAACAAGAGAGACGCTGCCTTAAAAACAAGATGGAGGAGCAGCAGTTCAGAGCACTGGCTGCTCTTATAGAGAACCCAAATTCAGTCACTAGCACCCACATGGCAGCTTACAACTATCTCTAACAGTACTGGAGATCAGGACTCTCTCTGGCCTCTTGGGCACCAGGCATGCACATAGTGTGTTTACATGCACACAAAGTACTCACACACATGATGTTTTAAAATGCCTTAAAAACAAGGTGAAGAAAACCAACTCCAGAAAAGTTGTCCTCTGACCTCTTCATGTATGCCATGGCATATGTGTACACATACATATGCTAAAACAACATTAGCTTTAAATAATCTTGATCATATTCCCCTGACAGGTCCTTTTAGATCCTCTCCCTAATCACCAAACGTTAAGTTCTTTCTCAATAAACAAAATCCCAATACAACAAAACCTTCCCAAACCATGAAAACAAAAAACCACCACAAAAAAAAAACAACAAACAACAACAAAAACCCTCATCAAACTGTAACCAAATAAAAGCACATGGTCCTGTCCATTATATGTTGGTCAATGTCTCCTGAGCATGTGGCTTGCCCTAGAGTGGTGGATAGACCCAGTGCCACTCTACAAAAGAAAACCAATTTTCCTTCTCCCAGAGGGATAAGTGACAGTTCAGTTGTTAACCTTTGCCCTACTGCCTAGGTTTTTATTTATTCATTCATTCATTTTTAAAAATATAACAAAATAAAATGTAATAATATATATAATATATATAATAAGTATCACACTGAAGCTGGGCAAGAAAAACCAACAGAAGGAAAGAGTTCAAGAGAAGGCAGAAGAGTCAGAGACCCAGCTGTTTGTACCCTCAGAAACTCCATAAAAACGTTAGACTGGAAGCCTTCATGTATACACAGAGGACCTGTGCAGGTGCAGGCCCTGCGCCTGCTGCCTCAGCCTCTCTGGGTCCATGTGAGCTTTGCTCAAGTTGCTTTGGAGGACCTTGTTTCCTTGGCATCCTTTATCCCCTCTGGCTCTTACATACACTCTGTCTGCTTCCTCTTCTTTGGGGTTCTCTGAGCTCTGAGAAGGATTTGATGGAGACATCCCATTTAGGGCTGAATATTCCTAGGTCTCCCGTCCTCTACATAATGTCTGGCTGTTTGTCTCTATATTTGTTTCCATCTGCTGCAGGAGGAAATTTCTCTTATGATGGCTAAACAAGTCGCTGATCTATAAGTATAGGAGATCTGAGTATAGGAGAGTATCTTCGGGAGTCATTTTATTAATACATTTCTTTCTCTTTTTTTAGGCCATGTACTGTCTGATTTTGTGTGTCAACTTGACACAGCTAGAGCCATAAGAGAGGAAGGAGCCTCACTTGAGGAAATGCCTCCATGAGATCCAGCTGTAAGGCATTTTCTCAACTAGTGATCAGTGCAGGAGATGGCCCAGCCCATGGTGGGTAGTGCCTTCCCTGGGCTGGTGGTCCCAAGTTCAATAAGAAATCAGGCTGAGCAAGCCAGGGGAAACAAGCCAGTAAGCAGCACCCTCCATGGCCTCTGCATCAGCTCCTGCCTCCAGGCTCCTGCCCTGCGTGAGTTCCTGTCCTGACTTCCTTTGGTGATGAACAGCAATGTGGAAGCGTGAGCTGAATAAATATCTTCCTTCCAAACTTGCTTTTTAGTCATTGTATTTCATCACAGTAGAAACCCTCACCTAACTAAGACCAATATTATTTGATTTTACCTCAGGTCCCTGGGTTAATTAGTCTCAGTTCTTGGTCACCCAGGCAGTGTTGGGCTCCATCTTGTGGGGTGGGCCTTAAGTCAAAGCAGATATTGGTTGGTCACTCCAGAAGTTTTGTACCACCATTGCCCTAGCGTATCTGGTAGATAAAGGGTTTGTGGCTGGCTTGGGGTTTACACTTCTCTTTTGATAGTGCAGAGAATACAATGATGCCAGAACATAAGGGTGAAGGCTCTAGGTCAGCACCAGCTCAACATCCTCATATTTAATGAGTTTGTAGGTGTTGTCTTCAGCAGTGGGTCTTGCCGGCAGCTTGGGCAGAGCAATCAGTAGTCTCGGCAACAGCTTGGGTTGTTTGGGGTCATCAGCTCAATTAGTCGTAACCCAGTCCTGGTACTGGAAACTTCTTTGATGACAGATTGGCCATGTGGGATTCTGTCCCCCCAGTACTTGGCTATTTCATTTAGATCACCTTCATATATGCATTTACTTCAAGAAGTTTCTACTGGATTAGACTTCCAGATGACCCCTCAAATGACCCTTAATTTTAGCTGTCTCTCCATCACTGTTTTAGCTGTTCTTCATCACTCAGCCCTCTCCCCTCCCCCTCCACACTTGACTCTCCCATTCCAGTGCCCCATTCATATATATTTATTGTATTTCTCTTTCCTAATGAGATTCATCTGTTCCTTCTTGTCGCTGACTCTATATCTACCCTCAGCGGTTCCCTGGATTGTAGCTTGGTTATCACTGAATTAACAGGTAATATCCACAAATAAGTGAATACATACTGAATTTGTCCTTTTGGGTCTACAATAGCTCATTCAGGATAATTTTTCTAGTTCCATCCATTTGCCCACAAATTTCATGATGTCATGTTTTTAATGGCTGAGTAATGCTGCACTGTGTAAGTGCCCCACATTGTCTTTATCCATTCTTCTGCTAGGTTGTTTCCAATATCCGGCCATTAGAAATAGAGCAGCAATGAGCAGGGTTGAGCAGGTGTGGAAGGATAAACCATCCTTTGGGTATGCTCAAGGGTGGTTTAGCTGGCTCTTGAGGACGATCAATTCCCATCTTCCTGAGGAGCCGCCACACTGATCTTGTTGGTGACATGAGTTTGTGCTCCCACCAGCAACAGGAGAGTGCTCCTCTCACTCCACATCCCTGCCAGCAGGAGCCACCCCTTGTTTTGTTGATCTGGTATCTCAAAGAATTCTCTGCTTATATCTGTATCCCATTTTTAACTTGCGTTGTTTGTTTTCTTGATATCTGGGGGGGGGGGTTTGTTTTGGTTTTGTTTTTTTTGTTTGTTTGTTTGGGGCTGTTTTTGTTTGTTTGTTTTATTATTTGGTTTTTAGCTCTTTATATATTCTGAATATCTGTCCTCTACCAAATGTGGTTTCTAAAAATCTTTTCCATTGTTGCTTTGTCTGAATAATGGTGACCTTTACCTTGCAGAAGCTCCTAAATTGCATGAGATTCATTTATTGTTGATTTCATTACCTGTGCTAATAGTGTTCTGTTCAGAAAGTTTTTTCCAATGTCAATGGGTTCAAGGCTACACATACGTACAGTAAATATAACAAACAAACAAAAACCAGGAAATGTTCTAATGGAATTGGTAGGGTCAGACAAGACTTCTGGGATAGCAACATTGTAGTTTAGTCTAAAACTATAGGTTTTAGGACAAGAACCTGTTCCAAATCTCTAACAAATCCAGAACACTGAGAAATGGGCCCCAGAGTTGATTTGGCAGTGAAAAATGCTAGTTTTCTGTACCAGAGGATGGTACATAAATGGGATGCAAATATGGAGAAGTTAAAGGAGAGCACCTCTTGTTGGAAGACCTCTGCTTGCTTATTTCCAGTAACAAGCACTGATGATACAGGGTCTCACTCTACAGTCCTGGCTCTAAACTCACCATGTAGACCAGGCTAACTTTGACATCACAGAGATGTCAGCCTAGGTGTTCCTAAGCAGAAGAATGGACAAAGAAAACGTGGGGCACTTACACAGTGCAGCACTACTCAGCCATTAAAAACATGACATCATGAAATTTGTAGACAAATGAATGTCATTGCCTCTGCCTCCTCTCTCCCTAAGTGCCTAAGTGCAGGGATTAAAGGTGTGTGTCTAATTAAAGGTGCCTGGCCTAATGTTGGTTTTATTTAAACAGAAAAGTTGACATACATGTACATAGTACAAAATGCAAGTGGTCAAGGAAGATAAAATTTACTCTGTATGCCATCCTTCACTCTCATCTCACTCTTTCATCTTGTGTGTGTGTTGATCCCTTTGTGTGTGTTTCCAGCTATCCCAGTACACTTTGTAAGGGAAAAGATTCTGTGTCCATTGAATTCTATTTTTTCCAACCTAATATTTTTAATTGGGAATTATATATCATGCACCTTGATCAGACTCACTCCCAGCCCTCCCATATCTGTCCCCCCTTCTTTGTGTCCTCCCCCCCCAAAAAAGAAAAACAAATTCATTTTGTATTGTCCTTATACTCAGTGGAGCAGCCCCCTAAGGAGAGCTGAGCCTTCTTGACCTGCCCCCTGCCAGAGCCATCCACTGGGGAGACGCTTCAACATCCCTGTCACAGCTTGAAGAGTCTACAACGCTCGTCTTCAGGCCAGGGTGGAGGCAGGGGCTATTACAGAGGCCTCTACCTCCCTCTCCCTCCACTGCGCCTCTGCAGTCGTAGATACCAGAGCAAGAGTGGCTTCCTTGCCGCTTACACTCAGCGGGAGTGTGGATCCTGGGCTTCCACATGGTTCCTGGAAAAAGCGAGGTCCACCGACATCACCTGGCCGTCAGCATGTGCTAAGGACCTCCACTTGGTCTTCGGTGGAATACAGCCTGTACTCACATCAAGCCGGCCCTCTGCTGTTCAATGGCCGTGGATCAGCATTGCCTCCGGGAGGAGTACAGACCACAGAGGTCTTTCAAGGAGGTTCAGTACAATGAACGGACCATCTTAAATATCCTGTCGCTCTTCAGAGCCAGGGTGATTGTGTGGCTGGGCAGCTTGTTTGGGGGCTGAGGCCGCACACGCTCCAGGCTGCTGCACGCCATCGTGCCGACCCTCCTGGGTCAACAACAGCCTCTGTCGCATCTTCATTTCACCTCGCTCACACCGCTCTGCTCCTCCATCTTTCCTGCCTCTCCACAATCATTTGTCAAAATGGCCTTGGAAGGTGCGGTGTCTCACAGTATGCCCTTTTGCCCAAACAGCTTTACCTGCAAGTGTTCGATGCAATGAGTCATTGGCTGGTTCAAGGCCTCTGGCTTCTCCTGCACTGGATCCTCACTGGGACTCCTCTCAGCTGCAGGAACTCCTACAGCTTTGGATCTGCAGAACAGGCCCCTTCATGTGCTCCAGCAGTTCAGAGATGAAGTAGATGTTGGGTGGGCCAGCTCGAAGCGCTGGATGTGGGCCTCCAATAGCCTCAGGCAGGTCAGCCTGAGTGAGGCCAGCCCTCCCACCCGCAACGCCACTGCCATGAATTCTATTTTTAATGTGTAGAAACGAGGTGCCAGGGTGGGTTGGTACCCTTAGGGCTCCTTCTCTGAAAAGTAGAAGGGGAAACAGGGAAGAGAGGGGACATGAGGACAGAACTGGGTGGAAAAGGTGGAGAGAGCTGGTATTAGGCTATAAATGGTTAATTATTTTTTAATGCTGAAAAAAACCTATTTGTGATTTCCTTTATAATCTCTCCATTTGGTTTCATTGATCTGTTATCTTTCTGAAGTCTGTGTTTGGACTAACACGGTAAATCTAAAATCAATACACTAAAATTATACACAGATTACTTTGCTGAGTCTAGTCTCTTTGCCTTTCCATAAAAATTTAGAAATTCTGTTCAGTTGTTGGGGGGGTGTTTAATGGGCCACTGTAGGAGCACTGGAAGACAGTGCTGAGGGCAACCGTGGATTACCAGGGGCCAGCTCGCGAGGCTTCAGAGAGGAAGAATATTGGCAAGTTGCCTGGAGATAGTTCTTTGATATTTTGGCAAATATCACAAGATGGGGCTGCTTTTTGCCCTTGTCCTAAAAATATGCCAGAGAACACAATGAAGAGTTTTGCATACATGAGACCCTATCTCATGCCTGCCTCCCCTCAAAAAAATTAGCTCAGAAGTTTTCCTATATCTTCCGTTTTCTAGAAAAGTTTGTGTTATTGGTGTTTCCCTGGGTACTTGGTAGGATCCGTCAATGAGACCACCTAGGCTAGTGTTTGCATGAAAAGGCTACTAACATCAACTTTAATTTCTCCAACCAACCAACCAACCAAGGGTATTCGGATTATCAGGAAGAGAATGCACTGTATAATGCTACAACCCGCAGACAGTTGCCTGCTACGTGCAAGCCATAGCCCTGCAGTGCTTTCTGCTCCTGATTCCTTCAGCATCTGTTTCGGGGTCTTTCCTTTCACTCCTCCTATGAGTACATTCCACCCTTTAGTCCGTATAACTGGAGTGCTGCTGTTTCAAATAACCAGATTCTTTAATGATTTTGTGGTTTTTTTTCTCTTAGTTTTACTCACTGCTCTTTTTGTCTGCTTGCTTTGTGTAAAATTTCTTTCTAATTTTAGTGATAGAGATTGTTTTGAAATCTTTTCTCATATAGCTATTTAGCACTTGAAATGTATATGTGTGTGTGCTGTGTGTTTACAAATGCATGTGAAGGCCAGCGGTCAACCTCAGCATTTTGGTTTCAGATAGCCCCTCTTTGTTGGCTTGGAGACTGCCAATTAAGCTGAAGGACTGGCAAGCCCCAGGAACCCACCTGCTCTACCTCTCCAGGGCTGGGATCACAAGTGTGTGTCTCCATGCCTACCTTTAAAAATATTTTTATTTTTTATAATTTCATACATATACACAAATGTAATCTCTACCTCTTCTTTACCTCCTCCAACAGGCTCCCTTCCTAATTCATGTCTAAACTTTTTATTCTTTGTGAATTTCACATCATGCACCCCAGTCCCACTCTTCTCCCCATCCCTTCATGCCCACTCTCTGCCCTTGCAACCTCCCCACTACAAGAAAAATAAATAAATAAAAACAAAGAAACAAAAAACTAAAAATAAAAACAAAGAAACAAAAAAATTCTGGTCGTGGAAACTGTAGTATTCACAGTATGTCACACTGTATACCCCTTTCGTCCGCACTTCTTTACTTGTAAATGTTCATTGCTGTGAATCATTGGTCTGGTTCAAGGCCTCTGGCTTCTGCTACACTTACTGGGACCTGTAGAGGAATTTTAATTCAGAACATGGCTGCCCTGGCAACAGATCACAGCCGAAGACCTTCTAGGTCTGTATGATCTGGCTGGAATACAAACACACCTATAATCCAGGAGACAAAGGCAAGCAGATCTGAGTTCAAGGCCAGCCTGGTATAGAGCAAGTTTCAGGTAAATAAAAATTTAGGTCCAAGTGTGGTGGTACATGCCTTTAATCCCAGACAATAAAGGTGAAGTTAGTTTGTAGAAGGAAGCACCCATATTTGAAAGTGTCTAATTCAGTGACAGAGAAAGTGACAAATCGAGAAAAGGTTTGATAGAATAGGATATGTCCAACTCTCAAGAGGACAGAGAAGAAAGGGAAGCTACTTAATGGGCAATGCAGAGAGGCATTTCTACTGGGAGTTTTGCAGAGAAAGAACTCAGCTGAAGATCAAATGAGCCAGAGAATGAAAAGGAGCCAGAGATTAGAGCAGACTGCTGGAGTTAGTGTAAGGCCAAGCAGAGCAATTCTGGAGCCAAGAAAAAAGCCAGATTGAATAAGTCAGCTGGGAGAGGAATTTGAGCCAGAACTGGCTGAGTTGAACCAGCCAGCCCAGAGCTCAACAAAAGCTAGAAAGAGTAAGCTTATTAAGCCGTAAAGTCTTAAAGGCTGAGAACATTCTAGGCCTAGATTACATTGTATGGCAGCTAGAAGCTTCCAGGACTAGGTCTAGGTTACCAAACAAAAGCAATAATCCTCTGAGACAATTGAAGCAGGCAAATAAAAGTTCCTTTTACTGGGACTCTTCTTGTATCTCCTGTTGTTGCTCTGTGTCGTGGAGATCCTGCAGCTTTGGATCTGCAGGACCAGCTCCTTCATGCACTCCAGCAGTTTGTAGATGAGATAGATGCTGGGGTGGGCCATCTCAGAGCCCTGGACCTGAGTTGGTCAGCCCCCGCGCTCTCCTTCACTCACACCGCAGGGTGAGCCCCCCAGCACTGGCCCACTAGCTCACCCAATGCTGCAGCTGGCAAGGGCCATGGTCAGATCCCACTATCATGACCTCAGGGCCAGCCCTCCTGCCTGCTGTAGGTAGCACCACACCACCAAAGGGCAGACAAATGACAGGCCAGCTCACACACATACCTGCCACCAAGACCACCTCTACTGTGCTTCCCAAGCCAGGTACAGGGTCCACTCTCAAGGGCTATAGGTGGTGAGGGGCAGGGACAGCTCTGCACAACCCCTGGACACCAACATGTTTCCAGACGGCAGCCCAGACCAGGGATGTCCACATGGCCTCCGGTAATAACATGAGCCACAGACACGGACATAGCAATCTGCTGCTGTATGGCCATAGACCCAAACACAGCCCTCAGGAACAGCTCAGGGCTGGCTGGACGTTGGCATGGCCTCAGGTGGGCAGGACAGGCTACTCACATCAGGCTATTTTCTTTCCATCCTCACATCTCCAGTTTAGCTCCCCTCCCTCTCCATCGCTCAACCACATAGTGACACAGACAGCATAGTGCCTCCCGTTGCTGCCAGGTCTCTGAGTGTGACCAGAGGCATCCGAGTGTCTTCAGCCTGCCCTGTGTTGGGTCAGCAGGCAGGCTGGTGTCTTTTTGTGTTTTGTTTTGTTTTGTTTTAATAACCTACTATATCCAGTTAGCATTGCCTGTGTGTGGGTGTAGTGAGATTTTTGGCTTCTTTAAAAACTCAGGATATGTGAATATTTTTGTTTTAATCCCAGGTGTGGAGCTGCTTCAGATTGTCCACAGATGATGACTATGATTGTCTCATGCTCTAGGAGGGGTGTGATCTTTGCCAGCTACAGAAAGTTTAACTCCGGGGACTCTGGAGCGGGTATAAGGAGGAGAGAGCCTGTGGCACCTGCTGCCCCTGCTGCTGGTTCCTGTTGCTGAGTCTGTGATTGCTGGATTGCTGGACAAAGACTGGACTTGCCCCTAGGAACCCGGTGGCCAGAATCAGCAGGCAGTAGTCCCAAGAGGTCTATGCCCCCTTTTCCCTCTAACTCTCTTTCTTGCCTACCTAGTGTTGGGAGGTTGAAAGGGATTGGGGTAGAGAAGAGTGGTAGATATAAAAACCCAAATAAAACAGCTTTTAAAAAATGCCTACATGTGGGTGTGGGCAATCCATCGGAGCATGGGAATCCACCCAGTATCACATCCTCAGGATAATTCTCTACCCACAGCTGCTATCAGCTGCTAACTGCTGCTCAGTAAAGGGAGGGGCCTGGAGATCTATGTCCAACTTTGCCAGGATTTTCGCTGGCTTGATCGTGCACAAGTCTTGTGCGGCAGCCATAGCTGCTGTGAGCTCATGAATGCGATAGGCACACCGTGCTCAGCACTCCTCCCATCTATGTCCTGTGGGCTCCTGAGCCTTGGCCCCGGCGGCCATGGGGGGAATTAATATAGATGTTCCATTTAGGCTGGAGAACTCAGCCTCATTCCTAGCACTTCTACCAGTTACACATCTCAGCTTTGATTTATTCCCACTGCAAAAAGAGGCTTCTCTGACCAAGGTTCAGAACATTGATGGGTATAATCACATTTAAAACACAAATTTGATAGCATGGGTGTTTAGCAAAATAATAATAGCTGGTTGTAGCCTAGGACCTATTACCTCTGTAGGCATGGGCTTTTGACTAGGATTACAATATCAGGCACAAAATTCCTTCCTTTGGAGGGTTAATATAATAATTTTAAAAAGTTGTATAAATGCATGAAAATCTCAAAGAAGTACTTTAAAATATAACTATTAAAAATTTGTTTTGCTAAGGATACTGTTAAGCAGGGCATGGTGGCACATGCCTATAATCCCAGTTTGAGGCAGAAGGATAATGAGTTCAAGACCAGCCTGAGCTATAGAAACAAGAAACAAAGGCACCACATGATGGCCCACAACCACCTATATATAACTCCAGTCTCTTCTGACCTCTGTGCACCAGACACATACAAGGCACCCAGACACATGTGAACCAAAACATGCATACACATAAAAACAAACAAAGCTTCAAAATTAAGAAAAAGTATAAAAGCCCACAGCTAGGGAGGCAGTAGACACTAGGGTAGAACCTGCTGTCGTTGATGCACAAAATGGTCACTGCTGTGGCTTGAGATGCCCCAGAGACTCACGTGTCTCAACACTTGGTCCCCAGCTGGTGAGCTGTTCGAGAACTCTCTGGAACCTTTAGGAGTCAGAGTCTTCCTGGAGGATGCAGGTGCCTGGGGTGCTTTAGAACCTGGCCCTGCCCCTGTCCTCTCTGGATTTCATGCAAATGAAATGCGAGCACCCAGACCCTGACTGCCAGGCCCACGAATGCTCCTGCTCCCGCTGCCTTTCCTGTTGTGTAGGACTGAACCCCTCTGGAAATATAGGCCAAAATGTAGCTTTTTCCCTAGATTTCCTTTTGTTGGGGTATTTTACGACAGCACCAGAAAAGTCGCCGCTATAACCATGTTGTCAGATTGCATTCTAAATATTGATGTTTATAGTCATAGACCTGGGCCACTCTTGGTCAAAGATGCTGCCTTATACAGATGTCAGTCAAGGAAGGATGCACAACTCGTCAAGGTGCTGAAAATAAGAGGCAGAAAGCTCATCCCCAAATGGGACATCTGTGTTCTCTCCCCTAGCACCAAGGCTCTGGGGCATTGCAGAAGAAGAGATGGAAGCAATGTCAGCTGAGGATGAGGAGGAGCTTGAGTGCTGTCTTCTGGACTCGGCATGGCTCCCAGTCATGAACTCACAGCAGAGGTAGCTACCTGCACACAATCAAGCCAGTCAAAATCCTAGCACAGATGGGCCAGGTGACCCCCAGGCCCCACCCCACTGAGGAGCTGCTGGGGAACGGAAGATCTTTCTTTTTTGAGGGTGGGGCCATTGATAGGTTTCCCATGTTCTGCTGGATGGCCCCACACCCATAGGCAGCACTAATTAGATTTAGCGGGCTACCAAAAACAAACAAAAAAAGAGCAAGTTGGAAGAGGGCATGTTAGGGGGAAATTGAGGGTGGGTATGATGATTTTCCATATTTCATTGTAACATTCTCAGGAATAAAGAACAACCATAACAAAAAGCTTAGAGATTTAAAAAAAACATATGTATAAGACAAGTAGGAACCTCTGATCAGCAGGAGTGGCAGTATTAATATGTGAGCCACAGCTCCTGCCCCATTCAGCCCTGTCAGGACAGCGTCAGGGTCAGGCATGATGGTGCACACCTGTCATCCCAGCAGGGAGAGGAGAAGCAGGGCCACAGTGAGTTAGAGACCAGCCTGCATAGCAAGGCCTCTTCTTAAAACGGGACAAAAACCAAACCAAACAAAACGAAGAGTCAAAGTGACACCAAGACTTCATAGCTGGGCCTGCAGCAGAAAAGCCAAGAGAACCTGGCCAACATGGCGTCGTCCTGGGCAAAAGCTAGATGAAGGGGCTTCAACAGGGCTGTGGTCTGGTGCTGAAAACATGTAGCAACCTCCCCAAAGAGTGTCTGAGGACAGTGCTGTGTGTGTCTTAGTCTTCAACAGTGTGCGATGCTCAGCAGTGAGGACCCCTCTGTCCCTAACATTCAGCAATGAGTCTCCAGAGGCCGCAGCCAAGCAGGGCTCCCCCAGTCTTCTACACAGAAAAGGCTTTCCAGCGCCCCACTCACCTCCAGCTACCACAAGGGCTTCTGGGTAGCTCCTTTTGCCATTTCAATGGCTTGGGAATTCTCACTCTGGCAAGAAGCTTCCTTCTTCTTCTCTGCCGGTCCCAAGGTGACTGTTACCAGATCCCTGCCTCCTTTCCCTTGCCCCCACCTCCACCTTTGGTACATTTGCTCCCTATTTTCATAAAACAATCATTATCCTTGTGAAGATGCTTAAATCAGTAGCCAGTGACCTTAAGAAAACGAAAACTGGATTGTAATGTACAAGGTGGATGTTAGTAAGTCACCACTATTGGTTGCTCAGGTGTGAGAAGGACAACATCACACTAACACAAGGTGTAATAATAAAGGAGACTGCCAAGGGCGGGAAAGGGTGAGTGGGAACCTCATATTTTCCAATGTTTTTCTGAAAATCTTAAGCTGCTTTTTTAAAAGTTAAAACATAATGTGAATATTTTTACAAACTATAACCATCCAGTAACATCTTTTTAGGGACTTACCTTGTTCAGGCAAAGTCGAGGTGGTTCTGGAGAAGTTAAGGGATGAGGCCTTCGATGGAAAAGCTTCTGAGGCTGTGAGAACTTAGGAGACAGCTGTTTTATACAAAGCACATGGAGACTTTGAGGGGACGAGTGGAGTAGGAGCCCTAGAGTAGAGTCAGGTGGGGTGGGGCAAAGGTCAAGGATCTGTGGGGAAGGCAGTGACTGCCTGGAGTTATCCACAGCCTCTGGCTCTAAAAATCTTCCCTCTTCCCTGAGCTTTGAGCAAAGGGTGTTTAGTAAAAATATCCTTAAAGCTGAGTGCTCCAAAGCCTCTCACTCGCCCCACTTCCAGTTGTGGGTCTTCGTGTCAAGTACATCTACCGGAAGAAGAAGCTTTTCTGAAGACTGAGTGGCGCCTAATTTATGGGTGCCAGAGAAGACCTGGAGGGAAGGTATGACCAAAATACATTTTATTAAAAATGTAAAGTAAAATTTAAAAAATAATTAATGGGGATCAATTGTCCAATTTTGCCACAAAATGGAAGCCAGACAACAACCTGGAGGGAAGAACGCTCCATCCCAACCCAGGAAGTGTGCACACCAACTCATTTCCCCGCCTCAGCTCCCTCATGGGGCCTCCCCTCCAGTCCCCGAGCTTTGTGGCTCTCTGCCTGGCTCCCACAGGGAGAGAGGATGTGCCTGTCAGAAGACCTCCTTGATCTTTGGGGTGCTCCAGGAAAAACCAGGGAGAATATTGGCTTAGCTAGCCTGGGCCTGGTGTTCCTCTGCTTTGAGGATCAACCAAGGGCTGCTCTTCCTTCCTTTAAGTCACTGCTGAAGGGAGAAATGACACACACATTCATACTTTCTCCCACCTGCATTTTCTGCATCCTGCTAGAGCAAACACATTGTGCTAAACAGTGGGGTCCTTTGAGAGGAAGCAACTCCCGTTACCACTTTTTCTTGACTTGACAGGATGGTGACAGATGCTGAATTCCTTATGAACCAAAGGTACCCACCTCTGCCTCATACCACATCACAAGGAAGCCCAGCTCTTGAGTTTCTGAAGTACATGAAGAATTCATTTGGGTGGAGCCAACAGAATAAGTAAAATTCAAAAGGGAGACGTGAACACAGGGACAGATTGAGCACTTTTAAAAGAAAAGGTAGGTAGCTCATTTCTTCATGGGAATTCAAGTGTGATCTATACCTTCAGTGTACTTTAAACAAGGGGTCTTCCTTCTCCACACAAGTCTCTTTACCCAGGGGATGGATATATATATGATATAGATGCTGACCCATCACAGTGACAGGCACACTTAAGTGCTAGATACCACATGGAGAGCATTTCCCACTTTATCAAATACAGCAATGAAAAAGAAAATACAGGTGGCCCTTTGCTTTATAGGTATAGAGTATATTTGGAGAATGCCAAGGCTTTCTTCCATGGGAGTGGAAATGATGGTTGATAGCCTTTGTTAGGGAGGATGCAGAACTTTGGGAACCTACAGACTCTCTGCTTGAAATGCTTCTCCTCTCTGTGTAAACCGGGGCCTTCTGCTGAGTTGAGGGGAGATCTGACATTGGTTTCCTAGCTGGGTGACACAATTTTTGAAGCAGCTATGGGAACAGCCATCGAAGCAGGGTTAGCCGGGCAGAAGGGGCATTGCTGGAGCTGCGCAGGCACTGTAGGTGCTGAGGAAAGTCAAATGTTCTTCTTAGCACAAACGGAACTGGCTTTGGGGCCCTTTGTAGTCTTCTCCACAGTGGGTCCCTCTGCTCCGTCTTTGACAGGAGTCTGACTCTTCGCAGTCTTGGGTTTGGCCTCTGTTTCAGACTTCGAGAGCATGATAGGCTCCTCCTGCCTTTCACAGTTCACTTCAGGGTTAACCCAATGAGAGTAGAATGTCATCTTATTCTCCACGTCAGCTTCTGGGGGTTCTGGAGAGGGGGAACTCTGGTGAGTGTCATCTCTGCTGCCAGACCCTCCAACTCTAAATTCTATTTGAAAATGAAGCCCCTTCTAATGCTGGACTGGCATTAGATGGCCAGCAGTTGATGGCCCAGTAGGTTGACATTGTAAGGTCTGACCTTGTAAGGGCTGGGCACCATAGGCTGGGAATTCTCAGGAACCTTTGGGTGAGATCATTTGGTTTAGTCTATTGGCTGTGCAGATCATTTTCCTGTCGTATCTGCCCTGAGGGAATCCTGAAGGGTGCTCTGAAAGCCAAGGGGATAGAGATGATGGCTTTCCAGATGGATGTCTCCCTAGCCCCTATTCCCTAGAGGCAACTAACTTGCTTAAATTAAAATTCTACCTGAGAAAGATTCTGAGGAGCCAATGGGAAGTCAAGCGGGCCTGGGCTTCTGCTTAGAAATCTACAGGCACATGGACCTCAGCGAAGCGTGTGCTGCGCTCTGTGGTTCTGGGCTGGTTTGAATCCCACTAGGTCCTCTGTCTTCCCTGCTTAGGCCAGGACTGAGCGTCACCCTGGTCCGAGGGGTCCGGGAGTTCTTGGGCTGGATTCACTTTCCCCCAGCCACACACAAAGAACCTGGGTCTCTACTGTGTTCCGCACCGCATTGGGAGATTGGAAACACTCCCTGAGACCCTGAGGGTACTGCACTCACTCCAGGCTGCCCTTGGCTCTTCTCTGCTGTCTTTACTTCAGCTGAAAACTTTCCTTTCAAGATCACCCAAGCTCTGAGGGACATGGGGGTCCTGGTGGGAGGGGAACCCTGGAGCAATGCTTTCCTTTGCTTGTTTGGATTCCCAAAGGTCTCCTGTGTAGATTCTTTGGCAAAAAAAAAAAAAAAAAAAAAAAAAAAAAGGTGTTACCTGTCCTCCTGTCTGAATGAGGCTAGGATGTATCTCTAGGAATTTCTTTTTCAGGTTGAAATTTAGTTTGGGGAAAGATAAATGTTTTGAATGACTATGGAGCATCAGGACATGACCTCGACCATACTTCAGCCTGGACACAGACTCTGCATAAGGTGTCCTGGCACTCTGAACACCTGGCCAGGACTTAGTACGCCACTACAAAGGTAAGACTGAGTCAGAGACTCCAGTGGGCTCAGGCCCCATATCTGTCCTTGTGTGCTGGCTAGGATTGTGAGAGTAATAGCCCAGAGACATCCACAAAACAGCAGCAACCCCGGGAGGAAAGCAATCTTGTTTTCAGTCTCTCAATGGTTCCCTGAAACAAGGCATAGGCAGTTCAGGGTCGTTGGTAACATCTGGCCACTCTGCTCCTAGTGGTCAAGGCTATCAGCCATCAGCAATCTGATCTAAGCCCGGGGCTGATTATTATCTATATGCCTCAGACTTACTTGTCTTCCAGGGAAGAACAGAACCAAGTTGCCCTCAGAGTTCCCGGTACCTTGCAGAGAATGATTCCCAATCTCAGGGATTACAGATGGAGGCGGGGATGGTGCTTCAGCATATCTACGTGTGATCTGTGGACCCTGCCACAATGTTTGGGTCTAATCGGTCAACTGTAGACTGGCCCTGACCTATAGACTGCAGCAATAGGTCAGTACAGGTCACTATCCTTAAGGGCTGCCAGGGCCCAGCACAACTCAGGGCTGTGCTGCATCAGGACACAGGCTGCTGTTCAGCAGGGGAAGAGCTAGGTCTTTAACAACAATTAAGTAACCTGCCGTTTCAATCGCTTCGGAGCACAACCCTAGCTGGAACACTCCAGGACAAGGCTGCTACCTTCTTGAGGTCTAATCAGGGAGATGCCTGGGTCTGCTGAGGCCGGCTGTAACACAGCTCAGAGTTTACATTGTGTGGTTCTCTGCATCTACAGAGCTCTCCGGATGAGTGGCAGGACCCCCTAAGGCTACAGCAGCCATACTCACAGGTGGCACACAAGGACTTCACACTTGGCCAGAACCGGGACATTAATCTGGGTTTGTCCATGGAAATGCCCAAGTTTGAGAATGTGGGGAAAGAAGCTAGAGTGCAGGAAAATTTAGGTAATGTAGAGATAAAGGAGAAATTGAGTAAGAAAGTCCCATAGCCCTGCCCCGACCCTGACCCCTGTTGTGGAAAGATCCCTAAAGGCTGACTCAAAACCCCTTATGCAGAAGATAACTACAGAACAGAACTAGAGATGCCACACTGGTGTTTTGGTGTGAGCTCTGCCTGTGCCACACTCCTTCAAGGCAACGTATAAAGGCCACTAAAATAAAAGATGGAGAGCACAAAACCTAAGCCACAGAACTCCTCCACAGTTCAAGGGAAAGCCCATGTGAAAATGCACATCTGTATACCCTCCTCTACAAGCACCATGGGGCCTTTTGGATCCAGGAACAAGCAAGTGAAGGGAATGTGAGGGCACAGAGTATTGTTTTAGGTTCAGGAAGCTCTGGGTCCTGGGAAAAGGAAGGAATCTAGTATTCAAGGGCTGCTGACCTTTGTTCTTCAAGACAAGTTTCCTGTTTTTCTTCCTCTTCTTTGGCTGGTTTGCAGGGACCCCAGGCTCTTCCATACTTGAAGATGACAGAGACCCTGCATCCTGGGACACGTTTGACCCTTGAGATTTTTGGCTTTGCTGATGATCAGGACAGTAATACTGGAAGTTGACATCAGCAGTTGACGGGGCAGCTGACCGAGAAGATTTCTGATCTGTTGACTGTGACGGTGAGAAGCTGGGTGCCAGTGACATGTCTCTGGAGTGTTGCGAACAGAGCTCTGAATTCTTGTCACACAACAGTTTGGATGAAGACAATGCCTCCAGGCAAGAAAAGCTCTGTGACTGCCTCAGTGAAGTACAAGAGGTCTCTTTGTTCTCACACCCCAGCAACTGCTGGATTTCCAGGGCCATAGCATTGCAGATTGGGCAGGAGGGATCTGAGCACAGGAGCCTCCGTATACTTTCTTCCTGAGGAAGCCAGCCCTGGCTAGAAAGGGAAATGGCAACCATTAATGACAACCCAAACATCCTGGGCCTATTCCTTCTGCCGTCTACCACTCTGCTTTCCTTCCTAGCAAGGAAGGAAGGTGTAGTAAGGTGTGGGGGTTGGGCTGAGAGTCTGGGGAAGACTATTGCAGGGTGCAGCCCTCAGAGAGAACTGGAAACTTGGGTCAGTTTCTACCAACCGTACTGAGAAGCAGGCAGATGAGGACCAAGTGATTAGACCATGGGGTACCACCGAGGATACCACCACAGAAGCCTGAATCACTTTTATTTGGAAGCTCAGAAACCTGGTGCCTGGTGAATAGAAGGTGAGAAATGAGGTCCTCATTTTAAGAACTCAGGTGTCCCTGCTGCTGTCTGTCCCCAGCATATCTTGAGAATCAATCCCATCCTATAGAGGTCCTAGGATAAGAATAAGATGGCTGACTGAGCATGTCCCTGGAACTGGTCTTATGGAAGACTAGGTTTGTCAGCTGCATTCAGCCAGATCCAGAGCCCTACCTTGAAAGGGCGCAGAGATGGGACAGTAATGGTTTCTTTATGCCAAGCCTATCCTCTTGACTGGGTCACTTGCCCCACGACACAAACAAACGCCAGCACTAGTTAACCCTGAAATGCAGCCACTAGAGTAAAAGGGGTGGCTCTTCCCTCTTGAGACATCTCTGCTCTGGACTTCTGGACTTCTCAGCTTGGACTGATAAGCTCCATGGTGTCTCTCTCTCTATCAACACCCCACCCTCATCCTTCCCCTGTCCAGGCAAAGCCATTATCATATGCAGGCCAGGAGCTGGCAGACCAGACGGCAGGAGTCACCTTTTCATAACGGAGAGCAGCTTCCGCAGCTTCTCAGTTTCTTCCTTGGAGGTCCTCTTAGCTGAAGGGGGGGGGCACAGTGTCAGGCAGAACAGAAGGGTGAGGGGCAACCTGTAAGAAGCTGAGGGCTTTTGAAGGACAGGTGACCAACAACCCGAGAGGAAATACTCCAAGTACAACTTAACTGTTTGTTTGCTGTCCTATACCTAATTTCACTTGATCTTCACCACTCTGCTAGTGCGAATTTTGTGGAGAAGATGAAGGTGACATGATGCCCACAGGGCTTTAAAACTCAATGACAGAACTGAGAACATTGTCTCTATATCCTTGTACTTTATCTCAGGAAGGTCAGACAGGGGATGGTCCTGGCCTCTTCCCCACCCACATAAGTCTCCTTTAGTTGTCATGGGTTTATGTTACAGTCTTCAAGGGTTGTAAACACCTGGCTTCCGGTGCCAGTCATCACAGGGTCAGGGTCTGTGGAAACCTCACCCACAGGGGTAAGGGGTCAAATAAATTGGGATTTACCTCTTGATGTTCTATCTCCGGGCCTTTGTTTGATTCTCTGATAACACTTGAAAGACAGAAGATTAGAATATAAAATGGGAACACCAATTTTTTTCATGTCTTAAGTGATAGAAAATTCAGAAATATCCCCTAATCTTTTTCTGTAATCTAGCTTTGTGCTTCCTCTTTCTTTTCCATCTCATCACTCCAGCGTGTCATTCTTTCATTTCTGGCTCACTTTAAGGCTCTTCCATACTCTATACCATCCATCCCATTTCATGAACAAGTTCTATGGTAGACTTGGGACAGGAAGAAAGATGGGACAAATTAAACAATGGACAATACTAGAAACCAAAGGACTTCAGTTATCAGTGTCTTCCTTAAGCAAGATCCAAATCAGAGCTGATCTAGGATCCAGTGAAGAAATTATTAAAAAAAAAAAAAAAATCAATGGGTACGATAACCAAGAGATGGTGAGGGATAAACATCTTATAAACAACACATTCAGGCCTGGTCTAGAATTTTCCTACCTTATAACAGCTCTTGTCAGGTCCCAACATTAATCCTTGATGGCTCCTTTTCACATGCCAAATAATTAATGCAATAATGAAGATAGATCCGTAAGTATATAGTGGGTACCCCACATCCCACAGAATAAAGGTAGGGCTCAGCATCACTCAACTTCCTTAGTCATCCCCTCCTCGGCTTCTGGGGTGTTAGAATGCAGTGCCTCTGAGTTCTAGAGTTTGGCTCTCTGCCTCACAGAAGATATACCCAGACCACCAAACTACATCACAAAGCCCTCCTGTTCCACAGCACAGGCATAAAATTAAAGACCTTTTTCCATCTTGGATAAACTCATGTGGTAGTTCAGTGTTCAGGCAAGGGTGTCAGAGTCTGTGATAAAGATGCTATGGACACAGATGCCAAATACTCCTTCATGCTTTCCTACTCCCTGTAGTGTGATAGCTCACTTCTCTGTTAATTCCACCATCTGGCCACTGTCTCCAGATAACTGAGTCTTTATGCAAACTACATACACTTTAAGCAAGATGGAGGCTAAGTCCTGGGGAGATAACTAAAAATCATACAACAGAGTTATGCAGGCACCGCATTGTTAAATCTTAAAAACATAATTTTAATGTCATAAGCAATGACTGATAGATGCTATTGAAATATTTAGGATGGGGTTCATGTAAAATGGATCAGGGGCAAAAAGGAAAAAACTTTCTGGCTTGCTATTTATTTATATCTGGCTATTTATTTATTTTTGTTTTTTTGAGACAGGGTTCCTCTGTTTAGCTTTGGCTGTCCTGGAACTCACTCTGTAGACCAGGCTGGCCTTGAAGTCACTGAGATCTGCCAGTCTCTGCCTTCTGAATTTGGGGATTAAAGGTGTGTGCCACCACACCCCAGCTGCTGTTCTCTTAAATATTTCTATAAAGGACTAATCCTAGGCTGTGAAGTCTCTCATGAAGTGGACGGGAAGATACTATGAGCGGCACCTTCCACAGAAGCACATGAATGAGACTAACTCTGAAAGTTCTGTGCAAGGCACTATTCAATTGTCTCTGCAGATCTTGTCTCACCTGACCTATCCCTTGAAATAGGTTATTGGCAAGACTTTTGATTAAAAACTACAAATCTGTGAGTCTTTAGTTGAAACCACCATGATTACAATATTTGACTGAAAAAGTGTTTCATGAAATTTTGAATGCCCTTAGGCATAGCGAAATTTCCTCCATTCAATGCCAATGCCTATGCTTCCTGCTGTCTACTGATTCGCCATTAATGTCAGCATCATAGTTCCTAGCGACAGGACCCTGTATCTCCAACAATTTCCTTGAGATAGTCTTGTTCTGATTAAGAGTGGTCTTGGTTCAAAGTCTCTGGAAAGGCCATTTGGCCCTTCCTTCAGCATCCAGCTCCCCAACAAACAGCCATGGGAAGATTTTGATATGTGCTCACCCTGTTAGACAGTAGGTGGGAAGAGAGGTAGGTAAGTAACAAGTTCATTGCCTGCTTGTTCACAGGACACTTAAAAAGTCTAGTTTCAAAGGCAAGACTGACTCAAGAGCCATCCTTTCCTGGGAGTGGGAACGCGTGAGTGTTTATCGGGACCTCCTGTCATCAGCAGTGATGACCATGCAATGTTTCAACACCCTCAACTATACACTTAGGAATAAACTCAGTGGGAGAAGCTTTGCCCAGCAGGTGTAAGGCTTTGGTTTGATCCCCAGCACCATAACAATAAAAATAAATAAATACATAGAAAAGTCCTTAAAATAGTAGTTTATTTTATGTTAAGTATATCATAGCAAAATTTTAAAAATTGTGGTTATGAATATTTTTTACTACTTAAAAAGAATATTCTGGAAATTGATAAATGCATCAATTAACATTTTTCTTAAATATCTCTTATGTACAAAATCAAATTTTAGATTAAAGATGATGTAGAAAAAGTCACATGTAAATATGAGATGGATTCGTGCTATCTCATAATCTTTTATGAATTTGCAACTATCAAAATGCAGGAATGAGAGTATTTCTAAATAAGGAGTACTAAATGACAGCTTAGCAAAAGTCAAGTGAGACGCAATGTTAAGGTTTGACTCTGATCTGGCAGAAGCGGCAGGTTCCAGGTCTAGGTCAGTCCCCTTTTCTCTACTTCCTGGCTCACCACCATGGAAACAGCCACGCCCCACATTCCCACGGCCACAGGCTGAGCCTCTCTGCCAGGCTTCTCTGCCATGAAAACTAACACTGTGCACAAGCCAAGATGACTCTCACCCTCAGACTTGTTGGTCCCAGCAGCACAAAAGCCACTCACACACTCAGCATGTGCTTCAGTGGCAGGCCCACAGGCCTTCAAAGTAGCAGATTTCTTTTACTATCGAAGAACCTTAATTTAAAACCTAAAATGTTCCAAAACCTGAGTTTTTTAAAAAATTTAGCATGATACCACACATGGAAAATTGCAAATCTAACTCCACACGACAGGACATAGTCAAAGCACAGGCACATTACACAACCTTGGGCCCACATCGATAAGGTGTCAACGAGCCCTAAGTAAACTTCGTGGAAGACTTTCTGGATATGCAATTATGTTTTAAAGTCCACAGTGCTTCGGATCGAGAACCTTTCACATAGACAATCTGAATGACTTTTTTTTTCTTTTTTTTCTTTTCTTTTTTTGAGACAGGGTCTCAATATGTCACTCAAGCCAGCCTTGAACTCCTGGGCTCCATTTTGTGCTCCTAAATGCCAGGATGTCAAACATTCTCTCTCAGCTCACCCTGCTGTGTTTTATCACTTCCATCCAGCGGCTTTTGCTGCCCTCTAGGCTTCTATGGCAGGCCTTGGCCTTTATTACCTGACTTCTTACACAGAAAAAAACAAAACAAAACAAAAGCCAATGCGCTTTGCAAACCTTGCACTTCTCCTGCTAGTGAACCATTTGCTACACAGGTGACCCCCATCCTCTGTGGCACCAAGACCCTCTGCCGCACACGCCTCTCCTTTGGATTCCCGGGCGCTGCTCCTCTGTCTCGGGGCCGAGGAGGAGACGGAACCGCGTGCGAGGGCAAATGCGTCTTTGCAGAGTTCCCTGTAGCACAGGTTTATTTGCTGAGTTGGTACTTGTCGGCAGGAGGTGCCTGTGGAGAGCGCAGTGGGGTCAGAGTTCCTGAGCAGAGGTACCGTTCGGAGCAGTGGACGCGGCTAGGCCAGTTTGAGTCCTGTGAGTGAGGGTCATCACTGTCTTCAGCCTCTTGTCCGAACAGGAAGCAGGGGAGATGAAGCCCCTGGCATGCCTCTGTGAATTCTGGCGAGGGGTGGGCACAGCAGAGTGAGGGCCCCTTACTCATTTGTTTCTGGGGACCGCGCTTAAGGCAGACCCCGCTTCCATTGTCCTGCGGCAGTGCCACAATTACCGTCATCAGGTTTCTCCAGGAAGCTGTTCACGCCTGTCAGTTCGTAGGTGCTGGGGGATACACGGCCCTGGAAGGAAGAATCTGGACAGACACACCATGCGTGCCAATGTTGTCTCATACTCAGGAAACCTTTGTGACACCTGAGATGTTCTAAGGCTCTGGGGACAGAGAAACATGGCCACTGTCACATGTGAGCACTGTCAATGCTCACAGTCCAGTCCCCACCGCACATTCAAAGCTTCAGGCGCCTTAAAATGAAAGGCCCTCCACAGAGACACCAGAGGGCAGCATAAGCCCACCTAATATCCTAGTCCCAGGCAGTGGCCCCATGGGAGAACATTTACAAGGTCTTCTGCTCCAGCGGATCTCAGTTCTCATCTGCTGTCACATCTCAGGAAGGCTGTAAAAACACTTTTATTCAGGCCTTACCTCAGACTTAATGAATCAGAATCTCCAGCAGCTTAATGTGTCAAATAAATATTAAAATTAAAATCTTATGCAATAGGGTACCAGGTTTTTTATACATATCTGACATTAACTGATCTCCAAAAGGGAGAAATTAAATTATATCTTTATCTTTCTTTGTTTGTTTGCTTGTTTGCTTGCTTGTTTTGATATAGGGTCTCTCTATGTAGCCCTGGCTTTTCTAGAACTCACTATATAGTCCAGGCTGGCCTCAAACTCACAGAAGCCTGCCTGCCTTTGCCTCCCAGGTTCTGGGATTAAAGGTGTGCACCACCACACCCAGTTTTTGTTCTTATTGACACACTCAATTTAGGATTTGATGTCAGGGGCATGGACTTATTTTTGGACATCCTAGGAAACCCAAGAAACTTTAATATGATTCACACCAAGCTAAAGATCACAACTAGGGTATGAAAACCCTCATCAAGTCCAGAATCCTTCATAATCTAAGAAGTTATGGGCAAAGAAGGGGGAAGAAAGACAGCACAAACTACCAATCCTGAGAATGAAAGGAGTGTCTAATCCCACATCCCAAAGATACTACAGGGATTAGACAATATTAATATGAACATTTTCCTGCCTAGAAGTTGGCCACTCAGATAGACTAGACTAGTTTCAATAGATCTCCTCAAATTCACATATCAGAGAGCCAATCAGCAAGACAACAGTGTTACACAGATATGCTGCTCTCAAGCAGCATACTGCTCTTCCTCTCTCTCCTGCTCCTTTGCCCACTGTGGCACAATCTCTCCCTCTGCCCTCCTGATTTCCACCGTGTGAGGACACACCAGGAAGGTCATTATCAAAGTTCAGTGTTTTCAGCTTGTACCTCCTCCGAGCTTACCCCGGACAAAATAAGTTCCTCTTCTTTATAATTTTCCCTGTTTGTGGCATTCTGAAATAGCAGCACAAAAGTGAGTTATTTTTAATTAGTGATAGATAACCTGAAAGCCTTCATAAAGAAATCACCTAACCTACATAAACAAGACCTAAGGAAATCACATTTTTACTTAAAATCTCACTGAAAAAAAAATTACTGCTGCAAAGAAAATGCACGTATTTTTGGTGGATCCTACCAAATATTTAAGTTAGAAATAACATCAGCTACACAAGTTCTTTTAAAACACATGCATATATATACAAACGTGAATCTAGGTTGGATATATGAGAGAAAACGCACAGCATTTATCTTTCTGAGTCTGGCTTATTTCTTTTAACATGGTTTCTACTTCCACTTCAGTGGAATTTTATTTTATTTGTGGATGAAAATGTAAGGTATTTTCTTTAACCACTTATCTGTTGATGGACATCTAAACTAGTTCAATCTTTTAGCTATTGTTTTTAAAAATGCAGCAATTAACACGGCTATGCAACCTTCCCTGTGATGGGCCGAAGGAGCCTCTGGGTGTATTCCCAGGGTGGTATGGCAGGATGGCAGGATGGTATGGTAGACCTAGTGTTAATTTTCAGCAGTTCTTTTCAGTGCTGCCCTGGAGGTTCTGACCAGTTCAGCCGGGTAGAGAAGAAACAGAAGGCAAGTCTCAGAAAGGAAGACGCAAAACTGTCCTATGTAGACAGTGCACAAACTGTTTTGTTTTGTTTTTTAAGCTACCAGGACTGATAGGTTATGAGCTTAACAACGTTTGGGGATACAAGATCACTACAAAAATCATGGATATTCATGTACTTGAAATAATCAGAGATTGATTTTTTTTTTTTTTTGAAACAGTCTCTCAATGGAGCCCTGGCTGTCCTGGAACTCATTCTCTATACCAGACTGGCCTTGAACTCAAGGCCAAGAGATCTGCTTACCTTTGCCTCCTGAGTACTGGAATTAAAGGTATGTGCACCATTCCCCACAGAAATTGAAAAAAACAATAAATTTCATTTACATTTATACCAAAATTAAGACAAAGTTAACGCTAACAAAAAATGTAAAAGACTTTCACACTGAAAGTTACAAAATATTACTGGAAGAGCTTAAAGACATCCACAAAAGGATGAACACACATGCTCATAGGTCAGGAGGCCTGACATTGTTCCTTAAAGTATGCAGAGACTCCGGCAAAGTCCCAAGGAAATCCCAGCAGAGCCTCTTTGCAGAAACTGATCACCTGACTCTAGACCCTAGAACACTAAAATCTACTTTTAAAAAGATTCAAGATTGAGTCTGGCCTCAAGACTAAAGTGTAGGTTAAAACTCCATGGTACTGACATGAAGACTGAGCCCAGGCCTGTGGGAAGGGAAAGAACGACCCTTCTCTGCGATGGCAGGCAGGCCTTGAGTTGCTAAGCACCGTTAACCGCTGTGAACACTGCTGTGACTGTCCCTTTGTGCAGAGCTTTCATAAGCATCCTGAGAACCCTATAATGTAGTCCCTGATTGGAAAGGGCCATTCTCCCCTTGCCTGGCAGCCTGGAGTAGGAACGGTCAGTAAGCAACCCAGTCTCGGGAGTACAGCCAGATGGCTGTTCTGGACACTTTATCTGGCTACAGTGACCACTGCGGCTGAAGCTTCGAGTCCTGGCACAGAAGGCTTGCTTCAGTCTCGCTTCAGTCTCAGCCGTTGCGGACTGCTTGCATGGAACCTTGAAATGCAGCATTCCAAAGAAGATATGGCTTGATGAATCTTAGATGCCTCTGGAACTAGACTTCCTCAAAACGAGAGGAAAAGTACCCTTCATAACTCAGCAAGAGGCCAGTGATGCATTTGTATCATGGAGCAGTGTTTTTTGGTTTATTTTTGTTTGTTTCTTTGTTTGTTTGTCTTGGTGTTTTTTTTTTTAAACCTCTTAAGGCAGACAGTATTAGACAGTATTTTCTAAGGGGAGGGGATACTACTAGGAAGCTCCCTAAGACAGGAAATGAGCAACCCAGAACAGCTTCAGGAAGTCCTCAAAACTGACCAGCTTCACCAGGACATCCTCTCCAAGAGTGTAATAAGCAGGTAAGACTTCTGAGACCCAAGACCCCCAGGCAAGCCACCCAGAGGAGGCAGAGGTCGCTGATGCCTGCGAGAGGCTCAGCACAACTGAGGCTCAGGTTCTGCAGGCTGGGCGGTGTACCGGGGAGTTTGGGAGCTGTCGCCCTTGCTGGGGTGGCGTTGGTAATGCAGCCACATTTGACTCGTTTGTACTTTGATAAGTAACCTCTCACCCATATTCCTGTAAGTAACCCCAACAAAACTCATTGGTTGGCCCAGCTGGACTTTGGTGGTATCTGTCTGTCTGGTATTTGTCTGTCGTGGGCGCACTATCGGGGTGAGTAGGCATACATGTAGTGAGTGTGTGGGACCTTCCCAGAAAAGCCTGTCACAACCAGTGTGAGTCAGGACTTAACGCTGATCCTTACGCAGGGCCTGAGCAGTCCCTACAAAGGGGCTCTGGTCTGTGCTGTGCTAAGGGCAAACACAATCCTCACAGGCCACACCCACACCACATGGACACAGAGACAGGTGGTTTTGCTCACTTATCCAGTCAGCTGGTAGACATGCCATGTGCTGCCCATGGCACTGACGTTAGTCCCCAGGAAGGTTCCTCTACATAGTCTTTTCTTGCCTGTTTTAATCTTCATCATGGGTAGAACTGGCTGAGTTGGTCTCACAGAGGTGACGGCCTCGCTGATAGTGTGCAAGGAGTGTGGAGACTGAAAAAAGAGCAGAAAGGCCCAGGAAAAGACCAGAAGCTCTTCACCGATTGGGTTTCACACCACACACGGAGCATACTCACAGAGACCTGGGGAGAGAGACGGGTGGTGTGAAGGTGGCCTATGAAGGGCCATGCAGTCCACAGCCCAGACTTTCAGAAAGCCTGCTTATCCCTCAGCTCACCAGACAATTCACATTCTTCCCCTTCTTAGTAAACTGCCTCTATCTCAAACCATGTGCCCCAGGGTGCAAGACTGCTTGTAATATTAGTGACGAAAAGTTGCCACCGGACTTCCAGACAGTGATTTGCGGCACAAACTACAAATAATGGTGAAATTGTTGGAGAACGCTACAAATTCTTGGGGTCAAAAGTCTAGACACCTAGGTTCTAAGAAACTCAGCACCAGTCATCGTAAGTGCTAACACTCAAGAATACTACACTAACGGTAGCTGAGAGCCACACAGTGCCGGCTGCTGTCAGTGCTGCCGAGGCCACCAGGGGCAATCGGAGCCGCAGACTAAAAGCTTCAACATCAAACTTTGAACATTATAATGAATTAATGGATATGGTCATTAATAATCAAGCATCACTAAGATCATCTGTGTACTATACACTCAAGTATTATGCATATGCTGAAGAAAGTATTTAATGCCGCTTATTAAGTATTGATGCTCAAAAGAATTTAACTTAAATCTCTTCAATGGATCTAGTTACCATCGTGGGTGGAGGAAGTAAAGAGAAAATGGATATGCCAAAGCTACAGTGATGCAATTAGAAAAACCAAGACTGTAGTCAAGCAGTTTTTTTAACAAGAAGCTTATGGGGGAAATGAGATCAATGGAGCAGAACCTATGTATCAATAGGTGTTTACCAGGGACAGGCATAGGATTAACCAGCATGGAAGAGCCATGTGGAAACCTGTTCTGTAAGCTAATTTTAAAACACTTTTTCTGAGAAAGAGTTTGAAGGGAAGAGCCCCACATGGGTAGAAAACACAGTTCCCAGAAAAGCCATAGGTTATTAAACAAAAATCCAGTATCAGATGTGGCCACTTCCTTTTGAATTGCTGGTCAGAGAAGCCTCAGAAGCCTCCAAAAACATGACCGGGAGTTTTCATCGCTCTTGGTTGCCCACGAGAGCTGCATGGTACTGAAGACACCGTGCACTTCAGTAGCAGAATGCAGAAACCAAGCTAGAACTTTGCTGAAGGATGCCTTCTTGCTGACTAGCTTTTGTGGTGCTGGAAAGTGCTGTACAGGCTGAGGGAGTCGTCATCAGTAGTTATGTGTAAGCCCTGGGAGCCGACCCCTCAGATTGTCAGGCAATATGTGCGATAACGACATGATGGCAATGGTGTCATAACTGCTCTGGAGGTAAACAACCACCTCCGGATTGGCCTTGGTCAGCTCCACAGGAGTAATTCATACCAGACCCCGGCCAGAAACCCTTGACTGGAGAGGTGATGGGCCCTGTGGGGGATCTATTATCGTTTTGCTAAATGAACAGGGTGTCTGACTGCCTTCTAAATATCCCTGTTTATATCCAAAATTAGTGCTGCTCCCAGCTGTTACCAGAGAAGCTTCTGCTTACAGTGGCCAAATGCTGAGAGTAAGTGCCCTAAATGGGACATCTTTATAATCTCCAAGGTCAGGGACACCTCAGAAGAAGCAAGAAGAAAGTAAAAGCCAGAGGACTGAAAGCAGTGATGTGAAACACTGTCTTCATGCTGTGGCTGGGCTCGGCATGAACTCACAGCAGCCATGGCTACCCACAAAAGGACCCTCACAAGGCTCGTCCCACCTATATGCCTTCATGGATGAGAGAGAGTCTCATAGGGACCCAACCCTCCCTGAGGAACCAGAGGCAGTAAGCGGAATGGACTGCAATGCAATGCAATAGAAGAGCTCTATTCCTCAGGGCTGTACTCATTAGTGACTTGCTCTTGCCCACGAAAATAATCTGCCACCCATGCTCATGCAGAAAGTGCTAATAAATCGCACACGCACGCGCTCACACACACACACACACACAAGAAAGTAGGAGGGGAGATACATTGTTTTAAAAAATGTTTTGACGGAAGAAGAACAGAAATAAAAGCGTATAATAGGAGTGGAAGAATATGATCAAAATATATTATATGTATGTGTACATATATATGTATATGAATTATGAAAGAATAAATAAGCCAATTAGGGTTTTAGACACAGTTGATATTTGATATTAATATTATAAGTCAAGCCTAGTGTCAGGCTGTAACTCTAGTCCTTGGGAGGTGGGAGCTGGAAAATCAGACATTCAAGGGCATCCTCAGCCATACAGTACATAAATCCAAGGCCATCCTGGGCTATGTGAAGCCTTTCAGCTATAATCATGGCAGCTTAGTCACTTTAAGTTTGTATGCTGCCGGCCAGACATAGCCATAAATTATTTTAATCCCAGTACCTGGGAGGTGGAGGCAGGCAGATCTTTGTGAGTTCCAGGACAGCCTGATCTACACAGTGAGTTCCAGGCCACACAGGGCTACATAGTGAGACCCTATTCCAAAAAAAAAAAAAAAAAGCAAAAAAAGTGTGTATATTTTCTGATATGTACCAAAATATTTGCTGTTATAACTGATATTTAGGATTTACCTTACATTATGTGAGTAGAAGCGCTGTGGGAGCAGAAAAGAAAATGATTTGACAACATTGTTAACTATTGACGTCAGCTGACAAACATGCACGCTCTGCCCTTCTGTTCAGAGCTGTAGTCATTTGTCCCAGCAACAGGAAAGCTGACACAGGAGATCAAGAACTCAAGGCCAGCCTGGGCTACATAGCAAGACCAAATTTAAAAACAAAAGTCTTATTTCTATTTTAGAAACATAGTACTATGATGACAAAAATGAATTTTAGTATCATTCTTATATAAAGTATGTTTTTATTAAATATTACTGAGTTACCACTCAGTCATAGAAAGCACATTTCTGTCTGCCTTAGATACTACCTTTCAAAGAAATCCCTACAAAAATGAAATTTGTTTCATGATTTTAACATATCAGGTTGAGCATCCCTCCCATTTAAACAAATTATTCTAAATGCTTTGAAATTTTATTACTATCAGTGAAAAATCGCAGTGAAGGGGCCGAGTAGGGATTGGCAGCAAAGATTCATAGAATTTAAAGCCACTCTCTGAGGAATAAATGAAAAGCCTTTCTGTGGAAGGTGAGTGTGGCTCTCCCTGACAATGACCAGTTTTGGAAAATGAACTGTAAACTGAGGTTGAAGAGCTTAGAGATGCAAGGAAGAAAGGTAACACACTAGTCAGCCCCAGACACAAACACTGCTAGTCACATGATGCATGAGGTCACTGAACCACCAAGAAATAAAACCACCAGCCCACGGGGACCCATAAATGCAGTGATGATAAGAGAAGAAGAAGACGAGGAGGAGGAGGGGGAAGAGGAGAAGGGGGAGGAGGAGGAGAAGGAGAAGGAGAGGAAGAAGAAGCTTTTTAAGTCCCTTAGCCCTTGCTCTCTAACTATCTGATAGTGCAGAGAATCCACACATCCAGGGAACTTACTTCACTGCAGTTTTGAGACAGGGTCTCCTTGGCTGCTGGCCCGGAACTCCCTATGTAGATCACAGCGTTCTCACTGCTCTTCTTGCCTCTGCCTCTGGGCATGGGCTGTGAATGTCCAGCTACTAAGCAGATGTTTAAATATGTATATTTGAAAATAAAATATAATTAGAGCACTTTCCCCTCCCCTTCACCCCTCCACCCTCTGTACGTACCCCAGCCTTGCTCTCTCTCGAATTCATGGCCTCTATTTCTTTCATTTTTGTTGCTGTGGTGGTGTGTGTGCATGTGTGGGGTTCCTGAATGTATAAATACAGACTGCTCAGTCTGTGCAATGTTACTTGTGTGTACAAGATTTCAGGGCTGACCACTTGGAATTAGATGACAAGTTTGGCGTTTTTCCCTGGGAAAGACTATTTCTCCCCTCCTCAGCATTTCTAAGTTGACTGTAGTTCTTTGTCTAGAGCTGAGGCTCCATAAAATTTCCCCCTTCTGTTTTGGGCTGTTCGTGTCATCTTTCTTCAGGTCTTGTTCAGGAAGTGTGGGGAGGAGTCTTCATGGGTGTAGCCTCTCTGACATTTCTAGGAGGCACAGTCTCATGTCAAACTTTCTGTTCCCTCTCCTACGATCCCTGAGCCCTAGGTGCAGTAGGTGTGCTGCAAATGGACCAGTTGGGAGCAGGCGCCACACGCTCACTTTTCTCTGCATTTTGGCCTTGTGGTTTTCTGTAATGATCTCTGTCTGCTGCCAGATGTTTCTTTGATGAAAGTGAGGCCTGTACTTGACCGTAACTTCAAGGATAAATATTTACAAGGTAAGTTAAAACTATGCTGGTGTTGGAGAGTTTCCTGACCCCTAGGAAAAGACTATAGACTCAACCCAATTATAATTAAATGCCTCATTGATTACTGCTAGCAGGACAACAATCTCTGAGCCAAACCTGACATTGTTGTGAAAAAGCAGGTGAGGGACGGATTTTTGTAGTTGCTGCTGTTGTTTGTTTGAGACAGGGTTTCTCTGTGTATCCCATTCTGTAGACCAGGCTGGCCTCCAACTCATAGATTAACCTGCCACTGCATCTTGAGTGCTGGGACTTAACTGCTTACACCACCACACCCAGAAGGGAAAAAAATTTTAAAGGCAAAATCCACAAGAAGACCCTGAGTAGCTGCACAAGCTAAGAGCTGGTTTTCTTTGCAACGATGAGGCGGTCAAGGTGCCCTGAAAGTCTGCTTAAGCAGGTGGCAGAAGCCTAAAAGAGGTCTGTCGTGACATACAAGTAGATGGTAATGCTAGCACATTCCTGGATTGGGGTCAGGGTTGTCACTGAGTCTGGTTACTGGGAACTTATCTTCCAGGGGCTAGAGTCAGAGACAAAGAGATAACAGGGACCAAGATGGATCATAAGATGGAGGGGTTTTAGCAGCCACACTTGTTTATTATAGTGGCAATTGTGGATTCTTCTCAAAAACGTCACTAGCCCCGGATAGTTGGCTAGATTTCCAGTACCAGGAATGATTTTTTTTTTCTCTTGTTGAAATTGTTGTTCAATCCAACTAGGGCAGGTCTTAAATCCAATTAGAATGCTGCTGGTTATTACCAGGGTATGCATGGCACCCTTAGGGCTCTTAGAGAGAGGGGGAGAAAGGGAGAGAAGAGAGAGGGAGAGAGAAGAGAGAGGGAGAGAGAGAAGGGAGAGACAGGGAGAGGTTGTTTGGTCTTTGCTTTCTCTTAGAATAGCAAGATATATGCATATGTATTAAAGGTACCTGCTATCTCAAATATGTTGGCATGCTCATGAAAGGGAGAGGGAGGAGAGAGAGAAGAAAGAGAGGGAGAGAGAGAAGGGAGAGAGAGGAGAGAGAGAAGAGAGAGACAGAGAGAGGTTGTTTGGGCTGAAGTAGTCTGGGAAAGCCTCCTGTAGACAAGGGTTTTCAGTTAGTGGTTGGACAAGAGATTTTTTTCCCTGAGTGACTTGAATGTAGGAGTCAATGTGTGAATCCTGCTGAAGTCTTTTCAAGGTTATGTGGGACTAAGAGGAGTATTTGGGAGCATTGAGTGTGTTTTATTTCATACATAGCTAATCTGAATTCAGTGAATTTGTTGCTTCACTTCGTCTTTGTGCAGAAAATGAGGTTGTGGATGTCTCCCTGTGGGTCTATTTCTTCTGCATCACATGAACAGGCTCTGTGGAGACGGGTCTTTGGAACCTGACCATATGTGTTTCTAGGTATAGACATCTGTGTGGGTGCATTTCTCCACAGAATTTTTGGTCTTTGTGGGTGTGTGCACATGCAGGCCTAAGGGGATGAGAAGAAAGAGAAAAGGGGCTAGAGGAAGAAAGGAAGAAAGGACTGAGAGTTGGTGGAGGAGAGGCCTGCTCGGAAGCCTCCACACATTACACTTCCTGTAGTCAATAACTGAAAAAGAGCAGACAGTGGTAGCCTGTGCTTAAAGCCCCAGATGACTGGTAGGTTTCTGGGCCTTGCTGGCCAGCCACCCTAACCTAGGTGGCAATTCCTAGCCAGTGAGAGACCCATCCCAGGTAAAAGAAATCAAAATTTTAAAAAGGCGGAGAGCATGAGCGAGGTAGCCTGATCATCACACACATAAGCATCCATGTGCACCGTAGTGTGGGTGCCCATAGCGTTCTTACTAAGCACTTGCTTTCATGTGCTGGACTCCAGTCTTTACGTGTTTTAAAACATGTTTATGTGATAGATATTTTGAAGTCTACAGGAGAGGAAATAGTTACCAGGCTGTCCGTGTTCCTTCTTGCGGACACTAAGCGTAGAGCTGCATAGGGCTCTCTACACTAGAGCCATGCGCTAAGATGAAACAGATTCAGTTCAAAGCCAAAGCAAGAGGTTAGGTACAATTCTGAGTCTCTAAAAATGTAGCTTACCTTACAAAAGGAATGACACACAAGATTTTGGTTTTTATAGGTGAATAATTTCTCATAACCCAAAGTTCCTAATTTTTCTAACTTAGTTTTCTGAGTTAAGTAAGTTATCCCTTTTTCCATAGCATCCTCTAAATTTAAAAATTCCTGCAAATGTGTTAATCTAAAGGCAATGACAGTCATGGTATCTTTTTGAAGGGGTATAAGTTTATGAAATAGTTGTAATTCTAGAAATCTTAAGCATGTATTTTAAAACAATTGTAACTTTCATCCTGGGTCATAGCTCAATCGCAGACTACTACAGAGCATGTAAACTCCGGGTTTTGCGCCACCGCAGTTCAAGAAAACCAAACCAAAACATAACTGTCATTTTTTCAGACCCTTAACTAACCTTAAGAGTTGGAATAAATTGTAAATACACTTTAGATGTAGGGGTCGCCCAAGAAACACAAAACACTGCTCATAGTTATAATTTTGATTCACACCCTTTCTCTTAGAATGGCAAGATATGTGCAAATGTATTAAAGGTACCTGCTATCTCAAATCTGTTGGCATGCTCATGAAACAATCTAGCTAACTAGCCTGGGGTTTTCTGTCTTCTGGTTTCCCTTTGTCCTCTCTAGAAAAAGAAGAAATTGCTCATTTTAGTTGATATTTAGATGATAATATAATTGATTGAATATATAAGATGTAACTGCAGAGAAAAATGAGAGTAAAGCAGCAGACAGTTGCTGTGAATTACCAGCTTCTCCCACGCAAAAATACCCCTTCATGAGGAGTTTAACCTGCATTGTGAGATAGTGAAGGCTTGAAGTTGAGATTAATAGAGAATTTCAATCCTGGCTAAAATGATGGTTGTCTCTGTGTAAGCCACTGAAGGAGAGAGAGTTGAAATGAGAAAAAAAATGGACTGAGAGTTGGTGGAGGAGAGGCCTGCTCAGAAGCCTCCACACATTACACTTCCTGTAGTCAATAACTGAAAAAGAGCAGACAAAGAGTGAAATAAAAGACAAGAAAGGAAAAGTAGGAAAACCGTGTCCTAGCCACTGGGGACGTGGTATTTCCCTATCCTGAAATCCTCAGTTCAATTCTGGTGATAGAAGGAAATGTCACACAATTTATTCTTAAAGAATATCGTGGCAGGTAACACACACACACACACACACTCCCTCACCCTCAAGTGATCCCAGGAGAGCCAGCCCTTGTCTGCCGGGTCACGAGAGTGGGAGATGACCCTCACTGGCTGCAACACATAGGAGATGAAGCCATGCTCCTCACTTGGGCAGTGGGGTAGAGCTGGCCATGGTCACAGGGCCCTGAGGTGAAGTGAGTGCAGGAGAGCTGGTGGGCCGACCAGCCCAGATGCCTCTTAAGCTCAGATCCAGGGCTCTGAATTGGCCCACCCTGACATCTACCCCACTGATGGACTCCAGGAATGCATGAGGGGCAGATGCAAAACTACGGCTCTTCACAGCACAGGACAACAACAGCGTATACAAGAGGGGTCCCAGTGAGGAGCCAGTACTGATGGTGGAGCGGAAGCCAGAGGCCTCATGGCAGACCAGCTAGTCACCACAATGAACATTTGCAGGCAAGGAAAACGAGAGGTATAGTGTGTGACACACTGCCACTGTCACAAGGAGATTTTTTTTCCTCAGTTGGGTGGAGGTTGCAAGGTGTGGGTGGATGGCGGGGAGATGAGTGGGGTTGAGATGCCTGATAGGAAATTCACAAAGAACCAATAAAAAAGCTTTTTAAAATTAAAAAAATTATAATACTTTAAAGGGGCTGAAGCCATGGCTGCTCTTCAGATGACCCTGGTTTAGCTTCCAGCACCCACGCGGCAGTTCGCACTCCAGCTCCAAGGGAACCAATGGCCTCTTCAGGAACTGGGCCTGCACGTGGTGCAGAGACACAAGCAAGCAAAGCATCCATACACATAAAACAAAAGTTAAAAATCCTTTCTCCCCGTGATTCTACCATCTTCATTATCTAGGCAATGTTAGGAAAACTAATGGAATCTTAAGATTAAACTTTGCACACTTTAGGTCTCAGAAATGCTTGGGATTTTGTGTCCTAATGCAGTGGTGAACAAGCTTCTCTTTGAAGAATGTGATAATAACTAATGTAGGTTTTGTAGATAATGCTCTAGGAAAGGGCCAGACAGTAAATTATTTAGGCTTTGCAAATCTCCCTAGGAAACCGTCCTCCAATCTCCTTCCCAGAAGGCAGTGCGGCAAGGCAAGTACAGGGCTGTCTGAGCTCTCAGTGTCCTCTCTCCTGTGCTTGTGTTTGGGGCTTCAGGCTCTCTTCATCAATTTCCCTGCTGCCATATTTGGGAGAGGGGCTATTGCTAGCGTGTGAGGTGTGGGAGGGAAGATTTTTGGGTCTGTCTTTATACTTTCAACACACACCCTAACCCCCACTTGAGACAGCTGCACTAACCCTGCCTTCCAGAATTTGTCTTTTCCTTGTACCCCACTTCATGGCACTCAGCCTTCCCTGGGCTCCCAAACCAGTCACCGCCCATCCATCTGGTTTGCAGCTCTCCAAATTTTGAGTGAGCTTTCCTCTCACTCTTTGTCCATCTGCTCCATTTCCTCCTTTATTTTCTTTAAATTATGAGTTCATTCTTTTTAGTACGGTGTGTATGTGTGTACGTGTGTACGTGTGTGTATATAGTGAAGGATAAGAGGTAAATGAATATGATTAACATTTGACTAAAAACCTAAGTCTCTCCAGGGTATAGATAAGCACTGTCGTTGGCAGGAAATAGCTAGGCCTTAGCACACACAGCTCTTTTTTCCACACAGTGAAGTTCTCTTCTCTTGCACCTTGAGTTGTTACTTCTGTTCCCAACCCTAGAATAAGCCTCTGATTTCTACCTTTGGCTCTATACCTTGTTCTCACATCTGCACTGTAGTTTTCATTTTGATGGCCTCAAGGTAGTTCAAAAGTTCAGGTCACACATTAGGAATCTCTTTTTTAAATGTAATTATTTTATGTGCATAAGTGTGTTACGTTCAAGTATTTGTGTGCACTGGGAGCATGCCTGGTGCCCGTGGAAGTCAGAAGAGAGTGTTGGGTTGGATCCCCTGGAACTGGAATTACAGACAGTTGGGAGCCACCATGTGGGTTCTGAGAATGGAACCCCAGTCCTCAGCAAGAGCAGCCACTCTCAACCACTGAGCATCTCTCCCAATCCAGGAATCGTGTTTTATGCGATTCCAGCTGAGCTTCTCGTGTAATGTTTTATCACACTCTCTCTCAGCTAGCACCCTTCTCAGCTCAAACGACTCATGAGTTTCTGGTCTCACCGCCAGAGGCTCCTTCACAGCCACCGTGCTCTATTGAAAGCACATGGGTGAGAGGCAGGTGCTCCGGCACCTCAGGGCTGTGTGCACCTTCCCGAGTCTTCAGTGCTCCTTACAACATGGATGGTCAAAGGTCCATAATGGATTCCTCTTTTTTTTTTTTCACCAGTGAATGGAAATGTTTATTCTGAACAACAGCCAAAACTAAAACTAATCCAAAGAATAGGCAAAACCAAAAACAACCACGTTTAGATGGAAAGAATCAATTCCACCGAAGTTGACCTCTTATCTCCACAATGTGACACACACACACACACACACGCGCGCGCAGACGCACATGCACACACACACACACATACACAACACAACAAATAAATATTTGAAGTTTTTTTTAAAGAAAGCAACTAAACAAAAAAGACAGGCAAGTAGGAGGACCCTGTGTTGTTCTGCTGGCGCCAGTGGCTCTATTTCATCTTGTTTGTTCCTACTTCATTCTTGCCAATGGTATTCCTTCATCCTCCTCAGGGATGCTAAATGCCACCACCAGTGCCCTGGAGCTCCCCAGGAACCCCTGAACTTCTACATTCCAACATCACGGGGAACCCAGGGTTACTTGGTCTTAACTACGTTCAGGTCTTTGCAGGTCAACGAGAGCTTCTCCTAGGCTGGCGCGCTGCCACCACGCTGCCGTTCCCCTTCTCCGTGCGTGTTCACCTTCTCTCACCTTCACCCTCACACTCTCGGTGGCAGCTTCTTCTCCTGTTCACCCGCCCACTGAAAGGAGTCTCCCTTTTAGCTGTTGAAAGCAGTAACCGTGTATACAGAGATGCTATATAGGTAAGTAGGACTGGAGCAACACATGATTTAGTGTACAAATATTATTCCCGTTAGATAGCCCTGTTTATTGTCATCTCCGCCACAAGCTGCAGGCCTTGGGCGGTCTACACTCCCTTGTCTGGGCTCTTCACTGCTCTGTCTCTTATACATAGCATGGGGCCTGTAACCAATGAGCCTTTCTATAAAGAAAGAAGGAATGGGAGAGAAAACAAAGTCGGGGGATGTTGTTTGTTTTCCTGCCACTGGGACTTTAAGCAAAGACCTAAAGGTTGCACCATCCCCACCCAAAGAAGAGCTAGTAAATCGGGTCTCAAGTGCATGTCTCACAGTAGAATTCGCTCCTGTAAATATACAAGTCTATAACACGGTCTCCTGAGAAGAGCTGAGCAGACATCAACAACCTAAGCCAGCCAGCCTGTCCCCCCAGTGTGTGTATGTCTGTCTCTGTTACTCCCTCTCTCTCTCTGTCTCTGTTCTGTGTGTGTCTCTCTGTCTTTGTCTCCGTCTCTGTCTGTGTCTCTCTCTGTCTGTATATATGTCTCTCTGTCTCTCTCTCTCTATCTGTCTCTCTCTCTACCCTCCCTCCACCCTCCCTAGCCATGCCATCTTGCTGGAACTGGCTGGGGCTATTTAGTCAATCCAGCAATACCATGTACCCCAGCTCTGGCCTGGATAACCACACCCCTGCGTAGCCTGTTTGGCTGTCACAAACCCACTAGTCCACATTTCTACACCGTATCAATAGAGTGCTGTCTTAGAACTTCACTTTCGAATGGGAGGAAAAAAAATGCCGGCCATCTTCCTAATATCTCCAGGACTTTGTCAAGCCTGGAATTTAAGCCTCCAGCATCAGGAATGGGCCACCTACTTGCACAGGGTTTCTCACAGACTTAAACCTTAGGTTTCTCTTCCGAGGCTAACCCAGCCATCTTGTCCCTGCTGGAACAGAAGGAACCTGACATCTGACGCACCCTTTGGGAGCTGTCACTCAGAATGTTTAGCAGCTCTTGTTCAGAGGGCCAGGTATGAGATTTTTTTTTATTAAAATCCTACAGGCCTAGTGGCCAAAATAAAAAAAAGTGATGGGAGTATTGGGAGGGTTAGTCCCCATCTCCAGAGCAAACCAGTACATACATCAGAAAAGGGATTACAAAGAACCCAAAGAGCCTGGACGCAGCTCCATGAAAATCAGGGAAAATGACTCCCAGCATCTATGAAAATCCAGAGCATGGTACTGTCATTTTGCAGATCTGACCATCAGGAAAGCTGCTCATCTAATCTGAACAGAAAAACCAATGAAGTTTTGAGGCAGGGAAAAGACGTGAAGAATGATGTAGACAACCTTTTTGACATGTTTTTCAAGCTAATAATTCAAATACTAACATTAAAAAATGGTTCTAAACATATTTCAGTGTCAAGAGTGAGGATTAGATTGACAAACTCTATTCCAACTGGAAACATCTAGGTGAGAACCCAGCCTGGGACAAGTTGACAGGAGCAGAAAGACACAAGAAAGTGAAAGCCTGTAGAACTCAAAGCTGACTTGTTTTCAGGTTAGTGTGAAGACACTCGGATCCTCATCTGATCCCGTAAGCCTGTACTCAAGGAACCAAAAAACATAAGCTTTAATGTTGTCTCGTGAATGCAGCCATGTCCTGAGAAAGTGCTCTTCTCTGTCTCTGGAAATTCTCTCTGATCTTCAGTCACCTGACATGCCTCAAGGGTTGAGTCTATCTTAGTCTCCATGTGTGTACCTGAGGTGTTCCGTGTAGCCAGTTCCCTCCAAACAAAACCCGGGTCTGAGAAGACGCAAGATGTGTTTATGTGACGCTGTCTCCAGTTGTTCTCATCCCCTTAGCTGTATGTCTTCCAAACCAATCCCAACTGGGGAAAGAACCCAAATTTCTCTACATTAAAGCAGCAAAAGCTACTACATAAATGTTAAAAGTTCTGGGATGGAGAACAGAGAATGGGTCAGGCTTCCAACCTTGAGGATCTTAGAGAGCAAATAAGCAGGCTTCCAGAAGCTATAGTTTTCTAAGATACCAAAAAAAATGCTTTTCATAATTTCCTTTAAGTTAATCTTACCCATTTTTTTTCTGTATCCTAACCTGATTAGTCCTTAATTTCACATAGACCAGAGGCCTGACACACACGTGCGCACGCGCGCACACACACACACACACACACACACACACACACAATGCCTTATAAATAAATGCCAAATAAACTATGCAAACAATTCAAAAGGGTTGTAACCTACTTAAACTGTGTAGCCTCTCCAGTGAGACCTACTTTGGTTCTTGGCATAACTGCAGCTGCTCTGTTAACACCTGCTGTTGGACTAAGTATGAACTAAGTTACGTTCCTGCTTGCTGCTTAGAATAAAACAATAGATGATACATGCATGTTCTGCTTGAGTTAAATGTAAATGTATGTTCTGTTAGAGCCAAGACCACAACATCCTGCTATGTTCCTTTCTCCCAGAACGGCAGAGAACTGGAAAGCCCCCAAGCCTATATCCTAGCCAATCCGCTTAAAATGCTTTGTCTAGCTACCTAGATACCATACACTTGAAACAAAATCGATTATGTTTGTAATGCTGCCCCCTTTCACTTCCTACACCTGATTACCTGTTTGTGACCTTGTTATGGTTTTTCATATAAAACCTGCCTTAGAGACAGACTGGTATCGTATCACATTCCCAAATCCGGGCGTGACCCTAACGGGTCAGTGTTTGTCCAGCAGCCAATAAACTTTCGTCAATCTGTCTTGTTGAAAATAAATGGTAGAGAGCTAATAATGCTTATTATTAGCCTATAATTATTACAGCAGTACTATCTAACCCGCTATTATAACCGATAAAGGACAAACAGCTGCTGATTTAGAACATCCTTATTTTACCTGGAACAGGGCAGATATTAACCCTCCAAATTCTCCTTTTCACTTCTAAGCCAGGCCATCCAGGCCATCTGCTTTAGTCATTGCTATCTGGCTACCTCCCATCCATAATCCCAAAATATTTGCTAATGTTCTTCATCTAGGCCAGTTCCTCCAGCCATGCCAGCCACGTGCTTCCCCCATGTTAACCCTTCTTCCTCCTCCTGATCTAGCTCCTTCCTAAAATCCTCTCCTGTCCCCAAAGCCCTTGAACCTTAGCCATGCCAACTGCCCCATTTGCCCTGCCCAGGTGTGTCGCTTTTTATTGGTCAAACAGGAATAAGTTTTTAGGCAAGGTTACACACATCGCTTTAGGGTGCATGAGTGTCTGATGGTAAAAGACAGCAAAGAAACCTTGGGGAACAAATTAATTAACAATCAAACACTAAGTGCCAGACCATGCCATTTCAAATCTGGGTCTGGTGTTGGAGTGGCCACTGTGCAGCTAGTCCTGAACCCATAGCAAGAAGAATAACAGTAATTGAATGTTGGGTGATTTTTCTAGGCTTACAAACTTCACCACAGTAGTTGCATTACACAGCTGAAACTCAGCTTACAGAGAGGAAAGGTTTGGCTTGGCTCACAGTTTCAGAAGACACAGTCTGTGCTCAATTATCCATGTTGCTTTTGGGTCTGTGTCAAGGCAGCATATCATGGTGGCGCAGGATGGGGTGGCAGAACAGAGGTGCTCATCAAAAGGAAACAAAGGACCAGGCCCTACAATCCCCGTAAAGGACGTGTCCCCAATCACTTAAAGAGTTCCTGCTTGGATCTACGTCTTAAAGGTTTCCACTGCCGTCACATGGTGCCCAGAGGAAACTGAAGCAACACTGAGGCCTTTTAGGGAAATTCCAGATCCAAGTAGTGCTAGGTAGAGGAGTGGTAACAATAATTATAGAATAATGAATTATTTTCTTCAAATATTTTATAATTAATAAATTTATTTGTCTTAGGTACTTTTCTGTAACCATAAAAAAAAAAAATCATGATCAAGGAAACTTATAAAAGAAAACATGTAATTTGGGGCTCATAGAGGGGAGAGTCCATGGCCATCAGGCCGGGAACCCGGAAGCAGGCAGGCATGGTACTGGGGCAGCAGCTGAGGGCTCACACCCTCATCTGCAAGGAGGAGGCAGAGAGAGCTAACTGCAAACAGCATGGGCCTTTGAAACCTCAAGGCCCACTCCCGTTAACACGCTTCCTCGACAAGGCCACACCTCCTAATCCTTCCTGAACAGTTCCAGCAACTGGGGACCAAGTATGCAAATGCATGATGCTATACATCGGGGTCACTATAATTCAAACCACCACAACATTGTTAAAATAAATTATGTAAATATAGTTAAAATCTCCATTTTACGTATAAACAGCTTGTTGATGCTGGGCTATCTCTATAACAAAATGCTACTATTCTATAGATTCCAGAAATGTTTCTCTACATTTTCTCCACATGCACTTGTCCCTCTCTCCTTGCTCTCTGCCCCAGCCTAGTCCCTCTAAAATGCGGGCCTCTCCCCATGACAGCATGAGCCGCCTCCCACCCCAGGCTGCAAGTGTCATGAGAGCAGGAATTCTGGGCCTCCTGCTCTGTACCCTAGCTCTGAGAACAATGTTTGGTAAATGCAAGTCACTCACTAAATATTGCTGGATAAATGAATGAAAGTCTGTGTAACTATTTTTTTTAGTATTTTTAATTATGTGTGGGGTGGGGAGAGTTGTGTGTAGTATTTGCTTGAGTACCAGTTCCTACAGAGGCCAAGTTGGATCCCCTAAAACTGCAGTTACAGGCAGTTGTGTTTATGGGCTGCCCAACGTGGGTGCTGAGAATTGAACCCAGGTTCTCTGCAAGAGCAGCTCTTAACCACTGAGCCATCTCTCTAGCCCCAAGTTTACATAACTCTTCATCCAAAGTCAGGTACACCAACACAGTAGATGGAGGCTAGGAGAAAAACTTATTACACAAACTTTCTCGAGAATTTCTTTTGTTTATTTTATGTGTATGGGTGCTCTGTCTGCCTGTATGTTTGCGTACTACGTTAATGCCTAGTGCCTGAAGGACAGAAGAGGATGTTGAACCCCGGGACTAGAGTTATGGGTGTTGTGAATTGCCATTCGGATGCTGGTGATCAAACGTGAGTCCTGTGGACGATCAGCCAGAGCTCTTGACTGATTAGCCATCCCTCCAGCCCTCTTGCAGAATTTATAATGACAAGCTCTCACAAAGTAGCTGTGTTAGGCCCTGTACTAAGCACCAGCCTTGTAGAAACCTTATGATAGAGACCCTGTGATTGGCTTTATTTCTAGGAACCTGAGAGAAGAAGAAGCCCTGCCAGATTAGCACTGCTGTCAGCTATATATATATATATATATATATGGTCTTCTTTTCAGTTTAGTGAATCAACTTCGTGAGTTGTTCTTCATACCCTAAATCACAAAAGACAGTACTAGAGCTCTTGTTATTTGGATTCTCAAAATACACAGTGCGTCGAAGGGTTGCTATGAAGTTTTAGACTCCTCGGCCCTGGCATGCATCACAGTGGCTCAGATTCTTCCCTGATGACAAATATAAGCATGTAGCCATGTTACCCAGTCACAAGGCCATGGGGAGGGAGCATTAATAAGTGATTACAAAATTCTCTGTAAATACAGGGGACCATAGAAATGCAGAACATCCACAGCAACAGTAATTAGTTCTAATTACTCCCTCTGGTCTGTGTGCAGCTGTCTCTCCAAACCCGCTCGCAGGGTTTAATCATCCTGATCAATAAAGTCACTGCCTTCTCTCCCAGACCTGACAGACAAGCTGTCCTTGTCTCCCTCTGCCCCCTGCTGGCTCCCTTTTCCTACTCCCAGGTGGTCAGCAATGCTAAATGCAGGGGAAGCGGGTGGCGGTGGAGGGGCCTTGAGCGGAGTCTTCCAAATCCCTCACTTTCAAACAGAATGGACAAGGGAGCCTGGACAAGCACACAGGCTTTCAAACCGCGGCTGACTTCCCCCTCCTGTGCAACAAAGGAGAATTTCCCCTTCCAAAGCTCTAGCCATGCTCATAGAAAACCATAATTTGGATTTCTTTTGGTCAGAGTCTCAGCATGTAGCCCTGGTTGTCCTGGATCTCACTATGTAGATCAGAGCTCTTATGCACACAGACACCGCCTGTTTCTGCCTCCCACGTGCTGGGATTAAAGGCCTGGGTCACTAGCCCCAGCTCACAGTTTGGAGTGTCCCGAAGGCACTCATGTCCGTGGCTTGGTTTTCGGTGTGTGGCACCACTGGACGGTGGTGGAACATTTCGGGGGTGGGGGTAGTGGGAGGTCACTGGAGGGATGCTGTGCTGCCTGAGCTGCTGGGATCCTTGCCTTTTCCTGTCTCTTTATTTCTCCCTCCACATGCCCCTACCATGGGACTCTGCAGGTTTTGGACCTGTGACAAAACCAAATGACCATGTGCTGAAAACTCTCAAAACCATAAGCTAAAGAAAATCTTTCTTCCATTTTGTCACAGTGTCAGGAAACTGACTTCTGGCACCTATAGGGAACACTTGGCTGACAAATTATTATGTATTTAACAGTGTAAAGTACTGAATAAATGTAGCAGTCCTGATAATGATAATTTCAGCATTCAGCATTCATGTAGGTGCCATCTATAGCTTCTTGAATAGCTGCAATGAAAACTAAGAATACTTATTCTCTGTCCTTTACAGAAGGTATAGACACAGAGAAAGGAAGCTCTCACCTGAGTCAATATTTGGAAACAGGAATAGTTCATGATCTAGGCAGAAAATCTGGAGAATTTTCCTAAAGCCAGTGAAGATCTTTTTTTTCCTTTTTTTCTCTCTTTTTTTTTAACTTTATTTGTAGGCAAGGGTGTTAGCTGAGGTGTCGGAGTCAGAGGCTTGGGCTTCCACCTTGTCGAGCAATTAAATAGACAGGTGGTCGTAGAAAGCAGAAAGGGGGTTTGGTCAATGTGGCCACGTTGGGAAAGGAAGCGAGAAGGTCCAGTGACCACCCCCCAATCCATCCTGGGGTCCTGATAGAAGGTTTAGTTTTAAACAAAAGGCAAGAGCTATACACAGCCAAGCAGCCCTGGTCCATCCTGCCCATCTTCATCATCATCTTGGCTCCAGTCCTTCCTGCAATAGCTGAAAAATTATCAAAACAGTGAAATCTCTTTCCTGAGTCATCAGGCTTTAGCCTTTTCCTTCCTCAGCTGGAGACTCCAGGGGAAGTTCTAAACTTCTTGGGTCTGTCATTTCCACAGTCTGACAGCTACACAAAAAGGCATAAGTGTCCTGTCAGGAAGGTCCTAAGAGAGAGCAATCAGCTACAATAATGGTGGTTCAAGGGGATTTGTGCATGGAGAGACAAATGCTGGTTTCATAACCCGAAGGCTGGCAAGGACCCTCTCAAGAGTGGAGCTTTGCTAGGCAGGGCAGGGAAGGCCTGGCTCAAAAGGATTTTAGCATAAGGAAGTAATTTGTTTTTTTTTTTTATACAGTCCTGCTCATGACATCTTTTCTGCTGATTATATGAGAATGATCCAAGAGAGATAAGAATAGTGAAATTAAAGAAAGAGGAGGACAAAGGAGGGGAGAGGTAAAGCTATAATACACAAATACCCTGAGCTGCACTGGTAAAGGGCAGAGTCCAGCTGTGAGAGGGAAGCAATCCCTAATTCCCACATCACACACACAAATGCTTCCTCAAAAACAGAAGTGGAAACTCTAACAATGAAAGCTGAAACACTACCATGTCAGTCCTCAGCATGGTTTCTATCACCTGCATGTCAAGGAATGGCCGCTGTGTTCCCCCACCAGCTGGAAGCAGACCTGGGAGCAGGTGTGGCTATCAGAGGCCTCGTAGTCAGGACTTCGGGGCATCCGCTGGGACCCACCCTGGAGTTTAAGATAAGATGCACAAGCCATCCTTCCATCACTGCCATTTCCGGCACCTCGGGTTGTCTTCAGTCATTCTCCACGCCCTCCCAGGGATGTGATATCACCTGCATTTGTATCTTGATGGCACAGGAGAAGGGAAGGGCCGTTTGAAAGCTTTTGTGAGAGTTATGCTAGCGGTTAAGTACTTGAGTGCAATCAGGAACAGAGGAAATGGCGCAGGGAACATCTGCAGACCCAGCAGGCCCACTCTTCCAGGACTTACTACCCGGCCCCAAGGGTCCTTAATGTAGTATAACTATGATGACGCTTTTCCCTCACAGAGCCCCTTGGGGGAAGAACTGAGGAATCATTACAATTCGCCATGGTGTGGGCCTTGTTTTTCTCCTAGGTCAAGCCCCTTGCTGCCTTTCTGTTGCTGAAGGTCATTGTATGATTGTGCCATCTTAACTCTGGAGCTATTCATCCCTATGTGGTCCTAACGAGCCCCCTCCCCCCATCTGAGAACTTCCCTTCTATCAGCGTGACCTGGGAAGGAGAGCCACGGCTTCACCCAGCGCCCTTCTCACCAGGGTGGCTGGGTGGTCTGGTGGAGCGTGTGTGTCTGCGCACTACCACGGAACGCAAATCATCATGAGATTATTGTTTCATGTATTGTAGCCACTCTGCTTGCCCATTTTCCTCAGTTTCTTTATTCTTTCCACCATCTTCAAGGTAGCTCAGGCATTTCTCTTTCCCTCAACACTGGTCATCACTTTCTTCAAGCCTCTAGGAAACACTCCATCCTTTTGGGTTCTTAGTTGAGTATTTAATCCTGTGTCAGCATGTACACAAACACACCCAAAACTATTCACAAGTCAGTGAATTCTTGTTTATCCAATCTTATATTGCCTTATGAAAATACCCTTGGGAGCTAGAGAAATGGCTCAGTGGCTAAAAGCATTTGGCTGCTCTTTTGGAGGACCCAGGTTCAGTTCCTAGAGCGCACACGGCAGCTCCAACCCTCGGTAACTACAGTCTCAGAGGATCTGATGCTTTCTTCTGACTTTTGATGACCTCTGCCATATACACATTTTTTAAAGCATAGCAGAAAGCATCCTTAAAATCAATCTTGGATACACTACCTTTGCTTCAACATGTGACAGTTATGTTTTTTAGATCCAAGCACCCACCAGAGACAGGCCTTCCCTTCAAGGCTGTGCTGATGCTTAGTTCTGCACTATTGACCTAGCAGGAGGGGAGGTGGGGAACCTGCTGCCCCATGGGAGAAGGGCAGAAGGGCAGAAGGGCAGAACCTGAAACATCTACTGAAAGGTCAAGTCCCGAGGCTTACTGCAGAGTCGGCGTTCGGAAGGGCTTGAGAGCAGTATTCCCAAGAGCATTCGCCCAGATGTCTCTCCCCATACGTCAGGGTCCAAGGTTTCTCCAAACAGGACACAGAACTTAACACAACAGATTTGCTTTGACTGATATTTATGTCTCTGGGGTGCTGCCATTCTAAGTCCTGGATTACCTCTGGGCTGTTCTTCTGTGTCCTTTCTTCCCTTCTTCCCCCTCCCCCCCCCCCCCCCGCAGTGTATAAGGGCTCTGCTGCTTGGGTTCTAGCTCTTTGTTAGTGGCCTTCTAATTCTCATTGTCCCTCTGCACAGCCTCGGTCAGTTTAGCAGCAGCTAACAAGCTCTGCTGCATTTGTGTGCATTTGCTCTCCCCACACTGTATGTTCCAAACAAAGAGATGAGCACGCCAGCAGAGATAGTCCTCTGCAATTTTCTCTGAGCACCTTCAGAAGCAGCACCACCACTGTGCGCAGGAACTAGCCACCCACGACGAAGCACTCTTTCCCCTCAGGCAATGGGTGAGCCATACCCAGACTTAGTTTAAAGAATATATTATTTGGTCCATGTGGACTAAGAAGATGTCAAAATGAAATAAGATACACAGAGATTTGTGATGATGTCCTGTGAGGAAAGAGGGGAGAGAATCAGAGAAACTGAGAGAGGCATTGTAACGCAACACAAATTTGACCTCAGAGAGAGAGAGACAGACACAGAGACACACAGAGACAGACACAGAGAAAGAAAAGCTAAACATTAGACTGCATCCAGTTCTAAGAGAATTCCAATAAGGCTGTGGGAAGTCCTGAAGCCAAAGTGGCTGTCAAATACTCACCTAAGGAATAGCCCTGCCCTGGCATCCGCTCTGGAATCTCTCTCTTGCTGAGAACGGGCGGTAGAGAATGTGGCCTTAGCGTGAGTACGCTGAATTCAGAGTGTATCAAGCTCAAGCTGTCAAACAATTATACTATGCAATATGATGTGTTCCTTTTCATGACTACCACAAAACCTCACAGAGTTATTTTTAATATTAAATAACATACACAGAACGCCTAATTTTTATCTAGTATTTAGCAAGCACTTAACACAGGAATTATGTTTGTTGGTAGAATTATACTTTTTATTAATGGTCAGGCATTATTTCACGGTCCCAGCCATTTAGGTGCTACACCACAACATCATCCACCTTCATGTTCAAGACTATTTCCATGTTGTCCACAAAGAATTCACACTTTTGGCTTTCTCTCTCCCCTCCCTCCTGGTCCCTCTCCCTTCCCTCCTCTCTCTCTTGTTTTGGTTTATTGTTGTTGTTTTGTTTTCTTGAGACAGGGTCTCACTTTATAGAGCTGAATGGCCTGAAACTCACTATGTAGACCATGCTGGCCTAGAACTCAGACATCTGCTTGCCTCTGCCTCCTGGATGCAGGGATGAAAGGCATAGGCCATCATGCCCTGCTAGCTTACTTTCTAAATGACATTATTTGTGTAGTAAGAGTCTATAACCTAATTTCCATAATCATTCAAGAATATACATTTGCTTTTTTACAGGTTTATAGAAATATTTTCCTATTAATCTAACAAAAAACAATATGCTACATACCAAAAATTATACTTCAGATTAGAACATTTCTGAAATTCGTGGAAGCACCTTTAAAAGTGTAAGTGTTGAAGTCCAATAAATGCTGACAGTATCACTTTACAATAATGGTAAGAAAGTCTGCGGTTTGAGAAGTTGCCTTTAGAGGGCCAGGCATGGTGACTTAGGTAGGCTGTGTTCTCAACACTTGAGAGGTGGAGGTGAAAAGATTGCTGCATTCAAGGCTAGCCTGGGCTACATGAATAAGTTCTGAGCTACTGTAGGCTACAATATGAAAACATGTCTTGCAAAATCAACTGTATTTAAGTATAGAATTCTTGAAGATTGGTGCCACAGGGGCAAGGCGAGGGGGCTGTTTTAGAACTTATTGTCACAAGCAGGAGTGAGGCCATGAGGAGCCCCACTAGAGCCAAGATAACATTTGTAATGGAAACAAAGAGAGTTAGAAACTTCCAGAAGAAAAAATGTCATCAAAAGTTAGTCACTAACTTGCTCTAGTGGGTAAGGAAAAGAAAGTAAACAAAATTAAAAACTCCCAGGTCTTAAAAAGAAAATGGGAGCTAGTCATGATGGTGCACACCTGTAATCTCAGCACTCAGGGAGGCAGAGGCAGGCAGATCTCTGTGAGTTTGAGGCCAGCCTGGTCTACAAAGTGAGTTCCAGGACAGCCAAAGCTACACAGAGAAACCCTGTCTCTAAAAACAAAACAACAACAAAAAAACAACAAAACAAAAAGAATTAGAATAAATTTAAAGAAAAAATGACATTTTTTGGGATTCAAAATTTAACTCCACCTTTAAAAATGTTTCTTAGTTATGTGTGTCAGTGTGTGGGTATGTGCATGTGTGTGCTCACAGAGGCCAAAGGCTTTGGATGTCCGTGGAGCTGGAGTCACACGCAGTGAGGACTGAGCAAGACCGATCCCAATTACATAACTTTTTTCTTCAGACTGTTTCCCTTTACTTGGATTTGCTCGAATTGGACTTCCTTCTTTTGAAAGTGAAGCTCACATACTTCAGGAGCAGAAAAGGGGGAACGTTGAACTTTCCAGGCTTCTCTGTGGTGATTCTGTGGTGAGTCCTCTCTGTTCCTTGTGCCACATACATCAAACCGCCTTGTCCTACCTTTATAAAGATTTCAGTACTAGAGTTAAGAGGGACTTAAAGTTCCCTGTTGTAGCTCTCAAAGGCATAGAATGGAAGCAGCATTTTTTATTACCTGAAACTCCAGTGAGCAGAGGAATTATGAATGGTAGGAAGGTGATAGCTCTGGATTGTGAAAGCACCTGTTAGCTTCACATAATGGATACAAATTGACCACAAGAGAGGCTGAGAGTGGTGAAGACCCGGTTCTGAGGGAGAGAGATCTGTATTCAGACTGCAAAACTGTGCTTTGTAGATATGTTCTTAATAGTCCTCATTCTTCCGCCCTAAGTGCAAAATGATAACTAATGCATAAAGCTCTTTGCATCACAAGTGACAGAAAGTTTGTGCTAGTGTCAGTCACTACACTGAACAAGATGACAACGTTGCTCCGTGCTGGGGTCAGGCTTTATGAACAGCTTTATGTCCTATACACAGTGCTCTCTCTATGCTCACAGCTGCGTGAGTATTAAGACAGTGAGTATTTTCCTGTATTATTTAAGATCACCTGATCCAGCGCTTTGAGCTGGCCTTTCCCAACATCTGCTTCATCTGTGAACTGCTGGAGAGTGTGAAGGGGCCAGTCCTAGAGGACAAAAGCTTCAGGAGCTCCATGACGCAGAGCAACAACAGGATATGGGGGAGGTTCCTGGTGAGGATCCGGTATTGATAGAGTAGCAGAAGCCAGAGGCCTCCAACCAGACCAGTGATTCATTGCAATGATTATTTGCAACGAAGCTGTTTGGGCAAAAGGGTATACTGTGAGACACACAGCAGTCTCCGCAGTGAAAATTTTTGTTTTGCTTTTCTTATTTTATTCTTCTTTTGGGGGAGAGGTTGCAAGGGCAGAGGATGGATATGTAGGAATGGGGAGATGGCTCAGTGGTTAAGAGCACTTCTGCTCTTCCGAGTGGACCCAGGTTCAGTTCCCAGCACCCACATGGCAACTTCCAACTGTCTGCAATGCTGACTCCAAGGGATCCGACACCTTCACACTAATGCACATAAAATTAACTAAATCATTTTTTAAAATCTGCCATTAGAACTTTTTAAATTGACTGAGCCTGGTGGCATACGCCTGCGACGCCATCGAGAGGCAGAGACTGGAGATAACAAGGCCGTGCTGGCTGCTTAGCAAGATTGTCTCAGAAAACCACAGGAAGGGGTAGGGTGGCTTCTATTTCCACACCCCCTACCCAAACAAAATAAGCCAGTTGCTGACAGTCAGCGAGAGCTCAGTTTGGCTGCCCCTGTCATTTCTGCCCCTTCTGTCTGCTTCCTGATTCCTGCTTCTTATCATTTTCTGGCTTCGTGTTCTCCTAGTACTCCTCAGTCTCTTGGCAAGCCTTCCCAGCTTCCCCTAGCTCTGTGTCCTTTCTATCTACACTCCCAGAATGACCACAAGGATAACCACGGCCTCAAAAACTACACTCATGCTCCCAAATGTGAATCTCCAGCCCCAGCCTCTCCTGTGAAATCCCTGTCCATAGACCCATCCAGTGGTCCACCAGCTTCTCAGACCGAACATTTCCCCTATGAGTTCCTGGGCTTTCTCACTCAGGACGCTGCTCCAATAATGACTGTATGGTCCACAGTCTCTGGTCCTCCCCTGCCAGACCAGAATGCCACTTGCCTAGCTTTTATTCATCTCACTTCAACTTTACACATTCTCTCCTGTGCATCCCTATGCACTAATTTCCCCTCTCTGGCACTTACCACCGTACAGGGCTGTGATTGCCAGCTTGCTTATCTATGATACCTTTGATAGGGCTTCAAGCAGAAGCCTTATTTATTCGTTTTAATATTTGTTACTTTTATTTATGTGTATGTGTGTATGTCTACATGAGGTACCTGTGGGAGGCCAGGGGCAATCAGATTCCCTGGAACTAGAGTTACAGGCAGTTGTGATATGTGTGGGTGTGAGAACTGAGTCTGGGTCCTCTGCAAGAGCAGTACGTGCCCTTATTGTTCTAACCTTAGTAGTTAACACAAAGCCTGAAACATAACAGGTACTCAGGGGATGAAGGGATGAATCTCTAGGTCTCTGGCTGGGCTCGGCATCAGGCGTGCCTGCTGTGCCTCTCCTGTCCTGCTCCAGATAACCCCTAGTCACTTCTTGGCTGCTGTGTTACTTCCCTAACACAAATGTCATTCAGGTCCTAGGATGATCTAACTAAAGCCAATTAAGTTTCAGTGTTCCTGACTGAAAGATGTCAGTGGCGTAGCTAGAGCCTGCAGGGCAGCTCAAAAGCTGAGCACAGCGGAACGCATAGAGGGGCCTCTGCTCCCTGCACCACCCCTTCTCTGGCCACCCACCCGCCACTAGAGATGCCACTGACCTCTCAAACATACTCTTATTTGTTCAACAGAATGTCTGACGGCTACTCAACGTATGCCAGGAAAACACTTCAGAACAGCGAGGTGAGCTTGCACACATGATGAACTAAAGAAACAGCCGCCTCCCTGCAAACCCCGGGGCACTTTGTCATCATCTTCACCTTGCCACCATGCGCAGGGACGCTTTGTTCAGTGCTCCCATAGAACTGTAAGAATTCCTTCATGATGTTTTATCACTGCCTGTCACTGCTAATCATGCTGGTCTACGTCTTATGAGCACCGAGGTTCATGGAGTTTGGTTAGGCATTGAGAGCACAGGCTTCTTTGGGGGAAATATTGTAGTATTTCTAAGCATGTCTTGGGGCCTTGGAAAGAGCCTGTACAGGTCACGTCACGGTGAATCACCATGTGGCACCTTATCGCCCACTAAACAATGAGGTCGCACTTAAGCTGTACTCCGCGCCGGCTCAGAGTTCTGCGTCCCAGGTCTGCCGTCTCGTCCTTGACTACAGGACCAGGGCGCGGCCAGGAGCTACTCTGCTTTTGTTTTCTGGGATAACGCTGCCCTGCAGCATGCTGGTGACCTGGAGGATCACTCATCCTAACCCTCCCCCAGTTCTTGCAGCTTTTATTAGAAGCAGGAATCTGGGGCTGGCACGAGGACGCAGCAGCTAAGCGCACTTGCTGCTCTTGCAGAGGACCCAAGTTTGGTTCCCAGCACCCACACCAGCTGGCTCACAGGTGGCTACAACCCCAGCAACAGGGGATCTCATCCCTCTTCTGGCCTCCGCAGACATGCTCTCTGTCTCTCTGTCTCTCTCTCTCTCTCTCTAATAAAAATCTTCAGAAAACCACTCACTGGTTCTAGCAGCTTCCAGAACTTCAGCTGATCTCAGTATGCTCCCACCAGAGCTGATTAAGAACATGTATGAGAGTGTCCCTGCTTGCCAGAGGCTTTCAAGGCTGAGCATAATCTGGAGTGTTGATGCACAAAGGGCCTACATATAGAATAGACTTACAAAATTTTCTCTGGCTTCCTCTCTAAGTCTACGTAAGCCTCTCAAGGTAACTAAATCTGTAGTTTTCTTGGTCTAAAATCGTTTTGTCTGGGTTCTCTGAAGGTATATATTATATTCACTTAAGTATTTCCTAAGCTGTCTAAAATCAAAGGATCAAAACCACTTCAGGCTAAGAAGAGCTATCTGGGCCCGCGGTGTGTCCATCATACATGTGGTGAGACAGCAAAGAAGGGCAGCGCACGACTTGCTTCTCAAGAAGACTGCGAAGGGCTAGGTCTTTCCCTGAGCACGTTTTTCTTCCCTACATTATGATCTTTCCTCCACCAGCTGTGGGTCTCCCACTCTGAGCCAATCCCATTAAAGAGTCACATGCTTGTCAGAGAAACGATAGCAGATAAAACAGCAGTGTTATCAGCTCTTCTTTAAATGCAGCAAACAGGCTCAGAGAAAACCGCCTCTTTAATATCTCTTCCTTGCCTCTTAATATATTAAAGCAAGGCAACATATTCTGGAATCGACTAAATTTCATTAAGTAGAAAATGAGCAAATTCCATGCCATTCTAAGCTACATAGCAATGTGTTGCTTGAGAAAACCCAAACCATCTGGTAAAATGACTCAGTGGGTAGACACTTGCTGCTCAGTTTGGTGAGCTGAGGTTGATCCCAGGAACCCGTGATATAGGGGGAGAAAGTCATCCTCTGACCTCCACACTTGGGCCATGCTGTGCCCACCTTACACACACACACACACACACACACACACACATGCACAAACTGGGAGGGGGGTGTTAAATAAACAAACAGGAGCTGGAAAGATGGCTCAGAAATTAAGAGCACTTGCTGCTCTTGCAAAGGACCATGGTTTGGTTCCCAGCACCCACATGGTAATTTACAGCTATTTGTAACTCCAGTTCCAAGGGATCTTATAGCCTCGCCAGGCGACAGGCATCAAATAATGTACATATATACATATAGGCAAAACATTCATACACATAAAATAAAATAAATACAAATTTTAAAATAAATAAACACACCCAATCATATAGGCAAAATGGCCTATGTTGGAAAAGAATGATCCCAAGTCAGTAACTGATGTGTCCTAATTTAAGAAAATAAGAGGTGACACATGCCCGTAATCCCAGCACTCGGGGAAGGCAGAGGCAGGCAGATCTCTAAGAGTTTGAGACCAGCCTGGTCTACAGAGGGAGTTCCAGGACATCAAAGGCTACACAGAGAAACCCTGTCCCAAAAAACAAACAGACAGACAAGAAATTAGGAAAACATGAGCAAGCAAAATAGTTAAAAAAAAAAAAAAAAAAAAAAAAGCAAGTAGAAGAAATAAAATAAAGAACTGAATAAAATCATTGGAATACAATAACTAGCCAAGTCAATAAATTTTGAAGTTATTTTTAAAAGATAACAAAGCAGACAAACCTTTGGCTAGACTCACCAGGAAACAAAGGAAAAAAGAAGTACTGAGCTGAGGGCTGGAAAGATGGCTCAGCAGATACACTGTTGTCACAAAAGCATAAGGAACAGAGTTTGGATCCCCAGAACCCACACAAATGCTGTGTGGGCATGGAGGCCTGTCTGTAATTCCAGCTCTCAGAAGGTAGAGCCAGGATCCCCCGGGGATAGCTGGGTAGCTAGACTAGTCATCAGCAAGCTCTAGATTCTGCCTTAAAGGGATGAAGTGAGGAGATCAAGGAAGGATCTGGATCTCAACTCAGCATGCATGTGTACACAAACACACGTGCACACACATACACAAATACAGGCCCACATGCGAAGATGCACACCCATGCAGTACACAACACACATAGACACATTTTTTTTAAGTTACTGAGTAGAAATAAAAGGGAGATTTAACTGCCAACTCCAGTGAGATTAAAAGGATTATAAATCATTCCAGGTTCTTTTGAGGCTGAGTCCAAAGGACAGCGTGAGCCCAGGAATTCTAAAGCATCCTGGGCAGCAGAGCGATTTCCTACCTTAAAAAAACAAAACACAAATGATAAAACAAATTATGAATAAGAAAAATTAAGACTTCACTCTAAATCAAGAAACAGAGAAATCTGTGAAGGAAGCAAAAGATCCTGGAGAAGAATAGAACAAAAGATTCCTGACACTGCGAAGGAAGGTGGAAACAGTGCAACCCACAGATCCCTGGCCAGAAGCTGCTCCAAAAGCAAGCTCCATGAAAGCTGGGTGGTCCTGCCCTCAAGGTGTGCCCACAGTCTCACAGCCTTCAATCCACTGTGGCTTTAGGAGAGAGAGTGATTTCTCCAGGCAATAGCAGCAGAGAAAAATCCCACCTAGTCCCACTGTACAACTGACCCACAGCAGCTAGAAGCAGGGCTTTAGAGAGAGTCTATGGTTAAAACTCAACTACCCTACATAGGGTCTTGTGACTTAGATCTCCTGGGGTCAAGCTATCCTTCAGACTCGTCTCAGAAGTACCTGGAACTGCATATAATCCTTTCAGTTTCTCTAGAGTTGGTGGGGAAGTTCCACGTTATTTCTAGTCGCTCACTTTTAAGGCTTGGCGTGTGTGTGTGTGTGTGTGTGTGCTTGTGGAGTGTGCACATGTGCCATCAGAAGCCTTTCGTGGTCGCTCTCCACGTCATTCTTTGAAGCAGAGCCTCTCAGCGGAACCCAGAGCTTGTCCACACGTGCCTCTGTCTGCGGAGAGCTGGGATCAAGGAGGGCCTCCACCCCAGCCCTTTGTGTGGGCTCTAGACTCCAGTCCTACGCTGGCTTGGCCAGTAGCTTATCTACTGAGCCCTCTTCCTGGCCCTTAGCTCACTAATTGTTGTCTTTTTCTTTGTTTCTTTGTTTCTTGGTGAGTCTAGCCAAAGGTTTGTCAAGTTTGTTATCTTTAAAAACATAATTCTGGGTTTTATTGACTTGATTGGTTTTTTTTTCTGTATTGCATTTTAATGATTTTTTTAATTTTATAAACTTTATTATTAAAAACTTGCAAATAAGTAAAATTTTACACAACAAAATGAACCAGACCCAAAGTCTGTACAATTTAATGGACTTCTATGCAGGTAGAAGTGGTATTCCAAACAGAAATTGTGAGATATCACATTAAATTGTACACTGTCAATATTGAATATATGTTTGCACATATCAGCAATTTCTACTCAATTCTTTGTTATTTTCTTCGGTTTGTTTTTGGTTATCTGTTAATGTTTTTTCTAATTTATTAGCTTTAAATTTTAGGTTACTGATTTGGAATAATTCTTTTTCAATTTAGATACTCACCTGTAGGGGCATTCGGTGTGGGTGTGAGTGTGTGTCCCGTATGGGTGTTTATTTGTGGGTATTTATTTATACCCACATTTGTGCCTTTTTGACCAACCACACGGGTCTCACTTCCCAACACTGTTGCATTGAAGATTAAAGTTTCAATACATCAAATCTCAAATGGTAACTAGCAGTCGTTGGGATAAGACAATGAGTCGGTAGAAAAGCTTCTTAAACCTGATCCTGTTTATAGGCTGAAATTAGGGTTCAGAATGATGACAGACCGAGCAAAAGAAGGAACAAAAGGAAACATGATCAAAGGCACAGATGGGTGAGTTGACAGTCTGCAGAAAGCTCCTCTCGTTCTGAGACTATGGGAAAGGAAAAGAGGATAAGTAAATATAGATGGTATTTATTACCTTTAATGCTTAGGACAAAGATTTACAAACCAAAAATCAGGAGCTCAGTCATGAAAATTCTGAGTGTTTTACCACAGCAGTCTCAGCTGAGGGTTTTCACAGGCTAGTCGTAATAGCAACAAAGCCCTCTGCTTGTGCTCCTTTGGCAGAACGGTGTAAAGGGGTTGTTGTATCAAGGATATGGGCTCCTATTCCTGCACACTCATGCTCACTGTGGCACTGTTCACAGAAACCAGGACATGGGACCAGCCTTGGTGTCTGCCTTACAGTTTCTATTGCTGTGATGAAATGCCATAACCAAAAATTGGGGAGGAAGGGATTTATTTGGCTTGCACTTTCATATCACTGTTCAGTACTGAAGGAAATCAGGGCAGGAACTCAAACAGGGCAGGAACCTGGAGGCGGGAGCTGATGCAGAGGACATGGAGAGTGCTGCTTACTGGTTTGCTCTTCGTGGCTTGCTCAGCCTGCTTTCCTATAGATTCCCAGGACCACCAGCCCAGAGATGGCACCATCCACAAAGGGCTGGGCCCTCCCCATCTGTCACCAATTAAGAATATCCCTCATAGCTGGATCTCATGGAGGCAGTTTCTCAATTGAGGTCCCCTCCCCTCAGATGAAGCTAGCTTGTGCCAAGCTGGCATAACACTAGCAGGCCCATTATCATGGCCTTCAACATGAGAGGAATGGAGGGGCTGGAGAGGTGGCTCAGTGGTTAAGTGCATTGTCTGCTCTTCCAGAGGTACTGAGTTCAATTCCCAGCAACCACATGGTGGCTCATAACCATCTATAATGTGATCTGATGCCCTCTTATGGCATGCAGGTGTACATGCACTCATAAATAAAATCTAATATATATGTGTATATATATGAGAGGAATGGAAAAGAGAATATAGTTATATACATAATAAGGTTTTGTTTAGCTATAAAAAACCAAATTATGTCATCCTCAGGTAGATGTGTATAGAACTAGATATTATTGTGTGGAGTAGAGCAACTAGACTCAGAAAAAAAGAAGTATGTTTTCTCTTATTTATAAAGTCTAGATTCTTTTAAAAACATGAAAGTGGAAAGTGGTTATTTGGGAAGAGGACTTGAAGAGTGATTTTGGGGGGACAGAGAGCAATGGGGGTGAACAATCAAAGCAAATTATATGTGTTGTGGAAAATGCCAGAATGAAACCCACTTCGGGCAGTGTTTGAAATAGTCTCGAGTAGCTCAGGCTTAGAGTCTAGGAAGACTTCAAACTCTTCCTGCTGCTGCCTCCCAGTGCTGGGACGACAGGCATGCTCCACCACACCCTGCCGAAACCCAAGGTGTCAGGAACCAAGAGCCTAGCCTGGCTGCAGGGTTCGGACACAGGGCTCAGGGAAGGGACCGTGTCACACTGGTTATTAGGGTGAGACCTGTGGCTGACACTGCAGCTCCGTGGCAGGACTGTGCCTCCTTGTTCCTTGTTTGTTCAGTGAATGACTTATCACAGATGCACAACACATTTTTTGAGCAAAAGGAGGAATTTGCCAACATACATCTCTATGGGGATTTTATTACAGCCTTCTTTCTCTTCCATACAGGCCCATCAAACAGGCTAGAAATAAAACACTAAAGACAGTTCTGAGGTCCCTGTCTGAAACTGCTGGTCAGATGTGATTTTAAAGGTTAGCACATCGAACCACGTGGAAGGCTCAGTCTGCTCGTCAACGTTATTTTCACAGGAAAAAAAGATGGTGGCTCTCATTAACACTAATTTTGTAGCAGCTTCCCAGTTCTCAATTGCAGTTTGGGTTCTGATATCAGAACACAAGGATGTTAATCTTATCTCCACCACACAGTAGCTTTGCCACTTTGGGCAAGCTGTTCGACCTCTATGCGTCAGCACAAATCCTGCAAAACATAGTGTCTTAGCCCACTGTGCTAGAATGAGCATGCTGGAACCCCAGAACTCTGGGGGACTAGGGCAGTGGGGCTGCCTGGAGTTTGAGGCCAACCTGAACTACATAGTCAGTTACAGATCAGCCATAGCTACACAGTGAATGGCATTTAAGGTATTTAAAATAGCACCTTTGCACTTGGAATGTTCCTTATCACTTTGGTGATAATATGTAGTACTATATTCACATAAGTTCTATATTAAGGACAAAATATCTCCCGCGAGAAGAAAAGCACTAGATGCTCAAAAGTAACGCAAATTGTGTCCGATTGCCACAAAGTGAATGCACGAGAAAATTAAAGTACCTTTAAAATGTAATTTAGATTAAGAGGGGTCTGGACTCGTGCACACGTCGTCTTTACTTTCCTACAATTAGTTTAGATGCTTCGTGACTTGGTCCTTCTCTTGCCTTCTTCAAAGCGTGGAGTTTGTTGGAAGGCACGGTACAGTTCTCAGAAACGCTGGCCGCCTGACAAGCTGGCTGTTTGGCTAGTTTGAGGGCCGAGGATGCTGCAGCAAGAAGTGGGTTGTGACTGGCCAGCTCTGAGGCTGGAGATGGAGGACCAGTAGCCTCCGACAAGGTGCACCGGCGGGATGGAGCAGCCAAGGGCTTTGTGAAGGTTCCTCTAGCCGTTCCCGAGCCCCGCGAGAACCTGAAGGTAAGGGCCCGGGGTTGAGGTGGAGCCCTGGGTCGTGTGCCTACAAGAGCCGTCTGCGCGAGCTCTTCTTCGCACCCCGGGCCGGTGCGGGCGGCAGCATCCACGCAGACCCCGTTCTGCGCGGGTCCTGCAGGTCGGCGAGTCGCCGCAGCCCCTGCAGCGCCGGCCGGGCCAACCCCGGGCGTGCTGACCTTGCTGCGGGCGGCCGGGCGGGCGCAGCCGCAGCGCCGCAGTGCCGGGCGGCTCGCGCGGGCGCCCCGGGCCCTGGGACCGCGCGCTCCGCGGCCGCCGCCGCCGCGCCCCGAGCGCAGCTGCCCGCGCCGCGCCCTCCGCGCCCCACGCCCGCGGCCGAGCGAGCCGCGCGGGGACCGCCGGGGACCCGGGAGGGCGGGGCGGCCGAGGGCGCCCGGCGCCGGCGCGCGCAGCGGGTGGGTGTGCTCAGGGCGCGCGCGCCGCCGCCGCCGCCGCCGCCCGCGCCGCCCGCTCTCGGTGCTCGGCCCGGCACGTCAGCTCCGGAGCGGCCGTGGGCAGCGCGGGCCCGCGGCAAGAGAGTCCGCCCGCCTCAGACCCGCGTCCCGCGCGCGGACGGTCCCGGTAAGCCAGGGCGGGGGCGGTGGGACCCGGCCGGCACCCTCGAGGGGCGGGTCTGCGGTCGCGGACAGTCCTCCCGGACTCGGACGCTGGTGTGGGAGCCGCCCCCGGGGCCCCTGTGCAAGTGGATGCACCCCGCTGACCGCCGCCTCTGCCCCGAGAGAGTCCGTGGGATGGGCGTGAAGGGAGACGCCCAAGGAGTCCTGCACTTTCTGCCTTGCCCAGCCCCAGTGTGGAGGGGCATCCTCCCCAGGCACCCAGGGAGGCCTTCCCTGTAAGTAGAGTGGCATCAGGGTGGTCTCTGGACTTAGCCCAGCGGAAGACCATCTGGGGACATCAGGGACTTTTCCAGTGGTGTTGGCGAACCTTAGGTGATCTCAGCCTGTGCCCCAGAGATGCCCAGAAAGAACCTTTGGCTGGAGAAATGGGATCCATTTGTAGCATCATAGCTCCAAGGACTTTGGCACTGACCTCCTGTGGGGCTAGCGCGCCCTCGCTTGTCCTCCTCAACACAGTGGAAGGGAGTGGGAACCCTATGGGGCTGTGGCCTTTGTTCATTCCAGTTTCCACCCGTTAGGATTTCTCATTTCTCTTCTGCTCAGTTGGCTTCAAGCTGGACTTTAGGGGAGGCAAGGGGTTCCAAGACCAGTGAGACCTCCAAGTCAAAGGCAGGAGACCTGAGCTCTTGAGTTTGACTATGCAGAAACAGAAGAGCAAGTTTCCGGAGGAAGGGATAAGGGGGAGGAAAGGCTTGTTGAGAACCAGTGTGCCAGGCACTGTGCTGGATATGTTTAAACGTCTTATGTAACACTTAACAGCCGCTTCCTGGAGTCGCCCCACTGAATCACCAGGTATTTGTGATGCAGGCTCAGCACTTTGCCTGAGAGCTCAGACGTTACAATGATGAAGTCTGCTCTTCAAATTCAACTCAGAGAAACGTATGGAGGTGGGGGTGGAGCAGAAAGAGCTGATATTTGTTAGTAAGTTGAGTTGTAGTGTCAGGCACCGAGCTCGCAGTAGCGAGTGCCCAGCAATGTGCTGAGTGAAAGGATGAGCACAGTTTTACTGAGCATGGGGCCATCGGAGCAGCAACCCACTTAAACCCCGATTTCAGCGTGTGACTTCCTTTGTTGGTAGCCTACTGCGATGGTGTGATCTTTGTCAGGACTTGTTTGGGAGATCTAGAGGGGCCACCTTCCCTGCTGTGGGACCTTGGGGGCGAGGAAGGGGAGACACTGTCACGTCAAGGAGTCACCCACATATCCCTTGTGGTCGTCTACATGCACCAGTGGACACTGATCCATGAATGCCACTCCGAACACTGCCGAGCAGTTCTGTGTGAGAGAAGCAGGAGTGTGGAAGAGATGAGAGCCAAGTACGGCTTAGAAAGCTGGGACCTGATATAGTAATGCCCCTGTCTCACCCCTCAACAATTCTCTCTGAACCCTAAGGATTTAACTTCGGGCCCAAAGATAGAATCTGGCTTCTTATCCAAAAAATGGAGTTTGAAAGGGCCAAGCCATGTATGTAATTTGCCACAGAGTCATTCTGGGGTGTCCCTGTTCATATTTGTCCTCCTTTTGTGCAGACAAACCTAATATCCTCCTTTAAAAAAACTAGCAGGCTCCAACGAAAAAGGATCCATCAGATCCGTCATATATTCAGGCTTGGTCCTGTGTGTCTTTGAAAACATAAATACCAACTTCAGAGACTGAGGCAAGGGTTTGCCACAAGTTGAAGGCTAGCCTGGGCCACAAGGGAGACTATCTCAGAAAAACAGACCCAAAGAAAAAAACCACTGGCTGTAGTGACGTATGCCTTTTATTCTGGCACATGGGAAGTGGAGGCAGGAGAATCTCAAGTTCAAGGCCAGCCTGAGATGCACAGCAAGTTCCAGGCCTTGTCTCAAAAACAAAAGATTAAAAAAAAAAAAAGAATTCTTCTTTGGGTGTCGGGGATTACATAAAGCTACCAAGGAAATGGAATATTCTAACTGGCCACTTGTTAGTTGGCCTTTATTGTCCTTAACTACTTGGCCCCTTTAAGGATTGAATTGTTGTGGTACCTCATTTGTATCTCAGCAAACAAATTCTGACAGAGGTTCATATTGGTTAGCATCTCTCTGCTATAAAGTTTATAGTCCCCTTTCATCTTAAACCCCTCTCATTAGTTCAAAAAATAAACATATACATTGTTTTAAGAGAAAATCAAGACCCAGCCTGCAAATATGGTGGAGTTTGCCCTAATTCAGGTATTTTCTGTTTGTTTGTTTTTGTTTTGTTTTGTTTTGTTTTTTTCAAGACAAGAGTTTCTCTGTGTAGCCCTGGCTGTCCTGGGACTTGCTCTGTAGACCATGCTGTCCTCGAATTCAGAGATAGGCCTGCCTCTGCTTCCTGAGTGCTGAGCAAAAAGGCTCTCCAATACTTCTTGTTGGAGTATCATCATCATCATCATCATCATCATCATCATCATCATCATCGTTGTCAGGCTGATCTTTTCATCGAGGGCTCTGAGTATCACACTCCCCGGTAGCCTTGGGAAAAATCACTTGATTGATCCAAGTGCTTCCCAAACCTTGGCTCTTCAGTACCATCTTCTGATGTCTAGTATTGAGTAAACATTAAATTTCAAAAGTCAGAACAGTGCCTAAGCACAGCCTGAATAAGGATGTGTGTGACGAGTGTAACCAAGTGGCCTTAATCTTCTAAAAAATGCTTCAGTCCAAAGGAAAATTAGAGAATGCCCCTCCCCCATTTGAGTTCACACAAATAGGTATGCATTTCTCACACCTTGGATCTACCGAAGATTCTCTGACCACATTCTAACCATTTTCTTATTCCAGCACTACCCATGTATTTTTTTTTTTTTTAATGCTGCTTTTTCTTGAAACATGGATGATAAAGGTCCCAGGTCCATCCCCACAGCCCTTGTTTTGTCCGGGCTCGCCTGTTCCTAAGTGGATCGTATTAATGTTAATAGTCTCCCATCTCCTCGGCTACGGCATCTATTATTTTCAAATCCCACATGCCTGTCTAGCAATGCTTCTTTATTCCCCAAATTTACTTATTCATACCTGACAGGAACATCATTGTCTGCTGCATCGTTCAGTCTTAATGACTAAGTTCTGACTGGAATTGCACTACCAGCTTTGGAATAAGAAGCTTGCACTGTCAGTGGCCAGTCCAGGACAAGATGATTGGCTCCATTATAGCATTTCTCCATTATCCACCCACCTTCCAGCCATCCCCTCAGAGGTCTGCACACATCCTAAGTGCTACTGACTTGCCAGCACTGTGCTTTATAGAAAAGAGAGTCCTTGCCTTGAGGAGTGTGTGGAGCGTCAGTCTGCTTTTCTCCACTCCTTTACTATGAAGTGAAGGAAAAGTATTGGGGAAAATATAGCTTTACTGGCTACGAATAGCAGTCAGGGAAGAGTGTGCCTCTTCCCGGGAATCACTAACTGCTAAGATGTGCTTCTTTGGGCAGCTGCATGCCAAGCCCCTGCCAAGGCTACTTTTGCCCATATGTGTTGAGTGACCTGGCCACACACACTCCTGCCTGGTTATGCAAGTAAGACATTTCGGTAGCCCATTATAACTTACGAAGTCTTTACATATTACGATCGCTGTTGGTTTTGATTTTGGAAACTATCTCCTGTTACTGTGGTCTTCTCACTGAAATGTTAAGTGAGATGCTGGTTCCCCCTCTCCTTTCTGTTTGTGTTTGTTTCCTAATGCCTCTTATAGAGAAGCCTACCGGGCTGACTATGACTACAGTTGCTGCCTGCTAGATCTCAGGTGATGGGAAGGAGTTCCATGTTGGAGAGCTGGAAAAGAAAGTGCATTCACTGGCCACCCTGGGCTCTACTGGGGTTGTCTCTGCTCCCTTACCACCCCCACTTCCCTGAATTCAAATGAATATTCTCTTTTAAACAAATATTTTAAGCATACTACATCAAACCTGTCCTTGAGCTGATGCTAATTCCTATGTGAACGCAGATTTTCTTTCCTATTTCTATCCAGCACCCGGGCTGGATTCATAGCTCCGAGTCATGATGGGGTCTCCATATAGCTCTGTGCTCGCATGTGTTTTTACCTCTTCCTGGAATGCTTTTTTTTTTTTCTCATCCACTGGGTTAACTCCCACTCATCTTCAAAATTTAGCTCAAGCAACACCTTTTTTTTAAATTTTTTATCCTACACGTATGCCCCTACACACGCACATACTCCCTGCACCCTCACAGGCTGCAGTCCCATTTGTTCATCCTACTGACAGCTATTAGCACACGATTTGTGCCTAACACATAGTAGGCTACACACACATACACAACAAGCAAATGAACGGTAATGGTTAAAGTGTAATAACTGCGTGGGCGGTGCCGAGTCTGTGCTTCGGGGACCTAAGAGCAGAACGCAGGGAGTGCCTCTCCCTCGTGCTGGAAGGATTCACTTGCTGAGTGCAGTCGCACCAGCCATCACTGCCAGTACAGCACTCCTTACCTGCTGCTCCGATTCTGTGGGAAGCCAGAGCTGCAGCTTTTAATGAAGACATCCTCGGCCCCCAGAGGCTAGAGATCGTGCCATCCTTTTACTCTCATGTATATTAGAACTTGTGAGCTTTCAGTGAGTATTAGGCAGCAGCAGTGTATGCCTCCTGCCTCTTGCCTTGAGCTGACACCAGGAGGACAGTTTTACTCAGTCTTCAGCCCATCTGCTTTCTAGAAACTCCAGAAAAGCCTCTGCAGTTTGGGTGACTGTCTTCCTAGATAAGCAGAAGGATGTGGGGAGGGAGACGGTCAGGGCCACAGACGTAAGAACTGACAGGAGTCTGTAGGTGTCTGCGGGGAGACAACGAGAAGGGACTCCAAGGACACTGAATTGACACACTGGATTCCTAAAGCAAGAGGCAGCAGAGAACAACTGGACCACCTGGGGCTTGGGTTTCGTCAAAGACCTGCAGAGGGTAAGGGAGTTCTTCATGTTGGCTTTTGCTTAAGTTCCGCAGGTTGAAGCTGATATGTGTGGTGAACCAGGGTCTGTGCTGTATGCTCTGAGTCGGTGGTTTTCAACCTGAGACAGTTCAGTTGGGGGGAGGGGAGATAATCCCCTCATAGGGGTCACATATCAAATACCCTGTGTAGCTAATATTCATATTACGACTCAGCAAAATTACAGTGATGAAGTAGCAACCAGAGTAATGGCTGGGATCTCCATGCCATGAGGAGCTGCATTGAAGGATGGCAAAATTAGGAAGGTTGAGAGCCACTGCTCTAAGTTGATTTTTACAGACCTCAGTTCTGCTGGTCTTCTACACTTGTATAACTTTTGCCCTCCATGTTAAGTGTGCACCTTCCCTGCGGTCCTTCGGATACACACTTCCGGGAACAAACCAACTGCACGGGCAGATGCGGCTCCTGCTCAGGGTCTTCGGCTCCAACCCAGACCGAGGACGTGCTTTCTCAAGCTTCCTGCTTGTGACCCCAGCGATGCACTCCCATGGCCCACGCTAGAGTCAACAGGACACAGAATAAGCGTTGCAGACTGGGTGATGGTGGTGTCTCCTCTCTTACACTGTGGCTGTGGGAACTGGCTAAATTAACATCTTCATCTCTGTCATCCGTATACAGACAGTAGCAGACACTATCCTCTGTGGCTAGGAAATCACCCATAGTGACTGTGTGGTAGGTGTTCTTGTCCCCAGAGCCCTGACTCACCCTCAGGCTCCACCTCTGAGGAGGCAACATTGACATAATATGAGGAGTTGACGCTACGGTTTCTAGAACTGAGTTCCAGAGACTCGTTCTCATCAGAGTTTTGCCCAGCTTTGCTTTTGTTTTCCTTTGTGTTCAGTGCTGTTGATTAAATCTAGGAGCCTGTCTGTTAGACAAATGCTGTATCACTGAGCCACACCCCCAGCCCTCGTTTCAGTTTTGGAGACTAAGTTTTGCTAAATTTCCAGGCTAGCCTTGAACAGCCCAGTCTGGCTTTGAACTTGTGATCTCTCTGCCTCAGATTTCTGAGAAGTTGGGATTACAGGCCCGCAACCTCTGGCCAACACTGGTGAAAAGAAAACATACTGACACCATGTCTGAAATTAACTTATTTTGCCCAGTAATCTTTGCAACATTCATGTTTTATGAAAGACAGTGGGAGCCATCTAAATTTTTCTACCCTTTGTTTTCATTTCTTTTTCCACAAGCTCAACTCATTTGTCTATCATCTATCCATCTGTCCATCCATCTGTCTGTCTGTCTATGTATCTCCTTCCCTCCCTCCCTCTGTAGACCAGACTGGCCTCAAACTCACAATGATCCTCCTGCCTCAGCCTCTTAAATGCTGGGATCACTACACTCAACTTTCAAACATCCCTCAGTCCCCTTCTTCCCACTTAGGGGTTTCCGTTGCCTGTTCCTGCCTAGGAAAGCCCTCATAACTTCCATAGACTCCCTTTTAATAGCTCTTGAGTTTTCCAAACAGCTGTCTTTCCTACACAAAGGCTCAGACTCAAGTGAGTAAATGTACTTCACATTAGCATTCTGAATAAGGAAACTCCTGCCTGTCAGCCTCTCCACAGCCACAGTCTTTATGGAGTACCTGGGGAGAGGGCTTCCCTTGCTGCCTTCGCCTTCTTTATGTCTTACCAGCTCCTGCTGTGGAGACAAACCTCTCCACTCCCACCACTTTGCCCTTATAAGTAATTCCACTGCATTCTAAGTAGGTGCTAGGCAAAGGATGGGTGTGTCTTGCACACATGTTCTAAGCTGCCCACATATTCGTTCTGCCTGACAAATACATCTCAACAGCCTTCTCGTGCTGAAAGAAGCTTCTCATCGTGGCCATTTTCATTTCTTCCTGTTCATGCAGTCAGGTGCCACTCTGTTAACTCCCGTGACCTGCTCCTATCCCTAAGGTTTTCTTCAAGCTTCTCCTGTCTACCACAGAATCTTCATAGTCACATCATTCTTGAGATGGCATCTTCTTATCACCTTTCCACTCTTGTTGAAGGGGAAAAAAAAAGACTCCACCCACCAGCCAAAGAAGCAGTCATTAAGAATAATTTGTGGGATCTTTGCAACTTCATTTCCTTTTAACTTGCTCTTCTTCCTAGGACCTTCTTCAAGCACAGGAGAGGCCAGGCTTTCTCAGCAATCAGCGCCCTTGTTTCTCCAGGAATTCGAGCTGATTGTGTTAATTTCTCAGACACCACAGGTGCACATCTTCGCTATTTCAGCTTTTAATCAAGGCGTCTGTCGTGCTCCTCTTCATTAAGCATTAAGAGATTTAGCCTTGTTCTAAACTGTTGGGGCCTCACAGTTTATAATCAAATCATAGCCATGTCATTCCAAAATGATGAAAAAAGTGAACAAACAAACAAATTGGCTTGAGGTCTTGTTTGGATCTTAATGGCTTCCTATTAATGGTCTACTTCAATTTTTTTTTTTTTTTTTTTTTTTTTTTTTTGCCTTAGAGACATAAAGTGATCTAGAAAAATGAACCAACTCAAGCAAAAGGAATAGCTGTGTTCAAAGAAACTGTGGCAAAAAGTATTATGTTGTTTGCTTTTAATATTTGATTATTTTGATAGTGTATGTCAGCTTCTGTCTTCATAAAAGTTCTCCCCACGGGCTGCTCTTCCAAAGGTCCTGAGTTCAATTCCCGGCAACACATGATGGCTCACAACCATCTATAATGAGATCTGATTCTCTCTTCTGTCGTACAGACACACATGCAGGCAGAATATTGTATAAATAATAAATAAATAAATAAATCTTTTTCTAAAAAGTCCCCCCAAAAGTAACTCCCAAAATTATTGCAGTAGCAGTCTCATTCCCAGCTGAGCCATCTTGGCATGTTCAGAGAGAGCACGTGGTCTCCTAACACCAAGAAGCGGGTGGAAGCAGCAGAACTGCAGTGCTACACCGGTGATGAGTCACTGCATGTGCAGACTGACGCTCTTGATGGCTGCTCGCTCAGTCTCCCTTACTATGTCATCAGAAGAAGCCAAAGCCAACGCACACACTGCTTCTCTCCAGGGGAATGAGTCTTGGGAAGTGATTTTTTTGTGTTCAGGCTCTCCAAATAAATGTTTCCAACTATGTTCAGCCCATGCCTTCTAATAAGTAAGACAGTCTCATCACTGTTCTCTAGGCCTTCTGACATAGCTTCTAAAAGAGAGCCTATCCTTACCCGCCTGGAGAGCTCCTGCGTCCTCTCTACCCCAGGAGCCACGGGGATACTGCCAAGCTCTGGGATTCTGCAGTCTGTTACACTAACAAGAAAAAAAAAAAGATGGCTTTTACTATTTGTTACAAATATAAGTATAAGTGTATTATTATGGGCTGGAGAGATGGCTCAGTGGTTAAGAGCACTGTCTGCTCTTCCATAGGTTCTGAGTTCAATTCCCAGCAAACACAGATCTGATGCCCTCTTCTGACATGCACGTGACCTACAGAAAGAACACTCATATGTAAAATAAATAAATAATTCTTTTTTTAAAAGTGTATTATACTTGATATGTATTTTAACCCACTCATTTATCTCCTGAAGGATTTTTTGTCTTTGTTTTTGCTTTTTTGCATAGACTCTCCCTGCCTCTGTAATAAGGCTAATTCACCATTTGGGAACCATTGCTCGTATCTTTGAGTTTCAAAAAAATTAAATCAAAATTTGTATACTTTGTCTATTAAGTTATTCTGCATTTTTCCTATAAAATTGTTTCTATCCTCTTACCAATGTTTTTTAAAATGTTTCAGTAAAAGCAGGGAGTACTGTGGCTCAATCCTGTAATTCCAGCACTGGAAAGTCTGAAACACAGGCCTGCCATGAGTTTGAGTCCAGCCTAGGCCACAACCTGCCTCAACAAAACAAAAAGCAAAGTGAAATGTTTCTGTAAGCTGGAAGGGCATGTGGAACATGCCTTCAGTCTGACACAGGAGGCAGAATCAAGTGAGTATCTTTGATGTCACAGCCAGCCAGGACTTCCAGGTCAGCCAGAGCTAGAGAGATCCTAGCTTAAAAAAAAAAAAAAAAAAAGTTTCACGTATGCCCACAGTTTTTTGTTGTTTTTTTTTAATGGTTTTGTTTATTTATTTGTTTATTTATTTATTTATTTGAATGCTCTATCTGCATATGCACCTGCGCACGAGAAGAGGGCACCAGATCTCACTATAGATGGTTGGGAGCCATCATGTGGCTACTGGGAACTGAACTCAAGACCTCTGGAAGAGCAGCCAGTGCTCTTAACCTCTGAGCCGTCTCTCCAGCCCCATGCCCACTGTTTTAAAAGAATCTGTTGTGTACAGTTGGTTTTCTTATCCATTCTCTCCTACTTCATCCCTTTTCTCTGTTTCTCCCATATCACCTCCCCTTTAAAAATACAAACCTACTCTCTTGAAATGTTGGAGCCAGTATTAAAACTCAGTCTCACTGGACTAACATTAAGGGATCCATCCACAGGGGTGCATAACTCTGGAGGCTCCAAAGATATACCTGTTTTCTTGCCCTTAGCAGCGCCTCGAATCCCCCTTCATTACTTGGCTCAGGACCCTCTCTTTTTTTCCAAAGCCAATCGTAAGCTTTCACAGCTTTCCCATGTCCCATCGCAGAGTAGGCTTGCGTTGGTCAGTCCATCTCTAGTAGACCTCCCATCCACACAGACTATTAGAAGTCACAGCTGTCAAGAACAGAGGTTTTTTATATCATTGTGTTTATAAATGGCCATTTTAAAATCAAAACAAAGAGTGTGGTAGAGTGCTTAAGTAGCAAGCACAGTGCCCTGGGCTCAGCCCCAGCACAGCCAAAGAAAAAGAAGTAGAGTTCTTTAATAAAAAACTATTGTTAGAGACAATAAACATTAAAAAAAAAACTATTTGCAGGGCAGTGATGGTGTGCACCTTTAATCCCAGCACTATCGAGGCAGAGGCAGGTGGACCTCTGTGAGGCCATCCTGGTCTAGAGAGTAAGTTCCAGGACAACCAGGGCTACACAGAGAAACCCTGTCGCAAGATAACAAACAAAAAATAAAATTAATGAATTGAATAAAATGTCTCAAGACATGTATATGGAAACTAACTACGTGAAAGAACTGTTCACCTGCTTAGTCACAGGGAAATAGAACTCTAACTGCACTGAGATTTAACCCATCCCAGCCAGAATGGCCGCCCCTATGAAAACAAAGCACAAAGCTGCCGTAGCTATTGGGTTATTAGTCCAGTCTCTATCAAAATAACTATAGAGGTTCCTAAAAAAAAAAAAAAAAAAAAAAAAAAAAAAAAAAAAAACAGAAAAGAATAACTACAATAAGGTTGCCATATTGTCCACTCTGGGGCTTTATGCAGGAAGGAATCTAAATGAGAATACACCTGAGATAACTAAGCCAGGTGTAGTGGAATGTGCCTGTGAGCCCACCACCCCGGTAGCTACAGGAGGAGGACCCCAGCACCCAGGCCAGCCTTGGACATGTGTGTGCATATGTATGTATGTTTATAGTGAGTTCCAGACCAGCCTGAGCTACAGAGACTGTCTCAGAACAAACAACAAAAGTAGAGCTATCTGCACACCATTTCTTGTTGTTATTTGTTTTGAGACAAGTCTCACTATTAGACTTGGCTGATCTGGAGCTCCTCTGTAGACCAGGCTGTACTCAAGCTCACAGAGATTGGCAGCCTCTGCCTCCCAAGTTCCGGGACACCCCACCACAGGTGTGCTCACTGTGGTGTTCTTCACAGCTGTAGAACCAAGGGTTGCCTGTCCACGGTGAATGGGAAATGAAAATGTGGATTGTTTTTATACAGTGGAATTTTATGCAGCCATCAGGAAGAGGGAAATATTTACAGGAAGATGAGGAGTGCCAGAGCCCATCAAGCTAAGCAAATAAGACAGACTTAGACAGATACCTCACATTTTCTCTCAGATGCAGAATGTAGATTTTTGTAAAAAAGGATGTGACCAATGGGAGAAGGGATGAGAAAGGGCAATTGAGATGTTCAAAGTACATTCTATTACCTGTATGAAAAAATCATAATTGAATCCATTATTCTGTATAATTAATAGACACTAATTTTTTGATGATTCTGTATCACTGTGGAGAATCACTATCAGGCTTTAATACAGTCAGATGAGAATTATTATAAACCATCACATATAGTAAAAAAAAAATCATTCCTAATCTTTGGGTTCAGTTACAAGTTCACAAATAAATACTTTTATACACATTATTTCTTTATTATTATACACAAAATGTACTTCTTATTCTGCATTGCAGTTTTTTAAAAAGGTGAAAATAAAAAGGGGGTGGGTATATGGCTTAGTGAGGCCTTGGGTTCCATCCTCAGCACTGCAAAACGTAAACAAATATTGTATTCCTGAGGCCTTGGGTTCCATCCCCAGCACTGCAAAATACAAATAAATACTGATCCATTTTTTACATTGAAAAACGTCCCACTTAACGTATCACAGGAAAACAGTGGGCCTGTAATGTATAATTGCTTGTGCTGAAAACAGCCGTTATGTGGACTGGAGAGATGGTTCAATGGTTAAGAACACTTTCTGAGCTCCCAGAAGATCTGTGCTGAATTCCCAGCACCTACGTAATGTTTCACAAGCATCTGTAACTGCAGTTTAGGGAATCTCTGATGCCTTTTTCTGGCTTCAGAAGGCACCAGGCATGCAGGTGGCACCAGATATACATGCAATCAAAACACTCATACAAAATTTTTTTAATCTGTTTTGATTGTCTACCTAGGCATGATTTCCTAAATCTTTTTAATAAACCTTTGCCACCACCCTGCAAAACAGTTACTGGCTGACAATAAACATTCCTTAGTTTTTCATGTCAGGATTTTTTTTTATTCTTTTGAGTTTTATCTTACGTTTTATTAACTAACTGCTAAATGAAATATGCAGGTCTTCTCACTTTATCCATTCAGGAATATGGTTTTCTGCAAATGTGGTGCGCACCTTGAGTCCTACTACACAGGAGGCAGGGCAGGAAGAACTCTGTGAGTTTGAAGCCAGCCTGGTACATAGTGAGTTCCAGGACAGCCAAGGCTACATAGTGAGACCCTGTCTCAAAATGATAGACAGACAGATAGGAGGAAGTGTGTGTGTGTGTGTGTGTGTGTGTAGATATAGAGAATATGCAATTCTTTGGTAACAGGTTGCAGGGTAGAAATTTGCATCACTGTGGTACATACAAGCAATAAAAGAATATGTGGCTGTCACCAGGCATGGCACATACCGTAAGGTTTATTTGTAAAGCAAGACTTCTTGACAGTTAACTGGAAAGACTTGGGGCGGGGGGTGCATGCAGAGGCCAGAGGCCAATTTTGGGTGTCATCCACCTTGTTTTTTGAGACACTGTCTCTCACCAAACCTTGGGACATGTGCAGGAGGCTACATTTGCTGCAGTCTCAGACATGGCTCTGTGGTGGGGGGAATCCAACTCAGGCCCTCATGTCTGCATAGCAAGCACTTTACAGACTGATCCTCCTCCCCAGCCTTTGGTTTGGTTTGGTTTTGGCTTTGGTTTTTTTGTTTTTGAGACAATGTCTTACTCTGCAGCCCAAGCTGGCCCTGAACTCACAACAGTCATCTTGCTTTAGCCTCCAGAATACTAGAATTCCAGTACCGTGCCTGGCTTTGCAAATGCTCATTAACGTGTTATGTTCCAGAGACCTCACTAGGGTGGAGGTAGGTTGAGGGGCAGGTGAAACAGGAAGTTGATGAGATAATCATCTCATTAAGTATGGGTGAGGAAAGTGAGTGCTCCAGAGCAGAGAGCGTGGCCCCCAAGCAACTGCAGCCTGGACTCTGCAGCGATACCCCAAAGAAATGACACCTGAGCAAGCTGGAAAGTACACAGTGATTGGGGTGCTCACGTTTCCCAAAAATAGGGAAAGCATGTTGAATAAAGTCTGAGCAGTGCTAGTAGAGATTGGGACATGGAGAGTAGGAGGGAATTCCAGGTCTGGGGTGCCCATTAGGCACAGAAGGCACGTGTTCAAGGGTCCTGAAAGCCACAGGGAGCCTTTGACAACATTCTGCTGCACAGATGTTCCAGGGAGTCCCGGGCTGTTCTTAATTCAACATGTGTAGAGGCAGTGATTCCTCTTCATTTCTTTCCCTCAGACAACCTGAAATGTGCTAAATCTCCTTTTAGGGGAGAGGGTAGAGATCTGGAGTCCCCACACCGCACAGTAACAGAGGCCTAATGCCCCTGAGCTAGCGCAGCTCTCCAATAACAAGGAAAAGATACCACTCCACTTACTTACAGTACTCTCTACATAGTTAGGCACTGTTCCGCCTCTTCTTTCTTTTTTGTTTGTGGTGTGTATGTATCTGTGTGTGCCTCTGTATGTATATGTGTGTCTAGGCCTCTGTGTGTGTGTGTGTGTGTGTGTGTGCATGTTTTGCACAGGCTCTCTCCTGTGGAGCTATAGCACCAGCCCAGCTCCATTTCCATATGTTCTCCTCATAGCATCCCTGTGCAGTGCACTGAGCAGCTAACCCCCAGCCCATAGGAGGGAAAACCAGAATCAGCAGCCAGTCAGAGGCAGAACTAGGGTCTCTGGCTTAGTGTGTGCTCTTCCCAGTGCACGTTGCTGCTAGGAGCTGGGAACAGCATGATTTAACAGTACCTGCCTTTCCCAGGGACGGATAAACCTGATCTTGTCCACAGCGCCATGGGGGTGTTGATGTCCAAGCGGCAGACGGTAGAGCAGGTGCAGAAGGTGAGCCTTGCTGTGTCAGCCTTCAAGGATGGGCTGCGGGACAGGCCTTCCGTTAGACGTGGGGGTGAGCCCCCAGGGTCCCGCCGTGGCACTGTGGAGGGCGCCGTGCAGGAAGTGCAGGAGGAGAAGGAAGCAGAGACGAGTGGCCCCGTGGTCCAGGAGGAGAGCAGTATCAACCGGGCGGCCTGGGAGCGCCTGCGAGACGGGCGTGGAGTTGAGCCTGAGGAGTTTGACAGGACCCGTCGATTCACACCCCCTGCCTTCATCCGTCCCACCCGGAAGCTGGATGACGACAAGCCTCCAGAGATCTGCCTGGAACCTCGGGAGCCTGTGAGTGTTCTGTGAAGGGAGGGTCTCCCTGTCCTGGCCTTTATAAGGATTGGAGAACAGGACAGGGAAGGCTGGGGTGCCTGAGGTGAGACTCAGAACCAGAAGATGGAGGTGAGTCCCACAGGCTTAGCTGTGTCTCAGGGTAGGGCGCTCGCCTCAGCTGTGCCAGTCCCTGTCTTCCACCCCGTACCACAAGTGGAAACAATATTTCATATGAATAAAATACCAGAACTATCTTAAATTGGTCATAGTAAAAGAGCTGAGCTGTTGAGTGGTAAGAAATGCTGCCATGGTGTATCTTGTGCTAACCTGTATGGATTCTCAACCGCAGAGGCCACTAACCCTCGTAGGGGACACTGGGGAAATTGAGGGGAGACTGGGGTAAGAAAACAACAGCCAAAGGGCTCTGCTGGTATATGATGTCAAGACAGCTAGGGATATTGAATGTCATATAATGTTTGAGACAATTGTCATGCATATTATTCCCTAGAAAATGCTAATAGTATCTCTGTTCGAAAACAGTAACAGAGCTGTAGGCAGCTGGAACAGCTTCCTGGTTCTCACCCACCAGGAAGCTCATACCTTCACTGGGGCTCCAGAGAGACCCAGGCCTATGGAGCAGCCATATAATGTTACTCTCTGCATTTTGAGATCCTCCTCATTCCTGCCAGGTTGTCAATGATGAGATGTGTGATATCTGCGAGGTCTGGACTGCCGAGAGCCTCTTCCCATGCAGAGTCTGCACCAGGGTTTTCCATGACGGTTGCCTGCGCCGCATGGGCTATCTCCAAGGGGACAGTGCAGCGGAGGTGACCGAGTTGGCCCATACAGAAACGGGCTGGAGCTGCTACTACTGTGTGAGTGTGGACTGCAGGGCAGTGGGAAAACTCGGCATCCTCAGAGGCCTAGAATAAAAATGACTGTTTCTAAAGCAGTGACCTAAGGGGTTTTCTAATAGTGTATGCAAGGGTCCCAGAGCTAGATAACAGTTCTCTGTTGTGAGGTGCATTGTATGCCACTTAAAAAATATACCAGTAGCACACAGACACAGTTGTGGCACACTAGACCTTGGTAAGTGTGTTCCAAAAGTAATTCTGCATAGGGCATTGCTTTCTCTAAGTCTTTCCTTGTGCTCGTCTGAGAAGCCAGCCTGGCATCCTGAACAGCTTGCTTCCAGCAGAGGGAGATTCTGTCCCAGGAAAATGGGAGGTCCTGTGGTCCTCCCTTGGCCAGCGCCTGTTAGAAACCTTCGTTCTTCCTCTCTGAAGTGATGATTATGTGAATTAAGTAGCAAAGGTGCATTGATTCAGACCTCTACAAACTGTATATAAATGCCTTCCAACTTTTAATGGCAGGCAGAATCTAAGGTTTCCATCGAACGCCAGATTCATAGTCATTTATCACCATTCCTGAGTAGAATCCCTGTCTTTCTTCCTGCTGTGCTGCCCTGCTTTACTGCTCTCTGATTCAGTGTAAGGGGCAGCTGGCCAGCATCTTCGCCCACTGTCTGCAGAAAGCAGACATGTGCTACTTCTGACCCTCTGTCTATGGCTAATCCACAGAATGGAATCTGGAAGTTGCTGAGACAACTCTCCTCTAGGATAGACTACAGAAGACCCTGCTCTACAGTCTTTTCCCTCCCTGCCTCCCTTCCTTCTCCCCCAGCCCTCATACACACATACACCGCCCCAGAACAGCAGCCTTTTCGCGCACAGCAGCCTTGCTTGCTGGTGTGCAGCCAGCATAGCCTGGGGCAGTGAATGCCTCTTTGCTATCCCCCAGGAATGGTCTGCCTCCGCCCCAGCTCTGCCAGGGCCCTGCTGCCACCACCACCTCTATGGGCTTTTTACAAAGACTTCCTCTGAGTTCATCTCTTTCTTTTTCCTCCACTCATGATCATACTTCTCAAGAGCATTTCATGATTTCCTGACGTCTCCATCCCTCCAGGGTGACCTCTGCCTTCAATGCTTCACTAAATTGGCTTGTCCTGAGGTCATCAATGATCTTTTCTCAGGTGTCTTCTTAGGCAGCCTTTGTGAATAAGATATCCAACATTTCCTTATCTCCTCCTCTTTCTCTCGGCCTTTAAGTATTTTCTAGAATTCATACAATATACAGAAACTAGAGAAAAATGTTTACAAATCATAAAATCCCATCCCACGCATATGGCCACAGTTAGCAGTGCCTCCTACAGTGTGCCGCTGCACCCGGACTTCCAGTCTCTCCCAGCCTTCTTCGGCCTTTCTTTCTCCACACTCTTGATCTGTTTCCATTCTAAATGCTGTATTCCTCAGGATCCCACTGTTTTTCCCACTGTATTCACTGTCTCTTTCTGACTTCATCCAATAACCCATGATCTAAACATTGATGATTCCCAGATTGTGCCCAGGCTTAAATTTCCTGTCTCAGGGACTTCTCCGTCTTGACTTCATGCTCAGAATGCCCCAAATGAACTCATCTTCCTGCCTAAACCTGCTCCCTTTCCCATCCCTCACTTCGGTGAATAGTAATATCACTCGCCAATTTCCCAGTCCCATTTCTTCCCTTACCACATTCAGATGTCCTCTGACATCTCTCGCTGCTTTTCCCTCCCTGTTTTCATGTCTGGGTTTAGCTACTCATATTGTTCCTACCTATACCACCACAACAACCACCCAAGTGTTCTCCATACCACCATATTTGCTCCCCTAATCTGTTTTCTCACGGCAGAGATCTGACCATGATGACCAAATTCTGTGCCTCCCCACTGTCCTTAGAATAAAGGCCTGAGGTAAGGTTCAGTCAAGGCCATGTGAGAGCCTCCCAAGTCCCCATCTTCTTCTGTGTCTCCTTGCCTCCCTTCACATCACATGCCAACCAGGTATCACGGGCCATTGCTGTGTGCAGGCCCTTGTGCCCAGCACATACCAGCTTCTCAGTGGGTGTTTGTTGAAAGAATCACAGGGATTTTTGTGAAACTCATGGATATACTCAGGAGATACCTGCATCTGCTCTTGGCTGATATTTTAGGAGGAAGGTTAACCAACCTTTACAAAGAGACTTCAGTAGTTTAAAGACTGCATAGTATCACTAACAAAGTAAGATCTCAGTGCTATTTAGTAATTAAAACTTCTTCCTAGGTCAGTTTACAGGCCAACTTGAAAACAGTGTCTAATAAAGGGACTGAGCCAGAGTCAGGATAGCTGCATTCTAGGGAGGATTCGTCCCCCAAAATCAGAAGGTTCTGAGCAGATCTTCCCTCTGTCTGGCCAAGGCTGGGAGGCTGGGCTCAGGTGATTTTGCCCTCTCTCTGGGGGTGACCCTGTTCCCATCCCTCTTGACCCCTGGCTTTTCATTTGTTGTTGGCCTGTGCGGCCACTAACTGCCCTTCTACCTTCTTTCAGGACAACCTTAACCTGCTGCTCACTGAGGAGGAGATGTACAGCCTCACAGAGACCTTCCAGCGGTGTAAGGTCATCCCCGGTAAGAGCAGACATGCTGCTGAGAAGGGGCCTGCCACATTCTCTTAATCCTTTCTGGGACGGATGATGAACAGAGGATTCTGGGATTTGGGGAGAAGGGATGAATGAGTCCTTGATCTTGAGCCGTGGGCATCAGAGGTGCCTACTTCTACCAGCGTTCCCCACCACCCGCAAGTGCCCCTGGCTATGGGAGGCATAGTTCCACAAGAACTGGGTCTGTGCCTTAGAGGTGAGTGAAGCTGTCCAAGGCTGAGGAAGGGTGGGCATGGCCAACAAGGGTGCCTCCCTCCCTCCCACAGATTGTTCCCTGACACTGGAAGACTTTGTGCGCTACCGTCATCAAGCAGCAAAGCGAGGGGACAGCAGCAGGGCCCTGAGTGATGAGCAAGAGGAGCAGGCGGCTCGCCAGTTTGCAGCCTTGGACCCTGAGCATCGCGGCCATGTGGAGTGGCCTGACTTCTTGTCCCATGAGTCCCTCCTGCTGCTGCAGCAGCTGCGTCCCCAGGTGAGGTACAGCAGTGACGAATGGCCATGAGCAACAGAGGGCCAGGATGCATGCTGGACATGTCAGGGGAGTGTTAGGAACTGTCTAAACAAGAGCATGTGTCAAGAATGTGTCAGGAAAGGGTTACAGGTCCATCCATTGAGAAATGGCCGGTGACCAGGGCTGAGGAAACTTCTTGAGAAGATTGACTTGCACTGACTCCCCTAAAAATGTCAGGCTACCAAAGAGGCTCTGGAGCCATCTAAGAAGGGCAGCAAAGGTTGGGCAATGGAAATGCAATGCCCTGTAGTCTTCAAGATATTTTCACCTTCAAGACCTTAACTTATCTCTTCTTTCCCAGAACTCCCTATTGAGGCTTCTTACAGTCAAGGAGAGGGAACGGGCCCGAGCCACCTTCCTGGCACGGGGCCATGGGAGCACCATCAGTGAGGCAGAGTGCCACCATGCCCGGCACTCTTGGTTCTGTAAACGCCCTGCAGAGGCTCCTTCGTGCAATGTCAGGTCTGCTTCTCCCGGTCATGCCCCGCCACGCCCCTTTCTTTTTTCCACCTGAAGGTCCTCGGTGTAGCATGTGCTTCTTTCCCTCCCTTCGGCAGAAGATCTACCTATGAATTAGGTAGAGGTCAGCAATCCTACTGGTAGCACGCTGGGCCACCTCTGTCCTAAATTGTGTGCTGTGCTGCCCTATCTCAGAAAGCCTGGACAGGCATGGCTAGGTCCATGGGCTCACCGGAGTAGGGGAGGAGTCAGGGCTATTTGTTCTCCCACTCCTAACCTCATGTTCTTATGCCTGGCAGTATTAGCCATGTGGGTCCCATAGCAGACAGCAGCCCAGCCAGCAACAGCAGCAAGAGTCAGGATAAGGCCCTGCTGCCCGCAGAGCAGGCATCTAGGTAAGACGAAACTCCTCTTGCTGTCTGTGGCCTCCGTTGCCATCACATTCCTCATAAATAGAGGGAGGTGTTACCATTTCTATCCCAGAATAGCCAGTACCCACCCTAGAAACCGGGCTCCAAAAGGACACATTTGACCCCGGGTCTCTAGGGCCAGATAGCTGATCTGCTCGCTTTGTAGCATGACCAGCCCATAACCATGAGTCACAAGGCAGACTACCTTGAGTTTCATCTGGCCCAAAGCAAACTGCCCTTGGGAGTGGGCCCTATGTGCCTTCATGCTCTGTACGCAGCCTGGCAAACCTGTTCTCTCCCTTTGCAGATCTGTGGACTGGCCCACCTTCCTAAGAGAGAATGTCATCTACATCTTGGCTGCTCGTCCTAACAGCACAGCAATTCACCTGAAACCCCCAGGATAGTGCGGGGCACACAAGCTTGGTTCTGGGACGGTGGCACCCTCTTCCTCCTTCCCTTTCTCTGTCCTTTACCAGCCTCTGGCATGGAGACTCATGGGAATGGGACACTGCCAACATCTTATTTTGTCATTAAGCTTTATGGCACTGAAGCCGCCGCTCCTCTCACAACAGAGGCGGTATATGTCAATCCACTGAGAAGCCCCGAGAGCCATAGCGTCACCTGCTACTGGACCGCCTCCTTCCCTCACGTCACAAAACTACCTGCCACCCCATGTACATATATGTGCACATGCACATACAGCCACATACATGCCTAGATATCCATGCCTTCAAACTCCTGGTTCGCTTCTCAATGGAAAAGGACCAAAATCCCTTTGTGAAACTCCTGGTATAGATGAGATAGTCTCTTCTCACTCTTTTTATTGGCCAGTCCTTGTTTCCAATAGAAAGAGGGAACAGATCAAACTCCTGCCCCTCCAGGAGATGCTGAGAGGTCCCCTGCCCACACTGAAACTTCTTCAGTGATGAGCCACTGTTATTCCTAAGTGTGCTGTGGTATGCTGTGGTGGGAGAACACTTAAAAATCATCCCAATTCCTTATGATAGAAAAGGACAAAAGCTTGTTGATTCTTGACTAGAGAAAGTGGAGAGAGCCTCTCACAGGGACCCAGAATTCTAGGCACTTTTTAACCAGATCATCCAACTTCACAAGTCCTTAGAACAGGAAAGCCAAGGTGAGATTCCTGGTCCCTGTTTGTCAAATGGCATCACATGGTCTAAAGCCCTAGAGACCCAAGTGAAGCAGGTACACTGGCAAGCATCGCAGTCCTCTGTGCGAGATGCCTCAGCCTCTCTGGCTGCCTCGGAGGCCGAGGAGGACAGTCTCATGGAAGAGAAGAGAAAGCTCAGACTTTTCCTGCCTTCCAGCCTAACTCAGCCACAGACATAGAAACACGGCATTACATGGAACGGAAGCCAGCCTCTTACATAGCCTAAAGATATTCCTATCTGAAGAATCCCTAAGTGGTTGTGCTGAAAAAGAGATTTGTATCTCAACTGTCAAGAAGTCCTAGTCAGCATCAGAAGGGGGAAAGCTGCCCTTCTCCCATCGCCTTGGTTGCTACTTCTGTCAGCTGCTCACTCTATGTCTTCTCCTCTGTGCTAGGAACCAGGGCCAGCTTGAGAGGGCTCTGTGGACAGAGAGTGCTGCGAGCCTACCAAGTCTGGCCTGCAAGTTCGCTCAGCCCCATTTCCCAGCTCTGAGGCTTTCAAGTCAGTGCATGGTGTGTGTAAGCCCCAAGACCTAGGGTTCCAGGTTCTGGATTTCTTTTTCCATGACTTCGGCCTGGCCAGTTCTGACAACAAGCTCTTCAAGAGAGCTGAGCTGACTTGTGCAGAAGCGTGCACCATCTCCATTTCTGAAAGCACTCACTCTCAAGAGGATGGTTACAGAAGGAGCTTACCGCGCGGGCATCTGCAGCCAGGGCATCGCTAAGAGCCCTGCATGGTCTCTTTCTGTAGGAACTGCCTGACCTACAATCAGGGTATTAAACTGCTGGAGACAAATTATTTAGGACTAATACACACAGCTTTTAAAAACTACTACTTCAAGCTGGGCATGGTAGTACATACCCTTAATCCCAGTACTTGGGGAACAGAGGCAGGTAGGTCTCTATGAGTTGAAGGCCAGCCTTCAACTCTAAATAGCAAGTTCTGGACCAGCCAGGATTACATAAATGAGACTTAGTATCAAAAACAGTGAAAACTCCTCGGCCATGTTCCCAGGGCTGATCAGTAAGATGGCCCATTACTGAATGGAGTCAAAAACAAAAACAAAGCACAAAGCTCCTGGGCTCATGGACTGTGTCTGCAGCAGCCAGGCTTGGGGTTTTCCATTGAGAAGATTAAAGCATGTTAAATTTAAGGGCTCTTGCTCACTCTCCTGATGAGTCATCATCTATCTCTGGCTGTAGGCTGCTGAACCTCACAAGACATTTTGAACAGGCTTTGGGAACTGGACAGTGTTTTTCTGCTACTCCCCAGCTATGGACACTTGCTCCATGGTCCTTTACAGATCAATACCATGCTTACCACTTTGGAGCTGCTGTTTCTTGCTCCTGCTGCTGAATAGCAGAAGACCACAGGCCAAATCAGGCTGGCTGGGTCCTGAAGCTTGCAACAGACCAGGCCTGTTTGGGATCACATAGGACAGCTGGCCTCTTCTCCATAAGCATCTGTTGTACCAAATCGAGGGATCATTGCTCCGTAGTCCATTGTTACAGAAGCTCATCCCAAACCAATGTCCATAATCTCTCCTGAAGTCCCCTGCAGTGTATATAAAGGTGCACTTTGATCTACCTAGTTATAATCCCTTTCCAAGCCTTTCTATCACTGTGACTGTCTGAAATTCTGCCAAGTACAAAGATTAATGCCTGGCTCTGGTGAGGGTATGAGAAAGTGTTTTAAACTTTTCCATCTTGGCTGCCAAAAATTAAGATCAATGCTTTTCCCAACAATGTCCATCCTGAACTCCAACCAAGAAAGGCTTGGGTTACATATATGCTTCTCTAAAGACCACTTGCCCCAAGCCTGGTTCTCGTCCAGCAGTTCTCTTCCATGCATTCATAATTAAATAAGTGGACATCAGGATGACAGCAGGGACAGAGTTGCTGAGAGTGGCTTATCTCTGCATAACCTTTCCAGGTCTGTTCCTTGGCCTCCTCCCCTGAGGCCAACCGTCCCCAGCAAAACATTTAACAGGCACTCCTGTGGTATCCCAGGGGTGGAGCAGTTTCCTCACTCCTCGGTACTGATCCAACTGAAGTGCCCTTCCGTTGAGGATAGCTGCAGCAGAAGCCATGACTATATTGCCTCTTCCTCCCCCAGCCCAACCAGTGGGCTGGTGGGGTAGACACTTGCCTTTCTGGCCCTAGCACTCCCTATGGGAGGCCACCTGGACCTTGTTTAAATGGCCAAGTCTTGGAGTTGCCCCATTCCTATCACCAAAACAGAAAGCACAGAATTCAACTGCCTGGGAAGAGGGCACTTCACTGGGAAGTGAGTTCCAGGGTTGTCCCATGCCTTAGCCCAAAGCACAACAGTCATTACAGACATCTCAGTTTCCAAAAGTGCAGAAGATACTAGTGCTAAGAGAAAGGCTCAGAAGAAACTGGTAGGGGCCCATCTAACCATGACTACCCAAGAGTCAAAAGTAGGCAACCTTGGGGCACAAAACTTGAGCTGGAAGCAAGCTTTGGTATTCTGTGTCTCCTTCCAGCCAGCAGAGTAAAAATAACACACAGTCATGCACTGCATATGTATAAAAAGAGACACAGGTATATGGGGTCATTCAGAGACCAGAGCATGGATAATAGTGTCAGGTCTTGTCTGGATCAATGATTAAGAAGCCCAATTCCATTCTGGAAATCTATTCTGAGAACTGTGTCCTTCGGCAAGTTCTTTATAGTGCAAGCATCGAAGAGTGTGCTCTTACACAGGCTGAGACAGCTACCATGTTACTGGGCAGTATAACTTACAGGACCAGCATTGTGCGTGCCATCTGTTGTTGGCTGAAATGTCAGTATGTGGCACATGACTATTCTGTACTTGGCACTAAAAGGCAAAACAACCTTGATGCCAAAATTTCAGAGCATCCTGGCAGCACCTGCAACAATGGCCCCTTTCTAACCTGCCATTTACAGTGAAGTCAAATCATCATGTTCTCTTTGCCATCTGGGTTTAACTTGCTCACTATATCTCTCTTGGTCCTGGTTGCAGCCCAGACAACGGAGATCTTAAGTGGGCATGATCAGCATATGGTCTGGTTCCATAGCTCAGCCCTGGAATAGGGTGCGGCCGAGCATCCCTCGTGCTGTTTCTTGTCTGTTCCCGTTATTTTTGGCATCCTTATAAAGATGATAGGTTACAGAATTCCCCCTAGACCAACAGTAAAGAAAAGCTGCATGCCCTAATGGCCCACAGCATGGAGAAGAGTGTCAGGTCTTATCTAGACCAATGATTAAGAAGCCAAATTCCATTCCAGTTTATAATAGAAAGGGTTGGCCTTTCCCTATCCGTAATCAGCGAAGACCTTCAGGTCTAGCCTCCAATCATTAATGGATATCCTTGGTTTGTTTCCAGCCAAACAGACTGGGAGGGAGGCTCTGAGAGCCCATAAGTCACTGAGGATCTGAGGCCCTCTGGTTTCTCATGACCTCCCCGTGTAGTTTTCTGCTGAAGCTAATGCGACAGTAATCGGAGGGGAGTGACCCCGAGCCCCATACTCCTGCCTACAGCTGCATGCTCCCCCTGTGGCTCAGCCTTCACAGTGCTCCAGGCCGGAGCTCCCTGAGGCTGGGCACTGCAGAAACCATAATAAACAGATTGTGATGTTGTTTCTGCTGCTTGCTTCCTGTTGTTTTGGGGATCCTCCCATTTCTCTGGCAGTCCCATCACTGCCCAGTTCCTGGCCTGAGCATAAAGCAGCACACTGTAACTTTCAATCTGTCTTCAGCAGTATGTGCATGTGTGCATGCATGTGTGCACACATGCATGCGTGCTGCCTGTCAAAGCACTCTTCAAGAGACCTATTGCAGTGTAGTCCGGCACCTCCCCTTTCTGCTATTCAAAATAGACTCAGACAGGGAGCCAGGTTTGTAGACACATTGCAGAAGTTTTCACTTACACAGCTCTTCCACTCCATCATCCATGCTCTCTCCTCTAGGGTTTTCCCTTGGGGCAGGGAGTGTCCAGCAGGCTCCGGAAGTTTGGTGACACCACATGAGTTCCTTCTTGTCTCCAGACTCAGGGAAGTTGAGCATCAGTGTACCAAAGGGCATAAAAACTAGGTTCTGGCCTAGTAAGATGGCTTCAGAGAACAAAGGCACTTGCTACTAAGCCTGATGACCTCTGATCTCCACAGGTGTCTTGGCAGGCACATACAGAATAAATACGCAGTTTAAAGAATCCTGTATCTCTGTAAATAAGTTTCCCTTCTCTCCATTCATCAGTCCTAGCTGGGAATTTCATCCCTCCTAGAGCCTTTACTCTCACCAGCTGTCACTTGCTCTAAGGGCTTGCTGGAACCTCACCTCCACACAAGCTTTCACCTGTCCTGCTCTGGCTCAAGGACGTTCCCTCTGTCTCTCAAGAACGTCATTCCCCAAAGAGAAACAGTGCTACTCGATTCTCTGAACATCGAGTTAAACCCAGTGTTCTCCCCAACTCCACTTTTCCCAGGATTCCTTGGATCCAACTTTAGCAAACCAATTTCCTTGTCTGTAAAACTCCTGAAGAACAATCTCTGTCATGTCTGCCTTCTGAGATGATAGAAAAAAAAAACAGAATTATTTTGGCGAGGGAAGAGTGCAAGGCACTGAGTGAGCAGCCAGGATTGCTGTTCCCCCATGCTGTGTGATCCTCCACCCCCTGCTGTCCCCCGGCATAGCTGGAGGTACCGCAGTGGCCTCTGTCCACAGTGCTGAAGTCACAGCCGGCTGGAGACAGTCCGTCCTTTGTTCCCACTTTTAGTGAACATCAAACACAGAGGTTTCCAAGCTCAAAGGCTGCCCTCAAATTCAGAAAATGTCACAAAATGTTTTTATTTAACTTATTTCAAGTTTTCTTTTTTCTTTTTTTTTTTTTTTTCAAAACCATCATAGGCCAGAGATTAATCAACAGCTCAGGGGTAAAAAAGCTTGTGTTTTTAACCTGGTATAAGTGATCTATATGAGTTAGCTACCAACAAAGAAAAGAAATGTAACAACTAATGCAACCTAAGGCTACATGGAAAGAAGTCTACAGGGAGGCAAGCCATCTTGTTCATTCCGACACAAGATCTCTTGGAACAAGCCAATCAGAGTCAGGTAGCACAGACTGAAAACCTTGCATGGCTGGAATCAAATATGGCAGATTAAGAACCCATAACAGCACGAATCCTGGAGATGGTGGACATGAGGGGTGCACATGGATGACTTTTGGCAATAGGGCTTACAAAGCTGAAGGGCAGAGCTTAGAGGAAAGACGAACATTCTGAGAATACAAAGTTCTCCTCAATAAAAACCAAAGGACAACTGAATACAGGGAGGGCAGTGACTCCATCAAAACATGACAGAAGTAGTTCTGAGAGGGAGACACCTTACCAGGTACTGTCCTCCTGACGTTTGAGGTCCTGGTCAGCATTAAGAACCTTCTCATCCCTGAACCCAGCTGATCTGGAGATACATCTGTAAACTGAAGCAGTCACATGATGTTAAAGTTTAGGTATCAAGAAACCAAAACTTTAGTTCACTGGTGTAAGCTCTTGAAAGCTTTCCTTGAGAATCTTATGCAACATGCCCTCTGCTGGCCATTCCTAAAACTGCCATACCAATCTAATGTGGAAAAACAACTCAAACCCCAAAGGGTTTGGTAAGGTTAAAAGCTCACTGTAAGGTTAAAAGCTCAAGGAGATCCCAGCAAGTACCAGGAAGTTAGCTTGATGGTTAATGATAAGTCAGTGAAAAAGACAGGACAATGAGTTCAGGTGTCTAGCATTAAAATTAGGGTTCAACTGTGTCTAGGAAATAAGCTGAGGATGGATTCAAGAGATTCCTTCAGCCAAAATTATAACTAGAATCAGTATCTCAGGCAGATGCCAAAGGTGGGTCTCAGTGTGGGACCAACCCTATGTTCCTATGTCAGCACAAAGCATGTATGTATCACATGAGATGCTAAGGGTCTGACCACAAGAAGCATTTGTAGCAACTTTCTTATGCCCAGGCGAAACATCGGGTGATGAGGACCCAGTCACTGGAGAACACTGACCATGAATGCCACCCAGGGGACCAGTAGGAGAGGTGAGAAGCGGAGTATGGCAGTCTCTAGTTTCTTGGGGGTTGCTGGCTTTCACTGTGGTAACAGCAGATGGAGGAGCCTCGTTTCTCCTCAGGTGTTGCAGTCCCAGCTTCATATTAAAGCCTTCTCACACATCATACTGCCACATACAAATCATAGGTTCAGTTTGGGGAAAGAGGCAGCCCAAGAGCCAGCGCTGTTGCTGCACAGAGTTGACAGCTGTGGGGGTAGTCTTCCTTGCCTCCAGGATTCTACTAGCAACCAGGCCTGGCATCCTCCCACACCCAGATCTTAGCAACCATGAGAGCTCCTGGCAACTGCTGCCATGGTGACAAGACAGGGAACTAGGAACAGGCCAGGGGGGAGCACTTCCTCTAAAGGTTTTAGGATGTGTGCAAGACAGGGGCTCCCCCATACACAGTCTGGGAGGGGCATGTGCTCCTGCTTAAACTCCTCCTCACTGGCACCCACCCCCAACCACCTGCCCACAGGTTCCGGTTCCCTCTGGGTGAGGAAATGAGGGACACCTAGGGTTATGACGTCTCCATGAGGAGGGAGGACAAGCGGGGGTGTTCGGAGCCAACATGATCACAGATGCATACATACACTGGCAGAAATGGTGTCAATAGCCACATACTTCCCTCACTCTTCATCATGCAGTCACACGCCTGATACAGCCATTTATTTAATCATACATGTGCGCTGACACAAAATCACACATCTATAGCAAATGCAGAACCAGGCATACTACAACACAAGAATACTTACACAGATACACCCTTACAAACAAAATTATGATTACAACAGTAAATAACTCCCAGTCAGACACACACATTTGCAGTTGGACCCCATGCCCAGACAGCCCTGAACACAGTAAGAGTCAATGTGATTGAACGTTAATCACATGCCATGCTCGAAACTGAGACCACTGCATGAGTCACCTTAACTAACCCTAGAAAAGTCCTGTGGACCTGTACTGTTGCCTATAGCTCACTTGTCCAGAACAAATGAGGCACAGCTGCGGCAGACGGCCTAGAACAGTCAACAGGCTTACAGTCTATGCTGCAGTGTGCTCACTGATTCAGATGCCCTGGAAAGTGGGACAGAAGGTAACACTGGTGATACAGGTAGACAATGAAGCTTGGGCCACCACTCTTAAGGACACAAAACCTGCAGTCCCTGAAGTCCATGCCCACAGTTGAGCCAAGCCAGGTAAAGGTGTGTGGTTAAACTCTACCTCTGTGCTGGCAAAGGCAAGTCTGGGAGCAGCATGAGACAGGCCCAGGATCAGGAAGAAACATAGCTGTCTACAGTCAGGAGAAAGGACAGTGAGAGCCCCCAATCACGGGAGCCAACGCCGCTCCTGGCCCTCTCCCCATGATCCCGTCACCACGCTACGCCATTCCGTTCCCTCATCACTGCCTCATCCCTTCCTCCTCCTTCTTTCTCATCTGATTCCTCTGTCCTATCACTTTGTTCCTCCTAAAATCTCCTCCCCAGCCCTTCTCACCTCCTCTCAGCCCTCAGTTCCTCTTTGCCTCCCATCCTGTCTTCTGGCCCCCTCTCCAGTTCTCATCCCATCTCCTTCAACGGGTGCCTGTCAGTCCCGATCCTGCCCGCCCCGCCTCCCTCATGCATTGCTCCTCTGCCCCACTTCCTTTTCACCCTAATTCCGTTTCTTCTTTAAACGCAAATTCCTTTATACTTGGGAGTCCGTATGGAACACCAGGAAGAGACAGGTAGTTAAGGATATGTAGACCTCAAACCCCCAGACGGCTCTCCTGCTCTATTCTAGGGCCTAGGTTCTTACACCAAGCCTCAGTTTACAGTTCTATCTGGTTTGCATGGCCTCATAGGTATCTAAATCTATCTCTGGAAACTGCAAAGAATAAGGTGAGAGCATTTTCTCGGGCCTTTTCTTTGTCACCAAATCTCCCAAGAACCCCCTCTCCGTCTTCACCCCCAGATTACCCCTTCCAGCCCCCGCTCCCTCCAGCACAGATGGGCCTGGGAGACAGTAACGTGGGCGCCAAGCTCAGTGTCTGCTGGAGCGGCGGCTTCCGCCGGCGACGCCTCCGCAGCCCCGCCTGCTCTGAGTATCGGGGACACTGGGGCTGAGATTTAATGATTTACTAGGGGACTAGGGGGCCAGAGATGACAGCGTGTGAGAGTGTTGAGAGAGGATCATGAGAAGCTGAGGCAAAAGGTTAAAGGGAAAGCTATGCGTATTGCAGACAACAGAAACAGAGAGATGAATTAAGAATAAGACAAAAGAAAAAAAGATATAGAAGAAGACAGAATTGGGGTGAGGGAAAAGCGGGTATTACTGAGGGAGGAGGGGTTGGTGAGGAGGAAAGGCGGGTTATAAGGAGTCTGAATTGGACACTGCAGGCTCCAAGTGTGAGAAGTACCGCGAGCCAGCATGAAGGGCTGCAGAGCATGAAGGGCCACTCCTGAGTTACCCGTTACTAACGCAGAGAAGGGATCCCAAGGGCACTCAGACTATCAGCTAAGCCACGGGAGGTCAGCCCCAAGTCAAGACACGGTAAAGCCCAGCCAGGCCAGGTCAAGTTGGCTCACAATTTGACAAAAGACGGGTAAGAAGGGGTGAGCTTTCTGGCCCTGTTCCAGAAACTACACCCTCACACACACACACACACAACTCCTCTCCTTCCACTCTCCTAAATGAAGGAAAGAATGCCTGATGTCATCGCTAGCTGGTGAGTGCAGTTTTCCTATTAGGTTGTCTTTGAGGCCGCACTCGTTCCAGAAGATTCTCCCTTGATTCAAGCGATGGCCATCGCGTCTCATCGTCTCACGCTGGAGATTGGACTAATATAATTGCCCCCTCAGGCTTGAGTGGAAATCACAGGGATGAGCCAATAAAATCAAAGGGCGCCTGGGGTTGCCTCCCATGTCCCTTTCACCAATGACACGACTAGATGGAGAAGAGGCGTGGCTGATTGATCCCAGAGGGCACCAATCACACCCACACCAATCGCTGCCCGGAATGTGTGCGCGTGTGGCCGGGTGACAGGGGCGGAGAAGGGGTGGCAATCACCCGGACGCTCGTTGAGAGGTGTCCAATCACAGCAGAGCGTGAGCTGAGTGACGGGCAGATAGTGCAATGGGAAGCGCGGAGGCGGAGCCGTGGGGGCGGGCTCCCGGTCCCGCTGTCTGCGGCCGGCGGGCAGGCGACTCCTGTCCCGAGCGGAGGCGGCGGAGCCGGAGCCGGGGGAGGGGGCAGCGGCTGATAGAAGGACCGCGGCGGTGCCCGCAGCTCCTCACGGGTGAGGGCGCTGGGCGAGGACTCGGGGTCCCGGGCGTGGGGCGTCGAGAAGACAGGTCCTGGTATGGGGGTTGGGACACCGAGGGCCCACAGTCTCCTCTGCCTGAGGGGTGCGGGGCCTGGGAGCTCGGGGTCTGCCAGGTGCTGGGTGTCTGCGACGAGGGTCGGGGTGGGTCGGGTCGGGTTGGGTTGCGCCGGGCGGAGGCGTTTCTGAGCAGGCCAGCCAGCCAGCTGGGGTGACATCACCGACCCCCTCCCCCGCGCGAACCCCCTTCCTTCCTTTCCCCGCCGCGCCTTTTGTCCCGGCCAGGCTCGGTTCTGCCCCGCCCCTCCCCGCCCATCTGTGGGGGAGGAGACTCCCCGTCAGTGACTTCATTGAGTAGGTTCTTGGGGATTGGGCTTGGGTCCTCCCCAGAGAGGCGACAGGAGCTCACTGCCTCTCAGGCCCTCAGTAGCACACCTGTCACAGGTACACACACGCTGCCACTCAACAAGCACACAGTCACTTCCAGCCTCACTGTCACACAGCCATACAGCCACTCACATTCAGCCAGACTGCCGTACCTGAGAGCAGGTGGCTCCTGGACCCTCTCCCTGCACTCCGCACCTGGGGACCAGGTCCGGCTCCCGCGGCAGCAGACAGGCCTTGCTGGGCAAGGGCCTATGAGAATCTGAGGAGGTGGCTTCCAGAGCTACAGCGTCCCAAGCAGGCTCCGGTGGAGCACTCAGAGGTGAGGGGCTTGGCTGGGCATGTTTAAGCGCACAGTGCTGTCCTGCCCACCCTCAGCAGCACCCCCACTGCAGGCTCGAGGAGCTTTCCGGAGCTTCCCACACTTCTGGGGAGAAGACTTCTTAGCCAGCTTGATGTTTAAAATTCAGCTGGAGCCCTTAAAACTTCGAGCGTGGACGCTGAATGGGTTTGTAAAGTTTCGGTAAGTCCCTCCTGAGAAGGGCAGGTCAGATTCTTCCCATCAGCCATTCCCCTCGCTGCCTCCTCCCTTCCTCCCTCTCATCCTCATCTCATCCTGTTACATGCCGTTTGACCTCGTCTATACATTTGAATGAATTGCACTACATATCATTCATCTCTCTCAAACTCCTTGTTTCCACAAACATCTCCAATATTTCAGCTCTTCAGTTCCTCTCAACCCATCAGTAAGCTGTTTTCCATTTCAGCCATTTCCTGTTGTCACGTCTCCATCAGTATCCTCTCTCCTTCCCTGTACTTGACAGTCCCTCTTGCTAGTTGTCTTTTTTTTTTTCATTCCTATCTCTACCTTAACATACTCATTCTTCATCAAAGGCAGAGCCATGCCATGGGGCTCTTTTGTCATTCTACCACATGGCTTGTGGGGAGGGAGAGGGAAGTGGGGTGGAAAGAAGGAGGGAAAGGAGGCAGGTCCTGAGCATTTGCCCTGTGTCTGTAGAGGCAAGAGAATTATGGGTCTAGAATAGCTAGCAGATGGGTGGCAGAGAAGACGCTGACAGTGGTGAAGAGGTAAGGAAGGGACCTTAGAAGGTAGGTGGGTAAGCCGTGCTGCTTGCCCTCTACCCAGAAGCTGCTGGAGTTCCCTGGACACCCTGTTGCTGTTCTAGGTTTCTTCCAGTCCTGGGGAAAAGAAAGTGTGGGCTGAGACAAAGATGGCAGACCACCCCATCTCTCTCTTTCAGACTGCTTTTAATGCCGTTTCCGAAAATGGCTACCCTCCCCCAGATGCTCTTTCTTCCCTGCCTCCCCCAACTCCAGCCTCCCCCACAGACGTGACATGATGGTGTGGGGAAATGGGGGAGTACCCGCCTTTATGGTGCCTTCTCTTTGTCAGAGTGAGGTGACTCCCAGTACCGTGAGTCAACCCAGACACCTGCAGCAGGCCCTGTGGGGCAGGAACTAAGGTCACTCTCCTTGCCTACCTGGGGTCCTAGAGGTTCCCCCTCAACTGTCACAGCCCTCACTCCTGCCTGGACACCTTGTACACCTCACTACTGTGAAGCAGTCAGGGACAGAAAAGCAGGCCTCAGCTGTGGCTGCCAGCACATTATTAGAAAGACTCTGGTTCTCCCTGTTTTAACAAGGGTTGGCTCCACCTCAAAAAGGCTAAAGAATGGCACCTGACTACTCCTTCAAGTCCCTTCCCCTCCTCCCCTCCACAGGTGCTCTGATGGGAGCAGGTTAGGATGTAAGAATCAGCGCCCTGTGCTGACATCCTTGAACCCACTTAGAAGGGGAGTGTAAGCCCAGCACAGAGTCAGGTCCTACCCTGAAGAGCCTGGTAGAGGAGCGGCTTGCAGCAACAGTATTTAGGACATGGTGGTCAGTGTCCATCTGTCTTCTGGTTTCCGGGCTTTAAGAAGACCTTTTCCCTGATGCTTTTGTTCACTGCTGTTGGTACTTACACAGCACAGACAAGTATTCACACCCATCAGTGTGTAGATCTGGAAAATGAGTAAAGGCAACTGTTACCCTAGTTGGGGAAAGACAGTGCCCCCTTGCAAATGAGGGTGTAGAACAGCAGTTTCCACAGTGAGTCACTCTGTGATCTGAGTCACATGTGAAGCTTAGTGTAGTCTGGGGGCAAGGGCAGAGAGATCTAGGGTCCCCAATAGCAGAAAAGACTCCAGATTCCCATACCCTGATTCAGCTGACTGAAGACTGGAGCCTGTTCCCTGTCCAGCTGTCCTCAGCCTGGGCACCAGGCCTGAGGTGTGGCGTAGGAGAGACTATGAAGCTCAGGTGACCTCACTCAGAACACTGACCTTCTGTGTGAGTCTGTCAGTCCACAGTGCCATCTCACCCAGAAGGGCTTCTCCGGGGTCCTCAGGCTGGCCTGAGAGCCTGAGCTTCAGTCTCGCCCTACGAAGTTGGCCACAGTCTTCAGCCAGCAGGAAGCTGAGAAGGGAAGCAAAGAACTCCAGCATGTGAGAGCTGGAAGATATCATCTAGCCCAGAACTTTCACTTTACAGATGGGGAGACTGGGAATAGACATGACCTATTGAAGGTCATACAGATCATCATTTAAGGATTACAGGATCATCAGGAGTGGGGCTCAGCTGTAGAGAACAGGGCACCAAAGATTGGCCCTGGGTTCTTTCAGAAACAAGGAGCCCAGCACCGGTCCAGTGGCTGTGATGGGAAAAGATTATTACAAGATTCTTGGAATCCCATCTGGGGCCAACGAGGATGAGATCAAGAAAGCCTATCGGAAGATGGCCTTGAAGTACCACCCGGACAAGAACAAAGAACCCAATGCTGAGGAGAAGTTTAAGGAGATCGCTGAGGCCTATGATGTGCTGAGTGACCCTAAGAAACGGAGCCTATATGATCAGTATGGAGAAGAAGGTAAGAAGGTAGCAGGGTAGCCAGAATCTGGACACCTGTGTTTGTCTCGTGCCCTGGGGAAGCCAGTTCTCACAGCAGGGTTGAAAGACGCAAGTTTCCCTAGAGTAGCCCACTCACTACCTGGTCTCCACTCACTGTCCTTCCCATCTCTTTCATCCCCCACCCTTGTCCCCTTCTGGCCCTAGAGAGGCCTGGAGACTGAGCCAGAGGCCTCCCGCCTCCCCCCTCACTCCCCCACCTTCTTTCCTTCTCAGCCTTATTAGTCCTGCCTGAAGTTCCCACTGCTTCATTGGCTGATAGGAAAGGTTGGGGAGAGAGAGCCCATGACTCTCTGAGGCATTTACATTCATCAGCATAAAAGTCTGGCCCTGGAATAGCGGGGAATTAACTACTGGAGTTCCGAGTGAAAATGGTTGCTGCCACCATCCCCCAATCCCTGGCCAGCAGAACAGAAAAAGTTTGCCTTGGAGAGGAAATGGCAGGGTTCCAGGAGTGGAAGGGGAGATGTTGCTGGCATCTTACCCTGTCCCTAGGGCAGCTGGTGCCATGCACAGGGCGGGTAGCAGGAAAGGACCAAATAAAGCTTGTAAGAGGGTGGCTCCTCCCAGCACATCCCACGGGCATGATGTAGCTGCTAATTCTGGGCCTGCCCCTTGGGGCTGCCTGCCACCCGCCAGCCACAGGCACCTGTCAGGCTATATTAAGAGACATTGTCACAGCTGAGGACTCTCCTTCCTAGGAAGAACTGTCCTTCCCCTAACAACCTCCACCGCTCTTTCTCACCGTCCCCCTCTTCACCTTCCTAGCCTGTCCTCAGAATGAAACAGGCTACCGACGTACTATAGCTGACACATTGCCATGAGCAGGGGCTCAAGAGTGTTCTTTTTGTTCCGTCCTCACTTTGTGCTCTGCTCATCTCTGCCCTTCTCCCTGCGCCCTGCCTTCCCATCCCCCCTCTTTAGTCTCCATGCTGTGAGCTCATTCCGGTTTTCCCCTGATCATTCCTAGACTTGCCAATTCTCAGAGAGACCAGGCACCTGCCCAGATCCCTGGCATTGTCCGGTCTAAGGACAGCAGAGCAGAGCGGATGGGAAGTGTTGGGAGTGGGAAAGAAGGGAAGCAGTGCAGGCACCATGCCTCCCTGCGGCCTGTCTCAAAACTGCATTTAGCCCTGCGGTAGCCTAACCTTTGTTTAAGAAAGGAGGTGGGACAAGCTACCCAGAAACTTCCTCCCCCACCTCATCTATCACCAAGACCAAGTGAAGGCAACATCCAGATGTGTACCCTAGGCCACAACACTGAGTTCTGGTGTACGTCAGGTGCACTGTGGCTCAGGAAAGACCTCTGGGGAGGGAGAAGCAGCCCTGGAAAGTCAGTTATAGTCTGTCCACCCTGCCTCTTCCTCAACAGCCAGCCAAAACAATTGTGCAGAGTCTGTACAGCTCTGGCTTGGGACAAGTTGTTTTCTGCTTGAAGTGGGGTGGGTGGTAGAGCAGGAATCCCCACAGTGAGAATTACCTCCTGTTGTCATCATTCCAGTCCCCTGCTCTCTCACCAAGCTCTGCCTAGCTTCTTATCCTTGCTCCATAGCTATGCCTGCAACAGAAAGAACAGGCCCCAAGTCTTAGGAAAGGGGTTAAGAGGCAGCAGCCACAAGCCCCTGAATGCCTGCTACTTATTTGGCCTCTCTAATGAAACCCAAAACTATCATTGTGGTCTCATGAAATAAGAGGATAATGTAGGCCCAGGTTCCCAAGGCCAACTGAAATTTTAGATAAGAAGTCTCAAAGAGGGCTAAGAATATAACCTAGTGCTAGAGCACTTGCCTAGAGCACACAGAACCCTAGGTCCCACGAAGAAGCACTAAATAAATAAACAAGTAAGCCTTAATGAGAGGGCCCCCCTCCCCTGGGCCCTATCCCCGAAGCAGGACCAGTCTGTGTTAAGCCCCTCCACATCCCTCCTACTACTCCATCACACACAAATCAAAGCATCATCCCCTAAACAATACCCAGCTCCAGAGAGAGCAGCTGGGTCATCCCTTGCTTGTGCCAGCACCCTGACTTGCCATGGTCGCTCCACATTAGATGTGGGATGCCGAGTTGAGAGCTGGTCCATTGTAATCCGTGTCTGCACAATATGTGAGTGGCAGTCCCGAAAGCTGTGCAGTGCTAGTCAGAGTATGGAGATAACATAACTCATTGTTTTTCTAGAAAAATAGCTCCTCATTTCCATGTCAATTAGCTTTCTTAGTTTTTTTGTTGTTTTGTTTTGCTTTGAGACTTCTTGATTTCCAGGTTGAACAAAAAGTAGGAAAAGATGAAGCAGAATCAAAGTAGGCTTCCTCCTAGATTGTGTCCACACTTCCTTTAGGACAGGTCACTTATTATCCTCCTTTGTGGTCAAACCCTGTCTGTTTGTCTCTAGACCCATGTGTCTTGGGAAGTAGAGATTTGAGGGTCAGGTATGGCCTGTCCTATAATACAAAGCCAGCCACCCAAGCCTTTATGGTACATGTTTGGACTGTGAGTATGTGGAAATAATTACATAACAGAAATCACATTTTCTAAGCCCCCTAGTCCTGGCTTTCCCACTTTTTGGTTAACTCAGCTTGATGGACTCTCAAGATGCAGGTTGTTATGCTTTACTTTTTGAGACAAGGTCTCACTACATAGCCTAGACTAGCCTGGAACTCTCAATCTTCCTACCCATCTTCTGAGCAGTGAGATTACAGACATGTACTACCACAGCTAAATACATATTCCTAATTACGTATTCAACTGAGTGGAAATTAATCTTGTCCAAAGTTTTTCTTTTTCTGTTAGTCTAGCCCTGTCTGTGGGAGTTAAAGATTGCTTCTTTCTCTAGCCAGCAGTTCAGTGGGCAGAGGGAAGAGGCTGGGACAGGGCCAGGATGGACCACACTGCCCCTAACTTCTCTTCCCCTTTAGGCCTCAAGACCGGCGGCGGTACGTCAGGTGGCTCCAGTGGCGCCTTTCACTACACCTTTCATGGGGACCCTCATGCCACCTTTGCTTCCTTCTTTGGTGGCTCCAATCCCTTTGATATCTTCTTTGCTAGCAGTCGCTCTACTCGACCCTTCAGCGGCTTTGACCCAGATGACATGGACGTGGATGAAGATGAGGACCCATTTGGTGCCTTTGGCCGCTTTGGCTTCAATGGGCTGAGCAGGGGTCCAAGGCGAGCCCCAGAACCACTGTACCCCCGGCGCAAGGTGCAGGACCCCCCTGTGGTGCATGAGCTGCGGGTGTCCCTGGAGGAGATCTACCATGGCTCCACCAAGCGTATGAAGATCACGAGACGGCGCCTTAACCCTGATGGGCGAACTGTGCGCACCGAGGACAAAATCCTGCACATCGTCATCAAGCGTGGCTGGAAGGAAGGCACCAAGATCACCTTCCCCAAAGAAGGCGATGCCACACCTGACAACATCCCAGCCGACATTGTCTTCGTGCTCAAAGACAAGCCTCATGCACACTTCCGCCGTGATGGCACCAATGTCCTCTACAGTGCACTGATCAGCCTCAAGGAGGTAGGGGGTGTGTCTGTCTGTCTGTCTGTCTGTCTGTCTCTTGGAGGGTGATAGGAAGCATTTCCTTCCTTTCCTTTCTGGCATATTCTTTTTCTATGTAACTCCTTCTCCTCCCTCTTCACGCTTTACCTACTTTCCCCTCACTCTCTGCCTTGTTTTCCCCAGGCGCTCTGTGGCTGCACCGTGAACATTCCCACCATTGATGGTCGAGTGATCCCTTTACCCTGCAACGATGTCATCAAGCCAGGCACCGTGAAGAGACTCCGTGGGGAAGGTCTTCCCTTCCCCAAGGTGCCCACTCAGCGGGGAGACCTCATTGTTGAGTTCAAAGTTCGATTCCCAGACAGATTAACACCACAGACGCGGCAGATCCTTAAGCAGCATCTACCCTGCTCCTAGGCTCTACCCTGGCCAGTCTTGAGCCTACCACAGCAATACCCCACACTCACCCCAACTCATGTGGACCCGCCTGGATGTTCACCGGACACTGGCACTTTTCTAAAATGAAAAAAAAAAAAAAGAAAAAGAAAAAAAAAAACCAAAAAAAAAAAAAAGCCACTGAATTTTCAGGAAAATGTTCCTGTCCCCAATCCCTTTCAGAGCTGGGCTGCTTTGGGGGAATTGGAGGGAGGTGGGGAAAGCTAGCCCAGACCAGGGGTCAATTTTCTGTCACTAGCTTTGAATCCAGTTCCCACTGCAGTGGCTGAAGAGTGACTTGAGTGCTACTTGAAGATATAGATTCCTTGTCCATGCCTGTAAATAGCATGTCCTCCACCCCTTTCAGCCTTGCTAACACCCTTCCTCTCCCTTCCCTTTGGCTTCCTCCTGTTTCTGAAGAAAGGATAGGAAGGGTACCGCTTCCTACCCTGGCCCCGGGTGTGCAGTGTCCAAGGCTACCACACCAGTATTCATGCACATGAAGCACTTGCCTAAAGTCGCCTGTGTCTCTGGGAGACAAGAGAGGAGCGGAGATAGGGAGGGAAGAGAACAAGGCCATCCACTGAGCACGAGACACTTTTCATTTGGGGCAGGGAGGTGAGTGAACACTCAGGAGCCTCCACAACTGCTGCCCTGCCTCCAGCCCACAGAGTTGGAGAATCTGTCTCCCCAGCTAAGGACGGTTCAAGGGTAGAGAAAAGAAAAAGGGGCTGAACCATCACAGCCTTGAGGTGGGGCAGGACCCATCTTCCCACCATCATCAGGAAGGAAAAGGGCTTTGGGGTCAGGTGGCAGCTATTCCCCACCAAGAGATTCAGGATCACAGGTTTCTCCCCACATCTCTGAACTCAGGGCGTAGCCACCCCAAACTTCCAAACCCCACTTTTGTGATATGTGAAGCTACTTATTTCTTACCTTTCTTGGAGGCTGTGTCAGAAGATTCCAGCCCCCTCTGCTGGTGTGACCCTCACCCCACTCCCACAGTTGTAGAAAAGTCACACAGTGAAGGAGTTGGGAGAAAACTGCTTCAGTGGGTCCCGGGGTGGGGTCTTTAGGGTCTCTCACTTTGACAAGCCCCTGAATGTTTTTATAGTAGTTTTTTTGTATTTTTTTTGTAATGACAGTATTATGAAAAGAAATAAAGTATTTTAAAAAATATGGCCTCTGAGCAGGAGCAGTGACCCTGGGATTCAGGTAGGAATGTAGTGGCACTGTCAGCCTCTTTCCAGAGCCTGATCACCTCAGAAATGCCAAGCAACCTCAGTATAAGCTGAAGCTGACCTCTTCTGCTCTGACTTCTTAGAAATCTAGAACATATACCCCAAACAAGAAAGCTAGAAGCCACAGGCCAGCTGTCTTCAAAAAAGATACCCTTGGTGGTGAAAATCAGAGCCTAGCCTTTCCAGAAGCTGTGTCAACAGGAGATCTAACAGATTCATCTAAACATTCTCTTTGAATTACATTTTATTCTTCAGAGGGGATGGAGGACTTCCTAACTGATGAGAGTAGGCACAGTCCCAAAGACAAAATTTGGCCACCAAGTGGGCTGGATCAATGGCTCAGAAGAGCACTTCCTGTTTTTACAGAGGAGCCAAGCTCAGTCCCCAGGACACACACCAGGCAGCTCACTTTTGCTCAGGGGAACCCCCAAGGTCTGGCCTCCTCAGGAACCTGCACTGTGTGTGTGATTTTTGTAGTGACAGAACTATGGCACCATTTGCTCATTCTGTATGACAGGTCTTTAGACCTGGCTGCCCTGGACCTTGAACCACCACTTAGCTTCTGACACCACTCAGCTAGCTCACTGCTCAAGACCAGGGCTAGGACTTGGGAGCTGCAGCCTCCTTGCACCTCACTTCTCCTTGGCCTCTGCTGGATTATCAATGAATTTCCAAATCTCCAATAGCCTTCTAAGGAGAAGACTGGAAGGCTGCCCCCTTGGTGATGCGTCCCTCAACCTCTCTCCTCTTCATCTTCTGCTTCCAAGTTCTGCCCATCCACAGCTGCACACATCACATGGTGTCCTCTTGTCACCTGGACCTGTCCTCCTGCTGGGTAACTCCAGACTGCCTCTTGTCCCTGCTCCTATACAGTCTGTCCCTGATACCATGAGGGAAAAAAAAAATGCATGCTCTTTCTTGAATTGAGGGTCCCCTTTGAGCCACAGCCCATAGAGTCTCAGGTCTCTGGACTTTCCTGCTCACTGATGAGGACAGGCACTGGGAACCAAGCACGGGACCTTAAATGCTCTAGGCAAGTGCTGTCCCTCTTAACTATACCCTTAGCCTTGGCACTGATTTTTGTTGTTCTTGAGACAAGATTTCTCTGTGTGGCCCTGGGTATCCAGACCTCACTATGTAGAGCAGGATAGCTTCAAAGTCAAAGACATCTTCCTGTCTCTGCTTCCTGAGTGCTAGGATTAAAGGTTCATGCCACCAACATCTGGGAGTGGAACTGAAATTTTTATTTTATTTTATTTTAGCTTTTTGAGACAGTTTCTCTGTGTAGCCCTAGCTGTCCTGGACTTGTTTTGTAGACCAGGCTGGCCTTGAACTCAGTGCTAGGATTAAAGGTGTGCACCACCACGCCCAGCGGGACTGAATTTTTAGTGAGCATATTTGCCAATCTGTCTGAGGGTTTCTTTGAAGGAGCTGAACAGTGTTCTTTAGCTTTAAGGATCTGAAGCACAGCTGCTAAGAAGGGAGACTGGAGAAGGAACCTCAGCTGGGCTCTGTCACCTGAACCATTATGGATTCAAATGGCTTCAGAAGTAAGCTCCACCTCTCTCCTACACTCCAGTCATATCATTTTGGTTTTTAGTACAATGCTTAATGCCTGAGTCAAGAAAGGAAAACTTCAAAGAGATGGTTAGACAATGTTAGAGTGAGAGTACTAAAGTTCCAGTTCCTAAGCAGCTATTACACTTTTCAGGGGTAGGACTGGAGATTTGGCTCAGCACTTAAGAGCACTGGTTGATCTTCCAAGGTTCAAGGTGGCTCACAGTTGTCTGTAGCTTCAATTATAGGTGATTGTATGCCATCTTCTGGCTTCCTTAGACACTGCATGAAGGTGGTACACAGTCATACATTCAAGGAAAAACTCTCATAAGAAAGTAAAATATGCCAGGTGGTGGTAGTGGTGGCGGCGGCGGTAGCGCACACCTTTGATCCCAGCATTCAGGAGGCAGAGGCACTCAGATCTCTAAGTTGGAGGGCATCTGGTCTACAGAGTATGTCTGAGGACAGCTAGGGATACACAGAGAAACCATGTCTCAAAAAAACAAAGGGGAGCGAAAAAGTAAAATACATAAAAAGATCTGCTGTAAAGAAATTTATTGTACACAGATGGAGACACACACACACAGAGAAAGAGTGATAGAGCTGGGGGGGGGGAGTTACCCTAGGCACAGGGAAGGGAAGGGAAGAGAAGAGAAACTGAAGCAGAGGAGAGTGTGCAGTGATGGGCCAGTCCTTTATATCTGGTATACAGATGAGGTACACATCTGAATGCACCCTAGAAGCAGGCTATTGGCTTGTGAGCTAATATTACAGTGTCAAGTTTTTAAATCAACAAATAGAAACTTTGGAGTTGAAGAATACAACTGAAATGAAATTTTGATAGTAATATGAACCAATTAGAAAGATAGACAAAAATCAGTAAACTTAAAAATAAGTCAAAGGAATTATTCAATTTGAGAATCAGAGAGAAAAAATAAAAATGGTGAAGAAAGCCTTTAATATTTGTGAAACACCACCAAGCAAACATAAATAATGAAAGTTCCAGCAACAGGTAAAAAATATGCAAAACCAAGGGCTTGATACCCTAGCACTAGGAAATGAAAGGGGAAGAAAAGGAAGCGGAAAAAGAAGGAAATGATAAGAGACCTTAGTACTCTGTACACCCAAACTGCTCAGTAATGGAGATCACTGGCAAGTGTTTGCTAGCCAAAGTGTTTGTTGTGAGAGGCTCTATTCCACCCCAGCAGGAGGGAAAAACAAAAAACAAAACAAACAAACAAAAAAATATTTCAGGTGGGTGTGGAAAACAGATCACATCTAACTTCAGTAGGTTAGGACCTGACTGTAATCAGAAGCCATGCAGATCAAAAAGCACTAGTGATATAATAAAAGTGTTAGAGGGGAAATTCTATACCCAGAAAAACTACCTATCAAAATGAAGGAGACATGGTGATGCTTTTCTGTAGTCCCTGAAATGAAGAGACTAAGTCAGAAAGACTATGAATTCCAGTTCACCTTGGGCTAGATAGCAAGTTTGAGGGAAAGTCTAGTGGACAGACACTGACAAAAACAGGTAGCTGGGCGATGGTGGCTCACGCCTTTAATCTCAGCCCTTCAGAGGCAGAAGCAAACAAATCTCTGAGAAAAGCCAGGACTACACAGAGAAACTCTGTCTCAAAAAACCAAAAAGTAAAAAAATAAAAATAAAAAGCAAAAAACAGGTAGCACACACCTTCGATCCCAGCACTCAGGAGGCAGAGGTAGGTGGTTATCTGGATGTTCAAGGCCAGCTTGATCTACTTAGTGAGATTCAAGACAGCTGGGGCTACACAGTGAGACTCTGTCTCAAAGAAAACACTAAAGGAGAATTCAAGACATCCCTAGGTAAAGACTGAGAAAATCACCAGCAAATGCCCTGAAATTCCTAAAGGTAGTCCTTCAGGCCAACATAAAGGACATAAAGGAGACTAAGCAGGAACCCAAATATTATGCAGAAATAAAGAGGACTAGTAAAAGTAATTACAAAGATAAAAACAAAAGTGTGTACAAATATTTTTATTTGTATTTTTTTTTATCTTACCCACATTACAGCTCACAAGGCTTGTAACTCCAGTCCCAGAAGAACCAACACCCTCTTCCACTCACCTGGGCAGTGCACACTAAATCTAAGAAATTTTTAGAGAAAAAATACTCCTGCATAAATCAGTACTTCAAATATGAGTTGATGTGTACACATTCTAAAAAATAATATTTTATGCCCAAAAGGACACATGTATATGTGCACACACATAAACAAAATATGCATAAATATACAACAACGTACATAAAACTGGAAAAAATTAAGAGAAAATTAAATATTAAAAGAGAAGAGAACCATATGCTCTGCATAGAGACAATGAGAAGGTCCCAAGGGCAGTACCCAGCCCTCAGAGATCCTATCCTGTGAAAACAAAGCTCATTTGAAAGAAGACAGCCTGAACTAAGAATGCCACCAGTGGCTGTTTGCTGGAAAATAACTAAAATAACTACGTAAGGATGTGTTTTTCTGAGTTTAGTTCCAAGGTGCCCAGAGCGCTGCAGCTGGCACAGGGCTGGACTGCATCTCCACAGGCAGCAGAGTCAGCAGTAAGAAAGAAAGTGCTTGGAAAGAGTGCTTGGTAGCAGAGACCCTGTTGGCAGGGCTGAAGTGGAATCAAAAGTTAACTGAGAACAAGGAACCCATCAGATCTCTAAAAGAGCTTTACGAGAAAAGGAGGGCAAGCCACATGGCTCCATGGGAAATGGTACTACCTGCCAAGACTGACAACCTGAGTTCAACATCTGGGATCCTCATGGTGGAAAAAGAGGACAAATTCCTGCAAACTGTCCTCTGTCCACACATGTGCCATGGCATTTGTGCCCACACATGTACTGAAGTAAATAAACAGATGTAATTAAATATCATTAATGTAAGAGTAGATAGGGAAGGAGGTTAGTGACAGTACATAGGCAAGGGCGAAGTGGACTTTGTGACAGAGACTGGAGCTACCGTTCTTGCAGTGCATGAAAGATGAAGAGAGAAGCCAACTAACAATGGGGCAAAATTACAAATGAAGCTCAGGTAGAGTATAGCATGGAAGCCGGGCCTCTGGGGATTCCCACGCCTCTATAGCCATCGATGTGGTTTCCATTGTGTGTATCTGACAGGTTCAAAAACAGGCTAGTGTTGAACAGGATCACACACAGACTGTCAATTGGGTTTTGAGAAGGTCTGGTCACAGAATGGAAGCCAAGGAAGCCAGGGAGACTCAGGCAGAGGAACTGGGGAGCCCAGGGACACCACAGAAGCAGAGAAGCTGGGGAGCCTGGGGACACAGCAGAAGCAGCATTTTTCCTAACCTCCCAAACAGCAGGCTAGCTTTTACCCTTGCTTCATCAGATTCTCCCAGCAGGAAACTTGCTCCAAGCTGCCTTCAGCAAGAATCTTTCCCACATGGCTGCAAAACATTGGCAGTGCCTGCTGCAGACAGGGGCAGAATGGGTACAGGAAGACCTCACAAGTCTGAGAGGCCAGTCACATTCTCCCATCATTAATTCATGATAGTTCTTTTACTCTTCATGCCAAAGAATTCTTTCAATCTCTACCCGTCATCTCAATCCCACCTGCCCTAGGGCTCTAGACTGGCATAGGTCATGCAGAGAAGAAGGGTACAAAAGAGATTATTGAATACCAATCCCCATCACCATCCCCATCCCATTCCCAAGAGCAAGCGAGTCTTGAGTCTCATAAGTTGTTTTCTGGCAAGCTCTCTCCAAGGCTTAGTCACATGTGATGGAGATGGAGCAAGGAAGAGCTGTACAGAAGCTGCCTAAAACAGTCTTTTGTGTGAGGCACTAGGGAACTAGAGACCAATGACAACTAATGGGCTCAGTTATGCAATAACATTGTGTATGTCAAAGCACTTTCTTGTCCATTATCCCATATGCTCATTGAAAACATCCTGTGAGGGACACAGGCCAAGTATCTCAAGGAAGAATTGTCCAAAATCAAGACTCAGAAAGCTGGTCTTGGGGTGTTTGTTCTACTGCATCTCACACTGCCACCTGGTGGGCATTCATCAGCCATTTTCAGGGATAAGCAGAACCATAATTTTCTGGTGTTCTGGTTGCTAGTTTCTTTAGTTTCCTCACTGAAAAGTGTTTTGCTGACAGAAATGAGCTCTAGCAATGAACATTCTCAAAGACTGTGGGCCCTGAAGAGAGGGAACTAGCTAACCCTTGAGAGCTTTGAGCTGAACAGGTAGACCCTTAGCAATAAATGCCTACTTGCTGTGTATTTTCCCCTCTGCACTGACACTGAAGGACAAGAAATAAAAGAGAAGGATCATGATAGCAAGGGTTTCACCAAGGTATGCTTTCTCTCACAGTTGTGCAGGGATGAAGCCACAATGTCAATCCAAAGGGTCAAGAACAGGATCACCAAGAAGTCCTTCAGTATGCAACATCCAATATGTTTGCCATATATAAACAGTTACAGATCCACAAATTCAAGAAGGCCTTCAACAAGACTGACCAAAACAGATGATTTCATTGACAGAGCAGGTTCACATGATATTCTGGCATCACTGGAGAAAACCCCAGCTGATAAGTATCTGGATGCTGTGATGAATGAAGCTATGTTTGCTGAATGGCACACACAGATTCTGAAAATGACATCAGAAATGCTTTAGCTTGCTGTGATAAAGATTGGTAGAAGCTGAAGAGATGATTCCAAAGTTAAGAGTAATGACTGCTCTTCCAATAGACCCAGGATCAAGTCCTGCACCCATATCTGTAACTTCAGTTTCAGGGGATTCAATCCCATTTCTGACTTCCTTGGACACCAGGCAGGGATGTGGTACACAGACATGCATGCAAGCAAAACATCATACATGTAAAATAAAATGTAGAAAAGAGGATGAAGAGGCACCAAAAACTGGCACCATTCAGGATTGCCTGAGCTGATGACAAACATGAGCCGTCAGCTTTGGATAGCAAATTGGATCAGTAGTACATAGAAGTGCATACCGACGAACTGGGGAATTCCAGCTACACTGAGCTCATACATATCCTTACACGTGGCGCAAATGACAAAGGTAACTAAAAAGAACTTCCAATTCCAGCCAATCATTCCTTGTTGCCACTTTGTGCATTTCTGGGATCTTTTTTCTCTTAGCCTCCCTTGCATGCCCTTATATTACAGTTTTTTATTATGTACTTACTGCCAGTTGAGCACGTATGTATGTTTACAATTAGACTGAACGAGACTGTCATTTCCAGAACAGAAAATGTGGTGACTAAACTTAACAGTGGTCTCATCGCTCCCAAATAACAATTCACACAAAACCAATATGGTTTTTCTATCCATAATTTTCTCTGAAAAACTATAATTATCCACAATAACAAATTTTATGGGGGAAAAAAGAGATAAAAGGAAAGGCTCAGGGCCAATTCTCATTCTTTTTTGTTTAGGTAAACTATAGACATTCACCATGTATGAATAATGTGGTTTTCTACATTTAATTAATGAATTTGTAGTTTTTCTCTGCAATTCAAAGTTTGAACACACCAGGCAGTAGTGGCACACTCCTTTAACTCCAGCATTTGGGAGGCAGAGGCAGGCGGATGTCTGAGTTCTAGACCGGCCTGGTCTACAGAGAGAGTTCCAGGACATCCAGGGCTACACAGAGAAACCTTGTCTGGGGTGGGTATGAGGGGAAACAAGAAAAACAAAGTTTGAAGATGTTGAACTTGTACACATTTATTCTTCTTTGAACCTATAGTCCCACCTACTCAAGAGGCTGAGGGAGAAGTACTATTTTAGCTCAACAGTGTGAGGACAATACCAAACACACACACACACTCCAGCTAATCTCTATGGATCCTAGGCTAGCTCAGTTTACACAGCAGGTTCTATGCCAGTAGGACTACATAAAAAAAAATCTAAAAGATGAAAAGTTAGGAATGATGATTCATTCCTGTAATGGGTTTGAGGCCAATCTAGCATATATAGTGAGTTCCAAAATAGTTACCATGGCAAAGGGCCTGTCAATATAAATATAATGGGGGGGGGTGAAGAAAGGATGAAAGGGAAGATGGCAAAATTCTCCTATATTCCCACATTTGTCTCACACTTGTGAGGATATGAACTGGTGTCATGGAAATCATTGTAGAGGTTTCACAAAATACAAACAAAAACCCCTAAAACTAAAAAAAGAACTACCATATAACTTATACTCAGCAATACCACTCCTGGGCATATATACAAATGGCTCTATAGCCTACCTAATAGATACTTGCACCTTCACATTTTTTGTTTTTGGCTTTTTGTGAGTTTTTTCCTCCTGCTCTACTCACAGTAGCTAGAACAAGAAATCAGCCTAAGTATTCACTGCCAAAAAAAAATGGATAATGAAAATGTGATACATAGTGTACTGGCTGGTTTTGTGTGTCAACTTGACACAAGCTAGAGCCATTCAGAGAGGAAGGAGCCTCACTTGATAAATGCCTCCATGAGATCCAGCTGTAAGGCATTTTCTCAATTAGTTACTCAATGGGGGAAAGGGCCCAGCCCATGATTGGTGGTGCCATACCTGGGCTGGTGGTCCTGGGTTCTGTAAGAGGTAGGCTGACCAAGCCATGGGAAGCAAGCCAATGAGCAGTACCTCTCCACAGCCTCTCCATCAGCTCCTGCCCCAAAATTCCAGCCCTGCTTGAGTTCCTGTCTTGACTTCCTCCAATGACGGATTGTGATCTGGAAGTATAAGTATAAACACTTTCAACCCCAACTTGTTTTTTGATGATAGTGATTCATCACAGTAATGGAAACCCTGAGTAAGACATATACACAATAGTTTTATTCATTCATAAAGAAAAAATATACAAATATGCATGCACTGGAAAGTGGAAAGAAATGGAAAATATACGTATTGAGGTAACCCAAGCTGTGCTGGTTAGTTTTATGTCAACCTGGCACAAGTTAAAGTCATCTGGGGAAGGGGACCTCAGTTAAGAAAATGCCACCATCAGATTGGCCTGTTGGCAAGACCATAGTGCATCTTTGTAACTGGTGATTAATGTTAGAGGGCCCAGGCCACTGTGCACTATGCAGGGGTTGGTGGTCCCGAGTACTGTAAGAAATCAGGCGGAGCAAGCCGTGAGGAGCAAGCCATAAGCAGCACTCTTCCATGGCCTCTGCATCAGTTCCTGGCTCCAGGTTCTGCCTTGAGTTTCTACCCCAACTTCCCTCAACTGATGAACTATGATGTGGAAGTAAAAGTTGGAATAAGCCTCTTCTTCCCCAAATTTATTTTGGGTACGGTATTCCACCACAGCAATAAAAATCCTAAGATATAGGCTCAGAATGAAAAATACATGTTCTCTCTTGTATGCAGAGCCTAGCTTCTAATTTTCCTGTATGTGTATTTATGTAAGAGTGAGTGTAGGAGATCAGGAAAGTAGAAAGGATCCCTTGAGAGAGGAAAAAGAGATTCAATTAAAAAAGATAGAAAGATAACAGAACATGTGATGTGAATGTGAAATGGGATATTATATGGGACAGAAGTGTAGTGGTATAAGGAGACAGCAAAGAAAAAGGGATTGGGATGAGAAAAACCAAAATTAGTACTATGAAAATGCCATTAAAAATAGATTGTGCTAGGGATGAAATTAAAACATATCAAGCACACAGGAACACACACAATATACTATATACCAGGTATTGTTCTAAATACACACATTCATTTAATCCTAAAAATGGAGGCAATAGGCTGAATATGGTGGTGTACACCTTGCCTGTCTCAAAACTAACAACAAAACATGAGGGACTAAGTTGACTGATCGAGGTTTCATGGACAGAGAGTCGGATAACATGGTTCAAAGTTAAAAATGCATGTCCTAAAGCACACAAACTTCTGATCATGGCCATCAAAAGCAGAGCACTGAGACTCCACTGTCTGAGAAGAGCTGTCCAATAAAGGTAACATTTTGGCCCTAAGCTCCAGGAGGCAGCTCCATGTGGGAGTTGAGGTTCTATGTTCTATGATGTAGTGATGACCTCAATAAACTGCCACTAGGCTGAAGAAAATGGAATGGCTGCTAGAAGACCTGCTTAGGGATAAGGGAGATATGGGTCTTCTCCAAGGCCAGCTGACCCATGCTCTGGCCTGCAGACACTGCAGCAGCAGCATCTGTCTCCAGAGTCCAGGGAATCTGGTGATACTATTCTTGTTCATGGTTTGGCAGATCCGAAGATGGTGGCAGCTTGGGAGATGGCAACAGTTTCAGCCCTGGTGTTCTGGCAACATAATGATGCAAGGCAAGGTAGATGACCACTGACCTTGCATATGGGACAGGGTAACTACTAAAATGATATGTGAGGTCAAATGGAAGATCCTTGTTATGGATGTGCACACAGATAAGGGACTATAAGCCTATGGCTTAGTGACTGGGTGAGTGATCAGTGACATAGGTTTGAAAAGCAAGTGAGTACTCACTGCCCCTAGGGTACACGAGGAAATGCTGATCTCTAAATGAAAACTGGCTCTGACATTAACAATGGATGAACAGCCTGGTAAGTAGCCACTTACCAGAGCTGTAAGGCAAGTGAGCTGCATGTAGAACATGGACTAATGAAAGTGTGACACATCACATATCTCTAAAGAGCTGTCATACCTAATAGTACCATGCTCTATTCCCTAGGGCCTACAACTTCTACATCATTTGACCATTCTTGATTGCCTGTGGAAGCAAAAATCAGAGGAGGAAGAGGAAGATGGGGAAGAAAAGGAAGAATTATCTCTGGATCCACAAAAACCATATTCTCCTTCCAAAGACCCTCCTATTGGAAATCAACTCACTGCAGCCCCAGCCCAGCCATCCTGTAGTTTTGAGGGCCTCCCCAAGGCCACAGAGCCACAAGAACAAGTGCTTGCACAACCCTCAAGCCCTTCCAGATCTTTCCCTACCTTCCAGATCCTGACCAACCTGCCTGTGAGAAACAAGATAGCTTCAGGGAGGTCCCTGCAGCAGAGAAAAAGCCAGCTCTTCTGGGGTCTTCCCTCTCTGCACAGTGAGTCCTTGGAGACTATTTTCCTGAGCTCAGAAGGCCCCTCTCCACGAAAGCTATCTATTTGTCCTTCTGTCTTCTTCAACAAGGTTGCCTTCCTGCCTGTGTACAAACCGTTGTTTCCCTCTTATCACTCCTCAACTTGCTATCCTACCCCTGAAGCCCATATGATGGAAGATCTGGAAGGAACAGCACCTAGTTCTCAATCTTCCCCTCCTATTCCACTAGTGTCCTCCAATCTTAAGCCTTTGCCTATGGCCTGCAAAGGGATTATATCTGACACCAAGGCACACACACAGTGGTTTTCACACAACAACGAGGTTTCCTGTGTCTCTGAGAGTCGAGCTCTGTACCCACAGCCTCAACTCCAAAACATCAGACCCTCCACATTCTTATGTTCTTCTGAGGCCTGGAGAGAGATGTCAGGGGACCCCAACCTCCCACACAACCCAGAATCACCTTCTGTCTCTCTGTCATATCCTTCTAATCCCCAGGAAGTCCTAAATAGGTTTAAGGCGCCATGGATAACCATGAAAAATGAACACCCAAAAGCCTCTGAATATATAATGCCAACTGCAAGCCCACACCCAACTTGCCTGACAAAATGCCAGAGAGTCAACCCTATTGGAGACCTGTCTGGATTGAAAGCTCTCTGGGAAACCACAGTGCAAAAAGAGAACCCTCGGAGCTATGAGATTCCAATCTTGGCCCCTTGTCAATTCACAGTACCCATGACTGAACCTCAAGGTACTGACCTTCCAGGAACTCCCCCTAGATATGAAACTCAGAGGAGATACATAGTATATAAAGACAATCCCCAAGCTTTTGATCCCTTAATGTCAGTCTCCTACCAACCATCAGATTCTCTGTCAGAAGTAAAACATATTAACCCCAAAGGAAGACTGTCTGCATCTAAGGACTTCTGGGGAAACATAGGATACAAAGGGAACCCATCTGTTTCTAAGTCTCCAGTGTCAGACCCCTCTCCTCTAGATACCCTGTCAGGATACCAGAAAGAGAGTCCCCTAGAGGACCTGTCTGGATATGAGGCCAAATGGCAATGCAGAGAAAACTCAGGCAATCTCTGGGCCTTTAAAACTCCAACCTTGAATAACTTCAACATGGGTTTCTATGAAACCACCCCTGAAAGTGTCCCATTGGGATCTAAGACTCACTTGAAGGGTAGACCTAGTACAAAAAATTCCTGTGTCTATGCAGACCTAGTTTCATCTCCTAGCCTTCCCTCTGCCTCTCTGCCAGACTTTGCAATAATGGGGCCCCAAAGAGTCTTGTCAGAACCTAAAGCTTTATGGGAGACAAAGGAGCAGAGAAAACATCTCTGGGTGGCTGACTCCCCACATCCTGCCCACATACCACCTCTAGTGCCACAAAGAATCAATACTGTGGATGACTTCCCTACATCTGCAGCTACATGGAAGGATACTGGCAATACAGGAAAATGTTTGTCTTCTGAGCATCCACTTCGGAACCTCAACCCATACCCAGATCTTGCACAGCAAACCCTCAGACTTAGTCCCATAGAGAACTCACTTAAATCTAAAGCTTGGTGTGGGGACAGTCAAAGAAAAAACCTACTGATCTCTGAGCTACCAGCTCAAAGCTTATCCCAATACCTGCTTGGAGCTAGCCCCTCAGAAATCCTATCTGACTTTAAGCCTGCTGAAGAGCACATGCAGCAGAATGAGAACTGTTCTGTCTCTGCATCCTCAGTTTGGGAATTCAGTCTACCTCCAAACTCTCAGTTAAGTGAGCCTTCTGAAGGCCAGTGCAACTCTAAGCCTATGGAGTCAGCAGTAGAGCAGAGAAGGGATTTCTGGGTCACTGAACTACCAGGCCCCAGCTTTTTCTCTGCTCCATCACAAGAGCCACATTCCAACATTGAGTTTTTATGTAGAAATGTACAAGAAAAAGAGGCCTCCCAGGGTCCCAATCCGCCAGTAGAGAATCCTCTGCAACCAACTTCCATCCTAGCTAAAGCCCCAAAGTCTGGCCCACAGAAGGAAAAGATACTCTCAGAAGCAAAAGTAGAGGCTGAGTCCTCCCAGAGTGGGGCTGTTCCAGAGGTGTGTGACCAGCCTGTGATCCACGCCTGGCAATGGAGTAGAGAATTAAAGCTCAAACTGAAAAAACTACAGCAGAGCCCCATTTTCAAATCCCCAGGTTCCTATCACTCATTTTACAGCTCCCCAGTCCTTAAACCCCTAACTCCAGAACCTTGGGGACTTTCCTCTTGTCCCCAACAGACCCATCCTCTTAATCTGCACCCCTGCTTTTCAAGTTGTCATGCCCCCAAAATTCAAAGGACAGAACCTCTGCCTGCCCAGGACCCTCACTTTTCCCACTCCCCTTCTCAACCTCAGCTACAAGCTGCCAGCAGAGCAGAACGAGAGTCTCAGAAAAACAAGAGGATAGAAAGGAAGATAATGGTCCAAATCCCACCCCTGGGTCATGCTTATATGAAGGCTGATGAAAACTGTTCAGGAATGGGAAAGTCCTCTGAGGTTCTGATCTCTGGCCAGAGACAAGACAAGACTTTAGTACTACTATCAGCCCAAGGAAGAGGGAGTCCCAGAAAATACAAAGCAGAGAGATGTGGACGAGGGGATGCAGAATTAGGATCATCCACTGTCACAGGGAAAAACCACCCTGCCCAGGTCTGCAGACCAGCAGAGGCCCCTATACACACATTTTCTAAAAAGTCTCAGTACAAAGCTCAGAGTTCACACACTGCTCTTGCTCAGCAGCTTCTCCCAAATGATTCTGGTCCCTGGGATCAACAAAAGACAAAGGTTGGTGATGCTCAGAACTCTCGTCATTGTAAGCGGGGCCCATCCTCCACATCCAAGGCTCCCCCTACCAGAGGTATCCAAAGGTTGTTAGCTAAATTTGTTGGTGTTTGTAGACCCCGCCGACAAAATCCAGTCAGTAAAAGTATGGCAGTAATGGCACCCAGTATCCCATAAACCAAACCAAACCAGTTGTGGGTAGGGAAATAGAGACAAAGAGAAAATCCTAATAAAGTAGTTTAACTAGACAAATCCCATTTATGTCTTCTTTAAAGTCTAGGTTATGGAAGATGTCAGTTCCCTATTCTGCTAGAGCCATATCCCCTCTATTGGTTAGGTTCTGGAACAGCAGCTCTCAAGCTATAGGTCACAACCCCTTGGGGTGTGGGGGAACTGAACAACCCTTTCAAAGGGGTTGTCTAAGACCATACGAAAACTGGTATTTCATTATGATTAGCAGTAACAAAATGTTATAAAGTAGCAACAAAAATTAGGTTAAAGGTTCACAGCATTAGAAGGTTGAGAACCACTATTCTAGAAAAGATAAAGCATTGTTGTTTGTCTTTTCAAACTTTAAGGAGTCCACAGATCTCTCTAGGGTAAAGCTGCAGGGCCAGAGGAACAAAGTCTGATGCTGCTTGAGAGAAACACTTCATACTAAGTGAAAGAAAAATATATTCATTCACCTAAGTACCATGACATAAGCAGTTGTTTGTATACTGCACCTAGTCCTTCTCTTCATCCACTTGACCTATACATTTTGTTCTGAGACAAGGTCTTGCTATGTAGTAAGTCTCCAACTCATTATCCTCCTCCCTCAACTTCCCAAGTTTGGGGACTCCAGGTGTGTGCCACCATTTGTGGCACACAAAATAGCTTCTGTATTTTTCTGACCATTTCTCCTCAGCCTTACATCTCAGCCCTGCTTTTCTTTCACTGAATCAGCTAATTTATCCCCAAGGCCACAAAACAAGTGTCTTTTCACATTTTGGACCCTTATTGACTTTTTACGATGTCAAATATATGATTTATATGATGTAAAATATATGATTTATCTAGGGCCTTGAACTCCTTGGCAAGTGTTCTACCACTAGGATAAAGCCATTTTCACGTTTAATAACTGCCAATTTATAATTTTTAACCCATTTTCCTGGTGTACTATTGGTTGGGTATAGTACTAGCTTTCTCTGGTTGGTTTAACAATTCAGACAAAACACATGTATGCCAAAAATCCAACACATCTCTTATAGCTAAAATCAAGGAATTGGCTGCCATAGAACTCCTTTCTGTAGCTTTAACTAATACTCACCTTGGCTAACTCCTTTTCTCCATTTTCAAAGCTTTCAAAGGCAAGATTTCTCTCATTGCATCTCTACAGTCTCTCTTGTCTGTTGCTCTCCCTTTTGGGGGAGGAGTACGGCTTGAACCCAGACAGGGTCTTGAACCTTCAAGGATGAACTATAGTCCATTGAGCTATATCCCTAAACCATCTTCTCTCACTGTTAAGGACCCTTACACCTAATGTGAACCTACTTGTATTATCGCTTAGTTTATCAAACCCAGGGCTTTGTCCATGACAGGCAAGCACTCTTATAGGCCAGGCTTCTAAAGTAATTTCTGTAACATTTTAAATTTGTATATTTAGATTGGTAAGCAAACATTTTAGTCTAAAATTGAGAATCTAATTCTCCCAAAATGATGTCAAATTTCCTCAATACCATAGAGTTCAATCCACTAAAGAGGCCATAATACAAAACAGGGCAATTTCAAGCATCACCAAATCTGATCCAGAAGACCTCATTTTTTCTGACTTTGTGAAAAACCTTTAACCATTTATCTTTAACCATTCTTGTAACTTACACATTTCCCTGTGAAAGGAGCCAAAATCACTCAAATTCTAAGCCCACCTTGTTTTTCAAAACAGGGTTTTTCTGTGTAGTCCTGGATGCTCTGGAACTCTCATTTGTAGACCACAGTACCCTTGATCTGAGATTCCTGACTGCCTCTGCTTCCCAAGTGCAGGGATGAAGGCAACACTGCCACTGCCAGACAAAATGTGTAGCCCAGGCTGGCTTTACAACTCCTACCTCTGCCTCCTTCAGCAAATCCTGCGGGCATATATCACAACCACACTAAGCCCATCATTCTTAGTTCTTCCTATGCTTATCTGATATAATCCATCAAGCCCTAACATACTCATAAAACCTGTTTCAGGTCCATTTCCACTATCACTTTCTAGAAGTCTTTTTTCACCAAGTCTGTTGCCCTAATCCTTTCAAGAAGTCACAATTTCAAGAGTTTGTCAAATATTTTTGAGAAAAAGAAATTAAGTGCAGCTATCACAGTGCTCGCCTAGCATGCACAGGACCCCGAATCCAACCCCCACAACTGTAACGGTAAAGCACATCTACCTCAACAAAAAACTTTTGTCTCTACCCCCCCACCCCCCGCAGAGAGAGGGCTTCTCTGTTGTATCCTTGGCTATCCTGGACTGGCCTTATAGACCAGGCTGGCCTGGAAATCACAGAGGCCTGCCTGTGCCTCCATAAGTGCTGGGATTACAGGTGTACACCACCACCACGCCCCGCTCTCTTTTGTCTTTTTAAGACAAAGGTTAAGAGACACAGGTCTCACTGTGTAGTCCTGGAAGGCATTGAATTTACAATCTTCTTGCCTCAGTCTTCTATGAGGTTAACAAAATAAAAAAACACTGTTATGCATGGTGGCTTACAACCAACTACAATCCCAGCAGATCACAAGTTTGAGGCCAGCCTGGAGCTCTCCCTAAAGTGAGTTCCAAGCCAACCCTAGCTATAGAATAACAACCTGATTCAAAAACACCCAACAACAAACAAAATACAAAGGCATGTGGTAGCGGCAAATACCTTGCCCTTGGAAGACAGTTCTAGGCCAGCCTAGTCTACAGAAAGTTCCAGGCTACAAGAGAAAGAAACCCTGTCTCAAAAAAACCAAACCAAGTAAACACAACAACAACAACAACAAAAAACCTTTGAGCAAAGAGAAAGATGTAATTCATGGTACTCATCCAGTCACTATAGCTGCAAATGACATTTGGCTTACCAGCGAAAAGTCTGAATATGGTATGGCTTTCAGACTATTTTTTGACCCACAGGAAAAGAAAGATAAAACTCAGTTATGGCCACTGAGTTATGGTTCAGTGAATAAAGGTGCTCACTGATAGACCTGACAGCCTGTGTTCAATCCTCTAAACCCACAAAGTCAAAGGAGAAAAGCAACTCTTCAAGCTACCTTCTGGCCTCCATACTTACATAAACATGGCCAGCAAAAAAATTTATATATACGATATATACTATATACTTCTATTTTAAAATACATATTACAAAATATGTATTTTATACATATGTCCACACACACATACATACGTAAATGTAAAACAAAGCAATGTAATGTAGTAGGAAGCCAAGCATGCTGGTGGCACACCTGTAACCTTAGCATTCTGGACACTTAGGCTGAAGTTCACTTTGAATTCAATGCTAACCTGGGACACACAATGAAACCTTATTTTAAAAAAACCAGGCATAATGGCATATGCCTTTGACCTTAGCACTCCAGAGGCAGACAGATCTCTGTAAATTCAGCCAAGTCTGCACAGACCCTGTTCCCTACCCAAGAAAAGCCAGAAAAAGTATCTTTAAAAAAAAAAAAAATTTTTTTTTAATGCTATATACTAGAAGAGTAGTACATACCTATGATCCTATAGAGGCAGTCAAGGAAAACCATTAAGTTCAAGGTCTGCCTGGGCTTGGAAATGGGACATTGCCTCAATAATTAAAAAAAAAAATTTTTTTAAAAAATAAATTTATGTGGCACTTATGGTTTAGCTTAGTGTAACATTCACCTAGCATAAGCAAATTCTCAACATGGTGAAGAAAAACAGACAGACACTTATTTACACACCTACCTATAAAACAAATAAAATGACTTCTAACCACTGGAATTATTTTTTACTAGGCATGGCAGTATGCACCTAAAATCCCAGCACTTGGATAGTTGAGGCAAGACAATCATCACAAGTTGTAAGTCAACCTGAGTTGAGACTGTCTCAAAAATAACTGTTTTTTCTCATTTCTATAAAACATTGCCACTTCCATAAGGGTAAATTATAAAGCTGTGTATTATAGCACATATTTCTAAGCCAAGCACTTGAAAAGATGACAAAGGGAGAACTAAAGTTGAAGCCAACCCTTAGGGTAATCTTAAATTATATGAGCACAATAATGTATATATAAATGACAAGTCTGTACAATTTTCTTTAAAAGGGCCAGACTTGATGCTGTATACCTTTAATCCAGCACTAAATTCAAGACCAACATGGACTACCAAGAGTTCCAAGCAAGACAGAACTTCATAGTGAGACCCTATTTCAAATAAGGCTCAGGGGATGAAGGTTTGCTGCCAAGACAATCAATTTGATTCCTAGGACCCATGGTTAAGAGAAAACTGACTTCTGAAATTTGTCTTCTACTTGCACTTGTTTATCTGTGTGTGTCTGTCCCTCTCTCACACACACACAGACATACACACTAGGGGCCAGAGTGAAGACTCGGTGGTGACAGCACTGGCTGTTCTTCCAGAGGACTTGTGTTGATTCCCAGCACCCACACCACAGTTCACAACCACCTGCTGCTCCAGTTCCAAAGAATGTGACATTCTCTTCTGGTCTCTGAGGTTATTAGGCACACATACAAGATAACACACCCAACCACACAAATAATTTTTAAAAATAAATTTAAAATGCAAAAAGTAAAAATAAGGGAAAAAGGAAGACTGATTTTTTTTTTTTTTTTAAATGTGTGGTACTGAGAATGGAATCCAAGGCCTTGCATAGACTAAGCACATCTATACCCTGGCTAAAAAGTGAGTTAATAGCTGGGTGCCATGGCACACAGTGTAATCCTAGCACTCTGAAAGGCAGTTACTACTAAATCTGGCAATCCGACTTTCACACTACCTTAATTTCCCACTTTTTTTTTTTTTTTTTTTTAGCACAAAATGCACTTTTGGAATCTGAGGTGTTTTAGGTGGTTCCCGACCTCTCCAAGCTCACTCAGGTACATTCCTTTGAGTCTAAGCTTGTATCACTCAATCATGCCCTGTACCTTTTATTCAAATGTTCTCCTCCGTATCATTACCTCTACAGCTTTCTGAGATTCTTATTTTGGTATGGTTTCCCTTGTTTTCACCCAAATTTCAGGGTCAAAAAAGATAGTGTGGTGGTTAAGAGCTCTTTCTCCTCTTCCAGAGGACCCAAGTTCAGTTCCCAGAACTTCCACAAACCACCTCTAGCTCCAGGGAATCCAACATTCTTCCGGCCTTCTCAGGAAGCACACAATGAATAAATTCAAACACAGAACTGAAAACTAGGCTATAGGTAACGGCAGGATGCTTGCTTACTAAGGAATCACAAGGTTCTAGGTTCAATTCCTAGCCACCACTACAAGATTAGTTATTAGCTGGGAAAGGTGGTACAAGCATTTGACACAAGCATCTGAGAGCTCTGTTAAGTTCAAGAAGTCTCATCTACCTTAATGAGTAACAAGATAGTCAAGGCTACGATAATATCCTGTCTCAAAATTTTTCATTTGACCTGAGAAGTTTGTGGCATTGTACATCCCTTAGTTGGACTTTCTCAAGGAAAATTCTTGGAGCTTATCTTGGATCCAAACAGATCTTAGGATGTTATTTACTCTATATCAGCCTTTATTATGTTGGCTCTCTATTCTGCAGGGCAGTGGTGGCACACACCTTTCAAGGCAGAAGCAGGTGGGTCAGCCTGTTCTACAGAGTTCCAGGACAGGGAAGGCTGTTACACAAAGAAATCTTGTTCAAAATCAAACAAAACACACAAAAAAGAAAGAAAATCCCCGAAAACCCCCAAGTCTTGTGTAAGCAACCGCAAAGGCCATCTAGTCTCATACAAGGTGGAACGTAAGGACTGACACTCCACAGTTCTCTACTCTACTCGTATGCAACAACATTTACACAAAAGCAGAGTTTAAAAACCAGATGTGAACTGTACTTGTTTTTTTTGGAGGGGGAGAGTAGCTGAGTAGGATGCAAACTTCCAAAAAAAAAAAAAAAGAAGAGGCATATTGGCCAGAACTCAGGCTCCATTTTGACCCAACATTTATTGTCCTTTTACAACATGTCATTTTTTTTTTAATTTTTTTTTTTTGGTTTAGAAACTGCTTATGATTAGTCTTCCAACATGAACTCAAAAGCATGTAAAATAAAATCAACCTACTTTCTATATAAACAGCCAGCAAAAACTGTGGCCCCTCATACTCCTACCCGGTTGGCTAGGGGTAAGGGAGAGGGTGGATAGCACTGAGTACAGATGCCTTCCTGTGGTGATGGTGGGAGTAGAGTGCCTTGGTTCACACCCCACAGGTCACCTGCATAACCCCAACTACAAGAGAAATGGTGTTAGGCCCTAAGGCCCAATTCCTTGCTGGTAATCCACTCTTCAACTCCCAAATGAAAATCACTTTTATTTTATCGCTTTTGTAATTTTTCTTTTTTCTTTTTTTTCAACAGAAAACCCCCATCCAGAGTTTGACTGGAGCTGAACTGTTCAGACTGAGGAATGGAACAGGCCATGGGCGCAACCCTTGTCCCTCTTGGGCAAGTGCCCCCACCCCCAGGGAACAAGGTCCAGCCAGGCCAGCTCGCTGCATGCTGGCACATCACTTAGCCATACAGGTCATCGTCATTGTCTTCTGTGTACACACTGCCACCTGTGCCACCTCCACTGCCCTGGCTAGGGCCAGCTCCACCCTGGTTCCCAGAAGGGAATCTGTACATACAAGAAAAAAAAAAATTAAAATTAAAAAAGGCCAAAAGAAAGGATATGGATAGAGCCTACCACAGTCTCACAGCTATTGCTCTAGACTCCTTACGATTCCCACCAGTCTCTACAAGTACCCAAGTAACTTAGGAACTGCCCATTGTGCCAAGAAGATTACCTGAAGCTGCCGAAACCTCTACTTTGCTGAAGTGTCTGGGCAAACATTTCATACTTCCGAATGTCATTATCACTGACAGAACGACGGGCAAAACGCATGGCTTCCTCAAAGTGATCTCTGCGGATCTCAGGCACTGGATCATCCTCTTCTACTTCCTATAAAGTTGGTAAGCACAGACCACTATGGTAGTTAGGACCTAGCTTGCACTCTATTCCTAGCCTGCCTACCCTCCCATTATTGCAAGTAGCTTATCGGTCTGTATGTGACTCTCCAATCCAAGCTAAACCAGGAGCCAAGCCAAACTTCCTAAAAGTAGACCACTGCTCTGCTAAAAATGTGCCAGGGCAACCTGTAAATGGGAAAACTATACAGAAAGAATTCGCATCAGTGCTTGCCAGGGGCTTAAGAAAAATATATTAAATGGCCCAAGGAACTTTCTGTATCCTGTTGTTTAAGTTAACAAATTTAGATATGTGAGAAACAAGCACCTAAAAGGGGTGTATAACTAACTGTAAGACTATACTCCCGTAATAAATCTTAAATTCAGAATCAAGGTGTCTTTTGTTTGAAAAGGATTTCTCAGTGTAACTGCCCTGGAACCAGCTTGTAGACTAGGCTGGCCTCAAACTCGTAAGATAGCAGCCTGCATCTGCCAGGGTGCTGGGATTACAAATGTGTACCACTGCACCTGTCTGACTTTCCTAATTAAGACCCTACTAGAAGTTACTTAGCCTCTTATTTTTTTATTCAAATCTCTTTTCAAAATCCATCTTAAACCCTCCTCTTTTACTGAGAGCTAACTCCAATTGCTATGGTTTATGAAACTAATTTTTAGTGTCAATTGATTTAAGCAGTTTCTTAAGATAGAGTACTGTCACAAAGACACTCACTCTAAAAAATAAGAAAGCAACTTGCTCATTTTTAATTCATTCATTAATCTCCAAACAGAATAGAAGCACTGTAGTAAAGAAGTTGGATTATACCATTTCGTAGTTTTTACATTCTTATACACACATTTCCCTTTTGGGAGCCCGTGAATTCCCTTCCCAAGTAGGACAGAAAAGTCCCAGACTCTTTTTAAAAATCCTATTCCAGGGGGCTGGAAATACAGCTCAGCAGTTAAGAGCACTAGGCTGCTCTTCCAGAGAGCCCAGGTTCATCAACTCCCAGCATCCATATGGCAGCTCACAAATGTCTTTGACTCCAGCTCTAGGGCATCAGACACCATCACACAGACATACACATGCACAAAAAAATAAAATGAAATCCTGTTTCATCTGTTTGATATACAATCATACATTCATTTCCCTCAAGGCATCAAGTTCAAACTGAGCATATAGAAAAGCCATCTCATTCTACATGGGTTCATTTCCTGTTTTTGACAAGGGTCTCACGTAGTCCAGGTTGGCACTGTACTTCTGTTCATCCTGTCTTTACCACTGATAGTAAAAATAGGCATACACCACACTCAGCTTAGCTGTTCAGTACTTCCTTTCTTGGATACCCTGCTTAACATCTCAGACAAGGGATCTCCCTTAATACCTTCCACTCTCAACTCTGGGTCATGAAGAAGGGTATCTATACTGACTCACCATAGCTGATGGATTTGTCTGCCTCTCTCGTTCTCGCCTAATCTCACTCTCAATAGATTCACGAATGGCCAGTTTACAAGCGCGTTGGCAAATCTCTGTCAGATCAGCTCCAGAAAAGCCATTAGTCATCTTTGCCAGGAACTCCAAATCAACATCCTAAAGGAAGCAAAAAAACTACTTCAGCACTGTGCATTCCTCCCATGGAGCACACACATCTTTGGGATACTCACTCTAAACATAATTTATTCGGTATTCCTAAATGGTTCTAATGTTCACAAATCTTTCATGTTCTCTTTAGCTAACCCAGAAACCCCCAACATCCTATCCAGGAATAAAAAAAACAAAAACGAAAAAAAACAACCACAAAACACTTCACATTAGTTTCATAGAAAAAGTCCCTATGGCTAACAACTTTGCACCTGCCTTGGCAACTGGGGACTTGCGCAAGTTGGCTTTTAGGATGGCAACACGGGACTTCTCATCAGGAAGTGGGATGTAGATGAGCTGATCAAGACGACCAGGTCTTAGGATAGCAGGGTCAATGATGTCAGGCCTGTTGGTAGCTCCAATAATGAACACATTCTTTTTTGTAGACATGCCATCCATTTCCGTCAGGATCTGATTGATTACTCGGTCAGCAGCTCCCCCACCATCTCCAATATTACCACCACGAGCTTTGGCAATTGAATCTAACTCATCGAAGAAGAGTACACAGGGGGCAGCTTGTCGTGCCTGTGAGAGAAAGAAACCAACTCAAATACTAACATAACTAGATTTCTCAGACTTCAGAGAGAAAACAAAGTAATCAACAATGCCAACTGAGCTGTGACTCTGGAGACACAGCCTCTTACCACACCTTGTCCCCAAATGCCATGACCACTAGCCAACCTCTAATAGCTCACCTTGTCAAAAATTTCCCTGACATTGGCCTCAGATTCCCCAAACCACATGGTGAGCAGCTCAGGACCCTTGATAGAGATGAAGTTAGCCTGGCACTCATTAGCAATTGCTTTGGCCAGCAAGGTTTTCCCACAGCCAGGAGGTCCATAGAAAAGAACACCTTTGGAAGGAGTCATGCCAAATTTGAGGAATTTGTCTGGATGCTCCACAGGATACTAAAAGAAAAGCATACATCATTTAAGGGTAATCTCTGTATTTAAATAAAATCATATTAATTAGAAGCATATCATCCTGTGGTCTAAGATCCAAGTTTTTTACAGACAAGACAGGGCCCTGTGCTTGCTAGTCTTAAATCAACTTACCACACAAACTAGAAATTATCTAAAAGGAGGGACCTTAGTTGAGAAAACGCCTCCATAAGATCTGGTTGTGAGGCATTTTTTTAGTTATTTATGGGGAGGGACCCATTCATTGTGAGTGGTTCCATCCCTGGCCTGGTGGTCCTGGGTTCTACAGGAAAGCATACTGAGCAAGCCATGAGGAGCAAGCCAGTAAACAGCACCCTTCCATAGCCCTTGCATCAGCTCCCGTCTCCTGCCCTGTTTGAGTTCTTGTCCTATTTCCTTTGATGATGAACAGAAATATGAAACCCCTTCCTCCTCAACTTGTCTTTAGGTCATGGTATTTCACTGTAGCAACTAACCCCAAGATAGCTCCTTACTACCTCAAACTGGATAACAGCATGCTTTTAAGTTGTATACAATTCTTAGTAAATTTCTGAGTCCGAGACCTAAAAGATTACTACATACTGAGGCAATGACCCACCATCCTAGAGCAAATTAGCCTACCTGAACCAGCTCCTGAAGCTCACGTTTGACATCCTCCAGGCCTCCAATGTCTTCCCAGGTTACTTGTGGCACCTCTACCACAGTTTCCCGAAGTGCTGATGGATTGCTCTGACTCAAGGCCCACTAAAAGGGGAGTTTGAAAATTCAAAGATGAGACTGGGGGGGGAGGGGGAGGACACACAACACAATACACATCTGTGTTCCTAATTCATTCGGGGATATGGTCCTTACCCGGAAGTCATCCATAGTAACTGCCAGGGAATTCATGACCTCAGCATCAATGGTCTCATCCTCTAGGTCAATAAGGTCCATTTTTTTCCGGATGGCCTGTAGAGCAGCCTCTGAACACAGGGCTGCCAAATCAGCACCCACATGGCCATGAGTCTCATTGGCTACCTGCAAAGAGAAGATCTACTGACCATCCTCAAGATCCAGCTGCCTTGGGAAGTCAAACAGAATCTTGACTCCATCCCATGATTCATTCCTATTATCTGACTCCTATTTCCTTGAAGAGGTACACTATAGCAGCTCTTTTTTTAACGGCACAGGTGTTAAATGTTAAATACTCAAGCCTGGATTTGGGAGCTGGAAATAAAGCTGCTCCAACAATTCATACTTACTCTAACACAGCAACAACTAAGAAGTAAAATCATAATCTCCATCCAACTCTAAAAAACTAAAAAGACGGGATCTTGCTGTGTAGTACACACTGGAAGCAAACTCAAGATTCTCCTGCCCCACCCTCCCAAGTTTTGGGATTATTGATATGAATCCTCTCAGACTATATTTGTAATCCCTTGCAACCTCCTAAACCAGAACTGTCCTAAAATGTAGCCAGCCATCACCACCACTCCACCTGCTCCAAGTCCACATCATCTGCCAGTTTCATGTTCTTGGTGTGGATCTGAAGAATTTCCAAGCGTCCGGTAGCATCAGGGATTCCAATATCTACCTCTCTGTCAAAGCGACCTGTGTGACAATGCAGGAATGTAAAATAGGGATCATTTTTAGTTCAGAGAAGTTACTCCAGAACTCCCTTATTTAGAGTTAGAATCAATACCCTACAACTTGGAAATCTTTCAGGACTCTATGGAGTAGCAGTTCTCAACCTCTGGGTCTTGATTCCTTTAGCAGCGGAACAACCCTTTCACAGGGGTTGCAAATTAGACATCCTACATATCAGATATTTATATTGATTCATAACAGTAGCAAAATTACAGCTATGAAATAGCAACAAAAATAATCTTATGGTTGAGGGTTGCCACAACATGAGTAACTGTATAAAAGGACTGCAGCATTGATCCAGAGGAAACACAGAATGGAAAAAAGACCTTAGGTCTTGTCATGGCAAAGAACTTAAAGAAATGCTGAGGATTAAGTAACTAAAGATGAAAAGCATAGGTGAAACAAGGAAATCAAGCCCAGGAGAAATATAGCAATGAGTAAGAACAAGTTGGGCTGGGCAATGGAGGTGCAAACCTTTAATCCCAGTAGCACTCAAGAGGCAGAGGTCAGCAGAGTATACACAGAGTTACAGGACAGTCAAGGTTACACAGAGAAACCCTGTCTTGAAAAACAAACAAAAACCAAGAGGTCTTTACCAAATCGCCGTAGGGCAGGGTCAATGCTATTGGGTCTATTGGTTGCTGCCATAACTATCACATGTGCTCTCTGCTTTAGGCCATCCATGAGGGTCAACAACTGAGACACGATTCGACGTTCCACTTCCCCGTGAGTCTGTAAAAATGCAGTATGTCTGGTCAGAAGCAAAGTCAGGACCTTTCAAGTCCCCACCATGCCCTTAGGTAAGCTCCTACTTTCTCTCTTTTGGGTGCAATGGCATCAAGCTCATCAATGAAGATGATAGCAGGTGCATTCTTTTCAGCTTCCTCAAAAGCTTTACGAAGGTTGCTCTCAGACTCACCAGCCAATTTGCTCATAATCTCAGGACCTGAAAAGATCCAAACAGACAATAACCTTATAGTGATGGTTCATCAGGTTAAGATGCTTGTTCCAAATCCTGATGACCTGAGTTTAGTCCTGAACACAATATGGTAAAGTAAAAAGAAGGAGCTAACTCCCTCAAGTTGTCTCCTAACTTCCATGTGTACACGAGCATATACATACAATATATCAACAAAAGTTTTTTAAGACAATGACAAAAATCCTCCCCAACCCCAAAAGAATCTTTTTGCAGTAATTTCTGTCTCTTAAGACTTTTCCACCCATTACTAAGCAACAGCTACCAGGCCAGACTATAGAGAAGCCAATGGACTCCACATACTTCCCATGGCATAGTTCCAACTGTGAGGATGACAAAGATGATTCGGTTAAAATGCTAGTTATTAATTACATTAGATCTCTGAAGACACACAAATGATTCCTCAGCCCATATTCCCCAAATACTCTCAGATAAGAATATATCTTTAGCTGGGTGGTGGTGGCATACACCTTTAATCCCAGCAGTTGGGAGGCAGAGGCAGGCAGATTTACACAGCCTGGTCTACACAGCTGAGTTCCAGGACAGCCACAATTACAAAGAGAAACCCTATCTCAAAACAAAAGCATCTTTTGATTTATTATTACAGCTTGTTTTCCTTAAATGTCTTCAGCTTATCTACAATCTTTCTCAAGGGAAGAAAAGACAGAGAAACCCAGCATTCAGGAGGCAGAAGTAGGCAACTTCTGTGAGTTCAAGCAGCTACAAGGCAAATTAGCCAGGATCATATCTCAACTCCCAATCCATTCCATACTCCTCTAACCCCAACAAGCATTCCACTTGCTATCTTTCCATAACGTAGTCATCAGAAAATGCTTAAGTGAGGCTACACAGATTAGCTCAGGCGCTAAAGAGCCTGCCTTAGACCCAAGTTGAGATCACGAAAATCTATGCTAACCCAAAAGAGGCATGATGGCACACATTTTACATCCAACACTGGAGAGATAGGTGGACTCCTGGGGCTGTCTGATTAGTCAATCTAATATACTGAATAGTTCTCCAAGGCAATGCAACTGTCTCTAAAAAGATGGACTGTACCTGAAAAACATGAAATTATCCTCTGAACCCCACACATGTGCATGCATACTCCTATCCATGCACAAACATACACGTACACACAAAAAGGGCTAAAAGTTAGGCTGGAGAAGGACTCAGCAGTTAAGAGCATTGGCTGCTCTGTCCTGGGCTCAATCCCCAGCACCTACATGGTGGTTCATGATTATCTGTAACTCCAGCTCTAGGGGATTCTAGGGGGTCTAGTCAGATACAAGATGGACCAAGTTTCTTACCATTGATGAGGAAGAAGAAGGCTCCAGTTTCATTTGCCACAGCTCGGGCAATCAGGGTCTTCCCTGTCCCAGGAGGTCCATATAACAAAATTCCCCGAGGAGGCTGAGGACAACAGAGTGCAGTTAGGGTCCCCCAACTCCACCTATCCTAAACTAGTTTGACTAACTAGGGCACTAGCAAAAGGTGAGAAACAGGGGGCTTATTCTGTTAAGGTAAAGCCCCTGGGGGCTAGAGAGATGGCTCAGCATTTAAGAGCACTGGTTGCTCTTCCACAGAGGCTTCAGTTTGACTGTGGTGACAACCACCAGTAATTCCAGTTCCAGAGGATGTAAGGCCTTCCGTAGTAACAGAAGTACCCACACACATGAAATAATTTTAGAAGGAACAAGCAGGCCTCTGAGAGACGTTTAGAAACCTGGTATGGGGAATGAGGGAGCTGGGATACAAAGTTAATACAATGTAACTAACAATAAAAATAAATAAATAAATAAAAATTTAAAAAAAAAAAAAAAGAAACCTGGTATGGTGGTGTACACCTTTAATCCCAGCACGTGGAAGGCAAAGGCAGGCAGAGCTCTGGTCTACAAAGTTTCAGGACAGCTAGAGCTATACACAGAAAAACCCTGCCTCAAAAAAAACAAAACAAGGGGGCTGAAGAGATGGCTCAGAGATTAAGGGCACTGTCTGCTCTTCCAGAGGTCCTGAGTTCAATTCCCAACAACCACATTGTGGCTCACAACCATCTATACTGGGATCTGATGCCCTCTTCTATCTTGCAGGTGAATGTGCAGATAGAGCACTCATGTAAAATAAAGAAATAAATTAAAAAACAAAAAACAACAAGGGCTGGAGAGATGGTTCAGAGGTTAGGAGCACTGGCTGCTCTTCCTGAGGTCCTGAGTTCAATTCTCAGCAACCTCATGGTGGCTCACCACCATCTATAGTGAGATCTCATGCCCTCTGCTGGTATGGAGCATTCATGCAGATAGAACATAATAAATAAAAAATTAAAAAACAAAATAAAACACTTTCAGATTCCTAGCTGAACAGGGTAAGGTGGAAGGACTGCATGCTTGAGGCCAGACTAGATTACAAGTTCCAGGATAGCCAGGGATACATAGAGATCCTGTCTCAACTTCCCCACTCCCTGCTGCCATAAACAAAAACAAAACAACAACAACAAAATCACAAAGAATAAGTCCTGGGGAATAAACACTAAGCAATCAAATTCCCCTACATTATGGCAAGAAAAGTGATTCCAGGGGGCTGTTAATGTTTATATATGCAACTTGCATAGGAGAATAATGCCTGGGGGTTTTTGTTTTGTTTTCAATCCTTATATGCCTATCATGTAAGGATAGTGAAAAACAAATTACACCAAGAGCTCAATTTTTGACAAACCAGAATCCAAGGGATATACTAAAGCAAGGTCTCTATTTCAGTATTACAGGTTTTCATTCAGGTGTTCACAACCTTCTAGGACTGCAGTTCTCAATCTGTGGGTCATGATCATTGGAAAACATACATTTCCAATGGTCTTAGGAATGACCACTGGACTGACCAACCCAATTTTCATTGTTACTTCATACTGCACTTTTGCTTCTGAATGGTATCTCAGTTCCTAAGACTAGGTGTTTTCCTGAAGCCAGGCATGGTAGTGCATGCCTGCAATCCCAGAATAGTGAGGCAAAGGCAGGCAGATCTGAATTTAAGGCCAGCTTGGTCTACAAAGGACTTCCATGGCAGCCAAGGCTCTAAAGAGAACTGATGCCTAGAAAAACCCAAGGGGGAAAAGTGTTTTCAAAAACTGGGTTTATTATCAGGTTAAAATGTCTTTTGTTCTTCAAAACAAGGTTTCTCTGTGTAGCCGTGGCTGTCCTGAAATTCCCTCTGTAGACCAAGCTGGCCTCAAACTCAGAGATCATGCTTCTGTCTCCCAAGTTCCGGGATCGAAGGAATGCACCTCCACTCAATCTCTTGATTGAAACTGCCTTCACTGAAGTCAAAACTACTTATATGCTTACTGGGCAAAGTAGTCACTTCATCTTTAGTGTAGTCTACCATAAAAAAAAAAAAGGGTCAGGGGCTGGAGAGATGGCTCAGTGGTTAAGAGCACTGTCTGCTCTTCCAAAGGACCCAGGTTTGATTCCCAGCACCCACATGGCAGCTCACAACTGTCTGTACCACCAACTCTAAGGAATCTGATACCTTCACACTAATGCACATAAAATAGAAATTATATAAATTTTTTAAAAAGTCAGAAAACCGTATTCTAGACAGGTGGTTCTCAAGTGTTTAAACTCAGAACCCAAATCCTCCGTATTTCCTTCTTTTATTGAATAACTGTCTACAACAAAGACTGTTAAACTTATGGCTAAACTTTTAATAGGGTGCATAAGAAAAGAACTATTATTTGAAGTATATTATGCATATGTGTGTATACATAACTAGGACACTCAGTAGCTCTAATGAATTTAGAGCATTCGTAGACTCCTCACAGAACTTAGCACTCACCTTCACACCAATTGCCTTAAAGAGTGCAGGGTGTCTCAGTGGCAGTTCCACCATCTCCTTTATCTGTGCTAGCTGCTTCCTGCAGCCACCAATGTCATCATAGCCTACTTCATTCAAAGATTCCTCCTCATCCTAAATTTGTAAGAGTAAAAAGAACAAAAAACAAGAATAGTATTGTCAGTAAAAATACAATTTCTCCAAATCCTCCCACTATTTGGTATGGGAAAAATATGCTGTGTGAGAAGATTCTCTTCTACAGAGATCTTGTCTTAAATCAGGTATAGTGACACATGCTTGTAATCTCTGCACTTGGAAGGCAGAGGCAGAAAGACTAAATTTGAGGACAGCTACAAAGGCTACAAAGTGAATTCCAGACAATAAGCAATACCCTGAGAGAGAGGGGGAGACAGGGGATAACAAACCACCCTTCCTCAAAGTCTTCAGTCTCACTGATAAGGGAATCCTAAAAAAACTAAAGCTGGCTGGGCGTGGTGAGGCACACCTTTAATCCCAGTACTCAGGGACAGAGAGGCACATAGATCTCTTGTGAGTTTAAGGCCAGCCTGGTCTATAAAGTGAGTCCAGGACAGCCAGAGCTACACAGAGAAATCCTGTATCAGAAAAACAAACAAAAACTGAAAGCTGATCTACAAGACTGGGTCTATCAACACCCCATCTTGAATGGGCTGGAGGAGCTACAGGTAGTTAACAGCTGCTGAAGACAGAATCATATTTTTTGATGGTATAGACACTGGTAAGCTGTAGCTGTTCAATAAAGCCCCACAGCCACAATCAATTTTAAATAAATTCAGTGGGCCAAAGAAAGATAGAAAGGGAGGGAGGGAGGGAAGGAGAGAGAAAGAGAGTCATGAAAGTAGCAAGACAATGGAAAGGAAAAGAAGGTGAAAAAAGGAGTAATGAAGAATATGATCAAATACAGCCAATGGGTGTTGGAAGAGCCAGTGCTCTTAATCAAGTCACAGGCCATTTATTTTTTGAAACAGACCATGACATGTCAGACCACCATGCTGGACTCAAACTTACAGCAATACTCCACCTCCACAGCATTAAGATTATTGGCATTGAGCACCACACTCAGTGCCAATCATTTACATTTTTTAGACTTCATCTCAAATTCATGGCCCTGGGTTCTTTCAAGAAATACTTAGGTGGTTTTCTACTTCCATAAGACCATCTAATCTCCAAAAGCAAACAGCCTGATAATAAGCATATAACAAGCTTAATAACAAGAATAACATAACAACTGCCATTTAAGTGGTAATGTTTGGGAGATGTATTTCAGGTGCAAAGTACTAGCTTAACATGGGGTTCAATTCCCCAGCACAAATAAAACTAGGAACTGGGATTAAGGAGTAACTCACCTCTCGCTTGATTGGCTCCCCTTCACAGTGGATCACTGTGTCTGGAGCAACAATACAGTAAGGGCTGGGATCTGTCTCCACTACTTTGAACTCCACAGCACGCATCCCACCCCGGACAAGGAAAATATCTCCTACAATACAATGCAAGTGCAATTAGAGATGTCAAGTACAAGACCAAGGGAAAATTCTTCACTTGATCCCATGATCTAAAATCCAAAGCTCAATAACATATTTATACCCTCCTTCCCTACACCAGGCAATAGTAAAGCTCTGCTCTGTGTCACATTCTTTACTACTCAAGCCTAGTACACTAATGACAGCACAAAAGCCCCTTTTAACTGTTAGGGTAGAGACAGCCTAAACTTTCAGTACAACCAAAAATGGTAGGGCTGTACAGTTTCAACTGACAGCAAAAGCAGATCATCCTTCACAGATACAAGAGAACTGTTTACTTCCTGGAGCACAGAAGGGAGGTAAGAGGGCAAACAATTGACTATGCATGCAGGAGACATATATGTATACACATATTTATGAAAATAACATGGAATTGATCACAAATTTACTCAAGCAACAACGTTTCTTAAACTCTGTTTCTCTCACCTTTCCGGATAGGCCGATAAGCTTCCAGGAAGTACGGCTTTAGGTATACCTCAAAGAGATTGCCAGTGATGCCTTCCACCGTGTCATCGATGGGTAGCACGTGGATACGTTTGCCATACTTTACATCAGGGCATGGCTGGATGCTGAGGATGACAAGCAGACTCCACATTACCAACCACACTGCAGCCCCAAGCACTGGGTGTCCGAAAGGGCCTGGCACAGACAGCTGACGGCAAGCGAAAGAGAAAAGGCGGGGATGGCCTTAGGTGAAGAGAAGGAAAGTGGGGTGGGAGAGAAGGCAAAGGAACGAACAGCCAAGCAGAACTGACAGGTCACATTCATGATGTGGTAACAGAAATTCACTCATCACTAAGCTAAAACTTAAGAATATTTGGAACCCTGGCATATGAGCCATTCTTCCACTGCAGTCTTCATGATGGGATATTGAAAAGTGATAATCCTTTCTAGCTAACACTGACTATCTTGTGTGTCTTCAAGTCTAAGATTACTGGGAATATACCACCACATCCAGCCTTCTAACTAATATTGATATCCCAGTATTTCAAAGGGGGAGGAGCAAAGTTTGACAAGTAAATAAAAAATTGTGATGCCAGTGAAAGACATGAAAAAAGTCGCAGCTACAAGATCAAACACCATGAGAAATTAACTAAGCAGTCTCAAGAAGAAAGTCCTTACAACATAGAAAGACTTCATTAAAAAAAAGTTCAGATGACTGGAATTTGTGGAATCTTTGAGCCTAGCTGGGTAGAACAACCAAAATCACTCATACCATAGCAATCCTACGTCTGGTTTTATAACTGTGCTCCCCTCCCAAGGTTTACCTATCTTTTTTGCTTTTTTTTCCCTTTCTGAAAACACTACACACTCACTATATAGGCCTTGTTAACCTACTTGTCTCCCAAGTGCTTGAGTAATAGGTCTAAGTGTGCCACAAAGCCTGGTCTAGGTTTACTTATTGTTTTAAAAGAATTCCTTTGTACTCACATTTTCGCTGTATTTCAGCACTAGCCAAAATAAATAAAAGGCCATCAAGAAAGCCGTGGAAATGCCAATTTGTCCTAAGGACCATGCAGAGGTAGATTTAAGTCTAGAAATGCAGTACAACAGACAACCCTGAAGACTTCCCATGACCAGGCAGGCAGACTTCCTCCATCTACAGCTGCCAAGGGTTCTATCCTGGCTGTTGTAAAGCAGGAAGAAGTGTCTCTATAAAGTAGGCTATATCTGGCCTCCTAGCTAATAAGAGATCAAGAATCCACCCCCAACCCTCACCTGATGACATCCCCTAGGCGAACACGGAGGTTATTCCGAACAACTCTATTCATTCGAATCTTCTCATCAGAACACGTGTCATCAGAAAGTACAATGCACACAGCTTCCCGTCTCTTTTTTCCTTTTAGCAAGACTGTATCACCTCGGAACAACTGCAGTTCATCCATCTTGGGCTTAAAAAAAAAAAAAAGGGTTAAGGACTTTGGGTCACTGAGCTTTAGGTAGAAGCCCTCTAGGCTAGAATTCACAAAACCCACTGCAAGCTGAGAAATCTCCCTAGTTAACTGCAGTAAAGACTACTATACACCGAACTTACCTGGGACAAGGACACCACACTGTTATCTTCATTGATGGCTTCATCAACAATTAACCGATTGGGACGGTTCTTCTGTTTGAGAATGGCTGTTGATAAATCATCACCTTTTGAACTAGAAGGGGAAAAAAAAATGAGGTCAGGCCTAATAAATACTGAGACCCATCAATCTCTAAAATTCACTTAGGCAAGAAAGAACAGATAGACAAAGTTTAAAAGCGCAGATAAAAGTCCAGCCAAGCTCATGAGGAACATAGCCAGCATTTACTTCATTCTCATTTCAGTATGTCAGTATCTTGAATGCTGCTGTTGCCATCTCTTAGGCCCCAAGGGATCCTATCCCAAGGTCAGGAAACTGGCCACCAGAATATTAATATTAAAAGATATAACAGTAGTAAAGGCTCAATAGCAACCAAGAGAAAAATTAGTCTTAGACTATACAGAACAGGGGCTCTACAGTCAGACCAATTAGGTCTAAATTTCAACTCTGGCAATGCTCACTTAGGATCTCACCAAGTTAGTTAACCTCTCTGAACTTTGATTTCCCCATCTGTAAAGTGGAGACTATAACTAACTACGTACCTCAGGGCTCATTCTTATATTCTGAGATTAAAAAAAAATGTAAATGCTCTTTCATAATGCCTGACACATGGTCACATGATTAATTCCAGAGCGTTGAAAAAGTTCTCTTATTGCTTGTCTTCCAACGGAATGAAGTGAACCAGACAAGACTCAGGGAGGCCACGTTCCACCAAGCAAAACACAATTTTTAGCACTATCCTCCTCAAAAAATAAACCTGATGAATCCAAGATCATATCCTAGTACTACAAGAACACCAAGCACAAAACAACGAACATACAACAAAAAGTAACACACAACAGGATAAAAACCTATCTAGAACCTTCACAAAGAGGATCCAACTCAAGGAAACTGCTTTCTGCAAAAGCACAATGGTTGTTCATTCATAAACAAAATCAAGAAAATTCGAAAAAATGGAGAAGTTCAACTCCTCACTTAAATTAACTAAGTTGCTTCTTAGAAGTTTATTGCCATGTGTTAATTATACATGATGGGGTGATTTCACTGACAAGTATTTTCACACACACATTTTTATATTAACCCCATCGCCCTCTCTTGTCTCTCTCCCACTGATCCTTCTTCCTAGCAACTGGCCTTTCATGATTCTTTGTGTATGTGATCCAATTAGTTTAAGAACTTACATAATGAGGGGTTATTTAACAAGAGCAACTTACCAGAGGCTACACTACTTTTGAAAATATGCCCCTTTACCTGAGCAACTCCTAATTAGGGGACTAGTAGGACCTTTTGGGTCCCTACCCCAAGTAACTAATTTTCTATCAATGTTCTAGAAGCTAGTATTATTCACTGGACAATGATAACAATTTCCTTCTTTCTACATGTATTTATGTCTATTCGTTGACTATTACGTTACAGTAGCTGCTCTCTCCTTCCTCCATGTGGGCTCAATGGATTGAACTTACATTGTCAGGTCTGGCAGCAGGTACCTTTATCTACCAAGCCATCTTTCTGGCATCCATGTCATAACTAGCCCATTTCCAGCCTTCACTTACTAGGCTCAGTGGACTCTCCCCCTTTGAGAAGTTTCATCTGGCCAGGCACAGTGGCACAAGCCTTTAATCTGAGCCCTTGGGAAGCAGAGACTCTATAGTGAGAGACTATCTTACCAGACACACAAACACACACACACACAGACACACAACAATTCTCTTCCAAGGGTTTGAAAAACATAAATATTAACCAAAACAGAGGTCAATGCCGAGCATGGTAACACATGCCTTTAATCTGTGGATCACTGTGAGTTTGAGGCCAGCCTGGTCTACAAAATGAGTCCAGGACAGCCAAGGCTACACAAAGAAAACCTGTCTCAAAAAAAAAAAAGTCAAACGATGGAAAAAGCAAATGAAGTGGAGGAAAAAACTATTTCTTCAACAAATTAATGAAAGCCAGGCGTAGTATAGTTCATGCCTGTATGTATTTCAGCAATTGGCAGAAAGCTCCAGACCATCCTGAGCTGCATAGCTCAGTCTGCATAGCAAGACTGTTTTAATGATAGCAGTAATCATAAATGGGTGTCTACAAAGCACATTATTCTAGGAGCTGAGATGAGACAGCAAAACCAAGCAAAAAAAAAAAAGCACTGCCACTGGGTATATCTTACTCTTCGTTGGCTTTCTGTTGTTTGATAAAGGATCTTGCTATACATAGCCCTGCCTGGCTATATAAAGCAAGATGACCTTGAACTGGCAGGAATCCTCCTGTCTCTGCCTCTTGATTGCAACACAAGCATTCATTCCTTCAACACACTCAGCTATAACATCTTCAACCATTACTTTAGATACACTAGTTTCCCAGAGTAGTTCCTTAGTTTTAACTTCAAAGAGTGTGTCACTTTGGCTACAGTGCTTGCTGAGTTCCTAAAATTAAATGTTTGTAAATCCAAATTTCTTATTCTCCATATTTATCAAAATGCGTTTCCCCAGAATCTGCCCATCTTATTGTTTGATTTATAGGAGTGCCCCAAATTATTACTTCACATTTATTCTCAAAACTGCATTTCAGGACAAATTCGAATCTGCCTATCAGTCCAGACCCAAGCTCTAGAAATGGGTGGTATGCCCTGAAAGGCCTGTAATTTTCCAACTACCCCCAGAGATTAGAGCTGGTAACCTCCAAAAGAGCTGAGGGCAACTGCAGCTCTCCATGTTCTTTAGGGAAATCTCCCATCATGCGCATGACTCAGGTCCTTTCCAGAACTGAAAGACCACAAAGGGAACTTGGAAATTCAGATAAGAACCACTAAGTGACCTAAAGGTAGAAACTGTATGATGCCAGATTTCAGGAATTTAAATTAAAAAAAAAAAAATTCTAGATATAAATGGGGCATACTGTGACACTTCTGTAAATCATTACTTTGGGAAGTGGTGGCAGCAAGACCAGGAGCTGAAAAACAGCACTATATGGCTGAATTTGATGCCCTGGTCTCAAAAATAAGACACAGGGTAGTGGTTGCTCATGCCTTTAATCCTAGCACTCCAAAGGCAGAAGGAGGTAGATCACTGAGTTTGGGGGCAGCCAGGGCTACAGAGAAACCCTGTCTCGAAAAACAATAAAAACAAACAATGACAGAATATTTTTAAAATATTTTGTTTTTTGAGACAAGGGCTCACTAGGTAGCACACGAACTCCCGATGTAGACAAGGCTAGCCTAGAACTTGCTTTTCTTTTAAGTGCTGAGATAAAAAATGTGCACTACCCCACCCAAACAACTGAATGAATACTTCACTCCAAGGAAATGAAAGTTAGAACACTCAACACACCTAATCTTTAGTTTCCTACACTTGCTGGTTTCTGTTGTTGCCATTTTTCTACTTTGTATGGGAAGCTCTAGTTTCTAAACAGAATGGGCTGAAGGGGCTAGGCTTTATTTGATGAAAGTCCCAAGGCCCAGAGAATCTCTCAACATAGGTACGTGAAGAAGAGGTGTGTGTATTTTGAAGTTAAGCCAATTCTAACCTGCAAGGGTTGAAAGCCAAAATTCAGAGTGCAAAACCAAAAACAACTTGGACTCTAATTTCAGTCCCTTAAAAATGGCAAACCACCTTTCTAGCCAGTCCCTGACCAAAATAACAGAGCAAGAAAAACTAGATAAAGCTTCCTGGGATTTACAACAGCCATGGGGAAATTTTGCCATCTGAAAAAAGGTGCGACCTGGACCCCCCAACAGCCCCTCACTACCCAGGGTGCAAAAGATGCCAACTTGGGGCCGGACGGCCCAGGCTCCACCAAGACCGGCTTGGTCTTCGCTCAGGTCGCCCGGCCCGGCCTTCCCGGAGTCTCAGGGCTCCCGAGGCCTTCACGTGTCCCCAAGTCCACGCCCACTGGGCCCGGTGGGGCCTCCGGCTCGCAGCCTTTTCTCTCCGCAGGCTCAGCGTCTTCCGCGTGGGCTCGGCGAAATGGCCGACCGGCGCCCCGGCGCCAAAGGGCGCCGCGCGGGAGCGTGGACCCCAGGGCCTAAGTAGGCCGGGCCGCCGGGCCGAGCGAGGGCGACTCAGGCTGGCCGGGGCCTGCATGACACAGCACCATCTTGCCCGGGAGCCGACCCGGGCCCAGCGCGGGCCCGGCCTAGGGGGCGCGCGGGTGCGCAGCCGGCCCGAGGCCGCCGCTCGCCGCTCTCCCCTCCTTCCGTCCCTCCCGGCCCGGCCCAGACGCCGCCCGCCGGGCCTGCCCAGCGCCGCGGCTCCCACGGTGCGCGCCCCCGCCGGCGGCGGCCGTGCACGCGCGCACACTTACTCGGCTCCAGAGGCCATGGCGCGCGCCTCTCCCGGTCGGCGGCTGTGGCGGCCTGAGGGTAACGGCTACGAGAGTGGCAGGCGACCGACTAGGCCCGGGCTCGGCTCACTCGGGCGGCGGGGCGGCGGCAGTGGCGAGCCCTCCGGCAGCCTCCCTCTCGCGTCCTCCCAGCAGCACCGGGGCGGCGGGCGGGCGGGCGGGCGGGCGGGCGACGCTAGCTCCTGATCCGCGAGGGGGGCAGCGGCAGCGACTAATCAAACGACGGCTGCAAACGCTTCACCCAGACTGAGATCAGAAAAGCCGAATCATCGGAAGGAAAGCTGCTCCCATCTCAACCAATCAGCGCCTGCCTGGCGACTCGTGCCCGCCTCCCCGTGCCTCTCCCCAGCAACCCGCAGACCGTAACCAATCGGAAAATTCGTTTATGGCCTGGCCCCGCCTCAAGGCTGCAACACGCCTAGTAACGCCACGTCAATTGGCCGCAGCGCTACGCTTCCTCGACGGATTGGGATTCTTGACCAATCGGCAAAAGCAATAGGCCAGATCGTCTGGTAAAAGGAAGGCCTTTAATCCTTCGAGGAGGCCTCTCCTACTTGGCTCCTGCTGATTGGCTCCTTACTTTATGAGCAGCTGGAAGAACCTGGCACAATGGCTTAACACTGAACTACTGTAGTCGGGTTGTAGGGATAACCCACAAAGTCCTTTTCTCACCAAACCTAGGGATTCTCTTACTCCACCACACTAAGACCCTTCGTGCTTCTTTAAAACACTGGCTCCAACGAAGGGCGGGATGGATGGGCTAGGTCTTAAGCCTAGCAGTTGAGAAGCTGAGGCAGGAGGACTATTAGATGACATCAACCCAGGACACAACCCTTTCTGAAAAACAAAACTAGGTCGGCTATAGTGGCACGTATCAATAATTCTAGTCTCAAAACAGTATTTCAAAAGTAAATTTCTTTATAAGTAAATTTTAAAGGCAGTGTGTGGTGGCACATGCTTTTAATCTCAGCACGGCGGAGGAAGGCGGAGGCAGAGGCAGGCTAGGTTTTAAGTCAGCCTGGTCTATAGAGTTCCAGCCAGACCCTGTCTCAAATAATCAAAATTTTAAAGCACGCAAAAACAGCTGGGTATGGTGGCGTACACCCTAAATCCCAGTATCCAGAGGCTAAAGACATGAGAATTGAGTTTTAAGCCAGCTAGTGTGGCACAGCTAGACACGATCTACCAGACGCCACTAGCTCTAGCCCCTTCTCTGGCCCCTGGTTCTGAATCAGCGCCACTGTTTTAATCCACTCTGCCACTACACGCCCCTCTAATCACACAGGCTTTACAATTTCTCAGGGGTTGGGAGTACATGCTCCTTACTGTAGAGTATAAATATTATCTGGGAAGGAGAGCACTCAGGTTCAAGGAGGTCAAGGACAACTGCAGAACACACAGCAAATTCAGTACTGCCCAAGAGCAAGAAACTCCACGGTGTGTGGTGGCGGAAGGTTCTTCTGCCCCAAAAGATAATTGGCTCCCCCAGGGCTGGAGAGATGGCTCAGTGGTTAAGAGCACTGTCTGCTCTTCCAGAGGTCATGAATTCAATTCCCAGCAACCACATGGTGGCTCACAACCATCTATATTATGAACTGATTCCCTCTTTCTGGCAGGTGTAAATGCAGAGAAAACACTCATATACATAAAATAAAGAAATTTAAAAAAAGAAAAAGAAAAAAGATAATTGGCTCTCATTATAGTCAAGACCATTAGCTTTGGGTGGCATCCTGACTCAATTCACCCTCCACCTCCCACCTACACAGACTGACCTGAGACAGTTTGTTTCTAGAGACAGTTACTCTGAAAACCCTGTTTCTCTTTTTCCTCCCTGCCCCCATCTATTTGTTTGTTTGTTTGGTTGGTTTTGGTTTTGGTTTTGGTTTTTAACAGGGCCTCTTTTAC